>NC_142133.1:74955205-76205205 GCF_024610735.1 Ursus americanus
AAAATGTTTTTCTTCTTTACAGTAAAATTATTATAATTGAGAATTACACTCCTCATGAAATTAGATTCTTTGAGGCTAGGGATGGTGCCTTTTATCTAATTCTCCAGTTCCTAGCACGTATGAAGTAGGAACTCCTCAAATGTTGTTTAAACAATTGTTACGAAAATCGGTGATTGTAAAACCTTTTGATCTCTGGGTGCCTTAACATTCTTAAAAATTATTGAAGATCCTAAAGAACTTTTTTTTAATTAAGGTTGTATCTATTGATATGTATCATATTAGAAATTAAAACCAAGAAATTTTGGAAATATTTAATTCACTTAAAACTATCAGTAATAGACCTGTTCTAGGTTGACATGAAGATTTTAATGGAAAATAACTATTTCCAAAGAAAAAAGATTAATGGAAGACTGACATTATTTTATATTTACATGTCTTGCTTAATAGAACACAGCTGGATTCTTGTGTTTATTTTTGCATTCGGTTTTTGTTGTTTGGGTTGAAGTAAATGAAGAAAATCCAGCTTTACCCAGTTGTAAGGTTGGAAAAGGGAGAGGTGCTTTAATAGCCTATAGCTTGGGGTGTTCCCCTCTGATACTGCACTGAAACTCAACGAGTGGTAGATTCTTAGAGGCCAGGTGCAATGCGGAATCTAAAACTACCCTCTGTCCTCTGTTACATTAAAATCACTGGTCTATGTTGCACTTTGAATGGATCTTTTACCCATGTATGGTTTGTAATAAAAAGCATCGGAGCTTTGGAAAATAGTGATCCACTGAGTTCTGCAGATCATCCAAATGTTGAAAAGTTGCATTATACAATATCAACAAAGTCACATGCATTAAAATGAGCGCTCATCTCAGCAGATGAGTGTTTAAGTACTGGGAAGCCGTCAGTCTCACAGTGGTAGATACACCTTTTCCCAAATTCTAATTTTTTGCTTGACGGCTCAAATTTTATCAGTGGCAGCAAATACTATGAATTGTTTTCCTTGAAGTGACAGGCTCATTTTGTTCACTTTGGAGAAAATGTCTGCCAGATATCCAAGTCTAAATAACCAGAGCTTTCTATTAGTTGTTCTTTTAAGCAGAAATGGTGCTGCATGCAGACGTAGCTACCTCAGCTCATAATTCAAACCCTCACACAAATGCTCTTTCCTTATTATGGTGCTTGGTGAAGTGCTTTGTGTGTATATGTCAGTTCTTCATACAGGAGCTTAAAAAACGTGCCCTCAGTGGTTGAGATTTAATAAAATTAATCATTTTTACTCCATCATCAAGAATATTCTTAAGTGAAAATTTGCCAGCCAAGAACACAGTGGCTCTTAGTACAGTCTGGTGCCACTCCCTCAATTTGTGCTGAGTCCTCGCGGTTTTATCCACCATTGCTTTTTTACCAACCTATAAACATCAATACAGTGAAAAAAGATAAACAACGTCTAGCATCCTCAAAGTAGTTTTGACTTAGCAGACTGCTTGAAAGAGTCTTGGACTCCTGTGGTTTGCGGCTCACACTCTGAGAACCACTGTCCTAGGTTACTGTTTCCAAAGCTATAGCCATCTTTGATGCTTATGTGAGAGATCATTTCAGCTTCCTAAATATTTATAATATAAATACGAGTAATGAAGATATGTTCTGGTGAGTGCATAAAGGATTTCCTTAAATTTTCAGTTCCTTAAAAAAGATTGTCTTTTCTCTTTTTCTTAGAGAGAGGGAGAGAGTCGGAGAGAGGGGCAGAGGGAGAGAGAGAATTTCCAGCAGCCTCCACACTTAGCGCAGGGCCTGACTCAGGGCTCAGTCTCAATCCTGAGGTCATAACCTGAGCTGAAATCGAGTCAAATGCTTAACTGACTGAGCCACCCAGGTGCCCCAAAGCAGATTAATTGCTCATCAGCTTTCCAGATATGGAAATATTATAAATAATTTGAAAACGCAAGGTGGGGTTTGTGCCTGGTAATGCTGTTACACCACCCTTTGAATTTGTGAACTGTGCACTGTATTTTTTTCTTTCTTCACATTTTAGTTTTTATAACTTTTTTAGCTAGCACATTTATCTTTTATTGTTAATCAAGCTTAGCGGAGTGTTCCCTGGGAGATGTCTGAGAGACATATCAGAAAGGAGAAGGGGCTTGGAGTTAAGGGGACATCTGCTAAGGGACCCTCAGCTCTGTTCCTAGTCCAGGATATCATATCAGAGAAACGGCATTTTTTTTTCCTGGGGTCTGTTTGCCATAGTGTTTGAGGATGATGCTTAATGATGTTCCTCTCCTCTTTCATTAACACCCACTTTTAGAATTCAGAAAGGTGAAAGCAAAAACACCAAATAAATAAATGTTAATAACTGTTGTTGGAACAGCTGGCATTGGAGAGTGTGGCCTGGGTCTATGGCCCAGTGGCCTCTCTTTCACGTTTACACTCTCATGGAACTTGACTCATTAGAGCTGCCCCAGAGGTCATTCTATAAAGAAGTGGAGAACCAGTGTATAGTGTGGACGGGCAGGCTGCAGACAGGGAGCAGTCACACTCCCCATGGCTTCTGTTCGTTCCCGTCCTGCGGGGACGGTTATGGAGAAGAGGCAGAGAGATGCCACAGGTGTTCCTCCTGTCGTTTCCTGCCTGTTGATTAGAGCAATTGGAGTGTCATAGAAAGATGAGGAATCGGCAGTGGGCTTTTTGCTCCCTTACCTGATTAATAACAAAAGCTTAATAACAAAAGCTCTTGCCACTGAGGGGAGAAAGTTGTCTGGGGTCTGTCAGAACCTGGTCCTGGGGCTCCCATTTCATGAGGCCATTCCCCTCAGATGTACGAGTCTCTGAAACCCCCAGTGGCAATAAAGCCACTGCTTCCAGAAAGCTCTGAAATAGATCAGAAGAGCACACTCTTCTGAGTGTTCTGCCAAGGCTAAAAATTTACTCTTTATTTCCTATCTCAGGCTTTGCCCAACTGGATTGATAATTAAAATTCCTCGGAAGTTAAACAATGAGTTTGAATGAGAGTAGAAAATGTGCCCAGTAATATAGGTCAGCAACTTTAGTCCCCATTTAAATTCCCAGAGGAGAAATTGACATCTTAAAAATCAAATCTTCTTGCCCTTTTATTTGTATTTCAGTTATATCAAAATCAAAAATTCATAAGTTCATGGATGTAAGGCTCATGGATTATTTTTCCTCATTTCTGCTTTATTAGCCAGAGAGGTCTGACTTAGGTGTCTGGGTAAAAGCAGGTTCCTTCAGGAAAATACACTTTCACTTGAGTAGTATAGCTTCTTCAAATCTGAAGTTAAGTTAATCCTACCTCAAATTTTTATGCATCTTATTTTAAAAATAGGGGGAAAAAAGTCATATCAGCATCAGCTTCATAGCCATGCAACTTAACGAGGCCTGAAACAGGCAAGCCAAACAAGGTTCTAGAGTTCTGGTCTTAGTTCACTCCAAACACACATTCCTAGAATGCTGGAGAGCAGAGCAGTGGTTCAGTGGTGCGTGGGGCGCAGGGGAAGACAGTAGACACAGGAAACCCCATTGGGTTTAGCTTTGTGAGGATACCAGGTCAAGCCAGTTGTCCAGACATTGGTTGAGAAAATCTTCTCTCAGGGGCGTGTCCCTCCCACACATACCCAAATGGATGTCAAGCTAATAATAATAGATTATAAGACCTGAGACGTTCTCTCTCATCTACAGGAATCACTGTCGCTGCTATACAATAAGGATAATAAAAGCTACCATTTGTTGTTTACTATTACGTACCAGGCACTGGCTCGACATTTTACCTTATCTCTAATAATCATCCCAAAAGCCCTGCAACCCAGCGTTATGTCTCAGTTTAGAAATGAGTAAACTAAAGGTTAGATGTTAAGTAATTTGTTCAAGGTCAGAAGCAAGTTAGTAGTTGAGCCGGAATTCCAGTCCTGTTCGTATCTACTCCGTGTTGGAGGTCTTCAGCAAATGGTGATCTTTTACTCCCTTAGACGGGGCCCACGCACTATGTTTGGAGGCAACCCATTCATTTGTTGGATCCATTTATTTGCTACTCTCTTATATGCACTCCCCATCTGCCTTTTTGATCCATCCTCTTTTCTGTAACTACGGAGAAATAGAGCCACTTCCTCTCCTCCCTGTGACTGCTCTTAGGGTAATGGAATAAATTATACCTTGTATCACCCAAGATTTTTCATCCCCATTTTTTCTTTATTTCCCAAATAACCTGGATTCCATGTGTTTCAATTCTATTCATCTTTTCCTTGACAGCTTATGTTCCTCTTTAAAAAAAAAAAATCCCTTCGTGTTTTAGTTTTCTAGTGTTGTTGGAGCTGATTACTACTAGGCTTAAATAATACAAATTTATTGCCTTATGCTCCCATAGGTTAGAGTCTGACAAGGGTTTCACTGGGCTAAAATGGGGGTGGACAGAAACAGAGGAGGACTCTGGAGGCTTTAGGGGAGAATCCATTTCCTTGCCTTTTCCCATGTCTGGAGGCTGTCTTCCCTCATTCCTTGGCTTAAGGCTTCTTTCCCCCATCTTCAGAGCCAACAGCATTAACCTCTCTCTGACCCTTCTGTCTTCACATGTTCCTCTCTGACCAGAAGCCAGGAAAGGTCCTCATGTTTAAGGATCCATGTGATGAGATTGAAACCTGTGTGGATAATGTGGGATAATCATCCCATCTCAGGGTCCATATCATTACTATATCTGCACAGTCTCTTTGCCATGTAAGGAGCATATTCACAGATTCCAAGGATTAGGATGTAGACATCTTTGGGAACTGTGATTCTCCCTATCAAGACCTTTACATATACTAAGGTTTTAGAGACTTCATAGGCTGTATAAGGCTATATAATGTTTTGTAAAAGGACTGAAGTTAGGGGTGCCTGGCTAGCTCAGTCAGAAGAGCTTGTGACTCTTGATCTTGGGGTCGTGAGTTCGAAAATTGAAAATATAATACATATTTTTTATCTGTAATAAGTCAAGCAGAGAAAGACAATTATATGGTTTCACTCATTTATGGAACATAAGTAGGAAGATCAGTAGGAGAAGAAAGGGAAGAAGAAAGGGGGGGCGGTAAACAGAAGGGGAAATGAACCGTGACAGACTATGGACTCCGGGAAACAAACTGAGGGCCTCAGAGGGGAGGGGGGTGGGGGAATGGGATAGGCCGGTGATGGGTAGTAAGGAGGGCACGTATTGCATGGTGCACTGGGTGTTATACGCAAGTAATGAATCATGGAACTTTACATCAAAAACTAGGAATGTACTGTATGGTGACTAACATAATATAATAAAAAAATAGTATTAAAAAAGAAGCCAGTTACAAAAAAAGGAAAAAGAAAGAAAATGGAATTTAGTTTATCCAGTATATAACATTTGTACTTTAAAGCCAAATAAACTACATATATCTCTGTTTCTAGTTAACTGGTGTGTGTGTGTGTGTGTGTGTGTGTGTGTGTGTGTGTGTGTAACCACATGGATCAATTATTGGAGTACATATTACAACAATGAATGCAAATCTTTTGATTATCATGACTTTTTTAATTGAAAGGATATCTAATTCACATTTGTCTCAGAAAGCACTGCATTTCTGAAGCTCCTGTTCCTGAGTGGAAAGTGGCATACTCCTTTATTTTTTAAGACTTTTATTGTTTTTTTAAGAGCAGTTATAGGTTCACAGCAAAATTGAGAGGAAGGTACAGAGATTTCTCATAGACCACTTGCCGCTGTCCCTGCACAGCCTCCCCCATTATCAGCATCCCTCATTAGAAGGTACATTTGTTAGGACTGATGAACCTACATTGACACGTCATCATCACCCAAAGTCCAGAGTCTGCCATAGGGCTCACTCATGGTGTTGTATGTTGTATGTGTGGACAAATGTGTAGTGACATGTATCCATCTACCCATCCTTAGGATATCATACAGAATATTTTCACTGCCCCAAAAATTCTCTGTGCTCTGCCTCTTCACCCTCTACCCTCAGCCCCTGGCAACTGCAGATCTTTCTGCTGTCTCTGTAGTTTTGTCTTTTCCAGAATGTTACAGGGTTGGAAGTGTACACTATATGGTCTTTTCAGATTGGCTTCTTCTTCTTCTTTTTTTTTTTTTAAAGATTTTATTGAGAGTAAGAGCACACAAGTGGGGGTGGGGGGGAGGGGCAGAGGGAGAGAGAGAAGCAGACTCCCTGAGGACTCCCAGGACCCTGAGATCATGACCTAAGCCAAAGGCAGACACTTAACTGACTGAGCCACCCAGGCGCCCCTCAGATTAGCTTCTTAAATTTAGTAATACACATGTAAGTTTCCTCTGTGTCTTTTCCTGGCTTGATAGTTGATCTCTTCTTGGTGCTGAACAATATTCCATTGTCTGGACGTGTCACAGTTTATATACCTGTTCACCTGTTAAAGGACAACTTGGTCGCTTCCAAGTTTTGCAGTTTTGAACCAAGCTGCTATAAACATTCATATGCAGGTTTTTATGTGGATGTAAGTTTTCAGCTCCTTTTAGTAAATACCAAGGAGCGCGATTACGGGAGTACATGGTAAGAGTATGTTTAGTTTTGTGAGAAACTGCCCAGCTGTCTCCCAAGGTGGCTGCACCATTCTGCACTCCCAGCAGCAGTGGATGCAAGTTCCTGTTGCTTTGCGTCTTCGCCAGCATTGTATGTTGCCACTGTTCCATATCTTAGTCATTCTGACGATTCTAGTAGGTGTGGAGTGGTATGTCGTTGTTGTTTTAATTGCATTTCCCTGAAGATACATGGTGTGGAGTATCTTTTTATGTATTTATTTGCTGTCTTTATATCTTTTTTGGTGAGGTATCTGCTTAAGGTCTTTGGCCCAATTTTTGATCAGTTGTTTTTAAAAAAATTGTTTTAAGAATTCTTTGTGTATTTTGTATGATTTTGCAGAGCGGAAGTGTTCATTTTAATCTAATCATTGTTTTTTTCCACGTGTTTTGCCTTTGGTGCTGTATCTAAAAACTCACAGCCATATCCAAGGTCATCTAGATTTTTCCTTTTGTAATCTTTTAGGAATTTTATAGTTTTGTTTTACATTTGGTTCTGTGGTCCATTTTGAGTTAATTTTGAGTTAATTTTTGTGTAGGGTCTAAAGTCTGAGTCTAGATTCCTTATTTGCATATGGATGTCCAGTTGTTCACCATTTGTCAAAAAGACTGTCGTCGCCCCATTCCATTTCCTTTGCTCCTTTGTCAAAGATCAGTTAACTGTACTTATGTGGGTTATGCTTATATATTAGCCCCCTCCCCCCAATTTTATGTTGTTCACTGTTGCTATTTTATAATCATACTAACCTCGACTAGAAAGTATTATAAAATGTTTACTCAGTGTTACCAGATGACTAAATATTAACTTTCTCTTCTCTCTCTCTTTTTAATCTCATGAGTATTTTTCTCATTGATACCTGGTTTTGGTTTAGTCATCATTTGACTCCTTTGATTCTGAACTGAATGAGTTTTATTCATGCCGGATACACTCAGGAAATGTTTATGTGAGCACTTTTTCATTGCCATTGTTCTAGGTGCTATAAACAAAAGACTACCAAGTTTGCCTTTGAGACGCTCGTGGTTGATTGGCGTAAATGTATGCATGTGTAATAGATGAATTATAAGTTAACATAAAAAGTACTATTTCAGGGTTTAATAAATGCTGTGTGTAGGAAGGCACAATCAACAGTTATTGAAGGCCTTCTGTTTCGTATATTTGTTAATAATGATACCCAAGAGTGTTTATTTCAAGATTTTCAAATGTGCAGTGTGTACTACTCTCAGCTGACTTTCAGCTAGCCTGTGCATATTATTATAGTTGTAAACATTATCCTTCCATCCCTGCTCTTGAAAAAGCCTTTGCTTTTAAGGAACTATTTTCTTCTGTTTCGCAGGGTGAAAGTTTAGTCTGATAAGCATATTCTATCTTGACAAAAATGCAAAAAAACCCGGGAGCTTAGGAGATAAGCATAGAAGAGAAAACCTAAAAAGGAATTGGGTTTTTATTCCATTATGACTGTCAAAGGCACAGAATAAATAGGAACAGAGAATACTTAAAGGATAGAGAATACAGTTTTTAAAATTTGATGTAATGTAACATTATTTACTCATATATAAATAAAACATAAATAATCCTGAGAAAAATGACCTTCTATTACAAGACTCTAAAGAAAAGAAAGTTTCCTCCTTTAAATGTTTTACATGGTGTTTATACTTCTAGAGTTGATTATTTGTCCTTCCTGCCCGTTTTCCATTTATTAAGAGTAAAAAATCCATAAGTTCCTACAGAAGTCAATCTGATTTTCCCATTTGGCTTAGGATCTTCTTTTTTTCTAGTATACATCATTGGTTAATTTGTTCATTCATTGAACAAATATTTATTGAGTGCTGGGGAAGACAGCTTGTAAAATGGCCCTTAATGATCCCTACCTCCCAGCATTTAATCCCCTGTGTAATCCCCTCTCCTAGAGTGTGGGCTGGATTTATTGATTTTTCTCTAATGAACAGCATATAGCAAAAATGATGGGTTGCCACTTAGAAAATTAGGTGACAGAAAGATTGTGGCTTCCTTCTTAGGTGCTCTTTCTTACTTTCTCTTGCATGACTTACTCTTGGGAAATGTAGCTACCATGTGGTGAAGAGCTCCACATGGCAAGAGACCAAGGCTGCTGATAACCATGTGAGTCAACGTGGAAGTGGATCTCCTCCTGCCACCCAACCAGGCCATCATATGAAACCACAATCCTGGCCAATCGTTTGATTATAACTTCAGGAGAGACCTTTATCCAGAGCTGTACCCAGATTCATGATTTATAGAAACTATGAGATAATAGATTTTTAAGCTTCTAAAATTGGGTAATTTGTTATACAGCAATGGACAAATCATTATCAGTGCCTACTATGTATCAGGAATTGTTCTCAGTGCTGGGTATATAACACTGAACAGAATAGACAAACACCTGTGACCTTAGGGAACCGTGCATTAGGGAGAGGTGGAAACCAGACAATAAACAAGAATGAGTAAGTTCAGACGTGTGAAATGGCAATTGATACAAGTGAAAAATAAACCTAGAAAGGACTCAAGGTGCAGGATGGCTACAATTTAAAATAAGATGGTCAAAGAAGACCTTACTGAGAAAGTAACCATAAGGGAAGACCTTAAGGAAATAAGATGGCAATGGGCTCTTTAGTTATCAAAGGTAACATGGATGGGGAAGTGAAAAGTCTTGACAGGGAGCATGCTGGAGGAGCAGCAAGGAGGCCAGTGTGGCTGAAGGAGAATGAGAGAGGGGAGCAATGGGAGAGGAAGTCTGGTCAAAGAGGTAATAGGAGAGCAGGACCTTATACGAATGAGAAACCACTTAGAGAGTTTGATCAGGCCTGGCATTTTGGCAAGATTACTCTGCAGTCCAGAAAATATTGTAAGAGGAACGGTAGAAAGAAAGGATATCACTTAGAAGGCAGCTGGAGTTTTCCAGATAAAAGATGAGAGTAGTTTGGATTCAGGTGATAGCAGTAAAAATGTGAGAAGTGGTCAAATTCTGGTTTGATCTGGAAGATAGGACCAAAGGGATTTGCTGATGTATTTGAGGTGAGATGTGAGAAAAAGTTAATACAGGATGGTATCAAGATTGTTGTGAACAACTATAAAGATGGGGGTGCCATTTTCTAAGATTGGGAAGGAGCAACTTTTGGGAGGGGTAGTAAGAGTTTGTTATGATATTAAAATTGATGTGACTTTTTTAAGATGTCACCATGGGAAGAAGCTGGGTCATAGGTAACTTGGGATCTCTCTGTACTATTTTGCAATGTCTTGCGAGCCTATAATTATCTCAAACAGTTTTTGGTTTTTTGAATATCGATATGACTTTTAAATATCCAAGTCAGGCTGTTGACAGGCAGTTGTGTATATGAATTTGGAGGTCAACAGAGAAGTCTGGGCTGCAGAAATACATTTCAGAACTGTCAGTGTATAGAGAGGAGTCAAAGCCAGGTAGCTGGATAATATTCCCGAGGGAGCAAGTATGTAGAGAAGAAGAGCCGAGGATGAAGCTGCAGGGCACTCCGACATTAAGACTTGAGGATAAGGAAGAACCAACAAAGACTGACAGACTTCTAAGATTTTTTTAATATAACAATATTTTTATTCATTAATGAAAAAGACCTGGTAAGGAGAGAGGAGAATTTCTGCTGTAATTGGTGAGAGTGGACGGGCCCTAGAGCCCAGAGGAGCGGTTGACCTTGGACAAGATCCCTGTCAGCCTCCCATGATGACAGCAGGAGGGAGGCAGAGCTTGAAGGGCACAGGTGCGGTGGTAGGAGATGGAGGCCATTGACTTCGCGCTGCTTCTATTTTCTCAGTCAGCAAAGAGGCAAAAAAGAAAACGGAGTTGAGTAAAGGAAGGACTGTGGAGATTTGAGAGAAGAGAAGATACAAAGCAGTAATCGTTTAAGAGAGTGGGGAAAACAGAGAAATGTCAGAATGATGCCCACCTCCAGCGTTTTAATGAGCGCCTCTCCCAGTTTTTAACTGTAACCCTAATTATGAGCTCTCAAAATGTTAGTAAGTCTCCTGTCCCTAGAATTTGCATGTTTTGGACAAACCTACTTCCCCTCCAATGCCTTGGCTTTCCCTATACTTGACCCTGCTGTTTGTCCTCCTCTTGCCGGATGCCTGTTTTTATCCTTAATAAGATTTATGTTCACAAAACTTAATAGAATTCTTTCTTTTCAGTTCAGCCATTTCTCTATGATGAAGTACAGATATTAGGGTTCCTTACCTAATGACCCAGTACCAGTGTAGTGATTTGAACCATGCTTGGGCAGTGGTACGTATTAAAATTAATGTTGGCTGCCATCGCTAATGATGTTGCTGCTGCTGCTACCGAGCCCTATGCTGGTCCTGTGGAGGAAACCCAAAGGAAATGTGAGACGTGATCCCTGCCTTCAATGAGCTTACAATCTAGGAACACCAGGCAAACATGCATACAAGCAGGTAGCATGAAAGTGATCACGGAGTTTGAGTGTGATAAT
The DNA here is from genome assembly GCF_024610735.1 of Ursus americanus. Classification (NCBI taxonomy): domain Eukaryota; kingdom Metazoa; phylum Chordata; class Mammalia; order Carnivora; family Ursidae; genus Ursus; species Ursus americanus. The sequence continues at coordinate 74,966,235 of NC_142133.1, forward strand.
TTCCCCAAACATTAGGTCATTTGATATTCACAGATCTCTTGTAGGAGTGGGAATTGGGCAGGCATTATCATCTCCAGCGCAAAGGTCAGATTCCTGAAGGATAATTGTCCCAAGTTTTAATAAGGAGCAAGTGGCCGATCCCATTTTCACACCCAGGTCTCCTGGTTCCAAATTTGATGTGATTGCATGACACAGTTCTGCTCTTGGAACTGAGAAGAAAGGTCACTGTAGCTGAAATAAGTAAAGTCCAGGACATAATTAAGTATTTTTGTAGGTTCACGAGCCCATGAAAAGTCCATCTTACCTTTAGGAAGTTGGAGAGTTTGGTCCAGGTGGGCCTATGTTATGAAGAGTCCCCAAAAGGCACACAAGCAAGAAGCCCGTGGACACTTGTGCACCGTGCGGGGGCTGGAGAAGGACAGTCTGAGGAGGGGAGAGAAAGGTAGCATTTGAGTGCCTGGGCCGTGCCAGGAGCTACTGCATACAGTGTCTCCTAAGCTCTCCGTATCGACTACGTGGGGTCGATGATGCCTCCCCTGTTTGACAGAGCATCAAGCAGGCTCCAACGAGTTAGGGGACTTACCCTAGACTGCTAGCATTTAAGTGACAGAACCAGGATTTGAATTTAAGTCTGTCAAATTCTGAAACCTTGTGCTAAGCATGCTGTTTATACAAAAACTATAGCTCCGTTTTGCAAATTTATTTTCACTTGTTACTATGCTTTCAGTAATCCACCTGAAAATTGATCATGTTGTGTCTGTACAGGTTAGTAGGGCAGCTGGAGGCCAGTGGCTCTGTGGGGGCAGCAACCTAGAAATGGCTCCGCGTGTAAAGCATTTGAAAGCATAAATTGGCAGGAGGGGATCAGTCTCAGCCTTCCTCGTGCTCCGTACGTCTTACTCGTAAACCTGTGCGTGGCTCAGCACGATGCCGTGTGTGGCGCTGGGGTTGGCGTTGGGAGCTAGCTCAGACATGAAGGAAGGACAGTCACGTGCATTCTTTCCTTGCCAGATGTGCAGTGTGCTCTGTGCTTTAGAATTCTGTGACCATTTCTTTCTTTCAGGCTGTAAGGGGTAACTCCCCTGCACCCCACTACCCAGTCTGACTACTTTCGTTGGTGGGACATTATAGTAAGAATATGGTGTCCACGGAGAATGTGCGTGAAAGGAAGCTGTGTCAGTGAACAACTCACAAGTCATGACTTGGAGGTGCAAACCTGCTCACTTGCGCTTCCCACCCTCCTCCTTGCACTCTCACACTCACTCACACACCCTCACACACACACACACACACACCCTGCATATTAAAATTGCCCCAGACAGGATCCTTTTTGATTGTGTCACTATGCAGTGTCGAGCAGCCCTGTGGGACAGAACTCTCAGACACCCAGCAGGTCATCGTCCAGCCTCTGTGGCTGCCCTTGGCTGCAGTGCTGGTCCCTGGTCCCATCAGCTGTGGTCAGATTATGAAGAAGTTTGTTGCCAAGCAGATACCATATCTTTAACAGGCCTCTTTTGGCTGCTTCTCAAAGGAAGATTGTGGACATGCATTCACCGTGAATATTGGGACATGCAGAAGTCTAAGAGTTGGCTTTTAAACGTCTGCCAGTGTCCCTCCCTAATGATAAGGGGATCTAATCTTTCCTTCCAGAGTCTACTGTAGACCTCCGGGCCTCACCTGAGTACTGGTAGGGGTGAACCAGTGGCCTTCATTTATCTCTTCACACCCAGCCTTCCAAACAGATGCCAGAAGAGAATGATATTGTAACGTCGCTCTGTGAATTTTCCAGCCGGCCCTGGGAAGTAAATACTTTGCCACTATTTTAACAGAAAAGAAAATTAAAGCTCAAGGAAGCTGAAGAACAGCTCCAGTGTCTTGTGAGCTAAAGGTGGCAAAGTCAGGATTTACATAGAGGTCTGCTCCCAAGATCTTGCTTAGTGTTAGCAACCTTGCCTGAAAAATTTGGCTGCAAAAGCCCTTCTTGGGGCAATCATGATTATTGGCCTGACTGGCAAACCGAAAACTCATTCTCTGTGGGCGTTTGGAAAATTATTTCAAATTGGCTAAAGTAATAATTAGTAACAGAGATTGAAAATTGGCCGGTCGGATCCTAAATGAGGATACCCCTGCACCGGAGGAGTCTGGCGGGACACCAAGCCAATGTGTTTCTGCAGCCCTTGCAGGCCTTCTCGTTAATCCGAGCAAGAAGGAGTGCTCGCTCCTTCCTGTGAAGCAGGCAGGCTCTAAATTCACAGCGGGCGGAAGACAGAGGAATAAATAAACAATCTCATAATAATGTGCAGCAAGTACCAAAGCATATTTTAACATGAAAAAAAACCATGGGGAAGAGAAGTCTGAAAATAACCTCCCTCCTGAAATGCTCTTCTCTGGCCGATTTCTCTGTTCTGAGTTTACTGTTCAGCTGTAGATTTTCAGCAACGTGGCTCCCTTTTCTTCTCCATTCTTTGTTCATCCCATACACTCCATCCTCTCTCTTTAGGATCTTTTAAACGTATACACAGATTTACCTCCTAATTGCTAGTCTATAAATACTTTCTCTAGCCTGCACAGCAAAGGAATTTGGAAGAAAAAGGCGTGCCCTGTCGTCTGTGCTAGTGCCTACAGCTTTTGCGAGCATTGGTACCCGCAGGAAGACCCCGGTCTAACTGCCCCCCTCTCAGGATGCTGGTTGTTTTTGCCTCCTTGCCAGTGGGGTTACTCTTCGTAGATGAAGCCAGTCAACAGATAAATTAGTGAAAGATTCATAACTGATGATTTGATATATGATTTGTGATGTGGAAGAAGCGAGGTAGACATGGTTAATAGTTGGGTCAACAGGGTCGACAGGGCTGGGGTATAGCCAGGAAAAGGCCCCAGAGTAAAAGAGGTATTTGAGCTGAGTCCTAATATAGGAGGGTATTTGTCATGAGTAGCACAGAAGGAAAGCTTAGAAGGGGAGGAATGTTCCAGAGAGATTTAGCAATTTTAATAAAGGCATTAAAAAAAAAAAAAAACAAGTACCTTCAGTAAACTATAAGAAATATGGTATAAATGGGAAGGAGGCTCTAGAGATAAGGGCCTGGCAGAGAAAACTCTCGCATACCTGGCTAAAGAGTTTAGGCTTCATCCAGGGCTTGGATCAGACATAAATTTTAAGCCGGGTAGTGAGTCAGATTTTCACTTTAGAACAATCACTTTGGTGATGACTGGAGAAGGAGCAGAAGGTACCAGCCTGGGGACAGGGAAACCCCAATGTGCAGACCACTGCAACATCTTTTTTTCTGTTTTTGAAATTGAAGTGTAGTCAACATGCCATGTTGTATTAGTTTCAGGTGATAACACAATGGTTCAGCAATTCTGTACGTTATGGGGTGCTCACCACAAAAGTGTAGTTACCACCTGTCACCATCCAGTTACTGCATTATTATTGACTGTACTTCTTATGCTGTACTTTTCATCCCTGTGACTTACTTATTTCACACCTGGAAGTTTGTAACTCTTGAACCCCTTTGCCTATTTTGCCCATCCCCCCCACCCTTCCCCCTCTGGCAACCACCAGTTCTCTGTATTTATGGGTCTGTTTCGGTTGTTTTATTTTTTGGATTCCATATGGTATTTGTTTTTCTCTGATTTTTTTTTCACTTAGCATAATACCCTCTAGTTCCATCCATGTTGTCACAAATCATTCTTTTTTACTGCAGACTGATACTCCATTGGGTATCTATACTGCATCCTCTTTGTCCATTCATCTGTCAGTGGACACTTGGGCTGCTTCCATATCTTGGGTATTGTAAATAATGCTGCAGCAAACATAGGAGTGCATGTATCTTTCCAACTGGTGTTTTTGTTCTCCTTGGGTAAATAGTAGTGGAATTGCTGGATCATATGGCATTTCTATTTTTAATTTTTTGGGCAACCTCCATAGTATTTTTCATAGCGGCTATACCAATTTACATTGCCACCAACTGCGTGAGGGTTCCCTTTTCTGCACATTTTCTTTAACACTTGTTATTTATTGTCTTTTTGATACTAGCCATTCTGACAGGTGTAAGGTGACATCTCACTGTGGTTTTCATCTTCATTTCCCTGAGGATTAGTGATGAGCATCTTTTCATGTGTCTGTTGGCCATCTGTATATCTTCTTTGGAAAAATGTCTATTCAGGTACTCTGCCTGTTTTTTAATCAGATTATTTGGGGTTTATTGGTGTTGAATTGTATGAGTTCTTTATATATTTTGGATATTAACCCCTTATCAGACAAATCATATACAGATATCTTCCCCCATTCAGTAGGTTGCCCTTTTGCTTTGTTGATAGTCATTGCAGTATCTTCAGGGAGATGATCGTGGACCTGGGTAAGGCAGCAACACCAAACTCATTTGATTTGTGGTAATTAGTATAGTACAGGCATGTGTGCTGGATGTATTTGTTTTCTTTTTATTTTAAGATTTTATTTCTTAGGGGGAAAGAGAGAGAGAGAGCACGAGCAAGAGCGGGGAGAGGCAGAGGTAGAGGGAGAAGCAGACTCCTTGCTAAGCAGGGAGCCTGATGTGGGACTCAGTCCGAGGACCCTGGGATCATGACTTGAGCTGAAGGTAGACGCTTAACTGACTGAGCCACCCACGCGCTCTGTATGTATTTGTTTTCACAGTGCATTTTTATAAGCCTCTTTTGAGGAAATTCCGCAAACTACTTAACCCTTTTTTTTTTTTTTTTGCCCTTTCACTGAATCACCTGGGAGAGTTCCTTAAACAGAGTATAACCAGTTTTTGTCCAGTATACCTGGTCTGATGAGGGATTTTTAATGCCATGGTATGCGTAAAGACAATGAGACAATGAGGCCAGTGATGAGCAGATGTTAAAAATTCTCGTGAGGAGAACAGAGAAAAACAATTTTACATCACCACTCAGGGAAATCTGAGAAGTTTCATACATTAATTTTGTAGTTTCTCAACATATTGAATTGAAATAAATTGATGGATTTTAGACACATCTTAAGTCCTTGTAATGGTAGCATGGTGATGGAGAAAGAGACAACTTTATGTAGTCAGAGCTTTCAAGTTCCCAGCCCGCTTGACCTTGGGAAAATTACTCGATCTTCTGCGTTTTCCTCACTGTATAATGGGGAACAATAATCACTATTATGTAAATAGAGATTAATTTTAGAATGTTTTTAGACACAAATAAAAAATCCAATTATATTGCCTTAATTGACCAGAAAATTTACTGGCTAATGAACTGAAAGGTCCAGAGGTGGGGCTGACTTCGGGGTTGACTGATGCAGCCGCGTGTGGTCAAGGAGCCAATTTCTTTCCATCTCTCTTCACTGTTGTCTTATGGTGTTAACTTCATCATAGGGTTCTTTGCTTCAGTGTGATGGCTGGAAGTAATTGGGGCTACACTGCTTCCTAATTTACGTCCAGCAAGATAGAGTGAGAAAGCTTCCCTCCAGGCACCAAACAGAAATTCTACGTTTTCTGCTGATAATATGATCATCCCCGAACCCATCCCTGTAGTTCTGGTATGCCAGGTACTGATTGGCTTTGAGCTGGATTTGCCTGGTATAATAATCACCTCAGTGAGAGGAGTGAGATCCGCTGAACGATCTAGCTGTACGTCTCAGAGCGGCACTGAGTGGGTCCTCCACAAATGCGCAGATGCGCGGTCAGCTCTTGGTGCACGTGGTACGGATATAAGGAGGATGCCCGCAATATCTGGAACATGCACCATGAGTAACTATGATGAGGATTAAAGAAAATAACATTTATAAAGATCTCGGTGCAAGTAGGTGCAAAAGTATTGGTCAATTCCCCTTCTTCTTTTCTTTATTGCTCTTTGTGTCTTATTCTTACTTAGGTTAAAAAAAAAAAAGTTTAGTTTCTTTTTTTTAGTTCAATTTCAAAACTCTAGCAAACAGTTTTGGTGTTGAATGACGCTATGTAATTTTAAGTGTTGGGTTAAGATTTAGATTTTCAAATTCACATTTGGATTTGATATATATTGAGTGGATCTGCTTAAAATGATCTTAAGTGCAATTTGTATTGTGTATCCCATGCATGCAAATGATAGGAAAAGAGTTTTAAGTGGAAAATGTGAATGAGTGCTTTTAGATCTTGTTCAAACCTGTAGGTGCACAACAGCGATGGATGGTAGTATTCTTTACTGATTGCAGTAATATTTCACCTCATTTCTAATGTTCTTCATGTCTTTCTCTATTAAGATAAAGGTGACCTTCAAGCTATTGAAAAACTTAGGAATGTATTAGCTTATGTCACTGCCGAGAGTGAATAGTAAAAAAGATGGGGCCATTCACACTTGCTGAAGAAGGAGAGTAGTTCTGTAGTTATTTCACAAGGCAGAAGGCAGAGATAAAGTGGCCTCTCTGCTGCGTCATTCATTATCATTCTATAAGCAATTGATGGTTAAAGCACAAAAGCAAAGTTATAGCATCGATTTTCTGTTAAGTATATAATTGAACGTGACAAAACATGCATTCTTATTTTTGTGGTTGAATTCTAGTTAACTGTATTAAAGCAAAATTTCTAAGATTTCTCAATTTTCATTTTCTGTTGCATAATACTTAAGATACTATTTCATAATACTTTATATTTATAATTTGCAATTAAAGGAGCGCCTGGGTGGCGTAGTTGGTTAAGCGTCTGACTCTTGGTTCCAGTTCAGGTCGTGAACTCAAGGTCCTGAGATCAAGGCCCCATTCGGGCTCTGTGCTCAGCAGGGAATCTGCTTGAGATTCTCTCGCTCCCTCTCCCTCTGCCCCTCCCCTCCCTCCACTCTCTCTCTTTCTCTAAGTTAATCTTAAAAAATAAAATAAAATAAATAAAAACAGTGCTTATATGCTAAGTACTGAGAATAAAAAATGAATAAGATATGTGTCCTGTTCTGATGGATCTCATAATCTAATAAGGAAAGCAGACATAGAAATAGAACATATATGCAGCAATCAGTATCCGTATAGAAATTAATGGTGTGCTATCAGTAAAAAGTAAAGTGATTTCTTCTTTAATGAAGTCAATTAAATCTAACTTAGGCAAGTTGATACCTTGTTTGTAGCCTCGACGTTTGCTGGCCCCTGCAAGACATCCTGTTATTGTTGGAGCAGATTTGCAGGTGTTTTACAGATGGAGTTATACCCCATTAGTGAGTCCTGTAATTAAGTATTGTGATCGGCATTCAGAACAAACAAACCAAAAAGACTAGACTGTAGATTAACATCAGAAACTATCAGTATGCCTCTCACCACAGTAGGGGTTGTATTGTTTCAGGAAACTTTTGTTTGTTTTTAATATATTCATATATAGATACAGATATTGAGTTTTGCTTTACAGTGTGCTTCTTACTCTGGGTCTTGGACGAAAAGGTCTGGAAGCTGCTGGGTCTGCTGATAGGCCCCTGGCTACATATATCGGGGGACGCGCATCCTTGGGCAGCTAGCCCAGGACAGCATATTGATGTCTTTTAGTTCTCTTATATGTATCATCTAAATTGAGAACTGCCGCCTTCTTTCATCTCCCCTTTCCCCACCCCCAACCTGTCTGGCTCTTGCAGTGACCTCCTTACTGCCCCTCAGCTGCCATCCCAGGAGCCACTTGCTGCCATATCCCACAGTCACCGTCAGCCAGTTGATAGAGTCCTTCAGAAGCTTAAAGTCCCCAGAGCTTGCAGTCCTGGGTCATACGCTTCCATTGCCCTTAGAATTAACTAAGGAAAGATTTTGCAAAGGACAAGTTTCTTCCCACCAATGCGGGTGCCTTCCCTAACCCCACACACAGAGTTGTAAGTCAAACACGGGCTCAGGAATTTTCATTTTTGAGATACTCAGTTATTTCAGTGCAGGTGGTCTAAAAGTCACACTTCAGGTAACAGTGTCCAAGATCTTTGGCACCAGCATAGTTGGGTTCTGGTGAGAGACCTTTTCCTGGTCCATGGTTGGCACTTCTCCCTGTGTCCTCACATAGTGAAGGGACAGGGAGCTCTCTGGAGCCTCTTTTAGAAGGCGCTTATCCCTTTAACAAGGGCTCCACCCTCATGACTGAAGTACCTCCCAAAGGCCCCGCCTACTAATGCCATCATTTAAGGGGGGATAGGATTTCAGCATATCAGACTGGAGCCCTTGATATCTAAGATTTCTTTTATCATAATTTCAAATGGGTACAAAGGATGATGTAATTCTCTATATTTTAAATGTTGACATTAAAGTAAAACTGTTACGTGGCTTTGTATCCAGGGTAATCTACAACAACGTAGCAACTTGATAATGACCACGGTCCCTTTAAAAAGCGTAAGAACTGGGGTGCCTGGGTGGCGCAGTTGTTAAGCGTCTGCCTTCGGTTCAGGGCGTCATCCAAGCGTTCTGGGATCGAGCCCCATATCAGGCTCCTCCGCTAGGAGCCTGCTTCTTCCTCTCCCACTTCCCCTGCTTGTGTTTCCTCTCTCTCGCTGGCTGTCTGTCTCTGTCAAATAAATAAATAAAATCTTTAAAAAAAATAAAAAGCTTAAGAACAAGCACCTCTTTAGCAGTTAGAGAAGGTTGCATCTTTCCTTTCTCTCCAATGATTTCTACTCTTGTCAAAAAGAAATAAAGCTGGGCACTAGTTAAAGGCAATGAAGACAGGTTTTATTTCATGATAACTACAGCAGGGAGGACAGTGTGCGTTCACTGAGTTCAGCTTCTCTGAAACTAAGGGCAGGAGACTTTCAGTGCTGGGGTGTGCCAAAGGAAAGGCCCTGCCTGGTCGGGGGTGGGGTTGGTGCATAGGACTGGATCAGCTGTATTTGCTGATGGACACTGACCTGGAAGAGAAGCAAGCTTCTGGGGTCTTTATGACAGAAGACAGTGGTGCAGGTTGGAGCTCAGTGCTCTACCCTCCCACAGCATCAGGAGTAAGGGCAATCTCCCTGAGTGTTTGCATTTCAAGGCGATACTTCCAGGTGACCCTTCCGGGTGGTAGCAGATTTCCATCTCAAAGAGTCAGAGAAAGGATTTATAATGGCAAGCCTTCTAAATTTTCTGCTCAGAGAGGGGTTCAGGGGCCTACTGGCCTATCCCTGGGTTTTAGCTAGAATAAACAGTAAATTCTACTGGCAGTTTGAGCTTTCCCAGGAAGAAAACTTAAGAGACACCATGGTCATCCTAGAGACACAGCCTTAAGCTGCTAGATGCCTGGCTAGAGCTTGGTCATGGCTCTTAGTGAAGGAGTTCGGGAGTCAGTGAGCAAAGGAGCAGAGTGGTTTTTGTGCCAGGAGTTTCGTAGTTCACCTTCACGTAATTTTAGCACAATGCAGTATTCTTCTGTTTAAAAGTCATTTCTCCATCAAAAATAATTACACAAATAGAAATTAACATTTAAAATTTTTCTTGTGACCATAGAGCTCTAATATTTAAAGAAATTATTCTGTATTGAGTTATCGCCTCAGTCATGCGTTTGATCAGAACAACATAGATGTGTTAACTTTTGATAAATAAGAATCCTAAAATTGAAATTGTATTTAAAATGTACCTCTTAATGAGATGCAGAGGGCTTTAAACATTGCTTTTTAATTAGTGTATGTGCCCTCCGATGAGTGTTACTTATTGCTAGATTGAAATTACATCAACATCAGTTCTTTCCATTTTACATTTTTATAGATATGAATATTTAAAAACCTCATTCACAGTGGTTGGTGAAGGAGTTTCTTCATAGCAGTGCCACTCAGGTCTTTGCCCTTCAAGTTATCAGCCAAAAAAATCACATCGTGATCTATTGTTAAAAAATATTTTTAATGATTTATCGACTGACAACTCAATTAGATCTTTCATAAATTTTGTTGAAAGTACAAGAACTGGAAACCTTGTGACATGCAAAAAGAAATTAATCATCCAGTTGTTGGAGTCCTGTCACAGGCCAGTATTTTTAGTTGTCCCTTGTTTCATCGTGTTCTGGAACTTTTTAGACTCCAGGACCATGTGGCAGTCAGATTCAGGAAGAATGGGATGCATGTCTTTCTTATGTAAGTGGAGCAAGGCCTGTGTGAAAGGGGAGCTGAGAAAGAGAATAGGTTCGACGCCTTGACCTCCAGAGTGTTCTCAAGATCAGTTTTAGGACAGATTTTGGAGAAGGTGAAGATCTAGAAATGGAGTCCCCTAGAACCATCTGCACTGGTGTCCCTTTCAAAAAAGCTCTGTGTGATGCCGGCGCACATACCGCAGTCGAAGACCACCGGCCTAAAGGAGGATGTGTAAGTTCCTCACCGTGGTACCCTCGGTGACCCCAGCCCTGGCCCTCCTTTGCATCTCTTCCCCTGCAGGGCAGTCTCCTGCCCAGACACACACAGAGTTTCCATTCGTGCCCCCACAGGCTTCTCCTCGCCCCTGGAGCAGTGACTGTCTGGGTCTGGCCTGGGAGTGAGACTGGAGGAGGAGGTGTGTAGCTGTTCGTGGCCAGGGGAGCGTCGGGGAGCCGCAGGGCATCAAACTCCTGGGATCGTTTGCTCTTTTTCAAAAATGCTTCTTCCTCTTTTCCCAAATACACTGTTAGCTGCTGGTCTGCACCCACCCCTCCACTCCCCCTGCCCCTCAGAGATTCTTTGAGGTAGTGAGCTGCTGGTTGAGGGGGAGGGTATTCTATCCCCCAGGGGTTCTAGAGTCACAGGCACAGAACATTCTCTTTCATAAACGCCTCTTTAAAGTCCTCATGCTCCCTGTCTCTGCCCGAAATCCACCCCACCCTCTTCGTCCACATGAATTCTTGCTCATCCTTCAAGTCCTGGTTCCGGTATTACCTCCTTTGTAAAGACTTTCTTGCCTTTCTAAGACAGACAGTTTTTCCTGATGCACCCACATCCTTCGTTTATACTCGTTACATTGTATAAGTGCTTTTTTTGAGTTTGGCTTTTCCAGTATGATGTATGTTCTTCTCAGGTAGAGATCATGTCTTAATTTACCGTTGTATCTCCTGTGCCAAGAACAGGGCTAGCGTATGATAAGTGGGGAAGTGTCTGTGCTTGAAAAGGAGGAGGGAGAGATGGAAGATTCTCTGTCTCCCTCTCCCCCTCTCCCCACTTGTGAGCATGTTCTCTCTCTCTCTCTCTCTTTCTTTCCCTCTCTCTCTCTCAAATAAACAAAATCTTAAAAAAAAAAAGTATCTGCTTAGCAAAATCGATCAGCCTGAAGGAACCTATAGATGGGGAAAGTTGTCTCCGTGAATTTTGAATCAAGCCATTACCTGAAAACAGTAGGACTGATCTTGTCAACTTCTGCTTAAGCTCCTTCCGTTCACACCTTCCCAGTCACAGTGGTAAAGCCCTGTCCCATCAGCCTGGCAGACAGGCCCGCCATCTTGTCACCACTGCCGTGTTCCTCCTCGTTCCCTGACGGCCCTTCACTTGCACGCTCTATTCCAGCCAAGCCAGCTGACTCCCAGCTTCCCTACGTGCTCCTTTGACCGGGTGCCTCTTGGAATTCCTCTCCTGTCCTCGTGCCTCCTCACTGCCGAGGATTCCCCTCAGGAGTAGCCGCTGTTGGCGGATGTCTCCCAGCCTACCAGCCGCTTCCTCCCAGTCAGGACAAAGCCCCCCATCGGAGGCCTCTACAGTGCCTTCTCTTTACCCTGTTGCTGTTTTGTAAGGATCATGCTTCTTTGTCATGTCTTTTCTCTGTATTTCAAACTAGGCTTTCACATTCCCAGGGGCGGGGACCTGATCTAATTTTGCCTGTGTTGCCAGCACCCAGCCCAAGGCAAATGTACAGCATGTATTCACCGGATGTGTATCAAATGAATACTCAAAGTGATCACAAGCTTAATGTCCTTGCGTGTCTTCTGCACGGCCTCCGAGCGCTACAGCTGGCCTTGTGCTCATGGCATACATCGGGTTCCGGTTTGTTCGTTTGTTTGTTTCAGGCCCTTTAAAATAGCCTTTTGCAATTTTAGTCTCCAAAGGCCTTTTCCCAGGAATAGGACACTGCCGAGTCCGTGCAAATTGGAGTCTTTTGGCCCAGTCTGGACCACAGGTTTCTAGGAACCCACTGAGAACATGTCCTTTCACTGCACTTCGAAAGGTTCTCTTTTCCCTCCTATGTTGATCAGAGTTGAGTGATTTAAGAGCTATCTTCTGTTTGTCTGCGATGTGCTGGACATTGTTTAGGTGCTAGGAATACAGAGATTTAAAAAAAAACACAGTTTCTACTCTGAAGGATCTCCTTGCTTAGTCAAGGAGATGTACAGGTACCCAGACAATTTGAATGTGGTGTGATACGTTCTTGGATAGAGGTAAGCACAGAGCCCTTTAGGAATGCCCGGGAGTGGTTTATCCCCTGGGGAGGAGAGCATTTCAAGGATGGTTCCAGACTGTGAACTCTGAACTGATTCTGGAGGGACCGATGAAGGGAGGCTTGAGGAAGAATGACATTTTTTACTCAGATACTTGCAGTGTCATATTTTTCTTCAAAATAATTGCTTTGACGGTGTGTTTTAAATAGGAACCGAATAAGACATTTTTATATAATTGTAATCCCCAATATATGGGCTGCCTTCAGTGGCTTCTAATCCCTGTACTTCGGTTTCCGTAACCAGCCTGGTACTCAAGGCCACTTACAATTTATTCTCAATTCTCCTTTCCAACCATAGCTATTTAATATTTAGATCAGGGGGTCACCCAGCCTTGGCCTGCAGGTCACATTCAGCCCCCTGCCTGTTTTTATTATAGCCCTTAGCCCTGATTGGCTTTTACATCTTTTTAAAGGATTGTAAAATCCAACCAACCAACCAAAGACTGTGTAACAGAGACCATTTGGCCTGTCAAACCGGCGTATTTTCTACAGGGCCCTTTAGACCTCTGCTCTTTCTGACTGTAGTGCTTGCTCCCCAGTGGTTATACCTGTACCGAATACCATGGGCTCTCCCACCTCTGCAGCTCTGCTTCCGCTATTCTCCCTTTTAAAATGTGGTCATTCATCCATTCATTCACTAACACATTCAGCAAATTGGGTGGTTATGTCTGAGCCACTATTCTGGGTTTGGGGTTCCAGGAATATAACAGTGATAGCACATGGAAACATAATATGTCAGTTCTGAGGAAAAACTAACACAGTGTAAGGGGAGGGGGAGAAAGGGAGACCGATTAGAGGGGGAGGGAATGCTAGCTTTTATGGTGGTCCAGGGAGGCCTCTCTGATGAGGTGGCATTTGTGCCAAGTCCTCAGGAACGAGCCGTGAGGATACCTGGAGAACATCTCACATGGGAAACATGTGGAAAGGCACAGAGGGGCTTCACGGAAGTCCATCTGTCTGGAGTGGAGCGAGAGTGTAGAGAAAGGGAGGAAGAAGGATTAGACAGCTGGTGTGGGGTGAAGAGCTCCTAGAAGGCTTCATAGGGCATTGAATGCTGAGTTTTACTCTTAGTGAGTTGGGAAGCTGTTAAATAGATTTGAGCAGAGGAGTGACGTGGTCAGATTGATGTTTTTAAAATATCACGTTGCTACTGGGTAATGCTGGACTACCCAGTTAGCCCCAGGATTACAGTAGCTTAACACAACGAAAGTTAATGTTCCTTCATGCACCTAACCCGGTCAGAGACTGTAAAGGGCTCTCTACCACAAAGCCGCTTAGCCTCCAGGCTGGTGGAAGCTCGGCCGTCTCGTAGTGGTGCCATCTGGACCTGCACCCTCCTCGACGCCAGGCTGGGAAGGAACGGAGACCGGATAATGTTGTGTGGGGGTCATATCCTGCCTTGGCTCAGAAAAGAAATGTATCTCTTCTCAGATTTCCTTGGCTGGAACGTGGCTCGTGGTAGCTGCAAGGGGGTTGGCCACTGTGGTGGGGCCCATGGAATGCTTGTGCTTGCTGAGCACTGGGCTCTCTGCCCTATCAGGAGACCAGTTAGAGCCATCGCAGCACAAGAGAGGTGATGTGGCTTAGAACTGAGGGGTGGCCGTGAACGTGGGGGAAATTGCGGTGAGTCTGGGTGTACTTCAAAGGTAGACCCAGTAAGATTCATGGCTGTCAGGGATGACTCCTCAGTTTCTCCCCCTTCCCACCATTTTATTTCCTATGCTGAATATGATTCCTTAGAGCCTGGCTCATGTTTTCTCTCATTTTTCCACAGGGCCTACAAAATAGATGCTGAATACATACTTGTTGAGTACCAGAACAATTTAGTCACTTAACTTTATTTTACAAAATCTGCATTTTTAAAAAAAATAGTTACTAATTGCTGTCAGGGAATAGTTTTACAAAGTCTTTGATTGCTCATTATAGAAATATGTGTATGAATGATGTGTTAATGCCATGGGCTTCAAAATAGAAGGTTAAGAATAAGTACTTAGTGGCTACTAGAGTTAGTGAAGAAATTGCAGTTTTTCACTCTGGTACATTTTGTCAATCTTTTTTTCTTTTACTACTTGTTTTCTCTCTCATGGAAGAGTTTAAGGAAAATAAGTTCTATTAGGCTTACTCAGTGTGAAACTTTTCTTTTTTTTCAAGTGGGCTCAATGCCCAGCATGGAACCCAATGTGGGACTTGAACTCATGACCCTGAGATCAAGACCTGAGCTGAGATCAAGAGTTGGATGCTTAACCAACTGAGCCACCTAGGCGCCCTGAAACTTGTATTTCTTGATCTCACCCTATCGTCTTTCAGTGATAAACCTGTTTTTATAAAGAGTGAAAAGCTTAAGTGTCCAACGAAGCAGTCCTTCTGTCTTCTTATATCTTCTATCATAATATCATTCTGCCTCTTCTCCAGGCCCCAGCTCCCTCAGGAAAATTAATTTAGGGTTACATCTGTTTACACTCTATATTCTTAGTAACGGTTGGGTTACTTAGTTATTTTGAAAGATCATTAAAAATAAGGGGTGGTGGGGTGACCTTTTCTGATGACACTGGTGATGAGGTCCAATAATTTAAACTCCCAGGAAGTTCACCTGCCTCTAGTGGCCATTCTGTGGCCGTTCCATTGCAGGTTCTAGGAAAGCACGGCCGTCAGTGTGAGGCCTAGACTCGGTGTTGCTGGGCAGCTAGAGGCTCCGAGTATATAAGCAGGTGGGTGATGCACTTGGCTGTCGGGGCAGACGAGCTGCTGATGGACTAGCCAGTCTGAAGAAACAGATGAGTCCAGGATGACTTGTGTGTGTCTCGGTATTGAAACAGGAGCAGGAATGTGCCTTGCAAAGAAGAGACAAGAGAGCATTCTGCTAAGACAACATACCAGGTGACACCAGGGAGTGATGAAAAGTTTTTGTGTTTGGAGCTTAGAGTGGGGTCTACAATTATATTTGAGACTAGAGGGTTCACTTGGAAGCAGCTTGTGAAAGTCCTGAAGTACCATAATAAGGAATTTTCCAAGCTTATGAAAAGGTTTTTCTGGAAGGGATTACATGGCAAATTGATTAGGAAGATAACACTAACCGGTAGAAGATGGCCTGTGTATTGTATCAGTTGGTCAAATGAAAATTCAGCTTCCATTTATTGAGTACGTATGATGGGTAAGGCATTTTGCTGATTGTTTTTACATATTATCTCATTTAAATTCTCAAAGTGACATAGTGTGGTAGATGACATTTTTCCCATTTCACGCAGAAGAAACAAAGGCTCGAAGCATGTTGTCAAGTTGCCTAGTCACCCAGTAGTGAACATTAAGCACAGGTTATCTGAGGTGAGTGCTTTTCCTACTTACAAGCTATGCCAGGGTTGGTTGACAATGGCACATTAAACCTTGGACAACCAGGACCACATCTAGACCTGTCCCAGGGCACGGAGACCCGCTGTTCCTCCCAGGACACTGCTCCCTGCACGTGTGACTTGCCCACCCTGTCCCTACTCTCTCGCCAGTCTGTGGTTGAAAGTCTCCCACGGCCCTCGATAGGCTAGGAGAGAACAGACATTTGGCCAGCTGGTGTATCCAAATATTCCCCAAACCCGTCTTTCCTGGGGAGACAAATATGAGTGACTAGAAAGGAAGAGTTCACTCTGCCATGTTCTTATTTGTCTTTGCTTCTGTGACGTGTCCACAGCGTGCACCTACCATCGCTCCATTAGAGCCTGTGAGGAGGTAGACACGGCAACATGGAAGCTGGGTGATGTGCGGGGAAAGGGCGGCACCGGCTCCATAACAAGGCACCTTGATGCTGGCTTTTACTCTTGTCATTGACTAGAGGAACCCTGGCATATCACACAACCTCCCTGGGGCTCAGTCTTCCCATCCACATGATGGGCGAAGTAAGGAGGGCTGTGAACCATGCAAGTTCTATTATCATCTATTTCTCAACCGCAGAAAAGAGTTCGCAGTGTGTGTGAGGGAAGAGAAAAATGTAAGGAATACTTGTCCGTCGGGGGGGCTTCTGATGTTGTCGTATGCCATGAGGGCTGGAGTAGCAATCGGCTGCAAAGCTTACTGGGAGCTGCATTTGCAGAGCACACACTTAGTTATGATTGAGTGGAAATAGTGCTTTCCTAAAGTTACCTTTTACCCATATGAATACAGGGTGAAGAAAATGTCAGCCGTCTGCATTATACAACATGAATTCTGTGCAGAAGGACTTGGAGGGAGCTGGTGGGGAATTCGAGGTCGGGAGGGGTTGGCCTCCTAGTACGGTCACTGACGCCATGTTTTGATGCCTGTGGTACTTTTCAGAATAACCAGAGATACACGGTAACGGATTTTAAGAAATAATAGAAAAGATTTTTCCCTAGGACTTTGTTTTTATTTTTATTTATTTAAATTAACACAATGCCCTTTTTAAGACTGTAGTAAAAATGTGCTCGAGTAGTTGACATGAGGCTAAATCTAGGGTCCAAAGCAGCACAAATCAGTGGGGCCTGAAAAGGCCCAACATGGCTCACGGATATATGGTGCCTCCGTCCAGATGGGTTACATTTAGAGTTGAGGCCAAGTAAGCTTAATATTTTTAATATTTTTAGAAAAATGACTCCTGCGTACCTAACAAAATGTCACATATCAGAATTCAGTAAATACTTGGTAGGTAAAGAAGTGAATGTGACATTATTATAGAAAATTTAGAAAGTTGAGAACAAAATTGCTCATAATCCCAACACTTTAACATTAACAGTCACTAATATTTGTGTGTGTGTGTGTGTGTGTGTGTGTGCAGCCATACACACAGGGTTAGTTTGGACTTTCAGCACGGTATAGACAGTTTTATGATTTCTGATTCCTAAAATTTAACATTTTATGATAAGCACTTTCCAAATTGCTATACTGTTTTTATAATTCTAATTTTAATGATGGCATAATGTTCTATCTAGTAATTTATCATAAGTTACCATATCTTTTATTTTCAGGCAATTAGATTGCTTTTGAGGTTTTGTTTTATAGTCATATTCCAGTTAAAAATCTTCATGCCTATGCTATTTTCTTCTTTTTAATTATTTCCTTGTAATAAATTATCAAAACTGGTCATTGTGATTGTAGAAATGACTCCTCCTTTTTTCACTGTAACCAGTACTCTGTTTGAATGCTAGTTTCATCATATCACCACCTACTTTTGCATATTAGCATTAAAAAACCCATATTTACTAATTTAATAACGCACATGGTCCATCACGTTGTTTTCCTCACAGAAGAAAAGCTAATATAACAAAAGTCCTGTTCACTGGTTAAAGTTGTATGCTAACATTTCACTTTGGTTCTCTCTGCCTCACTAACCCCTTGTTAAATATGCCGGCTCTGATAACATGGGGCTGGCTCGTCTCACTGTCGTTCAATCCCTTTTTGTGTTGAAGCTGTCTGTGGAAGCACGTAAAGAGATGACTAGGAAGACTATTCAGACAGTCAAACATTTTATTGAGAAGCCGCGGAAAAGAAGTTCGGAAGATGACATTCAAGAAGAGAGTGACTCGAAAATGACCTACGCAGACGTCCTGAATCATCTGGAGAAATCACTCGCTCACCTGGAAACCCTCAACCACAGCTTCCTTGTCTCTCTGAAGACTAGTGAGCAGGTAATGAAATGAAAGCTTGTTCCCCACGCTCGCTCACGCAGATAACATCAGTACGTGCTTCCGTTTCTCCTCGCAAGCCATCCCAGTGGTCTTGCTAGGGCTTTCAGTCTTGCCGAGGTCTTTGAAAATGGCCCTCAACCCTTTATCCTTTAGCTTCTTCATTGCGTCTTGATTGTCGATTCGGTTTTCAGTTCTTTGAAAAGGAGTTGAGACCGCTTATCAGGATTAATCCCTGGCAAGGACGAGGCAGGAGGGAGGGGGGGAAAGACCCCTGGGTTGAACCCAGGTTGGGTGCCTGGGGGCAGGAGTGGTCACTGAAGCTGAGAAAGCATTGGACAGTGGTTTGCAAGCTCGACAAGCCGGTAGGTGTTTGCTATCTCATCTGAAAAATGATGGATATTTTTTCTCCTTAATTTTCAGAAAAATTTCAGAAAGAGCCATCTGTGCCTGCTTCAATAGGTTTTTTTTTTCTTTTAGTTATATGCACTTACCTATTTTTTTATATTTCATGTTTCCAATATCATTTTATTATTGATATGAATTGTTTTGGCTAGTAAAATTGTCCTGCTTGGTTTCCAGTTGAGATGCTCGTGGTGTCTCAGAGAATACTCTCATGAGCATCCAGAACCGCTGCCCATGAGGAGACGTGAGGCCCAGTGTGTTCGGACAGCTGGGGGAAGCCCTCTAGCTATTGTAGTTTTTCTTCCGTACCATTCCAGCCAAGGGAGTTTTAGCTATTCTTTCCCATAATAGAAAAGTTGACAGATCAATAAATAAATGGTTTCATATAGGTGAAAACAATGTTTAGATGTCTAAGTAATTTTTCATTTGCCCCTTTAATGTTGGTGGTAAATGAAGCTGTAAGTGGCCACTAATCTCCGCTTTTATTTTTCTCAAACCGTACATGTTGATTGAATTGTATTCTTGGCTTGTAAAGAACTATTCCTGATAGAAAGATGGGTCAGTGGAGAGCAGTTCAGATAATGAACAAATGGAAGACTTCAAAATTTGTATGAGACACATAAATGCAAAGCCCTCATGGAAAAGATGATGGGAAGAATTCGAAAGTTTGATAGCAGTTTTATTTCATTTTGTATTTTCAGTGCTATTAGCCTGTCTAATGAATCACATTAAATGATGTACAAGCCATAGAGAAGCCTTTGCAGGGAACAAATTGGCTTTACCAATCCAGATTTTATCCTACTGACATGTACAGTGCTATAATCCATAATTATGAGAAGTTTTACCCTTAAAATTTGAATTCTTCAGGTAAAGGTGATTATACTTATTAGTATAAAAAATTAAATACTTGTCTTATTTTTAGAATTAAATATACTGTGCCCAAATCTGGAGGATTGCCATTCCTCTCCTTGGAACAAGTATTGCATTTGAGTGACTAGAGTAACATCTGTGAGGCCAAGGGGATTGTTAACAGAAACAGCCATTTGTTTCATCTCGGCTGTGATTTAAAGGTACCAGTGGCTGCTTGCAAATGCCGGTCAGTCAGACCACGGATGGTCCGTAATAGCAGACTCTTCTGGTTCCTGAAGTGGACTTTATTTTCTTTTATTCGGGTGCTTTTCATAGCAAACACTGGAAATCACTTTCAGCCTCACACATTTGTCCCTTTTAAGTTCAGGCCTTCATTTTAACCTCTTAAGTTATACACCCGGTGAAAGATCCCCTGTACCCTAGGTGAGTGCAGTCTAAACTGGCGGCCTTTATCCTGAGGTGCCTCCGTTCCCTCTTGCTCAGGACGGACACGAGTAGCTGCTGTGTGGCACTCACGGGCATTTTCTTTTGTTAGAAGTTTCACGATGGGGAGAAGAGTAAAAGGAAGTGTCCTGTGCCCAACTGCCAGCTTCACCAATGGTCAGAACATGACCTCTCTTACTTCATGCATATTCCCACCTACCCTCACCCCACTCCTGGGGATTATCTTAAAGAAAATCCCGGTCATCTTTTGACTTTATCCGTAAATACTTCCACATCTGTTTCTAAAGGATACATGTAAACATGCACTACACCATGATCACAATAAAGAAAATTAACAGCAGTTCTTCAGTATCAACTATCTAGTTACTCTTTGGATTTTACATGATGGATCTGAAAGACAAGAGAGCATATGCAAGATTACTTGAGAAACTCCACAGAACCTAGAAAGCATTGTTAACACTAAGTGACCATGTTTGGTATGATGAGAAACAGCAGCTCGTGGCCTGTTTCATACATTATTTGTCGTCACATTCGTTTTTACAGACGTTATCGGAGGAGCAGCCTGTGTGGCAGGGGGGCGGGGAGATGTAGTCTTTGGATTCTGATCCCCATTCCCTGAATTGCTAGCCGTGTGATTGGGCGTGCTGCTTTACATCTTTAGTTTCCAATTTACTTTTTGGTAAAATGGAGCTAATTAAAATTCCTCGCGGGATTATTAGAAGCATTAAATCAGGTGACACATGTGTACTACCGGGGTTTGCGCAGCTGATGCTCGTAGATCTGAGCTGTCACGTGGTTGTAGCCCAGTCATGAAAATAGAGAAACTTACACTTCATGAGCTTTACTTTGGGCCTGATGTGCTAGAGGCCTTTTATATTCTCTCATTTAATGTTTACAACACCCCTTATTCGCAAGAATCTCTGTGTTCGTCCTCATTTTGCAGGCACTGGAGGCCCACAGACTACTATGTGGTAAAGCAAGGATCTGTCCTTAAGCCTGGTGTCCCTGGAGCCCAAGCTCTTACTAACCACTGCCTGTTGTTCAGTGTGGGGTTCAAGAATCTTCTAAACATGCTTCACTGCGGACATGCAGACACACTGAATTCCTGTTTGATACTCAGGTGTCGCCTGCCGTATCTTTGCAGGAAACGCTGCGCAAGTACGGTGACCTCTATGATCTGTCCCGATCAGAGAAAGGGAAACTTCATGACCAAGCTGTGGCCATGTGTCTAGATGGCCTGCCTCTAGGAATGATTCAGCAGCTGCTGCAGGTGGCTGTGGGCCCTCTCGACATCTCGCTCAAGGATGTGGTGCGGAGCGCAGTAAGGAAGATCGTTTCTGCATTGAGGTAAGCTGCAGAAGAGTCGTTGGAAACCTGAGGTGATAGTTCGCCAGCAGTAGCTCTCCTTTCACAGTAACGAAGAAAAATACCATGTATGTAGAAGCGTTTTATAAACAATGAAGGGCTTTATAAAAGCGAGAGACAGTCGTGGGATTTCTCAGAGTTGGAGAGCCATGAAAATGCTTCACCACTGGTGTTGTGTGTAACGTGTCCTAAAACTAACTTCCGGCTAGACCCTTTTCTCCCTCAGCCCCCAAATAATTCTTGAAGTAGGGAAAGGCCCAAATGGCCGCTGCAGGAGGAAGCCGGGTATCAGGCCGTCCTGGGACCCCAGGTGGATGTTCAGCTCTTGAGTTTCTGACTTCCCCTTCTTGGTAGAAAGGACAAAATGGTTTCCAGAAGCTCCTGTTGGAGTACACAAGGCAAGGTTAATCATCTACTGAGAAAGTTAGACATCTGTTAAGTGTCTTAGAGTTTTATTTACCTGCAGTTAATGGCATGAAACCAACAACGGAGAAGCTCTATGTCAGTGTGCCCGTGCCTTTGTGGGAACGGAGCCGGGAGGGTTAGCGAAGAGGGGGAAAGTTAAGCTCAGAAAAGAATGAGGCATGAAGTGCTTTCTGTGAATAATGCAATTAGGCTGAAAGATTTGGTTGTGTTTAATGTATTCTCCTTTTAAGGCTTCTTTGTAATTCTGCGTTGCTCTTGAGGAACTTTTTGATTAAATGCATGTCAGTTTTCCACAGCTGAACTGAAATCAAATGAGCCTTTATCAGTTTAATTACCCCAGCCTCATACAGTTTTCACCTTAATGATCTGCGGTATCTGGTAATTTGAGACAGGGAGAGAGAGACAGAGAAATAAAATATCATAACATTTTTAAAGAAATAACGAACGTCAAATTAATAAAGCTTTGTTTTATTATTAGCGTATTATGTTTTGGTGGCGGTGGTGGTGGCTGTGAGAGCCGCCCGCTGTCCTCTCTCAGACGACGACAGACACTTGGTCCTGTTCTGCACCTTTTGATCATAGCTGTCTTTTTATTGTTTTGTAAATGAAGATTCAGGTGAGCCTTACAGAAACAAACATTTTGAAAGATTAGTGCTTTGACGAATTTAGTTTATTTCCTAAAAATCACACATTGTCATGAATAATTAAAATAAAATATGATGTGATATTTTTACAGTTATAAAATGCTGACGTAAATTATACTTCTCTCTCTCTCTCCCTGAGCCCAGTTCCACTTGCAGAGATGGTTCTTATCTAATAAACGTGACGCTTAGCACACAGAAGACGTTCAATGAATGTGAATTAAATCTTTCTGCAGTGGGAGGAAAGGAACTTCAGGAGTTCATCTACCTCCTTTTCAAAGGAGAGGAAATTGCTATTGACAACATCCATAACATTTACCTTTTAAAGAGTTAGTATTTAGTAGGTATAAAATAACAAACGCATGTAAAGAACTGAATCCAGCAGTTGATTTAAATCATATCACTTACATTAGGCAGAAAACTCACCTAAAACTTCTTTTCTTCTATTGCTTTTTCAAAATTCAGTGGAGTCCTAGACATACACATTTGTAAAATGGGCATAATAATAGTACCTATCTCGTAGGCTGCTGAGAACTAAATGATAGCTTGTATGTAAAGCACTTGTACCTGGTAAGTACCATGTAAATGTTAGGTGTTTTTTTTTTTTTAAGTCCATCTGGAGAATTATAGATGATGATATATTTAATGCTTAAAATCGCTTTGAATGTCCATTGAATGTTTTTTAAATGACAGAATGCAAGTAGATTTTATTTTCTTGATAGGAAAAGAAGCATATATTAGACTATGAGCTCCTTAAGGGCAGAAAATGTTTCATTTCCATATCTTTAGCACTCGCAGACTGCATACACCCCGCATGGCTATGAGCTGGCAGTGTCCTCTGCCAGAATCCAGCTGGCTGCCTCTGAGTGTGAATGCCACGCTGCTTTCTGAGGTCGAGCCCTCTTCTGAACTGGTTCTGTCTCTCTCCCTTCACAGTGGAGGCAGTGCTGACCTCGGTGGGTCGGGGGACCCCCTCCAGGTCCTGGAAGGTGTTGTTGCGGCCGTCCATGCCAGCGTGGACAAGGGGTAAGCCTATCTCACCCCACAGCACTCCTCAGAATCTCAGAATTGCTTTTAATATCGCTATGAAACTGCCAAGACCAAGCAACCTTTCTAGGCGGTTTTGAAGGAAGAGCTGAGGACTTTCTGCATAACTAAGGAGGCTCTGCATCGGGAGTCATGGTTTCCCCAGCTGTCCTCTTACCCCGTCAGCTCTAGCGGGACACCCCCTTCCCCCCAGAACCTTGTTTGCCAGGGAGAGCATGGTCTCCTCTCACCTTGTTCTGTGTGAGGCTGGGAAGGGGAGCTGCTTTAAGCTTCTTAGGAGAGAAGGGATTCATATCTCCAGGAGGTTAGCTGGACTGATTAAGTAAGGAAACTTTCTAGAGTATATGTGTTATTTTTTTTAAAGCTTTATATATGTTAGGTCTGCCTTGCCCAAGGACTATGAATATACAGGCTTTATAAATCTAGAAAGGTGTGTGTCTCTAATGCCATTTTTTAAAAATTTAAATTCAATTAATTAACATATAATGTATTATTTGTTTCAGGGGTATAGGTCTGTGATTCATCAGTCTTACACAACACCCAGCACTCGCCACAACATATGCCCTCCCCAATGTCCATCACATAGCCACCCCGTCCTGCCACCCCTCTCCCCTCCAGTAACACTCAGTTTATTTCATAAGATTAAGAGTCTCTTATGGTTTGTCTCCCTTTCTGGTTTCGTCTTGTTTCATTTTTTCCTCTCTTCCCCTGTGATCCTCTGCCTTGTTTCTTAACTTCCACACATCAGTGAGATCACGTGGTAATTGTCTTTCTCTGACTGACTGACTTCGCTTGCCATTTGTTGTAAATGGCAAGATTTCATTTTTTGATGGCTGCGTAATATTTCATTGTATATATACCCCCACATCTTCTTCATCCATTCATCTGTTGATGGACATCTGGGTTCTTTCCATAGTTTGGCTATTGTGGTCTAATGCCATTTTTAGAAAGAATTTTTCATTCAGGTGCGGTGGTAGTGACAGGAAGAACAGCAACAACAAGTTGGTGGTTATGTATTTGCCGGAGTTTACAGACCTCTTTCGTATGTCCGATATCCATGTTATCCCTATAAGGCCTCGTCCCGATTTTCTTATTTTACTTTTTAAAAATAATCTCTACACCCAATGTAGGACTTGAACTCATGAGCCCAAGATCAAGAGTCACCTGCTCTCCCAATTGAGCCAGCCAGGTGCCCCTGTTTTCTTTTCTTAATGGGAAATATGCTATAATACTAATAATGAAGAAATATTTGTGAAAACTCCTCATAGTTCATTCAGTAATATAATTGTTTTCATTAGCATACTACCTTCTAGTTATTGTGCAGGTACACATATATTTTTATATAGCTTCAATCAAGATGTGTAAACACTTCATATTCTTCTTTTATTTCCTTGCTGTTGTAACTCTTCCCACTTGTCTTTGTAGATTTCCTCATGATTATTTCTGATGGTTGCATGTGTTGTTGCCATTTTCGAGGAGGCCTTGCCCTGAGGCATAAGCCCGGGAAATGGAGCCAGGATCCCAGCCAGGCTCTGGGTCCTCATGTAGCGCTCAGATGCCCATACAGCGCATTTCCATGTTCTGCTTTGTGCCTGAGGCTTGAGTGGAGGAAAATAGGATTAACCACATAGGTGAATCTGGGAAAGCATTGCCGTCAGGGCCCTCCACTTACTCAGCCTTCTGCCTTGCACTGTTTTTCTAAACCCCTTTGCTTTGGGGTCTCGAAGTGGCAAGGACGCTCATTAACGCCTCTTAGTCGAAAGCGACATGAAAGGATCTGCACGTTCACTGTGTGTCGTAGCCCGTGCTGCGTCACGAGGAGTTAGATACGGGGAAGAACTAGCCTCCCACCTGAGAAGCCCCGAGTCTTGCAGGGGAGACGAGCCTTCCCATAGTTCTAGCCACCATACTACCGAGGGTAGGTGCTGTGCAGAAGGCAAGGTGGACGGAGTGGAGTATCCTGCCTGGGGAAGTCAGGGCAGGATACACCAGGGGTGACGCTGGTCCTGCTCCATGAAATGCGAGTCTGTGAGGAGGAGGTGGGGAATGGTCCCCCAGGCTGAGCAGTGGTAGCAGAGCACTTAGAGACGCTGCGTGGGAAACCCTCAGCCACCTTGCAGAGGTGTGGCCAGCACCTGCCATCCCGGTCAGAGCTCGCCAGCCGGCTCCCTGACTGCCACTCCCTGCTGAGCCGCGGAGCAGCCCTGCTTTCAGCTAATGCCCACCTGGAGCCCAGCCTCCCAGGGTGACATGATCCGAACAGGCAGTAAGCCCCTTCCAGTGGAGACATCTCAAAAAGATTAGAAGGCAGTATTTTTCTTTCTTTTTTTTTTTTTAATATTTTTTTATTATATTATGTTATTCACCATACAGTACATCCCTGGTTTTTGATGTAAAGTTCGATGATTCATTAGTTGCGTATAACACCATGCAATACGTGCCCTCCTTACTACCCATCACCAGCCTATCCCATTCCCCTACCCCCCTCCCTTCTGAAGCCCTCACTTTGTTTCTCAGAGTCCATAGTCTCTCATGCTTCATTCCCCCTTCTGATTACCCCCCTTTCTTTATCCCTTTCTTCCCCTACTGATCTTCCTAGTTCTTATGTTCCATAGATGAGAGAAACCATATGACAATTGTCTTTCTCTGCTTGACTTATTTCACTTAGCATTATCTCCTCCAGTGCCGTCCATGTTGCAGCAAATGTTGAGAAATCGTTCTTTCTGATAGCTGAATAATATTCCATTGTAAATATGGACCACAACTTCTTAATCCAGTCATCTGTTGAAGGGCATCTCGGCTCCTTCCATGATTTAGCTATTGTGGACAGAGCTGCTATGAACATTGGGGTGCATATGGCCCTTCTCTTCACTACGTCTGTATCTTTGGGGTAAATACCCAGTAGTGCAATGGCTGGGTCATAGGGTAGCTCAATTTTTAACTTTTTAAGGGACCTCCACACTGTTTTCCAGAGTGGCTGTGCCAACTTGCATTCCCACCAACAATGTAGGAGGGATCCCCTTTCTCCACATCCTCTCCAACAATTGTTTTTTCTTGCCTTGTCTTATTTTTGCCATTCTAACTGGCGTAAGGTGGTATCTCAGTGTGGTTTTGATTTGAATTTCCCTGATGGCTAATGATTTTGAACTTTTTTTCATGTGTCTGTTAGCCATTTGTATGTCTTCATTGGAAAAGCGTCTGTTCATATCTTCTGCCCATTTTATGATTTGTTTATTTGTTTCTCCCGTGTTGAGTTTGAGAAGTTCTTTGTAGATCTTGGATACCAGTCCTTTATCTGTAGCGTCATTTGCAAATATATTCTCCCATCCCATGGGCTGCCTCTTAGTTTTTTTGACTGTTTCCTTGGCTGTGCAGAAGCTTTGTATCTTGATGAAGTCCCACAAGTTCATTTTATCTTTTGTTTCTCTTGCCTTTGGAGATGTGTCATGAAAAAGGTTGCTGTGGCTGATGTCATAGAGGTTACTGCCTATGCTCTCCTCTAGGATTTTGATGGATTCCTGTCTCACCTCGAGGTCTTTCATCCATTTAGAGTTTATTTTTGTGTATGGTGTGAGAGAGTGGTCCAGTTTCATTCTTTTGCATGTAGCTGTCCAATTTTCCCAGCACCATTTATTGAAGAGACTGTCTTTTTTCCACCGGATGTTTTTTCCTGCTCTGTCAAAAATTAGTTGCCCAAAGAGCTGAGGGTCCATTTCTGGGTTCTCTATTCTGTTCCATTGGTCTATGTGTCTGTTTTTGTGCCAGTACCATGCTGTCTTTGTGATCACAGCTTTGTAGTACAGGTCGAAATCTGGCATTGTGATGCCCCCAACTTCGTTTTTCCTTTTCAACAATTCCTTGGTGATTCGGGGCCGTACAGGATCTATATTCTAGAAACTACAAATCACTCTTGAAAGACATTGAAGAAGACACAAAAAGATGGAAAAATATTCCATGCTCATGGATTGGAAGAATTAACATAGTTAAAATGTCCATGCTACCCAGAGCAATCTACACTTTCAATGCTATCCCGATCAAAATAGCAACGACATTTTTCAAAGAACTGGAACAAATAGCCCTTAAATTTATATGGAAATAGAAGGCAGTATTTTTCCTAGTGAATTTCCAGCCAGACATATAGGTGAATCCAACTTGGGTTTCTTGCGTACAGACTATTTTTTTTTAAGCTTTGATTTTCAAAGAGGAAGACATTGGGGAATGGAGAAACAGAGCAAGCTCTTTCTTTTTATTCCAGAGACACAGCATAACAAAGTCTTCTTAACAGAAAAACTTCAGTGAACATTTTTTTGTTTGTTTAAAAAAAAGAAGGAAGAAAGACAAAGTCATAGCTTTCATTTCTGGCAACTATTTTTTGAATCCACACAATTAAGCCTAAATCCTTGGCTTTGATTTCTCTTCCCGAAACTATGCCTGGCAGATCATGGAGGGGAGCCACTCTCCTTTCCATGTAGCTCCCAGAGGGATCTTTAGAGTGACGGGGGGTTTTTAGACCCTTTGAAAGTAACCCTCTCAGTCACTCATTATGTGGCCTGATATGACTGCTTCACCTACAGGAGGCCACACCAGGCCTGTGTGTCACCCTCACCCTTAGGGCCACACCAGCCTCCCTCAGTCCTCGCCCCGAAACTTCAACATGCACTGCCCTCCGTGACATCTGTTTGCAGAGTAAATCCCCTCTCTTCGTGCACACTGTCAGTTCTCACACCATTCACGTGCTCTAAGGTCAGGCCTCTGCCGACCCGTAGTGTTCCTGGCAGGTAGACGACATGGAAAAGTCAGAAATTGCATGTGTGTGTTCATGGCTACCACCAGGTGTTTGGTTCTGTTTATGCCATCACTAGCATGTCCTCCTTTGACTGTTTATATTGGTACAAGTCTGATTTGCCTTTGAACTGCTGCTTCTGCTTCATTCACAAAGCCCCCGGTCCCTCCTCTTCCGCCTGTGCTCAGTGTCCGCCGCACACAACCACGGCACCAAGACAGGCCACCAGTGGCGTGTCTGGACAGACAGACGTCCTTTCCAGCTTAACCACATTCTTGCCTCTGGACATCAGGGCTAAATATTGTCAGGATTTGAAAGAGTGTCAAAAATCTTTTATAGCATCTATGATTAGAGATGAGATTAGGGCAATTAAGGATTGAGAGGCTCGTGCACATAAATTGAATTTTATGAGTGTGTTTTCTCCCATGATTTATGTATGTCTGTAACATATTTTAAGAATATAATCTCAATTTCCTGTTTGGGTTAGGAATGAGTTGATTAGATTGCTTAAGGAAAACGGGTTTAAAAACACTCAATAGATAAAATAATGGTTTTCTAAAATAATATATTTGTTAAACCTAGAACTAAAAAGATCATCATGCATTTAAAAACAAAAAAGTCATGAACATCAACGACTCAGTGCTGAGATCTTCGAAGTGGCTGTTCGGCAACCCACTTAATCCTCACAACAACCCCCTTATGGTGTTATTATTATTATTATTTTTAAGATTTTATTTATTTATTTGACAGAGATAGAGACAGCCAGCGAGAGAGGGAACACAAGCAGGGGGAGTGGGAGAGGAAGAAGCAGGCTCCCAGCGGAGGAGCCTGATGGTGGGGCTCGATCCCATAACGCCGGGATCACGCCCTGAGCCGAAGGCAGACGCCCAACCGCTGTGCCACCCAGGTGCTCCTTGTGCCACCCAGGCGCCCCATGGTGTTATTATTGCCTCCATTTCACATTAGGAAATGATGCCCAGACAGGTGTGGTAGTGTGTCCGGGCTCACCCAGCTAAGGACATGCTCCGAATTTTCTCTCACCAGATCTCATCTGCTTTCGACATTAAAAAGCCTGCAACGGACAGGAGTTCTCAAACGCCACCGTGCACAGGGATTGCCTGGGGGTCTTCTTAAAATATAGATTTTACTCGAGTAGGTCTGGGTAGGGCCTGAAATTCTGCATTTGTAACCAGCTCGCAAGTGCTGCTTAGTCTGTGGACGGCACTTGAAGCAGCAAGGTGTTTGGGCATCACTTCCCTCCCATTGTCCCACCTTTTGCATCTCCTTCTCTCCACCTAGGCCTCTTTTCCTCCTCTACTCCCTGCCCTCCTGTGCCTTTAGACAGCTGCTTAGCAGGAATGACCCACCGGTGGGAACCAGTGCATTAGTGATCCTCAAAAGGAGGTACAGAAATAAACCCACTCAGAGAGCGGATGGTTAATGCGGAATTCGTCTGTGCACTATTCAAAAAGGAAGAAAGATTTCCTTCAAAACTATGGAGTATTTTAGAAGTTTTTGTTTGTTGGTGTAAATTGCTACTTAATCACAGTCCAGCTTCAGCTGTCTGAAAGCTTCATGGATATTGAACAGTGTCCGATCATTCAGACTTCACTGAGCTCTTTGGTATTACCTAGGGATTTCACAGTATTTTCAGAGCATGGAAAAGAAAAGAAAAAAAAAAAAGCCCACCAAGGCAAATTGCGTCTCATTTCTTCTTGGTCTTCGTGCTCTGTGGGGCAGAATAAATCATCAGCTGTTGTCCGAGTACCCACCGTGCGGGAGCATTGTGCTCTGTCGTCCTGAGCCCTGCTCACAGCCACGGTCACCAGTCAGGATGGCGGGTCCACTCCTGCAGTATTTCTCGGGGCCACCTCAGGCCGCCGTGTTTATGACTTAATAGCTCTCATTTTTGCCTCATTTTAGTGAGATGTGCCCAGCCTCTTGATAAACAAACCTCAGGAAGAGATTCTGGGTTGACATACATTTGAGAACAGCCACAAAAAGGTGGTTATTCGCATTTGCCAAAAAGTTAAGACTTAAGATTGGAATTGTGTGTACATCAAAATTATTTTCTTTGTAGGAAATTTTTCTTGTGAGAGAATTCGACTGTGTTAATTATTTGCAGAGAGTTACACTTTCTACACTATGGTAAGGCCATTAGCATATTAGGAGTTCATTTAACTGCAAATAATGGCCAAGTGCCCCGGTTATTTCATGGAAGCTAATAGATAGAAGACATTACACTGGGGAAGGTCCCCTCCACCCAGCTCCGTACGTAGTGAGGAAAGTGCACGCGGTGTGTGGATCAGTTACCTGCGATGAGGGATCTACGTAGAGTGTGAATATTGGGGTCTCTCACTGTTCACTCACTTAGGTTTACTTGCTTCCCCTCCTCACTCCCTTCTTCATCTGGCCTAGCGTTTTACACATCAGAGTTTGCACACGCATTTCCCGCTGAGGCCAGGCAGGTAAGGGGGGTGAGCGAGGTGGACTGGGCTTACGGGGAAGTAGGAGGGGGTGGAGGCCGAGGGGACCAGGGGCTCCCAGGAGCCTTGTCTACAGGAAACAGCTGCCAGCATGTCCTTTTTTCCAGCTTTTCAAGGGGAGCTGGGTTGTTAAAAGAGTAGATGCAAAGAGATCTCATCACAAAGAAAAAGATTTCTTTTTTAATCTAAATGAGCTGATGGACGTTAGCTAAACTTACTGTGGAATCCTTTCACCGTACGTGTAAGTCGAATCATTATGCTCTACACCGTAAATTTATACAGTGCCGTATGTCAGTTATATCTCAGTAGAACTGGGGGAGGAAACAGAGGAGCCTGGAAAATCTTGATTTCCTGTAAAAATTTTAAATTTTGAAACACTGGCATATACCATACAAGCCAACACAAAAATGCATCTGCCAGTTTGCAACTTCCGTATAGAAGATATGACTAAGTGACCTTCTGTTCCCTTCAGGCATTCAAATTCTATGACGTTTATGTTTATAAGAAATCACAGTGGTCCGTGTTTTTCTTGTTGGAATGCAGTCTTTCCTTCCCCCATTGCCAAATAAGAACAAGAATTTTATTTGTGTAGTGTATCATGATTCTATAAAATGCTTTTTGTATTTGCCATCTCTTTTAATGAACCTTAACCATTTAAGTTCAAGGTTGAGTTATCTTTGTATGAATGTGCCATGCAGAATCTGAAAATTCTTTTACCACGGATTAGCTTATTAATATTCTCACAGTCTGTCTTTTTACTTTGATTCAATAATTGCTTTTGTTTGGCTCCAGTCCTTTTACGAATATCCTCTCGTGCTTCATTACGTAATAGAGCATCGCTTTTCTCAAATTAATCATTCGGTGAACATATTTGTGTTGTTACCGCTGGTAATAGAGCTTTCAGAGGACTCCTTATCTCTTGGGCCAAAACCGATCGTGTGAATGTGTGTTTCCTTTAGTAGTTAATTTTTTTTAAAATAGTGTAAGTTACTCTGTGCAGTATATTAACCTCCTCCCCAGAAAATCCTCATGATAGAGAAAAAGGTGGAAAATGGCTATTTGCAGTGAAACTATGAGTGATTTTTTCTTTTATCTGTTTTATAACTTTTTAAAAACATTTCTAT
The DNA here is from genome assembly GCF_024610735.1 of Ursus americanus. Lineage (NCBI taxonomy): Eukaryota > Metazoa > Chordata > Mammalia > Carnivora > Ursidae > Ursus > Ursus americanus. The sequence continues at coordinate 74,997,775 of NC_142133.1, forward strand.
AACTTTTATAATAAAGTAAAAATGGTTCAAAATAATGTTCTCTTTTTATTCCTAAGCTCATTAAATCCTCTCCTTGCCTTCATAAAATACTATATAAATGAAATCATTTTCCTTCTTCTTCTGTTTTTTCACATTATGAAAGTCATAATTGGGTCTTTTGCACCCACCTATTTACTTCAAAAATTTCAAACCCACGGAAAAGTTGCAAGCACAGAAAAAAGAATACCTGTATACTCTTCCCCTTGATTTGCAAATTTGTTGCCATTTTATCAAAATTTCTGCTCTTTCTCTGTTTATGTGTGTGTGTGCACGTGTATTTGATGAGTTAGGAGAATGACTATGGATTTTAAAAACTCAGATTGAAATGAAAATGTTAACCATTTCGCAGCTGAAATCTATAGGAGATGGTATCTAGGTAATGTCCTTGGGTAGCTTTGCCCACAGAAGTGCCTTTCACTTCTGCGTCGTCTTATTGAACACCAGTATTCACGTGGCTACACAGTCAGGCTTGCCTAGAACATGGTGCTTCCAGAACACAGCGCTTCTCTTCTAGGAATGGGTTTTCCTAATTTTATTATGTGTTTGAACTATCAACCCAAAGTTAGAGCAGATTTCCCCAAAATGTCAAGTGTAATCAACTGCACAGTAAGTTCTAATGTAAATGGAATCTAACTCAGTGTAATGTCTTGGAAAACATAATAATGATCTTTCTATATCACATCAGTATCTGAGTAATTGTAATCTACTGCCACCGTGTTCTGGAACGTGCCCCCGTTTGGTTTGGTAGCACTGTCTAGTAATTGATAAGGCATTAAGATCGTCCAAGTTCAAATCCTGGCTCCTCTCCTTACCTTGTGACCTTGGAAACAACCTCTCTGTGGTTGTTTCCTCATCTGCGGATTGGAGATGATAGCAAATTACATGAAAGAGAGAGCTACAATGAAGTGATAGAATTCATAGCTCCTAGTAACTTCCATGAGTTACTGTTTTCATTCTTATTCACCACATTCAGGTCTTGGGTGATAGTTACACTTCCAGCTGCTCTTCATGACTCCAGCTTCTTCCCCTTCTGGCTCATACTACCTGCTCCCCACTTGTCACGCAGGTGACAGGGTCAAAAAATCAGCTTCGTGTTGTGTGAAATTGCTTTGGACTCCAGGCCAGAAATGTGCTTTAAATTCCTTTTCTCCTGAATTATACCTAATTGGACCCCTGCAGTCTTCACCAAAAAGGGCCTGAGCCTGTCCCAGCTTGTATGCTTCTCTGATCACTTAACATGGTTATGACTTTCCAGTGCTCAGAAATCCCCCACTGTTCTCATTCCCTACTAAGTAAGACCAAACGTCCTCAATAATAATGGTTGCCACTAATTGAAGCACTTAGTTATATGTCTCTTAATATATGCTTTAAATTTATTATTTATGTATTTGTTTCATTCTCAAAAGCTTCATGAGTAAGCGGGTGGTATCCAAGTCCAGTGTACAAATGAGGAGAACTGGGGCTCAGGACCATTAAGTGGCTTCTTGGTCAGCGTCACGGTGTCAGGAAGAGGTAACTCTGGTTGCTGCAGAGCCTGTGCTTTCAAAGCACGAAGCCGCCTTTGCAGCCGCAGGCGTGTGCTCTTGGCCGTCCGGGTGAGCAGAGCTCTGCTGGCTACCCTAGCCCCCCTCCTCTCGTCTCCCAGCTGGACGTCTGTGCTTTCATCACTCCCTGAACATGCTCTGTCTTTTCGAGTCTTTGGAGTTTTCTTCTTGCTCTCCTCTTTGTCTGGACTGTTTTTTCCCCACCTTTCCATGTACATACATCCCTTTTGTCCTTTATGATCCTGTGCAAATGCCACATCCTCTGTGAAGCCTTCCCTGATTCTACTCACTCTTCCTCCAAAATGATTATTCATATTTACATACATTAGTAATTTGAATAATAGTCACTTTAAAAACACTCTGTACCGTTATGAGTTCTTCGAAGGCAGGAATCCTATGATTTTCATCCCTGTATCAAGCACAAACTGGTGCTTTGGTAATACCAGTAATAATCATAATGATCATTATGCAGACAATGGCTATTACTTATTAAGTACTTCCTCTGTGTTATGTACTGTGGCTAAGTACTTTATATACATTATCCTGGTTTCACAGACGCAAGGGACACACTTTCAGGACCTATGTCTACTTAACTATAAAATGGGTATGATGACATTCGTGATTTTTATCTGGGGCCAGAGTTCACAGTTCCATCACATTCGCCCAGAATGCTTTTCCTCTGCATGGCACTGTCTGCTTATTTTCCCACATAGATTTCCAGGAATTCTTGGTGGTGGTCTCCTTTTCTTGCACCCCAGTTTTGCCATTTTTGATACATGTCAAGGACACACATAGGTAAAGCTAACAAATGACTTCGTAGATTGAGAAAATGCTTGAGCCAGTTATCCATGGCGTTTAATCATTTCTTTTATTCTGAAATACAAATACTGAATTGTCTTTTTAATCTGAATTTCCATGAAATGGTATTGACAAGTATATTATAGATTGCATACTAACAGAAACACTCAATGATAATTGTCAAAATTTAAAAATTTCCTGTGGTTTTGTTAGATCATAGAATTTGGAACTTGGTCTAGGTGATTTATTGCTGGAAGCCTCAGAAGTATGTGGTTACAGCAAAACCTACATGATTCAGTGCTTTAGCACTGCTCCCCAGGGCCTTGTGCAAGTGAGGTATCTATCGAAGACCTCTTAACAGTGATCAGTAGTAATCCATTGACATCATCATCAAACCATCGTCAAACCATCATCACACCATGCTTTCCTGAGAGGGCCCATTTGGGATTACAAGGGAAGAGATTCTAGCGCCGGACAGGTGCACAAATATTTTCTTCTCTGAAGCCTTTTAGACGTCACAGTTCTTTAATAACCAGGCATTCGTATCTTATCTTTAGGGTAGTATGAAACCCAATGCTCTAACCCCATATTGAAATTCTATCACAGAGAATAGTGGTAGAAAGAACGTGGAGTTGGGAGTTGTGTTGCACTATTCTAGAGACCTGTGGGTATATCATATTCCTTCCTTGAAGCCTGTTTCCTCATCTATAAAAAGGAATTTACATGTACAGCATAAGGACTGTAGTTAATAGTATTATCTATTTGAAGGTTACTAAGAGAGTAGAACTTAAAAATTCTAATCTCTAGAAAAAAAATGTTGTAACTATGTCAGCTAATGGGTGTTAACTAAACTTATTAGTAACTATTCCATGATATATACGTACATCAAATCATTAAGTTATGCACCTTAAATTTACACAATGTTATATGTTAGTTTTCTCTACAACTGGAAAAAAATTTAAAATAAAATGGAATTTATAATATCTACTTTGCATAGTTACTGTCAACTATTAATAGTTTATATAAAACTTAGAATGATTCCTGGCTCTCTGTGTATCATTAACCGAAATAAACCGTACTTCTTATTAAACTTTGCCTGAGACATAGAGTAGCTAAGAATATATTGATTATTTTTCATCTGCTTTATGTAACTCAATATGATACTGCTTAAAAATTACATTGAAGCATGAGAGATTATGGACTCTGGGAAACAAACTGAGGGCTTCAGAGGGGAGGGGGGTGGGGGAATGGGATAGGCTGGTGATGGGTAGTAAGGAGGGCACATATTGCATGGTGCACTGGGTGTTAAACACAACTAATGAATCATGGAACTTTTCATGAAAAACCAGGGATGTACTGTATGGTGACTAACATAATATAATAAAAAAATATTATTAAAAAAATTACATTCATCTTACATAGTTTTAAAATACCTAATATGGTTGCCTTGTGCCATTTAAAATCTAAATTTTTCTTCTCAATAGGAACAAAGAAAGTAATGTTACCCAACAAACAAGTCTTTGGGTCAATCACCACATTTGATTACTGGGATTTTTTCTTTTTTTAAAGACTTAAAGAGTTTCTACCTAACCGTTGCTTTTGCCCTTCAGAGAAGACCTAGTTTCCTCCGAGGACCTGCTGGAGTGGCTGCGGCCCTTCTGTGCTGATGACGCCTGGCCCGTGAGACCCCGCATTCAGGTGCTGCAGATTTTGGGACAGTCCTTTAACCTGACAGAGGAGGATGGCAAGCTCCTTGTGTTCTTTAGAACAGAAACCATTCTCAAAGCCACGTGGCCCCAGAGACAGGTAAGCGAGCATCTGACTAGTTACTGAATATTTTCCCTATTAAAAATAATTGGAGGTTATTTCTTGATCACTTATAATAATATGGTGAATAATCAGGTTGGTGATTCCAACTTTCCACTATGTTGCTCAGTCCAGCTGTTTAGTAGTTAAATATGTACAACAGCATTGGTTTGGATTTGTCCTTCTGTGTGAATATGCATGTGCAGTGGAGGTGATGTCTCTTTCACCTCCCATGTGTGGAGCGTTTTTCTCTTCGTAGATATAGTCAGGATTCTCCACAGTATCAGTTAATTATCGCAGCTCTCCCTGTCCCTGGAGAAATGCAAATGGAAATGGAAATGCGGTGTGCAGTTTAGCTAATTCATTTTTTTCATACTCTGCCCAGGCAGGCAGGTGCCCTCCTCTCTCTCCTGTACCTAGATCGATAATGTTGCACACACACAAGATCTCATTTTCTCCATCCCATCCTTCAAGACTCACTCAGTCCGTCATCTCTCTGGAACCTTCTCTGACCATTTCAAACTTAACTTTGAATTCCACACATTCCAGCTTTAATTATGTATCATGTATTATTATTATTATTATCATTATCATCATCATCATCATTACTATTTAAGTCTTGTCTCCCCACTACTGTGGAAACTCAGAAACCCTGGAGGATGTATTATTATCTTTTGAATTCCCTTAAGTATGCTGTGCACATACTCTGAACTCAGATACTTGTTGATTGAGTAAATGGGAATGCTGATTCCTAAATCAAAGAAATACGGTGGCCATTGAAGTTTGGCTCGAACTCTAAATTGATGCATCCTAAAAAACATAGGATATAAGGATCAGTCATCTCAGTCAAGTGCGTTAGCCTGCATGGTAGACCATATGCCAATAAAATACAGCTTCCTGCATAATCTGCTCTGCAAGAGAGTTTCCTGGAAGTCTGACTACAACTCAATTCACCTTCTAATTTTAAAGCTTTGCTCTGTAATTAATATTTATGTCCTTTTTACTACACTGAAAGAACAATGCATTTCTTTTTTTTTTAACAATGAATCAGATATTAATATCTTGAGACTCCTCTCAGAACATCTTCATAATTATTATCTTATATGTTCTTTATTTCCCTATAGGAGGGAAAGAGGTAAATACTATTATCTATTCTTTAGAGTTAGAGAATTTGAGATGCAAAAAAGATGGACTTATCAGAGATTCTGTAATCTTGCCAAGTTGCTGAAATGGATTGTATTTTAAAAGTCACTGTTATCTGAGTAATACTCTTTCTGAAGCCCCATGACCTTACCAACATATTTAGTCTCAACATTTTGCCTCGAAGAGATCACTAACAGTCTTTTTAAAGAGCAGTGTATGAACACAAATACAATAGACGATAAAGTATATTCCAGGTCTCTGGCGTAGTTGACGTTGGACGTATACTGGTTTTAATGACAGGAAGGTTCGTGTAACGTCTCCAAGGTAAGTTCAGAATTAGGTCGTGTTATGTTTGCCACATGGGATCTTGGACTGTGACTCATTCTGAAACAAATGAACGCTTCTACTCTTAGGTGCTTTTCTGACACAATCTCCAGTTTCCAAGTTCTCAACCTTGCTCAGTTTCCTCTCCGTTGGTGGCTGGACCTGGGTGGGACCGTGAGGCCGCCTTCTCCGGTTGGAGCCTCGCTTCATGTTATGTCCAACCTCTATGCCAACAGTATTACAAAACAATGTGCAGACCAGGGAAAGGGGAAAACATCCATCTTCTCTGTCACGTCGAAACAGTAGAACAGACGCTTTGATATTTGGGGCAAAATGCTTCAGAAATAGCATGAATATAACCATGCTTTCCTTCTTCTTTTAAGCTTTCCTTCACTTTCCAATTACCTAAACAACAAGTTCCAATGTTTGTAGGATTCCGGTGATTTCTGGATATTTCTGAGATTTTAATTTCTTTATAGTGACGCTTATTCCAAAAACAGGATCTAAGGGAGCTTAGCCTTTGTTAAGATTCCTTTTCTGTGTACTTTTCTGTACTGACTGACTATCTCACCGAGCAGAGTCTGGCTTCTCTCCTTTGCTGTCTGTGTGTAGATGCTCTTGTCCCTGCTTTTTCAGGCCCTTCGAAAACATCTCTCCCAACCCCTCTGACTCAAGTAAAATTCATCATACCCCCTTACTCTTTCTATGTTCTCCCCCCTTTTCCTTTGTCCTTATAACAGAGCAGTTTCCCTGTTCTTGGAAGCTAACAAGCTGCGTTTCTTCAAGTAGTTGGTAGTGGAAATACAGAAACTATCCTCATGGCTTAATTATGCCATTCATCTATAGTCTTCCTCCCCAAATAAATTAAGTCAGTGAGCGTCTCCTCCTCCTCCTCCTGTAAAAATGAAGTATTCTATGTCAGCCTGGCATTGCTGATTCAAATCTGTTTTGGAGGGCAAGTGAATTTGGTCAGGGAATTCTGCCTATAACTGTAAATAACTGTTCGCTACATGGAAAATGAATGCAGAAAACTTGTGGCTTCACAGTGGAGACAGCAGCAAATTCTAGAACGTTACAGAGCTGTGCCCAGAGTTTACATTGGAGGTCCTCTCCATTATTGTTTTTAAAAGCCTGTGTTACCTTTCTCTAGAGCAGTAGAAAGATCAGGGCCCGGTGAGTAAATCCTTTGTAAGCATAGGCCTTGGCCACCCACCCTCCTCTGTTGCTTTATTGCCTTAGAGAAGATTCCTAAACTGTGAGCCTTGTCTACTCGGTGTGCAGAGTGGAACCTTGAACTAGGGGAGATAGAGCGTGGTTCGCTCACTGTCATTTCTTCCACACCCACTAAACTCTTCCTCATCTCTCTATCCCAGACACCTAGAAGACCCCAAAATGTTGACTGCATGGGCACACATTTTCTCTGTTCCCTATCCCTTTCTTCATTCTCAAAGGTAATATTAAGGGTAGAGACAGATTCTTACCGAGCGAAGATAAGAATAGATAATAATATTGCAATGTTCAATTACCAGAAAATGTAGGACTGCTACCTTTGCCATGGCTGGTAATCCTCTTAGGCAGACTTTGCATACATCAAAGAGGGACTTAATATTTAATTATCCTCGAGGTGCCCAAAGTAGTGGCCCCACAAATCAACGTGTTGCTGGGAAACCAGCCAGCTCCTGCAAAATTAAACACAAAGTCTGTGGAGCCTGCTACCTCTCTGGTTCTCAGACAGCAATTCCTAGTTTTCTAATGATTAGTTAACAGAATTAAAAATTCAGAGGCCCTCGTTTTTCAACTGCTTGAGAGGCCTTCCCATTCCAGAAAAGTGCCCTGGCATGGAGGACGGGAGAAGGGAGGGAGAGAAGGTATGGCGGGGAAGGATGAATGTACGGTGTTCATTCCCTTTGTACAATTTATCTGAGTTTTTCAGGTTTTGTAATTTTCTAGTTAACTGGTGCATGAAAAATATAGGCCAAAATACTGATGTTTCCTCAAAAAATTCCATATTCCTTCACCTTATTGTTTTTTCTGTATTTGTATAAAAAGGGACATGTGGCTTAGAGTTGCACCTTTTAAATTTCACTCTGTCTGGATTTGTGGTCATAAGTGATCACCTGAAAAAATTAGTTTAAGAAAGCTTATTATTTTTTTTTAAGTAGGCTGCATGCCCAGCATGGAGCCCAACGCAGGGGACTTGAACTCACGACCCTGAGGTCAGGACCTGAGCTGAGATCAAAAGACGCAAGCTGAACCAACTGAGCCACCCAGGCAACCCAGTTTAAGAAAACTTCTAATCTTATTACAAATTCATGCATTTTGCCTACTTTGAAACATGCAAGGACATATTAAGTCTTCTGGTCAGAGGCCAGTTTAGCTTCATTTCCCAAAACATTAACAAAATACACACTTCTTTATCAGAGCTCAGAAAGTGAACAGTATGCAGAGCTAGATTTAGTTTCTTATGAAGAATTTGCTGTTACCTTAAATGTCTTCAAAGCTAAGATTCACTGCCGTAAATGATTTGCTTAATCAAGCATAGGGTCATATTTGATGTTAAAAATATGTGTGCCTACACACATATATCCCACACATATGAATTATCCATACATGTAATAGATCTTTAATAGCCGTGGAAACCGATTCCTGGAACCGGAGGAGACTTTTGAAAGCCTGCCAGTTCCATAGTCACATTTTATAGAAAAGGACATGATGTCCAGAAAGAAGTTACTTCCTCTGATTTTAGCTTAAATGTCACCGTTTCTAAAATGACTGCATCCTAAAGTAGGTCCCTAGTCACAATCTGTATCATAAACTCTTTAATTTTCTTGTAACCATCACTATCTGCTGAATTCTCCCTGCCGGTCCTTCTATCTGTCTATTATATGATGTCTGTCTTCTTCCTTTAGAATATAAATAACATGAGAACAGGGATCCTACAGACACTCTCGGTAAATAGTTGTTGAATAAATGAATATTTAATTTTTAAAAACTTATCTAAGGTCACCTTTAAAATGGCAAGGCCAGGACCCCTGAGATTCAATCGGCTGTTCTTGCCACGAGTGGGGAAGGATTAGACCAAGCTGCTTCCCACTTAAATGCAAGGAAAAATAATTTGCTTGGAATAGTGAAAAGGTTTCCTTGCAGAGTGGCCTGGTGCTTGTAGATTGATACTGTTTTTTACTAATTTGCTGTACTTTGCTGACAGTGATTCCTGGCCAGCCAGTTGCTTCTCAAATGGAAGCAAGCGAGTCACAAGCATGTTTGTCTGGACATAAGCAAGAGATCTGAAATATTCTAGTAGAGCTCAATGTGCCTTTTCTCCTAAAATGCTTCAAGTTAAGGGAGCATCCGTGCTACTGGGTTCTGCAAATATTTGGAAACCTGGGAAGGCCCTTCTTTATGAATAAGGATTTTTTTCCTTTGAGGATATTCCCTCTTGTCGTGGGTATCATGGGGGGAAGAGGGGACTGTGGATTGTACATGAAGTGCACATTACCACGTCATCTTTATTTTTTTATAATAATTTTTTATTATGTTATATTAGTCACCATACAGTACATCCCAGGTTTTTGATGTAAAGTTCCATGATTCATTACTTACGTATAACACCCAGTGCACCATGCAATATGTGTCATCTTTAGAACATCCTTGCTAAGTCATTACCATTCTCTGTGTGAGATGAGGTCACATAACCTATTAAAGCCACCCAGCTTGTAAACTGGAGTTCAAGCCCAGTTCTGTCTGATCTCAAAGCCTGTGTTCTTGGCCCTATACCACACTTCGTCCCGTCTGCCAGGGAAAGATATTCAGCACGAAGGTTTGGGTATCCGTGAACTACATAAAGCATGCTCTGCTCACCTTCTCCTCTTGCTACTGTGACTTTGCCTGGATTGCACATGACTGGGCATGAGGAATGAGGAGTCTGATTCAGAAAACAGAAAGCATTGCTTCATCTCTTAGCATTTTTCACCGTCTCAGTACAGAGCACTGTGTATGTTTACTGCCGCTGAATCAGAACGTCCTGAAAAGTGCCACGCCTAATAACTGTTGTATGTGAACTGTTCGTTGAAGATCCTTCAAGCACAGATTATGCACCATTCACTGTACTGTACTCTGGGCTAGACAAAGAGACCAGGCCATCAGCAGTGAAGTGTTTGGGCTCTTTACACAACTGCGTTCAGATCCCAGGGTTACCACTCATTCGCTCTTCAACCTTGGAGATGTCACTAAGCCTCTCACAGTGGGGTAATGCACGTAAATCTCTGACTCCAGCCCAGGGAAGTGGGCCCTGTTGGTGTGGGGACTCCGATCCAGTGGAGCACATAGGTATAAAGCAAAGAAGCAAATTCCCTGAAGACTGTAAGTGCTGTGGAGATGTCTGCACAGTGCTGGGCTCAAGGGAGGGCCCGTAGCCATCGTGTCTGGAGGCAGTGAGGAAAGCCTGCCCTGAGGAGATGAGTCTTGAACTGAGTTCAGCACAGCTGGATGTATGGAGCAAAGGCAAGAGATGAAACCGGAAAGAAGCCGGCCAGACTACTTCCAGTGTCCCGCACAGGTTTCACCTTGACGGTGCTAAGCCCCCATGGAAGAGGGGTGCCCAAGAAGCAACGTGATCAGATATGTGTTTTAGGAGAAGCCCTCTGACCTCTGCATGAGCAGTGGGCTGGAGTGGTGCCAATCAGTGGCAGTGGTCAAGTGGCCCGAATTTGGCCTTGAACTTGGTACCACCGTGAAGATAGAGGAAGGTAAAGAAAGCTGAAGGGGTTACTACCAGGGGCTGGGGGACTGCTTAGACACGGGGGGACAAGAAACACGTTTGGTGTCCCTCTGATGTTTGCCTAAGTTGCGAAGGATGAAAAGGCACTAGGAAAGAGCAGAGGACAAACTAGTTTTGTGGAGAAAGACACTAAGTTCAGGGCGATGTTTTACATCTAAACAACACTTTTGGGGGCTGGGGGCTGTGTGGTGAGATAGGGAGGCTCTACTTATCCCCTTCACTAGGCAGACTTTCTTCGTAGCCTTCTCTATGTCCCAGGTCACAGCGACCTCTTCCCAGGTGCACACTGGGTTTAGTATATGTTACCGGTGACTGCGTCCTCCATCCCACCGCCCTCCTCCCAGGGTCAGGTCAGCTCGGGACCCACTGGGGCTCTGTTTGTAGTGGGAGAATCACATCCAGGGCCTCATGCCCAGAGGCGTGAGAACGTCAGCAGCCACGCTAGGCATGCCCCTAACCTCTCCTATAGCAGTGCTGTCTCTTCGTTCCTTGTCAGGATTAGAGAGAAAAGCCGAAGGATGACAGGGAAGAGGCGGGAAACATCCGAGCGTTTGGATGTTGGAGTGTGGTGAGGCTAGGAAGTAGGTGGGAATGACTTTTCAGGTTTTTCTTTGAACTTTTTGTTTGGAAAGAATTTCAGATTTACCCCCCAAATTGCATAAATCATAGAGGCGTTGTAACAGCTCATCAGCTCCTGTGGAAGGTAGGGATATGGTGATTCATAATGACTACCTCAAGAATCATTCTCTACATGATGGTAATTATGTTCCATTCATGAAGTATGTGCATGTGCATTAATATCTATTTTGTATTCACAAATACCTGAAGGTCAACTAAGCGGCATGGCCGGGGCCTCTGGAAGGTGCGGCTTTCAGGAGGAATCCTCAGTGTAGGGTAGCCATGTTCGCTGTCAGCGGCCACAGAGAAATTCCAGGTGAAAACTGTTTTCATCAGAGAATAGGTGACTCGGTCCACGTTTTCAAGGACAGTGACTCTCTGATAAGGAGGCTGCAGCTACTTGACAAGTTGACTTACAGCAAGGGCTAAAGTCCCCTAATTCAGTGAGGACAGAAGCATCGCTTTCAGAGAAAAAACGGAAAGAAATATCTTTATGTTTGAGTCGCATTTGAATTTTGCCCTTTAAAATCCTATGATGTTTAGTTAGAGGTGTCTGTGTGGAATCGTCACTAACTGTAGGGTGCCTGTAAAATATTGGACCTTTTCACCCCCCTGCTCACTGGGAAGGAGACAGAGGCGTATGTTACTTTCTCTTTCGCTGGAGAAAAGGGTAGAATCAAACAAAACTAGAAGAAAAACTTGTGAGAAATTGCTGATTTTTTCACTCATCATAGAAGGCATGCTATGGAGCCATTCCAAATCCTGTATTGTACAGATAAACGAGACTTTAACAAGAGATGAACATTAACCCATGATTCCATTATCCTAAAACAGCCACATTTCTTTGTATTCTTTTTCTGTCCTGTCTAATCTACAGACCTAATTCTTATTAGAAGAAATCACAGCACATATCCAGCTCTCTGTTTTTTTATATGTAGCTGTAACATAAATAATCCCTGTCATTTATTATGTCCTACCATCTGCCAGTCATTTTGCTAGCTACCTTATTCACATTCTCTTATTTAATAATCACAACTAGCATATAATATGTGTTATCTTCGTCTTACAGAAGAGGCAATTAAGCCTCAGAAAGTCCAGTAATGTCTCCAAAGTATGTCTTTCCACGTTACTTTGACTTTATCAGCACCATTTTGAAGCTGCATATTTAATCAAATTGCCCTTTATCATTATTTTACAGTCTCCTTAGTGAGGTATGTTGAAGCATTTGCTGGCCACCTACAGGTCATTTTTCCTTGATGCTAAACTGTGTCCTACGAGCATTTCATCTTGTAGCTGTTCAGGCACATAGCAGTTCTCCGTACTCCTCACCCTTGCCTTGAAGTGTATTTAGATGCTGTCAGGACATATTTTAATAAGAACTGGGCTACTTTCTGGAAAAGAAAAAAACCTGATTCTTTCCTAGGTCTGCATTCATGTTCAGCCCGCACCTTGTTTTCAGATATTTTAGGGAATTTAAATTCCCATGGTATTAATAGCGATCTGATGCTCCCACAACTTCTGTAGGCCTTTGAGACCCATTGCCTTCACTTTTGTTGACTCAAAACAATACTTCTCTCTTTAATTTTTTTGCGGATACTTTGTCAGATTTATAACATCATGATTTTCTAAAACTTAAGATTAATTTTTGTAGCCATGAATGAGTAGCATTACTAGTCGTGATATGAAAATATATTGAGCCAAAACCCTTGTCTTTTCTGTTTGAAGAAGTTTCTTTAGTCAGTCTTCAAGACGAAGGCTGTTCGTAACAGATTCTTTTAGTTTTCCTTACTTGAGAATGTTTTCATTTCCCTTTTTTTTCCCTAAAGGATAGTTTTACTGTATATAGAATTTATAGTTGGTGGTTCTTTTAATACTTGAAAAATATTGTGCCACTTCTTTCTGGCCTCTGTGGTTTCGGATAAGCAATGCCCTGTTATTAAAATCATTGTTCTCTCTATAGGGAATGTATTGTTCTCTCTCTGGCTGCTTTCAAGACTTTTTTTCTTTGTCTTTAGTTTTCAAGAGTTTAATTATGATGTGTCTGGGCGTAGATTTCTTTGGTTTACCCTGCTTGGGGTTAGCTCAGCTTCTTGAATCTGTAGATTATTATCTTCCACCAAATTTGGGAAGCTTTAAAATGTTATTTCTTAAAAAACTCCTTAAACTCCACCTTCTTTCTCCCTTCCTTCTGGAACTCTGATGAGAAATGACCTCACCTGGACTTTTGATCAGGAGTCAGAAAATACTGAGTCTACGTACCCCTCTTCCATTGGATGAGGGGATACCAGACACTGTGCATATGTTGTGCCTCCAGTCCTGGGGTCCCAAGCTAGTTAGCTTTCCCCCTCCCACCTTTAGGAGCTCTTTGGTTGTCTCTTTCGTTATTTCCAAAGTTTGTAGTTGTGCTTAGCAGGGAGGAGTAGGGAAAAATAGGGTCAGAGCCATTTTGTTCAGGCTGCAAGTCCTTTGCATATGTTTATCTTTCTTTATGCAGAAATTCATTTTGAGTTTTGGTTACCTGAAATTATTTTTAAAACCTTATAGGATATGATGAACAGGATAAGCTTATATTATCTTAGTGAATTTAGATAAATTTAGATATTTTAATATGTAGACACAAATCCTAGATTGGCCCTTATATATCAAAGTATGTAATGATTATCCAGCAAAGTGTATTCTTTCTCAAGTGTTAAAAAACACATACTCAAGTCCATTTTCAGGCCCATTTTCTTCTCTCATGTAAGGTGAGGCTTTTGCAGCATAGAGAATTTAAAATTACTTTCTTAAGAGCTGAACAACTTAAACATTTAAACCCTTTATGATGTGAAGGGGAGTGTACAAGTGTGCCTACCCAAAGTAGGTCATTGTGTAAATTGCTATATTTTTCACATTTCTATTTTAAACATGTGGCCAATGCTCTGAAACGTAAGTTACTAATAATTGAAATGGTTAATGAATTTTCAGAAAACAGTGTTTCCCAACAAAAACACACTTAAAAAGTCTGTGTGCACATGAAGAAGGTGTTATACAAAGAAACTCCTTGCCAAACATATTTTAAAAATGGGAACTATTATTGGCACACTAATATAAAAACAAACCTATCAAGGTTTAATTGATAGTTTTTTTTTTAAGATCTTTCTCTTCCTTAGCATACACTTCATGTCCTAAAAATTGACAAGCTGTTGTAGTTTTTGAAAGGAAAGAAATCCGAATGATACTGAAAAGAAGAGTCACTTTTTTCTAATCTCTTCCGCTTCATGGTAGGCGTCGACTAACCCGTGTAGACTTACAGTCCACGTAAGGAGAAACTACTTGTTATTCGTTCTGCAGGAGTTAATCGTAGCAAGTGGAGTATCAACGCTGCTCATAACATTACAGACCTATCATTCAGTTGTCTTTAAATATTTTCAAAACACAAAACCTTTTCTTCAAATAAACTGTAAAAACTTGGATTTTAATCCAGAAAACAGCAGCCATTTTCCCACTGCTGACCATCAGGCACCTCCTCAGAACTTCTAAGCCTTTGGGGATTCTTGGAGCCCCTTTATCGATGAGGGAAATGAGCCTCAGAGCAGGACTGTACTGAAATCACACAGCCACCCACACGACGTTACTGGTCGACACATAATGTCAAAAAACAGCCCCCCTCAGGGTCTCTCTTAGTGACTTCCTTCTCAATGGCATTTTCTTTATAAGCCTCACATCTATCTCCAATAACAAAAGAGCCAAAAATGTATGGCCACACCATGAATATTTAATATCACCATTCTGTGCTAAAATATTTTGTAAATGATGGAATATCTTCACTGATTCATTTGTTTATCCATCAGTTCAAACACCCAATAAGTGCTATGCATCTCCTGTCCATCGGGCATTATTTGAAGTAGTAGGATAAACCAGTGAACAAACGGAAGTCTTTTCAAGGAGCTTCCATTGTTATAGGAGATGAAAGACAATGAGCAAATATGTGGATAATACGTCACATGCTTGTAAGTGCTAAGAAGGAAGATAAAACGAGGTAAGGGAGACAGACGGTGGAGGGGAATGCAACCCGAGGAGGGCAGTTACACAGCACATTCTCTGATGAGGTGACATTTGAGAAATTTGAAGGAAATACGCAAATGAGCCCTACAGATATCTGCAGAGAGTGTATGCCAGGCAGAGAAAACCGATCAAAGTTCCCGAGGTAGGAGTGGCGTGGTGGACGCGGGGCGCCTGAGCCTGGAATTGAAGGTGGGAGGCCGGGTAAAAACAGGTGGATGTCTTGAGTTTGAGATTTTTTTTAAAATGTTTCTTTATAAGTAGGCAAGAACATATTGCCAAACTCCCAATCAGACCACCCGTTTATATACTTCACAGTGTGTCTAGCTTACTGAGTCCTCTGGTTTTCAGAACATCCTAATCTGGTTGTAATTACGTAAATTACGTGGTGGCTCTGCCGCTTGCTGGCCGCGTGACCAGGACAGATAAGGCTGTTACCTCATCTGTAAGGGGAGGTTAATAACACCCGTGCTGTTCTCCACCCAAAACGGTTGTAACGGTGAACTCTTCCTGGATTCTGAAATTATTTCAAAAACTATAAACTGTTCTTAGGTTATTAGTCCATGGAGGAATGACGCGGGGCTTTCCAGCAGGTTTTGAAGGATCTGTCAGCTTGCCGAATGAGCAGGACTTACCATAGTGATGACCAGTCATTTCATAGTACATATCAACCGTTGTGAAAATGCGGAATTCATGCTATGACTTTTTCAGGTGGCTCCTTGGGATTAGAGCCAGAATGGCCACTAAATTAAATGCTTTGGAAACATGCATCTGTACAGACAATTTAACGAATGGATAGGTAACCATCCATTCTCGTTATCCTTTCAAGGTATCTGCCATCATCTGAATCTTATGTACCCAAATGTAGAGACTTTGTGTTAAGAGAGGCTAGGGAACAGCAAAACCAGCTGTTGGCTACCTTTATATTGAAAACTGCTTTCTAACGGAACCTAGCAAACACCGTCATCCGCAGATGCTGGAGATGGGATTTGTTTCAGGACTGCCTCCCTGTTAAGGAAGTATCATTCAGTTACGCAATGAGAGGACAAATTCATGTCTTTACTTGATCGAAACTTCTTCCGTGTTAGAAATGGAGATGCAAATAAATGATATTTTGCTTTATTTTGATGTGTAATGAAAATCCTATGACAATTGCACTTTAGTCAATTTTTAAATTTCAAATTAGAGAAATTTTCTAGACTATATGAAGACTTAGCATTAATAATACTAAAATGAAGAGTAGAAATGTATTTAGGATGATTTAAATGAAAAAAAATTGGCTAATGTTAAGTATGATGAACTGTTATAATTTCATATACAATAATTCTGTATTTTAACATAATACATATTAAATACCAATAAGCCAGTCCTCTACTTGTTTGAATTTATTTTTGTAAAGAACATTAAGAACCTTCCTGTAATTTGTTCGAAACAATTTTTTAATGTAAGTGTTTGAAACTGGGTGAGGCTTAGAGCGTTCTGAAGATTTGAGGGGGTGGGAGGAGCTGAGGGTGGTGGTGTTGAACCTTTCCTCTCAACACATTGTAAAAATTTTCAAGAGTGTTTAATCAAAATCATCAAATTTGAATTCTTCTGTAAACCAGTGAAGTAACCTTTGCCACCAGTGTCAAGTGTGTGTTTCCACTTCCAGGTGGACATAGCTGACATTGAGAATGAAGAGAACCGCTACTCTCTCTTCACGGAACTCCTGGAATCCAGCCACCAAGAGGTGGAATTTCAGCACTTGGTTTTGCTCTTGCAAGCTTGGCCACCTGTGAGACATGACTCCGTGTAAGTATAAACAAAAACTTAGATTTCTTTTGTCTGCTCTTTATTTTTAAAAATGAAGTACCTTCAAAAGAGCCAATGAAAAGAAATATGTGAAATCAGTATTAGCCTTTAGCAGAAATTAAAATTGTTTATTTGAAATATTGCAGTTTCTTTCCATTTCTCCTTGCAAATATTTTACTCAAAAATATCAGAGCATGCTTAGTCATAACATCTGATTTTGGGGGGCCTGGGTGGCTCAGTCATTTAAGCGTCTGACTTCGACTCAGGTCATGATCTCAGGGTCCTGGGATCCAACCCCGCATCGGGCTCCCTGCTCAGCGGGGACTCTGCTTCCCTCTCTCTCTCTCTCTCCCCCTCCCTCCCCCCCACCTCTGCACCTCCCCACTGCTTGTTCTCTCTCTCTTTCTCTCCAATAAATACAATCTTAAAAAAAATATCTGATTTATAATATTGACAAAATAATTTCATTCTGGTATTTTCACCAGGAAATGTTTTGAGTCTCTTTTAACACAGCTTGCAGTGCTGACTTGAGAATCCATATGGAATAAATTGATAATTCCCATTTATTGAGGACACACAATGTTATGTGCAATTTACATATATTATCAATTCACTCAGTAAACCTACCCAGAAGGCAGTGTTCTCAAATTTTACAGAAGAGTGAATGGAGACTCAGAAGGTAGATGACTTCAGGCATCCCGTGGCTGGTAAGTGGAGGAGGCGGAGCTCTAATGACGCCTGGCCACCTTCACGCCCCTGCACCCTCCATGTCCCACTGAGCTCACAGCTGCCACTCGTGGCTGCATGCAGTGGCCATGCAGTCCCTGTGCTGTCAGCCAAGGATTCCTTTGGAAGAGGTGGCCAGCTTTCCTCTGAGCACATATGCTGTCTGTCATGAACTGCTGCTCCTCGTTGGCAAGAAATAGGAGCCCCCGTGCGCCGTTTCAAACACCTGCTTGTCCCCCTCCCCTCCCCTCCCCGCCCCGTCTTGTACTGCCGTGCTCAGCAAGCCGATGCTGCCGAGGCCAGGGCACATCTCTGGGCCTCGGAAGTTATAGAAGGAGGGCTTCCTGAAGATAAATTAGTCTATGAGCAATTTTTAAAGCACTCCTAAAGAACATCTAGCAAAGGCTCTTGACCTTCACCCTGGGATGAGAGTGTTAGGAATTTCCGAAGCAAACCAAAGAGAATGGTGTTTTTGTTTTGTGTCCAAGTGTCTATAGAAAGGGGGAAGAAAGTTTCTTGGATCTCTATCATTTGTGGCGTGGATGCCGTGCAGACATGTAGTCTTCAAGATAAAGTTCTTACCTTCGCTGTTTGAAACGCTGCTGTCCCGGCTCTCATGTCATAAAACCTTCAGTTTTCCATGTGACCGTGCATTGAAGCCGCATTGCCGTCTGGTCCCGGCTGTCTTGGCAGAGCTGCCCCAGGACCCCAAGTGCTCGTTAAAAGCAGTCTCCCATGATTGACTCGCTGAGTCCAGCTCTCTCTACGGGGCCTGGGAATCAGTTTCTAACCAGCTCGTCTGTGATGATAATGTGCAGTAGATGTGGGACCCACTAATTAGGTTGTCAGGAATGCTTTGCTTTTTTAGCAAATGATTAGGGTTGCATTGTAGATTTCCTCATGCCCTCAAACTGGATCTCTTGGTCGAAAGAGAATTTTTCAAAAAGTACAACCCCGTCTAGTAGGTTAGTTTACTGTGGTTTTACAGTTTCTTGTACTTTTAGAACAGTGACCATTTCAAATCACTCACTTACCCACAAGAAATAAAACCAGCTTCACTTAAGACATTTATTGCATTTTAAACATGTAATGCATTTATAGATTTAAAAAATCTTATTTTTTAAAGGTACATTCTTTTATAGCCAGTATGAAGTGAAATTTGTAAATGCTAACCTGTGTTTTAAAAACTTCCTTTAAGGGACACCTGGGTGGCTCATTCATTTAAGTGTCTGCCTTTACCTCAGGTCATGATCCCAGGTCTTGGGATCAAATCCAGCATCCGCCTCCCTGCTCAGCGGGGAGTCTGCTTCTCCCTCTGCCTGCCGCCCCCCCCCACCCCCACTTGTGCTCTGTCTTCGCCCCTCTCTCTGATAAATAAATAAATAAATAACTCCTTTATGAAATCATTAGAATAAAAACAGACCATTACCAATCCTCTTACCAGCCATGTCTCCATCCAAGAGGGGATCTGAGGGTAAGTCAAATAAAGTTATCTGTTTCAGATCTTTTCCTGGCCCAAATTGGTGTTTTAACCACAAGAGATTCTAAGATGGGACACTTTTGAAATTGGTTCTTAAAAGTACTTTTTAGTACCTTTTTTTGGTTGGCATATAATCCAATGTAGGACTTCAGCACTTCCAGAATAATGCCCCCCCATAAAGGGGGAGGGGAGAAAGAGCAGGAAAGGCAGGAGGAAGGGAAGATAGTGTGACATGATTGAATGTTGCCGGTTAACACAGTAAAGTTAAAAACTAAGAAATTTGCTTGATCCTCATGTAATTTACTAGAACGAATTTGGGTATTTTATTTATTTTTGTTTTGTTTTGTAAAATATAGATGTTTTAATAGTATGATTTATATGACTGTCATACATTTTATTGTTATTTTAATGAATTAATATTTTAAAATTTTCTGTTTCAATTTCTTTTCTCTTTAAATTTTTTTAAATTAAAATTCAATTAATTATATATAGTGTATTATTAGTTTCAGAGGTAGAGTTCAGTGATTCATTGGTCTTATATAACACCCAGTGCTCATTACATCACATGCCCTCCTTCATATCCATCACCCAGTTACCCCATTCCCACACCTTGTTCCCCTCCAGCAAGCCTTCCTATGATTGTCTTTTATATGTTGTCTCCCTCTCTGATTTCATCTTGTTTTTCTTCCTCTCTTCCCCTGTGATCCTCTATTGTTTCTTAAATTCCACATGTGAGTCAGATCATTTGATAATTGTCTTTCTCTGACTGACTTATTTACTTAGCATAATACCCTCTCGTTCCATCCACATTGTTGCAAATGGCAAGATTTCACTTTTTTGCTGCCTGAGTAGTATTCCATTTGTGTGTGTGTGTGTGTGTGTGTGTGTGTGTGTGTGTGTGTTTATCCATTCATCTGTCGATGGACATCTGGGCTCTTTCCATAGTTTGGCTCTTGTGGACATTGCTGCTATAAACATTGGGGTGTAGGTGCCCCTTTGGATCACTACCCTTGTATCTTTGGGGTAAATACCTAGTAGTGCAACTGCTGGGTCGGAGGATAGCTCTATTTTTAACTTTTTGAGGAACCTCCATACTGTTTTCCACAGTGGCTCCCCCAGCTTGCATTCCCACCAACAGTGTAAGAGGGTTCCCCTTTCTCTGCATCCTCACCAACATCTGTCCTTTCCTGATTTGTTAATTTTAGCCATTCTAACTGGTGTGAGTTGGTATCTCATTGTGGTTTTGATTTGTATTTCCCTGATGCCGAGTGATGTTGGGCATTTTTTCATGTGTCTGTTGGCCATCTGTATGTCTTTGGAGAAATGTCTGTTCATGTCTTCTCCCCGTTTCTTGATTGGATTATTTGTTCTTTGGGTGTTGAGTTTGGTAAGTTCTTCATAGATTTTGGATACTAGCCCTTTATCTTATAAGACATTTGCAAATATCTTCTCCCACTCTGTCGGTTGTCTTTTGGTTTTGTCAACCGTTTCCTTTGCTGTGCAAAACCTTTTTATCTTATTAAGTCCCAATAGTTCATTTTTGCCTTTGTTTCCCTTGCCTTTGGAGACTTGTCCAGCAACAAGTTGCTGTGGCCGAGGTCACAGAGTTTGCTGCCTGTGTTCTCCTCTAGCATTCTGATGGATTCCTGTCTCACATTTAGGTCTTTCATCCATTTTGAGTCTAGTTTTGTGTATGGTACAAGGAAATGGTCCAGTTTCATTCTTCTGCATGTGGCTGTCCAATTTTCCCAACACCATTTGTTGACAAGACTATCTTTTTTAAGTTGGATATTCTTTCCTGCTTTGTTGAAGGTTAGTTGACCATAGAGTTGAGGGTCCATTTCTGGGTTCTCTTTTCTGTTCCATTGATCTCTGTCTGTTTTTGTGCCAGTGGATTTTTTTGTTTTATTCCCCTGTAGGAAAATGCATGAAAAGCATAATAGATTTGTACTTATGGGAGATTTATAATTCTCATCCAGTGTATCGAAACTGGCTGGTGAAAAATATGTTTTGATAATTGTCAAAGCTGCACGGCCCGTCGGGGTGCACTGTTCGGCAGGCTAGTGGTTCCGCTGCAATGAGGAGGCCCGTTAGCAAAAACCCAGGAGAGGGGAATTCAGACTTTGAAAGAGAAAAGCAGAGGGTGAGTCCTTGAGTGTAAGAAGACTCCTCAGTCCTCCAGACCCTCTCAGAGCTTTGTTCGTACCTTGAAATAAGCAATAGTCTTTGTCCTCACACAGTGTCAGTTTGAGCTGAGACAGAAAGCCTTTGCCAAAGGCTAGTACTGTGAGTCCCTTTGTCATTGTTACACTTGACATTTTTCTTAGGGGGCAAGGAATGAAGTCCTTTCAAGGGAAGAACTACCTTAGGTGTTCAGTGTCTAGAATCTAGTGCTGTGCTCGGACCACAGACTCTTATAAATAGTAAAATTATTAAAAAGCATTGTAAATAAAATTGGTAACCTGTTCCCGGGGCCATGGAATGAATGGACCCTTAACTTGTCTCTGGAATTGTAAATCGTGATGTTTGTATGAAACACGGGGTAGTGACATCCAGAGAAGGAAAACAAAAAGCAAACTGGTATGCTGTTAGTTCTATAAAATAAGGAAACTGGGGACGCCTGGGTGGTTCAGTCGGTTAAATGGCTGCCTTCAGCTCAGGTCATGATTCCAGGGTCCTGGGATTGAGTCCCGTATCAGGCTCCCTGCTCAGTGGGGAGCCTGCTTCTCCCTCTGGCCCTCTCCCTGCTCATGTTCTCTCTCTTTCTCTCTCTCTCTGACAAGTAAATAAATAAAATCTTTTAAAAAAAAAAAGAAAAAAAGAAGGAAACTGTCTGAAGGGCACAGTGTGATCTCTGTACTGCTTGCTTGTGCTCCCACGCTGACCTCCGCTGTGCACTGCCCCTCCTGTCCTTCACTCCTACCCGGGCCCCCGAGTCCTCGTCCTAATCACAGGATCAACAAAAGCCAGTATTTAGGTGGTAAATAGTGAGATGTGCCTGCTGTTGAGAAGGCACAATTACAAACATCATTCATTGAATAAAGCAATTTTGTAAGGAAAACATTAAATTGCTTTCTCAGAATGAAAAAAACTGAGGCCCAGAGAGGTTACATGGCTTCCCTGGCACTGAACGTCTAGGCTGAGAGTGGAACTGACTTCCCTGATTCACCCAAGTGTGAAGCCAGGAAGCTGGCCTGTGAGCCCGACGGGAGCTCCGGCCTCTGGGCCGCCTGTGCTCTGACGGTCCGCCCATGGCCTCCGCGCTGCTGGGCACCTGCTGAGGCCCCAGCAAGCTCTTTTTTCTCTGGAAGATGTTCTCTTTTCTACAAGAGGGACTTGCAGGAACACATCATTTGGATTGTGATTGCAGTTTGCCAAAAAGCGTCTTACTTCGTAAGGTGCCATTTCTTCTCTTTCTTAACATTTCGCATCCCAGTTGTTACAATATCAGTCATTCTTTCCCAATGCCTCGCGTTTTTCTCCCTCAGAACCAGCATAACCAGCAATCCGTGGGTGAGACTGGCGACGGTGATGCTGACCAGGTGCACCGTGGAGAACAAGGAAGGACTGGGGAATGAGGTCTTGAAAATCTGCCGCTCTTTATATAACACCAAGCAGATGCTCCCTGCAGAGGTGAGCAGCTATTTCAAGTGGTTTCCTGGGGGGCATCCCTTCCCTTATCCAAACTCTTTATGAGAAGCGGAGTCAGTGACTGTGCTTGAGGAACACGTAGCTTAAGTTATCAGGAGGTAAAAGCCCATAATTTGGAATAGATCAGCTGAAGAACAGCCGTGCTGAGACGGTGCTTTGAGGTAGTTTTCTCTCTTTTGGAGCTCTGAAGCCTATTCCCTTTACGAGTCCCAGGGTGTCATTCAGCCTTCAGTTCCTGTTGGGTGCCCTTTTATGTCTAACTCAAGCTCCCGTGCCCAGGGCTCTTGGGAGGCAGCCCATGTGCTGTCTCGGGCCAGCTGGTAACGGTAAGCTCCAGCGCCCCTCTCGGCAGGTAGCCAGCCACTCTCCTTGTGACGTGCCTTCTGCCGTCATCGTAAGATTGCATAACCACAATACGGATTCTCTGTCAACGTGGGAAAAACTCAGCCACCTCCACTTTGACCGTCATTCTCTCTTTGATCCCATAATTTGGCTGTCACAGAGGTATTTGCTGGATATATATATATAAATTCGTACATTCTCAAATAAGCACATATTAATTACAGCTTCCTCCTGTGAATCCGATCTCAGCAGTGTATTGTTTGAGCAATTCTTACATGTCTTAAATGTAAGCATTTGGATAATGGCACTAAATTGATTAATTGGTTTTCAAGTTTCAACCACGTAGGAGATAAACTTGAAAATAAAATTGTAAATATGATTCTTCGAATCCTCACTGTAATCAGTCAAGGAAAAGATTCTCATTAGGAATGTACATTTAATGAATTGTTTTCTGAATGAGGGACTGGCTAAGTGTTTTCTGATTGAATTTTAAAATATTTCATCCATTTAAAGAAGTCTTCCAGCTACCAGAATGACAAAATTCTTCTATAAAATATTTAAGGCACCCCCACCAGAAACAACTTCCCTTTATACCATGGTGTGTGGTTTGCCTCTATCAGCTACTTATTTACCTGTGATGTGTTGTGCTGTATTGTGAGCCCCTGAGGGTTGGAACCACGGCTGTGTCTTCCCTCTCTCACCCCCGGCAGGATTCAACATACTACACTGAGTGGGGACTCAATGCAGTTTACTGTCCCCACCAGGGTAAGTAGTATATTACGTAATGACGGCCTTAACATAAGCTGAGATCAGCATTGTTAGATCAGAACCAAATGCCAGAAGGGCCCCACCAGTTCTGCTGAACCTCAGCTGAGGAAACGTGACTTAGGGTCGCAAGCTGGGTAATGGTGACGACTGGCATCTGCTGGCACTCTCGGCCTCCCACTCCCACCATCTGGTTTAACCTTCGCCACCACCCGGAGGAGGCTCCTTGACCTTCATGTTTCAGCTGATGGAACAGAGGCTCTGAGAGCAAAGGTCCTGCTCCAGGTCACTCAGGCAACAAATGGCGGACCCGGCCCCACATGGAGCTCTGCTTGAATGCTGGGAAAGTACATCCTTCCAGAGGAGCCACTCTTACTGCACTTGAGCTGTTTGCATGTGGAATGTCTGTTTTACGTAGTTGTGTAAGTTTTACTGTCATTTTCCCCCTCCCTCGGGCGCTTCTTCAAGAGTGCCCTGTAGTGTGTAAGGCCTAGGTTATCGGTGTTTTAGGTGGAAGAGAGTTAGGATCGCCATAATTACCTGGAGAAGTTAGTTTATTTCAGTAGCCTCATCAGTTTGGTTTTACTACAGTTAGGTCTGAGGCAGGAAATGTAAGTTAGCTAAGAACATGGCCGTGGCATCTTTGACCTTGACCACATACTGTTGGCTTCGTGATCAAGGTTCAGTAACAGTTATGTGTGTTAGCGTTCATCCCCCCGGCGATGGGTGATAACATCTGAATGTCCAAAGCAGTCGGAGCACTGTCAGCTTTGTATTTGAAGTTCAGGGGGCGACCTTCTAGGACACGGAGGGAAAAGTGTGTTGTTCTTTTTTATTGACTAATGAATAACAAGTGATGCTTTGCATTTGCTATTTTAAAAGAAGGAGTCCGTGATTAAATGAGAAGCTAAATAGCTGTAAAGATTCAGCTCCCCAATACGCTTTCACGGCCAGCTTGAGGCACTTTGACAAATATTTTATTTGCAATGGTCCTGCTTGATCCCAGAATCATCGGACCAGTGATTCCTGAGAGTTTTAGAGAAATCAGGATGGATAGCACAGTGCCTTACGCACGCGTCTATCAGAGTACTACTCACACACCACGGAGAGGGATCTCCTTGCCTCTCCTCTTCATTGGGACTGGGAGCACCTGAAGGGCAGGGGGCATGAGACATACAACAGCAGCACGAGCCGTGGCGAGGCATGGGATTGTACCATCCTCTTCCACACGGGGCCATACATGATCTGTGCTCATGAGGAAAGTACCATTCACTCCAGACCACCCTTTTCTGGCCTCTGGAACAGGGAGTTAGACTGTGTGATCTCCGAGGGGACTCTAGTTCTGAGTACTCCTCAAGGTCCCCAGGTCTTTGAGGAGGATGACCGGAGGCTCTCTGTTTAGGACTGCATCCGCAGCACACGACTCACGACTTTTCCATAGGTCCACAGTTCTCTTAGGGTGGGAGAGAGGTACTGGATTAAACCCCGTTTTGAAGTAGGTCCTTATCACTTCTCTGTTCCAGTTTGATGAGACAAGAGGTAATTACTATCAAATGAGTTGTGTCGACACAGTGACTTTTGTTTATTTTTCCTTATGCTGCCTCAGTGCTGTCTTTTAACTGGGTACACGTAGATTTTTGTCTTAGAATGCCATGATTAAAGGAATCTTGCCAATGTTATGTACTATTTTTATTGATTGTTAACTGTGCTCAAATGTGAGTTAAAATTGTTACAAAGGAAGGAACATTGTAATTAAGAAATGGAAATGTCTTGTTAAGTTTATTTTACTGCATTTGGAAATTACACAGTCTAATTTCAGAACTGCATAATGTTTAATATCACCGTGGTGGGAAAATTATCCATGACTCACTTTTTTGTAAGCCAGTACCTTTGGTTGCCTTACTCTATGGTTTATAAAGTACGTGTGCCTAACTGGCCAGGACAGGGTACTTAAAGGGACTTACCTTTTGCTTCTTCCACATTTCCCACCCCCCCCCCAACTAAGCTCCCATATTTAGAGATTCTTTTTGTTCTTCATGACTCTTGAGAAGGTCTTTATGTGATTCCTGCTGTTGTTCCTGGTACTCGTTTACTCCTGGTCATGCTGGTTTTGCTGATGGAAAATATTACCAGAAGGATAAAATCAATGTTGCTCATAGGTCGTATGTCCTACGGTCTTGTAAGTTCTGTATCCTTCTTCTTAGCTTGTATCCATGGCAATATATGAAACATTCTCAGGAACAGGGGATATTCAGAATGAGAAATTGGTACAGAACAGATTCTTGGCATTTACAGATTTAAAATTCCCAAGTTCCAGCTCTTTATGGCCGACGCTGAAGATCCCGGATTCACAGGGCGCGGCGTGAACTCGAGTCACAGGGGCTGTGGGTCAGGCGGATGGGAGTTAGACCCCCAGCTGGTGAGCCTAACTATCTCCAGCCTCTAAATCTCAATATGATTGTTTTCTCTCATGGATGAGGTACTTTTGATAATGTCTGGAGTTTGATTTTCAGATCAGATGACACTCATCCCTGTGCACCTTGCCCAACACTCCTGCTGAAGGCCCTGCCACATCTTTGGGCACAGGCTACCCCAGAGTGAGCAGGAGGGCTGTGTAAGGACAGAAAGACCGTTGGTGGGCCGGTGCTACTTCCCTGACAACCGTCAGCCACAGGAACTGTGCCTCGGGGCATCACCATATATCACAGTCCGCAGGGTTCTGGCCTGGCTTTGGGCCCAGACACACCTGTTCCTCTGCATTCAAGGCCTTTTGTTCTGTATCTTGATGGCTAGACACGTTTGAGCTGGGAAGGTGCCTATAGGGTGTTTTATGGTTCTCTTTGCTACTTCGACCTTTCTTAGAGCTCCCAAAATCCCTCTATAAATCTCCTGATAAACTGTCTTCTTGCAACAGAGGGGAAACTACCCAGAGAACCTAGTATAGTAGTTAAATATGGAGTATTTAGCCAGTAACTGTTAGCTGAGAGATAAAAAGTACTCAGTAGCTCAAAAAGCACTCCTCCATTCTTAGATGTCCTTGATTTTATCCTTCAGGTAATATTGTCCATCAGCAAAGCCATCATGGCCGTAAGTCAGCAAGTATCATGAGCAACAGCAGCCATGACATAAAGGCATTCTAAAGAGTCATGAAGGAAAAAAAAAACCCCTCTAAATATGGGAACTTAGGGGACAGGAAACAGGGATGAAGGAAAAGGTAAGTCCCTGTAGTACCCTGTCCTGGACAGTTAGGCAAACATACTTCACCATCGTCTGTCCATTTTGCCTGCTCCAAAGTGTATCCAGGTTATTTTGATAAAAGTTGTCATTAAAGTTAAGGTCAACCAAGTGCTGTGCTTGGTCTAAATATCATGAAGTGCTGAGAAATACCTGTTTACCTATTACTGATAACTTCGTGAACGAGTAGATAGGAGAGCTGAGAGGGAATCGTATACAAATATTTTAAGGTATAGTATATACCAAGCAAGTTTGGAATATAGAGAAGGGAAAACATTCTTGCCCTCAAGTGAGGCAGAGGGACAAATGAATAGTTACAAGAATGTAGGAAATATTTACGAAGTATAGTGGGAACGTAGGAGTCCCGGGCCTGGGAAACCAGAGGTGGCTTTGTAGGAGTTGGGGTTTTCCTGTGCCCTTTTCAGCAGAGGCTCCGAGAACCAACAGCAGTCCATCAGACAGAGAAGCAGCAGAGGTTAAGTCTTGTGCGCAGACCCAGACGTGTGCAGGAGCTCAGCACGTGCTGGCTGCTTCACCTCCAGGGCAATAGCCACGGGCCATGTGTGGTTATTAAAATTTAAACTTAAGGACAATTGAATAAAAATTTAAAAGCATGCCTCAGTTGCACTAGGCAAATCTCAAATGCTCACTAGCCGACATGCGGCTCCTGGCTGCCATGTGGGATAGCAGAGATCCAGAACATTCTGTGGTGGCCGGAAGGTCTCCTGGGCAGCGCTGTCTGAGAAACATGCAGGTGAGGGAGCGTTGCTGGGACGTTCCAGGAGGAGGAGGGCGACAGAAGCAAGTTGGTGCATGACAGCTGTGTGAAATTGTCATGTATGGGAGTTCGTATTTCATCCCCCCAAATATTCTCTGCAGGTTTTGGCATCCCAGATTACAAATCTGCATTTCTCTTTGGCCCAGATGCTCGGTTAGACTGCTCTGTATGACTGTGTGCTTTAGGGCACACAGAGCACTTTTCTGAGTTAGAATCCATGATGTTTGAAGTACACACTTTACAAACCTGTTACGCTGCCGGTATTGATCATTTTCACACAGTGCGTGTAGAAGGACCTTCCAATCTGCAACTGAAGGCTTTGCTGATTTCCAGCAGAGACACAGTAAGGGGAAAGGTAAAAACACTACTGTGAGCGGAATACCAAAGAGGCCTTTATCCTGGGCTTTAAATAGGAGCTTCTTGTTTTATCCACGCTTGATAATAATGGAAAGAAATTATGAAAATGTCATAAATTTGAGTTTTTCTTCTCTGTCATGCTACGGTTGGAGTAGTACAGGAGAAAGATCAGTGCCATGGTGGCGGGGGTGGGTAGTGATTTCTCAGTTCTTTCAAAAACAACCCGTGCCTTGTATAATGTCTGGTCCTTGGTCCAGATGTTCTGTTCTTTATGTTATAGCTAGTTAGGGCACCGGGGGAGCATAGAGCTTGACAGGGAGGAAGAGCTTGCAAATTTATTGTCTATTCTCTTATACTTTCATTGTGAAGGATTATCATTTGTTATCTTATATAAAAGTCTGCTCTCTGATGACAGGTTCAGCTAGGATAATAAAGCGCTGAGAATAAAATTCAAATGCATATGTGGAGATCCAAATACATTTTCATTTTTCTGGACCACAGATAGTTTTCGTGAAACATTCAGTTCACCTTGACATTAGAATTATAAACAGGCTTTTAAATATTTAAGTTGCTGATTTTTCTTGTTGCAGAGGACTAGATATTATTGATAATATTAAGAATTGGTGATAATTTTTATCGTTTGTTAAGTGTCTAGTAGATGCTGAGCATTGTGTGTTATTATTCATTAACACTTATTCACACACACACACACACACACAACTGCAAAGTAGGTATAATTACCTCCGTTTTGCTGGTGAGGAAGCTAGGGCTCCTGAGAGATTGGGAGAACAGAACACAGTCCTGTATCCAGGGGGCTACTAGGCAGCCATTACATGCAATAGCTGATGAATATCAGGTGAATATCTGCTAGCTCGGAAAGATGTTTACTCTCTATCGTGAAATGAAGGAAGCAGGTACCAAACACTAAATCAGTGTGGCCCGGGTGTGCTTCACACACGCACAGACACACAACACTCATACAAAAAGGTGTGGAGAGAGACCCCACCAGAATAGCGCCTGGGATACCGAGTGCCTCCTGCCTCCTCGCTCACAGTTTGTACTTGTGGTTTCAGGGTGTGAAGGAGCTGTGCTCACTGCTGCTCAGCCAGTCCCTGCTGCTCCCAGCCCTGAAACTTCTCCTCGAGAGCCAGGAGGAGAGCCTTCGCGCTGTGGCGCTGGAGCACATCACCGCTATCGTCGAGGTATTCCTGGGGGATTGACTCTTGTTTGTGTTGCCGAGAAATGAATTCCTGTTGTCATTCTCATAAGTAATAGCCATGATTTATTTCAGACCATTTGATCTGCAATATTCTCTGACCCCAATAGTTCTTTCTGTTTTGTCTGAGAAGTAAATATTTGTTTATTTTATAAACATGGACTGAACTCCTCCCATGAACCAGACTCCGTGTGTATGTGCTGAGAATACAAATCTGAATAATGAAGCAGTTTCTCTAGAGAAGCCAGGGTATTCGTCCCTATAAGGAAATGTCAAAGCAGCCCAGGACTAGTGGACTTGTCCTTGCCACTTGAAATTTGGATCGAAGGAATTTGTCGCTTCGGGCAGGCTTCTGTGCCTGGATGTAGGTGTCGGGTTACCTGCTAATTAAAGGTGAGACGGGGGCTGCAGGTAATGTTTCCTGGCACCGTCTGAAATCTCAAGCTCTTTTCCTCTGGCAAACTAACGTGCCATCGAAGCGGTGTCTTGGCTTGAGGAATGACATACTCAAGTCAAGGCCTGAGATTTCTCCCTCAAGGCTGCTTGTCTTGTTATCATGATTAAGGAAGAACTTTCACTTCCCTTTTAAAATTTTACACTTTGGGAATAGATAGCTCAGGGTTGTGTTTTAATGAATTTGTGTTGTATGATCTTTACCGAAACCCTTCTATAGGGAGATCATTCTTTCATTTGAAGTTTTGTGAGTGTGTACACACACTGCACACACACACACTACACACACACACACACACACAATTTCAGGTGTGTCGGTATACTCACGCATGTGAGTTTTTCACAAAAATGTAAGGGGATGTTTTCCAGGGACCTGAATGGGGAGGAGAATTCTAGAGCAGAAGGTACTTGCCAAACAAGACGGTGAAGAGATTTAATGACAATGGATACAGAAAGTTAGGTATATGGTTACAGAACGTAGACCATAATTACATTTGGAAATAGTCATAATGAACAAAATGAGAAAAGTCTAATGTATTTATTTATTGAGATATATTTCTGAATTCTGTAAAGACTTTGTGACTACCCTTCATTATCACTGAAGATCGATCATAGCAGGGCCTCTCTGGAGACTAGACAGAAGTAGGGAGTTGGAGGGGACCCGTGTGCTGGTAGCCCCCCATCCATCTGTGCTAAAATAAACATTGCGTAACGTTGGGAATTTACAAGAAGCTAAGAATTACAGAGGATTTTTTTCCCCTTAGCCTATTTTTTTTTAATTATAAATCCAAGAAATCAGGAAGAAGGGGAAAACGGAAGAAAATCAGACTGCATATTTTCAGAGCTTTTTTCCTCACCACCATTGTACACTGTGTTAGTGTCTCTGCTTAGGTATTTCCGCTAAATTTGCCATGGGCCTCTTCGAGAATAAAAGTGATGTATTATACATCGCCTCTCCATATTCATCCTGCATAGAGCTCTCCATGTGGCCCTAAATTCCATAGGCAAGTGTATTAGTTGTTATTTTAAAGATTCTTCATCTCCAATGCATCTGTCAGACCTGCAGCTAGAACTGGGGCTCCCTAACTGCTAACTAGCTTTGCTACCCACCACCCGCCACAGACCCCCCCACGCCCTCTACGCGACCCCCCCATACACACACACACACACACACACATACACACACGCGCGCGCGCGCGCGCACACAGGCTATCAGAATAAGAAACCAAGTAGGAACCTTAACAGCGCCCGAGTCATTTTTAAACGGTGTTGATTCACCTCTGAACCACTTTGGTCTGATGTGCAGCGTTGTGCCAAAACTCCGTGGTTTTGAAATCGCCCTGCAGACTGTGAGTGCTTTCCTGGGGTTGTGATGATAACACCCAAAACCTCTGTGGCCTTCAGATGCAAAAATCAAAGCCAGAGGTGTCATTTGCTGAGATGAGTCACTTACCTGCCACTGAGACCCTCACCTGTGGGAATTGGGTAGTGAGACTTAACTGTAACTTCTCCGCCCTGGGATTGACTATTCCCATTAGGCTAACCCATCTGTGACCTTAAAATGTGTTCACAAAAATGCTGAGTATCTTCTGACCTGGTGCAGCCTCCAAATAGCTACAGTTTGGCAGAGTTTTCCAGTCCTTAAATATTTTTAACTTTATTTTGAGATAATTTTAACTTCGCCTTCAATTGTAGGAAATAATGCAGCGAGATCTCTTATACCCTTTATCCAGTTTCCCCGAGCGGTAACATCTTGCATGGCTCCAGGGTGACGTTCTAACAGGACAGTAACATGGATGCAGTTTGTGGGCCTTCCTCAGATTTCAGTCGTTTTACGCGCCCTCATTCGGATGGGAGTCTGTGTGCAGTACTGTCACATGGAGATTTGTGTCACCCCCACTCGATCCCAGATCCAGAACAGTTCCATCCCGGGGATCCCTCGTGCGACCTTTATAGCCACAGCCACCCTCTCCCTCCCCGCCTTAGCAGTCTGTGGCAACTATTGATCTGTTCTCCCTCTCTGTCGCTTTGTCCTCTCAAGAATGCTAGATAAATGACATAAGGAATCATGTAGTTCATCCTTCCCCCCGAGCACCTTTAAAGGGTCGTGTGACACCTCGCTGAGGGAGGAGCTGCAGTGGCCTTTTTGTAGGACTCCTGACCAGCCGTTTTTATTTTATTTTATTACAAATTATTTTTTTCTGACTAGCTGTTTTTAAATCCTATGTGGTATTGCAGTGGAAAATATGTACATTTGCTTTTTTTTTTTTTTTTTTTTTTGGTTTTATTTTGCTCGTCACTCTGTCCCTTAGTAGAGGGCCTGAGTTCATCAGTAACTTCAGTTTCCCCCTTACAGTTAGGGACGGGGGTTCCTGTGGACATAAAAAGAGAAAAACTTCCAGCACAGGGACTCCTCTGATAGGCAGCTGGTCCTGCACAGCGTGTGGCTCGAGGTGGAAAAACGCCCCCCCTTGCTCGCCGATCGCATGTGTTACTTCACTGTTCGTTGTCAGACGCTGACGGCTTCGTAAGTGTTGACAGCCGCTCGGATGTTGTGCACAAGTGCCGATGCCCGAGATCGTACCGGCCTCTCCCCCAGCAGCGGTACTCCTTGCCTTCTCTAAGCCCTGCTGACATTGCAGACCTCGAGTGTTGAGCATGGGACCTCTTACAAATGGCCAGCAGCCTCTTTCCTGAAGAAATAGAAAGTCTTTCTTAGAGAGTATGTCGTTGATGAATCATTAAAACCCTGCGTGGTGCAGATCTTCTTCAGCTAACGACGGGGTTAACATCCCAATAAATCCATCGTAAGTTGAGAATATCGTAAGTCCGAAATGCATTTAATACACCTCACCTAGTCAGCATCGGAGCTTAGCCTCACCTGCCCCACACGGATCACTTCCATTAACCTACAGCAAAATCATCTAACGCAGACGCCTGTTTTATAATCAAGTATCGAATATCTCACGCAGTTTGTTGGATACTTCTCACTGAAGGAGAGACACAGAATGGCTGTATGGGTGCGAAAGGGGGGTCAGTGTATGGGGGGTTCACCCTCATGGTTGCGTGGCTGGTGGGGAGCTGTGGCTGCTGCCGCTGCCCAGCATCGTAAGAGGGGATCATACTGCGTGTGGCTAGTCCAGGAAAAGATCCAAAATCGAAATTCAAAGTGACGTTCCTACTGAACGTGTGTTGCTCGTGCGCCTTTTTAAAGTCGAAAAATTGCAAGTCGAAGTTAAGTCGGGCTTTCTGTCCATCAGCCTCAGTGAGGTTTGCGCTCACCTCCAAAACCTTACTCTCCAAGAAAGCTATTCCTGCTGCTGTGTTCAGATCTCCTCTCTGGAGTATTTCCTACAGGGTAAAACTCGTCACTCACCAGAGTAAGCAGACGTCGATCCGTCATGGTTCCGTGTACTGAGAAGTAGTTCCAGGATTTGTGCTGCGTCTGCCTTGACGGCTTGCTTCCTTCTCTTTAGTACTGCTCAGTGCCTCGGCCTGCAGCCTGCCTCTCAGGGTCTGTCCTGGACCACCATGCCTGGTGGGAGAACAATTCAGGGTCACAGAGGAAGGGTATAAGACCTTATCAGTCTACGTAAGCATTTCTCTCTGAAGCTCATAATAACTACCATCTTTCTGGGTCCAGCGCTTGGCCAGGCATGGTGGTAGGCACGTCCCCACTTTCTCTTCTTAACAATCTTGTGAGAAGATCGCCTTCTAGTTTCACAGATGAAAACACGGAGACCCCGGGCTCATCCAGCTGGTAGCAGCTGGCGTTGAAACTGAAACCCTGGCCCCAACATTCAGAGCCTGCACTCAACCGTGCCGTTCCTTTTAGCGTAACAGGGTTCTCTCTGGAAAGGGTTCTCTCAGCAGAGAAATGAAATTGCTGCAAGCATCTGAGTCATATTAGCTCTGAAAGAGACTCGGGCAGAGCTAGTCTAACAACTTGCCTACCACAGGGCTTCCTTTCTCAGACCCGCTCAGACACCGAGGTCCTGGGCAAGCACTGCGGGGGATCGGGAGCTCACCACCTCCCAGGGTGCTCCCTGCCGGTTTTTGATAAAGCTCGTGGTAAGAGAGCACCTCCAGACAAAGCTCACCTTCGTCTCGAACATGTTGTTCTTAGCCCCGCCCGATGGACTTGCGGGATTAGTTGCCTGCGTGGAGAGTCGCCCACGCTTTAGTATTGGTGATTCTCGTTCTCTTTCGTCTCGCCTTGAAGGCCCAGGAACCTACCAACATAACTTACAGGGCACCTGTGTCTGGGTTGGAGGGAGAGGCTTCAAGATTCTCAGAAACGCATCTTTACATTAATGTCGTTATAGAGAACCGAGAAACCTCCCTTTCTTTGTCCTGTCTGTAACTCTGTCCAGGTTTCCAACTAGTACCTCCTTAGTGAGAGTCTCTTCCACTCTGGAGGGCTCCCTCCATACTGCCTTCTCACACAGTTCTTAGCTGGATACCTCTGGTGACAGGCAGCTCACTCCCTGTAGGTTAATCTCTTCGATTTCTAGGCTGCACTTACAGTGGACAGCCTGGTACTGGGTGCAGGAGTGAGGAGTGGGCAGGATGCTTGTGAAGATGAAGTAAAATAAATTCGTATGTTCCAAGGAATTATGGGGAGATTCACATGTGAAACAACAGCACAAGAAATGAAAGTAGGAAGGGAGGTGGGTACAGAGTGTGGAACCAACCAGACTCAGGGCCCTCAATGCAGCATTTGCTGTGGTCATAGAGGTGATCAAGCTTGGTGTTTCGACGATTCTCTTCCGTTGTTAGAGCACAAGTTAGATGATTTGTCCTCGTTTTGGTTTCAGAAGAGGTATGCTGTTAAATTCCGTGCCGGGAGAGGGACTGGTGCTTCCACTGAGAAGTGGAGTCTGGATATCATTCAAATAAACAGAATACAGAAGAAAGCCTGTGGGCGATTTTCTTATCCAAGTATACAATTGTGCTGCCCTTTTATTTTTCTGCCCTTGTAGTTGGTGTTTAATAACTTTTATTAGTAGCAGTATGTGTAAAAATGAGACAAATATCCTGTCCTCAAGTAAACAGTGAAATAATATTAAATAATCTTCTTTAAAGTAATTGGAATGAGGCCCTGCATACATTATGCGACTGGAATTTCAGCTTACCTCATTACTATAATTACTCTTCGTTTGGTATAGATCCATAAAATCAAAGATTTTAATTCAGAGAAGGTTCATTACCTGTTGTGGAAACCGGAATTAAGCAGATAACATTTTAATGACTTGGAAGACAGTAGCACTTTGTGCTTTAATAGATTTTTTTCCGAAGATCTGCAAAGTTTCATTTATTCTCAAAAATTAATTACTGACAGAAGAAATAATCAGTGACCGAGATAGCAAGCGTTACCCATTTTATGATATGGGCACACCCTCCCCTTCTAGAACGTGCTTCATGCCTAATTTTTTGGGCTGTAATAACTTCGGCCATCTACTGAACTTGAACTCTGCACCAGGCATTGTGCTGGGCACTTAAAAGCATAGGTTATCGCAGCCCCTAGAGACGGTCTGTTTTTCAGATGTAGAATCTGGGGCCCAGAGAGATTGTCCTTAACAAGGTCACACAGCTGTTCAGCAAAGAAACCAGGATAAGAAATTGGTCTCTAGCCCAAAGTCTGTCTTCTCTTCCCAAGACCAGACTGCCTTTCACTCGAATTCAAAGTTATTCAATCAGAGGAATTAAATCAACTAATCCTCCTGGACTTGTTTCATATTTATTTCAAACATCCAGCTGAGTCCAGAAATGATAGAACATATTTTTTCCTCAAGCTCTGAAAGCACCAGTCAAGCAAATGTCAGTGATGTGTGTTTCTCCATAGACTATATACTGAAGTAATTCTTGATCAATTAAAAAGTTACATATTTTTGAAAGTCAGAAAAAAATGTGTGTATATATATATATACACATAAGATATATATATCAGATCCTTTGAAGAATTATAACTTCTAAGCTTTAAAGCCATAGGAAAAAAAATCATAAAGGAATAATTCTTTTCCTGATAATGTAAAAATTTAAAACTTCTGTAAAACAACAAATAAAACAATTTCAAACAGTTAGAATGTTCATTATAACTAAAATCAGGGCTAATATTTAAGTTGTACAAAGAACTCTTTCACACGTAAAGAACGATGTAACAACTCTAGTAAAGGAGCAAAGGATTTGATGCTTCCCACAAGAAAAAATAAAAATGATAGGAAATAGCATGGCAAAAAATGGTCCTTGCAAATAAACATTCAGATTATAGCATCCTAGAAGTATCATTATGTATCTCCTAAATTAGCAAAATAATTTTGTTTTCAAAATAATAACCACCAAAGCTGAGACGTTTACAGTGAAACTGACACACTCTTCCACGGGTGCTCCTCCCGTAAACTGGACGGTTGACTTTACTATGGCTGCGCTCGCATTCACGTCCAGGCCCCAAAAGGCTTCAGGTCCTCTTTCTCATGTATTAGTGTGCGTGGGCTGTGGTAACAAAGCACCAGGGACTGGGCAACTCAAATCACAGAAATTTACTGTCCCCGGGTTATGGAGGCCGAAGTCCAAGATGTCAGCAGGATTGATTTCTCCTGAGGCCTCTCTCCTTGGCTTGCAGACGGCCACCTTTGCCCAGCGTCCTCACAGGGTTGCCCTTTGGTCTACGTGTGTGTTCTCTCCTCTTTATAAGGACACCAGTCAGATTGGATTAAGATCCACCCACCTGACTCGTTAAACCTAATTGCCTCTATAATGGCTCTTTATCCAAGTGTAGTCACATTCTCAGGCCTTGGGGGTGAGGACCCCACATGGGAACGGGGGTGGGGAGGCACAGTTTGTCCCGGAACACCCCGGTAATGCCTCTCTAGTAATTCATCCCTCGGGAGTGAGTCCAAGAAAGCACATTCATAAAAAAATTCATTGGTAGTACTTCAATAATATCAAACATTGAAAACCAGCTGAAATATTCCTAACAAGAGAAGTTAAATAACTGTTATCCCCACTCAGTAGACTATTTTGTACCATTACAATTTTTAAGAATGAAAACTGTAAAAACATTAAAATTTTAACATATCATGAGTAAAGTAGACTGCAAATACCGTATGATTGTGAAAAAATCTGTGCACATGGAGAATTACTGGAGAAGAAAGGAGGAAAAAGTAATTTTCTGGTGGTCCACATATTGATGATTTGTTTCTTCAAACTATTTTTACTTTTTTTATTTTTAAATTTCAAAAAGGAAAATAAAGTAGGTTAAGAGTAATGGGTGGTAAGACAGTACCAGACTTGTAGTGCCTTAAATTAGAATTTTGGTCAAAAACAAGAATGAAGAAAAGTTGAGGCTTAACCAATTACTTTGGCGACTCAGCAGTGAGGCAGTCGAACCCGGGAAGGCTTGGGCGCTAGGCGCTCTGCTTTGCGGAGGAGGACCACCCAGCCGGCCTTGGCGCCCCTGAGGCAGGAGGCCTGGTGTGGGGAGAGAAGCAGTTTTGGTGCTCAGTGACTTCGGGCAATCCATCTCTTCTCTGACCCTCAGGCTCCTCTTCTTTAAAATGCAGTTTTTGGAACAAGTCCCCACAAAGCCCATCTTTCTTTCTGTATTCTATCATTTTCTACTGTGTCCCAAATATGCCCAAAATAATGGTGCAGTATTTTCCTTGTGCGTGACAATTATAAAGTATACTCTGGCCTTTCTGTACCTTTTGCAAAGAGCTGGAACCTGGTGCAAGGTCAGAGAAAGGAAATAAGCTCAGCCACTTCCATTTTCTCAGCACCTGATCACAGGATGCTAAACCAAAATTCCCCCCCCCCCCCCAACCTTGGCCCGGCCACTGCCCAGCTCAGTGGAGGTCAGCGATCTCGGACTCTGCCTTTCCTGAGGGATCCTACGGCGGGGCCAAAGGGGAAGTTCTGTATCTGATTTCCACGACTTCTGCCTTAGGCTTTCTTAGCCACGGGAGTACATAGAGAGCTTTTAGAGGGCGGTCGCCTCCCCTGTCCCTGCCCGCCTGCCGTGGACTCCCACCCCGCCAGCGCAGGCAGCTCTCTGGGAGGCTGGGCGCATCCAGAGGAAACCGACTTTACGGATGCCCTGCACCGGAGCAAAGCAAACAGAAGACGGGAGTGAGAGGAGCAGCAGCCGCAGGCATTGACAGAACCCCTGTCTGTTCCTCGAGCTGGAAAAATCCATCACTCCCTTTCTCGGAGACTTTCAGGCCCCCGAAGGGAGGGCTCGTGAGTAAACAGAATAATAAAGGTGTCCTAGCCTTGAAGACTTATTCAGGGCCGCAAAGAAGGTATTGCCCTGCAGTGTTTGGATGCTGAGCCTTTTATGTGTACATTTTATCAAACATTTGCCTGGAGCATCCTGGCACACATTGTGTTCCCTCCTAGAGGGCTAGGTGGAAGGATTCTTTCTTTTTAAGGGCGAACTGAACAATCACACGCACAGTAACTCAGGCGCCCTGTCTGTGCGTGTGCGCATGCGTGCGGGGAGGCAGCTGCGTACCGGGGAGGGGTGAGAGCGGTAGGGTTATTCATTCACCCACGGATTCATCCCACGCGTCTTGCCGAGCCCCTAGCATGTGGCAACACTATTCTGGCCGTTGGGGATGCAGGGGTAAACAAAGAAAAGATCTGGGCCCTAGAGGAGGCCATATTCTGGAAGCGAACAAACTGGACAAGTAAACTAGGCCAGGCTGAGGGCTGCTAGTCCCCCTCGCCAGTTAGCAGCCACGTGGCATTCGGCACGTGACTTTGACCTCACTGGATGGGTTTCTTCATTCCTCAAATGAGATAATAGCGGTCTTAAAGGGGTGCTTTAGGGTTGAGACAAAGTCCTAGGTGGCACATGGGCAGCCGTCCCCGTAAGTGTAGACATGGTGATGGTGGGGGCAGCACCTGCATGGGGTCAAGGTTCTCGTCCCCTCACTATGAAGCGGGAGGAGGAGGAGGGAAGCCGGAAGGCAAGAAGATGCACCGAACCCCTCAGCAGCCCCCAGTGGGAGTGTTGAAAGCACCCATGCCCCTTGCTGCAGAAAAGCTGGTCCTTCCTACCACTTTCCCCTCCTACCATCTAGCCTCTAAAAACGAAAAAGAACAAAAGCTCCTAAATTGAGTTCAACTCAAGTGTCTTCCTGAGCCAAAGGTGGGGGAGCTGCATGTGCGCGGGCTGACAGAGGGAGAGGCCCAGGGTTGACAGAGTCCCTGCAATTCTAGAATCCTGCTCTATTCAGATTCTCTGCAGAGAGAGCGTTCTTATCATATGCTTGCACGGTTTATAAAAATGTGACAACGTTCAGTAATGTAGGATCGTTCAGCCGTGTAGCAAATGTTGATTAAACTGGATGCTGGACTAGAAGGAGGCTCAAACCTCTGTACCCTCAAGAAGCCCCCAGTCTGGTGGGGGAGACAGGCCTACAGGTGACGACCACGTGAGGAGTGTATATAAACGGCCACGGAGGGTGGAGGAAGGAGGAATCAGCTTAACCCAGGGATTTAGGGAAAATGTCATCCCAAAGATGGCCTTGAGTCGACGTTTATGTTGGTTTTAAAGGATCGCTAGGTTGCAGGAAGGATAGATGCTCTCTGACAATGGACAGTAATTCCTGTTTCCAGAACTGCTTTTGTTTTAATTCTTGAAGTTAGTGGATACAGTTGACCTCATCTTCAGTAGCCTTTCCTTCTTGTCACAGAACATGCGGGAAGACCACACTGTGTTCAGTTGTATAACGTAGTTGGTCTACACATGAGTTAATTGGCTTTGAATGGCACATTATTTCTGAGGTTCCTACAACCAAAACTACTAAAAATGCACAGTGACATTAAGAAGAACCATCATGAAGCTGTTTTGTGACACCCCGATGTAAATGAGGGGCTCACAGGTTTTTTGTTTTGTTTTGTTTTTTTAATGATTTTTTATTATATTATGTTGGTCACCATACAGTACATCCCTGGTTTCTGATGTAAAGCTCGATGATTCATTAGTTGCGTATAACACCGAGTGCACCATGCAATACGTGCCCTCCTTACTACCCATCACCGGTCTATCCCATTCCCCCACC
Organism: Ursus americanus; assembly: GCF_024610735.1. Taxonomy (NCBI): domain Eukaryota; kingdom Metazoa; phylum Chordata; class Mammalia; order Carnivora; family Ursidae; genus Ursus; species Ursus americanus. Next base: position 75,037,728 of record NC_142133.1, read on the forward strand.
CCCTCCCCTCTGAGGCCCTCAGTTTGTTTCTCATAGTCCATAGTCTCTCATGCTTCATTCCCCCTTCTGATTACCCCCCCTTTCTTTATCCCTTTCTTCCCCTACCGATCATCCTAGTTCTTATGTTCCATAGATGAGAGAAATCATATGATAATTGTCTTTCTCTGCTTGACTTATTTCACTTAGCATTATCTTCTCCAGTGCCGTCCATGTTGCAGCAAATATTGAGAATTCGTTCTTTCTGATAGCTGAGTAATATTCCATTGTATATATGGACCACAACTTCTTAATCCAGTCATCTGTTGAAGGGCATCTCGGCTCCTTCCACGATTTAGCTATTGTGGACAATGCTGCTATGAACATTGGGGTGCATCTGGCCCTTCTCTTCACTACGTCTGTATCTTTGGGGTAAACACCCAGTAGTGCAATGGCTGGGTCATAGGGTAGCTCAATTTTTAACTTTTTAAGGGACCTCCACACTGTTTTCCAGAGTGGCTGTGCCAACTTGCATTCCCACCAACAATGTAGGAGGGATCCTCTTTCTCCACATCCTCTCCAACAATTGTTGTTTCTTGCCTTGTCTATTTTTGCCATTCTAACTGGCGTAAGGTGGTATCTCAGTGTGGTTTTGATTTGAATTTCCCTGATGGCTAATGATTTTGAACTTTTTTTCATTTGTCTGTTAGCCATTATGTCTTCATTGGAAAAGTGTCTGTTCATATCTTCTGCCCATTTTATGATTTGTTTATTTGTTTCTCGCATATTGAGTTTGAGAAGTTCTTTGTAGATCTTGGATACCAGTCTTTCATCTGTAGTGTCATTTGCAAATATATTCTCCCATTCCGTGGGCTGCCTCTTAGTTTTTTTGACTGTTTCCTTGGCTGTGCAGAAGCTTTTTATCTTGATGAAGTCCCGTAAGTTCATTTTATCTTTTGTTTCTCTTGCCTTTGGAGATGTGTCATGAAAAAGGTTGCTGCGGCCGATGTCGTAGAGGTTGCTGCCTATGTTCTCCTCTAGAATTTTGATGGATTCCTGTCTCACATCGAGGTCTTTTATCCATTTGGAGTTTATCTTTGTGTATGGTATGAGAGAGTGGTCAAGTTTCATTCTTTTGCATGTAGCTGTCCAATTTTCCCAGCACCATTTATTGAAGAGACTGTCTTTTTTCCACCGGATGTTTTTTCCTGCTTTGTCAAAGATTAGTTGGAGGGGCTTAGAGTTTTGAGTGTGATTAACATTGACTTGATTCCTTACAAAAAAATATAGACAATAATATTAAATAGAAAAGCATAAGCTAAGTGTCAGAGCCATGGAAAACCATACAGAGACTAAGCAGATAAGATGAGAGAAGAAACACAAAGGATATCCAAGCTGAAAGAGCCGGTAAAACGGGCCCCATTACATTGGTCTCCAAAACTACATAAAAATGTGTTAAAGGGGAGCCTGGGGGCTCAGTCGGTTGAGCTTCCAACTCTTGATTTCAGCTCAAGTCATGATCTCGGGGTCCTGAGATCGAACCCCACATCGGGCTCTGTGCTCAGCGTGGAATCTGCTTGAAGATTCTCTCTCCCTTTGCCCCCCCCATGGGTTTGCACACTCAAGCTCTCTCTTTTCCTCTAAAAGAAATCTTTTCTAAAAAAACTTAAAAAGGTACGTTTGGTACTGAGCTTTCTAGAGGCTGAAGCAAGAATAGCCTACAGCCCTCCTGTCCGTGACCCTATTTCCGTCAGTGGGGTTGATGGATATGGGTCTACGTACAAGAGAGGTTTGGGGTTCTGGGACATGGACCATGGTGAAACAATGAGCTGGTAAATGCCGCTGTTGAAAGCCCAGGCTTTGAAGTCGAGACTGACCTAGATACAGCTCCTGTCCCCACTCCCTGACCTGCCACAATGTGAGGCAAAGCCCTTACCCCTCCTTTCCCTCCCCTGTGACTGTTCAGGTCGAATCGGGACGAGTCGGGGAGGTAAGACGTGCACACGGTTGGCAGTTTCTGGCGCTCCATATTTGGTAGCTGTTGCCGTGACTCAGGGTTCTTGCTACATGGCCGTGTCTGACGCTGCAGGGGAGCCGTGTGCGAGCCCATGTGTGTGATGGCAGAGACCGTCTCCGGCGTGAGCACCGTTACTCCAGGCGAGGGGGTTCAGGACGTCGAAGGCGGAAAGGCAGTGTGTAGCAGCCAGCGGAGGGCGTGCGCGGTGAGTCCGCTGGTGAGAACTGGGCAAGGCCACGCTCACGTTTTGCCTGTCTTCTTTCTTCAAGGTGAATGACTCAAACTGTGACCAAGAGCTTCTGTCCCTGCTCCTGGACGCCAGGCTGCTGGTGAAGTGCATCTCCACTCCCTTCTACCCACATATCATTGAGCACCTCTTGGCCAGCCCGCGGCGCGGGCCCTGGGATGCGGAGGGGCTGGCCAGACACCTGCGCGAGGCCGGCCACGAGGCCGAGGCGGGGTCGCTCCTCCTGGCCGTGAGAGGCACGCACCGGGCCTTGCGAACCTTCAGCGCGGCGCTCAGCGCGGGGCAGCACTGGGTGTGAGCCCGGCCCGGCGTGGCCACGGTTCCTCAGCCACCCGGTGGGAAGGAGCCCCAGACTGAGTCCTGTTCCACAAGCGTCATGTGTACCTGTCGACTGTTCCCAGTGGTTCCAACAAACTGCAAATAAAGCTGTACATAAGCGACGAGCGCCGTTTACGCTTTTTCCTTCTTGAGGGGACTGGTTAGCGTACTTTCTCACTAAGAGAGACTTGACTCTTCGTCTTTATTTGAACTGCCTTTTCTGGATAGAACACAGTGAATGAAGACATCTTGGATGGGTGGGGGGTAAGCTGCGTTTGAAAGGGGGCGTGTGTGTGGAACGGTTCGTCGTGGTGGGAGCGGATGTCCTAGGACGGAGGGAGGCTGTCTTGAGTCAGCGGTGCGGTTTTGCTCGAAGTACTCACTGCTCTGAACCTTCGTCAGTCCATGTAAAGTGCGGGTTGTATTTACGTCACAAGTTGTTGAGTTACGTGAGGTTGTGTGTGTGAGGCTCTGTGAGATACGTAGTGGGGGCCCAAGACATGTTACTTCCTCCCCGCTCATTAGTGTTATGGTACGTGATTCACGATTGTGAGGCCACAGCCAGATCGTACGAGCACATGAGGTGCCTACTGAATTCGGGGTCCCCACACTTACCAACATCACCGTACTAAGGTGGGCAAAGTTGCATATGTGGAATCTAGATAACCAGCAGGGTGGGCTACCAGAGCCGCTGTGGGCACTTATCCTCCTGGGGGGTCACTAATTTGCATGTAGCCCATCACAGCAAGGGCGTGGATGGCAGCACCGTCAGGAAAACCAACACAGAAGGGGTGTCCCCTGCGCAGGGGTGTGAGGACCCTGATGCATGACTCACTGGCACTTGCTTCCGTGGCAGAAGTGGGTGCTCGAAGGTGGAGGCTCAGAATGGAAGTTCTGGACTTTGCTCTCGTGAGAGCCGGACACCAGATTCAAGCCCCAGCAGTGGTCTGGGCAGCAGCTAGTCGGGCCCACCCTCTACGAATAACATCGATTTTCCTTACAGTCCATGCCATTCTCATCATCACTGGCTTCACTCATTTCTACTCCTATGGGGATAGCTACAGAATGTTTGAACAAAAAAAATTTTTTTTCACCATCTTTGGACAAGATTTCTCGGCCTCATAGCCCACGGCTTCATAGCCCACTCCTCTGACTTCTGACCAGTTGTCTACCCCTGGACTGAGTTCCTTGTCCAAACCTTTGGTAGTGCCCAGAATTTGGGAATGGCTTACACAAGCCTCTAAAAAGCTGTCAGAGGAAAGGGGTCAACATTTTTCTCTCCAATTAGGTAACACCTGTGCAGAGAGACCCACAAGGCCAGAAAGGCCTTCCTCGATCTCTGAGGACACCAGCTGTACCAGATGGCCTTGACCGAGCCACTCCCAGGAAGCATGCCTACTGGTCACTTGGGTTTTCTCTAACCTCACAGCTACCTTCCATCATTTCGGGTGAGGAAAACATAAAGTGAGCAGTATTCTGAGATAACATAGTCCATTTTAATGGGATCCATCCAGAAATGTTTTTCTTCAAATTGCAGAATTATAGGCCTAAGGCCCAGAATAACACCCTGACTCTCTAGATAAATAAACCAAGGGCCAGAGGGCTGAAGTGACTTGCTCAAGGCCAGTGGCGAATTGTGGGTCTCCACTGTGCCATGCTTACGTGGAAGGGAGTCCTTCATATAAACTACATTTCTCTGATCGGTCTCATGTCCTCACCGGAAGCCACATTTGCAAAGTTTGAGCAGTTTCTATGGAAGAAAAAAAAAGGAAGAAGGAAGAGGAATACATTCCAGATTCATACCAGGTGCATAAATGCTCCAGAAGATTGAGTCGGTCTTTGTGCTGGTATTTAGAATGTTGACCATAAACGTTAAAGATGTGAGCTAAGAGGACAAGTTGAGGACCTGAAGTGCTAATATGCACCTGCAAGGTCATCGGGACCTGGGGTTAACGATCACAGCTGCGTATTAGAATCACCTGAGGAAAATTTAAAATCTACTGATGCTGAGCCCCCTCACCCCTCCACCCTGACCAGTGAGAATGATCTAGGGGTGAGGCCTCAAGCTGGGGAACCAGACTGATGTCACTGGCTCCTTGTCTCTTGTTGCCCATGTCTCTGGCCACTTGCCTTGCACTCGGAAGCAGACAAGGAACGTGCAGGATCTAACCCTGGCCTGTCTGTCCATCCAGCCCCACTCTGGAAAGGCGGGCTGGGACCAGAGGGGCTGGAGCTCTCAGTCTGGGAGGGCCGGCCCTGCCTACCCGTCCCCGGGCCCTCACGTGCCAGGGTGAGCAGGAGCCTCCTTTCATTAGTAGAGGAATGCAAAGGCCCCTCGCTTATTTAACCCGCAGCTAAATTTAGATCTGGCGTGGAGGCAGCCCGAGTCTGGGGGCTCCGTGTCGGAAAGGCACCGCCTGTGGGACGCTAAGCTTCCCCTTGAAAACTGGGTCTTCTCTTTTTGGAAAGGAAACTCATTACGGTAAATGTAGCAGGAGAGGATTCAAATGCAGCGCTGCCCCATTCTTTGGAGAGAGGCGGCATCTTGCACGGGGTTACTCTGAACACAGCAGCTCCGTGCTCTCATTGAGCTCCAACGGTTGGGACTCCGTATCACTTCCTAATAACTTTAAACTCATCATCAAACTGAGATGGCTTAGAAAATGAGAAAATAGGAAAATAGACTCACGGGTGTTTGGGTCTTGAAGAGAAGTAAAGGGAGCATCTTGTGCAAGCAGCCATGCCGTGGGCTCTCTCTCCTCCGACCGTGGGAGACACGAGAAGCGAGGCTTGGTCTTCCGCGGTCCCGATGGCTCTCGAGCCTGATGTTGCAGATCCCAGAGCTGTGGCATCGGACCCCCACTCGGGGCTGGGAGCCAGCAGGGAGCACAGCAGACTGGTTGGACTACAATGTAAACTCGGTTCTGAGGGTGGTGGTGAAGGACTGGAGTGTGAGTCTCTCCTCTCCGGTGGTGAGTTCTGGAAGGACACCTCAGGGCACAAGGGGCAGACCTCAGAAACCAAGGCCTCCACAACCATCAGGCAGCGAGGGAAGCCGTAGGAGGTATGACAGAGATGGCCCTGGAGCGGTTCTAGAGGCAGGGCTCTCCCGCCAAGGGGAAGGGCCCGGATTGGCATTTTCACTCAGCAGGAGGCCGCCCTTCGCCTGATGGAATTCGGGTCTGGAAGAGCCACAGGCCTACTGCTGAGACAGCGTGGCTGAGGACAAAGCCCTGGGCTGGAGCCGGGATCTGAGTTGGAGGGCCAGCCTGGCTAATCTGTGACTCTGGGCAATGTCACTTGGTGGCTTTCTCTGTGTCCTGACGACACCACTCCGCTATTGTAAGGCCCAGCTTCAGCGGAGAGTGCTCCCCGTGGGGCCTCGGGGATGGGGAGGAGAGGTCCGTCTGCACAGGCGGGGGCAGGGAGTGGTCTCCGAGACCCCCAGTGACCTCCCTAAGCTCCTCTACTGCTCTGGGCACCTGAAGCGTCACAGACCCCCCACCACGCCTGAGCCGGGCTGTTGGCAAAGCTGTCAGGATGCTCGGAATGCTGGTCATTCTGGGAGGAGGAAGGTGGCCACTCTGTCTACAAACCAGGACCCTGGAAGGGGCATCCCAGTGTCTGAGGAACGTGGCTGGGCTTGAGCCACATGGATCGGCTGCCTCTTCAAGTTCCCTCAGCCGGTGGCCCAGGTGCAGGGGTGAGGCCGCCCTGTCCCTGAGACAGAAGCACCACACAAATGCCACTCATTTCTCTCTTAGAAAAGAAATTGTCTCTTCTGGGCACTTGAACATCTCCAGTGTCGAGTGTTTTCGACGCTGCCTGTGGCACCCAGTGTTCTCCCTCCCGTGTTTTGCTTCCCTTGCCCTCTGTTCCTTCAAGTGAGCCCTACTGTTTCCATCTTCTGCCTGGAGCCTGACAAGGCCTCTCCGGTCTGATAAACGCGCTTGTAGCCCATTCTTTACATCTCCTTTGTTTTAGCCAGAAGAATTTTGCTCTTTGCTACTACTAGCATTAAAAATAAGAGAAGGACCAATTTATTGAGCACCTATGTGTGTGCAAGATCTCTCATATCCGTGCACACTCAGCCGTGAACCGCTCCGGCAAAGCAAGTAGATCCTGTCCCCACGTATGCACGAGAAGAGCAACTTGCCCGAGGTCGTCCTATCAGGGAGGGTCGGGAGCCATCCCACCAGTCGGATTCCAAAGCCTAAGGCTTGTGTGACTCCCTACTCCTTGAGAATTCTGGCTTCATCCAGGATCTGTTGGGCAACGGAGACGTCCTCTGAGCCCTTCGTGATCACTTCTTACTAAAGTGGCAGCTTTTACCCACCTGTCCTAGAGAAGGGTTTAGAGAAAAGACCTTCTCAGTCTGGGGACCCCCACACAGCTGGTAGAAAGTACCTAAGAGTAAATGGGATGAGGTTGGTTTCCTTGTGAGGGAGCAAGAAATCCTTCTTGAGGATGGGAGGGATCCCTGGGGGTCCTCTGGTGCCTCCACCCAGCCGCCCCCGCTGGGAGCCCTTCCTCAGCGCCTCTGACAGGTGTCCAGGCTCTGCCAGAGGGTGTCTCGCAGAGCAGCTTGTCCCAGGAGCGGCAGCTGTGGTTGTTGGCAAGTCCCATTGTTCATCGCAGGCACGGGCTGCCTCCTGAGCCCTCTGCTGCATTCCTCGGGCATGCCGGGGTGTCGGGGGACCTGGCGGTGAGACTGGCGTGCGCTCCCCTGAGCCCTGCTGGCCTCTCACGCCGTCGCCGGCGCGTGTTTGGCCACAGGCCTGCATGCTTCTTTACAAGGCCCTCTCTGCCACTGGAGGTGCACCTGGATGCCATGCTAGCCTACCCGGTGTCCTGCCTTCCCCTCTCTCTACTGCGGACCCCCTCCGACAACCACCAGAGCCGTCTTTCTAAAGCAGAGAGTGGATCTTGTCATCCGCCAACTTAAACCCTTCAGTGGCTCTCCGTGCTCTGCAAGATAAACTCCTCAGCGCGATCTTCAAAGCCTTTTGCCTCGTGTGTGCATTGGGGACTATTGTTTATGTAACATGCCACATCCTTTACAAGTCATCTTCGTAGTAAAGATGCTAGGTACCACCATTCCGAGATGCATTTTATAGAGCGTAGTGAGCCTCCCGGCTTAAACAATATCCCCAAATCACAGAGCCAGTGGGGGACGGAACTGAGATGAACCCGGTGTTCTCTGAGCTCAAACTCCTACTGAATTCCCATGTCCCGAGGAGTAGTAGTAGTGTATGTGTTTAGTTACGGTAAAAGAACAAAAAGCACACATACCCTTAAGTTCACCGTCCTAACCACCTCCAAATGTACAGTTCAAGAACGTTAAATAGACTCACAGTGTTGTGCAGCCCAGCTCCAGAGTATTTTCACCTTGGAAAACTGACATTCTATACCCATTACACAGCAAGTCAGCCTTTCCCCCTCTCCCCAGCCGGCAGCCACCATTCTCCTTTCTGTCTCTATGGATCGGATTATTCTAGGAACCTCTCATATGAGTAGCATCACTCGCTATTTACCTCTCAGTGACCGGCTTATTTCGCTCAGCATGAGATCCTCAAGGCTCCTCCGCATGGTAGCATACTTCGGGATTTCCCTCCTTGTTACAGCCGAGCCCCCTACCGTTCCGTGTAGCACATGGTGAGCCCCGCGAGCCAGCGGGGGCTGGGGAGGGAGTTGAGCAGTGAGCGGTCAGCGTCCAACATCTTGATCACAATCTTCATCTATTCCAGATCCTAAGGTCGTTCTGTGGCACATGCATGCAAGGGGAAGCATTCTGGGCTTTGGATGGCATACGTCCCAGGGGAGCGAGGATAAACCCCAGGAAGAGAGCTCACTGGTGAACGGGAGTGGAGTCCCCACCGTGAATGAATCCTGGGAGCACAAGCCAACAGGTTGCAGACGTGGGCCTCGAAGCCTTCCTTGTAAAGGTGGCCTCTGACCTGCAGACCCGTTCCCAGCGGCAGGGGCCCAGGATGGAGAGAGGGGGAGGGGTGGGCTCCCAGGGAGGGCGAGGAACCCGGACCCCAGGGAACGGACAGGTGGGTTTTACCGCCATCATGGTAAGAAAGAACCACGCCTGGAAGAATCCTTCTAAAACATGAAAGGTGGTTTTGGGCTTTATTTATTTATAAGATTTATTTATTTATTTATTTGACAGAGAGAGAGAGAGAGACAGCCAGCGAGAGAGGGAACACAAGCAGGGGGAGTGGGAGACAAAGAAGCAGGCTCATAGCGGAGGTACCTGATGTGGGGCTCGATCCCAGAACGCCGGGATCACGCCCTGAGCTGAAGGCAGATGCTTAACGACTGATTGGCTTTATTTTTAAACCAGAAATGGTCGTATAGTGAATTCACACAATATACAATTTCAACATGGAATGATCTTAATAATTTCCTTCTTTGATCAGTTGAAGAGATGAATTAATAACTCTTCTAATATTAAACCTTGTTTTTCTTGCCTCTTCAAATTCTTTGCGTTTCTCCAATACGATGTAGGGGATGACAGGGAATCATTTGTTTGCTCTACCACCAGATGCAACACAGGATTTGAGGTGAAAGTTTTACGTTTTTTCGTAACGGATGAGACTGTCTTGCAGAGTTTGTGCACATGCCTACTCCGTTTCAAGGTCTGAGGTTTAGATGAACTCAATCTGCTTTATAAAATGAGAAGTATTTTTGATGCTTTAAACTCCCTGACCTAGCATGAGTATTAACTGTATCTTGACAGTCTGAAAGAACTCCCTCAAAACCGCTTAGAATTAGCATCTTTTACGGAGTTAATTCTGACAGCATTTTCAGGTTTGTTTTATGGTAATCTGTGTGGTCAGGTTTTCTACTCCTTGACTCAGGGAGTAATTAGTATTTTTCTCAGAAGTCCTCCATTTCTTGAGATTTAAGATCAAAGCATAAAGTTATAAAATGAATTCATCTTCCTGTCTGTATTTTTTATTGTATACAATTGATCATTTCTAATTTTGTGTGTTAGGACTTTCTCTTCTTTTCTGATTAAACAAACTGGAGTGTGGCAGGGCGTTTTGGGTGGTTGAAAGGTCACCTTTGCCTCATCTTCTAAGTTTCAGTTTTCATGTTCGTGTTCCTATTCATTTCCGACATCCCGCAACTGCGGATTTTGTTCAAGCTGTGTGCGAGTTGTGTCTGTGAATGCCATAGACATCTGTCCTTCACCGCTAGTTTCTGGCATTTTCCCCACGGTCTGATTGCGCCTCCGCTGTGAGGGGCTTCCTCACCTCCAGCGCTCAGTGCTTGTCTTCCTGTTCAAGGGCCCGGTGAGGTTCTGCCAACATCCGCCACCACCTCCTGGGAGACCACACTGATTTCCCGGAGGGCAGAGGGATTGAGAGTCAGTGTTTACGACGCTCCCTCAATCTGGTCCCATCTGCTCTGTAATTAGCTGCTACTTCCGTTCGCTGCGACAGGTGGATGGTCTTCCCTGGTTTGAGTCCTGGGGGAGGACACCCCGCTTTGTTATTCCGTGTTGATTACAGTAAGTGCCAGGGGGCCAGGGCCTGGGTACCTACGCGCGTCCTGCCAGAGCTCCCATCTTTCCTGAAACTGTACGTGTCATCTTCCATTCCTGCAACCCTGGCAGGTGGGTGTTGCTACAGGTGAGGGAACTGAGGCACAGAGAGGTTGAGTCACCCTGCTGGGAGGATACCTGCTACGCCTAGATCGAGCTCCTTTCCCAGAGGTCGTGACGTGGTGAGGCAGCTGGTATTCCTTGCAGGCGGACGGCTGCCTGCGGGGTGTTTGAGGGATGTGGAAAGGTGTCTCCCAGCCTGATTTCCTCCCTCCCTTATGCCTGATGCCCCTTCTGAGCCTCTTCCTGGGGGGGAGGCTTTTAGGGCCCAGGAGCAGGAGACGAAGGATCTCCAGGCAGGAGGGTACAGGGACTGGACCAAGCTGAGGTCTCCACAGCCTTAGGAGGCATAGGGGGTGGGAGAAATGTGAACGCTCTTAACAGAGCACAACTCAGAGCAAAGGGTGGGGGGCGATTCTTTACTCCCTTAACCAACCAGAGAAAGGGCAGGGGGCAGTGGAGCTCTGGGAACACTGGATCTAGGCACTCAGACACCGACAAGAGTCCCTTTTACTCTTTACCAGCCCTGCCTGCCGCTTTCACCGTCTGCTCCTTCTCCACACGGCAGGGCTCACTGGCCACCTGTAGCCCTGCATGGGCTTCATCTTAATGGCTGGGCCACCCAGGAGGAAAGGGAGCCTTCCGTGCCCCATTCCTCCAGCAGGTGGATCCCGGGAAGAGGCTCCGGTAGGCTCATGGCAGCAGTGAGGCAAGAGAGGGGCTGGCGGCTGGGGCCGGCAGGGGCCCTACTTGAGATCTCCTTTAGGTGGCGACAGGGAGCGGGTATCTGAAAGCCCAGAGAGGGAGGGTGGGAGGCCTGTGTGGCAGAGACGCGATTTCCCCAAGTCTGGATGTTTGCAGCCCGGTGGAGTGGAAAGAGCAGATTCAGGAAGCTGTCCGAGCTGTGCCATTTCCGAGCTGTGCAACCCCAGGCAAGGGCCTTTGTGTCTGCGGCTGGCGCTAGGCGGCCTCTCTCACCCGGTGACCTTTCTTACTTTTAGACTTTGGGAAAGGGAGAGAAAAGCAACCAGAACCTCTTGGCCTTGTCATTCCTTTCAGGAACACCTGCAGGAGTTGCCATGGCAACAGGATCCGCAGGCCTGCTCCTCGCTGCCCTGGGCTTATTAGCTTCTGCTGTCTGTTAACTGCGGGGCTGCGAGTTGTGGGGCCCCGAGAGCTGACTAGGAAAGGGTAATTGCTGCGTGAGGTCAGCACTCTTGGTCCTGGGAGAGGCCCGGAGATGTTCTGTCCCCAGAGATTGTGGTCCCCGGAATCAGCTTGCAGGACGACCTGGCAAAGGTGGGGAGCGGCAAGGTCCCCAAGTTCTCCTGACCGTTCGTGGGCACAGGTCTGACTGCCCAGGGTGCCCTCGGGGCAGCGGTGTCCCAGTTCCTCCTGCAGAGCGTCCTTCGCGGGTCTCAAGGACCTTTCCCAGCCTCGGATTCTCAAAACAACAGCGCAAGGTAAATATTGGGATCCTCACTTTGCAGATCAGAAAACGGAGGTGAGGACAGAGTCACCCTGCGCGTAAGCAGCAAGGGTGGGAATGGAAACTGGCGATTTCCAACCAGACCCCAGCTGCCACCTGTTATATTCCCTGGCCTCGCCCCTCCCACCCTTCTCGTGCCCGTGGCTTGGCTGGCGTGGCTTCTCCAAGTGGCACGTGCAGACCAGCTGTCATCTCTAGAGTCAACAAATGGGCTTGATGAAGCTTTCTGTGGACTACTTGGACGTTTTGCTTCCAATGGAAGAAACACCTACGTTTCCTGGTCTGGTCAACGGAGTGCCTGGTCTGAATGTTAAGACCCGAGGAGGGGCACTCTGGTGGCGACAAGACAGTTCAGCAAGCAGTGGCCCGTGAGGAGGGCACGCTGGGAAGATGCTTGGAACAGGCGCTGTGGGCTGCAGAGACCCTGGAGCCGGGGAGGGCGCGGTGCCTGGATCTGTGGGTGAGACTTGGTCGGCTTCCCAGGCTCGAGAAAGAGGCTTCTGTTTAAGCTGTGCGATCATTCATTTGACATTCTGCTCAGGGGCAGGTCATCGGGTGGGGCCTGGTGCCCATGCTGACCTCGACTTGAAATCCATCTCTCGTTATCACTCTGATCTTGGGTTAATGACCGTGGGAAACTGGGAGCTGAGCGCGAGGTGACCTTGTCCCCAGAGAGCCACACTCAAGGAGCAAAGACGCCTTTGGAAGTCATTTCCCAGGTGGGGCACACATTACAGCTAAGTTCTTCCCTGGGAGATCCACTACCCCATGGGTGGCATGGATGGGCTTCAGGGGGGCCCAGGGAAACCCCGAAATCACATGCATTGTACAGTGTGTGTGCACGTGTGTGTGTGTGTGTGTGTGTGTGTGAGAGAGAGAGAGAGAGAGAGAGAGAGGGAAGGAAGGATGTCCGTGGCTTTCTCTGGATTCTCAAAAATCCAGACAGATGAAGAGATGCTGAATAAGAACCTTTCTTTCTTTCTTTTTTTTTTTTTATTATGATACGTTAGTCACCACACAGTACATCCTTAGTTTTTGCTGTAGTGTTCCATGATTCCTTGTTTGTGTGTGACACCCAGTGCTCCATGCAATACGTGCCCTCCTTAATACCCATCACCAGGCTAACCCATGCCCCCATCTCCCTCCCCTCCAAAACCCTTTGTTTCTCGGAGTCCAGGAGTCCACAGTCTCCCATGGTTCATTCCCCCTCTGTTCCCCGCCCCCTTCATTTTTCCCTTCCTTTTCCTACCGATCTCCCTGCTATTCCTTATGTTCCACAAATGAGTGAAACCATATGATAATTGTCTTTCTCTGCTTGACTTATTTCACTTAGCATAATCTCCTCCAGTTCCATCCATGCTGATGTAAATGGTGGGTATTCATCCTTTCTGATGGCTGAGTAATATTCCGTGTATATATGGACCACATCTTCTTCATCCAGGGAGACACAAGTGGCTGGATTGAAGAGAGCACCAGGGACACTCCGGAGAGTCACGGAGCCTGTGAGTAGAGAGATGGCTGCAGCGGTCTGTGCACTTGAACTCCTAGGCCACGTACCTTCGCACATAGACACCCAGAAGAAAACAGAAACAAGTTTCGCAAAACCAACCCCACACCCTGCTCCTGGGGGACCTGTGGGCCTGCCTGCGGGAGAGGTCGCACCCCCCCACCTCCCTGGGCGTGTCCGGGCCCCACTCTGGCTGCAGTGCAAACAAGGCCCTCCCTCCCAGCACCCCTGTCCTCCCACGGAGAGCAGCCTTCTCTCACCTAGGCTGGTTCAGTTCAAGGGAACAAAAAGAACTCAGAAGGCAACATTTTTTAGGCAGGAAATGGTTGCTTTTTATGCGTGTCAAGCGTCTAGTGAGATTCAGAATAAAACCCACCACTGTGAAAGAGAATATGAAATAAAAGGAGCTTTTATTACCCTGGGTTCTGCCTTGTTCGAGATACTTACCTTTCCATTGTGAAACATAAACCTTCTGTGTGTCTTGGCACCAAGACATGCCCGCTTATGAGTTGTTGTTGATTTCTGCTCATAGACCATCTGGGCGACCGAGCCGGGATCTGGAGGAATGCTTACGCGGTGGGAAAGGAGCAGAGAACGGCGCTAAAACTTTTTCAACAGTCGGTTTTCTGCATGTATGGCACTTCCTTCCGCAGGAAGACGGAGGAAGATTTACTGCGTCGAGAAATGCGGAGCCTCGCGAATGTCACGCCATACAATGCAGCATCCGGAGCACAGCCCGGCTTCGAGGTGGGTGGCCCTGCTGTCGGGAGCCCGGGCAGGACACCCCCTGCTCCCGGGGCTCGGAGAGGGGCTTCCGGTTCCCCTCTCCACCACCGGAAATGGTATCAGCTCCCTGGGGACTCATATGGAGTGTGGGTCGGGAGGGACCCTCAGGGGCAAGAGGTGGTGGCCTTGGCGAGTCCCCACCGAGGTGGAGGCGACGGGAACCACGGTCTGTCCCACTCAGCTGTGGTCCTTGCATCCAGCTCCCCTCTTTCCTGTGACATCACCTGTCAGGCCTCCGGATAAAGGAGTCCTGTTGTTCTTAAAGAAAAAAAAAGAAGAGATGTTGTCCATCTCCTGCTGGAGATGTAGGGGGTAGGAAGGAACAAACGGTGATTGAGCCCCTACTAGGCTCAAGTCAAGCTTTTAAGGGCTTGGCATACATATTTTTCTCTAGAACGTAAATGCATTCGGGGAGGGGAAGATTTTCATCCTCTTTCTTCGGTGGAAAATGGGAGTATTAGGGAGACCAGGGCCTTGCCCAAGGTTATTCAGCGAGTTAAGTGACAGAGGCCCAAACTGGTGCTGCTTTGCCATATAGTAGTAAATATTTTAGAAATTTTTTCTTCAGCAAATCTGAAATATCTTGGAGCACTGGAAACATCCTTAGGAATTGTCCAACTCAGCTGTCCTTTTAGTGTGGGGATCCCTGAGAGTTGACCAGCAGACTGAATCACTGGAAAATTCACCTGTATTCCCAGGCCTGATTCCCTCCTGGTGTCCACGGGTGAAATTCTAGAACCCAAGTGAACTGATGGTAGTGAGTGCACTTGTGGTGGCTTTTAGGGCTGGAGGGTGCTGTGTGGGGACAAGGCTGGGCTCAAGTCTTATTCACAAGAGACAAAAGCTTTGCCTGGTGGAGTAGTTGCTCAACAAATTCTCGCTGAATTGACTCACACCAGAAAGGAGAAGGTGCACCACCGATGAGGCTGAAATGAATCCGCACCCCCAGATGCCAGAAACCAACTTTTCCAACGAAGAAAGAGGAAAGCTTGGCGTCCCTCTCCCCCATTGAGACCCCGGGAACAGCCCGGCAACCTTGCTCCAAGCTCAGCACCAAGCTGGGGATCCAATGTCATGAAACTCATTTCCATCTGTCAACTTCTTTAATTAGGTGGGGGAATTTCATGGACTGTGTCTGGACCTAGAGAATACCCAATATATCATTTTTCAAACTTGGAGTAAGCCAAAATTAAAATATGCCAACTTGCAAGCTGATACCCGAGCCCGGCCTTGATGCTTTAAAATAATCGTTGCAACTGAACGAGGAGTGTAAGTGATGATCTCCGTGCCGCATGCCGGAGCTGCCGTGATATGCTTCGCGGCACTGTATTTCTAGCCAGGCCGTAGAGTGCCGGCACCAAACAGCGCAATCTGCACGAAGGGCTCCTAGCCTCAGGAGCCCTTTATTTCCAAGCTCCTAAAATCTTAATGATAACACACATTGGTACAGCATTTTTTAGTTTATAAAATGCTTTTGTGGACATGATCTCGTTTAATTTATGACTTACAACCTCCTGTACCTCACAACCTCTCTCTAAAAAAATTACCTTCATTTTACAGAGAAGCTGGCTGAGAGTGAGAGGAGTTTAAGTCAATATCCCAAGGTCACGCAGGTGGTCCTTGGCCACGTAAATCCTTGAGTTTGGGTCTTTTCATTCCATACCCCGACACTTGTTCACCTCTCGAGCAATGCTGGCAGATGTTAATGTGTGAGTTGAATCCTCCTCGTGACGGGGAGCTCACTCTCCAAGGATGTCGGCGTATTGCTGAACAGCTCTGACTGTTGGACAGTTGAGGCAAAAGCTGCTGCCGTCTAAAACCCACTCGTGGCTCTCCCTACAAGAGCAACTAGAGTGGGTTTGCTCTCCTACAAACCGGCTTCAAAAGGGACGGCTCCGCAGCGTGAACGGCTGCCTCAAAGCACATTACGCAGCTCCTCCTTCCTCATCCTGCTTCAGAGCTGTGTCCTATCCAGTGTTGGGGTGAAACAAGCTTAACTCTGCCCATGGCACATTCTAAGGTGAGATGGGCAACGTCGGTGTCCCTGACCAGATGCGCGTGTCTGGCTCATCCCCGTTGACAGGTTTCTGCCAAAACTGACATCGAGCTGACGGGGCTGGAACGTCTGCATTTCTGTCTGCTCTTGGTTTTGGAAATCATTCTCTGTATTTTTTACCTGAAGTGGCTCTGAAAACCCCGGCAGATTCCTTCACGGTCTTGGTCTATAACCTGTATGCGCCTAGAAACTCCCTTTAACTGTGTTTCACGTACTCTCCCCACTGGCTGTGGGTCTCAACCCCGCCTCCTGTTCTCTGTGCCTTTGCACCACGGTTCTGGTGGGCGAGGCTGGACGTGAAGGGAGCAGCTGGAGGGAGTCCCCTGGGCAGCCCACCCCCCAGCTCCAGAGGAAATGCTCTTCTTGCTACAGATTTTAGCAAGAAAGCGACAGGCCCAAGGTGGAATCTCTTGCTCCCAGGACAGCGAAGAAGACTTCACTGTGGTGTCATCCTGGCCAGGCCTGGAATTCTAAGCCAATCAATCTGGAATTTTCCGGTTGGCGCCGAGGAGGTCATCTGTCGCATGGGCTCTCTCGGGCCTCAAAGGAAGATGAGGTAATTCCCCAATGAGACCCCCTTCCCTTCTCCTTAAGGGAAGGTCACCTTGCCTGGAACCGTCTTTCTTTCCTTTTGCTGCTAACTTCTTGCCCTGTCCTCCTCCTTATAGAAACCGTCCATCCGTGCCAGGAGCTCCCCTTGCTTGCTAGAGGGAGTGCTGTCCGCTTCACGAATCGCTTAATAAAGCCAATCAGATCATCGAATTTCCTCAGTTGAATTTTCTTTTTTAACAAACCATAACGACCAGGACTGTGGTCAGATCGGGGGCGAGGAGCACCCCCGCGCTCTGGGCGCTTCGGAAGAGGCTGCGGAAATCCTCGGTCTGGCGGCGCCCGGGCAGAGCTGGGGGGCAGGCCTCGCGCTCTTGCTCTCGCGTGGCTGTCTGGCTCAGCTACAATCACTCGGGTGGACCTCTCCTCCTCCAGACTCTCCTAGGGGACATCTGATCTGCTGCGTCCTCGAGCCAGTGGTCTGCCTGGGTCCCCCCGGAGTTTCTCTTGGCTCTGCTCCGGGCGCCGTGGTGCTGTCTCCTCGCCGACGTGGGTCTCCTGGTTGACAGCATCCTCTGTCCTGGGAACCCGGCTCACCGCCTTCTAGCCTGCTCTGTGCCCTCTGCCCACGAGGTTAACCTCGACACGAGCCTGTCCTGCTCTAGAGTCCTGGGAACAGTCCAGATTTTGACACTCTCTTCTTGCTGTAATATAAGCTTTCATTTTTATTTTACTTTTTAAAAAAATGTGGTAAGTAGGCTCCACGCCCAGCGAGGAGCCCATCATGGGGCTTGAACTCACAACCCTGAGATCAAGGCCTGAGCTGAGATCAAGAGTCGATGCTTCACCAACTGAGCCATGCAGGTGCTCCAAGCTTTTATCTTCTGATAAGAGTTTGGATGTTCTCTGAAAGCTGATAGAAGCGGAAACAGAGTCTTCAAGAGGTCACCTGACTTCCTGGAGGTATGTAGCTTGGAAGGTGGAGAGCTGGACCTTGAACCCGGACCTCTCTGAGTCTTTTTCTCTTATTCTTTCCCGTGTACCCCACGCATGCCCTCTGAGCTCCCGCTCCCCCCCCCCCCCCGCCTTCTCAGCTGCCTGTCTGGCTGAAGGAAGGTAAATTCCCTCTTCATCTTATGGACAATTACGGAGAGTCCTGCCCGAGGCTGTGTGCAATGAATTCACTGGGCTTTGCTCAGAGAAAGCCAGTGCCCCTGCCTGATGAGTCGTCTTGGAACCTTAGGGTTGAAGTTTGTGGCTCTAACCTTCAGTCTGCCCTAAAGACACGAGCGTTTTGGTAGGTCAGGAAGGCTTCCTGGAGTAGGTGAGGTTTGAGGCAAGCTGGATGTCACTTGCTCACCAGGGACCATCCAGGCAAACAATCCCAGCTACCAGGCAAAATGCTTGATGCCAGACCCATCACCCAGGCTCAGGAAACTGCACTGATGGGCCGCAGAGACTGGGATCTAAGATGGTTTTTCTCTTTGCTAAAATGGGAGGGTTAGCAGTAGAGGATTCTCCCTTAGTCATTTCATCTGGTTGCTGTGAATTTAGATAAGGAATAAATCTCAAATCTCTAGGCTCTATTATTCTTCATTCCTTCCTTTCTGTGTCTTTCTCACCAGTTGGGATGAGGTCAGGATTCCAGTAGTCTTTCGGTCCCATCAGGCAGGAGTGAGGTGTGCAGGAGGCCCTGGCTTCTGTCCTTGCACAGAACCACGGGCCTTGGCTTGGCTTTCCAGTGGGGAACGTGGGGAGGGGTCGTCCTTCCCAGGGGCTGAAGCGTCGTCTCCCCCACTAATCCTATCTAGCTTCCCAGGCTCCAGTGAGGCCCCATGTCCGTAAACCGCCAGCAGTCATGACAGCCCACACTCATCTGAGCGCGTCCCCAGCCCTGTACTCACAGGTATGTCCCTGGACCCGGAATGTCTTCCTCTTGGTCTCTGTCTTGTTCTCTAGAAATCAAGTCATGCTTCACCTTCTCCTGGGAGCTTGTCTGGACACCCCAGACTGGGCTGAGGGTCCTGCTCCTCACCTTCTCCCACCCTGTTTTGTCTCAGCGACCGTAATAGTCACTGACAACTGTCTGTCCTCTCCTGCACAGGGACTCCTGATGGTCAGGCCCTGAGGCTGCCTGTCCCCTGGGTCCCCCGTGCATGGGAGCCTGCAGCGAGGGTCTCTGGTTGCACTCACGATCGGCGGTACGCAGGTAAATTTGGTTGCTTTCGGCTGCCTTGTGTTAGTCTCCCCACCTCGGTCTGGTTCCCAGGGCCCCAGAGAGCAGGTTTGAGGGGTCTTGCCATCCCTCCCGCCCTCAGCGCAGAGCTGAGCTCCAGGAGTCCGGAAGCGCACGCCTTCACCTCTGCCTTATTCATTCTCTCCAAGTCGGTATTGAGCCTAGTTTCAGGCCCCACATAAGATCTGCCAGACTTCTCCCAGCCTGAGCCTGCTGTCCTATATTTAAACTCGACAGGAGACCCGGGAAATGGATTGTTGGCTCCTAATTCACTGACGAATTGATGCGATAATTATGTTTCTCAACATCCCAGCGACCGCCGTGTGTTTTTGGGTGATGGGAATGGGACATGATGGGTACAGGCGGGGCTCAGAGCTGCCTTGACTGAGTGGAAAGGGGGCAAAGATCTTCACTATGTTCTTGAGTGGGGAAGACTCTTCATTGTCCAGCCTTCCTTCCATCTCCAAGCAGGTTCCTGGAACACAGCGCAGTCAGCCCCAGGACAGCATCTGTGCAGGGGACAGGCTCAAAGCCTCCATTCAGAGACAAGTCCCTCCTTTGTGAGTACAAACCTGCCACCCAGGGACTTGCCTTCTGTCCACTCTGCCCTCTGGGGTGACACTGGATAGTCGGTTTCTTTATACTCAGAGTTCTGGTCTTTTTATTGTTATTTTTTAAGTAGGCTCCATGCCCAGCGTGGAGCCCGATGTGGAGCTTGAACTCACGACCCTGAAATCAAGACCTGAGCTGAGATCAAGAGTCGGACGCTGAACTGACTGAGCCACTCAGGGGCCACATCAGAGTACTGGACTTTAGATGCTCAAAGCTAGTTCCTGAATGCACAGTCATGGGGGATGGTACTGACAGCCTTGGTAACCAGGACTGGAGGGACAGACAGATCCCCTCCGGCTCAGAGGAGCCACACTGGCTGGCAGCCAGCTCCACTACAGGTCAGGAGGAAGCAGGGTCCTCAACAGAGGTGACACTGAGCCGTTGGCCCACAGCACTGCGTGCACAGCCCGTAGTGACCCTGGGCACAGTGTACAGGGGTCCCTCTCCCCCTCCCCATCCTGTGGGCTTCCGACACCATCAGGCTGCCTGCAGGGCCAGCGCTGTCCTGCAGGCCACAGGGTTCTGAGCTCTGTGACAGACTTCCCTCTCTGTACCCCGGTTCTTGCTGCACCCGGGACCCTGGCTCACGGGATGGGTTCCTGGCGCCTTCTCCCAGGGGCACGTTCCCACCGAGAGGGCAGGTCCTCACTCCCAAGGAACTTTCATCCCAACCCCTGCTTCTCAGGCCCCTGACCGCTCCCGCCCGTCCTCTTCTGACTGGGGGTGGGGGGTTCGTACTTCATTTTCTTCCTACGTTACTTGTATCTGGAGCTGGCCTTCTGCTGGACATCATGACAGAGGTCTCCTGGATCCTTTTTTCTCCTTTCTCCCAGGTCTTAAAGAAGATGGGTATCCCATTTTATTCTGCAATCTGATTTAACTCAACATGACCTCTTACGGTCATACTTGAGTATATATTATGTTTACATCTTAAATGCTTGCTATGTTCTAGGCGGGGCTTTACACACATTTAGTCCTCACACAAACTGTGAAATGGGCACCATTATCATCCCAAGTAACTTGCTCAGGTTGCACAGCGAGCGAGATGCAGACCAGGCAGTCTGGTTCCGAGCTTGGATCTTAACCATTACTTCCTCCCGATCCAAGATGGCAGGAGGTCTGTGTGCTTTTTTCATTCCCAGGACTTACAACAGTGTCTAGTTCATCACAGACATGGGATAAAAATGTGCTGAATGAGTGAACAGGTCATGACTAAGTGAACGAGTTGTGTCTCCGACTTGGTGAGTCTCAAAGAAAGGGTTCACTTTGTGTGGAGATCAGTGGTTCTCAAGCTGAAAGGTGCGTCAGAATCCCTTGGGGGCTGCTTCAAAGTCAGAGGGCTAGGTCCCACCCCAGAATTTCTGATTCAGTAAGTCAGCACCGGAAATTAGCATTTCTAAAAACTCCCAGGTGCCGCTGATACTACTGGTCAGGGCCCCATTTTGAGGAGCACGGGCTAAGAGGATAATCACGTGTCCTTTCTCAGCAGGGTGGGGGTGGCCCACAGGAGGTGGGGCTGTGGCACCCCGGGAAGGCACGAGCCAGCTACCCGGCGTCCGCTGCTCTGCCACAGTCCAGACAGGCTGGCCCGGGACCCAGACACTAGCGGTGCCTCTCCCAACAGCATGACCAGCGGCTTCGGGGGGCCTGGCTGGAATGCCGCGTGCAGAACGGAGATGAATTCATTACACAAGCTGCCACTTATAAATTTCCTATATGTAAGATATGGGCACATACCCGTGAACACACACACACACACGGACACTTGCATTTTTGCTCTGACATCCTACATGGAACTCTCAGAATCCTTGCGTTCTTCAAAATTGTGTAATAAAAATCACAAGGCTTATAGGCAAATAGGGTTAAAGGCAGACTCAAAATCTACAGTGACTAGAAATCTGACAAAACCATAAAAATGAGTGGTGAACACCCCAGCTGAATACTTAGCCTCCCTGGTATTGCCACCCAGCCACACACGCCGTCCATTCTTTGCCACCTTAACCGTAAGATTAGGTTCCGGAGACCATCTTTTATCCAAATTGAAAATCTGCTCGAGGTGTAGCGTTCTTCATGAGCCGACTGTTTTAGTACAGAGGATTAGCTTCACTCACAGCCCTGTGGAAAGTTGAGCAGTTCTAGAAGCCTCGGAGCTGCACTTTGCAGGAAAGAAAGGCATGTCTGCCAATTGTCAGCTTTTGTCGGAAGGCCTTCATAAATTGTGATGGCCCCATCACTTCACAAGTCTCACGTGCTAAAAACAAATCTCATGAGCCACCGTGACCTCCTGTGTTGTGAGATGGGACTGGTTCAGAGTTGGTAAATCTGAATTTCAACCCAGAGCTGGCTGACTGCAAAGTCCCCTACTTTCTCCTGTTCAACCGCCTTTATTAGCCAATGAATATGCAAAAAGCGAAGCCTGCAGTTGCCCACCGCGTGGCTGCCCGATGACCCCCTGCATTGCCGGGGTCTCTGGCGGGCCAGGCTTGTGTCCCGGCCTCCCGCCTGCCTGCAGTACCTGTGTCGTGGCCCACGCAGAGCACTGCTCAATCCAGGTTTTATGAATGGAATCACATTCAAGTCAGTAATAAAAACAAGTCAAATGTACAAGTCATTCCTTTAATAAATCTTACATTTTCTTTAACTAGATTGGGGGAGTGCCTGGGGGTGTGGGGAAGTGACGTTTTCGATACTTTGGTCTGTGACAGGCTTTCCTGGGAGGAGTTCTGGAAAGTTCCTTGTTGCAGGTGGCTCAGGGAGTTTTATCAAGGCCACTGGGTCAGAGGGGCCCTCCTGGGATGAGGCCATGCTGCCTGACTTGTGGAGTGCATGTGGGGACGTCACGTGTGCCTGTGTGCGGGAGAGTGACTGTGGGGGGGCGGGCGCTGGGGTCAGGCAGTGAAAGAGACCACAGTCTGACTGAGGGCAGCTGGAGGGGTAGATCCAGCCCTGGCCAACCCCTGAAGGGCCGCAGAGGAGCAGACGCCGTCCTCGTGCCCCCAGAGCAGGATGAGGCCCCCGGGTGGAGTGTTGAGCCGATGACCTTAGCTCCCAGCCTCACACCCATTCTTGAGTTGTTTGGGCTTCTCCCGACTTTTCATCCTCCTCCTGAAGTTCAGGTGACTTGCCCATTGAATGATGAGGGCCTCGGGATCAAAATGTTACTCCGTTCGTCAGCGTTGTGTGCTCCTTGCCCTGCGATCTGAACGCAGCGCGCAGCCCGGGCTCAGACGTGGGCCCCGTCCCGAGCCCCACAGACACGGTCCGCTCGCTGCGTGACCACCGGCTCCCCGGGCTCAGAGTTCCCATTTGTAAAATGAGGGTCATAACTTCACAGCGCAGCTGTCGCCTTAAATGAGATGAGGAATTCTAGAAGGGTGCTGAGCATCTGGGCAAGCCCGGTGGGGGCACAAAGGAGTAGACCACAGTGGGCTTCCGGAAGCTTCCAGCCGATTTAGGGTGACATGACACGCCCTGAAGGCAGAAAACCCTCCTGTGCACATTTCAGCGTGTGAGGAAGAGGTAGAGAGAGAACCTATGGGTCCATTGGTTTCCTCCCCAGAACCAGTGCTCAAAAATTACTTGTTGAGGGGGGCAGGATGAATACCTGGGTATCCTTTTCTCGGCCTCTAGTCATCAAACTGATGAGAAAAACGGAGAAGTAAATGATCTTTCTAAAGTTGCAACATTCTCCTTGTTTTCACCTGTGTGCCAGATGTAGGCTCAAAAAAGTAAAACAAAGACGCTCTCGAGAGCTCTGGGCGGTGGGGGTTTACTTCCACCCGAGGCCTGTTTCTCACCCCCCCCCCCCCATCCTCTTCAGACACAGAGGGACGGAGCTCGAGAGGAGAGAGGCAGGAGGCTTTCCCAGCCCGCACCCCTGGGACCAGCCCCCGAGACCACGGGCCCGGGGCCCTCGACAGCAGCAAGGGTGCCCATCAGAGCTGGCAGATGTCTCCAGAAGGGCAGGTGGCAGGCAACGTGTCCCTCAAATGTCAGCCTGTCAGCCCGGCTGGGGTGAGCACTTCCAGCGCCTCGGTAATCGCCCCTCCGTGGCCGTGGCAGCTAAGCGCTGCTGACGTCACTGGCGGGAGCCTCATTTGGTTTTAATGGGGCTGCTGTTCCTGGCCGAGAAATGCACACGCCCCTACCGGATGCCACATTCACGTTGCCGTGCTCGGCCCACACACCTGCGTCCCCAGCAAAGCCAAGTGCGCCCGTCCAGGTGGAAGCTGACACACGGCCTGGCCCTGTCGCTCTGGTTCCTGCCGCTGTGTCCCTGGGCTCCCCTGGTGTTTAGCACATTTGCAATCATCTAGAGGCTGGTGGCTCAGGCCGTTACGTCTGGATGGCGTGCCTCTCCCCTTTCCTGAATCTTCTCATTGCTGGAGCGTCCGTGCCCCAACACGGGGTTGGGGGTGAATGGGTATTCCATATGTCGTGACTGTAGGTGATTCTGAATTTATTCTTTGACATGAATTTAGCGATGGTAAATGTCACAGCCTCATACTGGATTTAAATATGCTCGTGACTTCAGAGTCAATGGGAATTTGAATTTCAGCAGCTCGTTATTTCTCTTTCCAGGATGATAAAAAACAAAACAAAACCTACAGATGTAATAACATCTGGGTTTCTGTGATGCCCGACGCAGTCACGTGGGACACGAACCCTTCTCCTGTACCCACTGCCCCTCGTTGGGGGGAGAGCATAATGAGGTACACGGAACACTGGTTTGGAATCCTTGCCACTCCACTGGGCCTGAGTGCACAGATGGTCCCTATAATAAAAAAAAACAGGTTTTGCTGATAATCGACAATATGTCAACATATACATAAAATATTTTGGTTCTATATCAAAACGAGCCTAGCCTTCATAAAACCAACTTCCAGACATTTTCCCCACTTCAGTTTGAGGGGTTAATTGAAATTATTCAGAACGAATGACGCCATCTCAAGCCTCTAGAATACAGAGGTAGAAGCCAATGAAGGGGCCATGCCCTCATCCCGGAACGGAGTGGAAGGAGCCAGTGAAGTCAGAAGTCTGAGGTTCGATCCAAGCTCTCCCACTCTGATGGTATATCCTGGATGAGACCACGAGACTCTCCGAACCTCGCTGTTCTCACCTGTGAAATGGGAGCAGCTGTCACTACGTCACCAGTCACCAGGATTCGATGTGCAGGCGCGTTGGGAAGTGCCGAGCTCAGAGAAGACACTCTACAGACAGGAGCAGAGTTTGAAGAGAGAGAGGTTCCCAGTAGCAAGTTGTACCAACTCAAAACTCAAAGTTGTAGAGACTTACAGAGGGAGAGTGTGAGAAAGAGAAATAAGGAGAGAGGGAGGGAAAGAAAGAGAGCAATCAATCCAGAAAAACCCCAAGAGAGAGATTTCCTCCAAAAGAAACATTTTGCACAGAAATAAAACCACTTCAAATGGCACCAGAAATAATAATTCACATTTCTTGAACTCTTACGAAATGCCAGACCCTGTGCGTTCGCTCTGGAGAAGAATCCCCAGTCTCCTACTGGGGTGGGCGTTCTCCTGGCTGCAAGGGAAAACTTCGGGCTTCCCTGAGAAATGTTGTATTTTCAACCTTAGCATGAATGCGTTATACCACTCAATGCTCAGATCAACCCTGCTTGTAGGGTTGCAGTAGGACTCTACGATGAAATGCTTTCCATACACATTTTCATTTTTTCCCTGGATTCTCATGACTACCTTTTAGGTCACAGTTAAAAGTAAGGGACGGAGACACCTGTTCCGATGACCCCATCTGGCATTGTCACCTACAGTCATACAGGATTCCTACTGAATTTGCCATTGGCTCACCGAAGGCATTTCTGAAATTTAAAAATAATTAATAATTCTATTTGAGTTGTGTTTCCTTCTGTTTATCAAATGCTCTTCTGTAAAAAGTTTTATGTATATAACCCTGAACAGGTCTCAGTGAGGAAGGTACTTTCCCGTTTGCAAATGAGGACCCTCAGCCCCATAGAAGTTAAATGACTTGTTTAAGGTCACAAGTGGTAACCCTTCATAATCCTGAGAAACCTGGTGTCCCCTTCCCCTTCCACTGTGTTCCAGTAACTACTATTGCGTTACAAACCACCCCAAACACAGTTGTCAAACAACCACCGGAGTCTTATGCCCAGGGATCCTGGGGGTCAGGAATGTGGAAAAGTCATAGCAGGAAGGACTGTTTCTGCTCCATGTTGTCTGGGGTCCCAGCTGGGAAGACTGGAAGGCTGGGGTGACACGGCAATGGGCAGGTAGAATTATCTGAAAGCTCATCACTTGTCTTGTGGTTGAGGCTAGCTACTGGCTGGAACTCAGCAAGGACTGTTGGTCAGGGCACTTACAGGTGGCCTCTCCATGTGGCTCCTTGGGCTTCCTCGCAGCCTGGTGTCTGGGTTCCAAGAGCAAGTGTCCCAACATGAGCTGGGCAGAAGTCCTACCGCCTTTATGACCTCGCCTTGGGAGTCCCCTAGCATCCCGTCCACCGTAGCCACAAACCTGCCCAGATTCAGGGGGGGAAACAACTCTCCTCTCTGTGGGCAGGACATCAAGGTGACATTAAAAGAGCAGGTGGGATGGGAGATGTTATTGTGGCTGTCTTCATAAAGCCCAAGCTGTCACATGCTCTAATATCCCTTGTTGAAGGAGGCGGGCTTGCCGACGTTGGCGGGCTGCTTCGGGAGAGGTTCTGGGGAGAAAGAGTGCAGCCGCTGTCCTTGGGCCCTTCCTCACACCTGCTATCCTCAGAGGAAGGGCTGCTTGGGGGCCAAGGACCCTTGCTCAGTGTCCAGGGCACGGTTCCTCTTCTGCTTCTTGAATGAGGCTAACCCAATGGTCATTGCAGCAGGCAGCAGAAGTTTCTGGGTTCTAAAATGTCTTCTTTCTGCCTAGTTCCACAGGAGATTGGAGGCAGCTTTCCAAAGAGCACACGCATGCACGGGCATGTGCACGCACGCGCGCACACACACACACATGTGCGCGCACACACGCACACGCACACACACACCACAGAAGATCAACAACCAAACACACACACAGCACGTAAACCACAGCAACTCACATTAAAATCACACTTACTGTCTTAAATTCACTCTCACGGCGCTTGAACTCAGGTCAAGCTCCGAGCTCACTGGAAGTCAGGGCAGAAGGGCCAGGCATGTTGGTGAAATCAGAAGGGCTTCAGTCCCCCCACATTCTCTCTTCCCCTTTGTCTTTCCGAGCATTGCACTCGGCTGTCCACCGCTAGCTTTCCGGTGGTCTTAAAAAGCTTCTTACTTTTTAAAAAGATGATCATGGCCTGTGCTTGTGACATTTCAGAGGAAAAAAGTAAATTGGAGAGGCCCAGCTGGGGTCATTGTCATGCTGTGGTTGAAGGCTCTGAAAGAGGCAGAACATTCCTCATTGTCTGGCAGCTCACGCTGGCCTCCCTCACGGACTCCAGGCCCGGCCGCTTGAGCGAAAACCTGCCCACCTCCCACCCTCTAAGAGCAAACCAAAAATCAGCCGAAACACGAAGATGAGAAAAAGGAGTCTGACGTCTCAAAGGCAAAAGGGAGAAAACAAAGGATCACCTTCTCTTTCTCTTTTCCCTTCCAGGAAAAGGTGAATTCTTTGAGTGACTTCTTTGTTTCACGCTGAGCTAACTAATGTGTCTTAATTATCCTACTCTTTATTCTTTACAGAATAAATTCTCTTTATGATTTGATGGGGTCCATTTCAGCAAATGCACAAAAGTGATACATTCTGAGTCTGAAGAAGTTAGCCATGAAATGAGCATTGTCTGAATATTGGTGGTTATCTTTGTGGGTTTGGTTTTTTTTTTTTTTCTGGTCTATTTCTTTATTAATTATTGATTTGAAGACCGAAGGCCTGCGGGTTCCGTTCTGGGGTCTGAGTTTAAAGGAGAGCCAGGAGCCTGGAGTTCTCTTGCAGGTGTGTGCCCCCAGAGTCTGCTTCTAGACCCAGTGTTCCTTGTCATGACGCCAGGCCGTTCCCAAGGGTACACGGGATAGTGTTTGAAAAGCAGAGCCCAGGTCCCGGTGCAGAGTAGATGCGCCATGAATTCTAATCACTCTTCTTTCCATAGGCACATCTGATTACATCACCCTTCTGCTTAAAATGCTTCACAGACCCCCTTTCACACACTGTAACTGGACCTTCACTGCATCACTGGGACCTTAATTACCTCTCCAGAACCATCCTTGAGTTCTTCCCTCAAGCCTCATTGAACTTCTCCCAAATTCTGGAGGCTTCTGGGCCCTTTGACTTCTTAAGGAGAGAAACAGCGTCTGTAGTTTCCCCTAGGTAAGCTTCTCTTCCCTCGTCTCTCGCTCCACCTCAGCTATGATCTCCTCCAGCCTAAATCGGGGTCAGTCTCTGGCCCGTGCTCTGCCCCAGGACCTTGTTTTTCCCTGGTAACTGAGCTGGCCAGACAATCCTGTGTCTTGGTGGTGGTGGACAGAGCCCTCAGACTTCCTTTGGAATCTTGATGAGTAGCTGTGAGCACACTTCCCCCTCTCAGGGTAGAGAGGTGGATTTCCCTGGGCAAAGATGATACTTTTATTCTGAAAAGAAATTGTGCAAGAGGCTCGTTCCTTCCATAAATGTGAAGTTAAGACCCTCCTCCCATTTGCTCTTGGAGAAAACTGAATGAGCCATTAACCTGAACGCGGGTGTTTTATTTGGACACGTTCTTCTGCTTGGAATTGTAAATGGCAGCCTATGGTTCGGCTAGAGCCGTGTTTTAAGAAGGTGGTTCATTTTTCTCACATCTCATGACGTTTCTCAGCTGTTTGCATGTGGGATGGACTTTGGTGCAAGACTTGCTTGACCCGGGGGACGTGAATGTTCTTATTCACGGTAGTTTTTGGTAGACAATCAAGGTTAAGATGCTAAGGGTCCCAGAAAGACAGGCGGGTATTACCTCGTCTGTTACTGGAGAAGAGGCCATAAACAGCTTGGCTAGATCGTTAGTATACTCAATATATGTTATTTACCAAGACATGCAGGATGTCTTGACCAGGGGTTGGCAAATTATGACTTGTAGACCAAATCCAGCCCTCCACCTCTGTTTATAAATAAAGTTTTATTGGAACACAGCCACGCGATTCATTGACCTGTTGTCTATGGCTGCTTTCGGGCTACATGGTGTACTTGAGTGGCTGCAGGGAGACCGTATGGCCCACAAAGCCAAAGGTATTTACTATGTGGCCCTTTCCAAAGACGGTTTGTCACCCCCTAGCCGATACCGCTGTGTTCTGTGACTGTCTTGTTGGGGATCACGTCTGTGGGTGGCTATGGGTTCCCTCCTGAAAGAGAAGACATCTCCACTGGCAGCTGCCCCAACAAGACAGTTTGCCCAGCTTGCAAATGAGGCTAGGACAGGCCGGCTGCAGCTGGCAGGAGGGGGCGTCTGCTTCCTCTCTCCCCTCAGGGGCCTAACCCACTGCTTTCAGACTGTCTGCTTCTCCCTTCCTGCCCCTGTCACAGGCCTCGGAAAGGATAGATTGCTAGTCTTTCACCGTGAGAATAGCAGCTGGTTCTGGAGCTTTTTCTGTTGAACCCACTCAGCCTGTGTGTGCCGTCTCTCTACAGGGCCAGTGTTTCTACAGTCTGCAGCGAGGGCAGGGAATTTTATTTTTTAAAGATTTATGTATTTATGGGGGGGAGTGAGTGTGAGTGGAGGGGATGGGCAGAGGGAGAGGGAGAGAGAAACCCAAGCAGACTCCGAGCTGAGTGTGGAGCCTGATGTGGGGCTTGATCTCATGACCCTGAGATCAGACCTGGGCCAAAACCAAGTTTCAGATGCTTAACCAACTATCCCATTCACGGGCCCCAAAGGGGAGGGAATTGTAAGGTCTCTGAAAGAAGAGTGTCTTCCTGTTTGGGGTGAGAGCAGAAAGAAGTGACCCCACTACCCAGGGTCACAATGCTGCCATACTTTCTGGATAATTATAGATTTCCCTCCACCCACCGTGCTCACACCTCCCCACACCCTCCAGCCTAACCCACCCTACTTCTCATCTTGTAAAGAAGGGTGGGAAAGGCCACTGCGACTCTGCCCCCGACCCCGACCCAGGCCCCCTCGCATGGGCACTCCGAGGTGTGCCCATGACCGCACACCACAGGCGAACCACCTCATGCCCAGGACTGCATCACAAAAGCAGCTAGCTTGTCTGCCCCGTGTGTTGTCAGCCTTCGAGAAGGAGGAGCAATTATTACTCATTTCAGACTTACTCTGCTTCCCGAGGAGCAGACAAGCAAAATGTAGACCGATTTTAAATCGATCGTCCTTAGTGAAATCCAGGTCCCATCCCAAACTCTCTGAGACCACCTGAAGGAGCAAAGCTCACGGTCCCCTCCTTAACTTGAAAATGTCACCTTAGGATCTGACCGCGTAAGAGCTCCTGATGGAGAAATCTTTTATGATTATCCTTTATGCTGACAACAGCTCTAAATTAGAGGGTGCAGCTGACTGAAATGAGCTTAATTTTCCATACAAATGTGGGCTCTTGGAAAGAAATCACTTTTTTTCAGGTCTAAAATCTATTTTATCTCCCCTAATTAGGAGAATATGTAAAGCAAGAGGGGGGGAATAGTGTTCAATTTGCCATAAAAAGCAAACCCAGTAGTTTATAAGATCACACATTGCAAACAAGCTCTGGCCCATTAGAGGGATCATACATAATTCAGGACCCACTTGTTACTGTGTGTATCATGCAAATTCGCTCAAATTACATTTAGAAAAAATGAGGTTCATTTTCCAGCTTTAAATAGACTATTAGAAAAAGGGGTAGATATAAAAGCCATAAAGAAGCAAATGATTTAAGTATAGCATCATCAGCGTGATGTGGGGCGGGGGAATTTGGAAGAGAGAAGAGCCCCCCGTTCGAGCTGCAGGTTAAGATGGAGTCCAACAGGTAGCATCTTATGTCTCCATCTGTCTGCTTCGCAGAGATGTCTGCCTCCAGGAGATGCATGGATCCTTCTGTTCTCGTGCTCCTCGTTTTTGAGATGGTCCAAATATTGACCTTCTAGAAGGTTCTCTTCTTGGACCTTAGAGATCTGTGTGTGCATGAGTGGTGTGTGGGTGTGAGGGGGAGAGCGAGAGTCCTAGTCCGTGCGGGCTGCTGTGAGAAAGCTCCCTCCTGGGTGGTGGAAAAACACCAGAAACTTGTTTCTCTCCGTTCTGGAGGCTGGAAGCCTGAGATCAGGGTGCCGGCATGGCTGGGTTCCAGCGAGAACTCTCTTACAGGTTGCAGATGGCCCACATTTCATGGCGTCCTCATGGGGCAGAAAGAAGGCAAAAGAGCTCTTCGGGGTCTCGTGTTAAAGGACACTGACCCCATTCCTGAGGGGTCCGCCCTCATGGCCTAATCACCTCCCAACAGCCCCACCTCCTACTACCATCACCTTGGAGGGTTCGGATTTCAACCTATGAATTTTGGGGGACACACATTCAATCCACAATAGAGAGAGAGGAATGTGTGCATATGTGCATGATAGAGAGAGAGTAGGGGGTGGGCGTGGAGGTGATTTTCTCACAATCCCCTGGAAGATTTGTTCAAATCACACACACAGCTTGTTGACAAGTCTGAAGTTCTTTCTATTCCAACCAGTCTCTGTGTTGTTAAAGAGGGATCATTCAAACAGGACCATATCCCCCCTGAAAAGGGAAGTAACTTTATTGTTTCCACCTCAGTTGTGAAAGTTATTATGTGCTGACTTTTAGAATTTAGCCAACACACACATGCACACATTATTTGACCCAAAAAACAGGATGGTCCCAGCCATCCTGTTTCATAACCTGCTGCATGCGGATGTGCTTGTCCCATCTCCTCAGATCCCTCCGTGGCTCCCCATTGCCCGAGGGCCAACGGTAGCTGCTGGGTGTGGCGTTCCACCACCTTCACGGGAGAGGGCAGAGCGGGTCTTCTGCTGTCGTCTCTCAGAGCTGTCAGTCACACACGCTGCAGACGGGCCTAAGTATTAGATGGCAGACTTGCTGAGACATGCAGCCACGTCCAGGACCATCAGATTGGGGTTCAGGGTTTCAACGTGAATTTTATGGGGACACACATGTTCAGTCCATACCACGAGCTCAAAGGAGCAGGGGTCTGTGTTGCCTTCCAGGTGCTGAGAGCCAGGCTCTGGGAACACGGAGGTGATAGGAAGGAGTCCGGGCGGAAGAGGTGTGTGGAAGCCGGTCCGTCTTGAGTGGGGCCCTGGAGGAAGGGAGGGATTTGCATGGGCACAGGGTAGGCAGGATGCTGGGTGGCCTGGAGTATCTGCAGGAGCACAGACACAGGGAGAAGCTTGTGTCTGGTCAGCCTCGGGGGGGTGGGGTGTGTGTGTGTGTGACATGTCCCGCGTGGACCGGTGGCACTGGCCAGAGATGCTCACAGACGCAGGAAGTGGGGCCTTTGCTGGTGAGACTCTGAAGCCTCCTTTCCTAAGATGACTGTTCCAAGGGGCGCCTGGGTGGCTCAGTGGGTTAATCTCGGGGTCCTGGGATCAAGCCTCGCATTGAGCTCTCCACTAGGCGGAGAATCTGCTTCTCTCTCTGTGCTCTCTCTCGCTCGCTCTCTCTCAAGTAAATAAATAAAAATCTTAAAAAAAAAAAAAAAAGGACTGTCCCGAGCCCCACTGGGGTGCAGCTGGGCAGTAACAGGAGGGACCCAGCGCCCCTGGGACTTGCTGCTGAAGAATTTCCTCTGAGCTCCTCAGCTGCGCGCTCAACGGAAGAAGTGTGGAGGCTGATTGATCAATAAGCCAAACAGGCCATGAGCAACAGGGAGTTTAAAGGAGGTAATTAAACAAACTTCTCATGCAAGCACCCTTACGGAGATTAATTGAGATTTAAATAATTAGGCCTCACTGGGTAAGTCAGGAGAGAAATACAAATGAAGAAGAGCTGTGCTAATGGTGCTGAGCCCTGACCGGTGCCGCGGACGGCCCGCGGTGGGCACGCCAGGCTGTGAACTGGAGCCGAGAGGAGTCGAGCCCACACGTGGGTGCTGTGGGCCCACCCAGCTCCTGTGCAGATGCCCAGATCCTGTGTCTGGAGATCTGGGGTTCCCCACGTGTCCCAGGCTCCTTTCTTTCTGTGGTCTTTCCAGTGCGTGCCCCTCCTGACTCCAGCAGCCAGCCACACCCCTGGGCCACGGCTTCCTCCTCTTCCCAACCAGAAATGGTGGTGTTCTACTTTATTTAATGATTATTTGTGCGTGTGTGGAGGTGGAGGTCATCGAGGGGACAGGATGTGACCGCAGCTTGACCTGCAAGATGACCCCGGGGCCATCAGAGGCTCCTGCCCTCTTTCTTGTACATTCTGTCCATCACTCCCACAGCAGACAGTTTCAAGGACGCAGCCTTGAGAGAACCAGGTGGCCATGAGGACAGGGTACACAGCTGCCCCCCATTGAGGCCTCTACATACACTTGTTAAGATTTAGGCTGGGGGTGGGGGGATAGCCGCGAAGAAATCTGGCCCCGTGAGCCTGAGACAGGCCGAGGATGTAAGTTTCCTTGTTCGTTACCCCCGAGGTGGGGAGCGGCTGCCTCTTTCTCCCGGCAGTCCCTGCGCCCTGTGTCCCGGCCCTCCCACCCTCCGGGTCCGGGCCAGCCTGGACTCCACCGGGGAGTTCACACCAGCAGCGCGTCTGCCCCCTTCTCTTGGACGAGAGACCGCCTGACCGGCCGCCCTGAGCTGTGAGTGTCCTATCATGGCTGCGTTGAGGGTTTAGTCAAACCCCAGGGAGCAAATGTGCTGTGGAATTTCGAATTGTCAGATTTTGGAAAGCTATATGGTACATGCATTCTCTATCGGGCAAGAGCCCTGTGGGTCTGGGGTAGTCCCTTGTAGTCAAACCATTAGTACTTCTGCTGCGAAAGTGGGACTTTTCCTTATAAAGAGATCATTAAAGAGAGTAACAGCTTCATTAGGTTCCGGACAGGTTTTGGCCAAAGAAGTTAAGAAAAACTCAGTTTTCTGGGCTTTTTTGCTGTTGAACTGAGGATGAGAGACCATGGGCCTGTCTCCCTGGGGCATGCCCTTCTGTGTTCCCCAGGGTGCGGCTGGAGGAGGAAAGAGCCGGTTTATACACTCTCACAGGCGGGTGGGGCGGGGGGGGGGGGGTGCCGAAATTCCGCCCTGGCTTGTATCACACGGAGTCTGTAAGGACAGCCGGTTTCGCTGAGCAAACGTGGCCGCCAAGCCTTCTTGGCCTCGGCAAGTCCTCTGGAGTCACACAGCATTGTGCCCATCGGTGTCTTCGGGGGACCGCCATCTCCAGGCCGTGCGACTGTTCCCCTCGCTGCCACATTTACGATCCCCTGTGTCTGATCGTCCAGCCACCTCACGCTTTAAAGAGCAAGGCGGCTGGAAGGGTAGGTGCAGGTGATTAAAAGAAAAAATGCAAGTCCCTGGGTGAGACAGTAGACGTGTCGAGGTGGGGCTTCAAAGAAGAACAGCCTTAATATCCAGGAACCCTTGCTGGGCCCAGGTAACCTAGATGCCGCCTCTCAAAGAAAATATAGATCTGTTTTTCAGCTGGGCCTCAGCTCCTGGCTTTCTAGTCGTAGCTTCTTGGATTTATCGCAGGTCATTAACTGCGGTGCCACGACACAGGGAAAAAGTGAGAAGATTAAAGTAACAGCCAGGGCCGTTGAGAAATAATTTGGCCTGTCTTCGTTGCTGGGAGTGTGCTGTTAAGCCATTATCACCGGTTAATTCTCGGTGTAACTTTGGGGAGGAAAATTATTATCCAAGTGATAGGGATTTTTCATTTCATTCGGGGGGGGGGTGCACAGTCAGATTTTAAGTGGCTGAGAGTTGGAGATGTGACTTGGGTCGGCCAGGGCCTGAGTCAAGGCGTGCTGTGTAATCTGTAGTCAACACAAAATGAAAACGCAGGGCCCCTCATTCAGAAGTTGGTGAGTCTTAAAGATTGGTGAAATTGCAGAGCAGGGAACCAAGCGGGGGACCCCCACTGAGCCCAGAGCCCTGTGTGAGGGCGTCAGTGGCACGTCCAGGAAGGTGGCCCGGCCCCAGGGCCTCTGACGCTTGGACGGGTTACAGTAGTGCAAACATCAAGGAACTGAATTCCAGCGAGACAAGCCTGTGACCAGGTCTCAGTTTTGCATTTTATCCGTTGGTTGACCTTGGACAGAGAGGAGGGAGTCTCTGTCTGCTCCTTTGTAAAGCGCAGCTAGCAGTACTAGTCCTCTGGGTGATGTTGTAACGATGAAAAGTGTGTAGAGCGCTTAGCAAGGTGTGTATCTAATAAGAGCTCAGGAGGTCTTTGGCCCACAGCCCTGTTGCTGGGGTCCCCCCTTCCCCGCATCCTCTTGGCTGTCCCTCTTCAGTGCGGACCAGCTGACTTCCCAGAGAATGAATCACTCCCCCCCCCCTTTGTCATCCCTCAACCAGGCACACAGGGAATCGGGCACATCGGTGCCCCAGCTCCCTGGCTGCTTGGGGGATAACTGGGCTGTGGGTCTTTCACCGGCCCCGAGAGTTCCCCCAGTGGCATGAAGCACCACTCGCCCCCAGAGGTGGCTGGCTTGATATCATCGTCCTCTGCCCACCAGCCCCTGTCTGTTGTCCCCTTCACCCCACTACCCTTTACCTGCTTCTGGGGGAGCCCGATCTCTGATGAGGTCCCACACCATCTCCTTCCCTTAGTAAAAGACGGGGGAAGGTGCTAGAAAGCACGGAATGGGGGTGTTGGCCCCAGTAGCCCCCTCTGTTAAATTCGTGTCGGCAGGCTGTGTCTGATCTGACATGAGATCCGAAGGGGAAACAGAGACGACACGGTGCTGGTCCAAGAGTCGCTCTGACCGGGACCCCCGGTGAGGGGGGGGCGGACTACAGCCTGCCCTGCCCCACCGCACCCTGCTCCCACCCCGAGTTGCCTCAGTGGGGCGCCCGCTCTGGGCCATCCCCATGGGGAGTTTCGGGGGTCTTCACTTCTGCCCGGAGCACGGAGCTGGAGCTCAGGGCCAGCAGCTGTGTCATTGGCCAGATGACATCCTCTACTGCTTGCGGCCAGAGGGGGGGCCTTGGGGGCTGTCATTCCACAGTAGGGTCCCATGAAAAACGCAGGCCTTTTCTCCTTCTGGCTCTGACCTCAGCAGGCTCAGGCTGAAGCCGTTCTGTAGGAGCCCTGGATCAGGAGCAGGGCACTCTGGATGTTTGGTGCGAGGCCGTTCTTCATTCGGTGTTTATCTGGCAGGAGATAGTGAGCATAGGGTTTCAAAATTTGCTTTTAGATTCTTTATTTTAAATCTCTGCTTCATTCACTGAGTCTTATTTGCTATTTTCTTGAAATGGTTTTTCTCCATTTTTTCTGTCTTTCTCTCTTGGCCCTCTGGGTTCCTTTGGTAACATTTCTAGCCCTCCTCTACTTCTCCTCCTCCTCCTCCTTTTCCTCCCCCCTCCTCCTCTTCCTCTTTTCTCTCCTCCTTTTTCCTTCTCCACCTCCTGTTGGAGAGGGGGTATCAGAGCCTCAGTCTTCCCTTAGAGCAGAAGATCGGAACCACTGTCACAGCAGGGGCCCCTTTGGTGTTCTGATGAAGCCTGTGGACCCTTTCTCAAAGTAATGTTTCCTAAGGCATGAAATAAAACGGGTCGGATTACAAAGAGTGGAACATAAGTAATGTTTTACTATATTGATACAGTAGGAAGAAAACCTTTTAAATCCTCCCTTTGTGATCTTGTAGTATTCGTGCTTTCTGTTAACAAACTCAGTAGCACGACTGGTAGGGCTACGGTAACCACCAGTTTGAAGCGGCGATGAGCGTAAACAAGACGTTGCTATGCCTGCGATCTCTGCATATGATGTAAAAATACCTGCATGTCTCTTGCTGACAGAGTCGCAGCACCGCTGGCTCGACCGCTCTGATTTGTTGCTCGCGGTCCTAGATGCAAGAAATGCTCCATTTCAGGGAAAGATGAATGAAAATGGAGATGTAATAACCCCCCCTTTCATGTCTGTATTCTGTCCTTGGATCCTTGTTAAAAATGTTTGCACTAGAGTTCGAAGTGCATCTGGAACATTCCTCAGCCTTTCCCACCCTTGCTCGCTGTGAGGAGAGGAGTCCCCTCTCTGCCTCCCGCCTCCACAGCAGAGCTGTGGCTGACGTGCTCTGCGGGGCCGTCCCCGCCACCCTCCCCGAGCACACCCCACTGTCATCGCGGTCAGGGCATCAGCGGTTGGCCTCAGACTCTGGCTGCAGAAAGGATTTAAGCGTGGGGGCTAAAGTGCACTGAGAGATAGGAGACGGATTCTGCCTGTCCTTTAGGATGTCAAACCAGGCCGCTGTCTCAGAATGCAATTCCGCTAAAAACAAAGATTGCCCATGAGGAAAACCCAGCTCTCACACTGGTAGACATATGGGCTGGCTGGAAATCGACACATAATTGTATCTTGTCCCCATTTGGCTTTCCATCAAGACAGAAGATGAATTAGATATTGAGCAAAATTATTGGCTGAGTGAAACATAGATGTTCTGGAAGCCAAAAAAGCATAAAAGAGGTGGACAAAAGCTGTGACTAGGCCATTGGAGAGGGACAAAGGCATCCTATCGGGGGAAAGGTTAGAGGCAGAAAGAAAGTCTCCGTCCCAGAGATGCCTTTTGTGGAAGCAAAGCAAACCTGGGGGTGGCTTGGCGGCCCCCTGTGTGGCGGAGGGGAGGAGGCTGTGGGCTGCCTGACACGCCTCATGCCTGCGTCCCCACATTCCTGCTCAGGGCCCCTTCTTCCTTGTTCTTCCTGGGTTTCAGCCTTTTTCCACGGTGGGCACGTTGACGGGTAGAATACCAAAGGACAACAAGCCGGGGTCCCTGGCCTAGAAGAGGCTACTGCTAAGGACACATTTTAGGGTCGGATCCTAAGTCCTTCACACCTGGGGGCTTTCAATGAGCCCGAAACCTCACTGAGCCTCACTTTCCTTACCTGCAAAGTAAGAATATAGCAGCTTTCTGCTTCGGAGGGGTGTGCAGGATAGCCCAGCCTCTCCTGCCCCTCTGACACACCTAGAGTAGCAAGGACGCGGGTTTGGGAGTAGGGCAGGCATACAAATGCACTTGAACCTCTAAACATCGGTTTCCTTGGCTGTAAAATGGGAATAAAAATGTCCACACTGTAGGTGTGCTGTGGGGATCAAATGTGACAGAGAATGTTTACCAGCCGGCACCCCAGCGTGGGGCAGGCAGCCACTGGTTAAAATGGAAAGACGCAATGTGTCCACTGTTAGCCTGTGTTAGCCTCTCATTTGCCCAGTGGGACCGAGCCCCTTGCGATTTTCCGAGGCACAGTTTGGAGGTTGGTGGGCTGACCGCCTGTCGTCTGCACTTCCCCACCTAAAGTCCACACATTTGGTTCTAAACATTTTTGGTCATCAGAACCCTTAGAAACAGTTGTGCCCTGCCCTCCCTCCCCATGGGTAGCTGGCAGAGCAGAGCCTACAGTGGGCTGGGGTGGGGGGGTGGGGGGAGGCACAGACCTCCTGCATTCCTGCTGCGCCCCCCCCTTTCCTGCCTGATGACCTTTTTGTTAGTTTCCTCCTCTGCCGAAGGGGCGCGATTTCCATGTGCAGAGGTGTGTGGGGAATGGTGTAAGGGGATGGAGCACCAGGGCCCCCGCAGGTGCTCAGTTCTGCAGCTAACGCCCCACACACGGCCTTTGTAGGGGCTGCCTACGTTTTCAGTCAAGCTCCCTTTGTTTTCCTGGGTCGCAGCCCTTTCCACAGCTAAAGGCACGTACGTTCAGAATGACCCGCAGCTCTGCCAAACTGTAGAGAAATGGTTCCTAAAAACTCAGTAGTTTTTACGTCGATATTGTTATTCTGATTACCAATAATAATAACGTAGTGGGTAAGAGTACCAACTTCAGAGTGGATTTGAGTAACAGCCCCGATCTAGCTTCAAGAGCTTGGGCGGGTTGCTTACCCTAAGTTTTAGCTGCGTTGTCTGTAAAATCCGGATACCAACAGTCTCTACCCCACAGGGTAGTAGTGGAGAAGAAAGGAGATAATGCGTGAGAACCACGTAAACAGTCTGTCATATTAAGTGCTTAGCACACATGAGCTCTGTCACGCTTATCATATTCTTCCAGGTTTCTAGAGACCCCAGCGGTAGTGTGCACCATTGTTTGTGTAGTGGCTATGTATGAAAATATATTCTGGCTACCCCCAGCTTCTACGGAGAGTGGGGCTGGAGGCTTGCCCTGGGCTCTCGAAGCTCATTCAGTGGAAAGGCCACCAAGGCCAGCTGAGTACTTGCTCCGGATAGCTATGCGAGTCTGTGCTTCACCTCCCGTGTGACTAAGCAGGCCCGGGGAGAGCCTCGGGGGGCAGGTTTCCCCCACTTGCACCTCCTTTCCACCTGAGCCCTTGGATTTGGGGCACCCCACAGCTGGTGCGGGTTGAGCCTGGACCCCAGGGCTCCACGCCACATCCTCTTTACCCTGCCTGTAGGGGTTCCCTGGTAAACGGTAAAGGCTGCCAGGGTGGAGGCTGGGGGTTGGGGGGAAGGGGAATAGGGTCCTGAGAAAAGAGGACACACCTGGAGGCAGGTAGAATACAGCGGCCACGAGGAAGCTCCCCACTGTTACCTGTGTAACCGGTACAAAACGTGTACTACGCCCGGGCACTGCTCCAAGCGTTTTACGAATATTAAGTCAGTTAATATAAGGTAAGTACTGTTGTCATCCCCATCGGTTCAGGAGGAAACAAAGGCCCAGAAAGATCCCATAACTAGCCCAAGGTTCAGCCGTGGCTCAGGGGTGAGCTGGGAGTCAGACCCACGCTGCGCTGCGTGTGTTAGCTATTTGAACAGAGGGAAGGTCACGTGTCCCCCGAGCGCCCTGCCCCAGAAGCACCATCTCAGCCACATCTAGGGGAAGCGGTAAAAGCCAGTGACCGCCTCTCCTTTCCCAGCAGTGACAGGGGACATGCCGCGTGCCCCGCATCCAGGACTCCAGCGGGATTTCCTGCCACCTCTCTGCACTGTCCCGTGCCCCACCTTGTCCCTGACTGTTGAGCTGCCATTTCTTAAGCCATAAAATGGGGTGAAGGCCTTGCCTGCCACAAAGGATTGGGGTGAGGATCTGTGAGAGTGTGTGTCCCGAGCTTTGTGCCAAGACACTGAGAATAGAGGTGCATTTTGTCTTTTTAGATGACAGGGACTCTATGCCCTGTGTTCCGGAATCCTTCGCTCAGCCACCAGAGCCTGGTCAAACGTAAAGCCCTGCTCCCCCCCCCCCCCCCCACCGCCCCAGCCTGCTCTAGGCCCCAGGCTTGGCCAGAGC
Source organism: Ursus americanus (assembly GCF_024610735.1). Lineage (NCBI taxonomy): Eukaryota > Metazoa > Chordata > Mammalia > Carnivora > Ursidae > Ursus > Ursus americanus. The sequence goes on from NC_142133.1 coordinate 75,077,454, forward strand.
CCTTGTCTTGGCCAGAGTCTGTGTCCCTCTGAAATGAGTTATTTTCTGTGCCTGTTGGTTCTTCCTTCTTCCTCTTTGTCTGACTGCACCCCCTCCGGCTGGCTCACCCTTTGTCTCTGGACCCCTGACTCCAAACTCTGTGTGCCCCCACTTATCTCTGTGTTTCTGTTATTTATTGCTGCTTTCCAAGCCGCCCCCGAGTGGGGTGGCTGAAATCGTGTGGATTCCTTCGCAGGAGTCTGTGGGGCAGGAACTCGATAGGGCAGGGTGGGGGGCTCCGCTCTGTCGCCTGTGCTGTCTGCTGGGACCGGAACAACCTGGTGGCTTCTCCATCATCGGGTGCCTTGGCGGGGAAGGCTAGAAGGCTGGGCCCAGTGGGACACAGCGTTGCTGTTTGCAGTCTCTGTGTACTCTCCACGCAGTCCCTCTGGCAGGGCAGGCAGATTTCCTATCTGGTGGCTTAGGACTCCCCACATCATCAGAGCAGAGCGGCCCGGCCTTCCTGACAGTGAGGCCTGGAACCCGCAGAGCCTCCATCCCACCGTCTTCTATCGGTTAAACCGCGTCACGATGGGGCAACCAGGCCTTGAGCATGGGGAGCAGAGGCTCATGGGGCACCTTTGGAGAGCGGCCAGCAGCTCTCCGTGTCCCATAACGATGCCAGTGGTTGAGCTTATACCTGCATGCCCACATCTAATCTTCGCAGAAATTTTCTCGAGAGTTTCCACGGTGCACGTCATTGATAAACTCGTGCGAGTCCAGCTGCCCCGAGGTTCCTGATTAATGACGGTCTCGGCCCCAGAGCCAGCGGTCGTGAAAGACTGGATGATCAATGGTGTCTGCCTTGTCTGTTGTGCCCATAAGGCCGCCCCGGCTCGCTGTCAGCGTCGAGATGGGCTTTCTCCGAGCGAGAGCGAGGGGCAGCAGGTGATAAGGGCCAGTCAGTAACATCCTGTTTCTTTTTTCCTGTGACTAAAGCCTGTTCCTGATAAACCCAGGGGAGAGGGCCAGCGAAGCTCGGCCGTCCTCCTCCTGCACAGCCCGGGCCCAGCTGCTCGAAGGCTCCCTGGGTGCACGGCAGAATGTGGACAGCCAGCCAGTGAAAGGCCTGGTGGGCCGGAGCACCCTGTCTTTTGAGAGGATGGGCTGGGTGGGGGCAAATCTGGGATGGGCCAAGGGGGAGGTGTAGAGAAGAAGAGCCAAGGAGGTGATGCACTGCCCCCCCTCCAGGAGGGTGTTTCCCAGATAGCGCTCCTGGTGACACCAGCCCCGAGCATGCACAGAGGTGCTACTGTCCCCAAAAAGGGATCACCAACGTTGAATGCAGGAAAAACGTACATTCTAATGCTTTTCTTAACAGCAAATCAGTGCATTGGCACAGCAAAGGCTCTGAGAAGGCCAGTGGTTAGGGAACGTGTCTAACTCTGCTCAGACAAGTATTTTCAGACTTCTTAATAGATCTTTCCTTTCTTCTTCAGGATCAGTTTCAAGACTAAGGGGCACACTTTGCAAGTGCTTCCTCAGGGAAGCCAGGGAGGGACAGCCATCAGATGCAGGGGGAGGAGCTGGGCCCTGGACAGGAGGAAAGTCTGTACAATGTAGGTCCTAGAGTGGATGGGTTGGGCAGGATCCGGGGTGTGGTCTCAAAATTGAGCTTCGAGGGCCTGTGGCCTCATTTCCTGCCTGCTGGGGTGGCCAGCCGGGTGTGGAGTGCAGAACTGTTTCGAGCAGGCTCTGTTGCCCCCGTGAGTGTGGTCCTGGGGGTGGGAGCTTCTTGACCCAGACCTCCATGCTGTGGCCCTGCATGGCTCTGGATAGCCACATTTGCCAGGTGTGGGCTGATGGATAGAGCAGAGGGGCAGGGCTTCCTGTATTGTGTCTAATTTATGGAGCATTGCATTGGAAATTGGGTCTTGTTAGCATCTGATGGGGAAAAGAAAAAAAAAAAAAGAATTCATGAGAGGGAAAATGATTATTCAACTTTTCCAAATCTCTGCTAGAATGGCAAAATGAGCTTAACATACATATTTAATGCGATTTTTTCTTTCTTATAAAAACACCTAACCTATATATGTATTAAATCAAGAAGTTATTGAAAGGTAGCTGGTTTAATTGCATCTTTTAAAAAAATCCCAAGACTTTTTTATCTTGCAAATGCGATGTAATCTTTCACTGCCTCCCTTCTGCTGAGAGGTTCAGATGAAAATAGGGTGTGTAAGGATTCTGTAAGCTATAAAGTGGTACAACATTATGTGATCAGTAGACAGTTGTTACTATTGATGCCCTTTGTCATGGACTGAATGTTTCTGTCTTCCCAAAATTCACTCCCCGGTGAGACTGTATTTGGAGATAGGGCCCACGATGAGGTGGTAAAGGTTAAATGATGTCATAAGGGCAGGACCCTGACCTGAGAGGGCTGGTGCCCTTATAAGAAGAAGAAAAACACCAGGGATCTCCTTCTCCCCGTGCGCACTCAGAGCAAGGCCACGCGAGGATGTGGTGAGAAGGTGGCTGTCTACAAGCCAGGAAGAGAGTTCTCACCAGGAGCCAAATGGGCCAGCGCCTTGATCTTGGATTTCCCAGCCTTCAAAACTGTGAATCAGAAATTTGTGTTGTTTGGGCCACCCCGTCTGTGGTATCGTGTTGTGGCAGCCTAAGCTGACTGTATCCTTTCAAAAGAAAATTTCCTTGTGGGCCTTTGTTAGGGCTGTCGACCCCTGTCGATGAAGAGCAGAATCATCATTCCGGTGGGCTCTGCAAAACCCAAAGGCAGCTCAGCACGACTTACTTAAAGACCCAGAGAACTGGGCTGATCACACACCGGCCCGTCTGTGCAACACTGTGCGGCTAGTACCCTCTCGGCCTCTGGTTGTGAAAGCTTGTTTTGTTTTCCAGATGCATGATGTTATGTGTAAGAAGATGTTTTGAACCTGCTTTTCAAATATCACAAAGGTGTGAAGATTAGATGTTGGCCTGGAAGTAGCTACACATGGATTGTGACTTAGCGAGAGAACATCATTGGCCATTTTTACTGTCACTCACTGAGGCCCTAGGTCGGTAGCTCTATTAATAATTACTGAAAATTTTTTATGCATCTACTGTGAGACTGACAGAGTGTTGGCCCCTTTATATATCCTATCTGAAGTATACGCGAACCTTCCCCCTCAATACCATTATGAAATGAATTTGCCTACATAATCAAAACTAACTGGACCCAGTGACTCTGTATTTGAGCATGTGACTTCCTACATGGATGTGGCCGTGTTCTAGGCACAGAGAAAAACCATTTTCGAAGTCACATGGGGCAGAACTGGGTTTACGTACTGGCTGTCTCTGATTCTGGAATGAAATCAAATGTCTGTGTTAGAAGTCTACTTATGGGGCCTATGCACTAAGTTTCTGGCAGTGGGCTCGTCCCTGGAGCATACAGTTCACCAAGACAGACCCAAATGAGAATATATGCTTTTTAATTTAAAATTGTTTACTTTTCATAGCAGTATACTATGGATAAATGGAAAGCCTTTGGCAACCACAGTGCTTGCATTCTAGGCCTTAAAGTGTATACGTGTAGTTCCTGGCTCTATTTCTCCCAAAGGCAACAACCTCCAACCCTTTCAACTACTTCTGGTATTTAACATCATGTTTCTAAATACCAACATATTTTTTCTATTTATTTTTATTTATTTTTGTTAAGCATAGAGAAAACTATATAAAACAAATGTACGGCATAATGAACTGTAAGAAGAGGAACTCCAGGGGTGCCTGGCTGGCTCAGTCGACACAGCATGCGACTCTTGATCTTGGGGTCATGAGTTTAAGCCCTTCACTGGGTGTGGAGGTTACTTAAAAAAAGAGAATTCTAGAAGAGGCGCTGCCTTATAACCACCTCCCTTATCAAGAGATAAGGAGTCTCCTTCCATGCATTCCATATGCCTATGGCCAAACAGAGCCCCATTCTTCTATCCAAACTAGTCCCTATCTTAACTGTTGTGGTCTCCACTTCTTTATTTTTCTTAATAGTTTTACTACTGCAATGTTTACTTTGTGAAGGTGTCATGTATATATTTTTCTCTTTTTTTGAGTAAGAGAGAGAGAGAGAAAGCATGCATATGAGCAAGGGAGGGGCAAAGGGAGAGAGAAAATCTTAAGCAGGCTCCACACCTAGCTCGGAGCCCGATGCAGGGCTCAACCTCATGACCCTGAGATCATCACCTGAGCTGAAATCAAGAGTCCGGTGCTTAACTGACTGAGCCACCCAGGTGCCCCAAAGGTGCTATATTTTTAAGTCTCTTTTAATCTATAAGCCCCTGAATTATGTCCACTCCCATCCCCAATTCCCATGTTGAAGTCCTAACCTCCAGGACTTCAGAACGTGACTGTATTTGGAGCGAGGATCTTGAAAGCAGTGGTTCAGTTGAAATGAGGTCATTGGGGGGATGGGGGGGGGCGCTAATCCAAATTAGCTGGTGTCCTTATAAGAAGGGATTAGGACACACATCCAGGGCAGAATGGATGGGCATCTGCAAGCCACGGAGGGAGGCCCTGGAAGGCACCAACACCTCCGTCCCCGAGCTTTTCTCATTTTGAGGTTTGAGGGTTCCCTCTTCTGGGAACCCTCTATTTCTGGGAAAGTTAGACTTCCTACTTTCTAAGCATTCCTGGCTCTCTTCTTCCCCAGTTTTATCTAGACCTTATTTTTCCTTTCCCTTTACCGTCCTGCTCAACGTGGGTTGTGTTCCCAGCACTTTTCTTCAAGGAGTGTAGCCCTTGGTCCTGGAAAGAAACCTCGGCTCGTGGATTCAGGGCCCCATCCCGTTCAGCACCAAGTACTCACAGGCTGCTGGGGCTGCTGGGGTGTGCAAGCCCCTCCCGGTTCTGGCTGTTGCAACACCGGCGCCCCGCCCCCTCCAGGGCGTCCTTGAGGGTCATGTTCCAGTTCTTGCGTCCGGCGCTGGCCACACCGCTTCCTTCTGCGCAGGCGCCAATAGCCCCCGGGCTTGGGAGCTGCGTGTGCCCTGCCTCACCCCCTCATCCCCCATCACCCGCGAGATCACGGGCGCCTCTTGCCACCTGGTTTCCGAGAGGACCTACGTGGGCATTAGCTTTTGCTGCCTCGGTGGCTGTCTGTGTTTTTAGAGGGGTGCTTTAGAGAGATTGGAAAAACCGATCTTCCCGGCATCCTGGGCTCTATTCCGTGGTTTGACATTCGAAGGCATTCCCTGTTGACTCCCATGCTGGCGGGCAGGGCAGGAACTGGGCTTCCTTCAGCCTGGTGCAGGCTCACGCGCTCTCCCTCCCTCCCCTTCCCCTTGTACTTACTTCCCGATCAAGTCAGTATTGATCACTCTTTCTGTGCTCCGGTCATGTGTTACGGTCATGGTTCTCTTCTTGCACATATTTTTGTTTTGCTTTGTTTTCCCCTGGAAGTTGTTGTTGTTGTCTTTCGTGTGCTGGGCTTTCCTCAAATTTCTGTTTATTTCAGCTTGTCTGCGCGTATTTAAGAGAGACCTTGACAGGGAAATGGAATTTTCTGTGTGTGTGTGTGTTTGTGTATGTGTCTGTGTGTGTGTGTTGGGGAGAGGGCTTGTCTACAGGCGGAGCTGTTGGAAACTCACCTTTTCTTTGGGGTATGCTGCCTGCCAGGAAGATTTGGTTTTCCCTCCTGCTGACCGCATTTCCGGGAAAGGTACCCTCCGATCTCCTGCACGGGAAGTATTTCCTTGGACAGAGAGAGAGGTCAGAGTGTTCTGCTGTCTGGTGTATGGACTCCCGGTTTGCCACTGTTTGCAGTCTGTCTCCCTTACTCAGGCAAACGGGCTGTAACATCCGTGATTCAGTTTCTCTTGAACTAACACGGTCTTTGTTCTTGCTGTCCATCTTGGTGCATGTATTTATTTATTTATTTATTTATTTATTTATTTATTTATTTATTTATACAGATTTTATTTATTTTTTGAGAGAGAGAGAGAGAGAGAGAGAGAGAGAGGAAGAGAGAGAGCATGAGTGAGAGAGAGCGCATGAACGGGAAAAGGGCAGAGGGAGAGGGAGAAGCAGACATGGGCCTCGATCCCAGGACCCTGAGAACATGACCTGAGCCAAAGGCAGACACTTCACCGACTGAGCCACCCAGGCACCCCTATCTTTGTGCATTTATAGATGAATGCCTTACCTGTATGACTCCCAAGCAGTGTATTAAGTGTTAGTACAGCCTAGTTTTATTTCTGTTTTAAGAACAATTAGAAATAGCAGCTCTGATATTTTCTTCCCATACCCCAGTGAATGATCTTACGTACCAGTCCTCTGGGGCTTGTGCACTGGCCAAAGCATGCATGCTGGAGGGGAAGTGGGAAGTGCTCTGAGTGAGGCATGGCAACGGCTCTCTCTATGGAGGACTTCCAGATGGCCTCCTCCTGTGCCTTATGCCGCTCACCTGCCTTCAGGGGACTGGTGACTCCACGTGCTGAGCTCCCAGGGGACTCCCTGTCGATATAGCCCTGGTGTGAAGCTTCCCTTAGCCTCTCCTCCAGCTTCCTAAATTAATTGGCTTCTCTTATTTCCAGTGCTTTCCTGTCCTAGTCCCATTGTGTCTGTGGATTCACACTTTTAAAATCATTTCACTCTCATTCTAGTGACCTTTTGAAGGGAAAGGGATTAACACATGTGCTCCCTCTGCCAGAAATACATCTTAACAATGAACACAAACAGAGAAGCACTTAATATTTAAATAGCTTAAGCATTTAAAAACCTGGCATTCACACAGCACCTCTTATTTCCAACGTACTTTCCAACGAAGTTCTTCAGTAGAGGATGCCACGAGGGAAGAAGCAGAGAGACGGTTGCCCTCAGTTACGAGGGGCACGGCTGAGCCCTCCAGTGGTTCTGGGATGCAGCTGGGGGACCAGGTCACACCAACACGTATGACCCCCAGTTGTCGTTGTGTAATGTGTATGTGTAATCTCGTATACTGGCCCTGCACTCAGGGAACATTCTACCCTTCTCTAAGAACTGTGATTGTGTGAAATTCAAGCACGTTATCGTGTATCGACGGGCACTGAAGACTATAATATACAGAGGGGCTCCATTGTACACGAGCAGAGGTTTTTAGTTGACTATAGAGATGAAAACATGGCCATTCGAATGCATTTTTAATCGTCTCTTTCTGGACATTAGCCAAAGTTTGCATCTTTAGCAGTAACAGGTTTGCCATACAGGTCAATTCCACCCTTAAGAATTCTAGAGATCTGAACTTGACCCCCGCTGTTTCCTTTATTTCCTCATTGCGATGAATGGATTCTCCCATTGGTGAGTTCTGAAGCCTGTGCGGAAGGGTGTTTACTAGGTTTTAATTGATTAGATTGCTTAGGTCAGCAATCACTTTGCTGCCTTGACATTGACTTAAAAACTCTTTCTCAGACACTGACTGAAAAGCAGTGCCTGCCTCCTTCGTGCTCATTGTTCACGGGTTGTATTTTCAGCCTGACACGTTGCAGGCAACTGGTTATGGCTTTCAAAGCTATGAACTCCACACTGGTAGATACAAGCTTGTCTTCTGCCTTTCAGTAGCTTCCGGGGAAACTGGTAATATCTTTGCACTTGTCCTAGGTCAGGCCCAGCCGGGTTCCCTGCCTTCAGAAGCGTCACCTTTCCTCTCTCTCCCCGAGCTTGTCCACCCCAATGGGATCACTCAACCTTTCCTGGAACAGATAGTTTTAGAGATTAGAAGGGTGTAAGAAAGTCTTTATCTGTTTTCTTGGGATCAACATCAAGTCCTCCTTGCTGAGTCAATAAAGGAAAGCAGGATGATATCATGAAAAGAGCACAGGATTTGGGGCTAGATAAACTTGGGTGTGTTTCCCTTATCTATCCTTACAAGCTGTATGAGCTTAGATAAGTCATTTACCTTCTCTGAGCCTCAGTGTGGTCAAAAAGTGAGGATAATTATACCCTCACTGCTGAGCTGTCAAAAAATTGAATGAGCTAAATTAAGAATTGCTAGGATACAATGTCATGTAAAGTTAAACATGCACTTAGCATATGACCCAGCAATTGGACTCATTGGAAGCTATCCAAGAGAAATAAAAGCATGTGTTGCACAAAGACTTAGACACAAATATTGATAAGAGTTTTGTTAATAATAGCTTCAACTGGAAACAGCCCGAAAGTCCATCCATGGGCAAACAAATAAACAAATTATGATATATTCATACAGTGAAATTCTACTCTGCAATAAAAAGAATGAACTGTTGAGACGTGCATCATTATGGGTGACTCTCAAAAACCATTATGCTGATAGAAGGGACCAGGCACAAAAGACTGTATTCTGTGAGATGCTGTATGAAACTGTAGGGAAGACAAATGTAATCGATAGGGATAGAAAGCAGATCAACAGTAACCTGGGGCCAGGGCCAGGGGTGAGTGTGGGTGGGAATGAACTGGGAAGGGGCACAAGAGCATCTTTGGGTGAGAGAAATGGTCCCATATCTTGATTGTGGGGGGAGTTGCATGGGTATACACCTTAGTCAAAATTCACTAAATTGTACACTTAGAATGTACTTACCTTAATAAAGTAGATTTTTAAAACTGTCCGGCCCCGTGCCTGACACGTACTAAGAGGTCAAGAAATGTTACTTCCCTGCTCTCTTTGGTTTGTACTCAGGGAAGGCAACACAGTATGGTCCATGCTCTTGGACTCACGGTCCTGTGCGTGAGTTAGGAGAGGTACTTTCCGTGCCCGTCCCATGGTCCTCTGACCTTTCAATACACAGCTCTCGGTCCATTGGGGCTGTTGTAACAGAATACCATCGGCTGGGATTAAACCACGGAAATTATTGGATTAAACCACGGAAATTTATTTTCTCACAGTTCTGGAGGCTAGACAGCCCAAGATCAAGGTTCCTGCCAATTCATTTTCTGGTGAGTGCACATGGCTGCTTTCTTGCTGTGTCCTCACATGGCTTTTCCTTACTGCATGCGCTTGGAGAGGGAGCTCTCTCTCCTCTCCTTTTGAGGCTACCAGTCCCTAGTGGGTTTAGATCCCATTCTTATGACCTCGTTTAACCTTAATTAGCTCCTAAATACCTTCTCTCCATATACAGTCACATAGGGGTTAAGGCTTCAACATATGAACTTGGAGGCTAGGGGGTGGTGGACACAGAGCCTACCCTGTGCCTGAATTCTTCCCCCTGGAATTACAGAAGGAGGCTCTCCCTGCATGTGGCAGGTTAGATGTGCTGGGGAGCAGTCGCTGGGAGCAGACCTCAAGTAAGTATTTCTGGAAGCTTATGTATAAATACCACAACTATTTTGCCCCTTGGGTGGATAATTTGGAGAGATGTGTTTTACACCACTTCTCAGACTTTTCTCTTAGAATAAAGCACCGGTCACCTACTGGTAACTGGCTGGATTATTGACCACCCTTCTTTCCTGTATCACTAGGCTGCTTCCATTCCAGTGTTCCCTCTCTCTGCCAAGTAAACCATTCATACTTGAATCCTTATCTCAGGGCCTGAATCTGGGAGAATCTGAAAAAAGACAGTGGTACATGTTTGTACAGGTAACTATTACTGGGAAAAAAAATGGTCTAAGAAATGTTCAAACATCAAGCCATGGGAGGAAGGATGGATTGTGGACGAGAGAGTGATTCTGACACAGGGAAGAGGTGGGCTTTGAAGGGTGCATACAGCTTTGACAGGGAGCTCTAATGGGACCCAGAGAGAAAAGGGAGGGAGGGAGAGGGAGGAAGGGAGAGAAGGAATCAGAGGAAGGGGATTGCATTTAACATTTGCTGAGCACCTGTACTCTGGCAGACCTTGTGCTAAGAGCCGAGTGTAGAGAAGTGAGTGAGACCCAGTTCTTGTTCTCAAGGACATCGTGGTCTAGTGGGGAAATGAGATGATTAATAGATAAAGCATTTGTCACGTTGCCCTGTGATTTGGTGTGTCATTTCCCAAGTATTGTGGGTTCTAGAGCTTTTCCAGTGTCAAGTGTCCTGGGAGAGCCCGCAGTGTGGTGTTCCCTCCCACCACAGATCCAGCAAGAGGAGAACCTGAGGTTTTGAAAAAACTCTCCTCGGGCACAGCTCCAGAATTCCGGACAGAGTCCACGGGCTTGTTTTAATGGCTCTGGCTAAATTCATGTTCAGTGCTTGATTTAGAGCTTGCAGTGTTAATATTTTGTACATTGGGCCAATTCTCTGGTGATTTTAATATTTCATTTATCGACTGATTTAACTTTTAATAGTATCCAAAGCCATCTCATTAGATTACAGTGCTGAAAGACTGCCGTTGTAATAGCTATCCCGTTGTTCGAGTAAATTCAATTTGGACAGATGTAGCCCAAGGCAAAAGGCAATCGTAATCCGTGAAATATTTGCTAACTTTTATTCCAAACAAGTCCTAGCCTTTTCTGTGTGCATGACTTGGACACAACTGACAAATCTCTGAAGATCTTGGAGGATGGGGGGAGAAATATCCATCTGAACATGACCAATGGTCGTTGTCCTGTCACACTGTATTGTGTGTGCTGTGTCCCTGTCACAGCCATATTTGGGGATTTCTTAGACTATTGTGGTTGTACCTCATTAATCTGTGACTCCCTAGTACCTTGCAAAGTTTTGATACAAGGTAGAGACTACTTAAATGTTTGCATTACACTGGAGCTGAATTTTTGTCTCCAGGGGCCAGAGGATTCTGTCCTTGGTCCTGATCTCTGTTGAATGGTTTTTAAATGATGTCTTTAAAGGAGCCATAGAGCACATCTCTGACCCTTTCATGGTAGAAAGCAGGGAGGGACTATAAAAACACTGGGTAGCTGAGTCAGTACAGTCTCAAAAAGATTTTCCTCTTCTGAGACATCCTCAGTGGAATTAAAGTGTAGCAGATAAACGGTCCCGTTAACATTGTTTGCTCCTGGAAAGGGAAGACTGTCTTTTATTTCCGTATGTCAGAGTGTAGCAGAGTGCTGCGTGCAGGTTAGAAGGACAATCAATGATTCTGGAATGAATACATAATTATAAGTCCTACATGCCATCCAAAAGGTAGTTTCTTACAAGTACACAGTGGGGGAGATAGGAAGGCATGACGTAGCTGCTGCATGAAAGAAAACCTTGACGATCTTGAGCTGCTGATCAGTTTAATAATAATAAACTGATATGGTCCTCAGAACAGCTACCTTTTCTTTTGGGCGTGGGATGTGTGTACACCAGGTAGACCCTGGAGGAGACAGTTCTGCTCTGATCAGACCATGACTGTCCCTCTTCCTTCAGTTCTGGGACCTGTGCCAGGCTCCCTGAACAAAACTTTTGAAAGAAAACTCTCAGGTGAAAAACTACATCTTCTCTGGAGATATAGAAACATTATTTTGATTAATCATTTAATCTAAAAACATTTATTTAGCAGCTTTTCTGTGCCAGACAACCCAGTGACACAAAGGAATGTAAAGACATGGTCCTTCTTCCCAAGGAGCTCGCAATAGAATTGTGGGGTAAGATAAAGGACTATTATACAAAGTAAAGACAGGAAAAATCTAGGATAGTGAAGGGCAAAGATTAAGTGCCTAATGTATGCCTTTTGAATGAATAGAATAAAACTTGTCAAACTTTATAAGAATCACCTGCCAGGGAATCGATACGTTTAGGAATCTGGATTTTAAGATGTTCCTCAGGTGCCAATGATGATGTTGAATGTGGACCTCACTTTTAGGGTGAGGCATCGGTAAAGATTTTCAGAAAGAAGCTTGACATGTGTAAGTCAGCATTCCCCGAGAAACAGAACTGATAGGATAGTCATACATATATTTGTTACGAGGAATTGGCTCATGAGATTAGAGAGGCTGAGAAGTCTCACCCTCTGCTGTCAGTGAGCTGGAGACCTGGGGAAGCCGGTAGTGCAATTCTAGTCCAAAGACCCGAGAACCCAGTCCAAGGGCAAGAGAAGACTAATGTCCCAGCTCAAGCAGACAGACAAGAAGGGAAGGAATCCTCCCTTCCTCTGCCTTTATTTCTGTTTAGGCCCTCAGTGGATTGACTGGTGCTCACTCACACTGGGGAAGGCAATCTACTTTACTGAGTCCACCGAGTCAAGTGCTAATCTTATCTGGGAACATCCTCACAGACACACCCAGAAATAATGTTTAATCTGGACACCCCATGGCCCAGTCAGGTTGATACATAAAATTAACCATCACAGCACGTGAAAGGGGGCAGGGGGACACTCTAGACTCACAGACAGCAGGACTGAAGGTTCTGAGGGAGGTTTACAAGCATGGCTGTGTTGGGAGCAGAGATATGTGAGACTGGTTTTCTTCCTCCTTACCCATGATCAGGGTGATTCTGTTGACTGGCTGGCTGGTTGGTTGGCTGGGCAAGCCATTCCTCCCTCCTCCCTTCCCTTCCCTTTCCCCTTTCCCTTCTCCTTCTTTCTTCCCTTCCCCTTCTTCCTCTCCTCCCCTCCCCTCCTCTCCCCTCTCCTCCCCTCTCCTCTCTTTTACTTTCCTTTTCTTCCCTCTCCTACCCTTTCCTTCCCTCTCCTTTCCTCTCCTCTCCTATCCTCTCCTCTCCTCTCCTTTCCTTTCCTCCCCTTCACCTCCCCCTCTCCTTCTCCTCCTTCCTTCCTCCTTCCTTCCTTCTTTCCTTCCTTCTTTCCTTCCCTTTTTCCTTCCTTCCTTCCTTCCTTCCTTCCTTCCTTCCTTCCTTCCTTCCTCCTCAGTGCTCCACATGCAACCTTCCAAAAGCTGTTAACCCAACAAATAGGATCCCTTTCCCAAAAAGCCTGATTGATTTTTGGTTCAAGACCTATGGATTATCTGGCTAGAGCAGAGGTCCAGACAAGGGTAGAAACAAGAAAGATACTTTGGAGCATGTCACTGCATTATTCTTTTGCTCTTTCCAACTATTCCAGATTAGTCTGAAGTGAAGACAAAAATTAGCCTTGGTGGAAGGAGGGAACTAAGAGTTATCGTAGGGTAGTTGCAATCCATAATCGAGCTAACTTATTCTCGAATTTTGGAGAGAACTGTGGTAAGAGCAGTGGAAGACCATTTCAAGTCTCTTGGCTTCACGGTGGGCTCACAAATCCTCTCCCTCTTCATCAAGCCTGTGAGGGCCCATGTGCTAGACACTGTGGAGTTGTAAATCTGAATAAGAGGGCTGCCCTACAGGAGCTCATCACTGGGTGGGGGAATTCAGGTAAGAGCAGAAATAACTGCATCATCAGATGGAAAGTGCCCAGGACGAACACCTGACACTCCTTAAATACTGTTAAATGAGTGTATGGATACAACTTGATTCCCCATCCCTCACGTGCTGAGTACTAGGGATGGGAGCATGCTGGCATGTGTAGAGTATCTGTGGTTCATGGGTGCTGTCCTGGACCATTGCCTGGATCAGCCCACCACCTTGATGCTCCTCGTAGCCTTCTTGATTTTGAACTTGTGTCTTCTGTCATGATTTTGAATTTTTATTTCATGTCATCTTGGGTAATTGCCCTTAGGACACCTAGGATCCTCTTCCCTCAGAAGTGCCGTCACTAACCATTAGGACATACTTACGCTGCTGCACAAGGTGGTTGAAGGGAAGCACCGCCTTCCACCACCTCGCCCCTAACTCATGGCTTAGAGAAAGTGCTGTGGAAGGGACATTTGAAGTGGGTCTTGAAGGGTAGGTCACCACACCTCGGAAGAGCATGAGACATGGCCCCCAAAGCCATGCAGAGACTTCCCCCAGGAGGGCAGGGGAGCAGCCCCAACAGTGTCTGGGCTCAGAGTTGGATGGTATACTGGGATTAGTTGCTGAAGATTGTGGTCCTCCCCTTCCTGAACCTGGTTCTTCTCCCACCCTCTCTCATCTTGTAGGGAAATGAGTTTCTGCAAGGATTCTGCCTTACAAAATCCTTTTTCCCCCCTGCTACCTTTTTTTTTCCTGCACTGGAATTAATGATAATATTTCAAAGTAAGTATGAAGATTGGATACGTGTCATTATTTTCGAAATTTTATCATTAGATGATACAGCAAGGTAGCCAAGTTCTAAGTTCAGTTAAAAAAAAAAAGACTTGGCTTTAATGGCTGTCAGAGTCAAAAAGGATTCCTCACAAAGCAGCATCCGTCCACATGGAGGAAGGGCATTGGTGGCTGTGTTTACTAAATCATGATTCTCATTTTTCAATGCCATCCCCCAATTATGCAAAGGTTTTTGTTGAAATTGGGCTAGTAAATTTCCATCTTCCTGATGTCAGGCAGTTATTCTTGCAAACTAATTGGAAGATATTTCATTTTTACATTTTTAAACAAATGGGTCCAAAACCCATTGAAACTTCATTTGGAAGATTCTAAACAGGCTACAGACTTCTGTTTAAGTGCGCATATGTGAATGTTATTATAGTTCATAATCAAGTATATTGGCAAGAAAATCACATAGGATTGGGAATGTTTTCAAAAACGCTCTTGTACATCTGACTTTCCTTAGAAAAGCTGTTACTCCATCACTCACTCTTTACCTCGAAGGGTCAGATTAAATGTGTTTATTTTTTAAAACGATTTACCTGTGGCACACTGCTGAGAGCCACTTAATCATCACAGAGAAGGTCACCAGATTTGACACCCTGTCTTGGTAAAGGAAAAATGCATAACCCATCTTCTAGTTCAGTAAGTATTTCAAGTACACTGTTGTCCCAGAGAAGTTCATGGTTATATCTTTTATCACTGTGAAGATTTGTGAAAATTCAACTATTCAAATATCCTTTCCCCCCTTTTCTATAATCGTGTCAGTGGTGTTCTGTGACACTATGTGTGCCCCCTCTCGCTCTTATATTTCTTTGCCGCAACAGCATGCTGATGAATGATGCTGTGAATGAATTCTGTGTGTGATGCTATCTCTGTCGCCTCACTCTGGAATTATGTTTCAATTCCACTGGTTATGTTTCTGTAGTGTTCCTGTAAAACACAGTTACTATTACAGAATTGATTGTTGAGATTGTATCTTCTTCAATACAACTTTCTGTTCATGGCTTATATAAAGCAGTTCTTCACATGTGTCATTCCAGGTCACTACATCAGGACCCCAGAGTGGGCCCTGCATGATGTCAGGGGCACCCATCACAGAGACTGCAATGTGCATGATGCCTTCTGGATTGGGCAGTGCACAACCTGCCCAACTGTATGAGGCACTGGAATAAAACACTTCAAATTCACATCCATAAAACGGGACGTGTTGGGGACATCTGCACTTTAATTCCACTGCCTGGAAAGACATAGATACGCTATCATGTGTTCTAATGTCATTTTCCCCAGATTTTCCTACGCAAAAAATTTTGTGTATTTTCCGAAACTATTTCTGACATAGAGTGCAGTTTAATTTATCACCGTATTGCCATATTGTAGCTGTGTGTAATTTTGGCCATGTTTCTGTGGCAGAAAGAACAAGAGGTTTTTTAAAAACTCCACATTGTGAATACTTTGTACTTTTAAAGCCAAACGTATTTATGTTTAGAGTACATGGAGTATCTTTATAATAATGGCTGCACGTTCACATCTCACCCGTATCCTCATTTCAGGCTCCACTTCAGTACGTTCCTCCTTCTTTCCTTCCACATCTTTCTCCCAGGCTCACTCTCAAGGAAGATAATTTGCTTGGTTTGCTCTGTGTTGGCATGGTAATGAATAGATTCCAGGAAGGTCGTAAACAGCAAGTTTTGGTGGTGGGTGAAGTGGCTGACGACCTACGGGAGGCAGGACAGAGAGCTCGGGGGGACACACCCTCAGACTGAGCCGCAGACCCACCGATGCAAACACAGCCCCTCTCTGCGCCTTCCCCGCTCTGCTCACTGCCCCTGAGTGTCACGGGTGTGGTGGCGTGGCACCTTCTTCTCTGTGGGGGGCAGACGGCCCTTGGTCTCAGAGACTGCGGGTCTCCCAAGGGGGAGTCAGAGATGCCTGTGAAGCACCGGGAGGGCCTCAGAGGAAGGGGCCCTGCGAGGAAGGGCTGTTTCTGAGCACCCGGCGACACCAAAGCTCTTGCTGTGCTTTCTCCTTTTTTATTTGTTTTTCAGAGAGTTTTTCTGTGGCCACAGAATGGCCTCCACGAGGGCCACTCCTGATTGCCCTGGGAGCCCAAGAGGCTGGGTCTGGATGTCAGCTGTGGCTTTGACTCATGGCAGGAAGGGCTGTTAATGACCTAATTTGTCTTTGTCTGGATTTGATCAGCGGGTCCATGGGGGAGCCGTGCTGCATCTTGTGTTAAAGGGCCAGTTGATCTGGAAAAAGCGAAGTCATGAACGTGGGGCATCGAAGCCCTTTGGGTTGAGGGCAACTGTTCATATTGTATGTCTGAGCCGAGCTGTGGTTCTTGTGTGTTGAAACGAAGCATCTCAGGAGAGGCTGGTTGGACAGAGCTGATGGGTCTAAGGAAGAGGCCACAAGCCCTGGGTCTTGATAGGCCTCTTGGCATCTGGCCCAGGTGCCTTAAGTCCAGACTGGAAGTGCCTCCAGTGGGAGGTACACGTGCTGCTCCCCCTCGTGTTGCCCGGGGCACGTGCCTGGGTCGGGCCAGGGCGACTCCAGGGCCTGGGAAGCCCGGCCAGTCCTGTCCTCCTCTAGGACAGCCTCCTGAGGGGTCTCAAAGTGTCAGACGCTGTGGTCTTTCTGCCCTCTGATGGCGGTGGGGGTGAAGAACAGCAGTCAGATGGAAAGAACCAACCACGCCGAACTGTCAAGCTTTCCGGGCAAGTTTATGCTGTCATGTGAGGGCTTGGGGGAGGGGACCGCAGAGCCTCCGACTGAACATGGGGCATGAGCATCCGGGGACTGAGAGGGGTATTAATGTGCACAGGGAAGGTCCTCCTCACTCCGTGCCTCCAGGTGGTGGGGGCGGGGAGTGGGGGGCAGTGGGGCAGAGGGCTGGCTGAGAGAGGGGACAGGCCCCTTCCAGCCTGTTCACGCATAGCTGGAGAAGCGGGGAGTCAGGGGCTGCGTGCCTGCTTCCCAGTCAGACTCGGGCCGCGAGATGACAGCTTTAAGAAGGAAACCTTTCAAGGCAAATATTCATTGCCCTTTGCTGGATCTTCTGTATCCCCTTCTACAGGCCTTGCGCCATTTGATAGTTTCCAAATCAACTTTTTAAAAACATGTCTAAGAATGATTGGAGAGACATAAGGAATGAATTTTAGTTTTACTTCAAGGCACTTGTTTACAAAAGAAAAAAATATCCTGTCTACTTTTATCTTGAGTAAAAGTACTCTAATACTTTTTCAGAAAAGAAAAAAAATACTTTGAAATGTGCTCATTGTTGAAAATTATGAACATATGGAGAAGTTAAAAGAAGAAAAAAAATTCTGCATCCTAAAAACAGAGACAACTATAAACATTTTAACATCGCCTTTGTGGTCTTTTAAAAAAAATCTCATTTTAAAAACATAGTTGAAGTGATATTGTAGACAGTTCTGCATTTTGCTATTTTTTTTTCATATTGTAGAATAAATGCCGTTTCACTTTACTAAATAAAGCCCTTTGTTAAACAAATTTAATGGCCTCATAATTTCCTAACAAAAAGGAAGTGCTATGTATCTGTCAGGGTCTGGTGGAAAATAGAAACCACTGTATTTTAATAGAAATAATTTTCAGCAGGGAATTGCTTACACGGGTGAAGGAGGAAGTGGGAAGCCAAAGCCAAGCAGAAGATCTACAGGGTGACCCAGAGATTAGCAGCAGCAGGAATCCCCTTCCAGGTCCAGCGCTGAGTGAACCGGGGCAGAGGCTGTTACCAGTTACCTAGAAGCAGGGACTGGAGGGCGGGAGCTAGAGCAGGTCCAGAAAAGCCACACAGGTGTTGAGACCCGGAGATGAGTCATACCCAGAGATGTCACAGGAAGCAGAGATAAGAGAGGATGATACCGGATCCTCCCTCCGCTGCCTTCTCCCCTTGCACAGGTGTCTCTCACTGGCTAATCCTGACAGTGGCCCCTTCCTTGCTCTAAATCTTCAGTGGCTCCCCATTACCTACAGAATGAAAAGTGAATTCCTTGGTTTGGTACAAAAAGCCCTTCCTAGTCTGACTCTAGCTTAAATATCCATTATCCTTTCTTTCTTTTTTTTTTTTTTTAGAGATCTATTTATTTATTTTGAGAGAGAGAGAGAGAGCTCACGCATGCATGCAAGTGGGAGAGGGCCACATAAGTGGGAGAGGGGTGGAGAGAGAGAGAGAGAGAAGCAGACTCTCGGATGAGGGCAGAGCCCGACGCAGGGCTCGATCTCACGACCCTGAGATCATGACCTGAGCCAAAACCAAGAGTCTGTCGCTCAACCAGCTGAGCCACCCAGGTGCCCCCCATTATCATTTCTTATCACTGCCCCCACCACCCCCAGCTCTAGACATCCCAGACTTTTCACTGTTTCTTTTAATGCCTTTCTGCCTCATACATGCTGTTCCTGCCTCCTGGAATGCCCTTCCTGTTCTTGTCCACTGGGTGACACCTGTTCATCCTTCTGGACCCTGCTCATTGTTACTCTGTAGGGGGAGCTTTCCCTCACCCCTACTCTGGGGGCAGATGTGGTTGGATCCTCCTTGGCCTTGACTTCATACCTCCCTGAGGCGTTCCTGGGGGCATGTGGCTGCTTGTCCCCTTATGAAGGAACACAGGGGGTGGGGCCCCGAGTTCCCATCTGCATTTTATCCCCTGCTCATGAGTGCTCGAGAGATCAGAGCTGAATGGCTGAAAATGCTGTTTGCTTAGATCTATAGCTGTTGACCTGGAGGACAAGCGAGAAAAACAGGTTGCAGAGGAATGTGTATGAAATGCCCTTATTTGAGTAAAGCAAACACCTCCCGTGTAAGTTTTATGAGCGTGGAGGAGAGTGTGGAAGGCCACTCTCCAGGCTGTCTCCATTGGTTACCTGAGGGGAAGGGAGGAGGTGAGCCTCAAAGACTGCAGGGAAGATTAGTTTTTACTGTACATTTTAGTAATATTTTAACACCATAGGGCACACATGCCACTTTTATCATTTTTGAGAAGGAATTTAAATAAAAGGGCTAGATAGCATGAAAAGAAAGTTATGGTTTCTCTTTAGAATGTGGCCGGGTCCACCACCTCCTTATTCCGCTCTTCTGGAAACTTCCTGAAACCTGGAGTCCCTGGTGGGAGTCCTTCAGCTCTCATGCCCCGTCTCTCTGCTTCGATTAGGATTCATTCTGGAGGCGAGCACTCCCTAGGAAGCTGGTGGGGGCACCACGGGGTTCAGCCCACCAAGGGAAGCTTGGCACAGTCTTCAGGACCATCCGTCCCCAAACTGTAAGCTCAAAGGACTCTCAGTTCTTGACTGCCAGGCTGAACAGAAAGCGAGAGCCTTGGCTTAGCTTCCGTTACAAACGTCCTGAGCCATTCAGGCTCTTAATAAGAAAATTGATTCTGCCCCAAGCTTAATCCCTGAGGTGCATTTTTTTTTTCCAAGACAGCAAGTTCATGGCTCTGCAATATCTGATTTAGATGTTTTGAAAATGTATTCTTTGACAAGGCTTAATTAAAGTGGATTGCACCTATATGGGAACATTTTACAATTTCCATAACAAACACTATTATTACCAGGAGCAATGTATTTTTTTTGTTCTATTGATGTCTTTTATGGTGATGTCATAAAAAGGAGATTATGATTTCTCATTATGAGGCAGATGGAGGCAAAGACGCATTTTGATTACCAGAGAGGGGAATATGTTCTTTCCAAACAGTTACCTTAATAGCTAGCGAGGGCCGGGCTGGACGGGAATGGGAGGTCTAGGCAAATGACTTTTTTACGGGCTTTACTTTATAGCAGCTTCCGTTTGTATGTTTTAAAATGAGATTCATCAAATGTGAAGCTGATTTTCCAGTCTGGCTGGGAGTGAAGGTTTCATAGACTGTATATCTTTCCAAAACTACTGTTAAAATTAGCAAAACTCACTTTCTGTGGTCTCTTAATTTAGTAGCTAGAAACTGGCTTGCTTATAAAACCTATTATAATTAACAGCTCACATTTATAAAGTAAAGTTTGTAAAGAATCATCCTTTTTTTCTTTTTAAAAACTATTTTGTATTATAAGAGCGATATATTTACACTGTAATAAATTGGAAAAATACAGTCTTTCTCTATATTAAAAAAAATAAAAGCAAGGTTTGACTACTCATATGATAAACATTTCCCCCATGATTCTTTAATGATTGTTTTAAACACCATTTTGTTTATTTTTGTTTTTTTCTAGCTTTATGGAGGTACAACTGACAAGTAAAAATTATATCTATTTAAGGTATACAACGTGATATCTGGGTGTATGTGTGTGTCGTGAAATGATTACCACAAGCGATTAACATGTCCATCATCTCACATACTTACCATCTGTGTGTGTGTTGAGAAGATTTAAGATCTATCCTCCTAGCAAATTCAAATGTACAATATGGTATCATTAACTGTCATCCCCGTGTTGTACATAAGATCGCCAGGACCTACCCGTCCTGCATAACTGGAACTTCGTACCGTTAGCCAACATCTCCCCGTTTCCCTAGCCCCCCAGCCCCTGGTAAACACCATTTTAAATGGCTTCATAATATTTAACCATTGATAGTCACATAATTTATTTACCCAATTCTCTAATGTTGGAAACTTACATTTTTTTCAAGTTTTCGTATGTGTAAATAACACTGGGATAAACTCCTTTATAGAAAATCTTGGTCAGTATTGCCACTTACTCTCCTCAAGTCGTCTCTGGAAGTGAAATTGCAGGGTCAAAGCGTTGAAACATATTGCCAACTAGCTTTCCAGAAGGTTCGTTTGTACCAATTTATATTTCCTCGAGGAACATACCAAGTATGTCTTGAACATGTCTGTGGACGTTTGCTCGGCAGAAATACAAGACTACCTTCTTGATTTCAGTTCATTTCTTTGATTACTCTCAGTAATTGAGGTTGTTGAGGTGGCTAGGCCAGCTCATGGTGGGCCTTGACCATCTCTGGTGCTATGTCTGAGTAACCATAACCCCCAAGAACATTTTGGAACAATTCCATTTAAGTTCTGAGCTTTGGGTAAGGATACAGTGCTCTGCTTAAGGAATGCATCTTGCTTCTTCCTCCACCATCAGAATTACCAGCAGTGACCCACCAGATCTAAAAGGGGATTAGTCCTCCTATGATTTTAATTTGACTTAAGAAATAACCATGCCAAATGCAAATCTGGGAAGCCCAGAGTAGACATTTTTCTCTTTTTTTAAAAAAGCTGACTTCATATAGAGTCAATTACCCTGAGCAGATTATGTTTTTAGTTCGGACTAATTATCCGTGACTTGGACACATTGGAGGAAGTTTTGAGGACATCCATAGCTAGGGAGCATTGAACCTGGGGAGGGGAGAACATCACTGCAGAAACTGGGAACATCAAACAATGAAAGGCCAAAAAGAAAACAGACTGGTAACATATTTGCAGAACAAGATGTTGGGGGGGGGGTGCTGCAAAAAGCAGAAGCAATGAATTCATCTCTTTGGGGACATATTTATGAGTCTTTACTCTGAACTCCCCTCCTCTTCCTTTGTTTCGGGTCCGATACTCTGTGTTCGCATACCTAATTAATTGGAGCGTGCAATTCCTTACTTTGCCAAGGGTGCATAATTTATCATGCTGGGCTCCCGAAACCGGAGCAGGTACGGTTTTTGAAATGTATGCAAATTGACTCACCACCAGCTATGCAATTCAGCGATGGAATCCAGGAGTTCATATGGGAAGCATCGAGAGCAGACTTGACTTGGCAATCTTTAAATCACCGGTTGCGTGGGCATTTTCTTGACAGGCAATCAAAAAAGAGAGGCAGTAAAGTATATTTGAAATTTCTGAGATCAAGTTCTCACCTTGCTACTATGATCAGGGCCACTGTTTTCCCATTTGCAAAGGTGGGGGGGGGTGTCACTGAGCAAGATGGCATCTAAGGGAGCCTCATGGCATGTGTCCCTGTCACAGGGTGGCCCAGGCTTATTCTCCTCACTGAGACTCTATTTCTGGAAGGCTAAAACCCTAGTTGCTCAACAGATAGCCTGGACCTTTTTGGACACCCCAACGCAGGGCACCACAAAAAAAAAAAAAAAAAAAAAAAAAAAAAGAAGAGGGAAGTTCTGATTCCATGGCCTTACCCAGAATTTCTCAACCATAGATATCTAGGAAAAGGCTATTTGGACTTTACCATAGCTTCAGTTTTGTTTGGGTTAGGGTTTAGAGTGTATTTGGAGTTACAGGTGTAGGTAAGGATTGGGAGCAGGGTACCATAATCTTCTCAGAGCTCAGGGTTTCTAAAGGACTTAGCTGGACACCATGTCAGCTAGAGGACCCTGCGCAGGAAGACTGCCAAGAAGGACACCCCCCTCACCCCGAATCTCACGGTATAGCCTGCATAAGGCTACAGGGTGAAAACCATCTGAAATGCCTTTTATCCAGTGCTACAAAGCTCCGGAGGAAAGCCTTCTTGCATCCTGTGGCTTTTCCAAAGGAGGAGTGGGGATTTTGTCAGCATGAATGTCGATGTGATTGTGCCTGCGGGCGTCAGGCGTGTTAGCTAGCTACCCACCCAGAGGGATTTTACAGCCTCAGGTGGGTTTTCTCCAATGAGGGAAACAGAATGAGAGGAGGCCATATGTTCCTGTTGTAATTCCTTTTCTGTTTGGAATATAATTTCAAAGACATCTTGTGAATTTTCAACAGTGGGGCTTGGGGGTCTATGTCAAGGGATGTCCTCTCTGTTTCTCTTTGGGTTTTTATAGTTCGCTCCAGCCCGGTGATGGTCTTGTAGCTGTTCCACTGCACGTACCCGGCCCCTACCTGGACGCCAGAATGTTAACGCTGGGGTCCGCCCATCACATTCTGTTCCGGTCCCCAGGCAAATGTCTTCTGTCGAAGTTACTTAGCACTTTACATCAGTGGAAGCCGGGGCTGAGGGGGGAGATCTTTCTGGAGCCTAAGCAACTCACCCACAGAGGTCCGAGTTGCCAGTGTTTGGGGGGGGGGTCAGCTTCAGTGGAGAGAGTTGATGTTAGAAACTGACAGCCTCTGTGTTCCCAGTGACAAAAAGATGAGACATCACCCCTCACCCCTCAACCAGCCTTAAAAAGACCTGCGGTCAGGTAGGAGAGACCACCAGACGTGCCTGACGCCCCCCCCACCCCCCCCCCCCCAGCCCACAGACATGTACTTTTGCCCTGCGGACTGTTTAAAAATCTTGATTCAATCGACAATCTTTTATTTTATTTTATTTTATTTTATTTTATTTTATTTATTTATTTATTTTATTTTATTTGAGAGAGAAAGAGAGAGAGAGGGAGGGAGGGAGCAGTGAGGGGAGGGGCGGAAGGAGAGGGAGAGCGAGAATCTCAAGCAGAATCCCTGCTGAGCAAGGCAATCATGACCTGAGCCCAAATCAAGAGTCTGATGCTTAACCGGCTGAGCCACCCAGGCTCCCCTCAATTGACAACCTTTTAAAAAGTAGTAATTTCACAGGAAAATCTGATTTTCAGCTTTTTGGGGGAAAGAATTCCCGGCGACACTGAGTCTTCGTGTCTCTGTAGCATCAGTTTCCGGAGCTGGGTGAGGGCGACTCCCCGTGCACCCCCCACAGCCCTTCTCACTCTGTGGCACATCCCCTCCTCTGCTTGCCCCGCTACCTGCCTGTCTGCGGGTCTCTGAGCCGTGGCCCCGGCTCTCAGCCATGCCGGGAATGCCACTCTGGGCCAGTCTCAAGTCTTTTGTCCTCCCCAGGCCTTAGTTTCCCCCATATGTAAACTAAAGAATTGGATTAGAGAGGGTCCAGAGTCTCTCTCAACTCCCATATTTTGTGACTCTGGGATGGTCAGGAATTTTACTTTATTTTATTATTTTATTTTATTTGACAGAGAGATACACAAGCAGGCAAAGTGGCAGGCAGAGGGAGAGGATCAGGAATGTTAAAATAATTATTTTTGGTGTATACTAAAAGGCAATTACATCCCTTTGGCCTTGAAGAATTCTAACATCGAGCACGGCAAAGCCATTTGTAATTGGACAGAGTGAGACCAAGCCTTCCGGAGCTTGGAACGTTCTGGGGAGAACAGGGAGAGTGCTTTTGCGGTGGGGACAGGGGTTTGGGCAGGTGGATGGACCCCCTTGCTCTGTGCTTGTCTGACCCAGCATAGCTCTGCACAGTCCTGTCTGTCTCACGGGCCTGCCCGTTGGCCTGAATCCCAATCAGTTTCTGGGGGGAAAACACTGGACCAGGAGTTAGCCGGTCTAGACTCTCGTCCTGGGTCCATCATGGACTCATTGCTTGGTGCTGTGAACACATCCGTGCTCAGTGAGCCAGTGCCGGAAACGCCAGTGCTCAGTGTCCTTCCTCAGACTGGAAGAAATGTTTTCAAGATTTAACATCCTGTGGTCCTAAGGTTCATCCTGTGCTTGTAGAGGAGACATCAAGGGAAAACCCACAGAAGTTGCCAGGCTCCCCTGCCGACAGCTTTGCAGGATGTCGGGGCAGAACATAGACTCTGCAGGGGCTCATCCCAGTCCGGCTGCTGGTCTCAGGAACCCTTCCATCTAGTGGGAAACATGAAACACGCACCGAAGACTCTACCCTAGGAGGGAAAGACCCGCCTTTTGTCACCTTTTTCTCCACTTTTAAAGGACTTTCATGTTCAACATCAGGGCTTTTGTAAAGAAAGAGAAAGAAATAATTTAAAAAGCAGTCCGGAAAAATAGGAAATTGGGTAAAAATTTGTTCCCTGTCAGATTGCTTTTTGTTTTTTGTTTTTTGTTTTAAAAAACACAGCTCTTATGACACACTCAGAAATTCTTTGTTCCTGCGGAGACAAGCATCAAGTTCACATTCTTTGGCCCTTTGGCTCTGAGCAAGAGCATGGCTGCCTTCTGCTCCTCACACATGAGGGAAATGGTGACTCCCTGAGAGAGTCATCCTATCCCTTTGCGACCTGCCCACCCTACCTGTCCTTCAGTTCCGATGCAGGATAACCTCCAACACCCCACTGAGGTGGTGTGGCCCTCCCTCCTGATGCCTTCCCTGAGCACGTCCTCTGTCCTGTCCGCTCCCTGTGTCTGACTCACCCGCTGTTCGCAGGCACATGCTGCCTCTTGTCCTTAAGGAATTCTCCTCCCTCGTGAGTATTGTCGTGTGGTTACGTGAAGGAGTGAATGAGGGGTGAGCTGGTGAGGGAAGGCTGGGGACATGGTCACTAGGCCGGTGCGCCAGCTCTGTGAGATATGGCTTCTCCTGTGAGCTCGCTTTCATCAGTGTCTCACCAGCTGGCATTTCCTTGACGTTGCCGTCATGGGCTGGTGGCAGTCCTTAAGCCAAGGCACGTAGGACTGGCCAGCAACCTTCTTAGGCTGAAAAGGATCTGATTTTCTTTCCTTTTCTTTTTCTTTTGAAAGACTTCATTTGAGAGAGAGAGAGGGCATGAGCAGAGGGAGGGGCAGAAGGAAGGAGAAGCAGACTCCCTGCTGAGCAGGGATCTCAGGACCCCAGGATCATGACCTGAGCTGAAGGCAGATGCTTAAACGACTGAGCCACCCAGGCGCCCCGGGATCTGGTTTTCAAGGTTGTCTTTTTTTGGTGCCTCGGACAGTGGCCAGCTGACGAGTTCTCTGAGGACACTTAAACTATTTTCCTTCCTCTAGGTGCACGGCTTGTAGGGGAAGCTGGTCACTTTGTCTTCCTTATCTGTAATATCTTCAGCTAAACACCATTAGCCTGACCAGTTAGGGATGAAGGGCAGACTAAGGAAGGAGAAAGCCTGACTACACACGTCTCGTTCAAAAAACCTGCAGTTTATCTTCTTTAACTACTTCTTAGTATGTGACCAGTATTGCTTAGAAGTTACTCAAATACCTATTTTAATGCATAGACAAGATCAACATCTAGTGATGTATTAGTCAGAATTCTCTGGAGAGGGTGCCTGGGTGGCTCAGATGGTTAAGCATCTGCCTTTGGCTCAGGTCATGATCCCAGGGTCCTGGGATCAAGTCCCACATCAGGCTCTTTGCTCAGCAGGGAGTCTGCTTCCCCCTCTACCCCTCCCCCAACTCATTTTCTTAATCTCTCTCTCTCTCTCTCTCTCGCTCTCAAATAAATAAAATCTTAAAAAAAAATAAGAATTCTCTGGAGAAACCAATTCTCTGGATGCTGGTAGTTTAGCTCCAGTCTGGACACTGGAAGGCTTGAAACCTAAGAGGAGCCAAGTTTTGGTTCAGTTCAAGTCCAAAGGCAGGGGAAAAAAAAAAAGGTGTCCCAGTTTGGAAGCCGTGAGGTAGGAGTTACCTCTTACTCAGCCTTTTTTGTTCTATTCAAAAGCCTTCAACTGATTGGATGAGGCCCACCCACATTAGGGAGGCCTATCTACTTTACTCAGTCTTCTGATGTAAACATTAACCTCATCCATAAACACCGTCACAGAATCAGAATAACGTTTGACCAAATATCTGGGCACCCCCGGAGCCCAGTCAAGTTGGCATATAAAATTACGCTTTATGGTAAACCAATCAGTAGGTTTTTATGTAGTGCATAATTTCAAAGTGGTTCACAGCACCCGAGCACAATTTGTTCTGTTTTGTATTGTCTAAGTGTTCTGTGATTTTCTCTTTACCGCGAAGGAGCCCACGTCTCAGACCTTTAAAAAGGGGGAGAGAGGAAGAGAGGCAAGGATGAGTGGTGAGGGGGTGAGAGGCACACAAGCCTCCATGAGAAATTCCTCGTGTGTGTGTGTGTGTGTGTGTGTGTGTGTGTGTGTGTGAGAGAGAGAGAGAGAGAGAGAGAGAGAGAGAATGAGTCAGCTTTTCCCGAGGCCAGTCTTGGAAGATGGATGATATGCTGCTTTGATTTCACGAGCACTGGAGTCTGTTTTGCCTTAAGGGGTCAGAATTGAAGAAGCATGGGCACTTCCGGTAGATAAGCACCATAGAGTTCATGTCTGGCACTGGGCTCTTTCTAATACTGGTTTTGGAGAGAATAAACCACTTGAATGATGGATTCATTAAGTCATGGTAGCTGTAATTTATCGAATATTCCTTCTGTGATAAAAATAAAAGCAGCCGTTGAGTGCTTTCCACGGTACTATTTACGATGGTAGATATTTTATAGGTTTTCATGTTCAACCTGACCAGCAAGCCCGCTGTCCGCATTTCCGTCCCTATCTTAGGGACGCTAGAACAGGTTCAGGCACAGAAGGGCACTCGTTCCGGGTTGCGGAGCCCAGGCCCACATTTTCCCACCTTCGTCATCTCACCTTGGTGAGAACGGGCTGGTTTTTTACAAACCGATCTGCCATCCCCGGGGCCCCTGAATGGAGCCCCTCCCCTCCTCGGATGCATCCGTACCAATCTGGAAAGACCACGATTTTGTTGTGATGGGTGAAAATGGTTTGATTATTCCGCGTGTTATGTTGGGAAAAGCAGCCTCTACCTGCATCAAACATCTGTTCTTTCTTCATCACAGCATTATTCTGAGACAGAATAAAAAATGCAGGAGAGGGCAGACAATCTTAGCCCACAACAATTTTCAATTTTAGAACACTTTTGCAAATGGGGCTGAAGGAGGTACATATTTTATGGGGAATAGGCTAGGACATTTTGTTCCTTCCAGACAAACCGGGGGCGGGCGAGAACAAAAAAACGCAGCTTTTATTTAAAAAAACGTTAAAAGGCTGCTGCTGTGTACTCAGCGATCGGCTCTGGGGGCCCACACGGTGCCCTCACAGGGCTCACGCTGGGGAGACGGGGAGGAGAGGTGGGCAATGGCCTGCTGGAGCGCGGTGGCAGAAAGCAGAAGCCCGCTGCAAGGCTCTGGGACACTGGGGATGCTGGGAAGCAAGGCCAGTTCAGCCGGGGCCCACAGGGGGAGGGGGCACTGGGACGTTGCCGGTCCCTGCACCTTAGGTGGCCTCCGTCACCCCTCCTCTGTTCTACCCCCCCCACCTGCTCCAGGCCTTCCACATCTGCTCCCTATTCCTCGGTTGCCATGCCCACCATAGGGAGACGCGAGTGAACGGAAATACTTGAGAGGGTGAGCAGCTCCTCAAAACTGGGGGCCGTGTTGTCCGTGACCTTTCCGTGTAACTTCAGTCAGGTGCAGTGTCTCATCCTCAGATCTCACCCAGCCCCAGCTGGGTGTCCCACCTCCATCACTTCCTGACTGAGCAGGCAAGCACCTGTCACCCTCCGAGCCTGTCCCTGTGGCTGTCGGGTGGAGACAGAGGCTTCCAACGTGGATGTGGTTGCCCCATGAGCAATGTGGGTTTGACCCTCGCGGGTCTACAGAGATGCACGTTTTTTCATTACATACAGTATTGTAAATGTTCTTTCTCTTCCTTACGACTTTCTTAATAACGCTGGTTTTCTCGATCTCATTTTATTGTAAGAATATAGTGTATAGGGGCGCCTGGGTGGCTCAGTCGTTAAGCGTCTGCCTTCGGCTCAGGGCGTGATCCCGGAGTCCTGGGATCAAGCCCCACATCAGGCTCCTCTGCTGGGAGCCTGCTTCTCCCTCTCCCACTCCCCCTGCTGGTGTTCCCTCTCTCACTGGCTGTCTCTCTCTCTGTCAAATCAATAAATAAAATCTTTAAAAAAAAAAAAGAATACAGTGTATAACACGTATCACATGAAATTTGTGTTCATCCACTGTTTATGTTACCAGGGAGGCTTCTGGTCAACAGGAGGCTAGTTGTAAAGTTTTGGGGAGTCAAAAGTTATGTGCAGATTTTCTACTTGGGGAGGTCAGGGGTGCTGGTTTAGGGTCAACTGTACCTCTTGGGAGGAGTAAACCAAAGAACGGATGCCAAGTGCTTAGGGGGTACCCGAGAAATAGCTGTCAGGTGTTTACAGCTCTCTCCAAGTTTGGGGAAGGGAGCAGTTGGGTGCAGGGCGCTGGCTGGGTGGTTTGATGTGAAGCTTGGTCCCCAGGGCCCTGGATTTGATTCGGTGGTGTCTCTGCTCAGGAAAGCCGGTAGAGGAGTGAGCGTGAGAGAGCGTGACCAAGGAGGGTGCCAGGAGCCGCACTGGGGCAGGAGCTGGGGATGCCAGCGGCAGAGTGGGGCTGAATGCAAGGCGCAGAAAGTGTGGAAGTGACCTAGCAGCTGCCATATTTCTGACTTGAGGTGGTCAGCCATCCCCTGGCTCAGAACACCAACGAGCTGGGTGCTGTTGGGAGGCCTCTTAGGGCAGAGACCCCATGACCGCGGTATCCCTGGCCCACAGCATGGCGCTCAGCTCATCACCATGGCTCCACAAACGTGTCATGTGAATGAATTAGGGGATGGATGGCGAGGGGGTGGAGGCTGGCACCAGGGCTTTGGGAGAGTGCGTGGAGCTCAGTGCGGCCTCTTATGAACTGTGTGACACAGAATCACACTGCCATTGATGAGTTCTTTAAAAAGCCAGATTCTCTATTAAATGGTCTTGTTTTAGTTAATGATTACAATCCCCCTGTGAGACAGACATCATTGTCTTTGTCTCACAGACACGGGAACCAAGGCTGAGAGGAGAGAAACCTTTCTGAGGGTTCCATGTCTTGTGTGTGGTGACTAATGACTGTGTGGTGTTCGTGGCCTTGTTGGGGTCCATTGAACAGTCCCTGTAACATTATAGGAGGTAAGTGAACGTGGCATGTGAGGTCTCTGTCTCTCTCTCTGTCTAGGCTGAGGAGCTCAGTGAAGAGCAAAGGACCCATGAACAACCTGAGAGGACTTATTTCTGAGTAAGCCATCTTGGACGCACCTCCCTTGGAGAAGCCTCTTGGAACTCCCAGAAGCAGCTCGTGGAGCGTGAATGGTGAAGACTGAACAACTGGACAGGTAGGGATGGCATGCTAGTCAGAATCCTAAATTAAAGTTCACATGACGCCATAGCCACTCACAAGCCACTGAGCCCTGGGGATGATGTTGGGTTCACCAGGAAAATGGGTTTTGCTTTGCTGGGCCGAAGCCTGTATTGGCTGTGTACTCTGGGGGGACCAGCTCTGTAGAGTTGACCGTGGGTATAGATGTGAAAACATTACTGAGAGACAGGGATAATTCACGGGGAAGAAGTCAGCCACCCCTGCAGGACAGTCCTTTTCTATCTGAAGGATTAAAGGTGCCTGTGAATTCTTTGGCAGCCTTCCCACCAACAGGTGGGGTTCACATCTCAACCCTTTGAATCTGCCTGGGCTTTGTGACCAACAGACTAGGACAGAGGGGATGCTATTACACACCTTAAGAAATTGGAAGCTTATACTTCCCGGCTCTTTGAATTCTCTTTCTAAGAGCTCCGAGCTGCTGTGTAAAAAGTGTGACTACTCTGAGACCATGATGCTGGAAAGGTTACATGATGACCCAGCTGTGCCCAGCCCTCCAGCCATTGCCACCAGGGTGCCAGACATGGGAGGGAAGTCATCTGGTCCTCAGACCAGCCCATCCACCAGCTGATTTCGCTGAGTGGTTTCCCCTGATGCCATATGGAGCAGAAGACTTACCCAGCTGAGCCTTGCTCAAGTTCTTGACCCATAAAATCATGAGATGTAATCAATTGTTGCCTTTTTTTAAAAGGCAGTAAGTTTTGGACTAATTCATTATGCAGTAATAGATAACCAGAACAATCAAATTGATTGATTGATTGATTTTTTTTTTTTTTTTTTGGTCCAAACTGGGGAGAGCTGCAAGTGTTAGTCATGAGAACAGTGTTTGCGGGGAGGAGCAGGAGGCGTACTGGGCACCCGAGAGCGTTTAGGGGCGGTGTTGCCCTGAAGTTGAGTCTCTACGGACTAAGTCCTTGTCATCAGCTCACATCTAATAAAACATACCCAGGCGTACGTGAGCCCTTTGGGCTTAAAAAAGGTGGGAGTAATGATGGTGCAGGTCTTCTGGAAGAGAATGTGCTGTCTTCCTCCAGCTCAGAGCCTACCTTGTCCAATAATTCTGACGGAGAAGACCTGCTTGCTTGCCTGCCTGGGGCAATGCCAGGGCATCTGCAGTGTGACGGGACTGGCTTCTGGGGCAGAGGATCTGGCTTGTGCTCCTTGGCCCTCTCACCTTCTATGAACCTCTAAGGGCAGGCTTGAGGTCTTCTGTTCCTTTATTCTCCATCAATGTCAAACCTGGAAAGAAGAGACCTGCTGCTTTCTGGTTATAACAGCGATAAACAGTCACGCAGTAGAGACTGGATTATTGTCAGCGTCGCTCTTTCTGTGAGTGTGTATGGGCGATGTGTTCTGTGCCTGGCCTCACAGTGCTCACCGTCATCCTGAGCTGAGCAGGAAGACAAGTGCAACAGGGGCAGTGCGGGCCTCCTGGGGGGGCCGTGCCAAGGGGAGGATGGCAACGTCTGCCAAGAACTTCTCGGGAATGGAGCGGGCACATCAGATGAAGTGAACACGTCATAATTCAGGCGTCGCTGCTGAGGGGTGACGTTGGGAGAGCCAGGTTAGCCACAGGCACAAGAAGGTCCTGCATGCTTGGGAATGTGTGCAGAAAGGAGGAGCAAAGGCGGTCGATCCTGATAGACCCCAGCAGAGATCTCAGAAGTGGTGGTGGCTTCTGCTTGATTCCCTCGAGACCTGAAAGCGATGGTAAGGAGGAGTATCTTTATGGAGTGCCTACTGCTTGCCTAACTCTTCTGTCTTTAAAATTCCCAAACATGTGTGAGGAAGGAAATAGCACCCCCAGTTTACAGACAAGGCAACTGAGGTTTGGAGAAGTTCAGTGTTTTGATTAAGGCCACACAATTGCTTAGCGGCTGAACGAGTTCATCCCGGGCTGGTTCAAAATTTCACATTTCCTCTTTTCGGAAGAATCAGACTTCCGTCGGGGTGAAAGCCTCTGAGATTAATCTGGTACTTTGTCATTTCACGGTTTCCTGGTCAGATTATCCAGGATTCGGAGAGGATTTGGAGGTCACCTGGTCAGTCCAACCGTAACTTAAACCTTCATCACGCTTTCCCCACTTGAGAGGAGATAGCAAAGACTGTGGAGGAGACCTTCACTTCTGTGCGCTTTTCCCTCTGGCCGAGCTGGCTTATCTTCACCTTGTTACTCCGGGTATGATGCACATTTTCTCCTGTTTCCCTCCAGCATCCATAGGATCGTACTTTATTGGGATACAAAATTATGTATTCTCCCTGATCCTGATTTTATTTTGTGGCCAAGAAGACCAGAAGGAAGTACATCCAAATGTTAAAAGTCATCATCTCTGGGGTACGGAAGAACTTCTTTTTTTCTTTTTTTTTTTTTTTAAAGATTTTATTTATTTATTTGACAGAGATAGAGACAGCCAGGGAGAGAGGGAACACAAGCAGGGGGAGTGGGAGAGGAAGAAGCAGGCTCATAGCGGAGGAGCCTGATGTGGGGCTCGATCCCATAACGCCGGGATCACGCCCTGAGCCAAAGGCAGGCGCTTAACCGCTGTGCCACCCAGGCGCCCCTATGGAATAACTTCTGATTGTTATGTCTGGGCTTATCTTTTTTTTTTTTTTTTTCCTGCATGGTCCCAAACTTTTACAAGGAAAAGCTCATTGTTTGGAAAAGCTTTGGTACAGCCTGGCAGGGTACAATCAGATGTAGAGTCTTCAGAAATCCAGGGATTGGGACCTCTTCCGTGGAAGAGAGTGGGTGATATTGACGGAGATCAAAACCCTTCTTGTGCGTAACTCACACACACAGGACTTGAAAAGCCTTTGTGAGTGCTGAATGGAAGTGTTATTTTCTTCACCCTATCTCTCAGAGAAGTTGGGAAAGATGAAAGAGGCAAAGTCAACATGTTTCTTTGAACTTCCTAGAAGAAAGAACCGATGTAGGACAAAATGTTATTTATTTCTAGCAGCAAAAGGAGGTGCCCTTAGAGAGAAGGTGGTAGGCTTGCTTTATTGATATTCCCATTATTGTTCATAATAGTAACACTGTGGTCCACCCTGGCTAGTCCAGTTCCCATCCTAGTCGCCATAGGGAAACTGCCCATCTGACCTCATTACTCCCCTGTCTGAAAACTTTTCAGGGCTCCCTATTGCCTGTAGGATGAAATTCGATTCTGTCAAATGATCTACTGACACCACTCTGAGCATTAGGCCTCTGTAGGTCCAACTATATCTCAGGGCCTTTGCACATGCTTGGCCCAATGTCCAAAATGCTTTTTCTCTTCTTGTACCCCTTGAAAACTCCTATGCAACCTTCAAAGTCATGATCCAGAGACTTCCTCCACGTCTTCCTGGCTCTCTCTCCCCTCCTGAATGCATCGCACACTCAGTCCCAAATCAGCGGCTCTTCCATGCTCCTGCTAGTACATGAGGCCCAGCCCAGCTGGGCTGTGAATCCTTCGAGGGAAGGGGTGACGTCCTGCTCACCACTGTCTCCCAGGGCCTAGCAAGTGACTGGCACAGAGGATTCACACGAAAGGAGTTTGTTGGACTCAGTGGTTGGACCACATGCTGGAAAAACATCAGGATCCTAGCGGTGTAAGCCTTGAAATAACATACAGAAAAGAGAGACATCTTGACTGAAAAATACAGACATTTCTCCATGTAATTAGTAATTTGATTTCACTCTTGGTTGTTTGACTTGTGATGCAACAGTCCTACCAGTTCCTATTAAACTGCTCTGAGCTGTTGTGAACTCTTGCTTTGTTTCTTCATGAAACGGGGACTAGGAGGGAATGAAGTCCCTGGTAGGATATCCAAATGGACAACTGTGTCCACCATCATGGGCCCTGCAAATCAGGACTGATGGACAGCGAGAAATGTTCTGCCAGCCTGCTTCACGCTGAGGGGCACCTTGAAGGCATCCACTAGGGACAACTCAACTCAGCTAAGAACTTGGCCAGCAATGACGAAGGTATCTGAGAACCTGATACCATAGTGCGATGGAAGTCATCTCAGGTGTGGAGGGGACATCAGACGGGCTCTGACTTACTGCACAACCAAGAATCAGCCTCAGATGTTACTGGAAAGCAACTTGTGTTTCTGTCACCAGCTCCCGTTTCCCATCCCATTCTTTCCCTTGTTCCTGCAAAGTCCCAGTCCAAGTCCAACGTGGGGAGACATTTTCACAACATTTTACAGAAGCTCTTCTTCCTTACATTTTCTAAAGTTCAGCCTCCTCCAAATTAGAATGGCTAAAATGGCGTATCATCGAGAGAGACACGGCATATTGGCCTACATTCGTCTCCCTTGATTCCGAGAAAGTCTAGATCCTATTTTGCTCAACAGACGTTTCTTGAGGTTGTAAATGTTCCATGGCTAAACTTCTGCATATTCCATGCTGGGCCTCAAAGGTCAAAGCAAGGGCACCCGGGTGGCTCAGTCAGTTAAGCATCTGCCTTCAGCTCAGGTCATGATCCCAGGGTCATGGGATGGAGCCCCACATTGGGTTCTCTGCTTAGTGGGGAGTCTGCTTCTCCCTCTGCCTCTGCCCCTCCGCTTCGCTTGTGCTCTCTGTCAAATACATAATAAATAAAATCTTAAAAAAAAAAGTTGAAGCAAACACGCTCATCTTCTCAATTTTTGCTGTTGGTGTGGGATGGAGAGGAGAGACTGTGACAGGCTTTAAGCTCCAAGGACCCCTGTGTCCGATAGAGGTGGCACCCCTCTCCCACACTGGGTGTTGTCCATCCCTTAAGTCCTTGCCATTATCATAGGTAAAAAGAGATATACTGGTTTTCTTTCACTGTGAGTTCTGTTGACATCTGTATATATTCATTGATTGTGTATGTGTGTAAGCACACTACTTGAAATCTGTTACTTGGTTTTTTTCTTGTGGTTTTAAGGTTTTTCATATTAGTTTGTAAGAGCACTTTGTTTATTAAGGAAATTTGCCCTCTATCTGTCACTTGAGTTGTAAACCTTTCGCTCCACAGATCTTTGTCTTTGACCTTATGGCTCCCCTACCCCCATGGATATTTTAAAGTTATTTATTTCTACCAAATCCAGTTTGGTATTTTTCTTTATGGTTTCTTGTTGTCATAGCTTTCTTAAAAAGATTTTCTTCATTCTGAGATTATAAACATATTTTTGTCTCTCCTCTATATTTTCCTTCTTTCTTTTCTTTTTCTTTTCTTTTCTTTTTCCTTTCCTTTTCTTTTCTTTTCTTTTCTCTTCTCTTCTTTTCTTTCTTTCTTTCTTTCTTTCTTTCTTTCTTTCTTTCTTTCTTTCTCTCTCTCTCTTTCTCTCTCACTCTCTCTCTCTTTCCTTCCTTCCTTCCTTCCTTCCTTCCTTCCTTCTCTATGTTTATATTATTAATCCAATTGGAATTGCTTTAATATTGGAATGAGATAGGAATCTAGCCTAATTTTATCAAATAGCTGGTCAGTTTTCCCAACACTATTGATTAAATCATCGTTTTTATCATTGGTTTAAGATACCTCCTTTGACATGGCACAAATTTTCATAGGAACTTGGGTTTATTTTTGAGCTCTTTGAACTATTCTGTTGATCTGTCCATTCCTAAACCAGCACCAAGGTATTTTGATTGTGGTAGCTTTATGAAATATTTCAGTATCTGATGTTAGCCTTCCCCATTTTCCTCCAGGTTTTCTGATTTTCCCCGAGTTTTTCAAGTGTTTTCTTTTTAATGAACTATAAAATCATTATGTCTAATTCTAAAAATACCCCATTGAAATCTTGGCTAACACTTGCAAATTGTTTGAGAGAGGTAGATACAATGATATTAACAGTAGCATAATGTGTAAAGGGGTGAAAAACTGGAATCCTGAACGCCCATTAACAAGATGATACATTAAAACATATAAAATGCATCAGTGAAAGAGAATGTACTGATGTTATCTGCTTCAGTATGGATGACTCACCCAAGCATAATATTAAGTAAAAAAAGAGCCAGTCACAGAGGAAAACAGCATTATACAATATATATATATATATATATATATATATATATATATATATATGCGTCTACGTGTGTGTATATGTGTGTGTATGTAACATGAAGAAGTTGATGTTGCTTAGCAATACATGTTTACATAGTAAAAGTGAAAGGAAATGCATGGAAGTGGTAAACACAAGTTCAGGATAGTGGTTTCTGGAAGTAGGGGCAGGGAGGGGACCCGGCCAAAGGTAGTCTCAGGTACCGTTGTCTCTCTATTGATATGATTCTATTTCCTAAAGCTAAGATACAAGAGAGTTTGTTATATTATTTTCTGTATATTTCTGTATGTCTTAGATGCTTATATTGCTTTTTTTAATTAAAAAGTCTACTGAGTACATAAAATAAGACATAAATACAATGGGAAGATATCCTCACTTTTAGATGAGGAGGCGTCAATATTATATTTTCAGTTCTCTGTGACTTCTCCTTAGGCAATAGAGTTATCTTTCCCCTTACTGCTTCGTATTGAGACTTTTAAATGTTTATAATTATATGTTTATAAAACTATAAACACAACACCAGGGTTGAACAGGAAAATATTTACCCGATCGTTAAAAGAGGAATTCCCTCTCTCTAGAAGAAATCATAAAGAATCGAGTGGTTTGACTAGATAAAAACTTTTGAGAGAGAGAGACTGGTTGGGGTGGGGGAGAGGGAGAGGGAGAGAGAGAATCTTAAGCAGGCTCCATGCCCAACACAGAGCCCCATGCAAGGCTAGAGTTCTTGACCCCAAGTTCATGACCTGAGCCGAAATCAAGAGTTAGATGCTTACCCAACTGCGCCCCCCAGACCCCCCTAGATAAAAGTTTTTAGGAATCTTCATTACTACTAAAACATCATAAACAATTCAAAAGGCAAATGAAAACTTAGAAAAAATATTTCTGGTAATATGGTAAAGGATCCATACATTCCTACATAAAAATATTTATACCGACCAATAAGAAAATGCTCAGACTCTAATGAACACAGTGAACAAAAGACGAGAATAAGAGATACACTGAGGATAAGAGCAAATGGCCAATAAACAAAGAAAGCAAGCCGAGCCTTACTAAAGTTACTTGAAACAACAAGGTGACTGTTGTTTAACCTGCTAAATAAACAAACACTAAGGGTAAGACAAGAAAATATTGGCAAGGGCCGTGAGGCAGCTACTCTCATACCCTGCTGGTGGGGGTATCATCTGGTACAACTTTTGGAAAGTCAGCGAAAAGATTTCCAGGGCTCTATGCCTCACCTCCAGCCGACAAAAACACCGTGTAGATGTGGAGTCTTGTGCTGTCCTCTTAGGCACTCAGGACGAATCCACGTCCTCCCTCTAGTGGGACTTGAAGGCCTGTGCCTTCCCGCTTCTCTTTGGCGTTTTGCTGTGACGGCTTGAAGCAGGCTTTCTTAAGCTCAGCGCTGTGGACATTTGGGGCCGGATATTTCTTTGTGATACGGGCCTGCCTTGTCTGTCACAGGGTGGATAGCGGCAGCCCAGTCCTCCGCCCACAAAATGCCAGTGGAGAATAGTCATGACAGAAATGTCTCTAGACATTTGTCCCTGGGAAAGGGGCAAACTGCCTCTGGTTAAGGACCGCGGGTTTAAAGAGTTAGTCTTCCTAGGGATGTATGTTGCGTCTTCCTCTGGGCTGGGAGCATAAACCTTCTTCTCACCGAAGGAGAGTTGATCTCACATCATCAGAAGAACATGTAGGATGCCTTTACGTGGGAGTGGCCAACTTCAGAAAACGGCTACTAACCCGCCGTGTCTTCTCCCGCCAGGCATTTTCTTTCCTGGGCCTCAGTTTCTCCATCTGCCAAAATGAAGAACTCGAGCTAGAATCGTTGGCTTTCAAAGTGCTCATCAGAGGCCCTCTGTGGGCTGCTGCGAGGTAAAGGGGTAGGCTGCGAAGATACCGTCCTTCTTTTCCCAAAGGAGCTGCACTTCACCTGTCTTACACTGTGGTCTCCAGAGAAGGGCTGTCACAGTGTCATCAAGCACGGGTGTGATGAGCTGGGACATTGAGACATGTTCTAAGGTGCCTATTCTGTGATGGCTGGGTGGGCCCTGAAGGCAAAGACACACCCTGCCATGAAGGGGGGTGTTTTCCACGGCAGGGAATAGGTGGTCCTAGCGGAGAGCTGTGACCCTGGGGCAGGAAACTTGATTGGTCTTTGGCCTGGTCCAGACTAATGGGCCTAGACTGGGAGGCCCAGGGGAGCTACAGAACGTGTCTGCTCTCATCATTGAGCTGTCCTGGAAACAGGAAGCTGGCACAGAGCCAACAGTGCTCAGGTTACTTGGATTTTCCCTGGCATGGCAGCAAGGAGCCAACAGCGGGGACAGCCACTCTGGAGTCCTCTAGCCTACCTGTGGGTGTGTTTGAGTTTTATTCTTGCTACAAGAGCGGCCAGGATGGAGCCTAGGTGCACAAAAAGATCTGACCGAGGCCTCGTTGGGGGCGTCAGCAGGAGGCATCCAAGGGAAGAGCTGGGCCTCTTCACGGCTGGAAATGAGCACTGGTGAGGTGTGCTGTAGGCCGTTCTTCCTCAGCCTTTGGTTTCCCTAGAACGGGAAACCTGCAGAAACCAGCAGGACACCGCACTGCGAGCAGGCCCACGGGGGACAGAAAGTCAAGAGACCATTGGGTTCCACTTTCTTATTTTTTTAAAAGATTTTTTAAATTTATTTTGGAGGGGGGAGGAGCAGAGGGGTAGGGACAAGGAGGGGGAAAGAAGCTCAAGCAGACCTCGCTGAGCGTGGAGCCCAGCTTGGCGCTCGATCTCACGACCCTGACATCATGGCCCAAGAGTCGGACGCTTAACTGACTGAGCCACCCAGATGCCCCACATTGGGTTCCCCTTTAAAAAGTGAGTTAATTTTTAAATAAAGGTGGCGCCCCTGGGTCAGGAGCGCTTTTCCTCACTGACTTCATACAAGGGGTCCAGGTACGTCTGCGTCAAGAATCAGGTAACTCCAGCTCCGTCTCCACACATGACCCCTGCCTCTATCATCATGCTTATCTACTTTCAGTTTTTACAGTTGGTCACAAACAAGGTCAAGCCTTTGTCTATCTTTGCGCTTTGATCTGTGTCTTATATAAGGTGTTGTCATGGAGGAAAAGCAGCGTTGAATAATGATTATTTATTTTTTCTCCCATAACATGACTGAAGATTTTACAGGGATGAGGTGAGAAAAACCTCCTGGCTTTTAATCCTTTGAAATTTGGAAAGTAGTTCTAAAAGTTCCATTTGCCACCTTCGCTCTCTTCCAGATCTGCTTTTTTTTCTGAGCCTGACTGAAACCATGCTAAGATTTGTAGTGCCCACAGTGAACGTGACTTCAGAGCTCAGTGGTCTGCAAGACGGAGATCTTTCAGAAAAAGAACTCATTAGCATGACGCAGGAGGCTCTGAAGGTAATCATTTCAAGATGGAGTATCGAGGACAACCCAGGCCTTTGTCATGACTGATGGAATCTCTTCTCTGGGCAACCCGACAATTTCCACAGCAGCTTCTCTGCCGGGCATGGCAATCAGGAGCTATTTTAGGAAGGCCTGGGCATCCAGCTGCAAGAGTTTTGACAAATCACACATACAGAGGCGAACCGTGTGTGTCTTCACGCTCTCTTCTCATTGGGAGATGCAGGGATGTGTCCAGAATTGACAGGAGCTAGGGACAGGCACCCTCTCTCAGGCGGGGTCTCTGGACAGGACTGCCAGAGGGCAATTCACGTTTTTGAGAAAAGCAAGTCCGAGTAGGATTGCTGTTACCCTGCTTCCTCCTCCTACTAACTGCTACGATTGTGTGAGGACAGTTTATCAGAACTGCCATGTGATAGACACTGGGGTCCAAAAGATGAATAGGACATCCTTTCTGTCCCAAAAAGGAGACTGTATTCAAGCCCACTTGGTGAGCTTTGGATGGTTAGAAAATATGATTCTGATGTTTGTTAAAGACAGTGAGGAAGGACTTTATTCAAGGGATGGCTGCTATGGGGTTTTGCAATAGGGGAGAGAGAGAGGGCTCCACTCTGAATATAAGGAAAAGAAGGGATTTATAGCCAAGGAGCAAGGGAGCAGAGTTGGGGAAGGGGGTCAGTGGATGGAAAATTACCCAGAGGGTAATTTTAAAAATTTTATTCATTCATTATTTATTTATTTAGAGAACAGAGAGTATATGGAGGGAGAGGGGCAGAGGGGGAGGGAGAGGGACAAGCAGACTACACTGAGCCAGGAGCCCAACATGGGGCTTGATCCTAGGACCCTGAGTTCATGCCCTGAGCCAAAACCAAGAGTCAGACACTTGACTGAGCCACCCTGGTGCCCCAAGGATAGGGGGATTCTAGCTAAGCTCACCACATAGGATATTGCTGAAGGCAGGCCAGAGTGATCTGATATCACTGAGGGGGGATAAAGAGAGATGAGAAATTTGGTCAAATATCCAGGGTGACTGGATATTGAGGGTAGGAGAGTCTCACTGCACTGATGTAGCAGGATTCTTGCTCTTGAGGGCAAGGCCTCCTAGTGGATCAAGGGCCCAGAAGAGCCTGGCTAAAGCTCGGTTGAGGAGAATCCTTGTCAGGACTCACCACTTCTGCCTCTCGTCCCAGCGTGGATGAAGTCCCTCAGTAGAGATGCAGGTCCAGAACCTTCCAAGGAAGCATATACTGAGTACTTATCTTCCTCTGTGTCTCCAGAATGTACGGTTTCCTTCCCACCTTGGGTGCCTTCTTCATTGTGGCTGCCATTTAATTCCGTATCTGGGAACGTTCCGATCGTGGTAGACGCTCTACCCGCATTATCACAGTCACGCTCACAGCAGTCTGGGCCAACACTAGACAAGTGGATGTTTCAAATCTGAGGGGAAAATACCAGAAATCAAAGGTTCAGGGAGTTGAAGTGACACACAGCCCATCAAGGGCAGAGGTACACTTCAACCCCAGGGCTCTTCCTTCCAAAGTCCCTCAACGTGAGGTCATTCTACCTCATTCTAAATTGGTGTTCTCGGTTCAATTATTGATTCTAGGGGTATTCTAGAAATTATCCATGTGCTTGTCAAATTCAGAACATGGAGGCTAAATCTACCCCCTCTTTCTTCTGCCTCCCTTGCTTAAGCAACAGGAGTTTATTTTCCCACAGTTTGGGAGGCTGGAGGTCCAAGATCAAGGTGTTGGTAGGGTGGGTTTCTTTGGAGGCTTCTCTCCTCGGCTTGCAGATGGCCATGTCTTTGCTGTGGCGGCTTCTCTGTGCACACACTCCTGTCTCTCTCCCTCTTCGTCCAAGGACCCAGACATGTTGGATTAAGGCTCCACCCATATGACTTCACTTCAAGATCCTCATTTAATTATCTCTTTAAAGACCCTGTCTTCCAATACACATTCTGAGATGTACAGGGGTTAGCACTTCAATGTTTGAATTTGGGGAGGACAGAATTCATAACATCTAACATATTTTAAACATCACTTGCAAAAGATGCAAAGATGAACAAGACACTCTCTTCATCCTGCAGAAGCTTACAGGTTAGATAGAGCTACCTAAAGAAATCGAGGGATGATGAGTGAATTTGGAGCTCAGAGGAGGGTCAGGTTACCATGGGCTATAGTGGTCCAGGAAGGCTTCTGGGAGGAGGCAACATACAGAGGGTCTGGGAAGATGTATATACATTTCTAGAAACTCAAAGATAAGATCTTGCCTAAAAGTTAAATAGACATAAAGGTGAGCACTCAACCTGATGTGATTTCATAAGCATTTCTTGGGTATCTATTCTCTGCTAGGCATTGAGCTGAGAGATGGAATACAAAGACAGGTATTTGCTCTTGAGTTGGCCACAGCCCAGGAGAAGGGTGATTTTAGAGCGATCTGAGCATCAATAATATACTAGACAGGAGAGTTGATAGCACAGCTCGGCCGTCTGAAGTTGGCTGCTGGGGCACAGCAGAGGTGTGTGGCTCAGGGACCCCACATTGACAACAGGGCGTTGTTTGTGCTGATAACCTTGGCTTGATCTGAGTCCTTTCTACAGCTCCCCAGGAAGGGGAGCATAGGCCTTGTGTCCATTCCCTGTACACACTGTTTTGATTAAATACTTAGCCTCCATCTGCTATTTAGTTTA
The DNA here is from genome assembly GCF_024610735.1 of Ursus americanus. Taxonomy (NCBI): domain Eukaryota; kingdom Metazoa; phylum Chordata; class Mammalia; order Carnivora; family Ursidae; genus Ursus; species Ursus americanus. The sequence continues at coordinate 75,119,419 of NC_142133.1, forward strand.
CATACTGTTCAGATTTTGAGTTCCACGTGGCAGGACCTTGTCTTCTATATTTTACTATTTGCACCATTCGCCCTGCTTGTGCCATGCCCCCCGTAAGCCACAGACATTAATCAGAGTTTGGGTTCCAGCCATGACAGATTTTGACCTGACAGCATCTAAATCCTGAAAATGTTTCAAACCAGAATGCAAACCCATTGTCCTCCCAACTCTGTATAATTTCCATTAATTGCTCTAATATGCTGGCTCCTCTTTTTGATTGCGTGCCCTTTAGAAAAAAAAAATCATTGATACATTAATTATAGCTTTCATCAGGAGGTTCGAGCATTTCTAAACATTTATTTGAATTTCATGCCAAACTGGGGGATAATTGCATAGAAAAGGATCATGCTGGGTTAGATTCTGAGATGGGTTTTCAAATATCCTTCCTCCAGTATAAACAGCCCAACTGGCAGTGCTGGTATCTTAGTCTCTGTGTGCTTTGACGGAGCCCATTTCCTGTGTAGTGATAACACGGGATAATAGATAATAGTCTGAGATGTAGACTTCAAGCTCAATGGCTCAGATACCCTTTCTGATCCAAAGCTGTGGCAGGTGAAATTGCAAAGCCTGGGTCTTGGAAAAACGCTAAAGGTGCCAACAGCTGGGGCTAGAGTGACACAGGTGTGTTCTACAGCGAGTCCCGGGAGGACCCAGTCTATCCATACGGCTGACAGCAGTGTTGACCAGAACCCTGGAGGGCCCAGCTGAATTCCGGCAGGTGGTGTCCTCTGCTCCCACTGAAGGTCTGGAGGGTGCTTCCTGGGGTCTCCGCTGTCCATCGTAGGGGGCCTGATGGCCACTGTCTCGCTTTCTGCTGGGCCCCTGGATTCCTTCCTCCTCCCTGCTGGGCCCACCAGACCCATGTATACTTCTGCAGGTTTCATCATGTGACACTTTTCTTTAAGGTTTCCTGAAGGTTTGCTTGTCAGAAGCCACAGATGGGGAATTACAAATGAAGAGTTTTAGTGATGTACACAAAAAGGAATTTTGCAAACAAATGGTTTCCATAAACAAACCATTTGTTTGAAATCAGATCGCTTCCTGCTGGATTGGCACCACACACATTACTGGGAGGGAGCTGGAACACAGCCTTCCAGAGCACTCTGATTGGGCTCCTGGCTGGAGCTGGGTTCTCTGTCTTGGTGAATTTCCCTGGGGGGGGGGGGGGAGCGCTCACCACCAAGCAGGTGAATGGAGCACAGGACGTGGAGCAGGAACTATGGGTTCTTACTCCACTGTGTCCCCTGTGACCTTGGGGATGTCATTCCAAGTGAGGCCTCATCTGTCAACGTACAGTACATTTTCGTGCAATCACGCACACTAATACAGGGCTACCATTTATCGAATACTTACTGTGAATCACACAGAAAGCTGGGAAGTTTACCTATATGATTTAATTTTATCTCCACAACTTGGAAAAGTAGTTATTATGAAGACTGGGGACGTAGCTTGCCCAACATCATAAAACTAATAACAAGAAAATCCCAAACCCAGGATGTAGTTTGGACTCCAAAGCTTGTGCTTTTTCTCTGTACCAGGCTGCCTCTGTGAGCGTTTTAGATCTAGTTGGTTCAGGTGTGTGTGAGTGTATGTGCACACATGTGTGCAAGGACGTGCTCATATGTGGGCTTTTTTTTTTTTTGAAGACTTTATTTATTTGGGGGGGAGAGTGCACGTGGCCTTGGGGGGGGCGCAGAAGCAGACTCCCTGCTGTGCATGGTTTGTGGGGATAGGGAAGAGTGCCTCAGGGGGCTCCAGGCTGGATCCCAGGACCCCAAAATCATGATCTGAGGCTAAATTGGATACATAACCAACTGAGCCACCCAGGCGCCCCTCATAGGTGGGGTTTTATACCAGGGAAGCGAGCTCTGTGTCTCTGGTTCCAAATCCCCCAGGACACAGTTTTATCACCATATCCCAAGGTCTAGCTGTCCTCTTCAGCCTCTCCCAGAAGCAAGCACTCATGGTTTCATTCTGTTTTTATTTTCTGGATAGATGAAAACATTGTGAGGTGTTTTTTTGTTTTTTTTTTTTTTGCACGTGTATAATAATTGAACGAATCCTCAAACCTGGCTTACGTGACATAAATGACGTAACTGATGCCTTATACTTTTGAGACTCCTACACCATGTTGCAGAATTACACTGTTCCTGTTTTCTGGGCAGTCGGGGGAGTGGAGGCACCTGCCTCCCTGTCTGCCGCTGGGGCCGTGACCAGCACTATCTCAGATAACCCTCCCCGAATCCTCAGAGAAGAGGATTATGATAATCTCCCCAGGAGGACAGCTGAAGAAACACTGAGGCTCAGAGAGCGTCCCACATTGGTCTCGAATCACCGAGGGAGAAAGTAGCAGCCCTGGGCCTCCCCACCAGACTTGAAGTGCTGTATTCCTCCCACCAGCCCTGCTGGCTAGATGTGCTCGCTCACCCGTGGCCAGCCCCAGAAGGCTGGGATGCCTGCGGGGCCCCCTGAGCGGGAAGGAAGCAGCCCACCCTGTGAACACCAGCGGGGCGCACTCACTGAACATCCGCTGGGCACCAGTTTGGTGGTGGGGTGTAAGGATGTGATGGATAGTAAGGTGGCGTCTTGATAAGAACAGCTTCCCACCTCTGTAGGGCACACTCTAGTCTACATATTGTTTCCATGCCCATCATGTCACGATGACGCTCGTCCCTCAGCACCAACCCCAGTCTGGTGACAGATCCGGCAAGGGCCAGGGATCAGAAAGAGAGGGGGAGGCGCTGCAACATGGCCAAACAGAAAGTGTTTGAGGCACGGGTCAGGGGCCAGCGGGGAGGATGGGACGATGCTCGAACACACGGGCCGGCAGCAGATGCTTAAGCTGGTGTCTGAAGCCAGGACTCCGGGAATGGGCGTTGTTAAGAGCAAGAGCGAAGGGGTCAGGAAGAATCCTAAGGGATCTGAGCTGACCAGCATCAGAGCAACCCTCGGGGGCTCAGCGGGCCCCGTGCTGTGTCCCCCTTTTCAATAAAATATGATCCTCATACAGACAACCTGGTGTAGTCGTCCACTGTGTTCGTTAAATCCAGCACTCTCTCTGTGCTGCTCTCCCCGCAGAAAATTTCACTGCTGCATAGTTGGTGGCCCGAGACGTGAGCTTCTGGGGACACTGGTGGGGCAGAGCTGTGTGCCCTAGAACGTCCCATGGGGGGCGGAGCTGTGCAGCCCACGTCCAGACCCTCGACACCCTGCTTTATGCTTTTGCAAGGCGAGCTTTCACTTTGGTGCTTCCAGGCAGGATTTTCCTTCCTTTAGGGATGATGGAACAGAGGGAGATGAGGTGACTCACTCAGCATCACTCAGCAAGCCTGGGGTCCTGGGACTTACTCTTGATGAGGCATTCCTTTGATGTATTAAGTGACCAGCCTTCTTCCAGGCGGAGGACTTATGGAACTGCCCCACCATCCTTCCCTGTTATCATTGCTTCCATTTAAAAGTACATTCTTCCCCACGGCTCAGCCTTCTTGCTGCCGACGGACTCTAATTACTGGGAAGGTCTTGAGGATGAGCTGAAATCCTCCTGTCATCCCATACAGGACCCAGGGTTTCACAGAAGTTTCCGGTCCATCCCTCTCTTCTCTAGGGCCACCGTCTCTGATTTCTTCAGTCTGTCCTTCCAGGAAGAAGTCCAGGCATGTCTTAGCCCTGATGGCCTTTTCTGGTTGATTTCTGAACATGTCTATCAAGGGAAGTGAAAATCCAGTAACCCAGGGCAGATCTAATCAGGTCGGTGCACAGAGAGGACTCTGCTAGCTGTGTCGCTTCCCCTCTCCCCCACACTCTCGGTGAGACAGTCTCTGAAGAGGACGTGACCACCCATCCCATGTGGGTCCATTTCCGGATGGGGGTCTCTGCTGGTTCTAGAGGCTTCTGTCTTCCTTCCTCACTGGGTGTAAGCCCTGTGGGCACGGGCATTGCATTTCAACATCTCCCCTCCTGCACCCCCACCTGTGAGCTTCACCAACGGGGCGCACTCACTGAACATCCGCTGGGCACCAGTTTGGTGGCGGGGTGTAAGGGTGTGATGGATAGTAAGGTGGTGTCTTGATAAGAACAGCTTCCCACCTCTGTAGGGCACACTCTAGTCTACATATTGTTTCCATGCCCATCATGTCACGATGACGCTCGTCCCTCAGCACCAACCCCAGTCTGGTGACAGATCCGGCAAGGGCCAGGGATCAGAAAGAGAGGGGGAGGCGCTGCAACATGGCCAAACAGAAAGTGTTTGAGGCACGGGTCAGGGGCCAGCGGGGAGGATGGGACGATGCTCGAACACACGGGCCGGCAGCACATGCTTAAGCTGGTGTCTGAAGCCAGGACTCCGGGAATGGGAGTTGTTAAGAGCAAGAGCAAAGGGGTCAGGAAGAATCCTAAGGGATCTGAGCTGCCGCTGAACACAGACGCTGGCCTTCCGGGCCTGCTTTTATGTGTCCCCTGCGTGTGGCATAATGGTCCACAAAGGGTCTGCGGTTCTCTGAATGACAAATGTGAGGATATTAGCCACCTTTTACAGAGGGGGAAAGGTTTCGAAGTTCCTGGCTGGGAGCGAAAGTAGTAATCGATAGAACCCAAATTAAATTTTGGCCTCTGACCCCTTAATCCCAGCCGCTTTTTTTTACCCCACACTACTTCTGGCTCAAGGACTTCATCTTCCCTCCCAGCCACCATGGCTTAGGTTAGAATAACCGTGTCATGCTGGGCTTGACGATAGGAACTTACATCCTATGTCCTGTGCACAGCTGAGCCTGTTAAAATCTCACCAGCCACCTGCTCAATGATCTGCGGTATGTTAATTTTTATTCAAAGCAACAGCCAAAGCTTTTATTATTATTATTATTATTTTTAAAGATTTTATTTATTTATTTGACAGAGATAGAGACAGCCAGCGAGAGAGGGAACACAAGCAGGGGAGTGGGAGAGGAAGAAGCAGGCTCATAGCGGAGGAGCCTGATGTGGGGCTCGATCCCATAACGCCGGGATCACGCCCTGAGCAGAAGGCAGACGCTTAACCGCTGTGCCACCCAGGCGCCCCTTATTATTATTTTTTGAAATTTGTGTTTATTTCTAGGGGTTTCTCAACCTTCGCACTGTTAACACTCTGGACTGGATAATTCTTTGTTGGGGGTTGTCCTCTACATTGTAGACTGTTTAGCAGCTGACCTCAACCCACCGGCTTCTAGTAACCAGCCTGCCCTCTCTTCCCCACTTCTGCTCCCCAGCCGTGACAATCCAAGTGAATCCAGACATTGCCAAATGCTCCATAGGGGGCAGTGTTGCTTCTGCCCCCTCCACTGAGAATCACTGATCTACTCACATGATTTTCAGTTTAAAAGATAACAAAGGCTATACGGACAGTCTCTCTTCCTCTTCTGCCCAACCACTTAGCTCCTCCCCAATTTTTTTTAAAACTGGGTGTTTTGGGTTTTTACAACAAAGCCATACTGCTCATTGCCAAGTGCACAGAGGCCTTGCATGTGGAAAGTTGATGGGAACAAAGGAGGCAGAAAGGTGAGTGGTTTCTCCGGGGCTGCCCAAGGGGCCTGTCTCTCAGACTGGGCGCCAACCACCCTCTGCTGGCCTTGCAAATGTTGGCAAATGTCAGCAAAAAGGGAAAGTGAGAGCAGGGTCTTTAGTCCCTTGTCTTCAAACTCCGTGAGGACTTCCCCGTCCGAGAACAGGGTTGCTGTTTCTTCCTTCTTGCCCTTGGCTCATCCAACCTTGCCCAGTGGCTTAGCTCTTCTCCACTGTCCCTCCAGCCGCGCTGTCCTTAGTGCCTCATGTCCGCAAGCTGGCTTCCTAGGTAACAAAGAGAGATGCGTGCGCATCGTCATCCTCTCAACAAGCCCCGACAGTCACCAACACTTGGTTTGGCAGATGAAGACACGGAGTCTCTTCAGAGTCAGTATTTCCTTTTCGTTTTAACGGGAACACCCTTCAATCAGTGTTGAACTTAGAGAAAAGTTGGAAGTTCTGTGTGGAACACTTCTGTGTTCCTGAATCATCTGAGAGTAGGTTGCCCACCCGGTGCCGCATCACACCCAGTTGCTTTAGTGTGTGTTTCCTACAGACAAGGACAGTCTTCCACGTTAACACGAAATGAACATGGATGTTTTCCTGTCGCCCACCCATCCCAGTGGCTCCATGGAGGTCTTCTAGACCAAATGCATTTCGTTCAGACTTGCTTGATGTTTCTATTGTCCTGTCTCCTGAGTCTCTCCTTCAGTCTGGGACACGTCCTCACTTTATCTTGACCTTCGTGACTGTGACACTTTTGAAGATTTCAGGCCAGTCATTTTGTTGACTGTCCGCCAATTGACGTTTGTCTAATGTTTCCTGGTGATTCGGTTCAGGTTATGCGTCTTTGGCAAGAATATGGAGGAGGTGAAGCTGTGTGCTTCCAAGGCCAATTTCTTCAAGCATCTTATGTATACCTAGTGTTCCCTTTAATGGAGATTGGTATCTACAGACCATGACTGGGGCGCTAGTGGTGCTCGTCTCTCCCGTGTGAACATTGATATCTGTAGATAAAAAATACAGTTATAACAGTGTGTAACGCACAACTTACATATATGACATATACACAAACACACATGCACATACACGCATGCATTTCTTAGCTCGGTTTCACCCCAATAGCATTTGTGTGTTGTGTGCCATGATTTTAGCAGCATTTTAAGATTTAATAATGTCAGAAACATAAATACTATAAACACACAAAAAACATCATTTGAAAGTTGAATTCTTTAAATCTCCATCATGCTTATTTAATTTTGAATATTTTGAATCCATCTTACAATTTTTGTTCAGTGTTTTCCATGTTCAGAAGGACTGAGACAATGAAAACTTTGTAGTTCAAAATTCACACACCGAATGTAAAAGAAATGTAAATAATCAATCTTTCAAAATGTGTGTTCTGTGAATTTGCGGTATTTATACTCTGACGTTATTAAAGCTTAAAACTACACCTACGTTTCGGGACATGCTGGGTATTGAAAACCATAAATTCACATAATAGGTGTAATTCCAATCGAAGACAAAAAATTCATTCTAGTTTTCTTCCTTTCGGCATTTGCACTCCCTTCTCTGAAAGTGAGAAAGCTGACTCCCACTCCAGTAGCATATCTCGTTCTTCCGTCTGCGCCCTGTGGGTAAGCAGCCTCCCACCCGTTCCATCTACCGCACGAGGGCTCTCCCCACCCGCGCGGGCTCCAGCCCCCTCGGCTGTGCTGCTGCCCAGGTTCAGGCTCTGACTTCCTGCTCTGGGCGTCCCTCCCCATCCTCACCCCCTGTCCCGGGCGCATGGAAGCTTCCTCCTCCTTCTCTGGCTCCTGTGCCCCTCACCCGGCTCTGTGGCTCCTGGACCACCCCACCAGCACCTTGCTCAGCCCCACCCAATGGCTTTAGGACTGAATCGTTGAGGGAGGGAAGAACAGGAGAGGAAGAGGAGGAGGGATCATGAGGTTGTGTCTCACTCACAGTGTCTGGGAAGCCACTGGTTCTCACGTCCGTCTGACTCTCTCCTTCCTTCAGAGGCAGATAACCCGCTGATGCGTCTTTCCTGAAACTCTCCTTCCTTGGCTTCTCAATCTCCATTCTCTCTTGGTGTTTCTTCCATCGTCTCTCCACTGGGTTCTTAAACTTTGGGGTCTTTTTCTGTGCTCTAGCCTAGAATATTCCTGCTTGCTTGTGATCCATCCTTCGTTTCTTTCTCTTCTTCTACACCAGCGCTCCTTTCCGGTGATCTCACCCCAAGAGCACACAGGTAGCCGAGGACCAATGTCATTTACCGGATGCCAGACGTAATGAATGACAAACCTCAAGGCCAGAAGCTGCATCCCAGTGAAACAACTCCTTTTGCTGCAGGCCCCCAAACATCTTAATGGAAATGCTCTGAATCTTCAAGGGTGATAATCCCAGTCCCAAATTTAGTTGGCCTCCCCCCGGCTTTCTTTTGTTGTTCCTTTTGGAGTCTGTTTTAACATTTTGTAAAAACATTGGTGTTCAGTGGAGCACAGCGTGGAAATTGCTGCTTTGAAGTGTTGTTTAAAGGGTGCTCTGGAAGACATAGCCAGGAGCGCACTTGGCATGTCACACTCAGCTGGGCCCATCTGGAGGCTTCTTCGAAGAAGCTTCAGAAGCGTGCGTCTGTCTCTCTGAATGATGCAGAGATGCTAATGGTGAACGTTCTCAACATCTGCTCCCTTAAACCGGGTGCCGCACCCATGCATCAGAGCAGCTGTGCGGGATTTGAGGTCAGCTTATGCCACGCGCTGTGTAACATGCGCATTGTTTCTGTGCCCTGGGCCTCAGTTTCCTTACCTGGAAATGCACAGGAGAAAATTCCTACTCCAAAGGCAGACGTGAGACAAGAGCTCCTTTGTGTGTGTTACCCTCTCGTTCATGGGTAAGAACAACCCTCTTGACACGGGCCTGTGTGGTGGCCTTTCCTATTTGCCAAGGAGATGGGGCTCTGGGAGTGTCCGTGCATCCCTCATTGGACAATCATGGAACTGCTTTTTTTTTTTTTTAAGATATTATTTATTTATTCGAGAGAGAGAGAAAGCAGGAAGGAGGGGCAGAGGCAGAGGGAGAAGCAGGCTCCCCACTGAGCAGGGAGCCCAATGTGGGACTCGATCCCAAGACTCTGAGATCATGACCTGAGCTGAAGGCAGACGCTTAACTGACTGAGTCACCCAGGCGCCCCAGTGGTGGAACTGCTCTTGAGCCCAAGTCTCAGAAACCAGCAGATGTGGCCTCAACACTGCCTGTCACACTAGCTGATGCCCTTGGGTATCTTACCGAACCTCTCTGAGCAAACATTTCCTCACCTATGAAATGGAGTCATAATACCTGTCTCAAGCTTTGCTGAAGAGAAGGTGGGCAAAGAATTCAGTGCAGAGGCTACCACACGTCTGTAAATTCAGTAAACTTCTAGCAGAATGCTTCCAAAGAGTTTGTGCATTGAGTCGAAGAGTCCGGCGTCAAGGGGGTTGACCTCCACGACACAGCGATTATCTTGGCTGGTTTGGGGACACCACTCTCCCACCCCATCATAATGCCTCCAAAATCCAGCAGCTAGCTTTTTTTTTTTTTTTTCAATTGTGAGGAGACAAGTAAATTAGCCTCATTTGTTGTTTTGGGTCGGAAGTTGGACTCAGAAGGAAAAAATGTCCGCTCTCTCTGGTCCTTCTCTCCCTTTCATTCTCGAGTTGGTCTTGAGACAAATGTGCGGCCTGGGAAGACTTGGAGGATGTCCCATGCACCCTAGGCTCCTTCCTCTTGATAACTGGACCCTGATATGGTCCCAGGGCATGCAGGAGGAAGGACACCAGGTCTCTTTCAGAGGACCCAGGCCTGGGGAGAGTTATTTCTGAGGAGCTGAATTCAGACTAAGTCTGTTGAGGGTTCATTTTGCCTCTCTGAGTTGGGTCTGCCTTCCAGAAAATTGGGCGATAAGGTATTATAAACCTACAAAGCTTTATAGAGCTTCCTGTCCACTTCTCCCATTTTGTGGGTGAACCGAGGCTCAGAGAAAGGAAGGGTTTGTTCAAGGTCACATGGTTACTTGGAGATAAGAGTCAGGGCAAGAATCTGGGGTGTGTCCCTACACACACTGTATAAACTTCTTCAACTTTCTATTTCATAGTTACTATCTTAGTCCATTCAGGGTCCTATAAAAGAATCTTATAGACTGAGAGGCTTGAACAAACATTTATTTCTCACAGTCTGGAGGCTGGAAGTTTAAGATCAAGGTGCTGGCAGATTTCGTGTCTGGTAAGGATCTGATTCCTGACTCACAGAAGGACAGCCACCTTCTCACTGTGACCTCAGGGCACTGTGGAGGAGAAGAGGTGGGAGGTATGGCAGAACGTGGAAGGGGTGAGGGAGCTCTCTGGGTTCTCTTTTCTAAAGGCACTAATCCCATTCATAAGGACTCCACTCTCATGACCTGGTCACCTCCCAAAGGCCCCCTTCCCAAATACCATCACATTGGGGGTCAGATTTGGACATAGAAATTTGGAGAAGGGGACATAGCCAAAGCAGGATTTTCCTTGCTTCACATTTGCTTTCTCAAATTTCAATAGATTTATTTATTATAATGTAGACATCCAGATGAGAGAAACATGGTATACCCCTAAGATAATTTTAAAATCAACATACGTATCTAAACATTTTAATCATACTTATAAAGAGCTACAAATGATGTGATTTCTGGCTTCCTGTATACTATTGACATTTTATAATAAAAATATCCCATCTCTTCTTTTAATGTGTTTAATGGAGTATAAAAACCATAGTGAGTCCGTACGCACCATTATTCATCTTTAAAACTACCATACATGAATAAACTATTTTTTAACAGTTGCAGATTTATACTGTTCCTTTTTCTCCTTGACCTTGTATTTCCATTCCTCTTCCCCTTCAGAGTTTTAAATTAACATAGTATATATTTTTACACTTAAAAGTCATTTATTAATCACCCTACCATACCACTCTGCAACAAAAATACGTACATCATTTGAAATATAATTTGCAAATTCTCTTCATTATTAAGACTCTTAAGTGTTAACTTTTTTTCCTGCATTGGTACTATTACAATAATTTTAATTGGCAGTTTATAGATATTACAAATCTTTGTACTTATTAAGAAAATGTAAAAAAGTAAATTTTACTGGAAGTTATGTCTCTGTGGGATGGAGCAGATGGTTTTCACGCCAGGATGCAAGGGGCTTTGGACATTAATAATGCCTCCTTGTTCTGTGCTCCGAGGCAGCGGTGTGGGAAGATTGTAGGTGGGAAGAGGTGTGTCCTTCTCTTCTATGGTGGGAGAAGGGGGCCCATGAAAGAGGAGAGGAGATGAGAGGCACCAGGAGGCCAGCCTCTACCACAGCTGTGCTCTTGGGCAGGACTGGAGGAAAGAGTATTTAGAAGCCCAGGATTGAGAAGTTGATTCTGTCAACATTCTCCATACCCTGGGGTTTTGTGGAAAGTTCCTAGCATCTGCAGAGGCATCACCTCTCCCTCAGAAACAATGGCAGTAAAGGTGAGCACATGGGTACAATCTGAGTCCCTAAGTGTCCCACTGAAAAGAGAGGTGATGTGTTTATGGTTTGCTTTCCCGGCTCAGGATCTAGCAGTCTTCTTTCTTCTCACATATTTATATATAATGGGGTTGCTCAGTTGCTGGGGGTATTTTAAGAGTCAATCTCTGTGTCGAACAGCAAAGAAACAAAGAATGAGTCAAACCTGACCTTTGCCCTTCAGATGCCCCAGGTCAAGAAGGGGGATGAGAGGGAGCACCTGGGTGGCTCAGTTGGTTAAGTGGCCTTCGCTTGATTTCTGTTCAGGTCATGATCTCAGGGTTGTGAGATTGAGTTGTGCATGTGCACTCTCTCTCTCTTAAAAAAAAAAAAAAAAAAAGAAGGGGGTGGAGAGAAGTCCATGGTCACTGTGACATAGTGATGGGGTGTTAGAGAGGCACAGGGAGAATGAGAGAACATTTACAGCTGGGGACAAGAAAGAAAGTTTTCCTGGGGAATGTCTCATTTTAATTGGCTCTTGAAAAAGTGGGTAGGGTTTCAACAGTCTGAGAGGGAAGAGATTTCCAGAAAGAGGCAAGGAGGACAAACTAAATCTGGTTGCTCCTTAATTGATGTCTGCCATCTGTCAATCGCAGACTTGATCAAAGTCCCACAGTGACATTCAGGATGATATCAAGTGATATGTGATAAAATGCCCGAGACAAATATAGGTGCTTTAATTGCAATATATATTAAAGCAATTAACCTAATTATGGTGATGGTATAAGGCCACATCTCGCTCTAAACAGCAATCATCTGTCATGTAAAATAATAACAGTGTCTTTCTGGCAGCTTTTTTTGTGGTTTTAATATGTATGACAGCTCTGAAAGGCAGGTTTCATGATTATCTTCCCTAAAAAGAGGGAGTGAAGGTCTTTAGAGGGTCAGGGCTCCTGCCCCAGGACCCCAGCTGGTTGTCAGCGGCTGAGCTAGAATTTACAACCAGGTGTGTCCAACCGAGAATCCTGAACTCCTGGGCAATCGGTAACTGGCCTTCTTCTCTTCTCTCACACCTGCATGAAATCCCACTGTGGCTGTAAATCCTGCTCCCGTTTCACCTGGTGGGGCACCTGTCACACAGCTCTGTTGAGGTCGCTGACGGATGCATGGCTGGTGCCGTGGACATTGACACAGTGGTTGTGACTGGCTGACGGTGGCTGCTTGGAGGACAGTAGAATATGAGGCCATGCTCTTGGGGACAGGAGGACGTGGGATGTGTTCACCATTCCACCACTAAGCCACCACTGAGTACATCCTAAATAATTAATTCCATCATTCATTCATTCATTCATTCATTCAACAAACACATCGTGAGTCCTCATTATTCGCAAAACTCTCCTCTAGGTACTAGAAATATGGAGAGAAGATCTCACCACCTGCCCTGAGGGGCTCACCTGGGAGGGGAGAATTCAGACAAGGAGACCCTCTCTCAACATGACCCAGTGGAGGAGAGGGAGGGCTGGGCGGGCCCAGAGGACCCTCCCACCATTTCTTAGACTTCTGTCACTCCCTGCTCCCTTCATTCCTATCATTGCATTTTTATGAGCCCGTGGTCGGTATCGTGGTTTCTGTTTACAGACATGAGAATGAGGCTCAGGCTACCGAACTTGCTCATAGCCGCACGGAACCGGTGAAAACCCTAAGGAGCCTGATCCAGATGCCCCCGCCAGGGTCTGCCCACCAACCACAGGTGCACAAACCTGCAGTGCCCCTGGCCTGGAGCGCTCTAGGGCTCCAGGCGCCTGCGTGACCCGCCCCACACTGCTGAGACCAGCCCTGCCTGCGGCAACCTCACAGATCCGCAGCAGCTGCCCTGATGTTCTTTCTGATCTGAGCTGAGTCATCTTGACCCCACTTCACACGCGTGTTCACGTTCGCATGCTTTGCTGTGCAAAGGCCAATGCGCATGGCAGGGTGCCGCCGAAAACGTAGCCGTTGCTACATGGTAGACAGGACGCGAGCGCTGTCTCTTTCTGAAATCTGGAAGGCTTTGAATTTTGAAGCCCGTGAGGTTTTGGAGAAAGGACTGTGGACCTGTAGCAGAGATTCAGTCTGGTCATAAAAAAAAGAGAAAATTTTTTTTTATTTTAAAGAAGTTTCTATAAAATGCAGCGGGCAGGAGGAGGGACTGCTGTTTGGGGGGTCTGCCGTTTTGGGCTGGTGAAGGGACAGTGCCTGTGGGAGGGCAGCTCGTGCGTGCGTGAACTGGGGAGCCCATCACAGAGACCCCATGTTGCGGGAGAAAGCTGGAGTCTGGGAGAACTCACAGGGGTGCTGAGCTGCAGAGAGAGGGAACGTCCTGACACCACACATTGATTGAGTCTCAGTTGAGGTCAAGTCCAGGCTGGGGGCTCCAGGCCAGGGCACCTAAGTCCCTCCAGCCATGCAGCCTGGGGCTGGGGCTGCGAGGAGCAGGCAGCTGGGAGGGCCTCCGCAGCGCCTCTGGGCTTCACTGGCATGCGTGGACAAAGGTTTCTTCCCACTTTTGTCTGTCTCTCTTTGTTGGCTCTCCAGGTATCTGCTGGTTGCTGGGCTCTGTCACCAACTTGTTTACAAGCCCCCTGTCCCCTTGCTGGGTGCGTTGCCAGCCTTGCAGTTCCGGGAGGCCGTGGGCACTTACGTTCATTGCCTGACGGCAGCCCCCGCAAGGAGGGCATGCATCCCCGCAGGCTGTCCACAGGCCCTGCCTCCCCTCCGTTGGGAGATCGGCACCCTTTCAGAGAGCAGATGGCCTAGGGGTTCTTGTTTTAGGTCCACAGGCCCAGGTGCTGATGTGCTGGGAGGACGGCTGTTTTCAGGCCCCCAGGGAAGCCCCCCGCAGCCAGCAAATCTCCCCCTCCCTAGTCAGAGCTCAGAGGGGCCATGCCCCAGTGGGGGGAGGGGGGGTGCAGAGTGGATGAGTCCAGCAGATTTGGGTTCTCTGAGCTGAGCACTGACTGAGCAGCAGGGGTGCTCCTGCCTCCAGGAGACAGGAGAGCCCCGAAGGCAAGGTCCCAGGGAGCAGCAGGACAAAGGAGGTGAGCCAAGGCCACCCAAGCAGGTGGTGGTACGTGGGAGCCTGGGAGCGGGGAGTGGAGTGGCCCTGCAGGTGGCTGAGGCATGGTGCTGGCGAGTCTGAGCACAGGGGACAGCTGAGCTCTTGGCAGGCCAGTGACCGGCGTCCAGGAGCCACGGGTGCAGGTGGCGTGGCTGGGGCTGCAGGTGTTGAGTCCTGGATGGATCTGGTGTTCGAGGCAGTATCCCAGGTCTGGAGAGAGGCTCAGCTAGACTGGGAAGTTGCCAGTTCCTTAAATATCCATCCTCTGTCCTCTCTCTTGGCTTTGTTCCCTGACTGTGAGGCCCTGCGACTGGCCGCTCCCACTCTCCCTTGGGGATTCAGCTTAGCGGTCACCTCCTTTAAGATGGCTTCTCAGGCTCCTGGCTGGGTTGGGAGCCTCTCCTGTGTGGCCCCCAGCACTTCCTTCTCTCTGTTGTTTGTTGATCACAGTGCTTTCTGATCGCCTGTGATTGCCCCAGACTGAGCTCCTTGCGGGAGGAGTGAGCCCTAGTGTGCCGACCAAGCCCAGTCCGTGAGGGACTCGTGGTGAATGCCCAGCAAAGAGACCCGTGCAGGGCAGGGCTGAGCTGCTGGTCCCAGGAATAAGGACGTTGCTGCAGTGTTGAACCCCCTTCCAGGGCAGAGCGGGGGCTGTGGCCTGGTGATGGTGGGGGTCTCTGGGTTTTGAGCCTGGTTGCCTGCAGTCTGACCTGGGACTGAACAGGAGTTAGCACTTGAGGTAGGACTGAGGCTGCAAGGGGTCCTCGGGGGGAAGAAATCAGCCAGCAGAAGTCGGGGTACCCCGCAGAGCCTGAAGCTGTCCTGCTTCCTGCCACTAGAAGCACTGCTGCCCTTGGTGCTTGTGGCCTGGGAGAGAAGGAAGGCTGGCGGAGAAGGTGGGCGTGCTCTGAGGTGGATGGAGGGAAAAGATGGGGCTGCTTCTCACGAGGGCCCGGGCCTACCCCCTGCACCAGGGGCTTCAAGGGCAGGGAGAGAGCGGCAGGCGTGGAGGGAGAGGACATGTGGCTGCATGCCCTGCTTTGCTTCCTGGCCTCCCCACCTCCTCCTCTCCCCCCTGTAAGGCTGGTGTTATTCTGCGTGCCGGCTCCTTCCCTCCCAGGTCGAGGGCTCTTCCTGACCCAGTAGTTCTTGGTGCCTCAGAGACGCAGGGGGCAGAGACAGTGACATCTTCCTCCCTGCCGTGTCCCCACTGCTGGGCCGAGTACTTGGCACACAGGAGATCTCAGTAGCTGCTGGCAGGATACAAGGCCTGCGATTGGCTGCCTACTATGAGCCAGGCATCATGCTAAGTCTGTTCTAGAAGTGTTCTCATTTCGACTGTACAAAATCCTTCGAGACCAGGATCCCCATTTTCCAGCTGAGGAAACTAGGACAGAGAGGTAAAGTAACTTGCCCGACGTCACACAGCTGGGAAGGCGTGGAACTGAGGCGGTGGCCCAGGTCTCTGGCTTGCCCAGCATATGTTCCCTCACAGAGCATGTCCTAGGCCTCGCCAGCACCTGCTCAGCCCTCCTACCTGTAGCTGGGCCTGCCTCGGCCGCCTGACCCCCATCAGCACCACATCTTTGCTAAGGCGGGGCCACCGCCTGGGCCCAGAGCTGCTGTTGACTCCACCTTCCTTGCTCCCTAGGTTCAGGCAATCGAGCCCTTCTTTCTCCTCTGCCTGTGTCATGTTTCTCACATCTTTCCCTCCATCATCCTGCCAGCCCCTGAGGGGAGACCCTGATTGCTTCGCCTCTGGGCTCCACTGGCCCCACAGCCATCCACCCCGCTCAACAGATTTGTCCCCTTAAAGCAGCTCGCCTTCCCAGAAGCCTGGAGTGCACGCTCCCCAATCCACCACCCGGTCGGAATGCTGGGCTTTGCCTTCTGCTCCTGGCTGACACCCCCCTGACCGGTCCCGGGTCTTTCCGGGGCCCTTTACTGTGCTCCTGGGCCTCTGCCCTGCCTTCAGCACGTTGCCTCTCAGAACCCAGCACTTCAGGGCCCAGTCACCTCCCTGGTGGCCCTTCACGAGCACCGTCGCACTGAGTGAATCAGGAGTTAAGTCTCTTTCGCTCAGCACCTCCCAGGTTATAGTTAGTGTGGAGTGGCTTAGAATAACTCTTTTCTCCACCTTGGACCGACTCCAGCTCTCTTCTTCTGCACGACTAATTAAAAGTGAACTAAAAATAAAACCACTGTCAGTATTAAAGTGGCAAAAAATAAAATAAATAAAATAAAAATAGGACAGTTTTTCCATTTCCACATAGGAGCAGCCGTTTCTTGTTATTCTTTCTGTCCGCCTTCAAGTTATTCTCATTTTAGTTGCTTCGGGAGCCTAAGGAATAGGGCATGTTCAGAGTTTGTGTTTGCTGGGTCTAAGCGGTACCCCCCCCAATTCTCTAATTATGTGAGTACTGTGCTTAAAAGATATTTCTCTGAGTTAGACATATGATGATAGTTTTCAGGGTTTTTTTTTTTTTAAGTTTTATGATTTATGTGAATTGGAATAAGACAACTCAGTGAAGATAGATTTTTTTAGCCCATTCAAATTAAACCTTAAGAACTAAAATAAATCAGCCATAAAAAGATACCGAAGCCAGGGGTACCTGGGTGGCTCAGTCAGTTGAGTGTCTGACTCTTGATTTGGCTCAGGTCATGATCTTGGGATCGTGAGATGGAGCCCCCCCTTTGGGCTCCACGCTCAGCAGGGAGTCTGCTCGTCTCCCTCTCCTCCCCCTGCTTGTGCCCATGCTCTCTCTCTCTCTGGAATAAATAAATAAATCTTTAAAAAAAAGATGCTGAATCCGGCCTCCACCCTGGGATGGAGAGAGAAGGCGGAAACATTGCTACCACCCTTGCAATGAAAAAGGGCTGGACTTCTCTTGAATTCATGGCTGTTTTTGAATCCACTGGAGAGCTGAGGTCTCACGGGTGGCAGCTTGTAGGACATGGAAGGAGAGGCCATGCCTCCAGGGAGGGGAGGTGTGAACTCATGCCCACCTGGGACGGGCACCCAGCGAGCAGGAAAAGCCCGGCTGGAGCGGCTGACACCTGGTGAAGGCTGCACGCGCACTGGAGGGACAGAGTGAAGCCGCGGGGGCTGCCGACATGGGGGTCTGGACTCTGTTGCAGGCTTTTCCCACGGCCCCGTGAACCCCGTCCATTGTGCGAGGGACTCACGTACAAGATCTGAGGGAGAGAGAAACAGCAGCCCTGTGGGAGGGACAAGGAACTATGCCCCACCCTGCCCTCCATGTCCACTACAGAGCGACAGCTCTAATCTGGGGTCCTAGCGGGGGCCATTCCATTTCTCCTCAGGGAGTGGAAGGATCCAGTGCCTAGACACAAGCTGTCTCCACAGGAGTTCTGAAGACTGCGGTACGCTCAGGGTCCCGACAGCAATAACAAAGCCCAAACCCAGCCCAGCACCTGATCAGATTAACACACACCCTCCCACTGGGGCCCTAGCCAACGGGAAGATGTGTCCTTTTCTAGACACAAAAACGATTTACCTCAGTCTCTCCTGTCCTGCACACATCTTGCTTTCAATAAAAGATCATGAGGTGTATGAAAAGGTAAGAAAAAAAGCAACACGCTTTCAAGAAATGGAGCAATCGTCAGAACCCAACACAGATAGGACACAGCTATGACACAGATGTAGGGATTACCTGACGGGGAATTGTAGATAATTGTGATTAATACACTAAAGGCCCAAATAGTTGCACTAGTGAAAGACACCAATGGGGCGCCTGGTTGGCGCAGTCGTTAAGCGTCTGCCTTCGGCTCAGGGCATGATCCCGGAGTCCTGGGATCGAGCCCCACATCAGGCTTCTCCGCTAGGAGCCTGCTTCTTCCTCTCCCACTCCCCCTGCTTGTGTTCCCTCTCTCTCTGGCTGTCTCTCTCTGTCAAATAAATAAATAAAATCTTTAAAAAAAAAAAAAAGAAAGACACCAAACGTTTAAGGAAGAAATAATATCAACTCTATACAAATTCTTCCAGGAAATAGAAAAGACTTTATGAGGTTAGCATCACCCTATGACTAAAGCCAAAGACACTACATACCAATATTCCTCATGAACGTAGTTGCAACAGTCCTCAAGATATGTTATTAAATCAAAGACTTCAATACATGAAAGGGTAATATGTCATGACCAAGTGGAAATCATCTCAAGAATGTAACATTGGTTTAACATTTGGAATTTGACTGATATAATTGTTTCCTATGGTTAAGGGTCTCTTATGCTTTGTGTCCCTCTCTGATTTCATCTTGTTTTATTTTTTCCCTCCCTTACCCTATAATCTTCTGTTTTGTTTCTTAAATTTCACATGAGTGGGACCATATGATAATTGTCTTTCTCTGATTGACTTCTTTCACTTAGCATAATACCCTCTAGTTCCATCCACGTCATGGCAAATGGCCAAGATTTCATTTTTTTTATGGCTGAGTAGTATTCCATTGTATATAAAAATGATATCTTCTTTATCCATTCATTTGTTGATGGACATCCGGATTCTTTCCATAGTTTGGCTATTGTGGACATTGCTGCTATGAACATTGGGGTGCAGGTGCCTGTTCAGATCACTACATCTGTATCTTTGGATAAATCCCTAGTAGTGCAATTGCTGGGTCATAGGGTAGCTCTATTTTCAACTTTTTGGGGAACCTCCATACTGTTTTCCAGAGTGGCTGCCCCAGCTTGCATTCCTATCAGCAGTGTAAGAGGGTTCCCCTTTCTCCACATCCTTGCCAACATCTGTCATTTCCTGACCTGTTAGTTTTAGCCACTCTGACTGGTGTGAGGGGTATCTCATTGTGGGTTTGATTTGTATTTCCCTGATGACAAGTGATGTTGAGCACTTTTTCATGTGTCTGTTGGCTGTTTGTATGTCTTCTTTAGAGAAATGTCTGTTCATGTCTTCTCCCCATTTCTTGATTGAGTTTGGTAAGTTCCTTATAGATTTTGGATACTAACCCTTTATCTGATATGTTATTTCAAATATCTTCTCCCACTCTGTCGGTTGTCTTTTGGTTTTGTTAACTGTTAACTTCGCTGTGCAAAAGCTTTTCATCTTATGAAGTCCCAGTAGTTCATTTTTGCCTTTGTTTCCCTTGCCTTTGGAGACTTGTCTAGCAACAAGTTGCTGTGACCGAGGTCACAGAGGTTGCTGCCTGTGTTCTCCTCTAGCATTCTGATGGATTCCTGTCTCACATTTAGGTCTTTCATCCATTTTGAGTCTACTTTTGTGTATGGTACAAGAAAATGGTCCAGGTTCATTCTTCTG
Organism: Ursus americanus; assembly: GCF_024610735.1. Taxonomy (NCBI): domain Eukaryota; kingdom Metazoa; phylum Chordata; class Mammalia; order Carnivora; family Ursidae; genus Ursus; species Ursus americanus. The sequence continues at coordinate 75,138,887 of NC_142133.1, forward strand.
CATGTGTCTGTCCAATTTTCCCTACACCGTTTGTTGAAGAGACTATCTTTTTTCCATTGGATATTCTTTCCTGCTTCGTTGAAGGTTAGTTGACCATAGAGTTGAGGGTCCATTTCTGGGTTCTCTATTCTGTTCCATTGATCTCTGTGTCTGTCTTTGTGCCAGTACCATACTGTCTTGATGATTACAGCTTTGTAATAGAGCTTGAAGTCCGGGATTTGATGCCACCAGCCTTGGTTTTCTTTTTCAACATTCCTTTGGCTATTGGCTATTCAGGGTCTTTTCTGGTTCCATAGAAGTTTTAGGACTATTCGTTCCAGCTCTGTGAAAAAAGTTGATGGTATTTTGATAGGGATTACATTGAATGTATAGATCGGTTTGGGTAGCATAGACATTTTACCAATATTTGTTCTTCCAATCCGTGAGCATGGAAGGTTTTTCCAATTCTTTGTGTCTTCCTCAATTCCTTTCATGAGTGTTCCATAGTTTTCTGAGTACAGATCCTTTGCCTCTTTGGTTGGGTTTATTCCTAGGTATCTTATGGTTTTTGGTACAATTGTAAATGGAATCAACTCCTTAATTTCTCTTTCTTCTGTCTCATTGTTAGTGTATAGAAATGCAACTGATTTCTGGGCATTGATTTTATATCCTGCCACCTTGCTGAATTCCTGTATGAGTTCTAATAATTTTGGGATGGAGTCTTTTGGGTTTTCCACAGAGTATCATGTCATCTGCGAAGAGTGAGAGTTTGACTTCTTTGCCAATTTGGATGCCTTTTATTTCTTTTTGTTGTTTGAGTGCTGAGGCTGGGACTTCTAGTACTCTGTTGAACAACAGTGGTGAGAGTGGGTGTCCCTGTCTTGTTCCTGACCTTAGGGGAAAGCTCTCAGTTAACTGAGATAATGCACTTGGTATGGACTGTTTTAAAACAGTGTTCTCTTTGCCAGCCCAGACTAGCAGGGATTTGGAAAAATTAGAAATAACAATATTTTTTTAATGTTTTTTTATTATATTATGTTAGTCACCATACAGTACATCCCTGGTTTCTGATGTAAAGTTCGATGATTCATTAGTTGCGTATAACACCCAGTGCACCATGCAATACGTGCCCTCCTTACTACCCATCACCAGTCTATCCCATTCCCCCACCCCCTCCCCTCTGAAGCCCTCAGTTTGTTTCTCAGAGTCCATAGTCTCTCATGCTTCATTCTCCCTTCTGATTACCCCCCTTTCTTTATCCCTTTCTTCCCCTACTGATCTTCCTAGTTCTTATGTTCCATAGATGAGAGAAATCATATGATAATTGTCTTTCTCTGCTTGACTTATTTCACTTAGCATTATCTCCTCCAGTGCCGTCCATGTTGCAGCAAATGTTGAGAATTTGTTCTTTCTGATAGCTGAGTAATATTCCATTGTATATATGGACCACAACTTCTTAATCCAGTCATCTGTTGAAGGGCATCTCGGCTCCTTCCACGATTTAGCTATTGTGGACAGAGCTGCTATGAACATTGGGGTGCATATGGCCCTTCTCTTCACTCTGTCTGTATCTTTGGGGTAAATACCTAGCAGTGCAATGGCTGGGCCATAGGGTAGCTCAGTTTTTAACTTTTTAAGGGACCTCCACACTGTTTTCCAGAGTGGCTGTACCAACTTGCATTCCCACCAACAATGTAGGAGGGATCCCCTTTCTCCACATCCTCTCCAGCAATTGAGAAATAACAATATTTTTATCTGAAATCCACTAATGGATTTCAGGCCCTTACATCTGATGTCAGGGAAGGCATTTTTGAGTGGAGGTGTGGGAAGCACCTTTCCGTGCTATCAGATAACAAAGTGAAACACAGTGGGGACACTCCAGGGGACCACCTTGTCCTGGGTGGTCAGGACGACGACTGCCCACAAATGTGCGGAGAATGGTTTTCCTCTCTGTACGTCCTTAGCCTCAGCTCCTCTCATACTGTCCCAGAATACTTTCTCTTCCTGGCTGGTTTGCTGTTTGCCTATGTGCTCAAGGGTGGATCAAACTGTATTCTCAGTCTCCGCACAGGGCCCGACCCAGGGTGGCTGGTCAATTTATGCTGCCCGGATCAATTGGTCTAATTGGAATGCTTCCGGAAAGTTGGAAAATACATGATTGAGATTTTGATATTTATTTTGGGAGAAGACCATATTTGGAAATTGATCAGTCTTTGCTAATTGAGCAGAATGGTCTCTTTCTTTAGAGATCTGCTGTCGATACATCATCCTCCAGGGAGCTCCTGTTAGCATGTGACATTTCACTGTTGCGTGCTAGCCTTTCCCAATGATGTTTTGGTGCTAGCCAACGCATTTATGTTTCATTTCCAGCAGAAGGCTCAATGTTGAAAGCAAAACATGGGTCAGATTCATCTTGTAGGGGAAGCACCCTGCTGTCCTCCAGTGAAAATAATTGCTAGATTGTATTGAGAAGCATGCATGGAACGTTGGGTAACGCCTTGCCTCTTTATACTAATCTGTAGTTTAGAAAATGAGGTCGTCTTATTAAAACCTCACCACCGCTCTGTGAGGTGGGCGGGGCATAGATTCCCACCCTCCTTGTGCAGATGAGGAAGATGAGTCTTATGTAAATAAAGCTGTTTGCCGGAGATGGGCCTCAGGTGGTCAAAGGCCTGTGTTCTGACTCCTAGGCTAACTTTTTTCCTCCCTAGTCTCTGTGGCCCCACTGGAAATGAACCCTGCCTTTCTAGTTCTGTTGTGAAATCTTAATTCTATACTCCGCTGAGCCCCTTGTTGTTATGTTTTGCTGCAGATTGCATTTATTCTTCTATCTTATGAAGAACCTCATTAATACAGTTTTGCTGTTCATTCTTATGCATGTGTAGCGTCAGTAGGCTTGAACGGGGCTGAAATAATTGGCCTGCGGGGGTTCTGAGCTGGGAGGCTATTGTCAAGTCAGGTGTCACCAATTCTTCATCGATGTGGGGAACTCAACCGTGCACAGACCTTTTCCTTCCTTACCGGCAAATCATGCAACGTCAGTGTATTAACAGAGAGTCTCGCAGAATGCTCCTTTTGTCATTTGGAATCTAAATCATCGGAAACACAACTGGGGAATTGGTTACATTGTATGTAGCAGTGAAGGAAGTTTTACATCATTCTTTCTCTTCAGCCTGACCCTTTCTTAGAAAAAGTCTGTGCGAGAATTTCTCCGTTTCCTGGTCTGTGAACCTCATCCCCTGACCCATTCGTGTGTCCATCTGGTCAACCACCATTCACGGTGGTTGGCTCTGTCCCAGGCCCTCAGCCTTGTGCTGGGGATACGCGGGCTGACAGGAAGGTCTCTGCCTCCATACCCCAAGTTTGCTGATGATGGACAGAGGAAGACTGGACACTTGAGGGGGGCACGGGAGGGGCTCTGATCACCACGTGGATGTGAGCAGGAGACCTGGAGCCCGTGTGGGGTGCTGTCAGAGGATCCTCCGGCAGAGACCTTGAGCTGACTGCTAGAAGGCTGGCTCACCAGTAGAGGGCCACCCATCCCCCGTGCAGAACTAGACTGAGAAGCCAGGTTTTCTCACTCTTGGGGAATTCTTGAGTCCTCTATACCACCCTGGCCTGTCTGGCAAAGAACACCTGGTGTAAGAGGTGGAGTGTGGGGCTGGGCTTTCATGTGTCAGGAGTGGGATGTGCAAAGGCCCAGGGGCCTGCTGCAGGGGTATGACTTGTGGGCATGCTGTGCTGTTTGAAATTGCTGGGGTTTAGGAGATCTTAGCAAGGGGTAAGGATGGAGAGGCAGAGGCCAGAGCCAGGGGAGCCCCGTGGCCTGAGCCAAGAAGGGGGGCGCTTAGCCTGTAGGTCATGGGGAGATTTTAAAGGGCTCTTGACAGAGTGTGCCATGCTGACATCTGACTTTGAGAAAGCTCATTCATGCAACTGGGCAGAGAGGTGGAGGGAGGGAGAAGATGCTTTACGTGAATGGCAGAGTGGCCAAGACAGACACAGTGCTCGCATAGATGGCCCTGCTCAGCCAGAGGTCCTTGGAAGGCAGAAGCAGCAGGACTTGGAGTGGGACCTGATGTGCAGGGGCCCAAGGCACATAGGGAAGTAATGCCCCAGTTTTGCCACCTGTAGACTGTGTGACCTTGGGCACTTGTTTTCTGTGAACCCCCAGCTCCTCGTCTGTCAGATGAGTCTAGCGATCCCTACTCTGCCTCCTCATGGATTCCTGAGATGGGCCAGGAAAGAAGCAAGCAAAGATGCTGTCTAGATGGTAAAGTGCTGTCAAATAGGGTTTGTTATTCTCACTGAACTCAGGGGTTGGCAACGGGAGCTTGTAGACCACATCTGGCTTGCCGCCTGTGTCTGTCAATAAAGTTTTCCTGGAACACAGCCACACCTGTTTATTTACGTCTTGTCTTGGCGCTTTCTTGCCTTGACGGCAGAGTTGAGTAGTTGACACAGAAACTGTGTGGCCTTGAAATATTTACTATCTGGCTCTTTACTGAGAAAGATTGCTGGCTTCTGGCTTCAGTCATCGGTTATGGTTTTGCCAAATTTAATTATTGATTGACATAGGAAGATTCCAGAATCCCTTGCATTTACTGATTTGACTGCTGTCAGGCAGGAGGCCGGAGTTCCTGTGGGTATCCAGCTTCTCTTGGACCTGGCGTGGAATGGCTTCTCGTAAGGAAGGGGGTATGGTCAAGGTCAAAGCCCTGCCCAGCTCCTCTCCTGTTGAGAACAGGGAGCACATTCATGAGACTTGTTCGTTGGTTTCCGTTATGTTAGCCTGATTGCTATTCATTTCACTTATTTCCAGATTTCCTGGCGTAATTCTGTTTCTCTGCCCCCCTCTCCCTGCACTTTGCTTTCTTCCACTCTAATTAACAACCTGTGGAATCAGAAAGTCCATTACGGTCAATCTGGCTGCACTACTCCACGCCGGCCAGCACACGACATTGTCGCTTCTTCAGTTCAAACCCCTTTGCCTTTTCTGGCTCTGAGGATGGCAATTACACGTTTCGAGACAGACAAGAACCAAGTGAAAAGGCCACCAGCCTCATCGGTGGGTCTCCCTCCTTGTTATTCCTTTTCTTACCAAAGAAACCAATTTGGACTAAGTTTTTCCACTAGGCCTCCAGCAATTCTCAGCTCCAGAAATACCGGGAGGATTTAGAAGCTGCATGTGCTATTAAATATTGTCTGTGTTTAAAGCAAATAGAGAAACATGTGAAGCACAAACATGAATCACCTTCATTTCTCACATCACTTTCACTCGCTAAAATAGTCTATTGCAAAGCCTACTTTGCAATGTGTGCTGTCAACCCTGAAAATGGTCCCACCTTCCCAGGCCAAGTTTCCATTTAGTAGCGAAGAGGAAAAAAAAAAAAAAAGAAAGAAAGGAAAAAAAAAAAAAAGAACACTGGTGCTGGCAGAGCCTTTGGAAGCAATGGAGCCAACACTTCTCTCCGTACAGATGGTGCAGGGGTACTGACGGGCCATCCGCATCGTTTACTTCCACCGTCTACCGCGGGGCTGGTGCTGGGCAGCAGAGGGTTTCTTCCCCTGCTCAGGACTCACTTGTTCCTTCAGTCAAAGACCACTGACCGCTGCTGTCCTGAGTGGATTACCAGATTTGGACGTCCCTCCTGCATCTCAGCCCCGAGGACATCTCTCTGGCCTGGAGCCCTTCCCTTCTGGCTCCCCCCAGCCATTCAGCTCAGTTTATTCCCCTTGTAAACAGCCACTTGCTGCTTTTCAAGCTGCTCCGGAGATTCCTGGGTGTCACCTGAAATTGGCCCCTGGGCGCCGAGGGCAGGGAGGGACCCGGGAAGGAGGCAGCTGCTCCACAAGGGTAGGGGGCAGATTTAAGAAGCGAGGGAATTTACATATGAGGCGTGGCTTGGACACTGAAGGGTGAGTAGGGCTCGGCACCTGCCCGCCCCATCTTCCAAGTTTACGTAGAAGCCATAACTGGGTTCCCTCATGTGGACCATCAAGATGGTCTCCGCACATCACTATGTCAAGGCTATGCCCTGGGGGGCAGCCTCTGGAGCGGGGAGGGCAGTGAGACCTAAATTCCAAGGATGGGGGAGAGGATGAGAAGCCCCCCATTGCCTGGGGCCACCTCAGGGCTCGACCAGCAGACATGTCTTCCTGATGCCCTCCCTTAACACCACTGCCTCCCTTGGGGATTCCTCCCCCTCCTACAAGGGGGATACCTGACACATCATCCCTCTGGCCCTCCTATGGCTGCTTTTGTTGTAAGGGCTTTTAGGGCAAAAGAACACAGATGTAGAGAACAAATGTGGGAGAGCAAAAAATGCTCCTGAACCCCAGTTGTTTGCCCTGTGCATGGCTTCCGATGCCCCTGGAGACGGACCCAGATGTCCACATGGATACCTGCCTACGTCTCTGATTGCTGAGAAGCTCCTTGAAACTCCCACCATGGAGACTCAGCTCAGTCTTCCTCCAGAAAGGCCTCTCTCTTTTCACCCAGGCCTACAGCACCATTCTGGTGAGACCGTGGGTGTGGACCAGCATCCCGACAGACATCGGGAGGTATGCTCTCTGCTCAAGGAACACTAGGCAGTTCAGCTCTGCTCGAGCAGTGATGTGAACACTGATAGAAGGAGTCTGACCTGATTCAAGGGGGGTTTTGGGGAGAGGCTGACAGGATCAAAGCTAAACTTCGGTAAATTTCATCTGCCAGGGATAGTACGTTAGATTGGAGGGGATTAAGCCTGGAGAGGAAAGCTTCATTAGGCAGGACTTCAAGGAAAACCCACTGATAAAAGAGAAATGGAATTTGAGACCTGTGAGTATTAAGCCGAATTTACCTCCAGGCAAAGCAGACCAACCTCGCCCTCAGCAGGATCTGGCACCGTGCGGTAGAGGCCTCTGGACTCATTTTCAAAGAATGACTGATTAGTAGAGAGGGAGGTCTGAGGTGAGCGGCCTTCGTCAAGAGTCTCCCAGGCCAAAGGCAAAGGTGGGGTTCATAAAGGCGGATCCCCGGGAAGCGTGGATGGTGGGTTTCAAGAGAAGCCCTTAACGCCACCGTCCAAGATGGGCTGGTTGGTGTGAGTACAGGTCTGTGTGCTGAGTCTAGCCAGAACACCTTCACCATCAGGCTGGTTTTTGCTGGTTCTGACCAATTTTCCAGGAAATGTTTGCTCTTGGGGCACCTGGGTGGCTCAGTGGGTTAAGTGTCTGCCTTCAGCTGGGGTCATGATCTTAGGGTCCTGGGAGTGCGTCCAGAGACAGCTCCTGGCTCAGCGGGGAGCCTGCTTCTCCCCCTGCTCGTGTGCTCTCTCTCTATCACTCAAATAAATAAATAAATAAAAATCTCTTTTTTTTAAAGAAACTTTTGCTCTGATTCCTTCCTCAGAGCCCTGAATCTTGCTGTCTTACTCTCTTAGGGTTCAAGGTCATGCATAAACATATGCTTCAGACTCAGCAAAGATTTCCTTAACCCAACCAACCAACCAACCAGCAACCTTGGACTAATCAGAGATCCTTATGCGATTGTGAATGTGGGCTCTGTGTGACCTTGGACAAGTCTCTGTATCTTCTCTGAGCCTGTTTTCCCGGCTGTGATAATACTTAACCTTGTTGGGCTGTGGCGGGAATGAAACGAGGTTAAGGACGGAGTCTGACACATAGTGGGGCACCCAGGAAATGCTGGCGATGAGTATGACCTTGCCTGTTGGACGTCGGCTGTTGGCAGGTGCTTCAGGCTCCGGGGAGCCTTCCGAAGGCCTTGAGCCGGGTCAGCTGGCGAGGGCACCTGAGCGATGCCCACCGGCCGGTTAATCCCTCCCTGACTGCTCGCTGGCCACTCTCCTCTCTCTCTGCGGATCTAGCTCTCTCCCCAGAGACGGAGAAGATGGATCACCTTCTTGAACAGGCATTGCTCATGTCGCCACCTGCCTGACCCATGACAAGATCTAAGCTGCCACTTAATGTGTTCTCCGTCATATGCAGTCACAGCCTCACCTTCGGTCGCGTTGGGAGGAGGGCGGGGGAGGAAGTGACGAAGTCAGGACTTGAGTGGCTTCCAGGGGGGGCCCTTTCTGGCTTCTCCAGGCCCTCAGGGGCTGTGGGGGAGACACTGGTTTTCAGCAGCTGGGGCGTCTGAGCTGGGGTTGGGCCCTGGCCACAGGCTCGGAGAGGGGACCGGTGGGGTGCGGTGTGGAGGCTGTGAGCGGATCTCAGCTCTCCCAGTGGATTTTTTTTTTTTTTTTTAAGTCACAGCTTTCTGGAAACCCTTCACCTTATGTTAGCTTCCCCTGAAATGCTTCTCTTAAGAATTCTGGCTTGTGCAGAGAATATTGGGCTATGCTGCATCCCCTTGACTCCTGGGATGGAATTTGAAGTAATCAGCCTTTGAATTTCCAGGAGCCCTTAATCTTCTTTGACCCGCACGAAGCAGCAGATTAGCCTGTGAAAAATCATATGTAACCATTTCTTTAAATCCTTCCCTGGCTTATTTCTACGGGGATTTTTGAATCATAGAACGCTTCCGAGCTGAAGGCACGTAAGAGGTTATTAGTACAGGAAGCTGAGACTTGCCTTCCGATTGTCTGTTTTCAGCCCGTTCGTTCAGCGTGCAAGCCCAGCAGAGCAAGTGTGCCTGCTGTGTGCTGGGCGCTGTCGTTGTGGTATGGGGGTTCATCCTCTGTGGGGCTCCGTGGATGGGTATTATTGTTCCCATTTCACAGATTAGGAAACTAAGTTTCAGCCAAGGTAAGTCACTCGTCCGAAGACACCTGGCCGCTCAGAGTCAGGGTCTGTATTCAAATTTGCGGTCTCCACTATTTCTATTTTCACAAGAGGTCAGTTTCTGTTATAAATGTCTGTTCGTATATTTTCTGTGGAACCAGGCATCAGAGCAGAGGTGGATTTACCAAGAGGCCAATGAAGATGAAGCTTCGGGTCCCCTCACCCTATGTTCACATGCTCAGGTCTTTCAGTCAAGTTTGCAGAAGTAAGCTGTTGTATCTGTAATTGGTTAAGACCATTGTTTTGTTCCACTTTGGTTTCCACTTGATCGCACTTGCCCTCGGTTTGGGGGGCATAGAGTGGCTTTCCTGGGATTGGCCAAAGTGGACTGATTTGGGCGATGCCTTTGCTTGAGCTCGATGGGATATGTTCCCATGGTCCCAGTCACTTTGAGGGAGAGTTAAGTTACTGCTGCTTGTCCCGGGGGACAGGGCTTACAGTGACTCTTGTGGCATGGTGCTGACTCGCCTGGTACCAGGACACATAGGCGTGAGGTCAGAGGTCATATTGTAGGGTGAACATGTCCCAGGGCCACAGGCATCAGAACTGCACGGGTGGCACAGGAAAAACAAGACATGACGTGTGGAGAGCCAGAAGCTGTGGAAAATTCTTCCGGTCATGAAATGCGTAAACCTCTGAAGTAGAATGTCCAGTTTTCATTCAACGGTCAAACGGAAGCTTTCCTGTTGAGAATAGAGTTGATAATATAGGCAATTATAAATTCACTACACTTTTGTTATTTGAGGAGAACCACATGAAATGGAATTTCTCAGGATGACTGTTTGTAGATACAAACCTGCAGGAGGGCCAGATCAACAAGTCTGTCTTTGCATTAAGTCACATGTGTGATATGTCTCAACTACTATTATTAAAAAATAAATTAATTAATCCTGCTGGAGGAAAGATCAAATTTGTTTTTTATTGTCTTTATATAAATCGGTAGGTATGGCAAATCATTGCCAAAAGAAAAGAAACTCAGAGAGCATACAACCACAAAATGTAGAAAAAACGAGTGTCCGGGTGTGTCAGGCAGATGGTTATGTTATTTCCTGGGTCTTGAGATATTTGTTGTATTTGTCCACTTTTAAAACTTTGCAATTTGGAATAATTTATTTCCAATTCTGAATCATTGTTCATTTTGGCCTTGTTTTTATTACTTTGCATTTTATTACTTTACATTATTTTTTTTAGCGGAGGGGCCCTGACATGGTAAAAGTTCTAGGTTTCAGAGAGACAACACCCACTCCTGGCTAAAGCGTGAGCCTGGAAAGTGTATGGCGCTGAGAATGCATTGGTAACAGTCGAGCTAGGTCCTGTAGGTGGAGAGAGGCAGGAATGGGACAGGGAGATACAAAGAAGAATAAGATTTGGTCCCTACTCCCACGGAATTTACAAATGGGGGCGACAGGCCATGGTGGGGATTCCATGATGAGTCCCATCTTAGAAGGAGACCCGAAGCTGTGTGGGACCAGAGCCCAAGCACGGGGCCTCAGCTCCCATGTTACTGTCCTTTTTTTTTTTTTTCATTTTTTTAATAATAATTTTTTATTATATTATGTTAGTCACCATACAGTACATCCCTAGTTTTTGATGTAAAGTTGCATGATTCATTACTTACGTATAACACCCAGTGCACCATGCAATACGTACCCTCCTTAATACCCATCACCAGCCTATCCCATTCCCCCACCCCCCTCCCCTCTGAAGCCCTCAGTTTGTTTCCCGGAGTCCATAGTCTGTCACGGTTCATTTCCCCTTCTGTTTACTGCCCCCTCTTTCTTCTTCCCTTTCTTCTCCTACTGATCTTCCTACTTCTTATGTTCCATAAATGAGTGAAACCATATGATAATTGTCTTTCTCTGCTTGACTTATTTCGCTTAGTATTATCTCTTCCAGTCCCGTCAGTGTTGCCCCAAATGTTGAGAAATCATTCTTTTTGATGGCTGAGTAATATTCCATTGTGTATATGGACCACAACTTCTTAATCCAGTCATCTGTTGAAGAGCATCTCGGCTCCTTCCACGATTTAGCTATTGTGGACAATGCTGCTATGAACATTGAGGTGCATATGGCCCTTCTCTTCACTACGTCTGTATCTTTGGGGTAAATACCCAGCAGTGCAATTGCGGGATCATAGGGTAGCTGTATTTTTACTTTTTAAGGGACCTCCACACTGTTTTCCAAAGTGGCTGTACCAACTTGCATTCCCACCAACAATGTAGGAGGGATCCCCTTTCTCTACATCCTCTCCAACATTTGTTGTTTCCTGCCTTGTCAATTTTTGCCATTCTAACTGGCATAAGGTGGTATCTCAATGTGGTTTTGATTTCAGTTTCCCTCATGGCTAATAATTTTGAACATTTGTTCATGTGTCTGTTAGCCATTTGTATGTCTTCATTGGAAAAGTGTCTGTTCATATCTTCTGCCCATTTTTTGATTTGATTATTTGTTTCACGTGTATTGAGTTTGAGAAGTTCTTTGTAGATCTTGGATACTAATCTTTTATCTGTAGTGTCATTTGCAGATATCTTCTCCCATTCCGTGGGCTGCCTCTTGGTTTTTTTAACTGTTTCCTTGGCTGTGCAGAAGGTTTTTATCTTGTTACTGTCCTATAGCCCAAATGCCAGCCTATTAAAATGAGGGCTCCTGAGGGCAAGATCTCTGTAGGCATCCAGAGACTGTAGTGGTAGTGGAGGCAAGAGCGGGATTATAGATCTTTCCATAGAGAGAACCAAAGCACCTTCACTGAATCTGAATGAACATTCTCACCTTTTTGATGTTGACATTCGGAGTCATCAAACTGCCTCTTTGGGTTTCTCCTCACCTCATCAGCCTGCCCGTATTCTAGGCCCCTCGACAGTTCTTCCAGAACCTTCCCAGCTTACAGGGACCTCCCTCAGTTACTCCAAATGTGTTTCGTACCTAGGTCCCCCCTCAGACATGAGGCACCACCTACCACCCGCCAGCTGTATGCTCCTGGACAGCTCATAACCTCTCTGAGACTTGGGCATCTGCAAGATGGGAATGGAGAGACTTCAAACAGGCCCTGCCTTCTCGTCCTCAAGAGTTGCAGTGAGTAACAAACGTGCAGTGGGGAGAGAGCATTCGGTGAGCTGTTGGCTATCTGCCACACGGTAATATTCGCGGCGTGCTGATGCTCCGTACTTACGTCAGATCCTTCTAGTTACGCCTGGGGTGGGCACAGCATTAATGATCGGAGGGCCCCCTGCCGCTTCTTGCAGAGAGTAGGTGGTCAACCACGATTTTGGGGGTGACGAGGTAGAATGTGACTCAGTTTCTGGAGTCCGACCTGGGATAGAATGTATATTGCTTATTATCTTGACCTGGAGGAATTTCCTTAATCTTGCAGGCCTTCAGTTTCTTCATTATAAAATAGGAAGCAAAAGTAATGACTTCACAGAACAGTTGAGGGAATTAATGAGGAAAGGCATATCAAGTGCCTAGTACACGTCCTAACGTATCGTGGAGTACGTGGTTTTTGCTCTTTCTATCACATTTAGAAAACCTCATAAAAATACTTATTGATATTGATCTCATACCAGTGACTCTGCTTGGCATGAGGGATGCAAACATGAACAGGACTCGAGGTCGCTGAAAGTCAAGAACATGCAAATTACAACAAAAATGAGATATCATTAAAAAAATAGAACATATTGGAAAAGTCTAAACTACTGGTACTTCAAATATTAGAAAGGGCAGAGAAGAGCAACTCCTTTCATTTATTGTTGGTGGGAGTATGAATTGAATTCTTGGAAAGCAATTTCCACAATTTCCTACCTAGATTTAAAATACGTATACATGTTTAATGCAGCAATCCAGCCTCTCGGTGTTTGCTCCGAGGAAACATTTAAACATGTAAATTATCTATAAACTCTTGTAAACATTTGCAAGAGTTTTCACCGCAGAATTGTTTATGAGTGAAAAACTGGAAGAAAACAAACAAACACACCTCTACATACTTATCAGCGGGGGAAGGCAATCTGTGTTACAATCGTACTATGAAATACTACAAATCAATGTTATATAAAAGGAATGAATTAGATCTATACATGTCCACGTGGGAAGAACTTGGACTAATGTTGTTAAGTGAAAAAATAAATATAGAACCATGTATCATTTATGCTAAGAAAACAGCAACAACCACCAGAAAACCCTATTTTCTGTGTTTGTATCTGTGCATGGGAATGGCCAGGGGATGGAGCTGAATGAAAACAACCGAATTGGTAATAGTGTTTTCCCTGAGGAAGGGCTGGTTTTACAGGGCCCTACTGTATTTTGCTTAATAAGCTTTATCTGAATTTTCAACAGGTGAATTTTTCATGTATTACTTCTGTAGAGAAAAATGAAAAAAAAAATGACCAGGCACTAATGAGTTAAGAGTGGAATTATCTGAGACGAGCAGGGTATAGGCTAGAATGTAGAAGCTGCTTTTTTTTTCTTTGAACTTTTATTTAAATTCTATTTACTTAACATGCAGTGCAATATTGGGTTCAGGGGTAGAAATCAGGGATTCATCACTTACGTACAACACCCAGTGCTCATCGTAACAAGTGTCCTCCTTAATGCCCATCACCCACCTAGCCCATCTCCCCCAACCTCCCTCCATCAACCCTCCGTTTGTTTTCTGTCATTAAGAGTCTCTCATGGTTTGTTTCCCTTTCTCTCTCTCTTTTTCTCCCCTCCCCTATGTTCATCTGTATTGTTTCTTAAATTTCACATATGAGTGAGATCATATAGTATTTATCTTTCTCTGACTGACTTATTTCACTTAGCATAATACACCCTAAATCCAGCCACATTGTTGGGAATGGCAAGATTTCATTCATTTTGACAGCTGAGTAATATTCTATTGTATATATACCACCTCTTCTTTATCATTCATCAGTCAATGGACATTTGGGCTCTCTCCATAGCTTGGTTATTGTTGATAATGTTGCTGTGAACATCGGGTGCATGTACCCCTTCAAATCTGTGTTTCTGTATCCTTTGGGTAGATACCTAGTAGTGCAATTGCTGGATCCTAGGGTAGCTCTATTTTTAACTTTTTGAGGCACCTCCATACTGTTTTCCAGAGTGGCTGCACCAGCTTGCATTCCCACCAACAGTCAGAGATGGGGGAAGCTGCTTGGAGTATAGAGGACAACCATTGTAGTGGGTTTTATCTTTGCCGGTTGTTAAGGCTGAATTCAGGAGAATAGTAATGGCTGGGCACGCAGTACCAGTTTAACCAATGGGACACGTGGAGCGTGGTAGGAAGGAAGCCAACTCTTCCTCTATGGCCTGTTCAGAGTGGCGCCATGGAGCCAGCACTGACCTCTGGCCCCCTTTCCTGGCTGGCCACTTGGGACCCGTGCTGCAGACACCAGCCATTCAGGGAGACATGTCTAGATCTTTCTGGCTGAGGTCATCTTGGGTTTTCAAGACATCTTCTTGGGCGGCCTCTAGAATAATCCCTGGCCAGTTTTCTCTCACAGTATCCCCAACTAAACGCCATCTTCCATAATGGGGATTTCTGCTGGCTCTGTCCAGCAGCCTCCCCTGCCTACTGTGTCACCTGGGCAGTCGTCAGCCTCAGATTTCTCAGGCATGAGTGGGCCACAAACTCTGGATGTGGGACACGCTCTCCCAGGAGTCTTGAAGCCCCTCCTGCAGGCTTGGAAGCTGGGAGAAGGTAGAACTACAGAGCACTAATAGCCTGTCCCAAATCCTCTCTCTAGGGTTCCTTGTCCTTTATCTAATGCCGGGTATGGCCAGGGTGGGTAGTTAGCCCATTATTCTACCTCCTGGGGTCCCCTTGGGGTAGTTGGCGTTCATAGTCTGGGGGCCTCAGGCACAACTGAGATTGAAGGAGCTCCAGGTAATATTCACTGGGAATGTCGTGCAGCTTGACTATGACTTAGATAACAGATTGGAGAAAGTTCAAGATTATGGCCCTTAAATAATTCAGGTCAGAAATGAGAGCGTAGAAGCTCAGAGACGCTAACAGCGTGTCCAAACCCACACAGCTACTGAGGGACAGAGCCGACAGTTAATTATAGGGGATCCCTGGTTGGTAATAACCTCTGTAGCTCGCAATGCCTCATCAATTATCATAAATTCTACGCATGAGATTCTTTATACTTTTTTTTAATCCTTTATACTTTTTGCCTGCCAGTGATTGGTATATTAGTATAGAATCTATAAATGATATGAAAACATTTTGAAATCGAATTCTTTTTGTATATTTGTAGTCAAATGATGGAATGGAGGCTTAGGGGCAGATCTGAGTCTCAAAGCTAGGTTTTTGAGGCAGTCGGGGGACCAAGGAGAAATGGCTGTGGTCCCCATCCCCTGGGATATTACTTCCTAACTCGAGAGGCCAGTGTGACCCACACAATCTCTAGCAGTGATTTTCAACTAGGGGATATTGGCAATATCTGGAGGCATTTTTGGTTGTTATAACTAGGAGGGAGGGGTGCTCTGGGGAGCTAGTAGGTAGAGGCCAGGGATGCTGCTAAACATCCCAGAGTGAACAGAACAGCCCCACAACAGAGTCATCTGACCCAAAATGTCAGTAACGCTGAGCCGGAGAAGCCCTTCTAGAGCACGAAAGCTAGAAGCTGTATCAGTGGCTTTACACAAGAAATCCAGAGGTGGAGAAGTTCAGGGCATGAGCTGGAGTCCTATCTGTACCCCCCACCCCCAACAGAGAGCATGCCTCTTCCCTTCCCTCCCATCAAAGAGAGGGATTCCCACACCTGCTCCATCCTCCTTCTTGGCAGTGGCATCTGGAAAAGAATGCACCAGCAAGGCCAGGGTGGGGTGCAGCGACTCACGTGTCTGGGAAGTTTGTCAGCGTTCAGAGTATGTGCCCCTGACCCCCTTATTTGGATTCACCCTGCTCAGCCCTCTACTGGTCATTCCCTCCAATGCCTTGCCTTTCTGCATGACAGGGGCCCACAGAGTTTAGACTCCGGCATTCTCTCTCCCCTTCCCTTCCTTCTGCTGTCCCCTAAACATCCTATGCCCCACCACCCCGAATGAGCTGTTCCAGAATATGGCCTGCTCTTCTTTCTTGTTAAGATCTTCCTTGTGAGTTTTGGGGGGAGAATTTGGGCTTAAAAATATCAACTTCCGCACATTCCCAGAAGATGATTTTCCGAAGACAACAGGCAGATGCTTAAATTAATTAAGAGCAGAAAGCGAACGATGAAGAGTTTCCTTCCCTGTAAGCTGTGGAGGCTATGAGATTGAATTTTTTTTCATGCTAAAAAGATTGCCTTTCAGAAGACTAAATTACTAACATTTTTTGAAGAATGGATCCTTTTTAGGCAATATCGTTCTTGAATTCTCAGCTCTGTTTGAGAAAATACTGCAAATATTTGACTTGAGAGTCTGAGCTGAAAGCATCTCACAGCTCCCCCTGCTCTCCCCCTCCTATCTCTCCCCTCCCTCTCCAGTCTCTGTCTCCTCCCCCTCCTGGCTCCCCTCCCTCTCCAGTCTCTGTCTCCTCCCCCTCCTGGCTCCCCTCCCTCTCCTTTCCCTGTCTCCTCCCCCTCCTGGCTCCCCTCCCTCTCCAGTCTCTGTCTCCTCCCCCTCCCGGCTCCCCTCCCTCTCCAGTCTCTGTCTCCTCCCCCTCCTGGCTCCCCTCCCGCTCCAGTCTCTGTCTCCTCCCCCTCCTGGCTCCCCTCCCTCTCCAGTCTCTGTCTCCTCCCCCTCCTGGCTCCCCTCCCTCTCCAGTCTCTGTCTCCTCCCCCTCCCGGCTCCCCTCCCTCTCCGGTGGTCCCTCTCCTCTTCAGATGGTCTCTCCCTTCCCCATGCTGGCCTTTGCCCTTTACTTAACAGGTAACACTGGGAAGGGCCCTGGTCAAAGCCTCTCACACAGTCAGTGGCAGAGAGGGACCGGAAGACAGGTCTGTACTCTGCCTGCTTCCTCTCCATCCTACTTTCTTTTACTTTTTTAAAATAAAAATTGTTTATATTTAAGGTAGGCAACGTGATGATTCGATATACATATACATAGTGAAATGATTACTACAGTCAAGCTAATCAACACACCATCTCCTCATATAGTTCCCCCCGCCTTTTTTTTTGGTGATGAGAGCACCCGAAGTCTAGTCTCTTGGCAAATCTTCAGTATTATTAACTGCAGTCATCATCCTCCTTTCTGAATGACTCTGCTCTCCCACCTCCCACCTGCTCTGTGCTTAGGACACAGAACACAAGCGCACCAGCCGGAGATCTTGACCAGACCCCGTCGGCTCTTCCTGTGTATTTCTTATCGTAATACGCTCAGGAGTGCAGTCCACCGCCTCGGGATAGGTTTCTTCAAATTCCTTTATCTCTCCCAAGAGTTTGCTGAAATTACTCTAGTTCGACCTCTGTTTTTGACTTCCTTTTTGCCTCCTTTTTAATCCCAAGGTCTCTATTTTCTTTTGTTACTAACAAGCTCTAGCTGGAAAGTGAAGATAACGACGGTGAACCTGTAGGCAGACAGTGTGCACCGGATGACCATTTTCAGCTTAGTTTGGTATAAGATTTATAGTTCAGGTTTGGTTCTAAGGGTAGTCACACCTTTGGGGGAAGATGCCTTGATGAGAATTTGTAGCTGGACCCTCCTGGAGGGACCTTCTTCCTAAGGCCAATCTTACCTCCTGTTTCTTAAAGAGTTTTAAGTTAAAGTTGAAGCCTTAAAAGCAGTATTTTAAAATCAACAACCCTCTCTTATGAATCCTTTTGGAGCTGAGTAAAAATCAAAACATCCTTTGCTCATTCAGCTGATGCTTCCTGAACACCTGTGTTATACCAAGCTCTGGGGTTACAGACATGAGCTAGACAAAACAGGGTCTTCCTAAAGCCTACAGACTAATAAAGGAATAAATTAGTTCACTCAATGTGTCAGGTATTATTTAAAGTGTGGGGAACTTAGCAGTAAATAAGACGGATGAGCTCCTTGCTGTTATGAAAGTTATATTCCACCTGGGAGGAAAGGGAGAGATATAAAAAGAGAAAACATCAGGTAGTGATAGGACCTACTTTAGGACTGCAGTTAGAGGCAGACTTGCTTGCCTTTGGGTTGATACTGATACTGCCAAGAAGGAGTGAGTGTGTCAACATTGCGAGGGGCATGTTCCAGGCAGAGGAAACCGTGAAGGCCCTAACGTGGGCTGAGCTTGTTGAGTTTGAGGGTAGAAAAGCTGTGGCATGGAGAGCAAGGTGGTGTCAAAGGAATATGGCATGCCAAAGGGGGTAGGGTATCACAGGCCAGCGTGTGGGATTTGGGTTTTATTCCAGGGCAATGGAAAACCATTCAAAAGTTTTAAGCAGGAAATTGACACAATCTGATTTACATTTTAAAAAGGTGAACATGCCCTACCTTTATTTGATTTTGGTATTCAAGTTTTTTGGGCTTTAGAGCATGAAGTGGGAGCTTTCTAAGTGGCCTAGCACAGAAATGCTCAAATGTTGGTATGTCTCAGGATCCCCTGGAAAGTGAAGCCAAAGTATAGAGGCCTACACTTGTTGAAGGACGGCAGGGTCTGGGTCTCTGGGTGTTGGGTTTTGTTTTTGTTTTTGTCTTTCACCTCGTTTCCTGGGTGCTTCTTATTCATACCAAAGTTTGAAAATCACTGGATTAGAAAACAATGCAATTATCTGTTATTTAAAGGTTAGATAAAATTCAGCAGTGAGCTCGTAAGCTCCTGATGAGTTTTCCATTGGCAGTCCTTTAATCGCCTCTTGGTTTCTTCTGCGGTGACTGATCTACTCGACAGAACCATAAAACAACTGCGCTCGTTACCACAAGGGCAAACATCCCAAATAGTAGTCACTACATCCCAGCAACATATCAAAGGAAGAATATGTGATGATGAGGCAGACTTGTTTTCCAGCAAAGTAAGTTTCAGCAATCATGGCAATATGTCAGCAGTCTCTGTTACACCCACAAACTGCAGGAGAAAACCTGCATGGTCGTAATAATAAACACTGAGAAGGTACTTGGCCAGATTCAGCAGCAGTTCCTAATAATGGGAACCAAGTAAAACTAGGTAAATATGAGGAAGACCGAATGCAACAACAATGGCAATATTAACAACAAAAAGTTGGTAGTAAACATCATTCTAAAGATTTTGTTTTTTTATATTATTCGTATTTGTTTGAGAGAGAAGGTGAGAGAGAGAGCCTGAGAGGGGAGAGGGTCAGGGGGAGAAGCAGACTTTCTGCTCAGCAAGGAGCCTGATGCGGGACTCAGTCCTGGGATTCGGGAGTCATGACCTGAGCAAAAGGCAGTTGCTTAACTGACTGAGCCACCCAGGTGCCCGGTAAACATTATTCTAAATGGAAAGGCTATTTCAATCAAAATTAGGAACTGTAGAGCTTGGCTGCTATTCTCTTCATTACTTAACATGGTCAGGGAAGTTTGTGAACACACAAACACAAGTAAATCTACCACAGAAATACAAAGGATTAAAAGAGAATATTATGAAAGATTATATGCCAATAAATTGGACATCCTGGAAGAAATGGATAAATTCCTGGCAACATATAACCTCCCAAAACTGAAGCCGGAAGAAATAGAAGATTTGAACAGACTGATCACCAACAATGAAATTGAATCAATAATCAACTCCCAACAAACAAAAGTCCAGGACCAGATAGCTTCACAGGTGAATTCTATGAACCATTTAAAGAAGGGTTAATACCTAGTCTTCTTGAACTATTCCAAAAAA
Organism: Ursus americanus; assembly: GCF_024610735.1. Taxonomy (NCBI): domain Eukaryota; kingdom Metazoa; phylum Chordata; class Mammalia; order Carnivora; family Ursidae; genus Ursus; species Ursus americanus. The sequence goes on from NC_142133.1 coordinate 75,158,380, forward strand.
TAGCAGTGGAAGGAAAGCTTCCAAATTCATTCTACAAGGCTGGCATTACACTGATTACAGAACCAGATAAAGACCCTACAGAAAATTACAGGCCAATATCTCTGAGGAATGTACATGCAAAAGTCCTGAACCAAATACTAGCAAATTGAACCCAACAATATATTAAAAAAATCATTCGCCACAATCAATGGGATTTATTCCTGGGATGCAAGTGTGGTTCATTATTCACAAATCAATCAACATGCTACATCACATCAACAAGAGAAAGGGTAGAAACATATGAACATCTCAATAGATGCCGAAAAAACATTTGACGAAGTACAACATCCATTCATGATAAAAACTCTCAACCAAGTAGGTGTGGAGGGAACATACCTCAACATAACAAAACAAACCAAACACGCAAAAGTAAAATAACGGCTACAAATATTTGGAAAGAAGAAACAAAACTGTATTGTCGAGCTTATGATATATTTTATGTTTGAGAACCCAAGAGACTCTAGTAAAATTATCGCAGTTATTTAAAGAATATAGCCAGGTGGCTGAATACAGGAGCTACCTACAAAAATTTGATGCCTTTCTCATTGGATATGGAAAAAATTTCATTTACAGTACTCAAGAATCTAAAGCACTTAAGCGTAAATGAAATAAGAAAGGTAGTCTACCTACTATGGAGAAAAGTATAGTAATTTTATTTAAAGATGTAAAATCAGCCTAAACCCCAAATATACATTACTCTTGGATAGGAAGACTTCCTATCACAAACTTGTTAATTACCCTAAGTTAGTATTAAATGTTAATGTCATGCCAATTAGAGTTCCCTATTTGGAGGTGGGGGGATTTGAGAAAAATGGTCATAAGTTTACATGTAGGAAGGGAGCATGTGAGAAATTATGCAAAAGAAGTATGAGACAGAACAGGGAGTAGGGATTTACCTTGCTAGATGTCATTAGACCATAAAGTCACTGTAATCAAGTCAGTATGAGGTTAGTTTATGAGTGGACAAGTAGATTAATGGGACACAAAATAGAGAACTCATAAATATGCCTATTTTACATGTGAGATTTTACTATTTAATAGATGGTGCTGAACAACCAGCTGTTCATCTGAAAGGAAAGAAAAACACCCATCCTCAGCCCTCTTTTATCCTACGCCATATATAAAAATACATTCCAGATGAATTAAAGAGTTTAATGCAGGCAAATCTAGAAAATGACATGTACAGTGTAGGAGTTGGGAATACCTTCTTAATTAAAACTGCAAACCCAAAAGCTGAATAAGAATGAGAAGGCATGTTTGAATATATGATAATTAAGATTTTGTATATATAAAAAAACTCCACAAGTAAAGCCCAAAGATATGCTTTGATAATATCTTTATTGCAATCATGAACAAAGCATGAATATTTTTAATATTCAAAGATTTCTTACAAGTTGACAAGAAGGCAAGCAACCATTAAGAAAATGAACAAAAAGCACAAATTGTCAATTCAGAGAAAAGCAAATACCAGTGGCCAGTAAACATTAACTGATGTTTAAATGAGCTCTCAGTATAAGAAATGGAAATTAAAATCACAATGAGATATAATTTTACACCCATTGACTGGCAAAATTAAAGGGAAATATAAAACTGATGTTCGGCAGGTATGAAAGGAAACGAGTACTTTCAGTTTTAACTTGAAATTTTGAAAATTTATGGCCTTTTTATAAAGCAATGGACAGCATCTATTAAAATTAAAAGTACATATATCCTTTGACCCACTCCTGGTGACCTTTCTTACAGAGATCAAATTCCCAAGACAGGAGGACTCATGAATAAAGATGATTCATGTGGCATTATTCATAATGGCAAAGCAAAACAAAAAAACAACACAAAATAAAAGTGGAAACAAATTGGTGAATAAGGGAATAAGGGATCACCAATTAGGGAATCACTGAATAAATTATGGCACGTAATTATGGTACATATGGTATAGACCATAACCACAGTATGCTATGTGGTCTTTAAAAGAATGAATTAGGTATTCAGTTGACTTGAAGGACTTCCCACTAAGTATCGTTGAATGAGAGAAGCAAGGTGCCATGAAATATACATATTAGAGTTCCATTTTGTAAATCGAACTGACAAAAATGCCTTCCATATACATACAGATATATGTATGTGCACATATGTATCTCGCAGGATTGAATTTACGGGAAATAACATGGGTATAGGCATGGAGAAACATAGCTTATCAACAGGGGCTATGATGTTTGGGGAGTGGGGAGGCTGACGTAGTAGGGGGGAAAGATGGGAGAACCATACAACAAAGGAACAGATAAAAGGCTAATTGAGGGGGGCACGTGCTCTGATGAGCACTGGGCGGTATACACAACTGATGAACTGTTGAACACTACATCTGAAACTAATGATGTACTATATGTTGGCTAATTGAATTTAAATAAAAAAAGAAAAAAGGCTAATTTAAAAAGCATATGCATAATCTCCTTCACATAAAATTATGTATGTATGTGTATGTGTGCACATAATTAAATAAAAGGATTTCAAAAGCCAAGGGCATTCTAACAGTATTGGAAAGATCACTGGAGGTGCTGTGAGAATGGATATAATGTGCAAGAAAGGAAGTAGGAGGGCAATTTCGAGGCCACCCAGTGCCCCAGGCAAGAGGGGATCTTGGCTGGGACTCAGACGTGATGGTAGAGGCTGGAGAAGTGAGCAGACTTGGGATAAGTCTTGGCAGTTACGGTTGCCAAGATCTGATGGATTGGACGTGGAGGGAATTGAAAGGTAAAGACGGAACTCAAGGATGAATTTCCAGTGTTTTGCCTTCGCAGCTTGATGGGTAATGGATCCACTTTATGGATAGAATAGACTGCATGAGGAATGGGTTGGGTGGGGAAGAGATAGAGTTCCCTTCGGGAGTATGTCAAAAGTTTCAGATGCTTCTTATAAATCAAATGGGAAAGGTCAAGTCAGCAGGAGGACATAGACTCCACGTGACAGGAATGTCCCGCCCTTAGGCCAGTGGGATTGATGCTGGGGTGCATCGCCCTTTTGTCTCTTTGAAAACCAAGGCACCCTTTCCCACAATAGCTCTTGATGCCTCAGACTCATGCAGCGTGTCCCTCTACCCTGTTCTCTTTCTTCTCTCTGTTCAGGTGACGTTCCCGAGAGCAGTCCCCAGTAATTAATTAATTCAGTCAGCAACACACCAATGCAGATCCTACTATGTCTCAGGCCCTGGAGGTTGTGTAATATGACATACTCCTCTGCGACCCTTCCCCTTTGTGTTGCCTCCTCTCCAGCACTCACCATGGGTGCTAATTGTTTATACCTTGGCCTCTTCCACGGGACTCTGCTTCCCACGGTCACCATCTTATTTATCTCTGCACTGTGAGCTTTTTGTATCACATTCGGTGCAGACTAGGCACTGGGTAAGGGGTGATTGATTTTAATCTGTTAGTGACTTTAAATTCATCTTTCTGCTTCAGACTTCCATAGTTTCAGAGTCGAATGCTATATATATATAATGCTCTCCCCCGACCCATGCCGCCAAGTTTCATTCGGGATGTCTCAAAATGAAGGAGACACCATCTAGCCCTTATTTTACCAATAAAAGTCATATCTCATATCTCAGCTCTGAGGACCCTAAGTCAAGATGAACAAACCCTAAACTCCCTTTATGTTCCCCATCTCTCTCTTTCACCCCGTGCCCTCAGGAATGGGGTCCTGGCCGTTTCCCCTCCATCTCAAACTCCCTTTCTGCTTTAATTGGCTCTGTGTTTCTGCCCACCCCTCTTTCCGCCAGGGCCATCTACTGTCCACCAGAGCCTTTGCCCTTCCTCTGGAATCCTGTTCTTTTTTTTTTTTTTTAAAGATTTTATTTTTATTTATTCGACAGAGATAGAGACAGCCAGCGAGAGAGGGAACACAAGCAGGGGGAGTGGGAGAGGAAGAAGCAGGCTCACAGCGGAGGAGCCTGATGTGGGGCTCGATCCCATAATGCTGGGATCACGCCCTGAGCCGAAGGCAGACGCTTAACCGCTGTGCCACCCAGGCGCCCCTGGAATCCTGTTCTATCTATTATCTCTGCTCTTGCTTTCATGGCCCAGCCCCCTCCCCCCTGCAGCCTTCATACTCCCATCATGAAGCAGGCTCTCTCAATGCCACTACCCTCTGTGGGTCCGAGTGCGTCTTTTCTCCCCTCTCGCCACCACACCTCCTCACATGATAGTTTCTGTGTTTGCTCCCATTGGCTCCTCATTTCCCCCTTTGCATCAGGTTTTCCTCACTCACAGATTCTAGGCACCAGTTCCTGAAAATATTACTGAGAATGTCATAACTCTCAACTCAAGTCTTGCCTTCATCATCTTCGACCACTTTGGGATGTTTACAACTGCTGGCCCTCTTTCCCTTTGGAAACCCTTCCCCTGGAGAAATGTCCAATAGTGTGGTAGAGTGAGAAAGAGCGTGGAGCTGGGAGTTACAACTAAGTTGCCTTTCAGTTCTGCAGTAGTAGCGGTATGACCTTGGACAGCTCCCTTAACTGCTCTAAGCCTTGACTTCCCTATCTGTAAAATGAAGAGATAATGATAAAGACTCAATAGGATTATCACGTTAAAACAAAATGATGTATTTATGATTTGCCTGGCACAGAGGCCATCAGAGCACATCACTGCCTTGTAATCCTTCTTGATTTCCGTGTCTCTGCACAATCCTGGTTTTCTTTCTATCTCTCTGACTGCAGCCCCTTTTCCTCTGTCTACCCTCTAATGAAGATTTCCCAGAGGAACAATGAATCGAGGGATATAAAGGAAGTACTTTGATCTTTTAACAAGGCAGATAAGCAGCTGTGAATATAAAACCTCTGATAAACAGTTCTGAAGTTTGGCTTAATTTTTCACCTCATGTATAATTACAACCAGAAAAAAATAACAAAAATAAATTTTCTGCCATTTCTATGTTATACCTCATTTCATGTTCCTTTACAATAATCTCCAATAATTTTGCAACAATGTCCATATCAGGACTCTGTAGAAAGTGCACTTAATCTATTGCTAATTGGACTATTTACTTGTTGCACATTCAGAGGGAATATAAATTGTCTTATGTTCCATGAAAGAAATTAGACATGGCTTGATATATTAATGAAATTATTACTGCTTCATTAAACTGTATGTTTTGAACCAGACTATTCTGTGGCATATTGGATTGCAGAAAGTGCATGATCACAGTTGATGGACAAACTGACAGCGCTCAAAGGTTGCAATTTTATGCAAGAAATACTTTCCTATACATGCATGAAGTTCTGTGCAAAATGACTAGCAGTCAGGTGCATTTAAATAAAGAAGAGAAAAAAACCCATGCAAAACAATTGCAAAACAACTTTTATTTCAGGAAAGCAGTTTTTAGCTGATTCTCAGAAACTAAGTTTGTCTTTTTTGGATCTATGTATAAATTATTTATAGAAGTAACTTTCAACTTGCACACATAGGAACAAAGTTTAAGAATAGCCTTGCATAGGGCCACCTGGGTGGCTCAGTCAGTTAAGCATCTGACTCTTGATTTGGGCTCAGATCATGATCTCAGGGTCCTGAGATCGAGCCCTGAATCGGGCTCTGTGCTGGGTGTGGAGCCTGCTTAAGATTCTCTCTCTCCTGCTTCCTCTGCCCTTCCCTCCCTCTCTAAAAAAAAAAAAAAGAAGGAATAGTCTTGCATAGTACCTGATATTAATTAACTGATTAATTCCTTGATTAAGAAAGGCAGATAAAATGTAACCCAAATTTTTTATTCATATGTCAATGTGAAATGCTCATGCTTCACAGTACCAAAATTACTGTATGATTTTTTAAAATATTTAAAGCAATAACAACCACAATAATAAAACACACCAATGCTTTAGAAAATAATCATACTTGTCATGTAATGTTTTTAAGGACCCAAGAAGGAGCCGAAATTATTTATTAAATCTTAACGTCGCAGAATTGTATTGCTCTAGTGTATGTATGAGAAAGCAGTGTTTTATTAGCATGAAATCACAGATCCTCACACAGGAAATGGGCTTCAATTCTGTTTCTGCCATTCACCAACAATTTGTAATCTTGTTAGCTATTTGCTCTTTTCTCCTCCCTTCCCCCTCCTCTCCTCCTCTGCTTTTTCTCCTTCTCCCCGCCTCAGCCTCCCCTCCTTCCCCTCCCCCCCTTCTCTTTGTTTGGGTTGGAGGGAGACATACAAATCACCTTATATCACCTGGTCCAAAAATGCACTTCCTGGGTTTACAGTTCCTTGCCAGGCTGACGAGTGTTGGACCACCATCCTCCCTGGATTTCTTGGATTTCCTGCACGTATCAGGCCTTCTGTGTAATAGGAATCTACCAACTAGAGAGAGAGAATGCTTCCTCTCCTCCAGAGCCATTCACCCCCCTTCGAAGGATAATAACGTTTAGAGACACCTTTTCACCTCCCCCCAGAGACAATTGCTTATATTCTGGGTTAGAGACTTGCCCTCGGCTCCCATGACAGCATTTGTTTGCATTCCAGAATAATCTATGGGGTATCTCTCTTTCTCCCTTTCTCTCTCTCTCTCTGAGAGGGAGGATGGGAAGCCGTGTCAGCAGTTCCTCTATAAGCTCCGAGTTTCACGATTTTGGGGTTCTTCTCCTGTGGTGCAAACTGCTGCGTGTGCTGGGACATCTGGCTCTCACCACAGGTGTGGGAACATCTTCCATCCTTCACAGTGTGGGCCTTAACGATCACTTTCTGCATTATTTATTGAGCCTACTCGAAGCAGCAGCCACAAAGACCTTTAGCGTGGGCTCTAGAAATGATTAGTATTCTTAACGGTTCAAATTTGGGAATCTTGGGCTAAGAGTTAGAGCCTTTTTAAGAAACAGGCAAATCTTTTTCTAATGAGTATTTACTACACCTAGGGAAAAACTCGAGGTTGATGGTACACTTTTTCATTAGTTTCAGAGGTAGAATGTAGGGATTCAACAGTTGCATACAATACCCAGTGCTCAATCCATCAAGTGCCCTCCCTCATGCCCATCACCCACTTACCCCATCCCCCCACCCACCTCCCCTCCAGCAACACTGTTTTTTCTCTATAGTTAAGAGTCTCTTAAGGTTTCCCTCCCTCTCTGTTTTCATCTTATTTTCTCTTTCCCTTCCCCTATGCTCCTCTATTTTATTTCTTAAATTCCACATATGAGTGAAATCATATGGCATTTGTCTTTGTCTTACTGACTTATTTCACTTAGCATAATACCTTCTAGTTCCATCCCTGTTGTGGTTAAATGGCAAGATTCCATTCTTTTGATGAGTGAGTAATATTCCATCGTATATACACAGCATCTTCTTTATCCATTCATCTGTCGATGAACATCTGGGCTTTTTCCATATTTTGGCTATTGTGGACATTGCTGCTGTAAACATTGGGGTGCAGTGCCCTTTGAATCATTATGTTTGTATCCTTTGGATAAATACCTAGTAGTGCTGTTGCTGGGTCATAGGGTAGCTCTATTTTTCACTTTTTGAGGACCTTCCATGCAGATGGTATACCTCTTATTTGTTGGTCTATGAGGGAGTCCTTGACTTCTCCACTGGAGAATTTCTTTGCAGGTAAATTATCATATATATTTGGGATGGCTGGATACCAGTTAAGAGAGTGGTTATTCATGGTTTTTTTTTTTTTTTTAAGATTTTATTTATTTATTTATTTGACAGAGAGAGACAGCCACAAGAGAGGGAACACAAGCAGGGGGAGTGGGAGAGGAAGAAGCAGCCTCCTAGTGGAGAAGCCTGATGTGGGGCTCAATCCCAGAACGCTGGGATCAGGCCCCGAGCCGAAGGCAGACGCTTAACGACTGCGCCACCCAGGCGCCCCTATTCATGGTTTCTTGTCTATGTTGACAAGCCTTTGGAAAATAAGGACAAGGTTTTTATGTGGTGGCATTTATGACATTTGTAACTAATCAGTGGTCATTCTTGATAGGTAGTTGAACATTCTCTCAGCTACTGGTGCATTAGAGAGAGTATTGAACTAAGAGCCAGACCTGCCTCAGAACTGGATACTAGTTCTGACTGTCACTAAATAGTTATGCGGCCTTGGGAAAATCACTTTGGTTTGCTAATCCATGGTTTCTTCACTTAAATTAGGATGACTGAAGTGCTTAACAGGAATTTTACGATGATCAAATGGGCCAATGGGTAGGACATGTTTTTTAAGGTATGAGGCGGCAATAGCTAGACCTATATGAAGCTTTTAAAATTTTTTAATTAAAAACATTTTTGGCTCCTAGAATAATTTAAATATCTGATCTGGGGATGTGTTCCTTCCTACTATACTTCGAGGCAGGAAGTGAAAGTAATACAATATGTGCCTGATTTCACCCACATTTTATCTTCTTTATAAGTTTCAGGAAGGCATTTAAGTATCCTGATAGAAAGAGAAATCACGTTACAGAGAAAGCAAGTAGTTCCTAATAGAGGTGTCTATACCTTGAGCTTGAAAAGCTATGGGTATCCAGAGATTTCTGAGGCACAGTTTATAGCAGTGAGGTAGTGCACTCCTGGAAGGGATATGAGAAAAAGGAGTTTAGACTCCAGTCAAGCCCGGGGTATCAAAATGCACTGGGTACGCAGGGTGCTTCCAGGAGGTGTGAATGGGCAGGTCACTTGGAGAGAGGATGTGTCACGGACTTGGGTAGGTATTGTGGGGCCAAGGGGGAGAACTGGAGATGCATCAAGATTTCCCGAGTGGACTGGCTCCAAAAGGAATGCATCTTTGGTAGAATCCTATAGAACAGAACTGTGGTGCCCTCTTCCCTCCACAGTGACAGAACCGAGGAAGTTACCATGAGCTAAGGAACTCAGGAGGTAGGAGATGATGAGGCCCCATGGGGACTCTTCGCTGCTCACAGTTGTTCATGGAGTCACCACTGCTGAGGGCTGTGAGTGGATGTGATCACTTCCACTGATCATCATTGCTGTTGTCAGTGGTCCTTGAGAGTCCTAATTTTTTTTTAAGATTTTTTTATTTATTTGTCAGAGGGAGGGAAAGCGTGCATAAGCAGGGGGAGTGGCAGGCAGAGGGAGAAGCAGGCTCCCCGCTGAGCACGGAGCCCAATGTGGGACTCTATCATGAGCTGAGCCAAAGGCAGAGGCTTAACCAACTGAGCCACCCAGGCATCCCGAGAATCCTAATTATTGGAAGGTATTGCTGCAGGTAATAGGGAAACTGTCAGTGGGAGAGTCAGTGTTGGCATATCTGTTGCACAGGGACTTCTCACTAAGCCGGATGGACCAAATAATGTCATTTAAACTTCCTATTATGTTTTTGGCACTTTTTAAACATTATTTCATAAATCTTCATGATAGCTCTATAATTCAGGTATTCTTATCTGCATTTGACAGAGGTGGGAACTGACACTTGGAAAGTTTAAATAACCCGATTGAAGTCATCCGTACAGTAAATCATGGAGCTGGGATCTGAACTTAGATTGAATGCCAAAACCCAAGCTGTTTTCATTTTCAACACATCTTGTTACTTAATATTCTTCAGCCTTTACTATCATCCCGGTGAGAGTCACGCTTACTATCTGGCGTTGGGTAGAGGTGTTTTTTGTTTTTGGTGTACTCTCTGTTGAAGAGAAGAACCGCAGTTTCCCACCAGAAAATCTGATGAGATTGGAAACTGAGAAACTCCGGATCAGGGCCCGAGCTAATTAACAGGCACCCTTTATATTGTCTTTCGCTAATATTTTGGCAAGGTGTATAGCTCACAAAGGGGAAAAAAAAAAACACTCAAAAGAAAAAAAAAAAAAACACTTCAACAAGAAAAAAACCCCTCCACCTCCTTTAAATAAACAGCATATGTTTAAAAACCACGATGGCAAAAAAAAAAAAAAAAAAAAAAGAGATTCTAGGATGTGCTTGGATTTTAAATTCATGAATAAGGGAGACACATTTTAGACAGGGAAATCAAAAACATTGATAGAATTGGCTTCCTACCTATCAAACAGCGTGTGACTGAATGAGTTTCAGCATCACTGCTGGCTTCTAAGTGGAATTACCCATTATGTGGGGGGGTTGGAGGGGAAGAGCATGGCTTCCCTGGGCGGCTGGCTTTAGATAATTGGCTCACCTAGTGTATCTTGATAATTTAGTTTTAAAATTAGTTCAAATTCTATGAAGATGAAATCAGCACATGTATTGCAAATGCCCTTGGAAGAAAGCAAAGTGAAATGATAAATGGTCCTGTGTCCTTGCTTGGCATCGTGTCCAAGTTCCCCCTAGGGTGGTGAGAATTCCTGACTGGCTTAATGTCTGCCTTAATGATGACAGAGAAGGACTGAATAGTGTTTAATGATGTTTTAAGTAGATCCTAAGTGGAGACTCATGACCAACATCAAGGAGCAGAGAAAATACAAATGAATGTCAGAAACAGAACAACTTCAAACAGAATAACTGCGAACATTCCTCCTGCTGTCGCCAGGATTAATAAAACTCAGAAAGCTCGTGAGACTTGCTAGCATGTGCAAGGCTGGAAACGTTTGTTGGCCTGTCCCAAGGACGGCTGTTGGCTGGATACGCATAACCAGGTGGCTTCTGTGGAAGTCTGAGTTTGCAAAGAAAGTTCCTGGAAAGCTGGAAAAGACACTTTAAAGATTATATTTTTAATTATAAATACACTTATTACAAGAAGTTTGTTTTTTCGTAGACACAAAGAAGAGTGAAGAACTGGCTTTAGTCTCACCATGGACCTGAAATCATCTTTGATATCATGGGAATCCTTCCTATCTATCCTAGTGTAGACTTTAGTTCTTAAAGTCTAGCTGTAATCACATTGTGTATGCAATTTATATCATATTTTTTCATTTATTATTTAGTAAGCATTTTCCTTTTTAAAACCATCATCATAATTACGTATTGTAACAGATTTATAATAATTCTTTGAAGAGCTGTGCCTTAGTAAACCATGTCTATATTATATCTAGGGTTTTTTTTCAGTTTTTTATTCTTAAAAAATGCCATCATGAACATCTTTGTGTATAAAACTTATTTTCTGGCTTCCAAAAAACTCCTTTGGATTCATTTCCAAAAATAGAATTTCTGTATCAAAGAATATTATAAGTTCTTGGTGCATACTGACAAATGAAATGTGTGATTTTGCCTGTTACAGAGTATGCTTATTTTTTTTTAAAGATTTTTATTTATTTATTCGACAGAGATAGAGACAGCCAGCGAGAGAGAGAACACAAGCAGGGGGAGTGGGAGAGGAAGAAGCAGGCTCATAGCAGAGGAGCCTGATGTGGGGCTCGATCCCATAACGCCGGGATCACGCCCTGAGCTGAAGGCAGACGCTTAACCGCTGTGCCACCCAGGCGCCCCCAGAGTAGCTCATTAACGCTAGGTATACTTATTTTTGAACTCTGTTAATTTAATTTAAAAATATATATTAATTTCATTTAAATTTATTGGATTGCTATTAAAATGGAATATTTTCCCAAGTGGGCTGCCAAATATATTCCTTGACATTATTTGCTTTTCTCAGGTCCTTTGCCCATTTATCTTGCATTGACGTCAAACTGGTCTCCCTGACTCTGGTCCCATCCATCCTCTACACGTTACTGGAATCATTCCTAACATCAAGACCTTCATCACATCACCCTGTTCTCAAATATTAACAAAGGTTCTTCATGTTTCCTCAAGTAGAGAAGATTCTTTGTGCTCCATGGAAAGCCACCACAATACAGCCCAGCACTACCTGGTTGGTAAACATGGAATTCAATAGTCTCCTGAGATTCGTACAGTGAGACACTTCCTCGTGTAGGGTCACACATTCTCCCAGGTTCTAGAAGAGAGGCTGCCAAGGGTTCTCTGGTAAGAGAACTTAAGTGAAAGAAATACCATGAGGACATTCCACGTCTCACCTTCCCATTCCTATTGGAAAGCTGTGCAGTGACAAGCCTCTGTCTTGGAGTTAGATCTTCCTGGGCTCCAGTTCTGCCTCTGCCACTCATTTGGCTACAGCCTAGGGCTGTCACGGAACCTCCATGGCGATAATGCCCACCTCTCGGAGCTGCTGGAGGATGACATGTAATGATGAAGTACATTGTGCACGCGAGGTTGTCGGTAAACGATTGACTCTTCTAAATAAATGGTCCTTTAAACTGTGACGTATCTAAACTAGTCAAACTCATATAAACAAAGAACAGAATGGTGGTTGTCAGGGCTGGGGTGGCAGCGGGGGTGGGTGGGGGTGGGGGAGTAGGGGGAGGGGAGAGGAGGTGTTGCTAATCGACGAATATGAAATTTCAGCTGTGCAAGATGAACTAGTCCCAGAGCTCCACAGTGCAACATTGCACCGATAGATAGCAATACTGTGCATTTACAAATCAAGAGAGTAAATCTCATGTGAGGTGTTCTTGCTACAGCAAAATAAAATTTTAAAGAATTTAGTTCTCAGGATTTTATTTTTATCAGCACAAGTAACTTAGACTTGCCAAAATTCAGAGTGTGGATCGTAGCAAGTATGAGTAAAACAACGTTTAACTGTCGTCGGCTTTGGTATTAAGGTCACTCGTCAACTGGCAAGCAGTGCTTGTAGCTCTTCCAGGAGAATCCAGATCGTGGCTGTCTTTTTTTTTTTTTTTTTTAAGATTTTATTTATTTATTCGACAGAGATAGAGACAGCCAGCGAGAGAGGGAACACAAGCAGGGGGAGTGGGAGAGGAAGAAGCAGGCTCATAACGGAGGAGCCTGATGTGGGGCTCGATCCTGTAACGCTGGAATCACGCCCTGAGCCGAAGGCAGACGCTTAACCACTGTGTCACCCAGGCGCCCCAGAGATCCTGGCTGTCTTATTAACATCATTTTACTGTTGAAGTATGAACTTCATCATACGATAAAGGCCGGTATTTGTCACTCATGGTTTGATCCCTAAAAACATTTTTTAAAGTAATCAAAATAATAAAAACAACAGTGTCTCCTCACCCAGTTTGGCAAGCAGTACGTTACCAAGTGCCAGTTTTGGGGACACTCTCAAGGATTCTTATTTCAAATGTTGAAATAAATTAAAATATCAGGGAAATCTAATGACAAAAATATTAAAAAGGTGATTTGTGAGCAAAGCCTTTTCCTTGTCTCTCAGTGAATGTAATTTTAAAAATTCTCAGACACTGTAAATTGTTCATATACATTTGTAGATCTAGAAATCACTTATTTTGAAAATTTGGCATCAAATCAGATAGCTCAAGTGAAAAGTAGGACAAAGCCAGTGCCATGCTAAGTGAACAGGATGGTAAAGAAACTGTTTTATGCTTTGAAGGAGACTAAGTTTATTAGTGACCAGGGGCCAGGAATCTAATTTGTGAAGATAACTCAAGATTATACATATGAATCCCTGGCTCTGAAACACTCCCCTAAATCTTACAGATTCGAGTGACCTAAAAATAATTTAAAGTATGTCCCAATTTTTTATCGCATTTAAAAAATAGATGTCTGAAGATGACTGGAAATTTCTCAAGTTGATTTATCTTTCAGGAGTCACAAGAGTAGAGCTGATTTTCTGATACCGTGTCCTGCATTTATCTTTCAGGAGCGGGAGAGCATTCTAATTAAAACTAATCCAGTCACAAACTTGAAATATCAGGTGCTTTAATGTGATTTGCTTTTTAGCAGCCAAGACTATCTTGCCATAAATATTTTGCCCCTGGTTGGTTAGAATCTAATTCAAAAAAGTGACAGAGTGGCAATGACTTCTGGGAAGCTGGAGTCTGGAGTTTTGTCAGAAAAGCTGGTGATCTCTTGGGGGGCCTCAGTCTAGGAGAGGGAGAAATGGCGGTCTCTGGGTCCCTCACACTCAAGAAACCAGGGCTCAGGGTAACAACAGTCTAAACAAGTGTCTCATCTTTCAAGAGAGAAAGAAAGATCTTCCTCAACCTGTCCATATAAAAATAGCACCCCGTGTCCCTTTCTCTGGTGATTCTTCTTCATAGCATTGATAACTGGGTGATGCCAAGAGAATTTATTGATCATATCTTGTCCCTGCCTTAGAACGTAAGCTTTGTGAATACAGGGAATTGTTGGTTTTGTTTGCTGCTGTATTTAGAGTACCTAGAACCTTACCTGCACACAGGTACACGCTCCCTGAGTACTTGTTGCAAGAATAAATGAGTCAATGACACAGTAAGGCATAGCACTTCTAAACTATCCACACATCTAAGCTTTCTTTGATCGTCCAAAGGGTGCTGGACACAGAATTGTCTCCTTGTACCTAGATTCTTCTCCCTCCTTCCCTTTACCAATACTCACATCTGAAAAGCCCAGGTAAAGTGCTACACCCCCCAAATGCTACACCCCCCCCAAATGCCTACCTTTGCTCTGGAAATTAATTTATCTCTGCTCTGAACAACCTAGGCACTTTTAATACTTTATACTATATTGGGCTATATAATATACTTATTTATATATGACATTAGCTACAATTTGATTTGACATTGTTTTATGTTATGTTATATTATACTGTAATATAACTGTATTTGTCATAACAGTTTTGTAACTATGTAGATTTTGTCCTGTTAGTCTCTGAACTCCCTGTGGTTAACAATTGTAATCATCGTTTTAGTCTCTGGAAATGTCCAATATCTTGCATCATACATAGTAGCTATTCAATAAATAATTTTGGAATAAGCAGCCAATTATGATAGTATACACATGAAAGTTCTGTAAGAAAGATCTGGATAGTGGACAGTTCCATAGCAAAGAGTTTATGCAAAGATTCTTCCATCAGCCTTGCGCTCCTCATAAAGATATCAAGTTTCCCAGGAAATTCACAGTAGGTTATATAGACTAATTAATTAATTAATTAGAGAGAGGGGAGGGCCGGGGGAGGGGCAGAGGGAGAGGGAGAGAGAGAATGTTATGTAGGCTCTGTGCCTGACACAGGGCTCCATCTCATAACCCTGAGATCATGATCTGAGCCTAAATCAAGAGTCAGATGCTTAATTGACTGAGCCACCCAGGTGCCCCTATTATCCTATTTTATTCGAACAACTTTGAGACAAATGCTCTCTTCTCCCCAGTGCCACCCACCCGGGATGGGGATCAGGCACACTTGTACTCAAACATTGTTCCCTTCCTCTGCCGGCTCTGTGCTGTGCCCTGCAAACCTCCGTGAACCTTAGTTACTAGGCCTGTACAATGGGGAGAGGAATTCTTACCTCCCCAGGCCCTTGGCAAGGTTAAGTGGGACAGCGACTGTCCAGTGCCCGGGTGCGTCTGGCCTACAGTGGGCTCTCAGTGAGCAGCGGCCCCGATCACCCCCGATCACCCCCGATCACCCCCGTCATTAGAATGGCAGCCCTTCCAGACGCCTTGCGCACTTCTTTTCTTCACAGACCATTTTCGTCTGAAAGGAAATTAGAAATGCAGTTTATTCATTATGTGTCACCACTGTTTGTTTAATATTCGCCACCCGCGCCTTCGCAATTTCTTTGCAACATTCATTATCGTCATATTACCTGAGAGAAGCTGACCCCGAAGGAGGCAGGCCGGGCATCAACCTTGGAGAACAATCAGTTTCGGGTTATGTTACAACGGTTGCAATCATCTTCACCAGCCTCCCCGGGGCTGCCGGGGGGCTTTTCCGTACCCTCTCTCTCCTTCCACCACCTGTTCTCCTGCCCTCTGCAAAGTGGCGTCTCCCAACCTTCTTCAGACAGTGGCTCATTCTTAGACCTAGTTAGTTGCAGGGCTGGGTGAAGTAACAGAAAGCGTGGTTTTATGCACTGAACCGCGGCTGGTCTAAAATTAATCAGGAGTCCATCCAGGGTTGTCGATTTCAGTGTTTCAATGAGGCTTCAGCACTTCCCTTTCCGATACAGACAACACCGGGCTGAGGCTGCCAGTGATTCTCGGGCAGGCATCCTGCTTTGATGACTTGATAAAGAAAGGTTTGATCCAGCCCCGTGTGGCTGGCACGGTACTCCAGCCAGTCTCCTTGCCCCTGTGGACACTGGCCCTGATATTAGTCACTCACCGTTTGATCCCTAAAAACGTTTTTAAAGATATAACAATTAGAAAAAGAAGAAGAACCGTGATTCCCGGAGTCACCCCAGGTGGGCAGGCGAGTTGTTCACAAGGGTTGCCTTGTAGGCAATCACCATAATAAACCCAACTACCTGCACATTTTGCAACTGGCAGGTTCTCCCCGTCCTTCTTCATCGGTGACGGCGTTCTCTGGTCTATACCACGTGCGTTATTAGCCCTGTTTTCCACAGGAGAAATTGGTGGCTTGAGGAATTTAAGTCATTTGTGGCTCCACCCAGGCAGTCATGCTGGAAATGAGATGTGAACCTAGGTCTTTTGGCTTCTAACCCAATGCTTTCATGAATGGATACAAATGATTTTAAATGATCACATCTGTGCGTCCTTCTATCTACTTATTCAGTAATTAGCAGGCGAGTTTGTAAATGGACTCCTCTGAGGTGCTTCAAAGTATTTGGCTGTCTTACCTTTCTGGCAATTGTATTTACAAGATTCATTTGCAAGCCCCTCTGAGAACCCCCCCCCCCCCCCCGCAGGGGCAGAATTCCTGCAGCCCGAATGAATGGGACATTCACTGCCCCCTTCTTCCTAGCTGCAGCAGATGGCTGCTAGGGGCACAGGGAGGTTGCGTGACTGTGGGAGGGTCGCTGAGGGGACACATGGAGCTGTGGCCACCAGGCTCCTCCCGCCCTTTCCCAGGTCCACCCCTGAGTGTGTGTGCTTGCCTAAAAATTAATTAGGACTGCTTCGGTGATTGCCGGCATGCCGTGAATCTCTGGAAAGATGATCAGATTTGCAGAAATGCAGCCTGCTCATTGGAGATGAAGCCCATCAGAGGACCTTCTTCTCACTGTTCTCTTGTGAATGGAAGTGTGTTCCACTTCAAGAAGATGTGAGGGTGAAATTTTAATTGAATAAAAGACAGGAAATTCCCAGGGATGGTTCCCATAGCAACTGCAATGTGTATGTGTGTGTGTGTGCGTGTGTGCGCGCGTGTGTGTAATATATGCATTAGAAGAGAAATAGCAGCTCATCTCAGTGTGCAAGTCTAGAATGGGGATCTGGGGAGGGAATGGAATTGGAATCCCCAGAGCAGCCTGACGCTGGATTTACTGCTTTCCGTGCCTTGTACGTCTTCTCTGCCACATGACAATAGCTAAGTGCGTTCATTTGTCTCCTTTCTTTCCTTGGCTTCATGTAGGCCAGGGGACACCTCGCTCAAGGACACTCTGAGGACAAAGCCACTGGCTTCTAAGGGTCAGGGTCCCGTAACAGCATCCAGCACGCTGGCATTTGCTCCTGGAGTGAGTCCGCTGCCCAATCTGCGAGCACGGTGGGAGCAGGGGCTTTGTTGGCAGATAGCCTGGGTGGAGCCCCAGCTTTCTCGGACCCGCTCTGTAACCTCGAGTGTACCCCTTCACTAACCAGAGCTGCTGTGCTCTTTTTCCTTTGTCTTTGATTTTTAAATCCAGAAGGGAGGATAAAGCAACGTATGCAGGGTAGTATCATGTTTGGGAGAAAGAACCTAGGGAATAGGATCTGAGCTTCTTTGTTTCTGGGGAGCTGCAAGGAAGCACGAAATCTAGCTTGTTGGGGTCACACTGTGTATAGTAGCCCCCCGCCCCCATCTGCCGTTTCACTTTCCAGTTTCAGTCACCCCCAGTCAACTGCCATCAAAAGTTGGTGATCCTCCTGACCCATCGGCAGAAGGTCACTAGTAGCCCAAGGCGACCTCACGGGCCTGCGCGGCTCACCCCACTCTGTCCGCTCACGTAGGCCTGTGATCATCTCACATCATCAGAAGAAGGGTGAGTACAGGACAATGAGATATCCCGCACGCAAGACAGGGAGAGACCCCATTCACAAAACTTTGATGACAGTTGAATGTTTTAATTGTTGGATTTTATTATTAGCTATTGTTATTGATCTCCTGCTGTGGCTAATTTATAAATTAAACTGTATCAGAGGCATGGGTGTAGGAAAAAACACAGTGTACCTAGGGTTTGGTACTGTCTGAGGTTTCAGGTACCCACCGGGAGTCTTGGAACATATCCGCTGTGGATCAGGGGGGACTATTGTAATTCAAAGTCAGGCACTGGAAGGTTGTAATGTTTGCTGATTACAGGTAGTGTGTAAAGGATAGTTCGTCCGTTGGAGGGGCAGCTTTTGGGCCGGGAGAAATGAGGAGAAAGGAACAGGGAGCAAACACAAAATGAATGAATGAATGTGAGAGGAGCATTCCTTTTGTGTCCAGAAACTTCTGACTAATCTCACGGACCCAAGACCAAGCTCGGAGGCTGGCACTTGGACAGATACTGGGCAAAAGTGGAACGGAGCTGAATCTGACCTAGTTTATTTGGCAGAAGAGCAAGTTTATGTGTCCGACTAGAGAGAGAAGAGAAGCAGCTTATAATTTATTGAAGTTTTCAGCATTATGTTATTTTTCTAAACAAAAGAATGAAAGTGCTGTTACAGGGTTAGAAACTTGGGCTTTGTGTATTCAAGCAGAGGCTTTTTTTTTTTTTTTTAATCTTTGTTGGTATTTTCCCTGTTTTTTGGACAAGAATCTTTCTGAAAATTCCCATGTGTCTCCAGCGGGTTCCTTGGGATGGAGAGGAGGGGCCTTAACTTTGCACACAGCTTTGCCGGAGAGAAAGTCGAGGAGATGGTGGCACCCTTTTTCTTCTGAGCCCTTGAAACATTTTGTACTTGGTTTATCTAAGGAGTGATTTTCTTATAATATCAGCATCTGCTTCTCTGCCCTTTGGAAAGCAGAAGGAGCTCCAGGGTCCCTGGCAGACTGCTCCTTCCCACAATATTAAATTCAGCCCTGTCAATTCAAGGTTGTGAACGTTGTTCCTAGCACCCGAGGGCGTCTGCCATCTTGAAGAAGCAACAAAATCTTCCGACAGCCCAGAGCAATTATTTTGGAAGTATTTCCCTCTGGGCTGTGACATGGGCAGGTGGACAAGGCCAGAGCAGATGTCCCCTGATTGGGAGGGGGCATGTGACCTTGGAGGGCAGCACTGCAGGGTGGTGACGTGTGCAGTCTGGCCCTGAGACTCTCTGTATTGAAATCCGGATCCACCACACATCTGCCCCGTGACCCTGAGTAAATTTCTTCACCCCTCTGGGCCTCGATTTTCTTCATTTGTAAATCAGAATCACAGTGGCACTCAACCGAGAGAGTCATTGGGATTAAACAAGCTAATAGCTTGAAGATAAAAGTCTTCGAACAATGCCTGGCACATAGTACATCAACGTAAATATGAGTGGCTGCGTCATTGTTAGTGTCCCAATGATTCTAGTCATCATGGAGACCTGGCGCGGGCGCTTCTGCCTTCCCTCAATTCAGGGCCATGTGATGTGTGTTGGAGATGCCAGCTGGGAAGATGTTGAGCATGTACTTTTGCAGGGAAGAGGGGGGAGGGGGGCCTGATGCGCTGGGCTTTGGGCGGCCGGGCTGGTCATCAGAAGATAAAAGGGAAGTTCCACGGGGGACAGAGCTCAGCCCTGAGCTGTTGAAAAACAGCAGACTGCCAGAGAATGATGTGGTCCAGGCTAATGTTAGGTAAGGCTGGGGCAGGAGGTCTACATTTGCTGGGCGATGAGGCTGGGGTGCCTGGGAAGCTGGGGGCGGGGGGAGCATCTCTCCAACATGATGCTGTAGGATGCTAAGCTGTCCCAAGGGTCAAAGGGCTTGACTCAGATGCAGCAGCTGTGGCAGGAACGGTGGGTTCCAGACCTGGCTGTTTCTCAGTGTCTCCTGAGAGCTTGTGACAAATGCAGATTCCTTTGCAACACATCTGCCCTACTTAATCTGAATTTCTGGGGTAGGAACTGGAACTGTACAGTCGCCGGCATTGTGCAGTGAGCCCTCCCTGGGTTCTGAGGACGGGGGTTTAGTTATCACTGGGGTAGCCCATTAGGGAAGAAGCTAGGGCTGGGGCAGCTCTCTGCTGAGAGGTCACCTGATGCCAGGTAGGATAATGCCAGGTGCTCGGGGCTGAAGGGGCTTCAGCCTGTGCTGAGGGCAGGTTAGGAGAGACAAGGAAGGAAGCCTTGTTCCTGGCAGAGCCTGCCTTCAGGTGGGACCGGCAGCAGGGTAAGGTGGGGAAGACCAGACAGATCAAGGAGTAGATATTGGCCTCTGGACTACAGCTACCAAGGGTGCAGACACACCTGGCAGGTAGACCTCCCTAGTGGGGGCAAGTGTCCCTCGGGCTCCTTCCAGGCTGTGACTCTCCAGGAACCTTGTTAGAAGGGAACTGAGGAACATCAGCCACCTCCAAGGTCCCTCTGTCTAGGAGGGGACAGCCAGAATTCTGCCCCCACCAGACTCCATCCTGGCATCTGCAGGGTAGGCTCTCTGACCCATAGGCTGCTTCAGGCTGAAAACCCCACTGTGCCTTGAGGGCGTCAGGGAATTTCAGCAGAGCTGAGCTCCAGCAATGAATATAAGTCCTCCTCCTTATCTTTTCTCTCTCTATTCCCACTCCCGGGAATAATCCCTTTACCATCTCTCAATAGTTGAAACCTCCACTTTCCTTCTAGGTGTTCTTAAAACGGTGACCTCTTGTAGGTTGCCAATTTTTTATTGCCATCAATTTCAAGTTTAAGGCCATTCGATCGAGTTAAACACATACTTATTGAGTCAACATTATGAATCAATCCTGGAGTCTGGTGCTGGAATGTAAAAGAAAAATTAGGACAAGTTCCCAGTTCTTAGGAAGCTCAGTGCAGGGAAAGAAAAATGCAGGTAAATAAATGTCATTTAGCGTGTCAGTACTATGGTAAGGGTCAATTCCAATTTCCAGAAAGGCTTATACAACTATTTCTGTGCATGTTTTTATTTCCTCTATCTAATTGGCATAGATGGCTAGGGACATGGCTCATTCATTTTTTTTTTAAGATTTTTATTTATTTATTTGACAGAGATTGAGCTCATTCATTTTTCTTTTTTTTAAGATTTTTATTTATTTATTTATTTGACAGAGAGAGAGATTGAGTGCGCGAGCACGAGTAGAGGGAGGGACAGAGGGAGAGGGAGAAGCAAGCTCCTGGCTGGGCTGAGCAGAGAGCCCAATGTGGGGGTCGATCCCGGGACCCTATGATCATGACCTGAACTGAAGGCAGACACTTGACCGATTGAGACACCCAGGTGTCCCGGCTCATTCATTTTTGATTCCCACCCTCTGAAACAGTGGCTGGACGGTGGTTTGTGCTCAACAGCTAGTCATTGACTTGGTTTGAACTGAATTCTACATTCTGTAGGATTATTTGATTACATTTAAAAGATGTTTAGGAACATATTATATAATGCCTGGCTATTGGTAACACAGATGTAGGAGAGCTGGAGATGGATTTTGTTTTACTCCTGGCAGCGCCTGGGCTTTGAGTAAACACGCTGACTTCAAGGAGGAAAGATAAAATATAGTTTGAACATTTTTAGACAACTCTGCATTAGAAGAATCTGCCAGGACTTTGAAAGGGCAGATGGTGACACAATTATTTGAGCCAATTAGAGGATTGATACAATTGAATGAGATGATTTTCCTTAGGGCGAAGTGTCATTCTAGAAAGAAGTACTGTGTTCACATGCTGAGTGAGAGAGGAGTGGCTAGGGATTGTCTCAGGAAACTGGAGGTTTGGAGAGCAGGCCGAAGAGAGTGAAAACACAGGGGGAAAGGGGGACTCTCCAGATTTTGCTCCTTTGTCCCTACAGATGTCGTAGAATAACCTGTCTTCTGTGTGGTACAAATCAGAAAGTGTGGGGCAGATCTCAGTTAAAGCATAGGGCATAGTACACTCAGTTGTGACCTCCGGCAATTTAACCTCCCCCAGCGTCATTATCCTCGCATGTAACATGGCAAGCCCCATCCATTGGACACATCCATGGAGATAATGAACGTGAGGTGCCCTGCAGGGTATTTATAAACGGCCACCCCCTTTGCAGGTCCCTTCCCAGAGATAACTGTGGGGAGATTGCTGGTAGCTCAGACATCAGAAACAAGTTCTCACAAACATTAGAAAATTATTCCTTTTGATGACCCCATGAGCACTGTCATTGGCGTCCTTGGGAACTGAGTTTGCAGACCTGACTATGGTACTGACCACGTGCTAGATGGTGGCAGCTGGGGTCTCTGGTGAAGGGGACAGACATGGCAGGGATGCCGGCTACACGTGCAGGCTTGTCTGAACGGTGCATTGCTGCGATTCTTATCGTCCCCTCCCTCCCCTTGCAAGAACGAGTGGCCAAATCAATGACTGGTGGGGTCCTTTGCCACCTGCAAATTGCTCACCTGGAAGCCTTCGCTGCTTCTCACTTGGGCCTGTTGAATTAAGGAGGAGGACATGCATAATGTCTGGGGCTCTTGGGGCTGGTTGGAGCAAAGAAACTACTCAGATTTGGGGCTGAGTCCACATGAACCTGATACTGACCCTGCTGGGGTAGCCCTGAAATGAAAAATGAATACATCTCTTTTTTTTTTTCCCCCGAAGGCATAATGAGTCCAACGCAGGAGGACCATATATATTAATCATCCAAAGCAGGACACTTCTGAGAATGAGTGGAGGCATCATAAAGGTCATGCTGGGATGACAGATGTAACTAAGACTGTCCTGGGCAGAGCAGGGTGTGTGGTTACCCTTGTCAGGTAGCCTGAGCAGGCTGTGGTTTCTATCCGATAGTGGTGCTGGGAATTATTTTCATCGGACTTTAGTACGGAGCTAAATATCCATCTTGATTTGATGATTTCCTTTAGCTACAGTTTAGTTTAGTTTAATTTCCCAAAAACTTTATTATGAGAAAGACCACTAGAACTTGCGAGGAGTAATATGCTCTCATTTGCATAATGATTTACAGTTTACAGAGCATTTTCACACACATTATGTCACCAATCTGGGCCTCCTCCCTCAACTTCAAACCTGTAAACTGCCAGCCTCCTCCTCTAACATGGTTTCCACAGAGCTCTGCCGTATCTGTTCCACACCTACATTCCCTCTTCCAGGAAGCCTTCTCTGATTGCAACTCACCATCCCCATCCTCTCAGAGAAAGTTGCCCCTCCTCAGTAACCTGTGTGCTTTCCCACCTTGCTTACTAGAGAGCATCTTTGAGAGAGGGACCGGGACACATTCTCTTTTGTATTCTGACAGCCAACAGAGTAAAAACAGAATATTTGCTGAATGAATGAATCTGGCTAGAACCTTAAATTTCAGTGTACGTCAGTCAGCTGGAGAGCTTGTTGAAAGGAATGTTCTCACATGGCCGGTCTGGGTGGGGACTGAGAGTCTGCATCTCTACCAAGCACCTGAGGGGTGCTGGTGCTGCTAGTTCTTGGACCACACTCCGAGTAGCCAGGTACTCAAGCCCTAGAACTTAAACTTGACTGTAGATTGGAATCCCTTGGGTAAGTTTTAAATTGATCTACGCCTGGATCACACCTCTGGAGTTGGATTCAAAAAATAAGGGTGTAGCTGGGCATTCGGTGTTTCTAGTATCCAAGAAAGCTTGAGAACCGTGATACAGCAGGGAAATTTGCCAGGGCTATGCAACTTTTAAAAGGAAAGGTATAGGGGCACCTGGGTGGCGCAGTCGTTAAGCATCTGCCTTCGGCTCAGGGCGTGATCCCAGCGTTCTGGGATCGAGCCCCACATCAGGCTCCTCTGCTAGGAGCCTGCTTCTTCCTCTCCCACTCCCCCTGCTTGTGTTCCCTCTCTTGCTGGCTGTCTCTATCTCTGTCAAATAAATAAATAAAAAATCTTAAAAAAAAATAAATAAAAGGAAAGGTATGGCTCCCTGTCAAACCAGGAAGAAGAGTGTTAATGGTAGCTTACATTTCTAGAGTTCACAGAGGACTTTAAGATCATACCTGTTATTCCATCAGTTCCATACAACCTGGGAGGAAGCCTTTTCTCACAGGAGAAGCAGACTTTCGAAAGTGATTATTATAGAGCAGAGTCATGAATCAGGCTTTTTTTCCCTTTTTTTAAAGATTTTATTTATTTATTTGACACAGAGAGAGAGAAAGAGAGTACAAGCAGGGGGAGCAGCAGGCAGAGGGAGTGGGAGAAGCAGGCTCTCTGCTGAGCAGGGAGCCTGACTCGGGACTTGATCCCAGGACCCTGGGATCATGACCTGACCCGAAGACAGACACTTCACCGACTGAGCCACCCAGACACTCCAAGGCTTTTTTTTTCTTATTCCAAATTTAATTTTTTTCCCCCTTGAGATCAATAGAGAAAGCCCAAGGTTGTTGATCAAGTACCAGCTGTCAGACTCCCACTCCCACCTCCAGACCAGGCTCAGATGCCCCTCCCATGCCCACCTCCCCTGTTGCCAGGAATGTCTGTGTCTCCGTTTGCTTCTTCTTGCCTGCGAGCTCTTCAAATTCATGAACCATGACTTATTTTCTTGTATTCCCTACACACAATACAGGGACGGATACATGATGTGCTCGGTAAGTTTATGCTGAATAAAAATGGATGATAAAACAACTTAATCTGCTTTAGAGAGACGTTGTAAGACTATAAGGAATTGAAAGATTAAAAAAACTACTTTGGAAAGTTAAAAGCATGATACTCAATGTAAGATACCCCATTATTGTTCAGAGTAATATCGTGGTTACTTATCAATTTTATTTTAGCTTTCCAAGATGCAAACCTGCTCATGCATTTTGTGCCTGACATTTTCAATGGATTAAAAAGTATTCTTGCTGTTTTAACAATGTAAGAATTACAGTGAGAAAAAGGGTCGTTTAAAATCAACCAGAAGAAAGGGAATTAAAAAAAAGAAAAAAAAGAAAAGTTACCCATAATCTTATCACCCAAACAGACACTGGTAAAATTGTGATCTATTTCTTTCCAGTCTGTTTTTTGCACACAGTGTTTTTTAAACGAGTTGTCATGATGTTGTTTGTGAACCATTTTATACCTTTCTTTTTCAGTTGAAATTGTAGCATACTCATTCCCTCCTATTATTACTGCTTATACAGGAGGTCTTTTTAGTGGCTGTGTAATATTTTCTTTGAAGCGTGTGCACCACGGTTTACTTGCGCATTACCCAGATGTTGGACATGTAGGTTGTATTCCATTTTTACCCGGGTTGAATGATATTGCAGCAATGACTGATGATGAAGACTTGTTCTTCTGAATTTAGGATTATTTCTTTCAGTCAATGTCCAGAGGAGTGATCCCCACATTCATTGCCAAGTTCAAGGAAATAAATTTGACATTAAAAATTATGGTGTATTTTCTGCAAATGAAGCAGTTTATTCTCAATTTCTTTAAAAAGGCAGGAAAACTGTTACTGTAAAATATAAGAAAAGTCTTAATAGGAAACGCTTCTGTTAGATTATTTTTTTTAAAAATCAGGAAATTAAGAGGAATTAGAGAGACTAATAGAATGTGTGATGTATGAAAACCTCCTTTTCTTTGCAGAGTTTGTGGTGGCCTAGAAATAGAATGGAGGTCTGACTTCTAACCTAGGGTTCCATTATTTATAATGATGGTATTTTCTTTCTCATTTGCACTGGATGAAGGTGTTATAGTGCAACCCAGTTTATGCAGCGTGTGCTCAGGGGAGGAGGCTCAGTGTGTTAGACTAATTTTTTAACAACATTTTACTTGGTGGTATTAAAGGTATGGGCCATTCCGTATGTTGGCAGGAGATAGTAATATGGGAATTATAATGGAACATTCCAATCCATATCTTTTTCGTTAGAGAGTTGAAAATGGCTTTTTTCCCCCCACACCAATTATGCTGCCCAGATATATACCTGTGAGAAATTTAAACCTCTGAAAATGAGCAATTTTATTCTGCTCTGGGATATTTGTAAGATAACTCCTAGCAAAACACAGACTCAAAATAGTATCCTATTAACAAGGTGATTAACATCCACAATTTACATGTGAATTCTACCCTAGTGTATGGTATTTAAAAGGATCTTTAATTATTTCAACTACTCATGGGGCTCTTACCTACCCTGAGAATTTCATAGAAGATTGTGTGGTTAATGTAGAAACCGGCTTTAGATCGTCAGTAGACTTGAGATGTCTAAGCGTGCCCTGCTACACGGTATGTGACTGTGAACACACTCATTTCCACACACTACTGCAGAATTAATAATACAATTCTTGACTGCATTTGATTTTTTTTTTGTATGCAAGTGGTCTCATATGAATCATGTGAGATTCAGAAGTCAAAATGGCAACCATTCATATATCGCTTAGTCATGTAAGAAACATTCATTGAGCACCATGACTGGCTTTAGTTAGGTACCCGGCCAGCTTCTAGACGTGTACCCCAACAACTACAGTTCCGCATCCTCTAACGCAGGTATAGAGAAAAGACTCCTGCCCTCAATAGATTTCTAAATTGAAACTACAGCTGTTCCATTGTCTAAGTTCCAGGGGCTCAGAGAGAAACAATTTATCCTTGTTATCCACCCGTCTCCAAAATCTTGCCTTATCTCAGCTTTTTAGTTGCACAGACTTTGTCTCTCTTATTCCACTTTAATGCAACTTAGAAGCTTTCCTTTTTACCTGCTCTGTGTCTGCACTGGCGGGATGTGTTTCTAGGGCTCCACGTCCCTCTCGGTACCCTACTTCGTTCAGGCTGTCCTGAATCTGTTTACAAATTTTGACCCACTCCTGACGTTGTCCTCGTGTTTCCTTTATCATGTGCAGGACTGGTAGTGTTTCCTGGAGGAGAGTGTCTCATCTCATCTTTCCTTCTTTGATTATAGAACAAAAATATGTTTTCAAAACCAGAGCTATTTCTTCTGTTTCTGCTGCTCCTTCTCTAAACAATAGTTTTCTGCAAATATACGGATTCTGAAGGTTTTCTAGCCTCTCACCATAGTGTTACCTCTGCCTTTGACAAAGCTAATTCTTTGAATCATTCAGTCTTATATCTTAATTTAAAAAAATTAATGAAAATTTTCTGCCATTAGAATTTCCAAAGATGACACATTCCTAATATTAGAGGAACCCTGCTCATCTGTTTCCTGTCACCTCACAGTCTGGGTCTCTCACGCACACGGCCACTTGGAAGGTGGCAAGGGAAGAAATGTCCATATGGATGCATGTGACCTTTGGCGTGGTGTCCATGACTAGTCAGTGTTCTGGACGGAAACTGGCCAATTCAGCAATCAAGTCAACTCCCTCAAGAGTGAAAGATGGAGACGGGATGGGGAGCATGGGGGATAAACCGTATAGAGAGACAGAGTTTGTGGTGGCCTAGAAATAGAATGGAGGTCTGACTTCTAACCTAGGGTTCCATTATTTATTTTCTTTCTCATTTAATTTTTATTTTCCTTGGACAAGTAACTGCATCATTTTTCATTTGCTTGGTTGTCTATGTATCTTTTATTTTTTCCCCATGCATCAATCCAATGTCGTAGACTGTCGAATATTTTTATTCCAAGTGTTCAGTTATATCAGAAAACTCATCAAATCTGTTTTGCTTAAAGCTCTCTATCCTGAGGGGTGCCTGGATGTCACAGCGGTTAAGCGTCTGCCTTCGGATCAGGGCGTGATCCCGGCGTTATGGGATCGAGTCCCACATCAGGCTCTTCCACTATGAGCCTGCTTCTTCCTCTCCCACTCCCCCTGCTTGTGTTTCCTCTCTCGCTGGCTGTCTCTATCTCTGTCGAATAAATAAATAAAATCTTTAAAAAAAAACAACTCTCTATCCTGAAATCCTTACTCTCCCATTCCGGAAGTGACCATTGTTCTCCAGCTCTGCTGCACTGCTCTCACCCTAGAACCATCGATAGCAGTTGGTCTTACATCCTGGACTCCATGTCTTCTTCTTCTTGACCTACCCCCTTGCTGTGTTATGTAAGTGTTCCCGTTACCTATTGCTGCATGACAAACCTCACTGCTTGAAACAGCGTGTTATCCATCACCATTCAGTGGGTTAGCGGGGTCTGCTCATTTGGTAGTGACTGGGGAGCTGGGTTATCAGCAGTCATCTTCCGGCTGGGTTTTTCTGGTTTCCTCACACAGCTGGCAATCGATGCTGCCTGTTGGCTGAGAGCTCAGCTTGAGCACTCAACCAGAGTGCCTGTGCATGGCCTCTCCACGTGACTTGGGCTTTTCACAGCATGGCAGCTGGGTTTTGTGAGGGCACATCCCAGGAATGAGCTTTCGGAGATGCCCACAGGGAATCTGTGATTCTTACTATCTAGCTTTAGAAGTCCTAGAGCAACACGTTTGCTGCATTCTATTGTTCAAAGAAGTCACGAAGGCAAGCACAGATTCCAGGAAGAGGAATCAGACATCCTCTCTTGATATGAGGAGCAGCCTGTGTGTAGAGATGTGGAGGGACTCGTTGGCAGCCATCTTTGAGACTAGCTACCACGTAGGGTAATGCTGCTGTCATAAGTAAACCCTGGCATTTCAGTGGCTTAACACCATGACATTTTATTTTCCACTTACATTTCTCTTCTCTTCTCTTCCATCTTATGGCTCCACATTACCCTAGAGCTTTGGTGTCCTCTGCTTTTAGCTGGAGGATGGGGAAAGAGAGGGCACAGACAAAACCTCTACTTCTTAACCACTTTGGCCCAGCAATAACATACTTCACTTCGGCCCCCATTCTATTGCGGAGGACTAGTCCCGTGGCCAAACCCAGGCAGAAAGGGGGCTGGGAAAAGTAGTCTTTGGCTGGATAGCAGGTTCCCAGGAAAAAGTCTATGGATGGAAGGGAGATTCTGATTTCTGGTGGATAGCTCGCTGTCTCTGCCATGCTTGGTTTTATGAGCACAACTTCTAATAGCTTCTTGGGAAGAAAATTTGTGGGAGAAAAATACTTTGATCTCTGCAAATCAAGAAATATATTTAATCTAGCCTTCCACTTGATTAATACATTGACTATATAGAGATTTTTAGGTTAAAATAATTTTCCCTCTTATTTTTGAAAGTATTGCTTCACTGTAGGCTAGGTTGATAAAACGGATGCCATTTTACTTCTTGTGCCTTGAGTGTAAATTGCTTTTTCTCCTGCAAGCCCTGAAGATCATCTGCTAATCCCTGGGGTTCTGAATATCAGTTTGCTATAATTTAATATGGTATTTTCATTCGTTGTGCTGGGCACTTGCTGGGCACTTGGTGGAGACTTGTGTATGTGTACTTCATCAACGGGAAGATTTCCTGCATTACCTCTTTTGTACATTTTTCTATTTTACTGTTTTTCTTTTTTTCTTCCTCTTTCACTTTCATTAGGTGTTGGATATCTTGGATTCTTTATCTAATTTCCTTATCTTCCTCTCTTTCTTTTATATCTACTTTCAGAGCGATTTCCCCAGCTTTATCTTTTAATACTTTTATTGAGTTCAAAAATTTTGGCTATCAGGGGCGCCTGGGTGGCTCAGTCATTAAGCGTCTGCCCGGCTCTGGGCGTCATCCCAGTGCCCTGGGATCGAGCCCCGCATCAGGCTCCTCCTCTGGGAGCCTGCTTCTTCCTCTCCCACTCCCCCTGCCTGTGTTC
Source organism: Ursus americanus (assembly GCF_024610735.1). Lineage (NCBI taxonomy): Eukaryota > Metazoa > Chordata > Mammalia > Carnivora > Ursidae > Ursus > Ursus americanus. The sequence continues at coordinate 75,187,923 of NC_142133.1, forward strand.
CCTCTCTCGCTGGCTGTCTCTCTCTTTGTCAAATAAATAAATAAAATCTTTAAAAAAATTTTTTTGGCTATTAAATATTAAATTTCAAAAAAGCATTTTTCTTGCTTTCTGGATTTTACCTTTCTGTAGCATCTAATTCTTGTCGATAGGCTGTGTTATCTCTCTAAAGATATTAATCATATTTTCTCAAAAAAGATGTTTTTTATTCCTTCCTTCTTCGATGTCTTCTGGATTCCTACTTTTTTTTTTGGTCTCTGTCTTTCACATTAGAGGCCATTTTCATATACCTAGTGTTCCCCCCGACTATTCACATTTATGAATCAAAAAATTAAGAATTACATGATTAAAAACACAATCTAGATCTCCAAGTGGGCATCACGCCCTGTAATAAGCTTCCCTATAAAATGGTTTGGCAACAAGGTGTCCCTTTTGTTGGGAAATCTCCTCAAGTCAGGACCCGAAGTCTCTTCCAAGGGAGCATCCAGTTTCTTCCTCACAGTAATCTCTGTGCTTGGGGGTGGTGCATACATACATCAAGCTGCTAATGTGTAGGGAGCAGGGCAGGGCAAGAGGGCTGAGTGGTGGCTGTCTCTTAATGCTTCAATTCTCAGCCCTTATGCTTCATCCTTGTCTTAGCTCTGTCTGTTGTCTCCAAATATGGAGTGTTCGTGGTTTTATTTCTTCAGAAGACAAATTTCCAACCTCCTCAAGGGGGTTGTGTGGGATGGGTGGTTGTTGCTTGAATGCTCAGAGATGAGAAGACGTCCTGGGGACTGAGCAGGAGTCTTTCGCCAGGTTTCTATGTTTACGTCCATGTGTCTCACCCTTGCCTACTCCAGTACTGCTTCTTCCAAAGGCTGGCCTGCCATCAGCATTCTTTTCTGCAGAATTTACTAGATTCCTTCACTCTGCTAAGGCAGTCGCCACTCCTCTATTTGCTTTGTGCCTCCCAGTTTTTAAAGTATTTTATATGTTGATATTTCCTTTTCTGTTCAGTTTGCCTTTGTAGATTTATAGCTCTTTTGTGCCTTCACTCTCATTTAGCAAGGTTTAGAGAGGCACAGGAGAAAGGGCGATCCCATTTCCTCTGGGTTTTATACAAACAAAGGAGACCCACGTTATCTCCTAATACTTTCACTTGCGTTAAAATTACAGGCTTAGACTTCTCCCCAAAGCACTTAAACCTAGGGCCAAAGTGTCTTCCCACATATCTACACCATGTGCTGGGATCATCCTTCTCCCATCTGTATTTACTTTTAAACATTTTTTTTTTCTAAAGACAATGAGGAGTTGCCAGGTGTTTCTGAGGATAGGAATTGGAAATCAGATTGTGAACAGTAGGTCAGGGACCTATGTTACTTGGTCTTTTATAGACTAGTAATGGAGAAAGCCAAAGGTTTTGGAGTCAGGAGGATCTGGTGATGAATCCCAGCTCTGCCACTGCTTGCTATGTGACTTGAAGAAGTTTGCTCAACTTCTCTGAACATCAATTTCCTCATCTATGAAGTACTAATCACACCTACTCTACAAAGATGTTGTGAAGATTTAAGATAATGGTGGTAGAAGGTGGTCTTACAGTGATGTTTAATAAATTGTCACTGTTTTCATTCCTACTGAAGTATTACCCTGACTACCAATAGATAAGTTTCTAGAGCTACTGAGAAAGATACTTTCTCAGTCCTAAATAACAGGATACTAGCAGACAATGACTATTTAAAGAAAACCTCATTTAAATACTTGAGAAAAGCTACCTCCTTATCTTTCCCATAAATCTTCTTTGCTTCTCATAATGCAGAAATGAGTTCCAGGCCTGGAGATGGAAATATCAGGGCAATATTTTATAGTGTTATTGCACTTTGTATCCAAACATGCCCTGAGGATTTTATAAGCAAAAATGAAATTTCTCCACATCCCTGTGGCAGAAGCATTTCATTACTAAATTTATAGACAGAAAAACAGTGACTCACAAAAATGAAAACTTTCTCCCCCAACCTTGGCTATGACTTATGGAATTCAGCAGAAAATAGCTCTCCATGAACTTCCGTGCCCCTCATATTCAAGTTTTGCAATCTGAATCTCCCACCATGTACCCTGAGTGTCGTCTGAAAAGTGAGATTAAAGGGGAGTCTTCTCATACAGATACAAGGTGTTATACTGGGGCTGGAGTGGGGGAGAAAGGGGGAAGGGGCTGGAGGGAGCATCTTTGGAATGCGATATTACAAAGACTGGGTTTTACTGGAGTATGAAGAATAGATTATAAATTAGGAGGAGTGTATCTAATACAAAGAAAGGGCATCCAGATCCTTGATCCTTGTTTGATTACTAGCTGTGGTCTAGGTCATGCTAATCAATTTAACAAGTGTTCATTGTCAACCTACTATGTGCCAGCTACCCTCAAAGCCAGTACTATATTAATTTTTTCTCTATACCCAGAAAATCAATCCCAGTTCTTTCAACCTTTCTTTATAGTTTTATTTTTGTGCATAAATACAATTCTTTCAGATAAGTCTTTACTAATACAAAATTTGATTGAATTCAATAAATATTGATTAATCATTATATGTGCACAGTTTCACTAGGCAGGATCAGCGAGTGTTTTAAAGATGAATAAAGACACAATTTTGGCCCCCTTTCCCCACCCCCAAAGCCCAGACTTCAAGCAAGAAAAATAGATATCAACAGAATGAGCTTTAATTCAAGGCATATTATAATACATACAAAGTTCTTGAGTAGAGAGATGAAGAGAATCATTCTGCCTCGGAAGGACCACGCAAAGCTTCACAGAGGAGATGATCTTTAGACTGAGTGTTAAAGCAATAGACAGAATTTTGATAAGAGGAGAAGAGAAAAAAATGGCGTTCTAGGTGGACCTTAGCATAAGCGACGGTGTAGAAGCATGAGAGAATATGGACATTTGGGAAAATAATGAGTGGCAGTATCATGTGTATGGTAGAAGCAGCAGATAATTGAAAAGAACTGCTTGTTCTTGGAGTTTTTTACTATCCCAACTGCAGAAGGAGGGAACATAAAAACCTTTACATCAAGACCTCTTCAAATTCTGCAACTTTCTGCTTTAATAAATAGGAGTAGATCAACTTTAAAAATGCCTATTGAAGAATAGGAGTAAGACCAATTAGGCACCTGAGAGACGAACATTACTAAATTAGAGATAGGGGGATTTCTGACCAGGGACACTTGACCCTATTCTTTTATTTTGCTTAAAAATTCCAAGAGAAGGGCAATGATTGTCTCAGTTTGGGTTAGATGCCACCATGCTCCAGACCAAGGGCTATGGTGAAGAATGTGAGACGGCTACTTTCACTTGAACCCTTGTTTATAAAGGGGACAAGAGGCAAAGCCAGGAGAAAGGGGTAAGAAAGTGGGATGCCGTTCAGGTCAGAAAAAAACATATACTGTCTACTATGGTAAGTTGTTCAGAATTCCGTGGCTACTAAGTTGTAAAGCTAGAATTTGAGTGCCAAGCCTTATGATGTTTCCAGTGTGTCATGCTCCTTCTTAAATGAGATAATGTACATGAAATTCAGCAATTTCTAAGCTTCTTTAAAAATACTGTATTTTTTAGTTGTAGACTTTCCATGGGGTTATTATTACTTTCATTTCACTACTGAAATTCTTTGTTCAGTTATATGTGTGTATTCAACATTCCTTTCTCCCTCCCCGCCTCCCTTCCTCTTCCTCCCCCTTCCCACCTCCCCCTCTTCCTCCTCTCCTCTCTCCACTTCCTCTCTGTCCTCCTCCTCCTTCTCCTTCTTCTTCTGGTGATGGGTCACATTTTCTTGCTCCTTTGCATGTCTAATTATTTTTTATCATATGCTGGATATGGTAAATGTTACATGGTTGAAAGTGTCAATATTGTCTTCTTTTAAAGACTGTTGAGTTTCAGGTGGCATATCACTAGTGGTTCAGCTTGACCCTCTTGGTGTTTGGTTTTCAGTTTTGTTAGGGTGGTATATTATTTTCCGAGGGCTGCTTGAACAAATTACAACAAACTTGGTGACTGAAAATAACAGAAATGTATTCTCTCACAATTCTGGAGCCCAGAGTCTGAAATCAAGCTGTTAGCAGAGTTGTACTCCCTTAGCAGACTCTAGGGGAGAATACTTCCTTGTCTCTTCTAGCTTCTGGTGGCTCAAGACATCCCTTGGCTTGTGGATGCATAACTCCACAAGTTATGCATCCAAAGATGCAATCTCCATCTTTATCTTCTCTTGGCCTTCTCCTCTGTTTCTGTGTCTTCTCTTCTCTCTTTTTTAAGAATGCTTATCATTGGATTTAGGGCCCACCCAGATATTCCAGGATGATCTCATCTCAAGATCTTGAACTCCATTACATCTGGAAAAACTCTTTTTCCAAATAAGGTCACATTCACAAGTTCTAATGGTTAGGTAAGAAACAGATCTCTCTTGAGACCACCATTCAACCCACTATAAGTGGGTCTAGAATAGACCTCCCTCTAGAGATAGAGTAGTACTACTCCTAATGAATAGACTTTCTAGCAGTTCAAATGAGTTTGCAGCAAGCTCAATCCACTCTGGTTAGTCGGACCTCCTTATGTCTTTCAGAACCATTTTTAGCAGACCTTGTGGATTCTCTCTCTGCACATGCTCAGCTCAGTATTCAGCCAGATACGGAAGGGGACCCCTAATACAGAATCATAGTGCTCCTTCTCTGTGCTGCTCCCTCCTCTGTGGTACCCCACCCTCTGAATTCTGGCTAGCCCACCAGCTCCAAACTCTGATCCCTGCCTTCTCGGCTCAGCCAGACTGCTATGCTTCTGCTTGGGCTCCGTCTTCCTGCATTGCAGTCTGAAAAATGCCTTCAGGCTGAAAGCTAGGGCAAGCAGGAGCTTCAGCCTGTGTTCTAGTTACCAGTTATTGCCTCTCCCAAATCTGCCTCCTTAAACGCTACGGCCTGACTGGTACACCTCCTGTATTTCTTTCTCTCAAGGATCACTCATAGTCCAGTGCTGTCTATTGTTCAGTGTCTGAAGAGAGTTGCTTAATATATTTCATTTCCCGATTTTATAGTTGTTGACAGTGGGAGGGCTACTTCGGTAGCAGTTACTCCATCATTGTTGGAGGGATGTTCCTTCATAAACTGCACCTAGATTTAGGTGGCTGCCAAGTAAAAGCCTGAAAATTCAGACTCCTTCTGGACCATTTTTTTTTCTACCAGTCATGATGAAACAATGGCTGACCCAAAGATATCAAGGCAGTTTCTCTTTGGAAGCTAAAAGGTAATCCCTCTCGCAGTACCAGTTATCCATGCACACTGGACCTAGGCTTCAAGCTAGAGGAAGCTGGTGGTGCTGACCTAAGATATTCAGAGGTGGGTAGTGCCAGTGAGGGGTGCATTGATACCATATTCTTCAAGAGTACCTCCCTTTAATAGTCACCGGATAAATGAGGCCATGCGCACAAGATGATGAACAAGATGGCAAAACCACTCAAAACCATACCATATAAAGCAAGCTGTAAGAGCCTGAGGATGTGACATGAGAAACATCTTTGATTTTTGAAAGGCTGTCATGTGGAAAGATTGAATTTGCACCAAGTGAACCAAATGATAAGGGTAGGATCAATGCATGTTATAGGAAGGAATAATTTGTTGAGTTGAAAAAAGAACGTTCTACTAACCAGAGTGCTCCAAGACAGAAGAGGCTGCCACTGGAGAAATGTAGTAATCACTTCATGTCAGTGGAAGTGTATCCGTTTTCTACTGCAGCCTAATTACCACAGATTACCAAAAATTTAGCAACTTAAAACAGCACCCATTTATTATCTCAGTTGTATGGGTTGGAAGTCCAGGCAGGCTTAACAGGTTACTCTGTGTAGAGTCTCACAAGGTTGGACATCAAGATATGGCCAGCCTGGGCTTTTAGCTAGAGGCTGTGTGGGGAGAATCTGCTTTAGGTTCACCGAGGTTGTTGGCAGAATTCAGTTCCATGGGGCGCCTGGGTGGCACAGCGGTTAAGCGTCTGCCTTCAGCTCAGGGCGTGATCCTGGCGTTCTGGGATCGAGCCCCACATCAGGCTCCTCCGCTATGAGCCTGCTTCTTCCTCTCCCACTCCCCCTGCTTGTGTTCCCTCTCTCGCTGGCTGTCTCTATCTCTGTCAAGTAAATAAATAAAATCTTTAAAAAAAAAAAAAAAGAATTCAGTTCCATGAGGGTGTAGGTCAGGTCCTCATTCCTTGGTGGCTTGTCAGGTGGGGATTGTTCTTAGCTTCTAAAAGCTACCTATATTCCTTGGTGTGTGGTCCCTGCCATCTTGAAAGCCAGCAATGAAGTGTTGCGTCCTTCTCATGCTTTGAATCTCGGCCTCTCCTTCTGTCACCAGCTGGAGAGAGTTCTCAGCTTTTAAGGACACATGTGATTAGATTAGATCCACTCAGACAATCTTCCCGTTTTGAGATCAACTGTTCCATATACTCCCATACAAGATACAGGGAGCAGGGATATGGGATATGTAATCTTGGAGGTTAGTTTTTGAATTCTGCCTGCCATAGGAGATATCTCAGCAGAGAGTGGATGACTGCTGAACAGGGACGTCATCCAGTCTTCTAAAACATAGACTGGACCTCAAGACTAGATGAACTTTAAGGTCTTTTTCAGTCTTGAGATTTTATGAGTGTTTTATTTAAGTAGGATTCATAATAAAACATTTATTGAAAATGAGGACTGCAAATAGGGACATACTGGGGGAAACTGTTGAGCTGGAATAGTAAACTTAATTCATTGCTGTCCTAATATTGGCTAATCAACTTGCATTGCAGCCCATTTTCTTGATTACATTGCTGGGTTCACAAGCAAAGTCATTTCTTCTGGCCCCACCCCCTGACTGCTTCTTCCTTGCTATACCAGAGGGTCCTGTTGTACGCTTGTTCTACCTTTCTATGCATCAAAGATGCTTATAGGCACTATAGCTTTCATTCATTCACTGATTTTTTGAACTCCTTCTAAGTGATTATTTCCTAGATAATTTCAGGGTTCCAAAGATATGGATGACATGATGTCTTCCCTTAGGGAGCTCAGCGTGCAGTGAGGAAATAAATAATGATAACTTATTTAAGACCAAATTTATAAATTGGTTGTGAGAGGGTACGGTTAAATCCTATGGAAATCAAAAGGAGTAGGAGAGATCCTTTCCCCTGGGAGAATCTGAGATACATATTGGGGGTGAGTTGGCTTTTAATCTGGGTGTTGAAGGATGGGAAGGATTTGGGCACATAGAGAAGGGGGAATGGCATTTCAGGCAGAGGGATTTGTGGTAAAAGCCTAGAGAAATTGGCTAGGATTATTTTGTAGGGTCTTGAATGAGGCTGAGGAGTTTCGGTTTGATTCAGTAGGCTACAGGGAGCATTATACTAAATATGTATAATAATGACGATCACCTCTTCCCAACAAACTTTACTGAAACAAAGCAATTCAGATTCATAAAGAACACGTGCCCAGGATTTTAATAGCACACAGTAAACTTTAACAGCAAGTAATAAACTAAAAATATTCCTGGGGAAGAAAAAACACCTAGCTTTATCCTGTTTGTTCATTTTCCTTTGGCTTTGATTCTCATTGTTCCTGTTTTGTGGTTTGAAGCTTCTTTTTTGTGTGTGTCAATGAAGCTCTTACGATGCTTTGAAAGCCCTGGATACATTTTAAATTCTACATTTTTTTTTTCTCAGCTGCTTTACTTATGTCTGTCAAAAACATATTTTGAATCAGATGAATGCACACATTCAAAGCCAGTTGTTAAATTCCTTCTTAAAATAAAATCAAATCAATTTTACTTCTTAAGGTATTCCCAAGTTGTCATCGCTTTGTAGAGGCTTATTTTATATAAGAATTTTATATACCATAATTCAAAAGCAGTCACATAGGTTTCAGGTCTATTTGATGCAAGAGGGCTTATAACTTTTGGGGACTAGGTGTCCATCAATGGGTGGCCATTTCATGTCCCCTGGGAAGGTTTTAGCTCATCCTTGATCTTCTCATGCAGACTCCAGAGTCACTGATGCTTCTGAAATTCACACATCAAGGCCTGAGATGCATTATAGCTAAAACCTTTCTGCTGGGATTAGCCACTGACACCTCAGTGTGACCGCAATACCCGAGAGTGGGTTAAGAAAGAGTTTCATGAGAATACCAAAAGAGTAGACTGAGCCCTATCGAAGTGTGGGGGGGAAGGCACTATCTTAGGCAAAGACCCCTTCCCCATCATCGATTCATTGGTTATAGCCAACTATTATATACAATTCTCATTTGTCAGACATCACTTCTGATTTCAAAAACACTTGGTGACTCAGCATATGCCAGCCCTGGGGAAGGTTGAGGATTTAGATGGCAGCTTGAGTGGTCTTTTACTTTCGCCTCTTGTCACTTTGGGATGTTAGAAATATAGCCCCTTCGGCCATCTCCTGTTTCTCTCATCTTTGAGGGTCCTTTCCACATGGTTTGGCCACCCTGCCTTTAGAATTCTGGAGACCTGGACTTATACCTGGGTCCACAGCTTCCTAGCTATGTGACCTAAGGAAATCACCTAACTTCTTTTATCCTGTGAGGATAAATTAGATATCATGTGTGCAGTCCATGTTAGATATCCAGTAGTGTTTGGATTCATTTCATTAGCATGGTGGATGAATTTTAATTTTAGAAGCCTCTATTTTTTTTATCTGCTGCTTTAACAGAGCATAGCATTTGACAAGCATTGATTGACATTTTTTTCTGTGTACAGATCTCTGTGTTAGGCATTGTGAGAATTGCAGAGTTGAACTAGAAATGTCCCTATGCTTCTGTAGATACTTCATCCCAGGCATCATTATGAGCTCTGGTGATCTGACGTGTCTGGTTGACGGAGATGCAAGGGCCGTAGGGATGGACACTTCGCTTATCCCAGTGAGATTTTATTCAGTAGAGTCTTGGTATTTGAGGATTTTAGCATTCATCATTTTGACGATCCATGACCCACGTAAATCCCAGGACCTGTATAGTCATTTATAATCTAGCTGAGATGCAAATATGAATTTCATGAATCCGGAAAGTGGCGGGTAACCTTGGCTGGCGGCTCAGCACCCACATATCAGTGTGGCATTGCTGTTTCATACTCATTGTTAGTAAGCAGTCAGGTTTGTGATGGCGTGGAACGTTCTTTGTGGCATGTACCAGAAAGAAGGCCAACAGGTTGCTAGTGATGGTGGAAGAGAAGAGAAAATGAAGGGATTTAACAAACGATCGCTCTGGCAGTTTTCACTCAAACAACCAAATAATGAATTTGGTGGTAGCTTTGATCTATTGTATGAATGAGCTGAACCAGAATTTTATGTAGAAATAAGAAAACAATTGAAGCCAGTGGTTCAGCAAGAGCTAAAATTTGCAGCTGTGAGAGAAACAAATAAAATTTAACCCCACATTTTTGACAACGAAGAGAAAAGGAAGGGGCTAGTTGATCTTCTTGCTGATTCTTCCTAGAGATTCTTCCTAGAGAATTTCTTAGAATGTTGTACCAGTTACTGTCACCACCCTGTTGGCCCTCAGGGGGCATTGCTCCCTCTTAAATGATAATACTGAATAGTGGGCAACAGAACCTTGCTCTAATACCCCCTGCGGCACTGCTAGGTTGAAGCTGGAGGAAGTTTTATTAAAGGATTGATGATGGCAGATTGGAAATGAATGATGCCTAGCTCTCTATTTGATCTCACAAGGGATAGCTGACTTGTCTTCAGGTCTGGGGCCATCTAGCAGAGGTCTTCCAATCTGGCTCCCAAAGCAACTTCATCTGGTCCAGTTCCTTTCCACTCCACTTGGAATCCCCCCAAGAGTATTAGATTCTTCAAATCCAGGCCCAAGAGACCAAGGTCCAGAAAGGATTTCTGGTTTTGCACATCTAAGGTTTGCCTGTGCTAGGTTTCTATTAGAGAATCTTTCTATTTCCTGGTGTTTTAAAGCCAGGAATACTTGTTCTCTTCAGGGGAGAGCCTTACCTTTACCTTCAGGTGTAAGACTTTGATGATGGGACAAATTTCATTACAATGTTGTCATACTAACATAGGGGATTTTCTGAATACTGGCAAACTTATTTTATTTTTTTTTTATTATGACCCAGTGCCTCTTGTCACCCACTCCTTGGGGCATGTGCCCATATCTGGAGCTTCCCACTGTGTCAACTCTGTCAACATAGCACTACCTTCATGCTCCCCTTGAAGACTGGATGTTCAGAAAAACCTTAGTGATCAATTTAGAATTTTTATGGGAGAGACAGAGGAGTGAATTTAAGCCATAATTCCCCAGCAAAATGTAAAACTATACACTAGACATTTCTGTTTCTCAGAGACCCTTCTTGGATGGACTGTTCTCTGGGGATGAGGAAAATGGGGGATAGGATTTCCTTTGCCCCTTTTCAGCCATGTTTGGCCTGGTTCCTCTCTTTATAATTTCTCACCCTTTTATGATGAAGAATTTATCATTAGCATACCTGAACTGACCAAAGGGGTTTGCAAAGTAGATGAGGGTTCCGTCATTCTTAGAAGGCAGTGGGCACTTAAATCAGAATTTGGGGGGAAGGTGTTGTTCTATGATCATGATATGAACTCCAGTTTATGGACAGTTTACTACTTGGTAGGCACTTTGTTAAATGCTTTTCATGGAGATGTTTTTCTGGTCCTTGATCACAAGCATGTTAGATGCTTTTTTTATTCCCGTCTTGTCGATGAAGATAGACTTAACTTGTCCAGTGGCGGAGTGTGAGTGTGAATTCCAGCAGGCTAGCTTTATCAGCTGAACACCTTACTGTATGGTCTTTCATACAGAAATGAGTTTCATACCGTCCACTGCAATCACTAAAGATCCAAATAGGTCATTTAACATTTTTTAGTTGTATTTTGTATTTATTTACAACCAAAAATATATGCATTGGGACAGTATTTCCTAAACTTCCCTGAACAACAAGGCTCACATGGGATGCAAATTACATTGTCCCATGGAGAATCTGATTCAGTAGGGGCCTGAGTTACCAATGTCTTAAGAGTTTATTTTAAAGGGTCACTCCGGATGATTCTTGCCTTTGGGCAATGAGTGTCCCTAGTTCTTATTGTATTAGGAGCCCTTCTGATGCCTGTACTGTCTCAACAGCTGTTGCCCCCTTCCCTAGTCTTGACTTTCCTTTTCCCCTGGTCCTTTGTTGCTGGGACCCATTTTGAGTTAACTTTTGTATTTGGTGCAAGGAACTGTAGATTGCATTTCATCTTTTTGCTTTTGGATATCTAATTTCCCCAGCACCAATTAATGATACAACTATCTTTTCTCCACTAAATTGCTTTTTATTCTGTTAGAAAGCTTTATTTTATTGAGATATAATTTACACACTATACAGTTCACCCATTTAAAGTATATGTTTCCATAGTTTTAGTGTATTTACAGTTTTCCAACAATCACCACAATCAATTTTAGAATGTTTTTGTTAATCCAAAAAGAAATTCCCTTCCCGTTAAGCAATCATGTCATGGTACCTACTCCCCTAAGCCATGGACAAACACTAATCTCTCTGTCTCTATAGATTTACCTGTTTTATACATTTCATATCAATGGAATCATATAATATTTGATTTCTTTTGTGACTGGTTTCTTTCACTTAGCATAACGTTTTCAAGGTTCATCTAGGTAGTACCATGTATCTGTACTTTATTCCTTTTTGTAGCCAAATGATATTTCATCCTGTGGATAGACCACATTTCTTTCTTTCTTTCTTTCTTTCTTTCTTTCTTTCTTTCTTTCTTTCTTTCTTTCTTTCTTTTTCTTTTTCTTTTTCTTTTTTTAAAGATTTTATTTACTTATTTAACAGAGAGAGAGAGACAGCCAGCGAGAGAGGGAACACAAGCAGGAGGAGTAGGAGAGGAAGAAGCAGGCTCCCAGTGGAGGAGCTGATGTGGGCCTTGATCCCAGGACCCTGGGATCACGCCCTGAGCTGAAGGCAGATGCTTAACGACCGAGCCACCAAGGCGCCCCTCTTCTTTCATTCTTTTTAAGATTTATTTATTTTTTTAGAGAGAGAGAGAGAGAGCATGTGAACAGGGAGGGGCAGAGGGAGAGGGAGAGACAGAATCTCAAGCAGACTCCCTGCTGAGTGCAGAGCCTGATGTGGGGCTCAATCCCACAACCCTGAGATCATGACCTGAGCTGAAATCAACAGTCAGTCGCTCAACTGACTGAGCCACCCAGGCGGCCCTACCATATTTCCTTATCTATTCATTAGTTGATGGACCTTTGAGTCTCTACATTTTGACTATTTTAAATAATACTGTTACGAACCTTTTTTACACAAGTTTTTGCGTGGGTTTATGTTTTCATTTTTCTTGTATACATATCTAAGAGTGGAATTGCTGGGTCATTTGTAATTTTGTGTTGAAATAATTTGAAGAACTGTCAAACTGTTTTCCAAAGCAGCTGCACCATTTTACATTTCCACTGGCAATGTATGAGGCTTCCATTTTTTTCTCATCCTTGCCAAGACGTGTTATTATGTTTTTTTTACTATGTCATCCTGGGGGGTGTGAAGTGGTATTTCATTGTGGTTTTGATTTGCATTTCCCTCCTGACTAAAGATATTGAACATCTTTCCATGTATTTATTTGCCATTTGCATGTGTTCTTTGGGGAAATATCTATTTAGATCTCTTGCCAATTTTTAAATTGGGTTATTTGTCTTTTTATTATTGAGTTGTTAGATTTCTTTATATATTCTGTGTTGTGGTGACCCTATAGAAGGGAATGGACCGCTCACCCCAAATTTGATTTGGATGTCAATACTAGTAACAGCGCACATGTACCAAGAGGGTGTGGAAAGCTTTGCTACTCACATAATTAGTCCTTTTAGGGGGGAAGAAGGCAGCCCCTTCCCTCCCCCACCAAGCAAGTCTGCATCTGGTTTGGGAGAGTAGGAAAGAGATTGATGTGTCTTCTGTTGTAGCTGGGGTGCAACCAGGAGGAGGTTCCTGTGAACAGGTCGAGGCATTTATTGTTTGAACTCTTGACAGTGCCAAAAGAGGGAGTACCTGGCTTTTTTATCAGCATGCCAAATGTGGGGCAGAAAGGGAAAGAGGAATGGCGGGGCTTGAGAGCTGTCCAACATCAAACATGAAATCACTCTTTTTAACCTTCCGGATACAAGTCCCTTATTGGAGAAATGATTTCCAGGTAACCATGAGAGACTGTGGACTCTGGGAAACAAACTGAGGGCTTCAGAGGGGAGGAGGTTGGGGGACTGGGATAGGCCGGTGATGGGTATTAAGGAGGGCACGTATTGCATGGAGCACTGGGTGTTATACTCAAACAATGAATCATGGAACATTACATCAAAAACTAAGGATGTACCGTATGGTGACTAACATGACATAATAAAATATTATTACAAAAAATGATTTACAGGTATTCTGTCCCATTTTGTGGGTTGTCTTTTCAGTTTCTTGATGATGTTATTTGCGGCAGAAACGTTTTTAATTTTGATGAAGTCTAGCTTTTGTTCTTTTGCAGCTTTGCTTTTTTATGTGAGTCTAAGAAACCATTGCCTTAGATTTATTCCTATGTTTTTCTTCTAAGAAATTTATAGTTTTAGCTTTTACCCTTAGGTATGTGGTCAATTTTAAGTTATTTTTTTCATGAGGATATTTCTCACTTAGATGATATTGTACCTTTGTCAGAATTTGATTGTTCATATATGTTGTTTTTTTTTTTTAATTTTCTATTCTACTTCCTTGATCTATTTGTCTATATGGCAATATCACCTTGTTTTAGTTACTATAGCTTTAGAAAAAGTCTTGAAATTAGATGGTATGAGTCCTGCAACGTTGGTCTTTTTCAAAGTTGTTTTATCTATTCTAGGTCCTTAGCATTTTTTGAAATTGGCTTGTTAATTTCTACAAAAAAATATGTTACTGGTAGGTTGACTGGAATTGCATGAATTCATAGATCAGTTTTGGGGAGAATCTGCACCTTAACAATGTTCAGCATTCCAACCCACGTACACAGTATATTTCTCTAGTTTTTAAGTCTTTAATTTATCTCAGCAGTGTTCCATAGTTTTCCCTGTATAGGTCTTGTTCACTAGGGGCAGATTTATTGTTAAGTAGTTGATATTTTTTATGCTATTGTAAATAGTATTTTTTGTTTTATTTAAAAAAAATTTTTTAAAAGATTTTATTTATTTATTTGACAGAGAAAGACACAGCAAGAGAAGGAACACAAGCAGGGGGAGTGGGAGAGGGTGAAGCAGGCTTCCGGCTGAGCAGGGAGCCTGATGCGTGGCTCGATCCCAGGACCCTGGGATCATGACCTGAGCTGAAGGCAGATCCTTAACCTACTGAGCCACCCAGGAGCCCCGCAGTATTTTTTGTTTTAATTTCCAAGTGTTCATTGCTGGAATATAGAAATATAATTGATTTCTGTGTATTGATTTTATATCTCATTACCTTGCTGAGCTCACTTGTTCGTTCTACTGGCTTTGTTGTAGATTCCATTAGATTTTTTTCTGCATAGATGATCATGTTATTTGTGAACAAAAATAATTATTCTTCTTTCTTTCCAATGTGTATGGCTTTTCTTTTTCTTAACATAATGTACTGACATGGTCTTCCAATATGATGTTGAATAAAAGTGGTAAGAGTAGGTGTGCCTGGGTGGCTCAGTTGGTTAAGCACCTGCCTTCTGCTCAAGTCATGATCCCAGGGTCCTGGGATCGAGCCCTGCACCAGGCCTCTTGCTCAGTGGGGAGTCTGCTTCTTCTTCTCCTTCTATCTTCCCCCACCCTGCCCGTGCACCCTCTCTCTCTCTCAAATAAATAAAATTTTTTAAAAAAGGAAGTGGTGAGAGTAGATATCATTGTCTTGCTACTAATCTTAGGGAGAAAGCATTCAGTCTGTCATGATTATGTTAGATATAAGCTATAGGTTTTTGAAATGGGGTTGAAGGCATTCCCTTCTATTCTTCTTTGCTGAGAGTTTTTATCAAGAATAGATGTAGAATTTTGTCAAGTGCTTTTTTCAGTTTTCTATTGCAATCATCATTTTTTTAGTATGTTAGATATGATAAATTACATTAACCCATCCTTGAATGTTAACCCATATTTGAATTCATGGGACAAAACCCTTTTATCATTATACTGGTTTCATAGGAGTCATTACAAGGTGTCACAACCTGGGAGACTTGAAACAACAGAAATGTATTCTCTCCACAGTCCTAGAGGTTAGAAGTCTGAAAGCAAGGGGTCCAGGGACATACTGTCTCTGAATCCTCTAGAGAGTATCTTTCCTTGACTCCTCCTTGCTTCTCGTGGTTGCAGGCAATCCTTGGTGTGTTGACGCATCACTTCATCTTGCCTCCATTGTCACGAGGAGTTCTCCATGTATGTTTTCTGTCTCTGTGTTCAACTTTCCATTTTTTTATACAGGCACCAGTCATTGGATTAAGACCACCCCTAATCCATCTTGACCTCATCTCAACTTGATTACATCTGCATAGACCTTATTTCTAAATAAGGTCACATTCACAAGTAATGTGGGTTAGAACTTGAACATATCTTTTCAGGGGACACAATTCTACTCATTGAGCTTATGATGTGCTATTTTTTAAAAAAGGTATTATTGGAATCAATTTACTAATTTTGTTTAGAATTTTGCATTTGTCTTCATGAGGGATATTATTTAGTTTTTTTAAAAAAGATTTTTTATTTATTCATTTGAGAGAGAGAGGGGTAAAGAAAGAGTACAAGCAGGGAGGAGAGGCAGAGGGAGAGAGACAAGCAGACTCCCTGCTGAGCAGGGAGCCTGACATGAGGCTCGATCCCATGACCCTGGGATCATGACCTCAGCCGAAGGCAGAGGCTTAACTGACAGAACCACCTAGGCACCCGATTCATAAGTTTTTAAAATACTTTTGTTGCTGTTGTTTTGCTATCAAGGCGATGCTAGACTCATAGAATGAGTTGTGGAGTATTCCCTCCTCTTCTAGTTACTGCAATTAATTGTGTGGCATTGGTAATATTTCTCCCTTCAGTATTTGGCAGAATGCTTCAGTGAAGCCATTTGGCCATGAAATTTTCTTCTTGTAAAGGCATTTAAACTACAAATTCAGTTGCTGTATAGATATTGGGCCATTTAGTTTACCCGTTTATTCTTGAGTAGACTTGGTTGTTTGTGCCTTCCAAGGACATTGTCCATTTCATCTTAATTGTTGAATTTATTGGCATAAGGTTATTTTTAGTGTTTTCATATTATCTTTTTAATATTTATGGAATCCATAGTGATTCTCACTATTAGTGATTTATGCCTTGTTTTTCTTTTTTTCTACTGACTAGTCTGGCTAAAGGTATCAATTTTATTAGTCTCTTTAAAGGACTAGATTTTGGTTACATTGATTGGCTCTTGTTTTTCTGTTTTCAATTCCATTAAGAACATTATGGTTTCTTTATCTCTCCTTTCTTTGTATGTATGTATGTATGTATTTTCTTACAATGGAGGCTGAGGTCATTGATTTGATGTCTTATTCTTTTCTAATACAGATATGTAGTGCTATGGATTTCCCTCTCAGTACTGCTTTATCAGTATAACATGCCATACATTTTGATACTTTGTGTTTCTATTTTCATTCAATTAAAAATACTTTCTAATTTCTCTTTTGATTTCTTCTTTGATGTAGAGGGTATTTAGAAATATGTTATACAGTTTCCAAATACTTGGGGATTTTTAAAGAGATCTTTCAGTTATTGATCTAATTTCATTCCATTTGTTGGAAGAATGTGCTTTTATGACTTGAATCCTATAACCTGTATTGAGATTTGTTTTGTGGCTCAGAATGTGATCTATCCTGGTCAGTTTTTCATGTGCACTTAAAAAGTGTGTATATTGCCCTGTTGTTGGGTAGCACGTTCCATAAATGTTAATTAGGTCAAGTTGTTTGATGTTATTTTCAAGTTATCTTTATCCTTCCTGGTTTTCTGTTTATTTTTTTAAATCAGTCATCCACATAGAGTATTAAAACATCCAGCTATAAATGTGGATTTGTCCATTTGTCCTTGTACATGTAGTTTTCTCTTCATGTATTTTGATTTTCTGTCATCAAGTACATAAACATTTAGGATTGTTATGTACTCTTGATGAATTGATTCTCTTTTTCCTTGGTGTTTCATTTTGAATAGTTACTGCTGCTATGTCATTGTAATTTCTTCTTTAATGCTTAATCTGCCATTATTCCCATTCAATGTATTTTTTTAAAAAATCTCAGACATTATAGTTTTCATTTCTAGAAGTTTGTTCTGGATTTCATTAATATTATCCATGTCTCTATTAAACTCTTTGGACATTTGGAATGGTTATAATAATAATTATTCTGAGGTCCTTGTCTGCTAATTCTAACATCTGCATCAGTTATGGGTGGTTTCAAGTTATCGGTTTATTTTTAACTTATGGGTCCTATTTGTCTGCTTCTTTGCATGCCTGGTAATTTTTGATTGGAGGCCAGGCATCATGAATTTTTCCTTCTTGGGTGTTGGATATTGTATACCTATAAATACTCTTGATTTTTGCTGTGGGAATCAGCTAAGTTACTTGGAAGCAGTTTGGTCCTTTCAGGTCTTGCTTTTAAGATTTGTTTGGTAGAACAGAGCAGTGTGTCGTCTGGGGCTAATTATTCTCCAGTACTGAACCAAGACTCTTCTGAATGCTCTATCCAATGTTCCATGAATTATGAGGTGTTTCAGTCTTGGTGGTGGTAATGGGCATTATTTTTGTCCCTTGTGAGGACTGAGTACTCTTTCCTCTGTCCTTTTTGCTAGTTCATTCCTTGAGGTGATATCCTCATACAGATGCACTGATTTGCTGAATACTTGAGAAAGAGCTCTGCAGATTTACAGATCTCACTGTGCAGAGAACTCTCCAGATCTCTCCTTTCTGAAACTGTATTTTGTGAATGCTAGCTATTCAGGTCCACCTGAACTCTCAGCTCCATCCCCTCAACTCAGTAGGTCAGTGAAGTCCTTCCTGGATTTTCCCTTTCTGCACCACAGCTAGAAACTTTCTCCAGGTAGTAAACTGGGGCAATCATAGAGTTCACCTCCTTTGTTTCCTGTCTCTCATGGACTACTGTCCTTTGTTGCCTAATATCCAATGTTTTGAAACTTTTGTTTTATGTATTTTGTCCTTTTTGTTGTTTTAGTCAATATGGTAAATCTGGTCTCTGTTCATTTTGGTTGGAAGCAGAAGTTCCCACATGCAGAATTTTGTATATGTTTGTATATGTGCATTTTTTTCTGGAGAGAGTTTTTATAGCTTTCATCAGATTTTCTAAAGGGTGTGTAACCCTCTATAAGAGCAAGAAACACTTATTTACACTAGTAATTATATATTTTTAATTTTATTATATATTTTTTATTTTTCATTTTTAAATATTATTTTATTTAAATTCAATTAATTAACATATAGTGTATTATTAGTTTCAGAGGTAGAGTTCAGTGATTCATCAGTTGCATATAACATCCAGTGTTTTTCATAGCCTTAAATTTTATTTATTTTCCTATTTTTATAAATCTGTATATTCCTTCACATATTTCTAAAATTTAAATTTTCAACAAATTATGAATAGTGACATGTTAAATTTTCAACAAATTATGAATAGTGACATGTTAAAAATAAATCCCTTATATCTTTCTTTTAAATGTATCCAGTGGGTTCTAAACATCACAGCAAATTGTTACCCGTAATTCTCCATTTTAAAAATGGTGAGCAAGATTTTCTTCAACAGTTGAAAATTTCACCTTACTCTTTTTGCTCTTAGAATTTACTTTCCCACTCCCTTGCTCTCATAGAATGTTATCCTAATGTGATATATTTTATGCATGAGAGTCTTTTTATTACTCTACTGTGTCTGAGGTCCGCCAGACCGCCCCCAGGTTAGATGATTTGCTGGGAAGGCTCACAGGACCCAGCCTATTGTCATACCCACAAGTAGGATTTATTTCAGTGAGAACCTACAAAGCAAAATCAGCAAAGGGAAAAACACATGTGGTGAAGTCCAGAAGAAATGGGGAGCCAGCTTCCGGGAGCCTTCTCTCAGTGGAATCACACGGGGTGTACTTAATTCTTTCAGCAATGAGTTGTGACAACACATGTGAAATGTTGTCAACCAGGGAAGCTCATTAGAGACTTAACGTCCAAGGTTTTAATTGTGGGCTGGTCATGTAGGCACCCTCTTTCTAGCACACACCATAATTCCAGATTCCCAGAAGGAAAACAGGTTTTCAGTAGAAACCATTTTAGTCCTACCCTACCTTTTTTTTTGAATTTGAAACTACCTGACTTGAAAAAGAATGTGTTACATCAGAGGTTGGCCATCTTTTTTTCTGTAAAAGGCCACAGAGTGAATATTATAGGTCTTGTGTGCCAGACAGTCTCTGTCTCAGCTACTCAGCTCTGTTGTTTGCCATGAAAGCAGCCATGGACAATATATACATAAATGAGTGTGGCTGTGTTCTAATAGGTACAAGGTTGGGTTTGCCTTCACACTCTAGTTAGCCGACCCCTATGTCACACAATTTTAGAATCTGTTTCCTTTTGCAACCACAACACCAATTTATTACAAGCTGGCTAGAAAAGCCAGCCCAGAAAATTCAGTGGCATGTAATGATGGCCTATTGTGACATTAATGAAAAGATGGGCTGTGTCTGCTGGAAAGGTGGGAGTCAATGGCTAATGACCTGATATCTGAATTTTCACTGTCATGGAGACTGTTGACTGTATTTTGAATAAGTTATTTGGTGCCCTGGTGCTTTTTACACATGAGCAAAGCACTGTCTGGAGTTTGGGAAAGAGAAACACACTTACTGTGATAAAATGTGAGAAGGGCAGTTGTGTAGGAAAAGGGAAAGAACCCAACCCTCCATCACAACCTTGGTCTCGTGCACGTCACGTTAACCAAAGAGCACATTGGAAGGTGAAGCAGAATCCGGAGTGATTCCTTTAAATTTCACATACCCATTGATGATTCTTCCATGACTCCAGGCGTGCTTGAGTTTGAATCCCTTTCGATTTAGGGAACATCCTTTCTGTTTCCCGGCGGGTCAGTCAATTACAGCACCCACGTGTAACCCTTTCTCCTATGCGTTTGCTTCGTGGCGGTTATTCTTGCAGTCGTAACACGTGTTGTTATTCTCAATTCCCACATGTCCCCAAAGACTTGTGCCTACAGATGCTACAGCCTCCTCTTCAGCCTAATTCAGCCAACACCTGAAACTTAGCACTGATACTTGCTTTCAACAAAAATATCCACAGTATTATACTCGCCTAGAATTTTGAGCAATGTTGGTAAAAAATTGGGAAGTTTTGGGAAATCACAGGGAAAGAAAGTCGCATATGCTTCTGCCAACTCAACTTTGCTGTGCCTTAGTGTCTTCATTTATAAAATGGGGATAATACTAGTGCCTATGTCAGAAGGTTGTTACAAGGACTAAATCATAATTTCTAGTATTATCCAGGTTCCCTTCTTTCCCCTCTCACCTTTCTTCCTCACCCCCATTCCTCCAAGATTGCTTTCCTGGGAAGAATGAGTTTTTATTCTTCTCTTTAGCTCTCCTTTGTAGAAGCTTGGGGCCGCTGACACCCACACCACAAGGAGACTCAGTTCCTCCGAAGAAAACTGTCTGCCTAAAGGGAAATCTGGACCAGCGGTTGGGAGAATAATGTTCTGCCCATCTTGTTGCCCTGAATATTGATGGCCTCCTAATGTGAGTCTTTAAGTCTGATGCTGTCAAGATGACCTGCTGGTTCTGGGAGGTGGGCTTCTGGATGGGAACCTCTCCCTGCCTCAAACACAGTAATATGTTCCAGGAATGTTACTTTGGGTGATGGATTGGAAGGAAGCCAGATTTTGTTCATTTTTTAAGAAACAACGTGAACTCATCTCGGACCCCCCCTGAACCTGGGACAGATATTTGGCACAAAGTGATCACTCATTGAATATTGACTAAATGAAACCACTCAGCATTTAGACTTACCTGTGTTACTTCTTTCTCAAAACTGATAAAAGGCTAGAGAACTCTGTTAGAATGGGGCTCCTAAGGGGTTTATTTATTCCACATGAGAGGCAGGGTGGGGTCGTGGTGGAGATATGGGTTCCCTTGGCAGAGTGTTGCAGTTCTACATCAGGCTTCTACACGTACTTGGGGCCTCAGTTTTCTCATCTTTAAAATGGGGATAATTATAATGCCTATCTGATAGGCATTATTTTGAGAATTAGGTGAGTTAATAAACAGGAGGTATTCAGGACAGTGCCTGGCACACAGTAAGCACTCTATAGATGTTAGGTATTGTTGTTCATTCCATGGACATTTCTAAATTGAATGCCAACTATGTCTCATAAACTAGGCTAGCTACTGGGGAGTGTGGAGATAAAGACATAGCTCTAGGCCTTTAGGGTCTTCTATGGGATGCTGAGCAGTGGATAGCAATAAGCACCGGGATACAGGTCCTGCTAAAGCTGTGCACGGCGCACTGGGGAAGCACAGAAGGGAATCTGCAATCAGATAGTGACTCTCCAGAATTAACAAAAGCAGGTGACTGCCCCTATGTGAATCTTTTAGATTTACAGAAATGTTCCATATAGCGGATGATGACCTAACAATCGTATCCATTTTTCCCAGGTCCATTTAGCCCTACCAAGTAGTGTAAAGGAAAAGAAAACATTATTTCTAAAATACTGACCTTGGAGCTGTCAGTAAGGTAGAATTTCAGAGCTACGAAGGAAAAAGTAGAGAAAAAACAGTTTATGGAACATTTTTTTCCCTAAGGGAAATGGTTGAAATTCCAGTGTCAACATATAAATGTTTTGTAAAAATCAAAGGTCACAGAAATATTAAGTGCCTGGGAGTTGGAGGAAGCATTTCAGGGAAGATTGTATTTGAACTACATCTTGAAGGGTGAGTTGGAGCATATCAGATGGGAAGGGCCTCCACAAAGAGAAACAAGCATGTGCTGTGGCCCGGAGTCATGGGAGATCAAGGTGTCTTGAGGGAATTTCAATAGATCAACGTGGCTGCAGGAGAGATATTGTGACAGCAAGTGGTTAGCAATGTTTGGAAATGGAGGGTTGAAGACAGGCTGAAGGGTCCCATATGCATCCTTAAAGAGCTCGAAGTGCAATCTAGAATGATGAGAAGGCTGTAAGAAAGGGAGAGGCTTGATCACGCTTGAAATTTGGAAAGATTCTTCTGGTCAGTGATGGGTTGAAATCACAAAATGGGAGGCGCTCGTGATGGTCAAAGTAAGGAGCATGAGGTCTAGAGAAGGGCAGGTGCTGTGGAGCCTGGTGAATTGTTGGGTCTGATGCCACCAGAAAGTGAACAGGGTGACTCTCTGCTGTCTTAAGGCACTGTGGATTTATATGGCACGTCTCAGCTGCCTGATCCATTAGAGAATTTACCTGCTGCTGGTGAAGCTCTATTAGAGCGGGGAGGTATTACGTCTCATTTTTCAGAGGAAGAAACAGCTTCTTTCAGGTAAAGGGACTTGTTCAAGGTCACAAAGCCAAGCAGTCATGGCAGAGGAAAGATGGGAATGAGTATCTACAGCCCCACTCCAGTGCCTTTTGCCACCTATGCATAAAGTTCCTTCCTTCCTTCATCATCCTGAAAGACATGCACCTACAATCCTGAATTTGGACACCCAAACTTTTTCATGTCACTTTGCCCTTCCTCCATGTCCCCTGTCGTTCCCAGTCTTCCTTTCTTCCTGAGCCCTTTTATAAACCTTGGGACTTAACTCTTCAGTTTCCAATACTCTGGTCTATAATTTCAAAGCCCCTAAAATTTCCAACCTACTAGGACCCATTATACCCTCAATAGGGGGTCCCATCTTCATTTTTAAGGTCAAGGCATACAGCCTATGTATTCCTTTGATTACTTTTCAATTCACTCTGTGTATCATCCATCCTCCTTTCCATAATTGTCTACTTTTTCAAAAGCCAAACCCTATAAAAGTATTACATTAATAACCACCTTTAAAAATAATTAAAGGTGGAAGATTTATAACAGGTATTTATGTCCTCTTGCTCCCAAAAGATTTTTTCCTCTTTTGGGTCTCCGCCCTTCATTTTTCATTCCTTTAATATAATCTCAGTAGCCAAGTGATAATTCTGTCCATTATTGCCACTCAGGCCCCCTTGGCTCCTTTCCTCCTGTTATAGTACTCAGCTGGTTCCTCGGAGCCTCCTTGTCTGTGAACAGATCGGCTCTGATGACCCTTAGCATTTGCTCTCGGAGGTGTTGCTGATTTAGTTGTCAAATACCAAAAGGACAGTTAGCTATCATTAAACCCAGAGCTTTACAGATGGGAAAACAAAGACTCCAAGAGAGAAGGTGACCCTCCAAAGATAAATGACAGTTGGTTGTTGGGACGTGCTGTGTCCCAGGTCTGCTGCTCTCAGCCTGGGCTTTTCCCACTGTTTCACCCTGCCCTCTGCTCTGCAAAGAAAATATTAACTTATGTGGCTCAAGGGCAATCACAAGAAGTGGGAGGTATAGTTCCTGACTTCATAGTCTGGCTTGGTGACAAGTTTAAAATATGGCAAGTTAAAAGACAAGGCCAATTTTCCATTCGTGAGAACCTGGTGGAGGGTCAGAGAATAAACCCAACGGTGAAGGTTAGACAGGTTCAGAGGAGCCGACCCCAGACTCCAGGATCATCATGACATGGGTTTGGATCCAGATCTGCCACTTACTAAATGAGTGAACTTGCCATGTCCCCCGAATGTCACTGAGCTTCAAGTTGCTCATAGTGTTGAAGACAAGAAGGAACAGGTATTCTGGGGCTTGACTGGCACTCAATAAATGGCAGCCGGGGAGGCTTCCTTCATGGGAGGATGAAACAGGTAGAGAGGGATGAATTATATGTAGTCATGAAGAATAGAGGAACACAATTATCAGGTAGGTCCAAGGCCTGGAACCAATGGGGGCTAAGACGTGGGTGTAATGAGGGATCAGGTAGGAGCCCAACCTGGTTGAACAGTAGGGTTTAGAAGAGGAGTCATGGAGCATGGTTACAAAGATGTGTACAGTGGGATTGGGGAAGGATTGGAACTTTCCCCAAGAAGAGTTTGAAATCTAATCTATCAATTCGTATAATGTTAGAACTGGAGGTGCCCAAAAGACAACCTCATGCCCTGATCCCCCATCTGAGCTTTGTGTCACACTGCAGTTTGATGCAAGGTTCATAGGTGTTTTGGGGTCAAATATGCTTGGGAACTTCCAGGTTAGACATAGCTAAACAATGTTCTTCACTCAAAACTTCTTTTGAAAAGTTAATCTCTATTATAAATTATCAAGGAAGAAATAAGAACATTGCATTTCCAAAACTTAATTTGATCACAGAACTTTATTTTTTTTTCAAACTAAACACCAATAAGATTTTGAGTGGTGTTCAGAGAAACAGGGTCAGGGCCTCCTGAAGAGCTAGCTCCCCTCCCTCTGGGGCCACAGATACCCTGGTCTGAGCTGCTTGGCCAGCTCTTGTTTGGCCACAATTGCTCAGTGTGGAAAGGATGTCTGTCCCTCAGGGCTCCCAGAGATTTCACCTGGGGCCCCTGCTTCCCGGGTCTTCTTAGTTCCTTATTCTATTCATTTCGAGGGTTGTTATCAGTACCACAGACTGGGTGGCTTTGAGAACAGAAGTCCATTGTCTCATGGTTGTGCAGGGTGGAAGTCTGGGATAAAGATGGCGGCAGGGTGGTTCCTTCTGAGGGTTAGAGGGGAGGATTTTTCTAGGTCTCTCTCCTTGGCTTGTACATGGCTATCTTCTCTATGTCTCTGTGCACCGTCTTCCCATTCTGCATGTCTCTGTGTCCAAATTTCCCCTTTTTCTAGGGACACCTGTCCTACTGGATAAGGGCCCACTCTAGCAACCTCATTTTCACTTGATTACATCTGTAAAGACCCTACCTCCAAATAAGGTCACACTCTGAGGGACTGGGAGTTAGGGCTTCAATATATGAGTTTTGAGGGGAACACACTCCAACCTGTAATACTTACTGACTTTATTCCCCACAGAAGGCCAAAAGGGTGTTTCCAAGTAGAGAAAGGCAAGAAAAGGTGCACAGTCGACTGGCAGTCAACAGCCTGCTTACAAGCTACTGGGCTTCCAGATGGAGGTTGTAATGCTCACTCTTCCCCAAATGCATGGTGAGTGCTCTTGCTTCGGTGCCTTTGTTCCTGCATCTTGTATCCCTCGCCACCCCTACGACACGTGCATGCACTCACATGCAGCAGGGACTTGATTAATTCATTGTAGCACATTCTAGTCATTCTAGTATAATAGGTGGCACATGGCCTCTCCACTCTTAACGTTCAATTTACTTTTTCAGGAGCTATTTTCATAGTGATTACAGGTTCATGAGATAATTTCTGCCTTTACATCAATCAGCACAAGGTTTATGCACAAAGCACTTTGACACTTGTCATGCCATTCCTGCTCCTTCTGACAATTTGAGAAATGAAGCAGGGTAGGGATTGTGGGTTCCATGTTATTGCTGGGGGCTCTGAGGTTCAGGGAGGTAAATTATCCCCCCGTGGTATTCGCCCCATGATGTTCAGGCACCTGTTTATGCCCATCCCATCCATGGCACCATATTGCTTTCCGTGAAGCATCGCCTTCCACGGTCTGTATTCTGAGCATCTGCCTTTTTACAATTTTCATCCTTCCGTCTTCTCTATCTCCCTCTGCCTACTGCCACCATGTCCCACAAAAGTTGTTTCTCCTCCCATCTCAGTGCTCACAGCACAACCCATGCTGTGAGCCATTCCTTTGCTTGTCCATTCCTCATTCCCTGTAGGACTGGGATTTTAGGCAGGTCTAAAGCCTGGCATGACGTAGGGGGATGGAGCCCCCAGGAGATTCGTCTCAGTAATGGGTAGGGGTTCTGTACCTGGGGAGGCAAGTGGGTAGCCAAATCTCTAGGAAAGTTGGGGGTGTCCCAAAACAGATATGGGATGGGGGATGGGGTGGGGGCTCGCATCTCGATTAGCAATCCTGCCATCAGCAGATCCCATTGTTGGGGATCTGGAATCCCAGGGGGGAGTCTGCCCCTTTAAGGTGGAGACCTCTGCTGAGGCACTGGTAGTTCCTGTACCCTGTACTTGAAGGGATGTGGATCCTCCCCCTCTGTCTGCTGGTGTCTTTCTGATGACCCCACCTTCAGTCAACTGGTCCCATCCAATGCCTTCTCTCCATCTCCATCAGATTTTTCCCTCCATCAGATTTGCCTTGCCCTAGTGTACGTGGTCTCCCAGGCTCTATGCTTCTCCCTCTAGTTTTTTTGTTCTCCTGTGGCCATTTCAATTCAGGTGAATAAACGTGTCCTGTCCATTGCCCCAGATTCCTCTTGGCTCCAGCCACACGAAGCCAGGCCAGCCGCTGACTGTGACATGCTTTCTCTTGCCTCTAGCATTTGTGTATGCTGTTTCTTCGGCCCGGAACATTCTTCGCTGCCCATCTCCTCCCACTTGTGCCTCATTTTTCTGGTTAACTGCTCCCTCTCCATCAGGAGCCAGCCTAAATATCCTGTCTGGGCAGCCGGGCTGACACCCTCCAGAATGGGTGAGTTGCTTCTCCTAAGTGAACACATCTCCCGGCACTTAATAGCCTGTTTACGTGACTGTCTCACTCTCTCAGGGCAGGGGCTTGACTACTCTCCATTATGTGTCCTTAGCCTGGCAAAGCGTGGAAGCTCTGTCAGTGTTACCAGAATCACTGACCTCTCTGTCGGGTCCTCTGCTGAGCGCCAGATGTTTCTGACCTTAAAAATGCTCACTGCTGGAAAGATTACCCTGAAACACAATTGACCAGGTCATTTCTCTGCTTAAAAGCATGCATTACCGGCACCACGGAGACCAGTGTGGCTCGTGAAATGCCCCCAACCTGGCAGGCTGGATGAGCGGCTCCCGCTCCGTGTACCCAGGGTACTTTAGGCAGGCGTCCCCTCTCGCTCTTATCCCATCAGCCTCAATTTTCTGTTTTATATTCTTCTCTGACCAGACTCTAAATTATCCCTGGGTTTCTCTTGCTTAGCATGGGGCCTAGAACCAAGTAGGTGCCAAACAAGTTCACATGATTAAATTTCCAAAGAGCCAAATGGAGAGGAAGGGGAAGAAAATAGATGTCCTGTTATGGACTGAATGTGTGTGTCCCCCATCATTCATAGGTTGAAACCCTATCCCCAAGTTATCATATTAGGAGGTGGGGCCTTTGAGGGGGTTATTAAGATGAGATGAAGTCAAGAATCCTGGGGATGGGGACTTTAGTTATCCATACCCTACATCAGATACATAAAGTTGCTAAAGAGGGTAGATCTTATGTGTTCTCACCACGCACACCCACGCATACTCGCAAGGTAGCTGGGTGAGGTGACGGATGTATTAGCTAACCTCTCTGTGGTAATCGTTTTGCAATATATACACATATCAAATCATCATGTTGTATAGCTTACATTTGCACAACGTTACTTGTCAATCGTAACTCTGTAAAGCTGAAAAACAATTTTTAAATGAATAGAGAATAGTTTATTTTGAGGTTAGTTTTAGAATATTTGAAAAATTAATTTTAAAAAATGAAAGGGATTGTGTGAGAGAGATAATAAGAAAAGTGAAAAGTATGTAAAAATGACAGCATCTCAATACCTAAGTTTAAATTCCGAATCTGACATTCTGTGAGCTTGGGTAAATCACACCTCCTATCTGAGACTCAGTCTCCAGATGTCAAGTGGGATTGAGGATTATTAATTAATTAATTAATAATTACATAAAGATATCTTGAATGTTTACTATATGCAAGGAACTGTGTTAATTACTGGAAGAGGAGGGAATGCATTAATAAATCTGGATTACCCTGAATATTTTCTTCCAAATATCAGAGTCTGTGATTCTGTGAACTCTCTTGGTTAACACTGCAGTGGAATTATTTAGCTTTTAGGAACTACAGTCAGTAACTAATTTTATAGTGGACACACTCATTATTTGCCACTAAAAAAAATGTTTCCCATATCTGGGATAAAGTTAGGTTCTACTATGGAAATACACATGAAGTTGCTAAGAAATTATACTCTTAGTGGCCCTTTGAGCTCTGGTCATGCATAGAATTGAGGAAATAGAGAGGCTCTTTGATACAGGTATAGAAGGCTTGCTCTGAGTGTATCTGGCAGCCCTTCATTCTGAAGGTTTTGGTGAGCCATTGAGAGTCTCTGATTAGGAACATGACTAGAAGCTCTGCTTTCTAGCATTTCATTTGATGACTTATGCAAGCGTTTCCAAGTATGGAAGGCAAGAGCCTGGCAAATATGCTAATAGCCTCATGCCAAGAATGAGTAAAGAAGGAACATAGTGTTCATTAGCCATAATAAAACCATGAAGAGACCCACGTTTGTGTTCCTTTGTTGAGGCTGGTGTATCCAGAGAAGGCAGCTCTAGGAAGGGCTAGGTTTTACCATTCT
This sequence comes from Ursus americanus, assembly GCF_024610735.1. NCBI lineage: Eukaryota > Metazoa > Chordata > Mammalia > Carnivora > Ursidae > Ursus > Ursus americanus. The sequence goes on from NC_142133.1 coordinate 75,216,445, forward strand.
TTATTGGGCTTGAGATTCCAAAGGAAAAGACCACACCACTAGCCACACTTTCAGCATAAATGAAACTCACCTTCCACTTTAGGTTCAGACTCAGATGCTATGAATCGAGCCCCTTCTAGGCGCTGACCACACTGTGTCATCCTTTCTTTCTCCAGGCCTTGCTCTCCCCATGTGTCAGTAAAGGGTTTGGACTCCAGCTCTGACATTCCATATTTCCCTGTGGGAAGTGGGACTCAGAGTCCCTTAAAGACAGCTGGCAACCCCCAAACACTGGGAAAAAACTGTCCTAAGTGAGGTAGCAAAATTGTCTTGGACTTAGCTTCAACTCTCTGAAGACCTTTTGGAAAAATCACCTCCTCTTTCTGGGCCTCAGTTTCTATACTGTGAAGTAAGGAGTTTGGAAGATAATTTCTTGAAGTACCATGCCCCAAGGTAAGTTTCAGTGGTTTGGGGTCTGGAATATCTTTGATACTGCCTGAGAGAAATAGCAAACGTCCAGTTGGATAAAAACAGCAGTGGCCATTGCATCCCATCCTCAAACCAGTAGAGAGCCTTTCCTCTTTTCTGTGTGGGAATTATGTTTGCCCATTGAAAAGTAAGTGGAGAAAGCAGAGACCAGAATAAGCAAGAATGCAGAAGGGACTGGAGACACTAAATCCGCGGACCAATAACATTCTGCGGCTGAAAATAGGAGACCAATTCCCAAGACAAAAATCAGCAGAAAATCTTGACAATCAGATAATCTGTCGCTGTGACAATTGGGTTTCAAGTCTCTTAATTGAGCTCAGCCCTCTGTGGGAACGGGTAACACTCAGCAGCAGCATGAACAGCTATCAGCCTGCTTTCTGTGCTCCGGGAAGTATTCTGAGCCCGTCAGCAAACCATCCATCTGCTCTGCCTTCTTCCTTCCTGAAAAGTGCATCTGCAAGAAAGCCCAGGGCTGAAGGCCAGGAGAGATGTGCGCTCAAAGCTTCCAGGTTCCTTTGCACTTAGATGAGGGTCAGCGATTTCTAAAAAGAGCTTTTCGTTCTTCTCGGGAGTAAAGTCCCTGGAAAGAAAGGCAAATGCTTCTCGAAGCTTGCAGAGGTGTACATGTAAATGTTCTGCTGAAGTAAGCTACTTGTCCCCCTTCCCATTGTTCTGGGTGGGAAGGAAGCCTGTCATTCTCCCAGAGCCCTCTGAGGCATTCATGCAGACACAGGACATTTGGAATTTCCATAGATGCAGGGATTGTCACAGGAAGAATGAAGGCACTTCCTAAGAGGGTTACGAGCCTTCCCTACCTTTCCCTTGGCCATTGACTCCATTCATTCATGAATCTTCTATTAGTGCTTACTATATGTGGCAAATACTACCCTCCTCCTCAGCTCACCGCTCATCCCTTATAGAAGTTCCAGAAGAGCAAATAGTTTGTCAGTTTTGTTTACGGCTGAATATCAAGTAGATGTCTATTAAAAATACCTGGCACATGGTAGACTTTTATACATTTTTAGAAGGACTCGGACAAAGGACTGAAAGGGTTAAGATAAAGAGAGGATTGATCCCTCTCTTGAGGGGCTTGTTATATAGTGAGGGAGTCAGAATATAGGCAGACACTTATTGCAAAGTGGTAAGTTGTAGAATGGAGGTATATGTGTGGGAGAGGTGAGGATTCTGGTCTTTTCTGGGAGTTCAAGACTTTTCCCAAGTGTTACATTCAAGTCTGGGGACCATTCATCAGGAGCAGCCCTGACAACCCAGAGTAGGTTCCTAGGGAGCGCCCTGTCTCTGGAGGGTCCTGGGGAGTATTCTATTGTTGAAGACAGAAGGGGAAAGGCCGGTGGAAGTGAGAACCACCTCACACCTGCCCAGTTGTCAGGTAGAGGAGGGTTTACAGTTCTGTCATGTGGCTCCAGTACATAGAACCTGGGACAATTCTTGAAAGCATTAGGAAAGTACATTTCTTTTGAGTATAAGTGAGAACTTTCTAGCAATCAGATGTCTAAAGTATCAAATTACTTTTTACTGGAGGTTCAAGGAGCGGGACATGGGGTGGCAGGGATTCATGTACTCGGGATTATGGAGCCTGATCGGAGATTTCAGACGCTGCTCCCTGGGCACTCGTTTTTTGGGGGTGCTGCCTGGCCACTGCATGGGAAGCCGCAGGCTGAAGGGCTGGGCTGGGCTCTGGCATGTATTAGAATGCCTTTTCAAGTCTTTCCGAAATACACATAGGGGAGGACAAGTGATAGAACAAGCAAGATCTAGAAACTAGATGGATGAGAAGTTGGGTGAGGGTAGAACAGACACCCAGCTGCAGGGTCCACCTGTATCAGCACCACCAGTTGAGGGCCAGGCCGGGGCAGCATGGCAGAGCCATGACCTGAAGGCACCCAACTGGTAGACCCAACTCTTCCAGGACTTCTGGACTTCCACCTCCCGTTACTATGGGACAGTCTATACCCATGGTGAGGAAATGAAACGATGTGTCCTCAGTAGGGGTGAGTAGTGTCAGTGCAATTCTGATGGGGCAGGTGTCCTGATACCAGTAATTGGCAGTGGAAGGGGAGACACGGAGGGTTTATACCACCAAAAAAAGGCTGCCCTGGGTGGAAGTTACATTCTGCTTCCTCAGTTATGCCAAGGAAGAGAGAGGAGAGTGGAGAGGCTTCTATTGAAGTAGGTTTCTTAATCTCTGCCTCACTCCAGTGGCTACAGGAGTGGAGGACTTGCCTGGAAAGGGGGCTTGGACTTAATAGGACAGCACATTTAAATGCTGTGGACCTTAATTTCTTTGGATAATACAGATAATCACAATTGCATTGCTTGCAGTTGTATTGAAATGTTAAAGAGGGTTATTTGGGTTATTTGCTTGGGAGGCTTTGGGCAAGAGAAGGGGGCAGGGAGCATAGTTCTGCCTTGTCTTTAAAGCTGGGTGGCTAGGCACTGGCCAGGGCAGGATAGAATCTGGTGTTCATGATACTTTTCATGTAAATCACATTTGAACTTCTAGAGGAATATTTTGCTGTTCTTTCTCTGCATACTATCTGGTATTGCATGGAGATTTTGAGATCTCATTTTGAATAAGACTGATCAGGTTTCCAATTTCTGACTCTCATTAGCAGAGCAACTGGTGTGATGTCATTTAATTTCCTTAAATCACAGTTTCCTCCTGGGCGTAAAAAAATCTCTGCTTCAAAGAGAAATGCCCTCCCTTCCCCAGCCCTCCCCTCCTCATATAATGCGCTAACCCTCAGAGAAGGGGGCTTGCTCAGCAGTCTCACTCCCTCTTCCTCCACCTCCCTACCTTATTGTTTTGTTACTTCTTTCTTTTTTTTTTTAAGTGAAATCTGCTATATATCAGGATTTGTCTTAAGCTGGTAGCCTTTTCTAGGAGGTTAATTCACATGTCTTATAATATTGTTATGGTTCTCAGCTCACAGCATCAAGGCTCTTTTGCCAATAATCTCTTAGAATTGCATTCCTAGGTTTCTCTAGAAGATACTCTTACTAGCAGAACCCTCCTTCCTCAGCAGCAGGGCTTCCCACACTTCCTGGAGACAGGTCATGGCCTTGGCCTCTCAGGGCCCTGGCATCCATTTCTTATCAAAAGATTATCTACTCGGTGGTAGGTTCCACTCTGGTGCCCTGTTTCCTTCTTGTCCTGTCCATCGTCCATCTCTCCCCAGCATGTCACTCTGCCTCCCCTCTGTCTCCCCCTCCCACCATCCAAGCTCCTCCAATAAATCACAGCTTTGCATCTGCCCCAAATTGGCTAAAGATGAGAGGGAGAGAAAGACCAGAGACTTATCAGGTCGGTGGCCTTTGATTCCTGGTGTGGTCACAGGTGGCTTTAGAGATGAGATGACCTGCTCTGTCCACATTCCTCTACCTCATTTCTCCTCCAATGCTGACATTGCCTTGAATGAACTTGAGTTTTCCCTGAAGTGGAGTCCTTCTTCATTCTGTCCCAGATTGGCCCTTTGGGGTGCAATGGAGAAACCTGTCTTAGGTATGAAGATACCCTAATATTCAATTCATCAATAAGTCCAGTCATAATCGTAGTTTCTGATACAGGAAAGACCTTAGGGTTCAAAGCCGATGGCCAAGAAAGAATTCTTGAGGCATCTTTGGTGCAAAAAGGTGATTTTTTTTTAAAGCATGGGGACAGAACCCATGGGCAGAAAGAGCTGCACTGGGGTCATAAGGAGTAGCCCATTATATACTTTCAAGTTGGGAGGGGGTTAGGGATAACGTAAGTGTCTAAGGAATTTTGGAAGCAAAGTTTCCAGGACCTTGAGGGGGCTCACTATTGTTGGGAAAAGTTCATTTATTACCATCTAATAAAACTTCAATCATGAGACCCTTCAGATGATGTATACCGGTGGGCCATATACTTGAGGGATTTAGTGATAAAGGAAATTTCTGAAGGAAGTTTTAAATGTTAAAGTAGACTTACAGGATCCTGGTTGGGGCTAGGATTGCCTTTGGCCCTTAGCAAAATATAACATCGAGGCACTTGAGTCCCTAGAGGAATGTCACTCTGTCTGTTTCAAGGACTTGTCAATGGGCTATAGGTAGTAAGGAAATTTAATAATTTTTCTTCTGCTTTTGTTTCCTGCATCAGTTTTCAAGCCTTTACTTCTCTGTTCTCATTCTCCCAAAACTAAAGAATAAAAACATATGCGTAAGATTTCGATTGACATTGGGTCAATTTGTGCCAATGGAAGTTTATTTATCTTTGCAGAAGAGTAGAGAAAGCTTGAGCCTCTCTCCTAAAAAATCCCCGAATTCTGCTGTGGTTTTTACTGCATGGTGTTTATTTTGGTGTGGCCCTCTCACATTGATTTTTCATGCAATCAATTTTGTATGTGTTGACTTAAACATTATATGCAGATGTGTTCATTCTTCTGATTGTTTCAGTAGAAACAACCTAGAAATACTTCCAGGCTGGCAGTATCTGGAGAAGGTTTGGGAGATGAGATGCTGCATGCACACATTTGCTGGTACTTTTATGTCAGGAAGAGGTCAAGTGGGCCAGGGTTTTACTGACAACAGCATCTTACGCGGTGCCTTGCAGCAGACTGGCACCCAAGGTGGGCAAGAGGCAGGCCTAGCAGCAGAGCGAGGAACGTGTGGGCATGTTGAGTCTGCAGCCGACCGATCATTAGGATCTGTGCCTGGGCCCAGGCAAGATTTTCTGCTGCAGAACTTTGAAGTAGCCTGGAGACGCATTTCCAGCAAGGGGCTGGACCTGTTATAATGTGCTGCAAAGGGAGAGGATTATTGGCCTCACAGACACACAACTACTGAGGAAGACCCTGACAGTACCGATAATGAGTCCATGTTGTCCTTCATCCATAAGTATAATTGGAAAACGAAGGATCACCAGAGTTGAGCCAAGCCCAATAGCATGAAAAAGGACCTAAGTGAGTAACAGAGCAAATTCAAAGTGTGTAAGACACTTAAAAAAAAAAAACACTATTTATTATCTTTAGATTTGAGAGCATATTGTATTAATATAATGCAAAAAGGCCAATGTTAAAAAGTGAACAGTCAGCAAATAATCAGACATAGGAAATTAAAAAAATATTACACTGAAATCAAAATGTCAGTAGGTGGCCTCGGCATGATTAACTGATCACAAAGATAAAGTCTAGGCTGTAGGATAAACAGACAGAGGTAGAAAACAGGAGGAGCAAATGAAGAAATGTGAAGGACAGATCCAAGGGTTCAACATCCGTCCAACTGCAGCTCTAGAAAGAGAAAACAAAAATAATAAAGGAAATAAAGTCATTCAAAAAAAAAAAAAGGGGGAGATCATTTTCTGAGTTGAGCAGTTGAATCTTCACATGGAAAGGTACATTGAAGGCTCAGCCAGATTAATCGAAAAAGATAGATCCAGGATTAATGAAAAATATATATTTCAGAAATCCCAGGATAGAGAGAAAATCTTATCGGCTCCAAGAGGGAAAAATACATGTCATCTACAAAGAAACAAGCATTATACCAACATAGGCTGTTTTCATTAGCAGCTTTGGGGGAATAGATAGAGAGCATTGTCTTTACAATTCCGAGAGAAAATGGTCTGAATCTAAAATTCTATATCCAGATGAACCATCAATCAAGTTAAAGCCAAAATACATGATTTCAGAGTTTACCTTTCACATACCCTATATGAAAAAAATTACTTTAGGAGCTATTTTAGCAGAATAAAAAAGAAATCCACAAAGGAAGATGGTAGGGAACAAAAAAGGGCATTATTGCCTGGCCTGAGTGGATGAAAAAAGGTACAAAGAAATGAAAAGAGGTTTCATTAGATTTTGTTGCTTGGAATTCTCTCTTGTAGAACATAGGACTTTTTTTTCTTTAAGTCCAGTTATATTACTTGATTATTTCTATCTTTGAATCAACTTACAGAATCCATATGGAAGACTTAACAGAAGTTACAGATGAGGGTTTCAGTATTATAAACCTTGACAGAACATAAATAATACTTAACTAGTGTTAAAGTAATTGAGCAAGGAGTCCATCACACGGGGGTGGCCCTAATGTCTTGATAGCTCATGTCAGCAAACCAAAACCCAAGCCAGGCAATGTACTGGAATCAGAAAGTGAAACCCAAGGACAGCCAGTCACAAATAGCCAACTAGGCTTTCCCAAATTGGTAACTGAGTAAGCTTTGGACAATGAAATACTTTCCTTGCTTCGCTTCTGCATCTTCTCTCTATAAACCTCTCCTCCAGCTCTCCTGTAGCTGGGGCATTCTTAACCACTTTTGGCTTGGTGCTGCCCTTTTTTTTTTTTTTTTTAAAGATTTTATTTATTTATTTGACAGAGAGACAGCCAGCAAGAGAGGGAACACAAGCAGGGGGAGTGGGAGAGGAAGAAGCAGGCTCCCAGTGGAAGAGCCTGATGTGGGACTCGAACCCAGATCGCCAGGATCACGCCCTGAGCCGAAGACAGACGCTTAAGGTCTGCGCTACCCAGGGACCCGGGTGCTCCCCTATTCTAATGGATAGTCTGCTCAGAGAAATTCTTCAAAATGTTAATGTGCCTCAGTTTATATTTTAACACTAGGAGAAGCAAGAGGAAGTGGGGGGAGATGGGGAAGTTTGTAGAGATGGTGAGTTTCTATCCAAAATGGACAAAGCAAGGAAGAGAGGTATAATTACATTATTTAACATCACAGGGAGAGTTTTAAAACAAGCTGTTAGTAGTGGCTGCCCATGGGAAGTGGGGCTGGGGGTGGAGAAAATGGGGTCAATTTTACTTTTCATAGTCTTCTGATAACATAACATTTATTTTGATAGAAAACAATCTTTCCTTTGCTTTTTGTAAAATCTCAGACCATTGAGGTCTGCTAAATCCCGAGGTTTAAATTTCCCTGGGTACCTCATTACTTCAAATCAAAGGCTTTACATGACTCTCCCATATGTGTACCCCTCGGAAACCAACTGCTGTTTTGTTGTTGTTGTTGTTTTGCTCAATGAAGAGAAAATCTCGCTTGTTAGACTTCACCCTAGAATGATTTACCTTCCACATGGATACATGGGGATATCATACAAAAAAGTCTTTTCGAAATGAAATGCTTTTGTTTTTAGTAACTAAAATTCAAGATGAAAGGCTGGCTATAGAATTTCTAATATGGGGATAAAAATAATTGCAAAGCAACCCCATGTAATTAAAGAGATTATCCTGAACGTGGCAGTGCTGGGAAAACAGCCGTGTATCACAGTCTCCTCTTACTGAATTCCCGTCGATTCTGCCGACTTTGGACATCCTTCAGGAAAGAGGATCACCCCCAGGTTTGCTATGCCCTCCCACACAGGCAAAATCACTCATTTTTTCAAAAAGTGGGTCATTTATTCAGGATGTCAGAAAAAAAAAAAAGGAATTAGCAAAACTAATGAGTTATCTGTGTACTTTGCATACAGACTGGAAGATTAATCTTTGTTAACTGCTTGTTTAATGTTACAGTTAATAATTAGTTACCTTGTCGCCCTGGACCATCCATCAGTTTATTGAACTTGCGGGGTTTCTGTTTTGTGTTTTTTTCCTCCACCTTTAAAGGTGGTTGCTTATGGGCAAAAGCAGCTTACCTGGATGGTCGTTGAAAGAACTGCTAATGTTTGAGGAGTAAATTTACACACACAATGTTTTTGTTCCTTCTGGCTTCAGCAAAGGCCTCTATGAGTTATGAGAAGAAAGGTGGAGTGACAAGCGTGTAGGTTTGGAAATCGGACGTGAACCCCAGACTTGCCAGTTGGCACCGGGCAGGTCATCCAGCAAGTGACGTAACTTCTCTGGCCCTCGGTTTCCTCCTGTGTCAAATGAGGGGATTGTAGTAGAAGACCTCAAAAAACAGCTCCAGCTTTCACACTTTATATGTGATAAGCCGGGAATAAAGGTTCTTTCTGGAAGCATCTTTCTACCAAAAAAAAAACCCCCAAAAACAAAAAACAAAGCTTGCAGGGAGCTGCCTTAACAATATTCAGTAGAATATTAGTTCTAATGTCTACAGTATCTCCAATCTCCACTAAACATGCCTTTTTTTCATTACCAAAAGTAACTATAGAAACCACATCACCACATCGATAGTATCTATTATAAGAAGTGCTTTAACATTTTTAGGGCTTTGGGAGACGCCAACAAGAAGGAGGGAGTAAACAATGGCTTTTGCTGTTACTGACTTCCCTTTGAGCAGTCTGGCCATCGCGTTGGTGTCATTTAAAAGTACCAAGTGTTCCTGCAGTTTTTTCCACGTACATTAGGGATTCGGTTCAGGGAATAGCATTCAGGAAACTAGCTGATGCTCTGGTCGTGTTGGTGCATTTAATATTATGCAGACTCGGGCAAGTGATAGAAACCCTCTTCTTTGGTGGGGTCGTTGAAAGTAAAGGCAAAACGAAACAAAGATGCAGAGGAGGACATCAGCTCGGTCCTGACTCGGTCATTAGCCAGCTGTGTGTCTCCTTGTCCTTAACTGTGAAACAGGTTAGATGACACCCAGCAATGGTTTAAAAAATTTTTTTGACCCAAATCTACTGTTTTTGGAGCCCCAATATCTAAAAAGGGGAACAGTGGAGCTGCTGTGGGTGGATCATTAGTGGGGGGGGAGGCTGCACTTCTGCCTGTAATTCTCATGCCATTTCTGGTCCCTACCAGTGACTCTGGAGGCCTTTGGGAGGAGCTAGGAGCCCAGTGTGAAATCTTGGGCTCAGATGTTCTTCCATGTCAGCCCAGGACAGGCATTGATAGGAAAGTGGGTAAAAACAGTGAGGACGGAGGGCCAGGTTGCTGTGCGGCTTGACCCTGAAAGCCCTGAGATGCATCTCAGGGACCCTTGCTCTTCTGCCTTCATTCTGCCAAGCTCCCGCAGGAAGGAAGGAAAAGCAATCTTGCTGTAAACTGATATATATATAATCTGAAAACTCCTCACATGTTACAAAACTGTACAGTAGAAAATCATGGGCAGGTCGCTATACCTTGTTACCATCCCACTGGAAAAAATACTACCAATCATCATAAAAATGCTAGTACCGTGAAAAACAGACAAGCCAAGTTTAACGTCTAATAAATAAGGACATACTACAGTATATACAGGATTGTACTGGCAAAAGGATGGAAGTACCTTGGTAGAGGGGGGTAAGGGGGCACCTGGGTGGCTCCATCGTTAAGTGTCTGCCTTCGGCTCAGGGCGTGATCTCGGAGTCCCGGGATCGAGCCCCACATCAGGCTCCTCTCCTGGGAACCTGCTTCTTCCTCTCCCACTCCCCCTGCTTGTGTTCCCTCTCTCGCTGGCTGTCTCTCTCTCTCTCTGTCAAATAAATAAATACAATCTTAAAAAAAGGCGGGGGGGAGTAAGGAAGGGCTGGGCTGCCTCTTTTGGAGACAAGAGCCACATGCAAGTCGATCAGGCAGAAAGGGGTGGGGAGCCCTTGCACGGTGGACCATGTGGCCAAATGCACCTGGAGGAAGAGGGTGCATATGGGCATAGCGGCACTGAGGACTGGCTTCTTCCAAGGCTTGCTGCACACAGCTGTGTAGCGTACTTGTGTTCAGCTGTTGTTATTTGTACCATAAGGACCATGACAGGGCGAAAGTGCTGTGAATTGTGACTGCTGCACTATTTCATTATTACTCCCAATTTATCGATTGCTTATGAGCAAACTTGCATTACATGTCATGTTGCAGAAGATCAGCCAGGACGGTGGGGGTGCATCTGTCTGCTGTTGGCCGCCCCAGAATCAATGATGTACAAGAGAGAGGAGCCTGACTTCTGGTTCTTTAAACCCAACAATCTCACCTACACGCCATGTCCTTATAATTTCAAAAGAGGAACTGCAGACTCCTAGAGTTTCCTGGACAATTAATTGTTGGAGACTGCCACAGTGTGTCCCCCAGGCTTCCTCACCAGGCTGGCATTTTTCTGGATCCAGGCCATCAACTCTTCCAATCTGGTGTTGGGGATCATACTCCCTTACGTTCTTTTGAGGTATTCATCATCCTTCCTTCCTTCCATCCATCCATCCATCCACCCACCCATTCATTTTGTGCTCTTTTGGCTTTAGTACCCTAACATCATTTCTCTGGGTAAAGAGCCCCCCGCATCAGCCACGGTGCTCAGAGAAACCCCATTCCAGAGCTGAGTCAACTTCCATCTTGCTCCCTTTTGGAAAAGGGTAGATATTCAGTTAGCAATGGAGCTAATGAAATTTAGACAATTAAATACCTTCATTTTCCTGCCCCTTCTCCAGTTTCTCCAACTGCTGTTTTGTGATAATAATAATTTAAAAAGTGATGTTTACTACAAAGGTTTGGGATTATAAAAGCAATATTTCTGCAGGCAATTGGTCAATAACATAATCCATTTCTCTTTGGAATCTTTCTTTTAAGTCTCCAATGTCAAAGCCTAGCCAGCTGTCCTATGCTGACAACATAGAAAATATTCAGGTTTATTGTCCATTCAGGAGTCATTGGCAAGAACCACACATGGGCTTCTGGTGACAACAGGGTTTTAATTGGTTTATTAGACAGGTGAGGCTCCAGAAGGTGCAAGCAGAAAACTACTTTATTTTACCCTTCCCCCTCCTCCATCTGCTCTGTTAGTATTACTTCCTGGCCCTTGGATGATTCTGCTTGCAGAGACCATAGCTTTCAGTCATTCTCAGGTGCAGGTATTAAAAAGTCCAGTCCAATCTAAATCAAAACATACCTTGCTCATCCTATTCCATGCTTCTCCAGTCTCCCAGTTCAGGCTGACTGTAAAATTCCACAACAAGGTGTGGTGAGCACAACACGGTCTGTCCTACATATTCCTCCATCTGACTCTTCTGATCCTCCCTCCTTGCCCCTGTGTGGCTTTTGTGCTTTTCAGGATTAGAGTTGAGAACAAGCAGAAAGGAGAAAGGCAAAATCCAGTATGACTGATGTTACTGAACTCTGGGTCACTTCCCTCTCTGCAGCAGATTCCCAGAGGCCGGCTTTTCTATGGGGATATTCAGAGACCTACTCCCATTCTCTCCGTTCTATATTCCCTGACCCAGGAAGGGTGCTCACAGACAGACTTCTTACGTCTCCTCCTCAGCTGCTGCTCCAGTGGTTTACCCCACAAAGGCTTTGTCTTCTGGGGGCTCCTTGCTCTTCCCTGCGGTTGTCTTGAGTGAGGTCCTTTCAAGATGGCGCACCATGGGCATTGGAACAGCTGCTCCCTTGTCCGTCCTCCAGCAAAAGTACAGATTGCTCCTATTGAAGAATTTATCTCGGTTTTGGGGGCAGCTCCGGTAACCAGCCTCTGTACCAGCCTCTGTACCATACCAGACTTTAAGGGTCGGAAGCCAAGCTGTCCCAAGAATTCTTTTTACCAAGTTCTTCTTCAGTAGCAGCTTGGGATGAAGCTATGAATTTCTGCAGCCCTGCAAACATCCAGCTCTGGGGTGATCCTGGTGTCAACAAGTAAATCCACTGAAGTTTTGCTTTTTACAGCCTCAGACTGGAGTGGGAAGCCACCTCCCATGGGAAGGAGAGGCATAGTACCCTAGTTCTGTAGGGTGACAATTCTCTTCAAAGAAACTCACTCTGATCAATCTCCTTTGAATTTCTCGTTGTTGTTGTTATTATTATTTTGTATAAGCTGGAGTTGTAGGATGGGATGAGGGTTGTAGAACCAGTTTTGCTGTCTCTTGGCAAAGCCCAGAGGCACAGGCCTTCTTTTTAAAATGTGTGAGCATTGGTCATTTTTCGTAACATTGGAACTGCAACAGAAACTCAAAAACAAAGAGAAGTCCAGTGTAATATATGTTTTACAAAGAACTGTAAAAAAAAAATAAGCCAACATTTTATTTCAACATTAAATCCTTGTCATCATGGGGAAAACTGCTGACCATGGGCATGTCAGTGAATGTTTGGTGTATAACTCTGAGATATGTAAGCAGATCCAGATCTCGGCCAGTGGCGCTCAGTCTGGGGGGAGCTGCTTACAGTGGATCCTCTTTAGGACTATCCTCAGATACTCTGAGGCAGTTGGTCTAGGATAGGACTCAGTAATCTGCATGTTAAGTATGCATCCCTCTCCCCTTCCTGATTCTGGAATAGCTGGTCCTGGACCACAGGTTTAAAAAACATCACTCCAGGCAATTCTGGTGCCCTCTAGTCCATGCTGGAGGCAGAGGTCTACATTATTCTAATCCTACAGTGAGGACAAAAGGGTAGATCAGGTGAAAAGATTGTCTGGTTCAAGTCTGACCCTTGTAAAGTTCTGCTCCTAGGAGTAGGCTCCTCGCCAGGTATCTATTGTGCTCCAGATGCTTTAAGGTCACCTAGAGCTTGCTTACAAATGAGTGCCAGAGTTCTGTCCAGAGCATAGGGCCTCAGGGGTGACCCCCGCACTTACCTTGGGCTGCATCTTTGCCCTCTGAGACGGTAGTAATTGTGGGCGAGGAGGGCACAGATGTACCTACGGGATAAGATTCCAGCCCTGGCTCTTCCCCGTCCAAAATTCCTTTCATTTCTGGCAAAGGGTATTGTTTCCCTTTGGTTCTTTCCAACTACAGTATGATTTCTAAAACTTTGTGATTTGGATTGTAACAATTAATGTCATGATGAAATACATGGTCTTAAAAAAAAATACCAACCTGGCTAACTCCTTAAACGAAACTGAGTTTCCTTTCAGGTAAAAATCGATGAAGAAATATTTGAGTGCCAAAAATGTGACTCATAAAAATGATTGCCTATTATTTATACTAAAATGAGAAGCGTACTAATATTGCTATATTGAATTATATATTTATTTTATTATATTATGTAACTATATCTTATATAAAAAAAATCATTATTTTTTCTATTTTCTACCCAAAGCTCTCCCCAAGTGTGACATAAGCTTATAACAAACAAAAGTATATCTAACTCCTGTACTTCCTTTTTCTATCGTGAAAAGCATTTTGTTTGCTTCCTCTGTGCTGTGGGAAGCTATATGCTTAGAAATAAAAATAATCACCCCGGGATTCCAGTCATTATATAGTCATGAGACTGGTATTTGGAATCAAAGCAGAGGGTTGTGCAGTTAGGTCTTCATGACATGACACTAGGGAGATTCTCAAGTCAGAAGAAGAAAATAGAAGGGGATACTCAGAGGAAGAAAATACTCATTTGTATGTTTCCAATACAGCACAGTGTTATTAGTAAGATGTTAATAACCTACAAAACTAGCAAGTAGCAAGCTAACAAGTCTAGAAAAATTAACAAGACAAAAGGAAAAATAAAGTGGAAAACAGTAAATATGAAAAGATAAAGGAATAAAAGACAAAATACCCTGTGGAAAAAAATCCATAATAACTCTTGTTAATAATAAAATTCTCTTTATAACTCTTACAACTCAACAACAACAACAACAACAACAACAACAACAACAAATGACCCAATTGAAAAATAGATAAAGCACTTAGACATTTCTCCAAAGAAGATTCATAAATGGCCAATAAGCACACGAAAAGATGCTCAACATCGTTAGTCATTAGGGAAATGCAAATCAAAACCACAGTGTAATAATACCCCAAACTCATTGTGATGATATTATCCAAAAACCAGAAAATAACCAAATGTCTTGACAAAGTTACAGAGAAATTGGAAGCCTACACATTACTAGAGGGGATATAAACTGGTACAGTCATTGTGGAAAATGATAGAATGATTCCTCAAAAAATTAGACGTAGAATTATCATATGAGCTGGCAATACTACTTCTGAGTTTATACCCAAATGAAGTGAAAGCAGGATCTCAAACAGATATTTGTACACCTGTGTGCACAGCAGCATTATTCACAATAGCCAAAAGATGGAAGCAACTCAACTGTCCATTGACGGATGGATGGATTCACAAAATGTGGTGCATATATAGGATGGAATATTTTTCAGCCTTCAGAAGGAGGAAATGTTGACACGTGCTCTCACATGAAGGAAACTTGAAGACGGATGGTCCGTTAAATATGGCAGTCACAAAAAACAAATACTGTGTGTGCTCTGCTTTGTACAGTCAGGGTTCTCCAGAGAAATAGAACCACTATATGTTCACATGTATAAGAAGAGATTTACTTTAAGGAATTGGCTCATGTGACTGTGGAGTTTTGGCAAATCCAAAATCTGATGGGGGATCTGAAGACTCAGGAAGGAGTTGCAGTTTGAATCCAAAGGTGGTCTGCTGGAGAATTCCCTCCAGCGGACATCATGTTTTCTTCTGTTCAAGCCTTCAACAGATTGGATAAGGCCCATCCATATTATGGAGGGCAAGCTACTTTACTCAAAGTCCACCGATTCAAATGGTAATTTCATTCAAAAATACCCTCACAGAAACATCCAGAATAATGTTTGCCCAAATATATGGGCAGTGTGGCTCAGCTAAACTGACACATGAAATTAACCATCACAACTTATATGAGGTTCTCAGAGTAGTCAAATTTGTAGAGACAGGAGGTAGAATGGTGGTTTCTAGGGGTTGAGGGAAGGGAGGAATGGGGAGTTAGTGTTTAATGAATACAGAGTTTCAGGCAGGGAAGATGAAAAGTTCTGGAGGTGGATGGTGGTAATGGTTGCATAACAGTGTGAATGTACTTAATGCCACAGACCTGTATATTTAAAATTAGTTAAAATGGTAAATTTCATGCTATGTGTACTTTACCAGAATTTTTAAAAAAAGGAAGAAGAAAGCTCTCTCTTACTGAGCACCTATTATACATCCAGAACTATTATATGCATTTTTTCTTATCTACACAACTACTAACTGGAATAGTGTTATTGCCCCCAATTTTCATACTCTAGGACAGAGCCAAGGTCAGTAGTCAATCATTAATGGAGCCCGTTGGAACCAAGGTCATTCTCCCTTCAGTAAAAACTCTTTAGTTTACCTCATTGCTGTTTTAAAAGCCTTACTGTGTGCCAGCACTTTCTAGGGAAGCCTAGAATATGATAGGTTTTGGCTGGATGAGAAACTTCCAGAGGCTCAGGCCTCTTGAGCCTCAATGGGACTAGGCGTGAGATCTCTATTAATTTCACCAGCACTATGTTTCCCCAAAGTGAGATTTGATGCGTTCCTATATCAGGGCCACTAAAGAATTGGTTAAAATGTAGAATTCTGGCCCAATCACACTCTTCCCAGAAATATGAATTTAATAGTTTCTGGGGGATTCTTAAGCATGCTAAAGTTTCAGACTCTCTGTACTAGGAGGCAGTGCAGGCTTTCCAGAACAAATGTGACCAGTGGGGGCAGCAATTAAACAGGCTAAAGGATGAGTGGATTCTTCCCCGGGGATCTTACATTCTCATTGACTTTTATTTTAAAACGAGGGGATGTAATCTCATAGAGGAAATGATCTCAGGGGGAGTGGAAAATTTGGATGACTAAATTTCATTCCATTCTGCCATATTTAAAGTAGCTTCATTTAACTCTTGTATGTATCACAAAGTGGACTAAGACACAGTTCTGGCCCTCTTGTGGTTCACAGCCTATTAAGAGGACAAGAGGACATACAATTAGCCATGTGAGAACTGTAGCAAGAATAGAGGTATGTGGGGATCACTGAGGAGGGATTGAATAAGCCATTCCATGTGGGCGGGGACTCAGAAAACGTTCCACTGAAGCTGTGACTCTGAAGGATTCAGAAAATGCTCCATTGAAACAGTGACTTTGAAGATGAATATGATTTATCATATGGTTCATATGGTAAAAGGGAAAATTCCATTCCGAAAGGAGAAGACACATGAGCCAAGATGCAGAGGGTGTTGCAGTTCACAAAGTGCTTTTCTGGATACTTTCTGACCTTCTACGTAATCATAGCCTACAGTTTTATGAGCATATTTTATAGATTACAGATAAGGCTGCCGTAGATGGTTGTGTTAATAATTGGCAAATTGGGAGTTGGCAGTCTTGCTATGTATGTTATGACAAGGTACCAAGAGAAGAACTGAGTTCTAGGGTTTGTGACTATTTCTAGTTGAGAACTTTCTAGAATAATACTTCTCTGAGGTGGATGAGGGGAAGAAGAGATAGGGATGGTGCCAGAAAATCTCCCTGGAGAAGTGCTCATGAGATCGTCTTTGTGAGAATTTTATATATTGAGGAAAAGAGTAAAAACATGATTAATTATTATCGATACATAATTATAGTAAACTTTGTGAGCACCGTGTAGTGTTTCCGGATCTGCGTCACCTCGGGGCACAAGGCACTGATTCTGAACTTTGATCTTTGTAAAAATTCTTTCGGGGGGACTTACCTTCCATTTCATGAAGGCATGGGGAAATCAAAGTCACTGTAGAAACTTACTTAACGCTTGTCTGAATCTCACACATGACTTTCCAATCTAAACTGTCAGTCCTGGAATGCAGCCCTCAGTCAGGTGCTGGAAAATCGTAGCTTTAATATAATTCAGATGAAGGCGGGAAGAGCCGAGAACCCTGCTTTGTAGGATATGCTTACATTTTAGAAGTATCACGCATGGGTCTAAATGAGCCTTTCATTGGAGAAATAATTGTATAAGGGGAGGGAATGCTTGGAGGAAAAAGCAATTCCTCCATTTCTCCGAACTGCGGGAAAATGAAGTGAGGGAGTTGGCACCTTTCCCTAAAAGGTCCCACTACTGTTGGCATTACTCTGGCTCTGTAGGGGAAAAACAGAACAGAATTTCACAGAAGGCTATTTTTCTGGTCAAAAGGAAACCTCGAGTTTGGTCTTTTCAGATAACTACGGGACATTATTATATATGATATAACAAGGAACCTGAGGGGTATCACTGGAGTGTCTCAGCTCCACTGAGGACAACATTTAGATTTGTCTTAAATTTGCTAGGTTTTCAACGTCAATGTCTGATAAATGAATGCACGCTGCAAGCCTTTTGCATATATCTGGAGAGGAGACTTAACAGGCAGGGCTTTGGCTCTGTGGATTCAGCTGTGAGGCATTTGTAGTAAAAGGAATATAAAGCAACTTCTTTCTGGTGATTTATTCTGAGAGAGAATTTCAAATGAGCACCAAGTAGTCCATTATATATTCCTGAATGTATTTTGGGAGATGTTAAATTTTCTTATATCTTCTCGGTGGCAGTAACCTGCATTTAACGTGCTCTGAAAGTTCCGGAGAAGACCCCTGGAAACACTGATTGTGTTGTTCTTGGATTGATCTTAGTTTGGGTCATTCAAAATCCCTTAAATTTCAGGATTGTTCTACCCTCCACATTTATGTGTAGAGCCTTGGGAATATCAGAAAGGAGATGCGTCCTTCCCATGGCAGGTGCTTTGCGTGTGAGTTTACAGAGTTGTCTGAATGGAGCACGCTGAAATGATTGTATATGCAAAGAAAAGGTCCAGGCTAGGCAGGTAAAAGTAGACTAAAGAGAGTCGAGTAGCAGTTCTTTTCCAATATGCACTTCCTTAAATGACTGCAAAACTTTGCCTCCAGTCGTCTTTTCTTCCAGACCGGTCTCCAAAATGTCAATCTGGTCAGGCTACTCCATTCCCTGCTTAGAGAATTTTAATGCCTTCCCATGTCTCTCCTTCCTCAGCGTGGGTGGTCCACGGAACTGCAGGGCACAGGGCACCTGCCTTGTCCCTAAACTGCATCTCCTCTCACTCCTCAGAAGTCATGCTTTGTTGGGGGGGGAGGTGGGAGCAGGTCAGTTGCAGGCTCCTTAACCTTCCCATGTCTTTCACACTGTGAGCCGTGTGGCCTGTCCCATTTCCTCTGTACTGGGATATCTTTGTTGCCGTTGTTCAATAGATAAATCTCTACCTTTTTTTTTTTTTTGAGCTCTGATGTAAGCTTTTTCACTGCAGAGTATGGACCTTGTCTGGTTCACCCCGGGACTGCAGAGGGCGGGCCTACTACCTATCCTGGGGCAAACACCGGAGAAGCACGTGTTGGATGGATGAAGTGTCACCTCTGGTGGTCCGCCTGCCACAGTTAGCCCTCTTTGCTTCCACTTCACTTTGTACAAACTCCATTAGCACTTCCTACCCACTGCAGTGATCTGTTCACAGATCTGCTCCCCATGAACTCTGAGCTCCTAAAAGGAAGTGTCACCTGGAAGTGTCTATTTCCACGTAGTATCTATTTCCAAGTATCTGTTTCCTTGCCCCAAGGTTGGCGTGGGGTCATGATGAATGAATAAGTGAACACTATTTACCCAAAATGAGTAGTAGGTAAAATAGTAAAGCCAGTTATAGTTGATATTTTCCTACTTTCTGTGAGTAATCAGCTCCTCTGCCAACCATTTTTCAAAAACCCTACTGTCTTCCCTACAGGGTTTTTCTCTGATCTGGACTTTTCTTGATCCCTCCATTTCACCATCAATAAAACTTAAATGATCTCTAATCTAACCCTATCTCATTTTGATGGATGGGAAAACCAATGTCCAGCAAAGGAGAGTGATTTACTTATGTACACACTGGGAAATAATAGGACCCAGATCAGACCCTCCTTCTCCCACGCATAGCCTGGGCCCTCCTCCTACACCTTGCCCAAAGTCACTGCTGTCTGGTCACTCAGGCCCTGCAAGGGGTCAGACTTCCCAAATTGGTAAAATATCCAGAGATGCCTTTAGTTCAATATGTGTCATCTCCAAGGTGACATCTTCATTTTAATAGGGACCTTCCGTTTCTGTACACAAAGTTGCCTACCTATATTGGCATATAGCTGATAGTCAATAAGTGTTCCTCGAATATGAGTAATGGCGGGCTAGAAGGTTTGAGTTTGAAAAAGGGCATGGGAGGGGGTAGATTTTGGTAGGGAAGATGAGAAAACTTGTAACAACCATATTTGTCATTACAGCAAAGATGAGTCGTAAAAGATGTATAATAGAAATTGTATTTGCTATTCTCTGTTACCATTCTTTGGATTCCAGTCAAGTATAGTGCTTGGGAAGGATGATTTCTGAGGCTTACACATCACTCACACACACACTCATTCACACACACACACACTCACACTCTTACTCACTCACTCACTCACAACACATACATGAAGTTGGTCCCTTAAGTCCAGGTCATTTCTTACTCTGGGTTTGAACTTGACAGGCATCTCGTGCTCCAGGAGATACTTCATCCTCGTGGTGGCTGGGAAATGACATCATACCTTCTAGGCTCACAAGTCAATGCGAGAAACTTCATTTCCATTCTCTGCAACAGTAAAAAGCTAAAATTCAAACATTCATTCTAAAGTTTATTTACTAAGATTCTATAGAGTTTTAGATGAACAGGACTGAAACCATCCTTTCTGGGAGAAGAGATTATGATTTTAGGAAAGTTGCAAAGACCTCCGCCCTGAGCTTCAGACCTGTGCGTACACCTGTTTGCTGTTCTCTCCATGGGAATAAGCCACAGGAACATTATGCTGTGTGTGTATAAAAGCAACCTTATCATCTTTCCAGTTGAAGCTCTTCCATTTTCTATGCTGATTTATTCTGGAAATTGGAGCTACCATCTACCGAGTTGCCCCATTTACTCTCCTTCCTCTTTCTAAACTTTTCTGAGATCTTGGCAGTAACTCCTTTTCCTGCTGCCTATGTGCCACCCCTACTCCTCCTGTCCCAGGGCAGGCCAGCTTCCCACCAACTGTCCAACTTCATGACATCATTCTGACATTCTTTGTGCCCCAACCTACTCCTGTCAGACTGACATTATGCACAGGGAAAACTTCAGTGCGTTGATTTCTTTACATGGATTTCTTCCTTCTCCAGGACAAGAATCTTGTTTCCGTCCTAGTATCAATGCCTCTCACAGTGCCTGGCAGAGCACAAGTGCCCAGTAATCTCTCACTGAATGGACAAAGCACAGAAAACTAGGATGGGGGGACAAGATGATTCCAGTGTAAAGTGAGGTTGGCAGACTAGGACCTGCCTTCTGGAGAGGGCAGCCCCTCCTCCATTACTCCACAGCCGGCTCTCAGGGCTGAGCATGGAAGTGAGAGCAAGTTCACAAGGACGGTGCACCCTCTCCCCACCAGAAGGAAGGGGCTGAATCTTGGCTGCAGCAAACTATGAAATAGGGTCCCATTTGGAGGCCTTGGCTGTGTTTAGCCCACACATGTGATTTGTTGGGAAGACTATCCAAGGGGTTGCAGCAGGAAGAGGTGGGGAGGAAGAATTCAAATGCCTTCAGATTGGAGCATTACCCTTCCAGTTTATCATAGACCCCACCTCTTCCTTCTTAGAGAGTTACCTGTCTCTTCAGGGATGTGCATTTTTGCCTGGAGGCTACCTTTAATGCATATAGTACTTTTGTGTAAAATGTCAGGTAAATTGCAAAATGAGTATTTCTTATCTAGGGTGGCCACAGTGCTGCTTCAGGGCGGGTAGCTGGGGGAGCCGGACAATGTCCAGGCCCCACTGTCCCCACCACCTACCCCTACATGGAAGCCTAGTTTTGACTTCCACTGTGACAGTCAGACTCTAAGATGTCCTTTAATGATCTCTACCTCCTGGTATTAACACTTTGTGTAATTCCCTCCTCTCAATTTGTTTCTAACCATAGAGTATGACAAAGGTAATGGGATGGCACTTTGGTGATTAGGTTATAGAAGATGGTAACTTCTGTTACCTGTAGACTCTCTCCTTTCTGGCTTAGATGAAGCAGTGTTGGTGAGGCCCATCGGGCAAAGAAAATGAAGGTAGCCTCTGGCCAGCAACCAGCAAGAAAGGTAAGCCCTCAGGAACTGAATCCTACCAACAACCTTGTGAATGACCTTGGCGGTAGATTCTTCCCCAGTCAAGCCTTCAGATAAGACCCCGCTCATGGCTGAACAGTGTGACTGTAATCTCATGAGAGATTGTAAAGCAGAGGAACCAGCTAAGTCATGCCCGATTTTTGACCCACAGCATCTGTAAAATAATGTGCATTGTTCCAAGCTGCTAAGTTTAAGATAATTTGTTATGTACCAATAGATAAGCAAAACATTCATTTTAAACTTTCTGACTCTTTCTATGTAGCTCAGATCCTTGGGTCTTCTTGTACTTGGTCCAGCCAGCACATGCCTTGTTTCCAGCAGGAACATGAAAAAGCACATGTATTGTTTCTGTTTTCCAATATTATTCATGGGTGACAAAGAAGGAAGATGTTACAATCTGGCCCACCTTATGGACAGAGAGTTGAGAATAGGCTTGGGAACAGAACCATAAACATTGTCCATGTGATGCACTGTCTGCTTTGCTGGGATGACCAGAAACAAAATAACCACAGACTCTGAGACTGTGGGCTTAGCCATATCGGAATACATGAGGCATCTCCTGAGACCGGGAAGAGCCAATAAATTATCAAACAGGCTTAGCAGCTAACCATCACACAGCGGTCCATCTGCTAGGCAAGACTGCTGTGGCATGTTACAGTAGTTACAGTGAGAAAAATCGCTCTTTGGACTTGATGTATGCTATCTTTCTTACATTTTTTTTTTACCGAAAACAATCCAGGCATGATATTTAGCAATGCTACAAAACAGACTGTCAGTGGGGTATAACTTAGATGTGATATGCTTTATCTTGGTACTGACAAGTAGCTTTATGATATTTTTTTAAGGAAAAAAATCAAGAAAACAATGAAGATTTCCTGTACAGCTGCAGTATACTTATTTAAATGCCTTTAAAAGATTCACAGAATGTTTTTGCCTTAGAAGTATTGAATCTGAAAGAGTATTTGTCCTATACTTTGCTTTCATAGAATGTTAGTGTTCTAAAGGGACTTTGAGATTTTCTAGTGGAAACTTCTCATTTTATAGTTGGGGAACCAAGGTCAGAGAGTGGGAGTCTGGCTTTTATCTGTATCCTAAAGCAGGTTAACATAGAGAGGGGACAAATAACAATCGGGGCATGCTGTCAAGCATCTTGATTTAATCCTTATGACAGCCTAATAGGTACTATCATTATCCTCATTTTACAGATGAAAAAAAAACAAGCCTCAGAGAGGTTAAGTAACTTGTGCCATGCCACACAGCTCAGAAGAGAGAAGCAGAGCTTACATTCAAATGCAACTCTTCCTGATCCCAGAGCCTCAGCCTTTGACCACTAAACCATACTACCTCCTGGCACAGAGCTCCCAACTTTTGTTAAATACCCTCTCCAAAGACCCAGCTAATATCTAGATAATATTTCTTTCTCACCAGAAACCTTTGGTAATACGCTGGTTGTCTAGAAAAATAGGAAGGGAATTAAACTCACCACCTGCGCTTACTTCTTACTTTCTGGTTTGCATGTATCAATTAGATTTGCTTCATAGCAAATAGTCCAGAACTTGACAGCTTAACCCAAAAACCATGAATAGGGAGTGTGTAAAGGGAAAGAATCCCAGGAGGTGGAGAGTGAAGCTTCCCTGACCTTCCAGATGTCTATATGCAATTACTTTTTAGACCTCTCCAACTTGACCCCCAGACTTCCTACTCTGTCTCTTCAACTCTTCAATGTGCTCAAAGTGAACACGTGATGATCTCTCCGAAGTATGCTCCTTCTGAATCCTTTATCTCAGAGAAGTCTATCACCATCCACCTGTTCCCTAAAGTCAGGAATCCCGGAGATATCTGGACTCTTCTCTCACATTCATCTCTATGTCCTTTCTGTAACAGGCGGGGGTGGAGGAGCTCAAATTCAGACTCTCTATAATATGCTGCCTTCACATCTGGTAGCATCAGCAGAGCCTCGGATGGCTCAGCCATTTGTTCCGCTCCCAATTCTGTTCTTGCACATAAGGTCCCCTCACTAAACAATGCTCATTATCATGGGACCAGACGCAGTCCCTGCTTATCCCTGAGTGACAGGTTTCATCTCGCTGCCAGCCCATGGATTTATTCAAACAAACCCATTACATCCTCCCATGGAAACTCAGGGGGCACCTCCCCCTACTGATACTAGAAAATCCTCCTCCCACAAGCTCTGCTGGGGCAATCTGTTCCCAAGGGCGACCTCCATGTGGCTGTGTGTGGCATGTGGTGGCCTCCTCCCGAGTTGTAAACATATGGGACTAATTAACTGCTCTCTGCCTCATCTGCAGTCCAGTGTCGGCTGTTGTGTGTTTGGTTATTCCTACAACTAGGGCAGAAATCCTTCCCTCAGTGATGGGGTGAATGGGAGCTGGGAAAACACAGGTCTTTGGAGTCTTTCCTCCAATGACCCCTCATATCTGCACCTTCTTCTCCATTCTCACGGTCACTGCCTTTTTTTTCTGGCCCTTAAACTTTTCACTGGATCATTATAGAAGCATCTTAACTGGTCCTCTTTCCTGAAGGTCCTTCACTCCACTCTCCACACTGCAACCAGGTTATCCTTCTAAAATCCAAACTCAAAGACAATATTTCTTTGCTTAAAGTCTATTAATGGTTTCCTCTAGCTGTCAGGGTAGAAATGAAATTCCTTAGTTGACCATGGCTTTCCCTGGTCTGGCCTTGGCTTTCCTTTCTGGCCTCATGCTCTAGCATTCCACTACCTACATGCTTTTTTTTTTTTTAATAATATTTATTTTGTTATATTAGTCACCATACAGTACATCCCCAGTTCTTGATGCAACGTTCCATGATTCATTACTTGCGTATAACACCCAGTGCACCATGCAATATGTGCCTTCCTTAATACCCATCACCGGCCTATCCCAATACCCCACCCCCTCCCCTCTGAAGCCCTCAGTTTGTTTCCCAGAGTCCACAGTCTCTCATGCTTCATTTCCCCTTCTGTTTACCCCCCCTTCATTCTTCCCTTCCTTCTCCTACTGATCTTCCTATTTCTTATGTTCCATAAATGAGTGAAACCATATGATAATTATCTTTCCTTGACTTATTTCACTTAGCATAATCTCCTCCAGTCCCGTCCATGTTGCTTCAAATGTTGTGTAATCATTCTTTCTGATGGCTGAGTAATATTCCATTGTATATATGGACCACATCTTCTGAATCCAGTCATCTCTTGAAGGGCATCTCAGCTCCTCGCTTTCTCTCCTGACCTTTGAGCCTCTTTGATTTCAGACATGAGCTCCTCCTTGTGGTCAAGGCTCTTTCCTTCTCTACGGAACTCTCGCAGGTCTTGGAATACTCCTCCAGGAAGCCTTCCCTGATCACCTTTGAGTGATTGGGGTGTTGAGTTCTGAACTCAACTCACACTGTGCTTACTTCTTCCACAGTCCATGCTTATATTCTACTTATCTCTTTACTTGCCCTTCTTTCCTGATGGACATAACCTCCATTGCTGATGGTAGCCTCTGGAATGTAGAAGGCATTCAATACGTAATGGTGAATTAATGACTGAATGGAAGTTAAGTAAGTCCCAGTGCCAACGACTAGCTTGTTTTCATTCTCATGTGTGAGATGCAGCTTCTTATAAATGGGTTTCGTAAGAAGCTTAATGTTCTTTCTTTTCAAGTTTTTTTCTTTATCATTTCATGTTCGTATTAACCTGATTTCAGAAGAAACTGTTTAGCGCAATTCTATTTTAAGAACATAAATTCATAGGGGCAGGAAATGAGAAATTGCTCTTCGAAATGCTCTTGGGAAATTTCAGTCTATGTCTTGTGTTGTTTAAAATAAAATAGCTCCAGACCAGGATATACAATAGGAGGCAAAATGAAATCTTGCCCTATAACATTATTTCAGATAAAAAAAATCCCCTTGTAACAAACGAACACCATAGGACCTCTAAATTGACTTGTTAAAGGGATTTCTTTTTTTAAATAAATACCTGGTGAGAAATGTTAAAAGTTACCTAGAGAAACTCAGACTGGCAGAGGATGGATTCCCAGTTTCTGCAGCGACTAAGCCCTTGAAAGGAGAGATCTAAACCAGAGAGGCAAGAAGAGGTCTGTCATACACCCCTGTCTCACCTTTCTCTTCATTTCTGAGCCACCAGGTCATTTGGCATGGTGGTGACTTGATGGGATTCTTCTCTCTGTGTTTGTTCTGTTTGGGGTATGTGTCTGTGGGAGGCAGATTTTCCTGATTGGAAGACTTTTTGAGGTAAGGTGATGGAGGTTAGGATTAGGGTTAGCCTTTTCTGTGATTAGTTCTATCGACTCACGCAGCTTGGATAAAGAAGAGATGTGAGTTCGTTCTTATTAAAATAGTATGGGTAAGATCCTTCTAATCACTTTTTAAATAATTTACTCATCTCATCCTCATGACTATATTATAATTTTCCCTATTTTACAGATGGGGAAGTTGAGACACAGAGAAGCTGAGTAACTTGTCCAAGGCCACACAGCTAAGAAGCTACGCATGGTGTTTGAGCCAGATAGTTTGACTGTAGAATCTAGGTGCTTCACTACGATACTAGGGAAGGAAACTTTATGTTATCTACTAGGGTTTAAATCATTTTCTTTAATCTTGACAACACATGAGAGACTTTCTTATTTTATAGAAAAAATACGGCTCAGAGGTCATAGGAGAGGATCTTCAGTGGTAGAGCTGGGCTGCGATCTCAAGTGTGTCTCATTCTGAAACCCATGTGCTGTTCTGTGCTGCCACTGTGCAACCGTCCCATGCCCCCTGACCCCAAGGAAGAGCCCTTCCTTTCTTTCAGCATGACTGCATAAGCAATGATGGTGTTTCGGATTTGCCTGGCATGTGTCCATCCCATCCTGGCTGATCCTCATGGATTCCTGAGGCAGAGAGCGGAGGTCTTGCTCTCCTGTCTCATAGGTGAGCAAATCCTTGAATTAAAAAGGGAAGTGACTTGTTCAAGGTCAAAGAAGGTAGAGATAAAAACAAAGGCACATTTTCTGACTTCAAGCCCAGTGCAATTTCTGCTTTTTCACAGCTCCTCTGGAGCTGTTGAGTGACAGCTGAGTTGAGTGATCTTGAAAAGCTGGTAGATTGTTCGGAAATTTGCTTTCGACAACAACTTGAGAGCTAGATTTGAGGGGAAGGTTCAGAAAGGTAACTTTGAGCTTCTTTGTTCAAAGGAAGGAGCAGAGAGACAAGTTTTCAAATCCTCAAGTGATTGACTTGCGGAAAAGGAGTTGATTTTGCTAAACTTTTCCAAAGTTGTAATCCAGCCAAGTCATTCTCAGTAATACACTAACTTAGACTTCTCTCACCCTGCTTCACACTGTGTGGGGAAATTAGGAAGGAGTATTGGAATTCTTATCTTCGGATTCTTCACTATCCCCAACACAATTTTGAAGGCTCTTATAATTTTGAAAGTCTGCCTTCTCAAATGGCAATAAACAGCCCCACTGAAGACAAATCCAATTAAATTGGCTCAAGAGCCGTAAATTAAAAAGTCGGGGAGGGGGGTACAATCCAATGGTAAATCCTTAGGCACAGATCCTAGCCACTATAAATCGGGCCTTGGCTTCATTTTGACATCCAAACATCCACTCTGAGCGTCAGCACCAAATCTGCCCGACCACCAAGCTCAAAGTCAAATTAAAGCTTCGGAGCCATTGTTCCATTGCATGTACCAATCTCTCCCTCGATATTGTCTCTCAACCACCCCTTCACTCCTTAGCCGGGTCAGAAAACCCAGGCTTGGACCTGCTGAGGGGTCTTGGTTCCAAGATGGCAAAACAGGCTTAGATGGAAGGAAAGACACTCTGGTTCTCCCACAGTGGGCTGGACCCGGGTTCTGGATCGGGAAGCAAGAGGGAAGCTGAGGATAGTGCCGACTCCTCACTTTATGAAGGAGTTTGGGGCCCAGAGCAGAAGAAGGCAGCATGGTGGCAGAACCAAGGCATGGGAGAGCTGGGTTTGAATTATGGCTTGTGCTTACCCCGTGACTTTGAGCAGTAGGTCCCCTTGGTACCTCACTGTCACGTCTTTAAGATGGAAATAAACACAGATTTAAAGGAGATAGTGTACAACGTTATAAATGTTTGTTTAGCTGTGAAGGGTCAGAGAGAGGCTCTGTGGCAGCTCTGGACCCCGAGTTCGGGCTGCTGGCTTTCCAGCCACGGCTCACGGTACCCCGTGACCCACCCTGGAAAGCAGTTCTGTTCTTTCTTTGCTACTTCCTGCCTTTGCAACAGTAATGAAGCCATTTTTTTCTTTTGGAGAACAGCTAAGCACTTACCATTTTTCTGTTCTTTTTACACGCCTCAGGTGAAGCCCAAGTTCTCACAAGCAAATGAAGCCAGAACTCTTCTCCCTAAACGGATTGCCTGTGGAGATGGTAGTCTCCAGGACAACCAGGCCTGAGAAAGCCTCCCAGCGCGAGTCTCAGGCAAATGCACCTGTTTTTAATTAGCATGAATAAAAACAATCCTGCCAGCAACAGGCAAAGCCCCATAGCATCAATTTTGGAATAGGTTAGCCCTTCAGTGCTCCTTACTCCAAAACGTTGGGGAAGAAGGAAGCTCAACCAGGCTGTCTCCAGGGCTGCTGCTGGGGGCCTGGGTTCTGCCACCACTTTCCCTCCCAGCGCCACCGCCTGACTCTTTGTGGGCAAGCTCGTCACCGGTCTCCCGCTGAGAAAGTTAAAGGCCCTCCATTCCCCCAAACAAGGCCCTCCCTGGAGCAGCCTCTGTTCGCCACACCTGGCCATGTGCCTCATCATTTACGAAGCACCTTTGGCTTCATCTCCTTCTCAGCACGTGAAATATTCTGTTTTTTTGTTTTGTTTTGTTTTTATAGCCACAGAAACCTAGTTTACAAAGATCATGGGATTCCGGGTGGTTCTGAGAACAGGAACCGGCAGAGCCGGGATCTGGGCTCAAGAATGAATTCTAATTCCAAGTCCTTATTTATGCCCTGCTCTCTGAGCCTCTGCTACCCGCTCCTACCATTTGATGGGGGGGGGGGGGTGGTCAGTGGTTGATATGCATACAAGTGACCTGGTTTTGTTCCAGTGTAATTATAATTTTTTGAGAAACACTCCCCTAGATGCCTTAGAATCACTTGGGGAACTTATAAAAATGGATGGGTCAGACCCCGTCAGAGACCAATTATGTAGGAGTCTCAGGGAGTGGGCTCTGCCTCTGGTACTTTCTAAAATGCCCTAGCAGTCTTAACCCATTGCCAGGGCTCAGATGAACTCTGATGACCCTTCTAACTCTGAGAAGCTATGATTTTTTGAGGTGGGGGGGGCACTGGCCCCAAGACATTGGGAGGGACAGAGGTCTGGGACTCATTTCATCTTCAGAGCAGCTGGCAGCTGTGTGTAAATACTACTCCATTTTGACTCCACGTGGCCCATTTCCCCAGTCCCTTACCTTGTGTTCGGCTAATCCATCACCATGGAAGTTAGGCAGTGTTTATGTTCGTTGTCACGTGTTCTTTTTCTTTCTAGTAAGACTTGAGACATTTTTTTCAGGAAGGAACCGCAGGGCAAGACTTATTCAGGGTGCCCACCTCCTTTCAAGGTCATAAAAGCTTTGAGAATACAAGGAAAGTTATGCAAAGTCTTTTGAGGAAAAGGACATGCAATGTGATAGAATATATAATCATAGTATCAGTATACAAGCATACTTCATTGCACTTTGCTTTAGTGCACTTTGCAGATACTATGATTTTTACAAGTTGGTTTGTGGCAACGCTGCTTTGAGCCAGTCTATTGGCACCATTTTTCCAACAGCATTTGCTCACATAATGTCTCTGTGTTATACTTCAGTAATTCTCACAATATTTCCAACTTTTCCATTATTATTGTAGTTGTTATGGTGATCTGTGATCAGTGATTATGAGTCACTCA
Organism: Ursus americanus; assembly: GCF_024610735.1. Lineage (NCBI taxonomy): Eukaryota > Metazoa > Chordata > Mammalia > Carnivora > Ursidae > Ursus > Ursus americanus. The sequence goes on from NC_142133.1 coordinate 75,245,558, forward strand.
AAGCTCCGATGATGATTAGAATTTTTTAGCAATAAAGCATTTTTTAATTAAGGTATATACATTTTTTTTAGACACAATGCTGTTGAATACTTAAGAGACTATAGTGTAAACATAATTTTCATATGCACTGGGAAACCAAAAAATTTATTTGACTTTCTTTATTGTGATATTTGCTTTATTGTGGCGGCCTGGAACTGAAGCTCCACGTGTACACACACACACACACACACACACACACACACACATTGTTTGCATACAGCCCTGGGTGTCCTCAGAAGCTCCAAGGTCATTGGTTCTCCAACTTCAATAAGCAGGCATCAGAATCACTTGGAGGGCTCAATCACACACAGATTTTTCGGACCCATGACTAGGATTTCTGCTCTAGAAGGTCTGGGGTTGGGCCTGAAGTTTTGCATTTCTAACAAGTTCCTAGGTGATGCTGGTATTGCCAATTGGAGGAGGACACTTTGAGAACGGATGCCCTCACACAGCAGCCTCTTTTCTAGTCTTACCCTCCTCTATTGTAGGTACGTGAGTTTAGGTGCAAAGAGAGGTCACACAGCAAGGTCACGGCAGAACTGGCAAAGTCAAGCCCTCTCCATTTCAATCCAGTGCGACTCCATTCATCTGCCACAAGTCAGGGGAATAAGACAAGATCTCTGCCACTGACTTAAAGATCCATGAATAGTAATAATGACACTCAGAATGTGACCGTTGTCAAAAGAAATTATGAATGTCGTTGAAACATCTTTATAATTTGGGCTGGGGTGGAAAAAGGCACTCTGTGAGGGCTTGGGGGAAGCAACTGGGTTGAACTTCCTCTGGAAGGAAGCTTGGAGGGGAGGAAAAGAAGTACCAGCCCCTGAACGTCTAATACATGCCCATACACTGCTCTCTGCTTCATGTGTATTTTGCTGTTTAGCCTTGTCGACTTCTCACAACAATGGGCAATACGATACCAAATTTACACAAGAGGAAATCAGATACTGTGTTCTTTCCAGGATTGCACTGTGGATAGAAAAAAGAAAAAAGCCCTTTGTAATTTTGTTCTGGCTTTGTGTTTATGTGCAAATATGTCTCATTCATACGAGTACTTTAGTAAGTCATTACTGGATTTCAGATATTCCAAACAGAAGGCACCATTCCGTTAGGCTTGCCTCCATGGGGGGTGAGATGAACTGATCACGAGAGGAGGATGACAGGTGGGGACCGCTGGCCCACCTGGACACCCACCCACCTTCTCACCTGATCCTCTCTACCCCGGGCAGACTCCATGAAGAGGAACAGGAAGCAAGTGCATTTGGCACAAGGTCCGCATGGTTATTTCATGGGCCAGGCGGCTGGGGACAGCCATGGAAAGCCAGCTGTCAGGAGGAGGAGTAAACAGGGCCTCTGTTTGAGGGATTGCAGTCGAAACCACAGATAGTAGGTTTGGGGGAGAGAGGCCAGGAGGCAGACTGGAGCAGGGGAAATTGGGCATGCCGAAGGTGTTTTCCTTTGTCGTCCAGTTAAGTCATGGCAACCCAGGACTCTGTCATCTTGGATTTGGCAGAAGGAAATTCTTCTGTGCTTCCATTTGGGGTTTTTCTCTAGGTGTTGAGGTCAGAGCCTGGCCTCTCACCATCAGAAAAACAGAGGAATAATAAAACCAGAGCTCCTGACCAGGACACCAGGACACCAGGCTGCTTGTCCTGCTCTGCCCCAAATTCGCCCAGTGACTCTGGGCAGGTCGAGCCACCTCCAGAGCTTCAGTCCCAGGTAAGCTTATCTCTGAAGGCCTTACAGCTCTGGACTTCCAAGTTCTCAAAGGTCGAGCAAGGCCGCCCGTGCAGGAGCAATGGAGAGTGAAAGGGGGTCTCCGGGAGCAGTGTGTGCCTCTGAACTCGCTTGCCGTCGCAGACAGTGGCAGCGCCTCTGCGCCTGTGCCAGCCAAGCCAGTGTATCCATGCAACCGGCAAGGGAGCAGACGCCCGTGTCAGTGAAGTGAGTGTGAGAATCCGGGCTCTGACACCTATAAGCAAGCCATTTGATCTCGCTTCTCTTCCTTTTCTTCTCACTTGTGAGAGAAGCCTGCAAAATTGAGATAGTAAGCATCTACTGTTTAGAGTTGCCTCTAGGATTTGATGAAACAGACAGACATGCCTTGTGCACGGTGCCCGACAGAAGACCAGGTGTTCAAAAATGCCCCAGCTTGCGATGTTGTACTGCTACTCTCCGTGGTGTGAGGCACCCCGAACCTTACCACACCTGATGAATCCCACTCTAACCTTCCTGGATTTCAAAGGCTTCCGCCGGGCCCCTTTTCCCACAGGGTATTCAGTTCAAGCCACTTAGAGGAGGCAGAGAAGTAGGTCAGTGGCATTACACAGATCTTGTTTATTTCTTTGCTGGCTGGACTCTTTGCTTAGTTCAGTATTCCCTGAGGAGGAGCCCAGGGAGAGAAGACACGGTCACCAAAGAGAGTTGGGTTTTTGGCCAGCTCTCCAGCTGCCACTCCATGAGGCTGGTGGGTGCTGGGTGGCATGGGGACGACCCATGTGTTTCTGGTTAGAGAGTCTCCACTCTGGCTTCCTCGTTAACACCTCTGGGGCCTTCAACAATCTACTTTTGGAGTCTTCACTTGGTTCGTGTATCCATTTGTTCACTCAACAAGCATTTACCGAGTACCTGCTAGCGTCACACCATTTATTTTATAGGATGGAGTCCCTGCCTCCATAGAACTCACGGTCTGGAGGACAAAGAGAAAAAGAAATAATTATAAAAAAGTGTGAAAGCAGCGATGGAGAAATGCCCGTGTTGCTCTGAGTGTCCAGAAGGGGGCGCCTAGCCCGGTCTAATAGGGCCGTGGAGGAGGGGAGGCTCAGAGGCGCCTCCTGGCGGGTGATCACTTCACCTGGCTCTGCTCTTGCAATCCCCGCGGCACGCTCCTGGGTTAGGCTTTGTGGAGTCTGACAGCCGACCGGATGGGACTGCCTCCTTGTGGGACCGTGGGACCGTCATTCCTCTGCCCCGAACCTTGATTTTCTCAGCTGTAAGAAGTCCACGTTGAACACCATTGTTGACCCCTCTGACCCTGATTGCTTTGAAACCATGATTTTGATCATTATTTTGCTCTTAGGAAAAACAGCTGCATGACTTCCGTAGGAACGTGAATTTTTTCCTCAAAATGTCCCTTTTGCGTCCTACTGAGAAGTTGGCCCTGAGGTGGATCCTGACCATGCATGCAGTCCTCTGTCACTTAGTCTTTGCTAAGGGGCAGACTGGTCTTCAGAAGCCAAATTAGGGAGGGACCGAAGGGATCTGATTCCAGTGGAATCGTATCTTGTGAGGGCTGTGGGCTGTCTATTTAAAAATGATGAATTAAATTTAATGAATATTCCCTCACTAGATTTCTATCCCTATTAAGTATTTTGCAAGATTTTTATTACTTGCTAAGAATCTAAGTTATTTCCTCTCATTTTTCTTGCAAAGGATGAGTTCAATATTTCAGCTGCTCTCATTTATTGTTAATTCTCTTTCCCCACTCATTTATTAGAAGACCCATTTTTCTCTGTGGTTTATCTTTTCTCCCCTAAAGTGTTTATAAAGTCTTTTCCAGCTCTTTCACCACTTAAAAAAATTACCCATCCTTTTTTATTACCTGAATCTTTCTGGTTTGGCCTTTAGCTGAGCAATAATCAAATTCTCTCCTTTATTCTTCTCCTTTTTCAGGACTAAACTTCGTGAAACTTATAATTTTCTAACTCTTTCTGCTAAAGCTATAATGACAATTTCTATTTTTACTCCGGATGGGATGGAGCTGAGATTCGGATGGCATAAACTTTCATTGAGCACCTACTAACCAATGTATGTGAAGCAATTGGCACAGTGCCAGGCACACAGTAAACACTCAATTTTTGCCCGTGTGGTTATTGCTATTTTCAGGCACTGTGCTTGTTGACCCTAGGTTACAAAGATGGACAAGAAATGGTCCATGTCCCTGCTTAAATCCCGGCAGGGACTCTCGATCACCTCCCTGGGAAGTTCAAGTCCTTGAGGTGCAACCCAAAGCTGTAAGTGGTCTGATCCTTGTCTTCCTCTTGACCTCTAGCATCATTTACCATCTCCAGAGCCACATGCAAGCACAGACGTGGCATGCAGATTCAGCTCTTCAAGCCTTTGCATGTGGTTAGGATTCAAGCATGGAATGTCTTCTTTCCATCCCTTCCACCCAACACTACTTCTTCGTGGAGTCTTCTCTTGATGTTTGTTTTCCTGCCAGAATTCTTTCTGTCTTCTTCTGTGCTTTTTCTTTTTCTGTGCTATTTTCTATACCTCTATACTTCTGTTCTTATACCATATTATGACTGTTTCAGAGTTTCTCTCTCTCTCTCTCTGCTAGACTTTGTGCTCCTTGAGAAATAGGGCTTCACCTTATTCAGATCTGTATCTCCAGGTCCCAATTTGCCATTCAGAAAATTTTGTCAAGTTGATGATAATACTGGACACACTTAGAGTTTTTGTTTTAGAAGTACTGATGAAGTGATTGACCTAGAAGAGAAGGAATTCTTTATTGATGCAGAGATTTGGGAAGATTTCCTGAAAAGACATGGTGTTTATAACCAAACCATGAAAGAAGAGTAGAATTTCAGTGGTGCAACTTCACGGGGTAGGACATGCCAGATGGAGGGACTACCTGTGTAAAAAAGAAGGCGAAAGTGGTAAAATTCTGTTTATGTTTTTTTGGATCATAGTAAGGCTTTTCGTGTGGCTGGAGTGGCCATGTTTAGTGGGATGGGGATGGTGTCATTCATGCCTTTAGTCCTCCACAAATATTTGTTGCATGCTCTCTATGTTTCTTAGAAGGCTGGAAAGATAGGCTGGATCATGGAGGGCCTCTTGAATATTAAGCTGGAAAGTCCCAAGGATTGGGGAGAGAAGAAACTGAGTGAATGGGTAGGAGGCTGTCTTTTCTGAAGAATTGACTGGCTTAACTTAGTCAACATTCCTTGTTAACTTGAGCTTGGAGCAGACTCAGCTTTCAGCAGTGGTGCGGAGGGGGAAGAAGGTAACCGAAATTTTGTCTCAAAACCTCTCATTTCCATGCTCTCTCTGCCTTTTAGGCAGCCCCTCTGTTGTAGTATTATCTCCCCGTCTCCTTCATGACCTGCTCTCCTGGAGCATTCATCAGCCATCAAGGGTAACTTGACGAGGATTCTAGCCACTCTATCCTCTTTCTAAACCAGATCTGACTTTATGGAATGAAATACATACTTTGCTCCCTGAAAACAATCAGCAGGTGAGAAAGCCACAGATTTGTAGGTGTGTTTCTTTTCCCAGGCCCCAGAAATCACAGGCTATAGGTGGCCTCTTTTCTAAAGTAAACCTTGGCCTGATACATGGGCTGTAAAAAAAGTGTGATCTTGCTTTTGAAAGGACTCTGAAATAATGGGCAGAAGTATTTTGAAAATATCAACCACATGCATCCAGTTCCAAGTTAAACTGGTTATGATCATGTCAAGGCATATTCCTTTCTAAAATATTGGGTGGTAAAACCAGCAACGTTTTTCCTGAAAGCTCCTGAATGGCCTATCCACACAACTGCTAGTTAAACAGGCATGGAAAATAATCTCCCTGAAGAGCCAGTGGGGCACTGAGCCTGACAACGTTCTAAATGGCAGCTGTGACAGGTGATCCAGCCACAAATTTAACCCTTCTTGATTTTATGTAACCAAAATCTAAAACATTAATCTGGACTAAGGAGAATTACATGTTCATTCAGTCATTTGACATTATTTGGTGAATATGTTCTGCAGGTGCGTGGCACAGAGGTCATGTTACCCAGGCACACCGGCCATCTGGACTGCACAGCGGCTTCCCAGGCCTGTCTGGATAGCTCTTTTGACCCCACCCTTTGAATCTAGGCTGGGCTTGGGACTGCTTTTCCATGGGATGTGGAGGAAGTAATATTCTTGGGCTTGGAGTCCAGGTGTTAAGAAGGCTTGATAGCTTCTATTTCCTTCCTCTTGGAACACGTGACTTTGGAAGCACTGACCAGCCATGCTGGTGGGAAAGCAAGTGAGGAGGAGAGGCCCTGAAATTGTGTGAAGATGGCCCGCTTGTCCCAGTTTCCCAGATGACTCCCTATTAGCCACCACGGGACTAAAATAACATAAGACCCTAAGCAAGAGCTATGGAACTTCCCACTGAGCTTCAGCTATAGAACCATGAGCAATAATGATACGAGTGATGTTTTGAACTGCAGAGTTTTAGGGCGGTTTGTGATGCAGCAATAAAAGAGCAGAACAGTTCCTCCAGGCTAGATTCCTTTCTCCTCTGCCTTCGGCTCCTTGATGGCTTTCATGGCATATTCTCATAGATGGATCTATTTCATAATGACTTTCCATGGGAGACTGATTTCTTTAGCACCTCCTGAGTCTGACTGGGATAAATGACTCCATGTCTTTTTGGAAACACTCATATTTGTTTCTTTTCTTTCTTTTTTTTTTTTTTAAGATTTTTTATTTATTTATTCGACAGAGATAGAGACAGCCAGTGAGAGAGGGAACACAAGCAGGGGGAGTGGGAGAGGAAGAAGCAGGCTCATAGCGGAGGAGCCTGATGTGGGGCTCGATCCCAGAACGCCGGGATCACTCCCTGAGCCGAAGGCAGTCTCTTAACCGCTGTGCCACCCAGGCGCCCCATTTGTTTCTTAATCCTTGTTCCTCAAGGAAGAAGGAGACAACATTTCCTAAGGCTTGGTAGGCTTACATTGGCATTTCACACGAATGATCTGTTTGAATTCTCACAGCATCAATAAAAAGGTACTCCTTATTTATCTTCAGTTTACAAATGGGAAAATCAAGCAAAGCTTAATGAAATTATCCAAGATCACTGAGATGGGAGGCAATGGAATGGCCTTCTGATTCTTCTGATTCTAAATCCAGAATGTATTTCATCAGATCAAACTCCTACTATTTTGAAAAGAAATTGTCAGCACTGGTCCCCATTCCAATCTGGCACAGGCAGGAAAGTGTCCACCATGAAGCCTAGGGATGTCCTATGTGGGGCATATAACCCCCCAGTCCTTTCCAGGAGCTGAACTTATATCCCCTACAATCGAACCACTAATGATTCCTCCTCGCCCCCAGAGATCAAACTCTGCTTTTTAACCACCACCATCTTATTGAAAGTGTCATCTCTTGGAAATTAAAAGCTCCTTCTGAAGCCAGTAATTCAAAGTTCTTGATGCTAATGTAATGGGAGGCCCCAAGAGGAGCCATCTTGAACAGGAGCTGATGTGTTGAAATCCGGGTGTCCGTCCCCAGTCCATGTGATATTCCATCTTTAAAAAAATGTGGAAGCAAAGTTCTGAATTAGTGCTTTCTCAACCACAATGATTCTGGAGTTGTAGGATCATTAGACTAGGAATACGGTGGGGATGAGAGAGAGGGCAATCAATATTTCATTATAATATCTCCAGAGGTTTCCAAAGCAATGGATATGGGAGAAGAGAAGCTTTTAAGAAGAAAAATGGTGCATATAAATGGCTCAGTAATATAAGTGTTTTCACATTTTACTTAGAGAAAAACATAGTGTACATTTTAGCAGAGAAAAGTGGATATTTAAATAATTTATCAAACTTCTTTCCTTAGGGAAAATGCAGGGTAGTAACATCTCCATCGTTCTCCAGAAAGGGATACGTTTTAGTATCCATAAATAGAAAAGCACCTAAAATAGGAAAGACAGCAAAAGACGCTAGTGAAAACATTGCACCGGGAATCCAAAGACCTGGATTTGGTTCCAGCTTTGCCACGTGCTACTTGTACAATATTAGATGTATTTCTTCCTCCTTCCCGGAGAACTTAATCTTCCCATGTGTACAGTGATGGGTAAAATAGGAACTGCACAGGTTCGGGGAGGCTCCGGGGTCACATGTTATCACTGCTCACCTTTCCTGACTGCCACAGAGGCCCCTGATATATTTCCTCCCACTCCAGGGTCCTCAAAGTCAGACTTGGAAATTGCTGAGCTAGATATCCTTGCTTTTCTCTCACATTATGCGGTTAAACTTTATGTGAAGTTTTTACCAAAACACAGAATATTTAAGAAGCTTATAAATTATCAAGAGCCTCATCATCTTTAGTGAACTCTCCTTTCCTGTGGTCCACCCCCTAGGTGTTTAAATGGGGTGATGTTTCTAAGTGGCCTGCAGACTTCCATCTTAATAGTCTTCAGGTTTGGGGTTCCCTGCCTCTTGTACCTTTAATAAGGTCCCACAAAGTCTAAAAAGAAGTTTCAGTAGTTGCAGTGCTGACACACTGTCAGCGCTCCATGTTTTGCTGGGCTATTATAAGACACAAAATTTAAGTCAAAATAAATGGCAAGAGAACCCTGCAGTGTTTTTCTTAGCAGCTAATTGGCTTGTTATGCTGAGGAAGGGCTTCCAGATATATGTTATGGAGCCATCCACCCCTCCCCCAACACTGAAGGAAGATTTGTTAAGTGCCAGAGTGTAGGAGGGAGAATGACTAAGGGAAAATGAAATTGCTGTGAAAAACAATAAAACTGCTCTTAAGTCTCAAGCAATAAATTATCACATTTGAAAAATATGTAACAGAACATACACTAGCTTGGTGTTGAGAATGTAATGAACCTTGATGTGACGACGGTAAGACTGCGTCTTAGCTGAGCTGAAGCAAGGTCTCTATGATTATTTTGTAAAGATTTATTTATTTATTTTAGAGAGTAGGGGGAGGGGCAGAGGGAGACAAGCAGACTCCCTGCTGAGCTGGAAGCCCAATGTAGGGCTTGATCCCAGGACCTTGAGATCACGACCTGAGTCAAAATCAAGAGTCAGACGCTTAACCAACAGAGCCACCTAGGCATCCCTCTGTTATTTTTGAGGAGCAGAGTTAGGCTACACTCCCTTCCCACATGTCCTAAAGAGCCTCCTAGGAAACCCTGAATCAGTGGACTGCTGAGATAAAGACACAGGAGCTGATTAATGTAAATTCATACTATGGTGTTAATGGCTTCATTTTTCCCCAGAATATTTTTGTTGTTTTGTTCCTGGTTTCCTGGATGAAGGAAACCTGAGTTTCTTAGCTTCTTTCGTTTTCTATTTTAAGTATTTAACAACTTCTTTTTTTTTTTTTTTTAAGATTTTATTTATTTATTTGACAGATGGCCAGCGAGAGAGGGAACACAAGCAGGGGGAGTGGGCAAGGAAGAAGCAGGCTCCCAGAGGAGGAGCCTGTTGTGGGGCTTGATCCCAGAATGCCGGGATCACGCCCTGAGCCGAAGGCAGACGCTTAACGACGGCACTACCAAGGCGCCCCTAAGTATTTAACTTCTTATTAAAGTAATTTATTTACATGGTTTAGAAATTCAAAGAGAATAAGGAGGCCTTTAACAGCCAACAACAACAAAACACCATTCCTCTGCCCCTCTCATCTCTACTCCTGAATCTTGTTTCTCAGAATACCCTCTTTTAACATTGCGAGCTACTCTTGGAATTCACCTCCTGATTCTTAAGTAATATGCTTATTATGTCATTTTTTGAAATGTCAATTAATATGTTATGAGTTGACATTTAACTGTGGAACTAAGGATTTTGTACCCTTATAATTCTGCTCCATGCTCCAACTTTTGGTTATTACTCAGTGTTTGTATCACTATGGTCATATAAACATTGTTCACAGATAAACCATATAGTATTCTAGGATATTTCCTTTTCTGTACAATTTTTCATTTTTCTGTGAATGATTCGTTCTTTTTTCTATTTGCTTAGTTATCTAGGTACTTGTTGCTAAATTTTTCCAAACTCTTTAAAATACCTATACATGTTGTCTTAATGCAGCCAAACATACCAGATAAGACATCAGTTCCAAATTTCCATATTCTGTTGGAAACATCCTTCTCTTGGCCCTGACACTCCTACTCTACACTGGATTGTATCACTGGCATCTAAGGACTTCGTTTCCAATCATCAGGGGAATCTCTTCATCTCTTGCCTGTTGGATGCTCTGTTCATTGGGCACCATATATTCTTCTTTCTTGGTTTGCTTTCTCATCCTGGTGGAGCACATCCTCTAGTAGCTTACAAAATAGACATGTATGAGAGCTGTATATTTTTTGAGTCTACAACTCTAAAGTTAACTTTAAAAAAAGATGACATCCATAGAGTCCTTTAGAAATTAAGAAATACTCTCCTAAGTAATATCTGGATACTGGATCATTGAAAAACAATTTTGAATTAAATTAAACTATCTAGAGAACAATGACTACTTTGTATCAGAGTTCCACCAGGAAACAGAACTCCACTTAGATGGTTCAATGGAAGAGAGTTGAGTAATGATTTAAAAGCTTTCAGCAAGGTTAAGAGAATCCAGACACTCATGCAACAATAGGAAGGTGTTCTCACCTCAAGGCTTGAACTGACAAAGTGAGGAAATGTGTTAAGGACCCCAATGTGAGCTGAAGCTGCGGAAGAGCCTCTGTATATGAGGAGTGTAGCTGCTGCCACTGAAAGAATTGCTGGGATGAACAGGGAGGCAGTAAGGCACAGCTTCTATTTCCTGTCCTCCGATTTCCTGTTGATGCTTCCCATTGGCCAAACCCAACTGAAATCCATCCAACAAGAGGCTCTAGGTGGTACAGCCCATTAACGAGGGTTACAGAAGCAGAGAGAGACGGAAAGTAAAGCTGCTGAGTACAAACAGAGAAAGATAGCACATGCTTCCATGCCATAATTATGAGACATAGTTAAGGTTGAACTCAAATAAAAATTCATAGCCTCAAATATATTATTTTTTAAAAAGATTTATTTATTTTTAGAAAAAGAGAGAGAGCATACAAGGGGAGGGGCAAAAGGAGAGGGAGAGAAGGAATCCTCAAGCAGACTCCCCGCTAGGTGCACAGCCCGATGCATGGCTCTGTTCCAGGCCCCCGAGATCATGATCTGAGCCAAAATCAAGAGATGGACACTCAACTGACTGAGCCACCCAGGCGCCTCTCATTCAAATTTGTTTTAAAGAAGAAAGACACAAATACAGGAATTACTGCCCATCCTAAAAAAAAACTAGAAAATATAACAGAAGAAACTAGGAAGAAGAAAATATTAAAAAGAATCAAGATAAAAGAAAATATTAAAGATAAAAGTTGTAATAAAAGTAAAAAGCAAAACAATAGCAGAAAGGATGTGTAAATCCAAAAGCATTTTTCTTGAAAAGACCTGAAAATGGATAAAACCTTAGAAATTGGATGAAGAGAAACAGAGAATAAAAATACTTAAAATTAGAAATGAAAAGGTGATAGTCCATGCAAGGAGGAGAGTAAGAGGCTATTACATGCAACTCTTTCTTCACAAGTGCAACTTTATTTTATTACAGAATTCAAATAGTCAAAGCCAACCCTAGAAGCAGAAAACTTGAAAAATTCAACTACTGTAAAAAAAAAAGACATTAGAGAGAAAATTAATGATCAACAATTAGAAAAAAAGCATCATGAGCAGATGGCTTCACAGCTGAGTTTTATCTAACCTTTAGAGGACAGATGATCCTCATGTTAATTAAATTATCCAGGGCTTTAGAGAAAGATCTCTCCAATTCATTTAAAGAAATGACCATAGTCTTAGTACTTGATCCTCATAAGGAAGGACCAAAAAAAAAAAAAAAAAAAAAAAAAAAAAGGAAATGTTAGACCAGTTTTAGAAATAAAGCTGCTAAAAGCCTAAGTAAAATAATAAAAATACAATTTAAAATTGACTTTTTAAATTTTAATACAATTTTAAATTGACGGAAGAATAAATACACTATGGCAGGCAGGGTTCAGCCCCCAAATGCAATAAAATTGACGGTGGCCTAATATAATTTGTTCATACACAAAATAAAAGTGAAAAGAGCTCATTGTCAAATCAATTGTTGCTGAAAAGACATTTGCTAAAGCTAGGCTAAACTTCCTAATTAACTAAGTTAACTAGAACTAGGAGTCTCCAGAAACAACTACAAAGATAGTATAGTCCAACACTTCATTGTATAGAAGAGCAAATGCCCTTCCAAGAAGAGAAGAGATCTAAAAATCAGGCAGTGACCTTGGAGCAGAGTGAGAACTCAGGTGTCTTCCTACATGGTCTTGATCTGTTTGCACTGTGACAGCCTCCTCCCTCACCACAGGTGTAGGGCCTAATTTTGATTCTGCTTCAACCTGAGGTTGTAACATTTTCTTGGTGTGACCTTGAGGTTTTTCTCCCTTCCCACCCTCAGAGGAGATGGGAAAGTCTGTGCGCCCTCTGGGTGAGTATTGTGGTAAGTGCCGCCTCCTGTCCCCCCTTCTGTGTTTTCTTTTTCCTCTATGCGGCCATTCTATATGTTGAGGGTTTGTGCAGAAAGATTACTCACAACAAAGCCACTGACTCTTGCAGGAGGAACGACTACAAATTCTGAGTTCATTTTCTCCAGAACTGTTTTGATTGGGCATCTGCTGGGTTCTGTGCGGCATGTCTGGCAGTTAATAGCGCACACTGGTTAGTAGGTTAGTTAGTTCCTCTCCCAGTGACCCTGGCGGGAGTCTCAGTGCCACGTTGCACAAGAGGAAACCGAGGTTTCATGGAACGATGGGTAAGTGATTTTGGCCGTCACATAATCCTCACAGCTGGGATTTGACTCTCCATTACTTGATTCCAAACCCACTACCTTTCATACGACAACAGCTGCCTCTCCTCCCAGAGCGTTCCAGAAAGTGGTGGAAGATGCTGAGGGCGAAGCAGGTGGTGCCCCTGGCAGAAAGCCGCACAGCCGGGCCTTTTGCAGAACAGCATTCTGGGAAAGAGTCATGGCGGTGCCCAGCCGCAGCGAGAAACGCTTGGGCCGCAGCATCTGGCTGCGAGGAAGGGCTGCTCCCTGCAAGGCAACGGTGCTCAGACTACTCCCTCTGCCCTTTTCTGTTAAATGGTGATGGCAGAATACATCTCACAGGTAATTCTCAGAATGAAGGTCCCGTCCGCAGGGAAAGTGTCCGGAAAGACGACTTTATTCGGTAAAGGCTTTCCGTAAATGTGCATTCCCTTCCTTCAAACTAGCGCGATCCACTCTTCCTACAAAGGCTTATCGAGGTTTTTTCTGTGTCAGAGCCAGGCACCTGTACGTGGAGGGAAATATTAGAAATTAAAACGTGCTTCATGTTAACCCAACTTCTTTTAATTTTAAGAAAAAAAATCAGTTTGAAGCACTTTTATCTCAGTGGTCTTATTATTATGTCTGTGATATGGATTCGATGGGACCTGTTTTCCCTGTCGGGTTTGTCTGGGTTTAGAATAGTGGCTTCTGTCCCCCACCCCAGCCCTATGCTCTGCCTTTTTGTGTCTCTGAAAGTAGCCAGGAAGAATTAACAAAAATTTAGATGTGGCGTATTTATGCTAATGCATCTATTTTGGAATCATTCTTTCCCTTCAGTTTCCAATCTCTCAGGGAATAACTTGGCAAGGAAGAAGGTGGTAATTTTTGTAGAAATTGGTAACTCTAATCTTTTTATTCTAAAAAAGATTTGCTGCTAATAATCTTTCATTTACCAATGGGTATTTTTGAAGCTGAAGTCTAAGGTGTTTACTCTGATTTTAGTGCCTGCTATTCTGAGAGAACATGATTACCAACTACCATCAATAAGTTTTAACTTCACAACTTTCAGCAAAATAATTTTCAAGTTCTTATAGATAATGTGTAGGTAATACCCTTATCAGTAAAAAGTGCTTAGGATTGCTAAAAAAAAAAAAAAAAAAAAGTTAAAAATTGTGAAATATGCCATATGCTAAGGATTTTTTTTTTTTTCTCCTAAGGCCATTTGCTGGTATTGAGATAGGGTTTTTTGCTGTGTGGAAGATATGGAAATTTATATCTTACGTCATGATATATTCCACTTCCTTGGTTAAAAATGTTTCATTATCTCTTTTGTAAAATGATTTTTTGGGCTCTAGAGAACAAAAACCTTAGGAACTGTGAAGAAAGGATAAATTTTCCTTTCCATAGTTTCACCCTCCTCCCCCAACTGAGGGGAAACGATTCAGGAAAGATTGGTATTGGCATTTGCAAACAGTAGGTCTTCTAAGGAACAAAGTCTAATTTCTTTGGAAGATGATGTCCGGAGTTTGTACACTACTACGTTTCAAGTAAATGCCTTGAAGTAGTTCATCACCTTGAAGCACATATTCTGGAATGATCTGAGTTTATTTAGAACTCACATACTCCCATGCAAATACATGCACATGTTATGTTAACATCTTACAATTTTAAAATATTAGTGCAATTAATTGGGGTATGTGGTTACCTTAGTGAAATGACTTATAAATTTATTGACCATCTCATTTGTCCAGGTGATTTCATGTTTGTGTTTTTCTTACAACTTAGCCTATAAGGCAGTTTCCGTAATCTCCATTTACAGATTTGGAACCTTGTCAGGGTCACATAACATAGCCAAATTCGCACTTCTAGCAATCAGAGGAATTACATTTCTAATCGCACAAGTATTCCACTTACCCTCCTCTGACAAGCTTGGAAGTTGAATCTGGGAAGGTTCTTCCTCCCAGGCCAATGTATCTGTTCTTCAAAGTTCCCCATATGTGGTAAGAATGGGAAGTCTTTACCTCTTTCTTGTATTTCAAGAAATCATAGGAATATGATCTGAGTGTGAGTTATGAGGACTTATTTTGGTGTCAAGGAATTCTTTTAATTCCTGTGCTTCCATAGGATGTCCACCTTGAATTTGGAGATATTCAGCTTTGATTTTTCTGCTCAGGGATGTGTTGAGTCAGTTGGTTCAGAAAATGTTTCCCTTCAGAGTGTTTACAGAAAATATTAGCAAAACCTGCTGTTTTCTCGATTGCACTTTAACAGTTTAAGTGGTGGATGAAGGAAACATTTGTTGAGCAGCTATAGTGTGCAAAGGAGTAGGTAGAAGCTGCATAGATATAAAGCTGGAGGCCTCTGTTCTTACTGACCAGATAGTTAGGCTTAAACAGATCATTGTCCAGCAGATTATCAGATTGCACCATGAGAAAGGTACATGGAATGTCCTAGGAATTGAAAGGGTGATGGAAGCTCCTGTGTTCAGGAGGATAAGAAAATACCTCCTTGAGTAGACATATGTGATGGGCCCTTCTGGGGTGGGTAAGATTTAAGCAGGTGGTGATGGAGGTCAGAAAGGGAGTCTGGGGGTGCCTGGGTGGCTCAATTGGTTAAACGTCTGCCTTTGGCTCAGCTCATGATCTCAGGGTCCTGGGATTGAGCCCCTCCTCATTGGGCTTCCTGCTCAGTGGGGGGTGTGCTCTCCTTCTCCCTCTGCCCCTCCCTCTGGCTTGTGCTCTCTTTCTTTCTCATATAAATAAATAAAAAAATCTAAACAACAACAACAAAAAGAGAGTCTGATCAGAGGACACTGCCCAAGCACAGGCACATCGAGTGGAAAGTATAGGAACATTCTACACAGAGCAAGACCCTACCGCTCATGTGATTCTTGCACTCTGCTCAGAGCTACTCACTTTGACCTCAAACTCTACTTCCAAATCTTTTCTAGTTTCCCTGCATCTGACCTTATAACTGGCTTTCTCATTCATGTCTGCACCATTCTCTTGAACTTCACATCCAGCTGCATTTATCTGGCTTTTACTTTAAGAATGAAATGTCCCTCTCAATCACTCACATTTCAAACTCTTTCTCTACATCTTTATACATTGACCATCCAGGGAAAATAGCTTGTCTAGCTCAGCCCCCAGAATCTTGCACCTCAGTATGAGTCTTCCTGATGTTGCTGTCCCTGCGCTCACTCATTCCTACTGGAGCTAGAACTTGTTAGGTATGTAAAGAGATGGCATTCTGAAACCGAAACAGCTAATATAATACCTTGCAATTGTCTAATTCTTTGAGAAACGGAATAACCAGCAAGGAGGCAGGTCAGATTGTGGAAGCCTTTAACAGCAGATGAAAAGTTTGTTTTTGATTTTGTAGGCGAGAGAAGGCATGAAGATTTGTGAGCAGAGGAAAACCCCATCAATATGGAAATGTGTGATGGATTGGGGGCTGTGTAGGCTGGGCAGGGACTAGCAGGAACCTTCATCTGTGGGGAGAGGGTGGAGAGGAAGTGATAGATTCTGTAGATGTGAACACAGAACAGGTAGGAGTTAGTGACCAATTAGATATTGGGAGAAAAGCAGAGGGAAGACAGCAAGGTCCTTTGTCTCCCAGTGGGCGACATCACTGCCATGAACAGGCAAGAGATGCTATTGGATAGTGGGCTCCCTCCTGCCCTGTGCTTCTCCTAGGCTTCTCTTACACACCATCTACACAAACAGGACATTCTGGAGCATCTATCATTCTTAAAAAAAGATGTCAATCCAGAGTACTCTATTCAAAAAGATTATGAAATTTCATGGGGTTTCTAAGTAAGGCTGGGCTATGACAAATTTGTTTTCCTGTCAATCAGCTTAAGCTTAAATTTCCTTTGGGATCATGTTCATCTACCCAGATCTTGCTTCAAATAAAACAAAGACCATGTCCTCAGTTCCTTTTTATTTTACAGAACTCTGCAATTTTGCAAGAAATATTGCCCTCCTGTTTTGGAATAGTCTGAAACAGGACAATGGCCCTTAGGCTCCCGAAATTAAAAATAGCTAACATGCATTTACCCAATCTTGGGATGCTACTGCGTTTTCATCACTTTTTTCTTCCTTTGTTTCACAGACTTTTCTCATTTTATTCATCTTGGGCATTGTGCTTTGAAGAAGGTGGGGAGGAAAAGGAATGGTGCTCAGGTTTGGATCAGCCAATGTGGATACCGGCTCAGGGTAGGATAGGGTGACATGGAACCACTGACTGAAGTTATACTGATAATATCTGTAGGTACATCTGTTCATTTCATATTTCATAGTCAGTGGGCTATAGACCTCTGCTAGGTCCAAGTTACAGGGAAGGGAAAAGACAGAGTCAACAAACAGACATACACAGATCAAATAAAGTCTCCAGCAGAGTAGTGTATAAGGCAAATGAGGAGGGGAAGCTGCAGGTTTGCTGGAAGGTTTCATGCAGGAGATCATTTGAACTGAACCTCAATTATTGAAAAATCGGGAAAGGAAAAGACATTTCTGGCAAAAGTAACAACGTGTATGACATCATGAAGGCTTGAGAGAATGAAATGACAGAGTGGTGACTACTATGGTATGAGTATATTGTAGATGGTTTGGGAGGGGCAGGAAGGCAGGAGGAAGGTCAGGAAGAGAGGCAGAAGTTGAGGTGGGATCATAGCTTGAGGCCATGCTGTGTGTGGTTGTTGACTACCAGCCAGTGGAGTCTGGAGCTTCTCTCCGGGGTAATGAGCGCAATGGAGTGTGATAGAACCAGGGCTGACATGCTTTGTATTTTAGAAATCTGCTCTGGGCTGGGTTACTTGATCTCATACTTCAATCCTACTGCTCCTCTTGTTTTTCTGCATAACAAGCTTCTCAAAGGAAGTTGCTGGTTCTCTTTATTTCTTCACTGCCCATTCCATGCATTCTGGTTTCTGTTGTCACCATTCCAATGAAGCTGTTTTTGTTAAGATTACCAAATGTCATTCTAATGGACGCACCTTTGTTTGTTTTTATTCTCTTTGTAGCAGTAATCCATATAGTTATCCCCCTTCCTGATACGCTTTCTTGTTGTCTACTCTGACAACATGTTCTTCCCCTCCTACCTCACAGACTTTTCCTTTTCCATTTCTTTGCATGCTTCTCTTCTCTCTGACTTCTAAATGTTAGGAAGAGCCTTCCAGGGCTCAATCCTGGACCCTCTGCTTTCATATTGAAAATCTCTTTATAGGAGACTTCACCTACAACCTTGATTTTAAATTCAGTGTGTATATTGATAAATCCCAAATTTATGTTTCTAGTTCTTGTGTATTCATTGAACTCTAAACTTATCAATCCTACTGCCCTTTGGGCATCTTCCTGTGAATGTCTAATAGACATCAAAACAGAGTTCTTGATCTCCCTCCTCTTCTATGTTTATACCTCTGTATCTCAGAAAAGGACACTATTATCTTTTTAGTTACTTAATGCCAAAACCCATGTGTAGGTATAATCCTTGATTTTTTCCCCCTTCTCTCACTCCTTATGTACTATCCATTTGCAAATCTTATCAGTCTACTTTAAAAAAAAAACAACTTAATTTTTTAAAAGAAGTTTTAGGTTCACAGCAAAATTAGGAAGGTACAGAGATTTCCCATATACTTCCTACCCCCATATGTGCATAGCCTCTCCCATCAACAAACCCCACCAGAATGTTACATTTGTTGCAGTTGATGAACCTACACTGAAACATCATATTCATCCAAAGCTCATAGTTTACATTAGGGTTCACTCCTGTTGTACATTCTGTGGTTTGGACAAATGTATAATGGCAGGTATCCATCATTATAGTATCATGCAGAGTTTTTCCACTGCACTAAAAAATCCTCTCTGTTCTGCCTGTTTATCCTTACCAGCCACCCCCCCTTCCCTCTCCTCCCGACCCTTGGCAACCACTGATCTTTTTACTGTCTTGCTTTTTTCAGATGTCATATAGTTGGAATCATAGAGTATGTAGCCTTTTCAGATTGGCTTCTCTCAGGTAGAAATATGCATTTAAGATTTCTCCATGTCTTTCCATGGCTTGATAGCTCATTTCTTTTTAG
The DNA here is from genome assembly GCF_024610735.1 of Ursus americanus. Lineage (NCBI taxonomy): Eukaryota > Metazoa > Chordata > Mammalia > Carnivora > Ursidae > Ursus > Ursus americanus. The sequence continues at coordinate 75,264,233 of NC_142133.1, forward strand.
CACTGTTTTAGTACTATTCCATTATCAGGATGTTTCACAGTTAATTAATCTGTTCACCTACAGAAGGGACTTCTTGGTTGCTTCCAAGTTTTGGCTATTATGAATAAAGCTGTTATAAACATCTGTGTGCAGGTTTTTGTGTGAACATAAGTTTTTAACTCCTGTGGGTAAATGCCAACGAGCTTGATTTCTGTATTGCATGGTAAGGATATATTTAGTTTTATAAGAAACTGCTAGCTGTCTTCCAAAGTGGCTGCGCCATTCTGCATTCCCACCAGCAATGAATGAGTGTTTCTATTGCTCCACATCCTCACCAGCATTTGGTGTTGTCAGTGTTCTGAATTTTGGCCAGTCTCATAGGTGTGTAGAGTTATTTCATTGTTGTTTTGATTTGCATTTCCGTGATGACAAATGATGTGGAGCATCTTCTCGTAGACTTCTTTGCCATCTGTATATCTTCTTTGGTGAGATTATTTGTTTAGGTATTTGCCTCATTTTAAAATCAGATTGATTGTTTCCTTATTGTCGAGTTTTAAGAATCCTTTGTATGTTTTGGGTAACAGTTCTGCATCAACTGTGTTTTTTGTAGATTCTCCTCCCAATATGTGGCTGGTCTTCTCTTTCTCTTGGAATTGACTTTATCTTTCACAGAGCAGGAGTTTTTAATTTTAATGAAGTTCAGCTTATCAATTATTTCTTTCATGAATCATGCCTTCAATATATTTAAAAAGGCATCATCATATCCAAGGTCATCTAGGTTTTCTACTGTGCTGTCTTCTAGGAGTTTTATGGTTTTGTGTTTTACATCTTTGTGGTCCCTGTCAAGATAATCTTTGCAAAGAGTGTAAGGTCTGTGTCTAGATTCATTTCTTTGCATGTGGATGTCTAGTTGTTCTATAATCATTTGTTGCAAAGACTGTCTTTGCTCCATTGTATTGCTTTTGCTCTTTTGTCAAAGACTATTATTATGTGAGTCTGTTTCTGGGCTCTCTATTCTGTCCCAGTGGTCTATTTGTCTACTCTTTTGCCATTATCAAATTGTCTTAATGTATCTTTATAATAAGTCTTGAAGTTGACTAATGTTAGTCTTCCAGCTCTCTTCTTCTCCTTCAATATTTTGTTGGCTATTTTGCCCTTCATATAAACTTCAGAATCAGTTTGTTGATATCCTCAAAATAATTGATGAGATTTTAATTAGAATTGTACTGAGTCTATAAATCAGGTTGGAAGAACTGATACCTTAATGATTTTGAATCTTCTATCCATGAGCATGGAAAATCTCTTCACTTATTTAGTTTTTTGCTTTTGTTCATCAGAGGTTTTTAGTTTTCTTCATGCACACCTTATACATACTTCATTAGATTTGTACCTAAATGTTTCATTTTCTTGGGTACTAATGCATGCAGTATTGTATTTTTAATTTCAATTTCTACTCATTCATTGCCGGTATGTGGGAAAATGATTGACTGTTGCATGTTAACCTTGTATCCTGCTACCTTTCTATGTTCACTTATTAGTTCCAGGAGGTTTTGTACGGTTGCTGGGTTGTTGTTTCTTTCAGATTTTCTACATAGATGATCACATTGTCTGCAAACAAAGCCAGTTTCATTTCTTCCTTCCCAATTTGTATACCTTTTATTTCCTATTCTTATGTTATTGTATTAGCTAGTATTTCCACTACATTGTTGAAAAGCAGTGATGAGAGAGGACATCTTTGCCTTGTTTCTGATCTTAGTGGGGAAGCTTTGAGTTTCTCATCATTCTGCCGTTAAAAATCTCAAATCCTCCCATTTCTTTCCATCTCTACTACCAGCTAAAGTCTAAGCTACCTTTATCTCTTGCCTCAACAATGATTTTTTTGACTTTCCAGGCTTGTTACCACCCCAATTCCATTCTCCACATAGTAGTAAGAATAATATTTTCATACATAAATTGTGTAATTTCCCTCTTTTTAGAATAGTTCATGAATTCTCATTGAACTTTAAATAAAATCTCAAATCCAAGACATGGCCTTCAATGCCCTATGTAATTTGGGCCCTGACTCCTTTCTGAGCCTCCTATTATGTTGACCAGAATAGACTTTCTGTACTTTTTCCTATCCTTCATGCTGTCCTCTCCCTCACTGTTTCTAAGATGAGTGACCACAATTCTGATGTGGTCAGATTCCAGGATTTCTAGTGAGTGTGCATGTGAGAGGTTGGGCACACAGGACTGGCTCCTCTTTCTGCTGTGGCCTGAGCCTCTCAAGCAGCCTCTCAGCTGCTTCGTTGTTCCAGCCTCATAGTCAGTGTGAAGGGAGTGGTCCCCAGAGTCTTTTAGGGCTCTTCATGTTCTGGCTTTGTTTGCAACACAGCTCTGTGCCGAAATTTGAGCAGAAGCACAGTTCTTTATAAAAATTAGTACTTTGAGTTCATCTTTGAATGAAGCCTGCCATTACAAAAAGGATGCTGGCCAGGCAGATCTGGGCATCCTGGGCCTAAGGGAATCTGTGTTCTCTATTGGCAAGGGTCCTTGCATCTGCCTCTGGATGGATAACCAGCGCCCCACTCTCATGTTGTATTTAAATTCCTTCACTTTCCACTATCTAGCGTTTTAGGGGGAAGGTGGGGATCTCCTGTGAGGCTGATCTGTCCAAGGCTATGTCGCCTGTAGTGGTGGAGCTGGTGTAAGAATTTCTGTTTCTTGACTCTGATCTTAATGACTCTTTTGCCCCGACATTCTGCCCATGAATATTGCCTATATGTTATTTTCCAGATTTTTTTGTTATTGTTTATGGATTAGCACCATTTTAATTTTCCAAGTTCATAGCAACTTTGACATAAGTATCTTTGCTGATGACTTTTCTTGTGTATCCTGCATGTTAAAAGGAGGCAAGAGTGAGCACAAAAATAAACCATTTAATCATTTGAAATGTACTGTTCAGGTTAAGTGAACAAAATGTAAACAGCAACACTAGGACTAACTCTGTGATGCATATATTTAATATCATCCCACTTTAGCAGTATTAAAAACATAATGAAGAGAATATATGGACACATTTGCAAAGGAAAAGAAAATGCTTATCAAGAAGAGATGTGTATACACCTTGCAGCTTCCTTTCATCTTCTTTAACCTGATTAAGTACAAAAATTACCATGTCTTTCAATAGAATCTTTAATATGTAAATGAAATTAGGCAAATGCTTAAGTTGACATATTTTACGCACATTTTACCAGTTACATACATTTTCTCTGCTGTGCTTATGCCTACTATCTCCCCTTGTGAAATCTAATTTTAGATTTTATGTAGGCACATATTATCACCAGGAGATGCAGAGTGGCTCACATAAACAATAAAATAACAAAAGTCTGGATGGGCAGCTAAAGAGAAGCAGACGATACTGATTTGGTTGTCTCTGGACAGAGTATTAGAGCATATTGTTGTATTTTTGAGCACTGTCATTAGCTAAATTTATCAAGCCCCTACTATAAGCATGTCGTATTTTAATGGCTTCTTCTTTCTCTGGGAAAGGCACAGCTCTCTCCCACAGCTCTCTGAGGGGGAATTAAAGACAAAATATAGTCCTTAGGAATGCATTTAGGCTGGGACACTAGATGATGAATAATTTAGTGGGAAGAGTGATTAAACTTCTCTCTTACGCAGACCACATTTTTGGATTATTTTGTTCCCCTGATAATTTCTTTTTGAGGATCACCTTACTATCTCTTTTACCCCATGCAGCTGGCTGCATGGAAATGTCCTACTTGAGAGGACCTTCCCAGTGACTCCCAATTTGGAATGCTAAATATGGAACCCTGGAAGAGGAGGCCTCAATAGTTGAGGCAAGTTTCCTCTCCACTTTGGGGAGAGAGCCTACTTTTTCCTAGGTTTGTCTTTCCGTGCCACCTCTTACATTGATAAAACCCTGAGGGTGAATTTTGGGGTGTGGGTGTGGGGAAATGGTTCCAGGAGGCTGCTTAGTCATGCTCTTGGTCTAGAAGGGCACAGTGAATCCTGGTAGCTCAAGTGTGGTTCAGTGTTTATGACAGATAAGATTAATTAGTGAGATTAGAATTAAACTTTGGATTTAAGAACAGAGCTGTTATTTTCATTAATCACAACTACTACACTGAGCACACATTGAGCTGAGCATTGTGGCCAGCTGGGTGTGGTGACGAGGAGCACAGGATCTAGATGGGGAAGTGCTAGCACAATGAAAGAGCAGCAGTCAGTGGAATATTCTCCCCCCTTCTGCCGTGTCACTTTGTTGGAACATGTAGAATTTATAGTCTTCTTCCACCCTCATCCTCACCTCTGTTCTTCTCTGAGATTTACAGTTACATGTATTTAATTTCATTCTGGCAGGTTCCCCAATTATCTCTTACCTAGATCAAGCCCATTCTCCAGTATGGCAGTTGGCAACCTTTTTCTAGTAAAAGGCCAGCTAGTAAACATTTTGGACTTAATGGAGCATACAGTTTCTGGTGTAACTGCTCAACCCTGCTGTCACAGTGCAGGCACTGACATGAATAATACATAGATGGACAGGTGTGGCTGTGCTCCAGGAAAACCAAAACAGGTGGTAGGCTGGATTTGGTCCACGGGCCCTAGTTGGCAAACATACTAGGTTCCTAGGAAAACATTCTTACGGATAGTATTTCCTGAGATTTTAAATGTTTATAATTGTTCTGCCTTAGACTTAATTTTTGCAGGACATCTGAACTCTGGACTGGGTATAGAATCCTTGGTTCACCTTTTTTCTCCCTTGATTCTTAAGATTTTTTTTTTCACTCTTGATTTTCTTCCTATGCTGCTTTTGAGAATTCTGATGCCAACCTGGGTTTTGTTTGTTTTGTAAATAACTTTTTCCATTGCCCTGGAGGCCAGAAAATTCTTTTACATTTATTTTTTTGGCCTTAGAGTCCAGTAGTTTTCCTAGAATATTCCTTAAAGTTGAATATTCAGGGTAAATTTTCCCAGTTACATTGTGGGTCTTTTTAATATGAATGTTCAAGTCTTATTTAAAAAAAAATTTTGAATTGTATATGCTGAATATTAGTTCTGTTCCATTATTTTCTTTTTCTTCAGAAACTACATTATACATATGCTGGATCATCTTTGATTATCTTTGATTATCTTTCTTTTGGTAACTTTGGAGTCTTTTCCTTCTCTTGGTTGTTTGCATTATTCTTTTCAGTGCCTCTTGTATTTTTAGCAAAATTCCAAGCTCCTTTTTACCTTATAATTTATTCTTATTTCTGAAGTGATTTGTCTTTTTCTTCAGCTTCTTTCTTAAGTTTGTTCAACATAGTTTATATGTCCACTTTTTATCCTGAGTGTTGAATTTCTAATTCATGGTGTTACTTTATATTTGCATTGCTTGTTTAACTTCATGCTGCTCTATTATTGTTTTTCTCTACTTTGGGTGCAATTTAGAGAATATTTAATTGAGAATTTTTGGTTCTCGGGAGTTTCAGGGATTCCATAGGCCTGTTTATTCTAAGGGGCCTTAGATTTTCCAAAGTAGCAAAAATCAAAGTCTCTATGAAGAGATTTGGGGGATTTAAGATACCTACTAGATTTCTTTGTTCAAGGATTTCCTCTTGTGTGTATTTTTAAAAAACGAATGGCCCTTTTCTTCTTTCCGTGTGGGCATGTGTGCTGTTCAGTAGTGTCTTCTAATTTTTTAATATTCTTTAATATTCTTTCCTTTTCCTTCACTACCAAGTCTCCAAGGGATGGCTCTTCTTCCAGGCTGGTTCCCTCTTCCCCAGAACTTTCCCAAGACTGACACCTTTGTACCTGTGTACTTTCAAGTGGCTTCCTCTTAGGTTGTCCAGTAGTTGGTCCACCTGCTCTTGGACATTTTGTTGGTATTCCCTTGATCAGAGTGGCCCCTCTTCTGAGCATGGTGTTACTGGTGTCTCGCTATCCCTAGGAGTGTGGTGCACTCTCAGACAACTTTGGATAATTTCTATCACTGTGCTTTCACTAATCTTTCTTTTTCTGAAGGATATAGTCTGCTGTCAATCCCATTTAGTATTATTACTAATCTTGGGGTATTCTTCATGTCTAGAAGTTTGATTTTGGTTTTTAAAATATTTTCTGTGTTTTTTTTTTCCTTCTGGAATATAAGAAGTGTAGCTACTTTAATATCTGTGTTTGCTGACTCTATCTGTTTAATTTTGGTTTTTTTCTATTGATTGATTTTTTTCTTCTTGCTATCAGTGAATTTTTTTTTTTTTAAGATTCCTCGAATAGCCGTAATTTTTATTGGATACCAGACATTGTAAATTTATGTGTTGTTTGCTGGATTTTTAGTGTTTTAAAAATATTTTTTGCCTTTTTTCCCCCCTGGGACACAGTTAAATTTCATGGCAATAGTTTGATTTACTTGAGGCTTGATTTTCAGCTTTGCTAGTTAGGACCTGAATAGTCTTTTGTGTAGTGCTAATTTGGCCCGCTGCAGAGGCAGTGCTCTTCTCAGGATTCAACTCAGTGCCCATCTGTTAGGAGGGCTCTCCCATTTGGTTGGCAGGAACACAGACTGTCTCTGACCTGTGCGAGTCCTGAGCATTGCTTGGGATGTTCTTTTCTGGTGTTTTTTTTCCTCTGGACTTGTTAATTTCTTCACACCCTTGCTCTGATCAGTACTCAGGCAAAGACTCAGGGGGCCCCTCTGCTACTCCCTGGGGTTCTCTCTCCTCTCTGGTACTATGCTCTATGGATTCTAGCCATGCTGGCCTCTCTGAAATTTAGACTCTTTCTCTGCCATTCAGAACGCTTGGGCTCAGTTTGGATTTCCCTTCCCTCTGTTGTGGCCTCTCTCCAGACAGTAAATGGGGGTTGTTTATAGGGATCACCTGATTTGTTTCCCTTCTTGCAGGGACATTAAGCCCTGCCTTTGGCCAAAGTTTGAAAATCATTGTTTTTTTTTTACATATTTTGTCTGGTTTTAATTTTTATTTATTATTATTTTTCAAAATTTATTTATTTACTTGAGAGGGTGAGTGAGCAGGGGGAGGGGCAGGGGGAGACAGAAAATCTCAAGAAGACTCCCCACTAAGTTCAGAGCCCGAGGCAGGGCTTGATCTCACCACTCTGAGATCATGACCTTAGCTGAAACTAAGAGTTGATGCTCAACTGACTGAGCCACCCAGGTGCCCCTATTTTGTCATTTTTAAATGAACATAGGAAAATTAATTCAGTGTCTGTTATACTCTCATGGCTAGAAGCAGAAGCTCCATTCAGTTTTAAGTTATGGCTACCACTCAGCAGTTTTGACCCTTTGTGCCCAAGGTCCCATGGGGGGGAAAGGAATCACCACTCTGGGTATGGTAATTGAGTCTGATCATTACAAGTACACAAGAGCACAGAGAAGAATATGTTGGACATGCAGGTTTTCACCTGGGGTATGTCTTGCTACTTTTGGGCCCAGTTTTGGTGGAAAAGGGATAAGGGCAGCAGCCACCGCCTGAGGAGGCTATCCAGACACCTCATGGAGCTCAGGCGCCTTGGGGAGAAGGAGTTCAATTGCTCACCCTTTAGACCACCCAGACCAGCAGCAGCACAGGCTGATAGGGAGAGGACTCTAGAGTGAGCAGGAGAAGAGCATGGGATGTGACAGGTGCAGCCCAGTGGAACAGGTGCAAAAGTGGGGACTGTAGTTTGTCCCATTAACCAGCCCACATCCTGGGGAACTGATACCTAAGAGTAGGGAGTGAGGAAAGTGAGTCACAATAGGGGTGGGCCAGCAGTGGGTGCACTTATGAGCTGGGTACCACTGTGGGGCTCAGTCCTGCTAGAGACTCTCTGCATGACCACTTAGAATGTACTTAGAATTATCCACCTGAAGGACAGTGAAAGTGAAGTACTTTCCACAGAGTCTCAGCGTGTGAAATCTCTGGCATTTCTGGACAGTCCTGTGGAAGGTCTGGGCACCATTCTGGTTGCAGGGGAATGTGCTCAGTGGAGACCCATAAAAGCTCAGGCACTTGAGATAGGAGGTTGTCATCAGGCTTGGGGTCGACAGCAGCAGCATACTGCTATACATACATAGCAACGTGCTATGCAATTTGCTTGTTTCCTGTCTCCTTCTACTAGTTGTAAGGACCGTTGAGGCAGGACTGGTTCATGAGCACCACGTCTCAGCAGTCTCTCCTTACTCTCTGCTTTAAGGTAAAGTGTATTTTTATAGTTTGCAGCCTTATGAGAACCACACGGAGGTGTGGTAAGGAATACTTTTCGAAAGGAAGATAGAGGGAAAGGGATGTTGGAAAGACAGAGCCATAGAGATGAATTATACAAGACTTATTACCAGCAAAGCTCCTGTTTTATTGGTTGGACTAAGCATAATGAGAGGGAGAGCACACAGCTAGTGACATCCCTGAAGAAAACAGAGGGTCTCTGATCCCTGGGCTAACCCACCAAGACAATATACCGTCCATGTCTACAGCCTCAGCTGTAGAAGAATGAGAAAAGTCTTGGAACAGCAACTTTGGTGAGAAAGAATTTTCAGGTAATACCAATATCAGTTATATGAATATATTTTGTCACTTTCCTACAGAGCCTGTTTTCAAGTCATTTTTAGTAATTTACATGTGAGTCTTTCCATGGTAAAATTTTAGTCCTTTTCAACAAATCCTCTTATTGTCCTGTTAAAATCCAAAATTAAAGCAACTACTTCAAATATTAAAAAAGATAAATGCCCACTCAAGGTGCCCTGAAGCAAATAGATGCCATCATTAATCTGGATCCCTGACTATATCGACCAGATGGGACGCATGGTATGGTGGAAAGATCAAAAGCTTTGGAGCCAGACCCATGTGGATTTAGCTTCCAGCTTTGCTGTTGGTAAGCTATAACATCGGGTAAGGTGCTTAATCTCTCTGACCTCCAATTTCCTTAATTGTAAAATAAAGCTAATAATTGAGTAGTCTATGTACAGCACACAGCAGTGTCTGGCACATGGAACACAGGCACCCCCTCAAAGGTGTACCTGTCCTCACGGTCTAGGGATAAACAGTATGGAGTGACAAGTGGGTTTGGCTCCTGGCTTGCTTGGTTGATCATGGATGTGCTTTTTCCTCATTCTCTGTCTCTGCATGACTGTCATGCTGATTAGAAAAGAAAACATTTACTAATTCCAGGAACAGAGTCAGCAGTCAAATATTAAATTTCCTTTTTATTTTTTAAAAACATGCAAGCAGGTTTAAGAAAAATGTGTAAACACAGAAGATAGAAACATGGTCCAAACCAAACAACAAAACTCTCAGAAGACAGAGAGGGACCACAATATCTTACTTATTTTTAAACAGTCATGCTGCATGATCTTGAAAAAGTGTTCTAATTCACGATAAGAACCACTCCTCACTTTTGACCACTTTTCGGTTTACCAAGCACTTTCGCACGCATGCCAGTGCTCACAGATGCTCGCTGACCTGGTGAATGGAAGGGCCGCAGCAGGCAGCTCAAAACCTCACATTCAAAATACAGGCCCTGCCAAATGAAGATGTTTGCCCATGGCTGGGTCTTGAGGTAGAACATTCGTATATTTACTCTTCTAGGCCAGTTGGTCAGGTCTTCCCCAAGAGGCGCCCGACTCCATGCCTCCTTGGACCTTTGATATCATTTGCAAACATAATGTAATTAATCTGCCAGTCTGTAACTTCTCATTCTCCGGAGCCGTGATGTCGAGGCGAAGCTGTCAAGAAATGTTTTGGACTGCTTTCTCTTCAGAAAACTGCTATGGCTCAATTCATATTTTATTGAGTCCTGGAATGTGGCCAGCAAGGCTGGCGTCCCGACCTAGCCACAGACAAGTCTGTAAACTCCGCTTAATGATATATCAACTTGTTTCATTTACCCGATAGGAGGTTTTATTTGCCACTCTTAAGCTCTTTCAGTTTATTCTGTTTGCTTTTCATTTCTCTGCATAGCTTATAAACCATTCAGGATCTTTGTGGCATACAATTCCGTGGTGTTTCTATGACTAAACAGTCAGTATATATCCTTATTGCTCAGAGTGTCACGGTTAGATCTGGTGCTTGTTAGTAGTGTCTTGGCATCAGAGTTCCCCAAAGCCATTTTTGGATGGTGAGGATATCATGGAAATGCTAAGCCAAGGCCCATCTCACGTCAGCTCTTTTGTGGTCCAGATGAATATTGACTCTAATTGCTGATCGTCATTAGTCTGCCTAGTACTATTTTTCAGAAAGATCCTGATGTCTCAAGAGGAAGTCCTATGTCCTCAGTAGTCCATTTTCAGCCACATGACCTCATTGGATTGTTCTATTTGAATCAGTATGTGATTAGGGAGAATGAGAGAACATCTGACTCGGTATTCAGCAACATGGATTCCACTTCTGCCCTTGCCACTTCAGAGATAAGAGCTCTTTGGCAAGTCTTTTGACGTCTCTGGAATTTAAAAACTTAAATAGGGAAAATCCTAGATTAATATACATATGTATAATATTGATGTTGCTATTGTAATGTATTCTAGGGCTCTTTGCATTAGCGATTTATGACACACCAGTAACCAAAAGTTTTCTGCCCCACTGCAGTCAGAATCAATTGAGAGACAGAGGAGATAGATGGAGATAAAAATATTAATAGTATCACTAGATTGGGGAACAGAGATTGATCTCTATCCAGAGTCAGTGTTCCTCTTATCATCACTTGGCTAAAGCCCCCCGAACGGCTAGTCACTCAGTGTAAGGGCAGAGCCTGCATGGTTCCTGCGGGTGCCTCATGCTCTCCTCTTTCCCTCTGAACTCGCTCCCACACTCATTCACGCTGAAATGTCCATCACTAAGAGCGGGCACAAGGGGTACTGCTACCAAGGAGGCACAAGGTTAGTGCCTAGACAGCAAGAGGGGAAGGCTATGAGAATTATCATGGTTCTCCCCCTGCCTCCCACCTGTAACAGATGTAGAAGTCAGCCCAGAGGGGTGGGAGTGACTTATCGAGGCTCTCATGGAGGTAAGAGGCAGCAACACAGAGGGAGGTGATTCTTACTTGCCTTTTTTTTTTTTTTTTAAGATTTTATTTATTTATTTGGGAGAGTGAGAGAGAGAGAGAAAACACAAGCAGGTGTGGGGAGAGGGAGAAGCAGGCTCCCTGGTGAATAGGGAGACCAGCTGGGGGCTCTCCATCCCCGACCTAGAGATCATGACCTGAGCCAAAGGCAGACACTTATGGGCTGAGCCACCCAGATGCCCCCTTATTTGCTTTTAATACAGAAACCCTTTTTGGATGAAATCCAACGAGAAATAATAAAGGTAAAACCTGAGCTGCTCCAATTGCAGTGGGTGAGACCAAGCGGTCCATTGTTAGGTGCCCCCTTCCCAGAGGAGGTCCTTGAGGAAGTCCCCTGCACAGAGGGCTCTCTAGAGCAGTGGCGTCAATGACATGCCTACAACAGTTACGTTGCTAATGCTTGGTGCACTGTTCTAGCTGCTTTAAATGTATCATATTTAATCCTCCCAACGACCCTAGCATATAGATGCTATTACTATACCCATTGTACAGATGCCTTAATTGAGTCAAGGAGATGTTAAATGAACAGCTCAAGCACCCAGAGTAGCGTGACTCTGCAGCTCTTGTTCTCCACCACAATGGGTCCACGCGGTGCTGCTTCCCATTATAATTTCCTGTTAATTCTCACCACAACCTCGCCAGGAAGGTGTCTTTTCGCAGTCAGTAGAAGAGGGAGCCGAGTCTCAGAAATGCCAAGGAACTAAGACTCAAGCATCTATTAGTAACAGGAGAGTGGGATTTGCAGGTAGGCTCTTTGTCTACTTCTCCTATTACCTGTGTTTACCTCATGAACACTGCGGGATGGTGTCAACAGTCTGAGAATAAGGGAGACCTGGCTCGAGTCTTCATTTTTTTCATTCATTGCTTGCCATCAGCTGAACTCCAGGAAGGTAGTAAGCTTTTTAAAAATCTCAGTTTCTTTCTACAGAAATAGCCATTATAAAAGTCTTTGGGAGACAGTTCTCCTTGAATCTCTCCGGTTTCTAGACATTCAGGTATTAACAGCCAGATTGTTTCATACTATCTTTGCAAGAGTGTTTATAGAAGCAAATGGACTTGGAAAGATATGGTGACTCCTTCTATAGCAAATTTAATCACCCTTGGGATGATAAAGTTAGGAATGTCTCCCTTTCCACCCCAGAGCAGATATGCTCACATTTCAGGGTAATGAAGATAATGGGTCTCCAGAGGGGAAGATGAGAAGCTTTGCCAGAACTTTTACATAAGCAGAGAGTCTCCTAATCTCAAAGCTCCTGAAACATGACACTGATGTGTCACTTCTGGGTCAAAATGTATAAGAAGTGGGTGTGCCTTCTTCATAGTCTTCCTTCGCCCTCATTGACTGGAGGAGAGAGTGATATAGGAGTAGGGGGTTCCACAGGATGAAGAAGCCTGAATCCCTGCATTAAGCTGTAGAAGGCTGCCCAGCCACAGACGCCCACATTAGACTGCGATGTGAGTGAGCAAAGAATTTTCATTGTGTAAAGTCACTTAGAATTCAAGGTTTACTTACTACAGCATCTAATATGACCTCAATTAATACAAACTGTATGTGGAAATAGCGTTTATGAATTGTTTTTTATATGCCCAACATTGTACTAGGAAATTTTTTTTTGGAGATTTTATTTATTTATTTGACAGAGAGATAGAGCTAGAGAGCACAAGCCACTGGGTGGCGGTGGGGGGATGGCAGAGGGAGCCTGATGCGGGTCTTGATCCCAGGACCCTGGGATCATGACCCAAGCCAAAGGGAGAAGCTTAACCAACTGAGCCATCTAGGAACCGCTGTGCTAGGAAATTTCATATGCACTATCTCATTTAACTGTGGATACAGCCTTCAAATTATTTTTAGTTTTACAGATGCAAAACCTGAAACTTAAAAAGGTTAACTGTTTTTTGTTTGTTTGTTTTCCTTACAAGATCACCCAGCTAGTAAGAGGCCAAGGTAAGGTTGAAGCCTGGTCTCTCTGATCAAAATTAATGTTGTCTTTCCCTTTAAAAGCTAATTATTTCATCATAGATTCTTTAAATAAATATGGCTCACACTCAGAATGCCAGGAATAGCTGAGAACAAAAACCAGTGATCTCCAGTGTTTGCTTGATTCCCTTCCTGAATTGTGTCTTGATCTGTTGCTCTTTGTTTCATGAATTTAACCATTCTTTGCTCATTGACCCTTGGCTCCAGACTCCAGCCCTTATCCCCGCTGGGGACAGTATTGCTCTCCTGATGGGTTAGATACATTCTTCCAGGTCTCCTCTGTGGTCTCAGCCTTCTGGCCACCAGCACAGGGAGCAGCGAATGTGAGAAGCCCCATATACCACTCTGGCTTTCTAGGACCTGCACTTGCCAAGACAACACTGCCTCATCTCTCTTCCCACCAGGGAATCAGAATGATGCCGATATTATGAGAGTATTTCCAAGGTGTTTCACGTTGCCTGTTTGCAGTGCATTGCCAAGCTCTTAAAGAATGCAATATAAATTTTAAGCCCAGTAGTAAAGTATAAGTTACCACATAATAGAACACTTAAATTATGGAGGGGATAGCATCATCCTGAGATTTCTCGAAGGAGTACTTGCGGAAGAGCTATGTCTGCTCAGTGCAGCCCTTGAAAGCAGTAATGTGATCTAAAATCCGTGTTTTTCAAGAACTAGGAAGGAAAATGTTTAGTTTTTCTAAACTGGCATGTGCATTTTGTTTCCTCTACCAGCCTGGAAACTCCTCCAGACAGATCACAAAGGCTTCCTCTTCCTTTGCCTCTTTCTCTCCCTCAGATTGTTGATGTACTAAAGTGCTCATAAATTCTTGTGGCCCTTATTAGTCCTTGGAGAATATACTAACCTTTCCCATAGACACCAATGAGATAAATAAAGACCATAAGACAAAATACATACCTATTATGTTGGTATTAAATATTCAGAATGATTCCCAAATGAATAATGTAGTTATTTAAATTAGATTCATTGTGCATTTGCTATGCGCCAGGTTCCAAATTGGGCACTGGAGTTGCAAATGAGCAGAAGACAAAGTTCTGGCCTTCAAGAGGATTATATACTAGAAGGAGAAGTAAGCCTTCACAGAAGCAAAATTTAGATGTAACGAAGAGGTACAAAATTGTATGTGGCCTGTAGCTATTAATGATAACTCCATGAACAAAAGAGTTCCCACCAAGAAAAAAAATCCAGAATCCTATGGCTTTCCCAGAAAATTCTACCAAATATTTAAGGAGGAAATCCTCCTGAGAAGAGAAAGAGGAACAATATTTCCTATTGTTTCATGACTTGACGAGCAAAATTCTGACCAGGTTATTACCAAAAAGAAGCATTAAAGGCCAATCTGAGTCAAGAACTTGCGTTTCTGAAATATCTCGTTTGGGCAGGATATATTGCCCTTTTTGATATATGACAGAGTTCAGTATGTTCATACTTCATTAAGGATTTTGTATATATATCCATAAAAAGATTTTCCACTTGAGCCTGGGAATAAGAATACCCACACTCACCACTTCTATTTAACCTTGAGAGGTGTAGCCAGTGCAGTAAGGCAAGGAGGACAAATCAAGTTATAAGAATGGAAATAAGGAGATCAAACTGTCATCATTTGCTAGTGATATAATTTTGAATGTAGCAAATCTAAAAGAATACTCATAAATTAGCAAAATCAGAAAAGGAGTTTAGCGAGGTTGTTAGATATAAGATCAATAAAATAAAAGACAGTTCATTTTTTTTTATAAACAGTATCACATGGAACATAAAGTTTCAAAAATTCCAATTAGAAAAGAAATTTAAAGAAATGAGTCTAATCAAAAAAAGTGCAAGACCTCTAGACAGAAAATTTGGGAGAAATTTGGGGCACCTGGGTGGCTCAGCCGCTAAGTGTCTGCCTTCGGCTCAGGCCATTATCCCAGGGTTCTGGGATCGAGCCCCGCATCAGGCTCCCTGCTCAGTGGGAGTCCTTCCTCTCCTTCCCACACTGCCCTTGCTTGTGTTCCCTCTCTTGCTGTCTCTCTCTGTCAAATAAATAAATAAAATCTTAAAAAAAATTTGGGAGAAATTAATAAAAACTGAAGTAAGTGGACAAGTATTCCAAGTTCATGGATTGGAAGACTCAATCAAATAAAGCTGTCAGTTATTCCTAAATGCATCTATAAATTCAATTTGATTCCTAGCAAAAATCCAGTAGTTTGTAGGACTATGCATGGGATTATTCTATTCATATGGAATAGTAAAGAGCCCCAAATAGCCAAAACACCTCAAAAAAGAAGCTACAGATAGACAGCCAAGCGGGACAGACTAGAGATCCCATAAACAGATGCACACATGCACAAGTACTAGATTTATGATGCGCAACAATTGGATATCTGTAAGGGAAAAAAAAAGAAACTTGATACCAACCTCAAGCCATATGCAAAATCAGTTCCTTGGGAATTGGAGACTCACTGCATGAGAAAGTCAAAACAATGAAACTTCTTGAAAGTTTAGAAGAATATCTTCATGTCTTTGGGATAACTTTTTTAAAAACTAAACAAACAAAAAAACATTAAGCATAAGAAAAAAGCTTGATAACTAGAATACATTAAAATTTAAACTTCTGTTCATCAATAATCTTCCTTTAAAAAGAAAAAAAAAGTGAGAAAACCTGTTTGCAATATACATAACTAACAGAGGGCTTTTACCTAGAAAGTATAAAGATCTCCTATAACTCAATAACAAAAAGACACCCCCCCCCAAGAAGAAGACAACCCAGTGGGGAAAAAGGCAAGATAATAAGAGTCATTACACAAAGAGGGTATCTAAATGATTCATACACAGATGGAAAGGTGTTCAACTTTATTAATTACTGGGGAAATGCTGCACCTGGTGCCCCTACACACCCACCAGAATGGCTGAAACTCAAAAGGCACCTGCTCTCACGTGTTGGCAAGTTTGTGTAGCAACTGGAACCCATATTTATTATGGATGGTTGTGTAAATTGGGACAGTTACCATAAACATAGTTGAAGTCTTCTAAAGTCGACAACACCATGCGATCTCTTGCCTACCCATTCCATTCCAAGTTAATTACCCAACAGAAATGTCTATCAGGTGATGAGTATAAGTGTGTTCATAACAGCTTTATTCATAATAGCCAAGTCAACTCTGAGATCCAGCAGCAAAAAATAAAAGTACTATATTCCAGTGAAAAGAAATGAATCATTCTGATGAGTGATGTTGATAATGGAGATGCTATATATGTGTGGGAGCAGGTGGTATATGGGACATCTCTGTACCTTCTTCTCCATTTTGCTGTAAACCTACAACTACCCTTAAAAAAAACCAAACAAACAAAATTAACAAGACAGGGAACAACAAATGTTGGCAAGGATATGGAGAAAATGGAACCCTCTTACACTGTTGGTGGGCATGCATGTTGGTACAGCCACTCTGGAAAAAAGTACGGAGGTTCCTCAAAACATTAAAAATAGAGCTACCCTATGATACAGCAATTGCAGTACTAGGTATTTGCCCCAAAGATACAGATGTAGTGAAAAGAAGGGGCACATGCACCCCAGTGTTCATAGCAGCATTGTCCACAATAACCAAAATGTGGAAGGAGCGGAGATGCCCTTCAACAGATGAATGGATAAAGAAGATGTGGTTCATCTATACAATGAAATAGTACTCAGCCATCAGAAAGGATGAATACCTACCACTTACATCAATATGGATGGAACTGGAGGGTATTATGCTAGGTGAAATAAGGCAATCAGAGAAAGACAATTATCATATGGTTTCACTCATATATGGAATAGAGGACCATAGGGGAAGGGAGGGAAAACTGAATGGGAAGAAATCAGAGAGAGAGACAAACCATGACAGATTCTGGACTCCAGGAAACAAACTGAGCATTACAGAAGTGAGGGGAGTTGGGGGGGATGGGGTAACTAGGTGATGAACATTGGGGAGGGTATGTGTTATAACGAGCACTGGGTATTATATAAGACTGATGAATCACAGAACTGTACCCCTGAAACAAATAATACATTATATGTATTAATTGAATTTAAATGTAAATTTAAAAAATAAAACATAAAAGAAAAGAAATGAACTACAGTAACACAGAGCAAGTGACTTGGATGAATTTTGCAAATACGTGGAAGATAAGACATTAGACGTAAAAGAATGTGCCCCGTATCATTCCATTTATATAAAGGTCAAAACAGGCAGAATTAAACTAGAGTCATTAAGAATGTATAATTAGGTGTTAAAAATAAGAAAAGAAGGAAATGATTACCATAAAATCAAGTATAGTGGTTCAGCTAAGAGAGATGGGCATGGTTGTGATCAGGAAAAGGTGGTCAGGTGGCTTTTGGAATTGGAAATGTTCTATTTCCTATTTCTTGACCTGGGTGGGAATTATGTGGAAGTTTTTAATAATTTATTAAGTTTTATATTTATATATATATATACTTTTCTGGACATGTGTTTTATTTTCCACACACACAGAAAAGGTTAAAAAGTCTACATCTTCAGCTCTTATCACTTTTCTGAACTTCCAAATGCCCCGTGGACATCTCCACTGACGTTCCACTGGCACTTCAGACTCAACATACGTCAAATTGACTTTATTCTACCCCAAAGTCTGCTCTGCTTGCTGAATCCCCTCGATGGGTGAATTCATGCACCCCATCTTCCAAGTCAGGAGTCTGGATATCATCACTGACTCTGCCCTCTCAATCCTCACATTCAATAAAGTTCTGTCGGTTTTACCCCTTAATATCTTTTGAACTTTGTCCTCATGTTCACTTATTAGTACTGCCTTTTGTCCCTGTCACCATGGTATCTGATCTCTGTCACTTCAGCAGACTCCTAACTGTCCCTGTCTTTTCTTCTCTGGTCTTGGCCTTCTCTGGTCCATCTTCCATGCTGTTTTCAGTATTGTCAGAGTTTTCTTATGAAATTCTAATCTGATCATGTCCACCCTCTCATTAAGCTTGCCCTGGCTCATGCCAGCTAACACAAGTCATCCTTAACCTTTCTCTATAGGCTTATTAATTATGCTCTATCACAGATCATGCTTCTGAAACAGTGTCTTATTTACTAAAGATGCAGTGATTCAAGAACAGAGCAGTGGCATCAACTTGTCCTTCTCTTCTACCTCCCACCATTCTCTCATACCATCTCCCCAACTTTGCCCTTGTAACCTTCCCTTAGACTTTCATCTCATAAGGTGCTCTTAGAGCACAGTGTATAAATACTTCTGTGTGGTTTTGTGATCCTCTCCACCGCCCTGAGCTCCAGGGAATATGACTAAGTGTTCAATAAATGTGTCATGAATATATTCGACTGAATGAATTCACAGGCCGCAGGTGTCAACGTCTTCTGAGAAGTTCAAGAGACTTCATTGTCCAACTGCAGTAGGCCTTGAAAGCTGCTAGAGCATTCGGGATGGAGAGAATGTCACAAACATAGGAAAGAGTGGGTTGCTCAGTATTTATAAGTTTAGGCCTTGTGTTGGAAGATTGATTTTTTTAAAAGAAAAAATCTGCTGTGTCTGCAGTTAGGCTACCCAACATTCAGTTTGACTGGAGCTTGATGGGAGGCATTAGTTTCCATTGATTATTTTTATTCAATACATGACAGAAGACGACATTCCTGAACTGGCTGCAAAGTCATAAATATTTAAATCCAAGTTATTTGCCATGCATGGAAATAATCAAGTCATGATAGCTAACTTAGATGTTTGGTGGCTTGATTATTGATTTTTTACAGCTCTAATCTAAATTCCATAGCCGTGCACTGGAATGGCTTAGGGGAGATGGTTGTTTTATTACTGCTACACAGATGGTCCTCTCATATATACAGGTTCAAAGAACAAGACATTGAGGAAAGATCTGAGCTATCACGTATCTTCTAAATATCAGACAATGAAACAGTCTCAGTGGGTCAAGTGACATAGTCACCTTCTCACGGCTAATTAGGGTCAGAACAAGAATCCAGCTCTCCTGACACCCAGGCCAAGGCTCGCTGCTCCTGTTCTTTATAAGAATTGAAATATCCATGATTCAGGATCTTAGCTGTTATAAGGAGGAAGGGGGCAACATCCCACTGTTCTCTGATTTATGTTTATGCAGACAGTTTATGTCAGCGAGGACTGATAATGATGGCAGGAGTTTTTACTGATTGTCACCTATGTGCCAGGGTTTGTCACAGACACTTTACCTGCCACATCTCTGGGCCTCACAAGAGAGTGTGGTGAGAATATTTTAGGAATGAGAACCCTGAGTGTCAGAGAAACTAACACTTGTCCTGGGTCTGTCACACAGCTCCTGTGATCTCTCTGATCTGCTACCCATCGTTTCAGTGTAACCTCGTGTAACTCAGGCCCCTCGAAATGAAAGTCCACTGAATACTGGTGTGAACTCGGCTGGGTATCACGACTTTGGTCCTGAGATCCAACAAGTGGGTCTTGTTACTGAATAGGAGCTTTCTTCTTATTTACTCTGATGGAAGACTAGGACCTGGAGAATTAAAATGTGACATTTATAAAGTTTATTCATTTATTGATGGATTTAACAAACATTTATGAAATGCCTAGTCTTAAAGAGTCTGAGCTAGGCTTGGAAGTTACATAATGAGAGGCAGAATAGTAAAGATATACACGAATAGGGCATGCCGTTCGTTAGTTCTGGGACCATGGGCAACCTACAGATGATCTGTATTTCTTTTTTTTCTGTGCCATAGGCATCATAGCTGTGTCATGTGGTTATTGTGTAAAACAGTGTTTCTCATCCAAGAGTGATTTTGCCCCCCTGGGGACATTTGACAACGTCTGGAGGCATTTTTGGTTGTTACAAGTAGGGGGCAGGTGCGACCACAATGCATGGGATAGCTCCACATAATTGATTGTCTAGCCAAAATGTCAATAGCATGGAGGTCGAGAAGCCCTGCTGTGGAACACCTGCTCTAGTCTGTGTATAGTAGAGGTGATGTGTTGGCCCCAGCATGACCCATAGGGAACTTTCCAGCTGATCCTGGCCAGTGTGTTTATGGAAGAGGGGGGGTATCCTGCCAGAAGTTGTCCATCCATTTTCCCTGTAAAAACTTAACCCTAGGGGCTAGGGTCACTGAAAGTGTGCTGTCCACAGATGATGGAGAGGTGGTGGGTGGGGGCAGGAGGTGTGGTCCTTAGTTGGTCTTTAGTTGGTGACGCACAGCTCTGAGGCTCCTTACCCTTAGCTATCTCATCCTCATAATGGAAGATTCCTCTTCTTCCACCATCAAAGGTTCTCGTCTCCTCCTATCCAAGTTCACCTTCTACCTCTTCCTGCTCCTTACCTAGCCAGTCTACCTGGTCTTTGCAAGAAAACACACAGAAAAGTAAAAACAAAAAACCCCATTCCTATCCTCAAAATAAAAGCACCACATTTTGTAAACATACATAGGAATCTTCTTTTGTCATTTAGATCAGGGACTTTCTCTTTAAGTCCTAAGTGGGTGACAAAACACGTAGTGCGATGTTGGGGTGGAGGCAATAAAAACCATCTGGGAGACATGAACAGTGAGGGGGAAAGAAGAAGTGCATGCATAAAATCCTACAGCTGTGACTGTGAAATAAAAACATGTGAATTAGAATACTTGTCCTGAGCCGGACACAGATTGCGTGATGGACTCTGAGAAGTGCTTGAAGTGTAGCTATCGTGATGGTTGGTTAGTTGGTTGGTTGGTTGGACCAAGGCCACAGGGTTTTGGTCACTAGATCTGCCCATGTGACTGAGTGCCCTGTGGCAGATGTCTAGGAGTATCTACCATGTGCTGGGCACAGTGCTGAGCATAGGCATGAATTATTTCCTCTCCCCTTCGTAGAGAAGTCCTGAGATACAGTTACTGCTATTACCTTCACGTTATCCGTGAGGCCACTGGAGTTGGAAGAGAGGTGACATGGCTGGACCACGATTATACCCATGGCAGGTAGTAGAGCTGGGGCTTCATCTGAGGCAGCTTGATGGAGAGATGATACTTTTCACTGCTGGGCTATACCAAACTCCTTAATTTTGGGCCCCATGTTGTAAAAAATTTTAAAAAATGGGAGGGGCATGCCAGCATTTATATAAAACAGGATTTAAAGTAAGTATTTGAGGCAAAGGAAAAATTGCATACTATTTAATAGATTGCTTAAGATTCCTCTATATTATTAAGTAGTATCAGGGGTAGGAGTTTTCTAAAATAAATTTTGTGCTTTCAACAGAATCCAAAGGTATAATCATTTCTTTGACGCTATTTATAAAAGTGATTAATTCCTTACTTAGAGTCCTTTGAATTCTACTTTTTTTTATATAAGATTTTCTTTCCCACTAATGAGCAATAGCTTATAGTCATGATCATTGTGTTACTTAAAATATATAGTTTCTGTTCATTATTAGTTTTCAAATGGAGTATCGTTTCGGGTGGAGGGAGGTCTCTGAAACAACGATTTTTAAAACGCAGTTAGAAGAGTTTGTACTTAGAACTAAGAACTCATTATTTTTATAAAATCCTGCCAGAGTTTGATTTTGGTCGTGTCTCCCCACGTGGGACAGGTGTAGTTCCGGGCGGGTCTGCTGCGTCTGGCTGTGCAGGTTGTGTTGTTCACCTGGGTGTTTCCATGACCAAGGTGTGCCGATGCTGACTCGTACCTCTTGTGGGAGCCGACTGTGAACAGCACTTCCCAGCTCCGCGTTCAGTCGCGTGAGATCAGGAGCTTCAAATTGGCTGCACGGGGCATAGTTACAGTCCAGAAATTGGCACGCCGTACCCGTCACCAGCCACCACGCTGGTGGTTAAACATTTACTGGCATGCCCCGGGCACAGTGAGGGGAGAGGATTTGGGGGGCTGAAACATAGCCCTTGCCCTGCTCCCCGAGGTGCAGATGAATGGGAATGGGCTCCTTTTTCTCATTCAGACAAAGCTGCCATCTGCTCACAGCTGGACGCTCACGAGGCTAGATCTGAAAGACGGGGGTTATCTTCTAGTTTATACGAAGGCAACAAACGGACTGGTAGCCACTGTGAGTTCAGGACAGTGGTTTCCAAACCTGGCTGATAATTGTAACCATCTTATAGTTCTTTTAAAAGTAGGTTTTAGGGCTTTTCGGGGATTTCGATTTGGTTTTTGCAGCATCCAGTAATGGTTGCTGACCCACTTTGTTCCTAACTGGCAAACCCCAGTTTTGATAGGGTGTTCCCTGAATCGGGGGAGAGTATTCGTATCCCTGCCTCACCAATCAGGATGATCCCATCCCTCCCTTTCTAAAGTGTAAGCATGTGAGCCAGTTGTGGTTATTTACAAGAGGCTAATTATGTTAAAATACACGAGGCTAATGGCATGGGACCACCTAAATTTGAGATAGAGACATAAAAAAAGATGGTCTGTCTGCCTCTGCACATTGCTGGACATTGTGTAACAGAAGCTGCTTTAATGCCCAGAAGTGTTGCATCCATGCTGGAACAAGGAAGGGAGCCAGCCTGAAGGCAAAGCCGATGCACTCAGAATGGCACTGTGTCCTAACTGACCAACACCTAAACTTCCTGTTAATTGTTTAAGACACTTTGACTCAGTATTTTCTGTTGTTTGCAGTGGAAAGTGATTTAACCAATATGTTTTGGATGAGGCCTGGAAATCCGTATTTAAAAACTTTCCAAATTTTGGGGACACCTGGGTGGCTCAGTAGGTTGGGCATCCGACTCTTGATTTCAGCTCAGGTCATGATCTCAGTGTCGTGGGTTTGAAGCCCATGTCAGGCTCTGTGCTGGGTGTGGATTAAGATTCTCTCCCTCCACCTCCCTTTGTCCCTCCCCTCCCCTCCCTCTCTAAACAAAAACAAAACAAAACAAAACAACAATAACAAGACAAAAAAATCTCCAAAAAACAACTTTCCAAAGCTTTGGAAAATTTGGGAACCACCAGATTAAGTACCCCCTCGACAAAAGGTATGTGGAGATGGTTGCCCATTTGCTTTTGTGTGACCACATAAGCCCCGAGGCAGATGGAACCCCTGAGGGGATTGTACCAGGCCTTGAGCATCCATGTCCATTTGCCCCAGCATCCTGTAAAAGTACCAGTTTCTGTGTGTGGCACCGTGTGAAAAAGGTTGGGCAGCACTGAACTGCTGTGTTTAATAGTGTGCTGGGAAGAACATAGGACTGAATCACCAAATAGCTGTGTAATCTTAGAAATGCACTGTGTTTGTTTCTCAGTTCTGCCACCTATAAAATCATATAAAGTTGGCTGTGCTAATAAATAAGAATGATCATAGTGAGGATAAAATGCAGCCATGTGGGTGGGACCTCCCAGCCACCTCGTTCAATGTTTTCTTCTGTGCACAGTGGGGATGGGAATGGATTGGTACCAGCTGCGCATCTCAGTGGAGGAACATCCCCGTCATTCCATGGGGCCCAGGGAGGACGATGATACCGGCAGGAGTTGTTACTGCTCAGCACGAGCAGATAGGTGTTGCTGACTCTTTGGAATCAGTTGGGCAGCACAGGTGGATCTTAGCAGCTGAGTTAAGTCAAATCTCCCACTCTGGCTCCCTGTGCCCTTACTTCCTGTGAGGTCATTCATTGACCTGGGTCCCCATCTTTGGCTTCCTCTATTCTGGGCATCTTTTCAGACTCCTGACAAAGACCTCTACCTTCCTCACTTGACTTGGGGCCTTGACTGTGTGTGGGAAAAAAAAAAAGTTTATTACCAGGAATACAAAATGTATCAATGTAAAAAGTGTTGATCGTATATTTTCATTTAAAAATAATGAATATCAGAGAGGGAGACAAACTATGAAAGACTCTGGACTCCAGGAAACAAACTCAGGGTTACAGAGGGGAGGTTACTGGGGGGTAACAGGGTGATGGGTATTAAGGAGGGCACGTGTGGTGATGGGCACTGGGCGTTATATGCAACTAATGAATTGTTGAACACTGCATCAAAAACTAATGATGTATTATATGTCTGCTAATTGAACATAAAAAAACTGAAAAAAATAATGAATATCACATAAAAAAGTAACCTTATTTATACCATTCAAACATATTTACTCTTAATGCTTTGTTATATTTTCAGTTTTTTTTATATCCATGCTGTTCTAGTTTTTTAAAAACACTCAGTCCAAAAGCCTGTGAACATGTACGAATCTTCTCTTTCTCTCTTTCACCTTCTTATGTCAAATCTTTACATTCAATCCGTCAGTAAATCAGAGGATTATACCTCTGACTATATCCCAGATC
This sequence comes from Ursus americanus, assembly GCF_024610735.1. Classification (NCBI taxonomy): domain Eukaryota; kingdom Metazoa; phylum Chordata; class Mammalia; order Carnivora; family Ursidae; genus Ursus; species Ursus americanus. The sequence goes on from NC_142133.1 coordinate 75,288,488, forward strand.
TACCCACTTCTTTCCATTCCTACTGCCACTCCATCACCCAGCCCCTATCATTTATTACTTGGTCTACTTCAGTAGCTTTCTGACTTACCTATTTTCACCCTTGTTTTGAAGAATTAGTTTTATTTTTCACAGAGTTGTTAGAGTGATCTATGTGTAAATTGAATCCTCTCATTGCCCTCTAAGAAACTTTCCAAAAGCTTCCCGTTGCACCTAGAATAAAATATAGATTTCATTCAAACAGCTTAAAAGCCTCAATATGGTCTAAACCTGAGTATCTTTCCTCCTCTTCCCCTTACTCATTCTTTTCCAGCAATCTCGCCCCAGGGCCTTTGCACTTCCTGCTTTGTCTGCCTGGAACATTAATCCTCTGGTGTTTGCACATGGCTGCTCCTTTCCAGGTATAAACTCTAATGTCACTTCCACAGAAAGACCTTTTCTATTCATGAAATCAGAATAGCCTCCCAGTTTCTTATTTTCTTCTGTGCAGACATCACATTTTAAAAGTCTTTTAAAAACAATTTATTTTTCCTTCTTTTTTTTTTTTTCTAGAAAGTAAGATGCAGGAGAATCATGACCTAACTTATTTATTGCTCTACCCAATATTTCAAATGGTATTTGCCCATGGATAATCAGTATTCAATAAACATGTATTGAATGAGTGAGTGAACAAATGAATAACTGAGATCATAGTGAGAATTCCTTTTATATTTTTCTTTTATCTTTTTCCATAATGTTATGCCAGTATTTCTTATACTTGAGGAAATACCCACACACACCCCTGACCCCAAATGTTGACTTAGTTAGACATGAACCAACATGAAGAGTGTTTAAGTTCCTCCTGCTTATAGTCCTTATATGGGTCCACAATTAAAACACATTTACAAATTACATACAGACAAGCACAGCACAAATACAATTCAAAAGAACAATACTGACAACGTGATACAGGTGAAACTAAATCACAACTCAGGGTAAGTAAGGTCTCAGTGCTATGATGCAGGTTCCTTTGAGTTCCCAGGACCATGCCATCCTTTGCTTTTTCATGATTTTTCTCTCTTTGAACTCCTGCAGGACCTTAATTTCTACACCGTGCTGTGAGTTCTATTCATCTGGAATGGATGTGATACACTGGAGACACACTTGCCTCTGGTCTTTTCTTATTAACGTTTCTCAGTTAAGTTGTATTACTGGATGCACTGTGCTCTTTAACCTTACATAAAGGAGGGCAGCGAGTCATATCTCAGACTTGTTTTTAAGGCGATGCTCGTCCAGATGTTCCAGCATGGATTTTACAACCAGTTGGGACACGTTGTTCCCTAGAGTTGCAGGGAGGCATCTTCAGGAGAAAAGTAGGGGCAGGGAGGGATGAGACGGAACTTTCTAGGGCTCTGCCCCTGACAGAAAAGTGGCACTTTGGGACTGGGGGCCTTGGGGTTGGGTCAAATGGTGAGTGGATGTGCCCTAAGAGAAGGTCAGCCATGTGGTGATGGGGTGCTTAGAGAGGCACAGTGTGTTCTCTTCCTCATGAAGCTTCCAGCCTCTCCTGAAACACGAGAAAATCACACATTATTTGGTGAGACCAGATTCCTTGGAGAAGTTGGTGAGGGGCAGAGCTCTGCACGGAGGTGCCACGAGAAAGGGATGGAAAGAGGTGCAAGGGAAGAAATTGATTGGGGGAAGGGGGGCTCTGGATTCATCCGCACCAGGAAATGAAGTTTATTTAATTCTCCAAGTAATATCCTGTTTATATATAGTATCACACACATCTCACTAAGCACAACATCACACTTGTATACGTGTGTGTCTGTTTGCATATTTATATATTCATTTTGCTATAAAAGTTGGTGTTTGTTTAGAATAAATTTAAAAAGCACAACTAATTAAAGATTAAAAATTTCTAACAAATATTTCAAACATTACAAAAATCCAATATCTTAAATTTGCATGTTTACAAAAACTTGTGACCGTGTGAACATACTGCTTGGGGACCCCCTCCCCTTGACCTTAGGGTTTGGGGATGCCCTCCCCCTCATTTTAGGATTTTGGAAGAGCTCAGAGCAAGTGAGGAGCCCTGAAATTTAAGCCTCATTAGTTTCACAGTGTATTAATTATGTATAGCTGTGCAACAAATTACCCCCTCCCCCAAGGAAATCTAGCTCCTTTTAAACTATATCTGTTATCTCCCATAGTTTCTGAGGGGCTGCTGTTACTAAGTTGCAAAGACTATTTTGAACCGTGGACCACTTGATTCCAAATCTGTATTCTTATCCATAACCTCTACAGCTTCAGCACTTCTAGCTCACTCTAGCAGCTCACTCCCTGCTCGGCAAGTGCCTACCCACATTCAGCCTGATTCCTGCGTCCTTTGTGGAGCCTTACTTCCTTCTCTGGCATGACTGGGGTTTTCTTTCCTCTAAACTCCTAAACCCTGCCTTTACCCCATTTAGCAAACTTTTCACAGGATTTTAATTGTTTAATTGTCTGCAAGGTAGACTATACGTTATTTGAATTCAGGGGCCATTTTTTTCCCCTATCCCCAAATCCACAGTAGCTGGCAAGACCCTGACTTGAGGTCAATGCCAGTGAATGTCTGTTGCATGAACAAATGGATTGTCTGGAATTCAGAGTCCAGGCTCATTTCTAAGGCCATGTACTCATCGGACTTCTGGATGATTAGCATTTAATGATCATAGCAAATCACTGGGGCCACAGGAACTCAGTTTTTGTTTTTGGGTTTTTTTTTTGGTGAAATTTGCTTTGTCTAGAGAAGGGCATTAGGACAGGTTAACCCTCAGCAAACCAGTGATCATATGCTGCCTACTTTATATGCTAGTAACCCCACTCAGCAGACTGATACTGCATCTGAGAAATAAACTGAGGGCTTCAGAGGGGAGGGGGGTGGGGGAATGGGATAGGCTGGTGATGGGTAGTAAGGAGGGCATGTATTGCATGGTGCACTGGGTGTTATACGCAACTAATGAATCATCGAACTTTACATTAAAAAAAAAAAAAACAAAACCTCTTGGAGCCACTAGGACCTGCACAACAGAAAAAAAACCTCTTGGAGCCACTAGGACCTGCACGACAGAAAAGCTCTATTGAGTGCATTGCACCAGTAGCCAGAGGCCCAGCATGTGGCTGCCCACTGCTTCATGGGGCACTCCGAAGTTGCCTGTTCTGCAGATGGTTCTTGGGTGGCAGAATCATCACACACCTGTTAGAAGATTCCAGATTTCTGTTACTCCCCAAGAGCACCCATCTTTTCCAGGTGCCAAGTGTACATACTTTAGCAGTTTTCTGTTTTATATATATATAAATATAATATATATATGTCTTATTTTTTATGGCTGAGTTATATTCCATTATATATATATGTGTATGTGTGTGTGTATGTGTGTGTATATATATGTGTATGTATATATATATATATATATATATATATACACACACACACACACACACAATCACTTCTTTATCCATTCTAGGTGGCATTTTTTTGTGAAAAGAGCACACATGCTGAGAATAGCAGGTCTAAGCTTGCATACCTGTTCTACCTCTCATGTTCTGCAGCTGAGATTTGGGCAAGTTCCTTCATCTCTGAGCCTAAGTTGACCACCTCAGAAGTGGGTGTTACATTTGCTGTGAACAGAAAATCAGAGGCTTCTTGCAAAGTATCTGGCCCAGGGCTTGGCTCCTCTGGCCCTGAGAGATGTTCATTCCCTCTCCACCTGCCTGAAACAGACTGAGTCCAGACATCCAGGGGGTTCAAATCCTGGGGAGGTTAGGCAGAGTGTCAGGGAAACAGAGCAGAGGGGAGGTTTAATTTCCTTTTGCTCTGGTTCTCATTTTGAAGTTTTAGTTGAAAGATTTCATCATATGCTGGCAAATGCTTATATTTCTGTTGTTTTTAAATTTTATTTAAGATAATGCTTTGAAATTCCCATTTTAAAGTATGAGGAAAGATGGTTGATACAGTAACCAAGGCTTTAAAAATTATGCATTTTGTATATTGTAAAAAAGTAACAAAGTAATAGCTACTATATTTTTATTGCCAGTGAATTTACCACTCAAGTCTGCTGCAACTTCAACTCCTTTTTTTTCCCCCCAGTGTACAAGTGTTTTTTGTCTTTGGTTAAGTATTCCTAAGTATTTTATTTACTTTTTTGGATGCTATTGTAAATGGGATTGCTTTCTTAATTTCCTTTTTTCACAATTCATTGTTAGTGTCTAGAAAAATTCTAATATTACTTGAGTTTGCTTTTCATTTGAAAAGAATGAAGTAATCACTGGAAATAAATTAAAGCCTTGGATAGCTGTGGCAGGATGTGGGATAGGACCCAGGCCTGCTATAGGGAAGCACAACTGTGTCTTAGTCCTGTGTGTCTAACAATTGGCTGTGAGAGCTTCCTAAGAATCACCTTTACTGTATTGAGGCTCCTTTTCCTCCATACAAAATGAGTGGGTCAAACTAAATGATCTGTAAGACCCTTTTTTAGTCTTAAAAAAAAAATGAAGCCAACTATGAATCTTATTAATTTAGTTACAAGTATTAGGGAAATGAAAACCTCAGTCAAGTAAAACAATTTCTTTATAAGTTTTAGAAATGAATAGTGTAAACGATATTATAGGGAGAAATGTTTAAAATGCTTGAGAGAACACTTCCAAGCAATTTGAAGCCCTTGAAGAGCATGGATTAAGATACAAAAAATTGATTGGTTAATTGCAAACCATTCTTAACTATTCATTACTGCATGTTAGAGAGCAGGCTTTGCTTAAATTGAGCCCCTGCAGATTCTTGACAGGAAGAAAAAGATACTTCATTAAAAAAGACCAAAACTATATTTGTTTTGCAAATTCACCTTGTGACAGAACAATGTCACAGGGTGGTTCCAGGCACAGGTACTGCTGCCACATTTTGGGGTCACACCCTGTCTCTGTCACTTACAGCCTGTATGACCTTGGGTAAGTCATTCAGCCCCTCCATAGAACAAGCTTTATAACTGTAGTAGGTTGGTGATGAGGATTAATGATTTTGAGTGTTGCCTGGTATATAGTAGATGTTCAATAATTATTATGTTATTATGATAGTGATTTACTTTTAGTGATTTACTCTAAGTATGATCTACAATCTTACCTCAAACTACAGTCCTATATTGATAACTAAGGTCTTAAAATATCCATTTCCTATTTAAACTGCTCACATTGTTGCAGTTTTCATTGGGAGGTCATGCCATGTGATGGGAAGAAAGTGGACAGGAAGACAAGCAAATGTCACTTTGTCAAGTCAGCTTTGTCATGGATCTTGCTTTCTTTATCCGTAAATAAGATGGTGGTTGGGTTAGATGTTCAGATTAGATCTGTTCCATTTGGGGTACATGGCCTTTGGAGGGCTGATATGTAGGTAAAAGTTGTATGCAAAATATTGTGTCTAGGCCACTTTTCTGAGGCAAAGCTCTGTACCATTCACTATGCTCTCAGGTGGGTCTATGAGGAGTTAAGAGCCTCCTGTCTCAAGCATCTTCAGATTCCCTGTTGGCTCCATAGTTCCATGACTATAGGACATTGGAATTTTGTTGAAAGCACTCAGGGAGCAGAGTTTCTGGGAAAATTGATAACTGAAGCCATTTCCTAGTGAAATAGGAAACTATTTTGTTTGACAGTTTCTTCTGGCAGTAGTAAGAACAAGGAAAAATAGAGTACAAATTTTCAACTGACATGACCCAGCTTGTTCCTCTATTTCAACGAGACAAATACTACCTACTCAGTTCTTTAGAAACATTGGAATTACCATGAGGGCTCTTATTCAAGACTTAGACCTGCTTCCTCTGTATATAATGATTATATTAATACTTTTGGGTGTCATTTTTGATGTTGCTAACAAAACAGAAGGGTGCATATTTTTTGCTTGAGTCCCAGCACTAATCACTCTATATTAATCTGGGAAAGTTCTCTTGATTGGCTGTGTTATGACTGAACACTTTCTCTGGAAGTATCTGGAAAGATGGATCTGGTAAAATCAAGGCTGGATTCTGGGCCAGAGGAAAGAGCAGGGAATTTGAAACTCACAAATTTGCAGCTGGTAGAGAGGAAAAGATGATCTTTAAAGGAAGTGGGAGAATAAGAAGGTCAGAACAGTGATAACACCAAATCCAGAGGAGGTAGGGTTGATGTTAGGATCAAGAAGTCAAGAGATTGAAGTCAGATGACAGTATCAGTCAGGATCAAATGATATACTCTGCAAAACAGTAATGAGCATTACCTTTCATGCTGTGAAAATAATCAAGCCCTTCTAGTCAACATTGCATGTTTTTTTCCTAGCAACCAAGCTGCTACCTCTATGGCAGCTCCAGTGGCTCGAAAGCATGTCCACATTCCAGAGCCCAGAGAAGCTACTCACGCAAACCTGGCCACCTGTGCCCATAGGACACTGCTGTAGGAGTAGAGTGCCCATCTCGGGGCGGGGGGGGGCGACTCTGTTGAGGCTCTGTCCTTTAAGAGTTGCTTCTTCTCTTTGTTACTGCCTCTGGTAACAAGAGAACAAGTACACTGTTGTATCCAATCCTTCTATGCCTTTCTTCTTAAAAATTTCTGAAGAGTTCTTTGAATTGATATCTAAAAAATTGGTATTTTAAAAACAAGAAATAAGTAGAGAACCTACTTGACATAATGGTACATATTACCTATAATTAAATTATTTCATACTTTAATTATTATAATTTCATTATTTTATACTTTATTATAATTTCATTATTGTATTTAATTATCTTATGTATGCATATTTAAAGAATATTATAATAATATATAAGTTTCCACTAGAGCATGGTGATGCTTTTAACTGTTCAACTCTCTTTAGTGCTGAACTAGCTGGAAAGACCTGGTTCTGCTGGGATCTACTTCTTTATCTGCTTTTAAATCTTTGAAATCCTCTCAGTTACTTCTGTGTCTTATGCCTTTTCATGATCCATACCAAACCATTTTGGACTGGCAAGTAGTTCCAAATTCTTCTCTATCTTTCTACCTGTCTCAACCTCTAAGTCTGTCTCTAAAAAATATATATTTTATTGGCTGGCATGTTTCTTAACCTTTGCTATTGACATTGCTATTTTCTATTGCACAAAAGAGCAAACTAGAAATCGTAGAAATCTTGAAAGACATATTGGTCTCTGTGCAGATATACTGGGTGTAAAATTCATTCTCCTGGTCTGCTGGAGTTGAAAGGGTTCTATAAGAGAGTAGCATTTACAAAGAGAGAAAACAACTCTTGTGTGGGATCTGCCTAGAAATATCTTTTATTCATTCATTCATTCATTCATTCATTCGTTCACAGGCATGAACTGAGCACCTAATATGTCCTAGTCATTCAGACAGAATCTGGGGAAGCAGAATTGAATATGAAATCTCCCTACTCTCATGGAGCGTAAGGTCCAGGGGGAAAAAAGATGTAACAGCTGACAATTAGAGTGTGGGTGAGAAGCGTTGTGATGGAGGCACAAGAAGCTATGGGAGCTCTGATATTATAATTTATAATAAGAAATATATATATTGGTCTTCATCTCCATTTCTGACACAGGGCCCCTAAAATCATTGGAATTTCCTAAGTAATGGGAGTAATAAAGGTGTCTTTTGAGCTCATGTTAATAAGGTGACTTTTGGAAAGCCCTTAGGTAACTAAGGATGAGGCTCTGTTGCCAGGGAAACCAACCATGTGATTAGAGAGTTGGAACTTGTAGTTTCACCCGTGACCTCTGGGGAGGGGAGAGGAGCTGGAGTTTGAGTTTAATCACCAATGGCCAGTAATTTAATCAATCATGCCTGTGTAATGAAGCCTCCATAAAATCCCAAAAGAACAGGGCTCAGAGAGCTTCCAGGTTGGTGGACACATGGGAATTTAGGGAGAGTGGTGTGCCCATAGAGCATAGAAACTCTGTGATTCTTCCCACATACTGTGCTTATGTATCTCCTCCACCTGGGGCTTCTAGAGTTATATCCTTTTCTAATGGACTGGTAAGCATAAGTAGATGTTTTTATAAGTTCTGTGAGCCACTCTAGCGAATTAATCAAACGCTGGGGGTGGGGAGTGGGAACCTCAGATGTATATGCAATTGGTCAGAAGTAGAGGTGACAGCTTGGCTTGGCAGTTAGCATCTGAAGTGGCAGGGAGGCAGGGGGAAGCAGTCTTATAGGACTGAGTCCTTAACCTGTGTGATCTGACACTGTCTCCAGTTATAGATAGTGTCAGCATTGAGTTAATTGCTTGGTGATATGGAAAGTACACACACACACACACACACACACACACACACACACACACACACTGGGAGGAACCCAGAGGAATGGCACAGGGCCCAGCCTAGCCTGTTCAGGAAAAACTCTGTAGAGGGGTTGAACTTGACCTTAGTCTTGAAGAGTGAGTAGGAATTGTCCAGGTGAAAAGAGAGTAGAGTAGGAAAGATTCCAGGCAGAAAATGTATATGTGCAAAGACCTAAAGCTAGAGAACATTTCAAGTTCATAGAGATATAAGAATGTGCTTCTGTACCATGGGGACAGGGAGTTCCTTACTTTGTGGCTCCTTTCTGAGGGTCACCTTCAAGCATTCTCCCTGGCTGGTGTTGCTCCTTTAGGACTTATTTCTCTACATTGGCTGCTTTGTAGACTTTTGGCACTCAAACCATCTTATGCCTCTCATGTAGGGCTTGCCTTGACATTGTAGAGACTGTCACAAATTAATCAGATGATTAAACAGCATTTGCTACCCACTGTATGTGAAGACTTTGGTTTTAGTTCTGTATATATAATTTCTTTTGTGACAGACATGCTGGGAAGAGTGGAAAGTACACAAAACTGGAGCCAGACAACTGAGAACAAATCCTCACTCTTCCATAACCTAGGTGTGTGATTCTGGGCAAACCACTTAAACACCTTGAGTCTGTTTCCTGCAAAATTATGATTAATATTATTAACTACATTATAGGATTATTGAGAAAAATAAGTGGGATGATGAATGCAGATATAATTTTGAAAGATTAGGATATATTAATGATGAGTTATTCCATCACACACTCACTCACCTTGACATGTATAGAGAGTAGTTCAGGGTAATCTCAGTTTCTAGGAGGAAAATATCTTGAGGAACTTTTTGAAGGAATTGAGAAGATAGCTCATTGAACATGAAGTAGGAGGTGATTTCAAGAGAGTACCAGGACCTGTGGTGCTAGTGGACTGGGAGAGTGGGTTTTGCCATATACCCCATCAAGCAGATGGAGCAGAGACCCAACGAGGAGCATGGGGCGGGGGGAGTGTGGTGTGTGTGTGCACGGGAAGTGGTGACAGAGTACTGAAGGCTGAGACATGTGGGCTGTATGGGTGGGCAGTGCAGTGGTGGAAGGAACAGTAGGATCCTTATAGATGTGTAGAGCAGGAAATAATCTGGTGAAAACTAAACATCACATACTCATCCAACTGGTGAGGAGATTAGGCTCCTGAGAAGTTAAGTGATTGGCTCCTAGTCACGGCCATGGCCAGTTGCAGAACTGAAATTCCGACTTGAGAATCCCAACTTTTAGTTTTATTATTCTTAACATCCTCCGGAGGGAAAAAAAACAAATGAGTCTCTTCAATCCTAATCATAACAACCTCAGAGAATAAATTTAACACAAGCATATTTATAAATATATTATTTCTTATATTAATTCCTCTTTCTTTCAAGTCTCCAGCATTTACATATATCAGGAATCTTTCTGTCATCTTCATCAAATTACTTATTCACAAATTCATTTATTCATTAATTCAAACACCCTTTTACTAGGGTTTCCTCTACTCTAGACACCACAAAAAGGAGTAGGGATCCAAAATGAGTAGGCCCCGGTCCTTAGTCTCAGGGCATTCATCATCTTATAGGGAAGACAGACAGACACATGCGATACTGCCCAGTAAGTGTGCACAAAGGCAGGAGCAATCAGTTTTGAAATTTGAGGGAGAGTGCCTTGGAGTTAGTTGGTCCCTGAACTGGGTCTTAGAGGAAAACTAGGAGTTTGTCACTTAGAGGCAGGAGGTGGGGGTAGGTGAAGAGTAATGAACACTCCCGGTGAGTGATGTGCAGGAGTCTTCATGGCTGAAAGGCAGAGAAACTCTTTCCCTGATGACATTTGATCACACATGATGACATCATGAGGGAGCAACACTGGTGTGAGTTTTGGGGAAACATTTTTAAGTCTCAACCAAGTAAAAGGTGACTTAATGAAAAGGATAAATGACAAACTCTTTTAAATCCAGAAAAAAAAAATCCTCTCTTCTAGCCTCAGGAAGAGGCTAATTATTGTGTGGAGTCACTTTAGGAAACCCTGCCAGATGGGGTTCTGCTTGTGACTTTTTTGCTGCAGGCAGTGGAGGAGGAGCGGCATGGGATGAGTTCTTTTCCCACTTGTTAAGCTTTGGCAGCTATGACTGGCTCCACACCTGCAGAGTTTGGTGTCATAACAGCGACATTGTTTCTGTGAAACTGAAGTGATGTTTATTGAGCTGTGGGGACACAGAGATGAATATGACATGATCTCTGCCCCCAGGGAGCATGCAGCCAGGTGGGGAAGACAGGCACGTGGGGAGACACACACAACAGGGTGGAATGTGTGTTGGAGGGCCTAGGGGACAGCACAGGGTCCAGCGTGGCTTGTGTTCTTATGTTGAATCTTGAAGAATGAGTAGGAGTCAAGGAAGGGGAGGAAACTTTTCCTCGTGGATGAAATCGTCATCATCATCATCATCATCATCATCATCATAATTCATCATCTCCTGGAACTCTGGACCAGTATGAGGTTTTGGAGAATATGGATGGGACAACAAAGCATAAGAGGCAGTTGAAGCAAGGAAAGGCCAATCCCCAGAAACTTCTAGGCCTAGAGGAGTGTAGAGTTTATTTTGTGAGGTTAGGAGAGCCATTGAAAAATTTTAAGCAGAGAGTCATCAGAATAGGTGTTAGTTTTAGACGCATCATTCTGTCTGTAGTACAGGGAAATAGGTGGACGGGGCAAGATTAAAGCCAAGGAGACCAGTTATCTGGCTGTTGCAACATCCCTGGCAAGAGATAAAGATGGACTGAATTAGGATGTAAAAGTTGTGGGAATTACCAGTCGTGTCAGGGTAGCATGCGATGGGAGGAGTTTGGTAGGGCTCACAGATTTCTAGTTTAGTTGTCTGGGGAGATAGTCATGCTACTGGACAAGATGAGTAGTACAGAAGGAGTAGTTCGGGGTGCTGGTGTGTGTGTGTTGAACTGAGTTCTAAATTCTAGATTTGCTGGATTTGAGGTGTCTATGGGTCCTCCAGATTAATATGTCCTACAGAAAGTAGGGTTACAGAGGATAGGGTGAGTCTGGGGCTGAGAAGAGATGCCTGGGTTTGAGATACAGACTTAAGGGTCACCAGCCTGTAAGAAGTAGTTGGACAGGGAGAGGGAGGGGCATGGAGCTTTCTGAGAACAAATGATCAGAGAGAGGGGGCTGAGGATCGGATCAAGGGACTTCAGTGTTAGAAATTATAAATCAGAAACTTCAGATCTTAGTCACTGTTGACACAGCCTTCAGGTGTTTTCCCCATGGGCAAACTTTGGCTGACAACAAAGTGTTAAGTGCCAGGAGCTAGATTTATTCTGTAAAGAAATTCTTTCCAAAGCAAGAAGTTTTTGGCTCTCACTCAGGGACTGTGTGTGCTTAGCTTCTAACAGCTCTTGGTGGTTGATAGTTTGGATCACATTTGGACCAATATTTTCACACTAGTATTTTGAGTAAAATAGTCTTGGATCATAGAAGTGGATGCGTATCCTCTAAGCCTCACGGCTAGTCACCTGTTTTGATCTGAACAAGTTTGGCAGTTCGATCTGCAGGCTTTCTTATGACACAAACTAGGATTTTACCTTTTGAAAAAGAAGGAACTAGAGACCAAATAATTTGTCCTTTTTTTACCTTCATGTATTAGAGTTTTCTAGAGAAACAGGCCAATAGAGAATATATGAAGAGAGGAAGAGATTTATTTGTAAGGAATTTGCTTATGCAGTTATGCAGGCTAAGAAGTCCCACTGTGTCCTGTGTGCAAGCTAGAGACCCAGGAAAGTTGGTGGTGTAATTCCGACTAAGTCAGCAGCCCTGAGAACTAGAGCCCTGAGGGCAGGAGAAGACTGAGGTCCCAGCTTAAGCAATCAGGCAGGCAGGGCTGAATTCTTCCTCCCTCCACCTTTTGGTTCTATTCAGGCCCTCCAAGGGTTGGATGCTGCTTTCTGAGTCCACTGATTCAAATGCTCATTTCATCTGGAAACATCCTCACAGACATACCCAGAAATAATGTTTAGTCAAATATCTGTGCACTTCATGATCCTGTCACGTTGACACATAAAATTAACTGTCACACTCGGAAGTCAGAGGCCTGGGAATACTTGAGACTCCTCGCCTGTCTCTCTTTTCCCATTTCTTCTTTCTTTTCTCCATCCCTTTCTATGATTCACTGAATGTTATTAGAGCACCAGTTTTATTCCCTGTACTGTGATAAGGGATTTGATAAATACAGCATAGTCCTGGCATTGAGGAGGGTGGTCTGCTGGGGAGATGGTAATGTAAGCGAATATCTGTTGGGAAATGTGCAGGGTGCTATGGTAGAGATGAGACAGTATGGTCTGGGTGCTGTGGTAAACTGTTACTTCAGTGTCCCCAGGGAACTGTCTCTTCCAGCACTCCTCATATGGTCCCCTTCTCACAGGGACTCTGGGGGCTTGTCCATGTCATTAGCTTTGACCAACAGGACATTGACTCATAATGCAAGCTGCATCTCGTTAAGCACTTGCACATTGGGTCTTGTCTCCTTGAAATGCTCCTTTTTGCAAGCTGGTCACTGTTCTGTGAGAAAGACCAAAGAGCCACATGGAGAGGCCCTCTCAGGGAAAGTTGAGGCCCCTGCTCTGTAGGTACAGTTGAGCTCCGCACTAGTGGCTATTTTTAACTGCCAGCATGCGAATGAGACCACTTGTATCATCCAGGTAACCCACTGCCCTGGCCAGTGTGGTGTGAGCAGAAGAATCACTTGACCAAAAAACAGAGTCACAAGAAATAATAAATTGATGTTGTTTCCAGGCACTGAGTTTTGAATTGGTTTGTTACTATTAAGTAACTGAATTTCTTGATGATGGTTCCTCCAGTCATCAAAGCCTTTTTGACTGTTCCTTCTTTACCTGCTGTTGTGGGCTGAATTGTGTCCCCCCACCTCCCCAATTCATAGGGTTGAAGTCCTAGCCCCCAGTGCCTCTGAATGTGACTGCGTATGGAGATAGGACCTTAAAAATTATGGTTAAGTTAAAGTAAGGCTGGTAGGCTGGGCCCTGATCCAACCTGAATGCTGTCCTTATAAGAAGAGGAAATTCGGACACACAAAGAGACACCAGGGATGCTTGTGAACAGTGAGAAGACGTGTGGCCGTGGCCGTCTGCAAGCCGAGGAGAGAGGCTTCTGAGGAAGCTAAACCTGCCTACACCTTGATCTTGAGCTTCAAGCCTCCAGAACTGGGAGAAAATAGATTTCTGTGTTTTAAGCCCCCAGTCTTTGGCAGCCCTAGCAAAAGAATACACCTGCTACAGATAACTAACTATTCACCACGTAACGCCAGTTATGTTTTGTTAACCTCCCTCACATTCACCTCCTTCCTGCATTTTGTCACCTCTATTTCTAGGGTCATCATTTGCTTCCTGGGTTATTGCAATGGCCACATTCCTGGTCTCCTTCCTTCTTTTCTTTCACTCTTCACAGTCACTCTTCCGCCATCTTTTAGATCAGGATTTCTCAGTCTTGTCACTTTGATATTTTGGCCCATATAATTCTTTATTGTAGTTGGGGGAGCTGTGCTGTGCATTGTCGGGCGTGTGGCAGCACCACCACGGATTATCTCCTGAAATTGCCAAGTATCCCCTGAGGTCAAAATCGCCTTCAGTTGAGAACCAATGTCTAAAACTCTGTGTAGAATTCCTTTATTTCCTCGCTCAAAGACCCTTTGGTAATTGCCTGCTATCTTTGCTGTGTTTCTCATAATTCTCCCCTCATGATAGGGAAATGAAAGGAAAGGAGGTAGAATGGTGTTTTGGATGACCTCGCTTTAGTTCTTTTTTTTTTTTTTTTAAAGATTTTATTTATTTATTCGACAGAGATAGAGACAGCCAGCGAGAGAGGGAACACAAGCAGGGGGAGTGGGAGAGGACGAAGCGGGCTCATAGCGGAAGAGCCCGATATGGGGCTCGATCCCATAACGCCGGGATCACGCCCTGTGCTGAAGGCAGGCGCTTAACCGCTGTGCCACCCAGGCGCCCTGACCTCGCTTTAGTTCTGATCTCAGATCAGGTGCTGCATTCCCTTCTGGGCAGAGGATGTTAGAAATGTAAAGAAAAGTGCTTCATGTAGAAATATAAGAGGTTTTTTTTGTTTATTTTTTAAAAACCTGAATCACATTCCCTCTGACCTGCAGAAGACATGACCTATTTTTGCACTTTGCAAAATTGCTAATAGATATTACTTATCAGTCCCTTGCTATGTGCCAGATACCACTGTGCTCAGAGTTTTAGAGAAATTAACACATTTAATCCTCACAAAAGCCCTGGGTATGTGAAACTGTTTTAAATCCTAAATTACCAGTGAGGGAATATAAATTACATTATTTCCCCTAATAGTGCAACTAACCTCGGCCAGAGGACAGATGTGAACCCAGGCCAGCTTTCTTCACCATGCTACATTCTGTTGTGGGTATACAGTGAAGGCTCTGTATGTGTCCTTGGGCTAGCTTTGCCACTCACCAGCTCTGTGTTCTTGGCTAAATTAATTTACTTCTCTGAATTTAGATTCTTTTTCAATAGAAAATGGGGAAACAATCCCTACCCTAGCCTATCCCTATGTAGTTTTTATAGGATTAAAAAGTCTAAGGTCTAGTACAAAGTAGATACATAACTAAGGATTAATTTATTCTTTTTATATTTGTATAAGAGCTTAATACTTGATCTAACTATGTCATTCATGAGTTAAGGCTAGGAGATGTGTGTTGTAACAGGTATTAAAAATGTAAAACAATATATAAATACTTAATGTTTGAGAGATGTACTTTTTTTGTGTGTGCATGTTTGTGTGAGAGAGAGAGAGAGAGGCGGGTGTGCACTAGCCTTGCGGAACATCTAATTTGTTCCCAGTGCTTTTCTGTATTATCTCATTTAATTATCTTTAGAGCAGTTATCTTAATTTCTAAGAAAACTGAGGCTGAAAGAGAAGTTGTAGCTTACTCAGTGTCACAGAGCTAGTAAATGACAGGGCTGTCATTCAAACCTGGGTCCATTTGGCTCTGAAATCTAGGCTCAGTTGCATTACTTTGCTTTCATGTGACATTTTTAAGTTTCTTAGCTTATCAAAATAGGTAAGTGTCAAACCCTAATCATGTAAAAAAATCTACAGATATTCATGTTCTTTCTGAAATGAAGTCTCACAGGGATGATAAACATAATAGCTTAGTGCCCCAGGGCAGAGCTGCCCTGAGGGCTGATGTACCAAAAAGAGAAGAGAAGCAGATACAGGAACTATAGTTTTCATCCTCTCTCTATCTCTCTCTCCCCCCCCCCGTCACACACACACACACACACACACACACACACACACACACACACACTCGCTTGTGTGCGATCTGAAAAGTCATCAAGATAATGTAAAGGACTGTGGAAAATTACTTTGTGTTAGAAGTACCTGGAGAAAAGAATTTGGACATTTATGGAAGCAACTCCACAAGAAAAAAACCCCAGGGAAATTAGACTCCGTAATAAATAGAAATTACCTTGAGATAATTGCTAACTTTGTAATCATTTTAAAGTTCAATGAAAAATTTAGAAATAAAAGAGAACATGTCATGATTGAAATATTTTTAAAAAAATTATACATGAGCCCATGAAAGTAGTAAGTATGTCAGAAAACCCGCAGCTATTCTCATAGATGGGCCTCCGGGACACTCATTGGATCCAAGTAAAGAAAAGGATCATGTAAATCTTTTCTTTGTTAGTGTGGGATTTTGTTATTGTTTTTTCTAGAGAAACTGTGAAGATATCAGGAGAATACAATGAAAACAGAAGAAAATGTGATGTAGAATTTCAGAAAATAAATGAACTGAGAACATGTACCCCCAGGGAGGTCTGACAACTAACTGAAAATGAAATGGGATAGATTTTATAAAGAAAAACTACCTCGGCAATGCAGTGGAATGATCAACACTGGCTCAGGTGGACCAAAAAAAAATTGAGATGACTCTTGGTCGTTTCAGAGGCATTGGCTAGAGAGGTTCATTCCTTCTTTTTGATCTCCTCGTACCCTACTTTGATTGTCAGGCTTTGTACGTTTTAGTCATAAGGACAGTAGTTCAGGTTTTAAAAGTGAGTGATACGTTTCATGATTTTTGGGTGAAAGAAAGTTTAGTTTTCTTGTAGGTGATTAGTTTCATCTGCAGTTGAGAACACGGAGGAAAATCATTCTAGTGCACATACTAATGGGTGGGAAACTCAGATTGGTCTGTTTGGCTAGAACATAGGTAGGTATGTGGTATATGGAATAGCTCTTTTAAAGGATAATAACCTAAAGTAATCAAAATGACAATTTATGACTAAGAATCTTTGTTCCCAAGGATAGATATGTTAACACATTTTTAGGCAAGAAGGGAAAAGCATATGTATTTCTGCTCAACACTTCTATGCATGTATGCACACATACACAGAGACACGTGCTTATGGTAGAGAGCCAAGACTCAGGGGATGGTGGAAGGTAATAAACTTCATGACCAGTGTATAGTGTGGAATTCTAGAGCAGTGTTTCTCAAAGTGTGGTCACTAGACCAGCATCGGGATCACCTAGCTATTTGTTACAAATGAAATCCTCAGGCCCCATCTCAGACCTATTAAATGAGAAACTCTGGAGAGCATCTGCCTGTGCTTTAACCAGCTCCCCTGAAGACTCTGATGCATTCTAGTTTGAGGGCCAGTGATTTACAGCATGGAGCAACACCTTTGTCCAGGTAGGGGATGCACGGGACATAGTACTTGCCCTCAAGCAAATCTCAGTCTGGTTGAGATTTTAAGACCTCTACTTGATTAACAAGGATTTACGGGTTTTGTAGGGTGCTGTAGTGGAGGCGAGCTTGAAAATAGAGATTAAGGAGAAACAGGCTCCGCTTGAGGGTGTGGACAAAGGCTTGAAATTAGAGATGTACTTAAGAATTAATGGGAGCTTTCCAACCAAAGGCAGGAAATAAAATTGCACTCGGGGAAAATGGCATGTCAAAGTGCAGAAGCATGAAAGAAATTATTGTACAGGGCGTTAACAGGTGGTTGATGTGGCTAAAGCATTAGTGAATGGATGGGGCATTTTGGAAGCAGCACTGCCGTATTTGAGGCCACTCTTATCTCACCTTTTGATGATTGCTGAGTGCTCCTTACTCATCTTTTGACCTCCAGTCGAACTGCCCATCAAATGCACCTTTAGCAACTAGAAGGACCAGTCAAAAGTGCAAATCTGGCCATGTCACTTTTGTGCTTAGAACTCTTTCATGGCTGTGGTTTGCCTGCAGAATAAAGCCCAAACTCCTTAACCTGACATATATATGTAAGGTCTTGCATGTTCTCCATGGCTTTTCTGTCTACCCTGAACTCTTTGGTCTTTCCTTAGGTCTCCTCAGGATCTTTCTTCTGCTGCTCTCCAATTACCCTTCTTTTGAGAAACTCGTATTTAACCACCAAGAATCAGTTTCAATTTCATTTCCTTCAAGGGTCCCCAAAGACCTCACCTCCAGAGCTGACTAGGGGGATCTTCCCTGCACTTGTTTGCCGTCCTTGGATGCATCTAACCTACCATGTAGCACACAGTACTGATACTGCTCACCTGTCTTCTCCCAGCTTATTCTGATCTAGTGCAGGACAAAAGCTCAGTCTTCTTAGTTTCTAACCTCAAATCTGAGCACAAAGCCTGGCGCATCATCAAGTGAATATTATTATCAAGTGAATATTTATTGAATGGATGAACTGTGAAGGGATTTGTGTTTCAGGCAAAAGAACCCCTGGAGAAAGTCTAAGATAATAACTATTCTTTAATGGACAAGATCATTCTGTTTGGGGACACAGTGATGCTGGCAGTAAATTCATAATTCTGAATACCCTTCAACCCTGGTCTTCTCTCTAGCTACTTAACCTTGGTGCAACTCCTTACCACTAACACAATTACATCCATCTAATGATTCCTTCCTTTCGCCAGATTGACCACAGCATGGGAAACCTTTATTAGAGCATGGATATTGATCTGCTTTACATCAGAGCTAATATATAGTTGATTCTCATTGTTCATGGTAGTTGTATTCTGTGAAGTTGCCGTGAATGTTGAATTAGCAAATGCTGAACGATTGCTTCTAGGGGAAATAGTGGGTTAGGTTCCTATGAATCCTTGGTCACAATATTTTTGTCAACCAATTGATACATAATCTTGTTTTTTGTGTGTGTTGCTATGTAAAGCTATCTCATTTTGTGGTTGATTTATTATGTTGAATCATGGCCAACAGCACTATATAACTCATGCCTGAAAAAAAACTTGTAGCACATGTGTTTTCTCCATAAGGCACTCCACAGCCTTCTTGAATTTAGGGACAGTAGGCTACACTTCAGCACTGTGCTTGAGGGCATTTTAAGCAGTAACATTGCTGATAAAAAGCACAAAAATGTGAAAAATGTGGCAGTAATTAAACCAGGAAAAGGGTATTTGTTTGAGAACTGAAACAAAGAGGCAGGGCATCCCCTTCTTTGATCTCAGTTGGAAAAGTGTGATTAAGGATTATGGAAGAAAAGATTGGTGAACTTAATGTCATAAACAATTAAAAATGAAATAGACATAGATTTAAAAAATGAGCAGAACTGTGGAGCAACTTCAAGCAACTTAATATCTGTATAATTGGAGCTCCTGAAGGGCAGGAAAGAGGGCAACAGAAAAGTAATCAGGAAAAAAAATCCAAGCCTCCCCTCTTCCCCTTCAAAAAACAGGAAGGGAAATTATAATCAAAACCAGTTAAAACCAGCACTAAAGAGAAAGTTTTAAAGACGATAGGTTGGGGACAGGGGCTCATTACCCACAAAGGAATACAAATAAGAATGATAGTAAATTTATCATCAGAAACAATGCATGCATTGAGTTTGAGAAGTTCTTTGTAGATCTTGCATACCAGTCTTTTATCTGTAGCGTCATTTGCAAATATCTTCTCCCATTCCGTGGGCTGCCTCTTAGTTTTTTTGACTGTTTCCTTGGCTGTGCAGAAGCTTTTTATCTTGATGATGTCCCACCAGTTCATTTTTTCTTTTGTTTCTCTTGCCTTTGGAGATGTGTCATGAAAAAAGTTGCTGCGGCCGATGTCAAAGAGGTTGCTGCCTATGTTCTCCTCTAGGATTTTGATGGATTCCTCTCTCACATGGAGGTCTTTCATCCATTTGGAGTTTATCTTTGTGTATGGTGTGAGGGAGTGGTCAAGTTTCATTCTTTTGCATGTAGCTGTCCAATTTTCCCAGCACCATTTATTGAAGAGACTGTCTTTTTTCCACTGGGTGTTTTTTCCTGCTTTGTCAAAGATTAGTTGCCCAAAGAGCCGAGGGTCCATTTCTGGGTTCTCTATTCTGTTCCATTGGTCTGTGTGTCTGTTTTTGTGCCAGTACCATGCTGTCTTTGTGATCACAGCTTTGTAGTATAGCTTGAAATCCGGCAGTGTGATGCTTCAAGCTTTGTTTTTCCTTTTCAACAATTCCTTGGCAATTGTGGGCCTTTTCTGGTTCCACACAAATTTAAGGCTGTTTTTTCCAGTTCTTTGAAAAATGTCATTGGTATTTTGATCGGGATGGCATTGAGATACCACCTTACACCAGTTAGAATGGCAAAAATTGACAAGGCAGGAAACAACAAATGTTGGAGAGGATGTGGAGAAAGGGGATCCTTCTTACATTGTTGGTGGGGATACAAGTTGGTACATCCACTTTGGAAAACAGCATGGAGGTCCCTTAAAAAGTTAAAAATTGAGCTACCCTATGATCCAGCCATTGCACTACTCGGTATTTACCCCAAAGATACAGATGTAGTGAAGAGAAGGGCCATGTGCACCCCACTGTTCATAGCAGCATTGTCCACAATAGCTAAATCGTGGAAGGAGCCGAGATGCCCTTTAACAGATGACTGGATTAAGAAGATGTGGTCCATATATGTAATGGAATATTACTCAGCCATCAAAAAGAATGATTTCTCAACATTTGCTGCAACATGGATGGGACTGGAGGAGATAATGCTAAGCGAAATAAGTCAAGCAGAGAAAGACAATTATATGGTTTCACTCATTTATGGAACATAAGAAGTAGGAAGATCAGTAGGAGAAGAGAGGGAAGAAGAAAGGGGGGGTAAACAGAAGGGAGAATGAACCATGAGAGACTATGGAGTCTGGGAAACAAACTGAGGGCTTCAGAAGGGAGGGGTGGGGGAATGGGATAGGCTGGTGGTGGGTATTAAGGAGGGCACATATTGCATGGTGCACTGGGTGTTATATGCAAGTAGTGGATCATGGAACTTTACATAAAAAACTAGGGATGTACTGTGTGGTGACTAACATAATATAATAAAAAATTATTATTAAAAATAATAAAAAAATAAAGGGGAGGAAGCAGGCTAAGGTTGGCAAAATGTTGACAACTCTTCAAACAGAGTAATGGAAGTTCATTGTAATTCTCTCCACTTTTATGTATATTTGAAAATTTCCCACAATAAAAAGTATTAAAAAAAAAGAAACAATGCATGCTAGAAGAAAAACTGAAAGAGAAAGAATTATCAGCATAGAATGCTATACCCAGTGAAAATATCTTTCAAAAAAGAAAGGAAAATACTTTTTATAACCAAACAAAAGCTAAAATAATTTATTCTTGCAAAACTGCACTACAAGAAATGTTCAGGGAAGTACTGTTCTGTTTATCTTGATACACTGCCTTGATTATTGAAGCATTATAATAATTCTTCTATTTTAAAAGATTTATTTAGAGAGAGAGAGCATGAGTGGGGGGAGGAGCAGAGGGAGAGGAAGAGAATCCTCAAACAGATTCCCTGCTGAGCGTTGAGCCCCACGTGATGCTCAGTCCCAGGACCCTGAGATCATGATCTGAGCCAAACTCAAGAGTCAGACGCTTAACCAACTGAATCACCCAGGCTCCCTAAAGCATTATAATAATTCTTGAGGTCAGATAGCATTAGTGTTACAATTTTTTCCCTTTTCAAAGTTACTTTGGCTATTTTAATCCTTAGCATTTACATATGAATTTTACAGTCAATGCCTACTGGGGTTATGATTGAGTTTTCCTTGAATTTATAGATCAATTTGTGAAAAATTGACATCTGAACAATAATGGGTTTTCCCATTCATGAACAATGTATATCTCTCCATTTATGTAAGTTTCTTTAATTTTTCTTAGCAGTGTTTGCAATTTTCAGTGTACAGGTCTTGCATGTCTTTTGTTAGATTTATCCTATAGTGTTTCATTTTTTAAAATATTTGTAAATGGTCTTGTTTTTATCATTTTCATTTCCAGTTTTTGTTGTTAATATGTAGACATACAGTTGATTTTTGTATACTGACCTTAATGTCCTGCAACCTTGCTAAACTCACTATTTCTGGTAACTTTTTTGTCAAGTCCATATTTTTGTCATCTGTGAATAAAGATTTCCTTATTCCTTTCCAGTTTAAATGTCATGTTTTGTTTGTTTGTTTGTTTTTGTTTCCTTGCCTTAGTTTGCTGGTTAGAACCTCCAGTACAATGTTGAATAGAAGTGATGAAAATGGGCATCCTTCCTTGTTTCTTGTATTAGGTGGAAAGCACTCAGTCTTTCACTATTAAATGTGATGTTAGCTATAGGTTTGGGGTAGGTGCCATTTATATTAGGTTGGGGAAATTCCCTTTAATTCTTAGTTTTTTGAGAGCTTTTATTAGGAAAAAATGTTGAATTTTTTTCAACTATTTCTTCTGATTCTGTTGAGATAATAGAGTTTTATATTCAAGTCGGTTAATACAGTGAATTATACTGATTGTTACTTGACTGTTACATTGACCTTGCATTCCTAGGATAAATCCCACTTGTTCATGATGCGTTTTTAAAAAAATACATACAAATAAATATGTTGTCATATTCAATTTGTTAAAATTGTTTAAAATGCTTGTATCTGTGTATATGAATGCTATAATTTTTGATTTTTTTTTTGTAAGAACTGTCTATTTTTGCTATCAGAATAATGCTAACCTCAGGGAAAGAGTTGTGGAGTGTTTTTTTCCTTTTCAGTTTCCTGGAACAGTCTGTGCAGAATTGATACTGTTGCTTCCCTAAACATTTGGTGTCATTTCAGTGAATGTATCCAGGACCTGGAGTTTTCTTTGTAGGAAGGCTTGTAGCTGAGTAAATACTAGACATAAGACTACTTGATTTGTCTACTTATTCTTGAGTGAAGTTTGATCATTTCTGTATTTCAGCTATTGCCCACTTATCTAGGTAGGCAAATTTACTGGTGTAAAGTTATTCATAATATTTCTTCATTATCATTTTCAGATCTGTAGAATCTGTAGTGATACTATCTCTTTTGTTCCTGATATTGATAATTTACATCTTTTTTTTTTTCCTGACTAATCTGGCTAGAGGTTTTATCAATTTTTTTTTTTAACATGTCGAAGGACATTTAGGCTGATTCTAGTTTTGGGCTATTACAAATAAAGTTGCTGTGAATATTTGTGAACAGGTTTTTATATGAACATGTTTTCATTTATTTGAGTTAAATACTCAAGGGTACAATTGCTGGGCCATATGTTATTGCATGTTTATTTTTTTAAGGGACTGCCTTCCAGAGCGGTTGTGGCATTTTATACTCAATTAGCCATGCAGTAATTTACTTTATCCATATTTTTTTAAAGATTTATTTATTTATTTTAGAGATGTAAAGTATGAGTGGGGGAAGGGCAGAGGGAGGTGGAGAGAGAAACTCAGGCAGAGTCCATGCTCAGTGTGGATCTCAATGCGGGTCTCGATCTCACCACTCTGAGATCATGACCTGAGCCAAAACCAAGAATTGGATGTTTAACTGACTGCGTCACTCAGGTGCCCCCACCTTATCCAAATTTTAACCAACATTGGTGCTGCCACTGTTTTTTTATTTTAGCCATTCTGACAGGTGTGTGGTAATATTTCATTGTGGTGTTAATGCGCATTTTCCTGATGGCTAATGATGTTGAGTGTATTTTCATGTACTTATTTGCCATCTGGATACCCTCTGGTGAAATGTCTGTTCATATCTGTTACTCATTTTCTAATTGAATTGCTCATTTCTTTCATTTTGTTGAGTTTACAGAATTCTTTATGTATTTGGATTTTTCTTTTGTTTGATACCTGATTTACGAATATTTTCTCTCATTCTGTAGTTTGTCTTTTCATTGTCTTCAATGACTGTTCACAAAGTAAAAGTTTAAAAGTTTGATGAAGTTCAATTTATCAGTTTTTCTTTTTTATGTATCATTCTTTTGATGTCAAGACTAAGTACTCTTTGGCTAGTCTTAGATCCCAAAGATTCTCTTTGATTTTTTTTTAAGTTATATAGGTTTTCATTTTACACTTAAGTTTACAGTTTATTTTGAGTTACTTTTCATATAAGCTGAGAGAATTCCTTCATTTAATTGGTTTTGCAACTTTGTAACATGAGCAAATTTGTGTGGGTCAATTTATAGGATTTTTCTTTTGTAACTTATCAATGTGGTGGAATAAAGAACACTTACCATGGTGTATAACTCTTTTTATATATTGTTAGGTTTGGTTTGCTAATATTTTGCTGAGTATTTTTCACGAGAGATTGTGGTCTGCAGTTTGTTTGTTTATAGTACTGTCTTTGTATGGTTTTGGTATCAGGATAATTCTAACCTTATGAAATGAGCTGGGAAAGAAACACTTCTCTTTTATTTTCAGAAAGAGATTATATAAAATTGCTGGTTATTATTCTTTAGATGTTCAATTAAATTCTCCAGTGAAGCTATCTGGGTAGGGAGGTTTGTTTGTTGATACTTAAAATTTCATATTCAATTTTTCTGATTGTTATGGTGCTGTACTGATTGTGTATTTCCCCTTAGTTGAGTTTTGGTGGTTTGTGGTTTTTGGAGGAATTGGTTCATTTCTTCTAAGTTAGCAAATTTGTGAGTGTGAAGTCGTTCATCATATTCCCTTTTTAATGGCAGCAAAAAGTGTAGTTATAATCGCTATTTCATTCCCGATGTTGTTCATTTGTGTTTTCTCTTTTTAATGTGAGCCACATATGTAACTTATTATTTAACAGTTTTGTTGAGATACAAGTAATATACAAAAGACTGCACATACTCAATATATACCATTTGATAAGTTTGGACATATGCTTACACCCTTGCTAAAGGCATACACATTTTATTACTTTTATCAAAGATTGAGCTTTTTGTTTTATCAGATTTGTGTGCTTTTTTTTTTTTCAATTTTATGGTTATCTACTTTCATGTTTATTATTTTTCCTGCTTGATTTGAGTTCAGTTTACTCTTCTTTGGTTTCTTGATGACATTTGGTTATCAACTTGAGATCTTTTCTCATTTCTAATGGAAACATTTAGTGCTACAGATTTCCCTCTCAGCACTGCCTTGGCTGCTTTGCACATATTTTGATAAGTTGTACATTTGTTTTCATTAATTATATTCATTTTGAAAGTTTCTTTCAAGACTTTCTTTTTTGACATTACTCAGAAGTCTATTGTTTAATTCTCATGTGTTTAGAAATTTTCCTGTTATTTTTCTGGTATTGATTTCTATATGGTCAGAATATACATTTTGTATGATTCAAATTCTTTTAAATTCATTGACGTTTGTTTTGCAGCATAGGAAATTACGTGTCTTGGTGAATATTCCATAGGTGTTTGAGGGCAAAAAGGTGTAATCTGCTGTTATTGGGTAGACTATTCTATATATGTATGTTAGTTGATTGTGTTGTTCACATCTTCTAAATCTTGCTGATTTTCTGTTTGTAGTTCTCAAATTTGCTGAGAGGAAGGTATTGAAGTCCTCAGAATAATTATGGCTTGCTTATTTCTCCTTTCAGCTCTGTCAGTTTTCTTTTCACTTATTTTGAGCCTCTGTTGTTTGGTATGGTATGCACACATTTAGGATCATTATGTTTCCTTGGTATATTTATTCTTTTAATATTATGTAATGTCCCTCTTTTCTCTTAGTAATTTTCTTTGCCATTTGCTTTATGAGATATTAATGTAGTCACTCCTGCTTTTTGTTAAAAATATGATATTTGCTTGGAATATTGTTATCTATCCTTTTACTTTCAGTCAACCGATGTTATTGAATTTGAAGTGAATTTTTTTAAAGCAGTATATAGCTGGGTTGTGTATTTTTTATCCACTCTGCCAATCTTTGTTTTTTGATTGATGTACTCAGACTTTTAAGATAGTTTTCAATATGCAAGAGCACTTAAGTGTGCCGTTTTATTATTTTCTTTTTATTTCATTCTTCTGATTATGATTCTTAACTTTCTCTTTTCTTGTCTTCCCATGGGATCCTTGAAAACATTTTAGGATTCCTGTCTGATTTATTTATCATATTTTTGAGTATACCTTTCTGTATAGTTTTCGTAGTGGTTGCTCTGGGTATTACAATATATGTATGTGATCCTAACAGTCTCTTGGAATCAGCATTTCACCACTTTGAGTGAAGTGTGGGAAACTCACTTCCATTTAGGTCTCTTTATCATCTATACCTTAAATATCATTGGGTGTCAGATGGTATTACTATTTTTGTTGTAATCATCAGATAAGATTTATTAAGCTCCTGAGGAAAAGGATATCGTATTGTACTTCCACAAATTTATGATCTTTTCTCTTGTCCCTTCTTCCTTCTTAATTTACTCGAGTTCTTTCTTTTACCACTTCCTTCCTGTTTGAAGAAATTTATCTTAGCTAATCTCTAAGAGTGGGTATGCTGATGACAATTTTTTTTCCAGTTTTCCTGCACCTGAGAATGTTGATATTTCTCCTTCCTTCTTGAGGGATAATTTCTCTCAATAGAATTCATGGTTGACAGTTCTTTTCTCTCAACATTTGAAAAATATTGTGCCACTTCCTCCTGGCCCTGCGTGGTTTCAGATGAGAAGTCCACTGTCATTTGAATTGGTGTGCCTTATCTGTCATGTGTCGTTTATCTGCTTTCAAGAACTTTATTTTTTCATTAGTTTTCAAAAGTGTAATTATGTGTCTTGGCATGGATTTCCTTGACTTGATCCTCTTTGGTGTTTGTTCAGTTTCTTGACTGTGTTAGAAGTGTGTCTTTATCAAATTTGGGAAATTTTCAACCATTAAGTCTTCTAATACTATTTGTACTCTGCTCTCCAGTCCTCCTGGGACTCTGATGATACAAACTTAGAACTATTTTTATCATCCAACTTGTCCTCAAGACTATTTGTTTTTGTTTTTGTTTTTCCAGTTTAATTCCTCTTTGTTGTTCAGATTGAGTGAATTTAGTTGTTCAGTCCTCAAGTTTACCAAGGCCCTCACACACTGACATCTCCATTTTACTATTGAACCTGTTCCATTTTTTAAAGTTTCCATTTTTGTATTTCTAGTTTAAAAGTTTCATGTGATTATTTTTATGAATTCTTTGTCTTTGCTGATATTTCTCAATTTCATTTGTTTCAAGAGAATTTGTAATAGATTTTTGAGTCATTTTTTTGACGACTCTTTGTCTTAGTCTTCGTCAGCTCAGCCTGCCAGAACAAAATACCAGTGGCTGGTGGCTTAAAGAACAGAAATTAATTTTCTCCCACTTGGAAGGCTGAGAAGTCCAAGATCAAGGCACCAGAATGATTTCTAGTGAGAGCCCTCCTCCTGGCTTGCAGATGCTGTCTTCTTGCTGTGCCTTCACATGACCAAGACAAAGTGGACTCTGATGTCATATAAGGACACTAATCTTATTGGATCAGGGTCCTACCCTTATTATCTCATTTAACTTTATTTATTTATTTATTTATTAAAAGATTTTATTTATTCATTTGAGAGAGAGAGAGAGAGACAGCGAGCGAGAGAGGGAACACAAGCAGGGGGAGTGGGAGAGGAAGAAGCAGGCTCCCAGCAGAAGGAGCCCGATGTGGGGCTCGATCCCAGAACACCAGGATCACACCCTGAGCCGAAGGCAGACGCTTAATGACTGAGCCACCCAGGCACCCCTATCTCATTTAACTTTAATTACTTCTGTAAAGGCTCTAACTTCAAATATAGTAACATTGGAGGTTAGGCTTCAACATGTGAGTTTGAGCTAGATAAATTCAGTTCTGCTTTAAAATCTTTGTGAGATAATTCTGACATTTGATACATCTCAGTGTTGGTGTTCCTTGATTGATTTTTCTCAATAAAGTTGTGATTTTCTTGATTCTTTGTATGATTTTGTTGTATTCTGGACATTATGTTTGGAGACCTTGGGTCCTATTTAAATTTCGTATTTTCATAGGTGGTCACCCTATGAAAATAGCTTTGTGTTGTGGTCTACTTTTATTGTCTGGTCCTAATTTTTAGAATCTGTGCAGTGTTATTTTGATCTGCTTAGATCAATAGGTAATGCCCAGCATCCCTTTGTTCTTCCTGGTTCTGCCTAAAGGGGTGGAAGTGATCTCCCCAAACCAGGCCAACAGGTATCTCATCACTAGGGAGTGATGTGGTAGGATCTCTCTTCTGATATCCTTCCCCCAGTCTTCCTCAGTGTCTCTCGGTAGGGGAGGAGGGTCTGGGGCCCAAGAGGACAAAGAAGTTTCCTGGACCAGGCTGCTCATTAGGACTGAGTCCTGTTTTCCAGTTCTTTCCACCTATTCCACTCATACTTTATTTTCACTTCTCCTTGTCCACATCTTACTAACTCAGTGCAAAGTTTTGCATATAGTAGGTGCTCAATTGTTACTTCACTTGGAATACTCATCAGGTATTTATTCACTTGTCAAGGGTGTTGGTGGAGGTGTTTTTATTTTTATCTACTCTCTGGGTTTGTCTAGACAACTGTAAGTCAAGGACAAGCCTCTCTAAGATTGTTAGATACAAGGCATGGATTCTTTCTGTGGAAAGTAACTACCTTTATGGGAGTAAGGGAGTGGCTTGGAGATGCCATGCTACTCTGTTGAGATGCTTTTCTATCACACAGAGTCCTTTTTAGAGGCAAGCAGGAAAAATCATTGCCTCTTCCTCTTGGCTTTTGTAAAAGAAATCTAAAGAATTTCAGAAAGAAGTTTCAAGCTTTACATTGCAAAACAGGCTATTTGGTTGGTATGAGAAGAATCTCTAAATAGGTAACTATTTTATTCCCTGTCACAGAGGCTGGCTCAAAAGCACATGTTCCTTAATTTTGATTGATAGGATTATACAATATCAGAACTGAATGAGACATTAGAGAACAGCTGGTCCAAACCTTTTATGTTACCAGTGTAGAAAATGAGGCTTATTTAAAGTAATGGTTTGTCCAAGACCACAAAGAAGTTGGCAGCAAGTGGGCAGCAAGATGTTGTGTTGAAGTGTTTGTGTTCTTGATTCATGGAGTCTCTGGGTTTGAATCCTGTCTCAGACACTTCCTGGCTATATGACATTAGACAAGTTCTTTACCTTGTCTAATTTTATTTATTTATATTAATTAATATTCATTTTATTTATTTGTATTGTGAGGGCTTAGTAAGATAATCCATGTTCAGTTCCTAGGAAATAGTAAGAGCTCAATAATTGTAACTATAGTCAATCCGGGGACCACCCAGCTTTAGCCTAGAGTTTCCTGCTCCATCATGGCAAACCAGTTCTACTTCCCCTACTAGCTACAGTTTCTGATTTCACCCATTCATTCATAAGCATTTGCCGAGCACCTGCTGTATACACCAGTACTGGGGATACAAAGATGAATAAAAAGTCCCCTTGGCCCTCCTGGAGCTTGGTGGCTCTCTCAAGGGGAGATGGCCCCATAAATAAAGGGATCAGAATGGAGGCATGTACAAGGCACAGAGGCTGGGGGAAAGGAGGGCATCTCCCTACCTTGGGAAATTACTTTTAGGATTTCTTTATTTTCTTCTGTTCACTGGAAGATAGCTGAGCCTCCATGTATTGGCTGAACATAAAAAATGGCTGGAAGGTATTTGGGTAATTTTCAGAAATTAAGATTTCTAATGTTAAAAACATTTCTATCAACATATGCATTGGATACCCTTAGGAGATCAGGGTTTGGGAAGCTGGAGGAACAAGTTCTGAGTCATCAGTCATCTGATGAGGTCGAAGTCAGGTAGAATCACTCTTTACAGTCAGTTTAGTCACAATCAGGTGGGTAGGAGTTTAGTCAGAGTTAGTTTGCTATTTGTCAGACTCAATGTGGAAAACCCAGTTTTAAGAACAAGTTCTAATTAATGAATGACGATCTCAGGCAGCAGAAGCATGTGCTGAAAAGAATTGAGGAGTGCAATGGGAGAACAAGAGATGTAGAAGTTAATTTTATTGATTATCCCTAGACCATGGAAGACCTTTGACCTTGGTTTGAAAGGCAAAAATGGGGGATGGCTATTATGATGGACAAGGACACCCAAGCTAAGGCTGGAGTTTTGTAAGCGAAAGATGAGTGTGTGTGCAGCACACAGCCTGATGGGGTTCTCCTGTGAGCTCCCATGAGGAGGTGGAGGAGGAGGGGCAGACTGGCTTGGGGGTAAAATCCTGGCTTGGGGATTGTGACTATCATACTAGCAAGGATGGACTCCGGACTTCATGCCACAGGCAAGAGAAAGGCAATGGGTGTTAAGAGTGAGAATTACAAGAGCAAGCTTGCAATTCGTATATTGTCAATAAATTCTCTGCTCTTTGCATCTCTGTGTTTTAAAGGCCAGAGATATTAAACATGTATAAACAATGGCAGACTTTTCTTGCCACAGTAGCCATTAGACATATCTACTTTAAAAGAGAGCACTTTATAAAATGTCTTTAGAAAGGTCTTACAGATATGCAGTTGGGACCCAGCATGATTATGGCTCTCCGCAGTGTCATCTAAAGCATTTTGCTACACCCCTGTGTTGATTGATAACCACGTTGACCTGACTGCTGTGGCCTTGCCTTCAGATTGAGTAATGACCTCCTCTGCCATGTTCAGGAAGAGAAATGACCAGGACCTGCCACATTGTTTTAGATTTTTTTGGGTACAGATTCTCTTGAGCACCCCATGTGGGAAATGAGGACTCTCTATCTTGTTTATGCCGAAGTCCAGGCATGAAACAGTCATCACAAGATGAAAATAGAGTCGTTGCTTTTCGGGATTAACTGGTTCTGGGCTGTATTTGTGTAAGCAAATTAATGAGCTGGAAAGTCTCATTTTTACAAGTGCTAAATTGTGAAGACACTACAGGGACAGATGCGTCAGCGTTATTGATGTCTGTTCACATGAGGGAAGGGAATCTCATGGAATACCAAGGAAGCCTCCTCATTTAAAATATGCCTCCTAACTGTTCGCATTATCATTTCTGTCTCAGCAGAGGAGGACACGGCAGACAATATTTTTCATTTTGTCTGCTGCAGATTTTCCAAAATGCATCTATAAGTTACCAACTATGAAAAGGCTCTCATGAAAATTTTCCTTCCCGGATGGCTAAATTAAAACTTTAAGGTAGATTCTTACTTCTCTATTTCCTTCCTTCTTCCTTGTCTCCCACCCTCCATCCTGCCTTCCTTTCCTTCATCCTTTCCCCTGGTTCTCCCTTCCTCCTTTCCTTCCTTCTCTCCTTTTCTTCTTCAAATATTTATTGAGCACCTATAATTGTCCATCACAATTAGGGACAAAACTCACAAAGAGGGAAAAAACAAGTCCTATTAAGAAACTCAAAATCTTTTGGAGGAAATGCACACATAAAACACATAGGCATAGACTCACAATCACAACAAAAGAAGGGATTTGATTCCGGTTATTATCAGCTCAGAGGAGTTTTCCACAGTTATCTGGTGGGGGGAAGCACCTTAATTTGTCCTTTATCTTTTGAAGATGTGCGGGTTCCTACAACAGAGCAGTTCATCCTCTGCACCCTTTGGTAGGTATTTGATGAAAACAAGCTTTCTGAAGGAGGTCCAAGTAGCCACTCTTCCAAAAAGCATGAGAGCAGGCGATGATCAAATTCAGGAGAGCAAGTGACAATCAGACCTTCACATCTGACTTAACGGACCTGTTGTGCTTAATGTTTGCATGTGGCAGTGCCATCCCTGAGATGTTTAGCTTCTCAGATCAAATGAAGACCGAATTTAGAAGAGTCTGGGCAAGATCCCCTCTCGCAGAATTTCATTTCATGCAGGAATGCAGAGTATCAACTTCCAGAATGGATCCAAATCCGGGCCGAGTTCAGTTACATAATGAAGAGTTTTGGTTTGAAAGACAGCTTGTGTGTTTGTTTAAAGTGCAGGCCTCATGGGGCTTGGAATGTGTCCCCCACGGATAAGGGCAGGGCAGCTGTAAGAGCAGCTACCGTGTGGAATTGCTCTGAGGATTAGAGCTACTTCTCTGAAGTGTCGACCCAGACTGGCCGTACAAGTAATGCTCAAGAAATCATAGCTATTACTTTAATGTTTACTGGTATTATCACAAGTATATACAACCTTTACTGGTATTATCATAAAATAACTGTCACTTGCCATCAGTGTGAACTTAAGACTCACTTCTCACCAAGCAAAGCTTCCCCACTATTAGGTTGAGGGAGTCGAACTAGATCAGTGTTTTTCAACTGCTTTAAAACTATGTCACTTCTACTTCTTTTATAAAATCTCACATTATTCTCTAGTGTCATTGAAAATAAAAAGTAATTCAATATTGTGTTTTAAAAAGGATGCAACCATTGGGGTAAAGTGGTTCTCTATTTTCCAACCACATCCCAAAGGTGGAACTCAGAGGACTAGATACGCTCTCGTGCCCCTTCCCGATCTAATACTTGGTCTAATTTTGTGGCTTTTGAGGGGGATTAAAGCTCACTTACATCTATTTTTTTTTCTGTCAGGAAATGATACTAGATTTTAGTTGACTGGCATCTTTTGCCTCTCCAAAATCTTGTTTTACATGAAAATCATATTTGCCTCATTTAAACATTTATGAGGGCCCACGGAGTTTCTTCTTTTCTCCCTGCTATTTGCTTGGGTTGGTGCAATCCTTGCTCTAAGGAGAACCAGAGCGTATTCTGACAGTCGAAGCCCCTCTCATAGCGTGCTCTGTGGCTGGTACCGCTCTTCAAGTTCAAAGCAATGGGAACTGTTGGCTCTAGAGGATAGAAAAATTTACACACAGTAAATACTATTGATTTCCCTTGTCCAGAGATTAATTTAGAAAAAAGAATCTGTTATTACTATGAAGGTGATGTGCGATGATGGAGAAAGGAAGGGGGGGATCAATACCTTGGAGCCATCATTAATGTACTACCGTCACTATCATTTTGACAGGTTTACAATCAAATGCCATTGATTTTTCATCAGCTTTTCCAGCTGGCTTCAGAAGGTGAGGTTGCTGGGTTTTGAAAAATAAAGGGTTTTCTAACAGACATTTTTGTTCTAACTTTTGCTACCCAGGAAGGAGTGCTTGAGAAGTGCTGAGTCAGCCTTCACTTTCTGTGGACTTTTCTGCATCACACCTTTGGCCTGACAGCTAGAAAGGGAATTCATATAAAGGGATGCTTCCGTGCGGCCCAAGGTAGGCATCCTTGGAGGAAGGAATGGTGTTACTTAGAGAATGGGACTTCCCCAGAGTAACAGCATCAAAACAAGAGAGGGGTTAAGGCACTCAGAGGAGAGGACATAGGTCTTTGGAGTTGAGGCGGGAGGGGGTCAGAGACCAAGAATCACTGAGCACCTGCCATGCACCGAAACCTTACGCATGACATCCCATTTAGTGCTCAGAACCTCCAAATTACAAAGAATTGAAATTCACAGAGTTCAAGTAACTTGCCCAGGTTTACACACCTGGAAAATGCAGCTGGAATCTGTGCACAGGATTATCTGAAATCATTTCTATTTCCCTCTAGATGTTTTAGTTTATGTGCATGTGTTTGCTCCCAGTGATAGGTGGTAAATTGCCAGGTGCTCCTGTTTAAGGGACTTAGATGAATGGGAAAAGCCTTGAATCTTGGCCTTTATCCTGAAGTGGCCCAATACTCTACCGCCTGATTGCTGACCCGAGCTGTGTATACTTGTAGTGCCTGCAACAGGTAGTGGGTGACTTGCTGGGCTGAGCACGCTCACCCACCAGTGTGTGATAATGGTTCTTGATCTTGATCTGCATATTCTTGGAACAGCAATGACCACATCATCCGTGGGCTTATCCTGTGTACATTGCTTCTAGGCACTAATGGAAATTTCCTGCCACTTTAATACCTTTTTCCCTTGTGAACCTAGGTGTGTAACTTGAAAGAAATTGTTCTATTCAAGCACCTCTCCTTCTTAGTGGCTTTTTCAGAATTCAAATTTAGATAGATTTTTAGTCTCAAAAATAATTAAGAAAACCCTAGGTTGTTAGCATGGATGAACTCTTTCTGTACTGTAGGAGTGAGGAGGACTGGCCTTGGATTTAAGAGGATGAATCCACTGTGTTCTCATTTTATCTCTGACACTAAATTACTGTGTGACTTAGGGTAAGTCCCTTCTTGTCTGTAAGCATCACTCACCTCATTTCATAAATGAAATGATGGGCATTGGAGCACTGCAGTGTTCTCCAACCTGTTTGGAGAGCAACAAGAAATTTTCGTGCTCTTTTCCCAAATACAATGCAATTATTATAATTCCTATGTACTACCAGGAAAGGTTTTTCTAGCAGAAAATATTCTGTATTTATTCACCTTTCTGAATCTGAAATGGGAATGCCACATAAAACATTTTTAAGAAATCACATATGAGCCGGATAAAAACAATCTAGGTCTGCCTACCATATATAAAGTAAAAAGTGAGACTGCCAGGCTGAGTAAAGACACTTGATACCAGGTGTGATGTTGATCAGCTAATTTCTTTTTATTACCTGCCAGCAGGTACGTCATAGAAAGAGCTAAATGTTCATGAAAATTTGTGCAAAGGAATGCTAT
Source organism: Ursus americanus (assembly GCF_024610735.1). Classification (NCBI taxonomy): domain Eukaryota; kingdom Metazoa; phylum Chordata; class Mammalia; order Carnivora; family Ursidae; genus Ursus; species Ursus americanus. The sequence goes on from NC_142133.1 coordinate 75,322,686, forward strand.
AATTGAGGAATTCTGTTCAGTAGCTTTTCTCTTTTCCATGATGACTTGAGAAAGACTTCATGGGTTTGTTTTTATTATACGATGTGATAATGTATGTAGAGTATCTCATTCTTTGCTTGACTCAGACTAGATGTTCCCTTAGGGCTATCTCATTTGATTTTAGTGGAAGGTCATCTCTTTAGTTCTGAATTCCTCCGAAACAAAGTTTGAGAAGCAAAAATTAGAGGTATCTTTAGATCCCTGCCAGAACTGATATTCTCTGATTCAAAGATTATTTCCCTCTTAGGCAATAAAGCAGGACTTCTGAGGGCTCAGAGTAGGGCTGGGAGTGAGGGGTGGATTTGAAGATGGGGATGGGGATGGGGATGGGGACATGTCATTTTAGCAACTGTCAGAATTTTACCCATGAAGGCATTGACTCAGTCCATTGGTTATGTGAAGGCTATTCTCTCTGGCATTCCAAATTCTGTGATGTCTGGTGATAATAGGCAATGCCATCTGTCAGCTCTGTAACTGGGCCCTGAATCTATGTGAGATTACTTGAAGAGGGAACATAAGCTACAGAACTTCGCACTGAACTTAAGCTAGACGTACACTGTTGGATGGGTATCTCCCTGGGCATTGGGATGATGAAAAGTTGAATATTAGCAGACTGTTATCCTCAAGGAGATATACTCTAGCGTGGATACTCACGTGAATACACACACTCACACCCAGGGGTAAATGGGGTAACTACGCCAGTGCAGGTGCGACGTGCCCAGGGCAGGGCAGGTTCATTTTGATACAGGAGAGGCAGAGATGTCTGTCCTTGTTGAAGCTTTAATTACCTTTTTGGACTCCATCTTCTTTGACCCTACAAGGAGAATTCCTCAACCTTCTGTAACCTAGATCTTGCTGTCTTCATTCTTTTGAAATGTCTCGCAAATAGGATATTAGCAATGTCTTCTTTTCCAGATCCTGGAGGGTTTTTTGGAAATCATCCTACTTGAGCTCTCTATGGTACTTGATTCCATAAACCATGAAATATCTTTTTTCCCTTGTTGTCTATGACACCATACTTAATAACATTTTGAATTAAAGTATTTTGTATTGAAGAGTAGGGAATACATTCTGGGGTGTTTTCCTCTTAAAATGAAAAATATTTGTAAATTGTTACACAGCCTCTACCATTTTCTGAAATCAGTAGCTACTTGTTACTTAGCTATATTGACTGAGTCAAATTGTTAGGATCCAGCTGTCTTATGTAATGAAACTTTTAAAAGTTTCTAAAGAGGTTAAATAAAAATTCTTAAGTTAATTGATCACATTGATAACTTGTGCAAAAAGACTCAGTTTTTTTTTTTATTACCTTTTTTTTTTTTTGATTTTTTATTATATTATGTTAGTCACCATACAGTACATCCCCGGTTTCCGATGTAAGGCTCGATGATTCATTAGTTGTGTATAACACCCAGTGCACCATGCAATACGTGCCCTCCTTACTACCCATCACCGGTCTATCCCATTCCCCCACCCCCCCCCCCTCTGAAGTCCTCAGTTTGTTTCTCATAGTCCATAGTCTCTCATGTTTCATTCCCCCTTCTGATTACCCCCCCTTTCTTTATCCCTTTCTTCCCCTACCGATCATCCTAGTTCTTATGTTCCATAGATGAGAGAAATCATATGATAGTTGTCTTTCTCTGCTTGACTTATTTCACTTAGCATTATCTCCTCCAGTGCTGTCCATGTTGTAGCAAATGTTGAGAACTCGTTCTTTCTGATAGCTGAGTAATATTCCATTGTAAATATGGACCACAACTTCTTAATCCAGTCATCTGTTGAAGGGCATCTCGGCTCCTTCCACGATTTAGCTATTGTGGACATTGCTGCTATGAACATTGGGGTGCATATGGCCCTTCTCTTCACTACGTCTGTATCTTTGGGGTAAATACCCAGTAGTGCAATGGCTGGATCATAGGGTAGCTCAATTTTTAACTTTTTAAGGGACCTCCACACTGTTTTCCAGAGTGGCTGTACCAACTTGCATTCCCACCAACAATGTAGGAGGGATCCCCTTTCTCCACATCCTCTCCAACAATTGTTGTTTCTTGCCTTGTCTATTTTTGCCATTCTAACTGGCGTTAGGTGGTATCTCAGTGTGGTTTTGATTTGAATTTCCTTGATGGCTAATGATTTTGAACATTTTTTCATGTGTCTGTTAGCCATTTATATGTCTTCATTGGAAAAGTGTCTGTTCATATCTTCTGCCCATTTTTTGATTTGTTTATTTGTTTCTCGTGTATTGAGTTTGAGAAGTTCTTTGTAGATCTTGGATACCAGTCCTTTATCTGTAGTGTCATTTGCAAATATATTCTCCCATTCCGTGGGCTGCCTCTTAGTTTTTCTGACTGTTTCCTTGGATGTGCAGAAACTTTTAATCTTGATGAAGTCCCATAAATTCATTTTATCTTTTGTTTCTCTTGCCTTTGGGGATGTGTCATGAAAAAGGTTGCTTTGGCCGATGTCGTAGAGGTTGTTGCCTATGTTCTCCTCTAGAATTTTGATGGATTCCTGTCTCACATCGAGGTCTTTCATCCATTTGGAGTTTATTTTTGTGTATGGTGTGAGATAGTGGTCAAGTTTCATTCTCTTGCATGTAGCTGTCCAATTTTCCCAGCACCATTTATTGAAGAGACTGTCTTTTTCCCACCGGATGTTTTTTCCTGCTTTATCAAATATTAGTTGCCCAAAGAGCCGAGGGTCCATTTCTGGGCTCTCTATTCTGTTCCATTGGTCTATGTGTCTGTTTTTGTGCCAGTACCATGCTGTCTTTGTGATCACAGCTTTGTAGTACAGCTCGAAATCTGGCATTGTGATGCCCCCAGCTTTGTTTTTCCTTTTCAACAGTTCCTTGGCGATTCGGGGCCTTTTCTGTTTCCATACAAATTTAAGGACTGTTTGTTCCAGTTCTTTGAAAAATGTTCTTGGTATTTTGATCGGGATAGCATTGAAAGTGTAGATTGCTCTGGGTAGCATGGACATTTTAACTATGTTAATTCTTCCGATCCATGAGCATGGAATATCTTTCCATCTTTTTATGTCTTCCTCAATGAAAAAGACTCAGTTTTATCCCTTAAAATATTAAATTCAGATAAGTTTTATTTGCTAATTATATAATAATGAATATAGACTTTTTAAAAGTAATGAAACCATTTGTTTTATCGCTTTCATATTTATAACATCATCTATCATATTCATAACCTCTGCGGAATCACCAATATTTTCATTGTACAAAAGAAGGATGAGTCAGAGAAATAAAGAATGATTTTGTCATTATGAAAACTCTCCAAAGATAGGGAAGCTGGGCCAGAAACAATTAGCCTGCACCTATAAAAATGACTTAGGTAAAATGTTGCTGTTCCCTCAAATGGAACAAATACCAAAAAAAAAAAAAAAAAGAAAGAAAAAAGAAAAAAAGGATGCAGAAATGTAATTTGTTCATTTTTGCATGTTGCAAGCAAAAGTCCCAGTTTTGTCATTTGTTATTTGTTTCTTCCCTTTAAGAAACACCATCCATTCTATTTCTGGTTGACTGTGCTGGTTCACCATTTACCAAATTCTCCCAGTGTACAAGTACGTATAGATAGCAGGTCTGTGTATACCCCAGAGGAAATGAGGAAAGGAAAATCCAAAGGGAAATGGGAATTTCAGACCAGTACCCAGTGTGGCCTCTTAAATGTTCAATAAATGCTCATAGCAGAACATTGAACCTGTTGTCTACACATGCATATTTTAATTTCTTTTTAATGCTTTTTTAAAATTTGTGTTTTTATGTATGATCTTGAATACTTTTTACTCCATTGAGCTGGGTCTGCTCATTGGAGTTTTCAAGGAGTGCTCCCACCTTGGCAAGACACATCAGATTTTGAATGCAAGGAGTACCCCTGTTGCTCTCTCAACGTTTACCAGTTAGTTAGATGAGTCTCTGGATTTGGCTTGTTCAGTATTTTTATCCTCTGTCTCCTTTCCCTCATGTCTGTTGAGGGTTGATCTTATTGTTCATCTCCTATTTACATCTTCCCTTCTCTCTTCTGTAGGAGTCTTTACCTGCCTGTGTCTTTATCTTTCCTCTTCCTTGCCATTTTATGTCCTTTTGGTTCTTGCTGTGCCTTCACAGCTCTCTGAGCAATGCACCCCTGCATGTGCCCCACATCGGGCCATGTTGGCAATGTAGTTAAAGCATAAGGCAGAGAAAATAATGGAGATCTCACCGGGACTGGAACCAACCTAGCAATCGTCTGCCTACCACCCAGCTATCTGAAAAATGGTTTCTGATGATTCAGGGTCAAGGGTTCTGACTCACAACCCCCGTGAGCACCCAGGGCTATCAGTCAAGGGGAGCAAGTAGGGCTGTTGCTCTGCCAGGATTCCTGCAGCCAGAGCGGAGGACTGGGGGGAGTCAGCCTTGAGGACGCCTGGAGGTTCTGCCTCTGCCAGTGCGCCTGGCCAGGTATCTGGGGTCTTCCAGTATCAACACAGTTGCTGTTGTCCAAACTTCCAAGTATGTGGAATGTGTGTCCTTGTGTATTGCATATGTATATACGTGTACACTGGGTGACTGTGGGTGCACACATGTATACTTGAGTGTACAAACATGCTTCTGTGTGGGCAGGTATGGGAATCTGGATGCATGGGTTTCACAGATGTGAAGGATATATGTACATGTTTTGGGGAAAGTGTTGTGTATGCTGAGAGTACTCAGTAAATATTTGTAGAGTGAATAAATTATTCTATTTCTTCAATTCCATAAATATTTATGGAATAGTTTGATGATAATTAGAATTATAATAAGTAGTAATAATGTAAACAAGGGAAAACTTCCACTAGAATATTTGTTGAAAAAAGGGGCTTGTGCCAATATGTATTCGGGAATTATCCATGAGACACCTACTTCTTTGTAGAAATTTAAGGCCTTCCATTGGATCTAGGCTCACTTTCTGCTGCTCACTACCTGGAACTCTGGGCCACTCTTTTAAAGCTCTCCATCAGATGTTGCTACTCCCACACTGGCCTCATTAGAGGCATTTGTTGTAGAAAATCACCCTTTCTTAATTCCTGGGCTCTTAATTTTATATAATTCTAATATAATTCTGTTGCATTGCCTAAGACTTTTTTTTTTTTTTTTGTAAGGACTGGGGAAAACTGAAGGGAATTACAGCATTGGCAGTAAGACTCTTAATGTTAGATGTTAAATAGTTGTTTTCAGCAACCAACGTGAAAATAAGGTGTATCACTTACGGGACTGCTACCATAGGTGGAAGTGCAGAGGGTGATCCACTCCCTTAATCTCCCAAAGAGTGGGATTCAGTCTCCCCCTAGGAAAACCCCATGTGTGTCTGCAGAGACCCGTCTCCCTCTACAGCCATCCCACCACCTCAGCAAATAGCAGCCATGAGTATGCATAGGAGTTCACAGTTCCCAAAGCCCAAGCTGCTCGCTCTCTCAAGGCCAACTGTCTGTGGGATTTCTGTAGAGCAAATCAGGGTAGGTGATTGCATCCCATGACTGGCCACTTCCTACATCTCTTTTCCAGTATGAAATAAAAGTACACACACCTCATTCTTCCTGGGGGCTTCTGGTCCTAGTGGATAACCCTTGGGATTCAGCCCCCACTACCCACACAGTGCACACATTGCTCCCAGGACAGACAGTAATTCTCATAGGCCTTACAACCTAAATAAGCTCAAGAGAAACACTTCCCGAAAGAATACACGACCTACAGGGATTTTTCCTGGTCCCGAGCGGGATGGTGTTTGCCATTACCAAGCAGTCTTCCTTCTCCTTCTTACCTTTGCCCTTTTCCTGTCCTACGTTGTCCATGGCAGGAACCACTTAAACATATGAAATGGGGCTCATGAGAGTCTGATTCCAAAGAGCTGTCTTTTATCTCCAAACACTACCAATTAGCTCTGCAAAGACCAGAAGTATGCTTTCAATGTGGATAGTTTTAGCTTTTTCTTGGGCCAGACCGAATTCCCCTTGTGGGCTTCCTCCCTTCCTCACCTGTCTTTGCGAGGGGAAGAGAGAGGCATAAAGATGTATTTCCCTATATATAGCAAGCCCTCAGGGAACAGCCGGGAGCAGAAACACTTTCCACTGTAATCATAATTTCACCTTAATTCATATAACAGTTTATAATTTACAAAGAACCTTTACCATCCTCTGCACCTGAGGTTAAAATTTAAAAAAACAAAAAACAAAAACCCCTTTTAAAATAACAACGCGGTTTCACATAAATTGTCTCATGTAATGAGTTATCTGGGACCTACAGAGCACTGGCAACTCTCCCTCCAAAAGAGCATAAGAAGATTCATTTAAGTCTCTCTTGGAGTGTGTCTTGGCAGGGAGATATTTGGGGCTTACCGCGTTTCCCATCCACTTCTGAGGACAGTCACATAATTTCTCATCAAGCTGTCTGTCCCTTCATTGGCAGTTTTGACTTGACCTTACAGCTGTGCATCTCAATTATCTCTAATCCATATGCTGTTAAGATGCTAATGGGGAGAAAAAATGTCATTACCTGAAAAAAACTTCTACGATCCCCACTTTTCTTTCTGTGCTGTGATCTTGCTTGCTTTCCTTCTGAGCCACATGGCAAGGTAAAGGGAACTGACTGCCCTTATTTTACTTCTTAGAAGGTCACTGGTTAGATACATAAAAGGATGCATTTTCCCCTATAAAAAGCAGCTTTAAAGATATTTAAATCATCCAGGTTGCTTTCTAGAAGGCTCCATTATGTAAAACAGCGTTAATGATTGCATAGTATGAACAGGACTGTAGCAAGCCAGACACACAGGGAGGAGAAATGGGAAGGTTTTTATGAGGTTTATAAATTTTGCACCTTTATATATTTAATAAAAAGCTTGTGTCTAAATTATGAGAATGTTCTTGAGAATGAGGCATGGGTTTTGGAACCTTTACTATCTGAGGATATTTTAACTGCAAAATAATAACTTGACTGGAACTTCTTTGAGTGGGTAAGTAGTAAAAATGACAAGGGGCATTCAGAGATGTTTTCATTGTACCCATTCATCATCTGAAACTTTAATGCAGTCAGGATTTACTGAAAGAATAACATACTCCTATATATTAAATGCTGGGAGTGTTATAACTTTGAATGTTCTTGGAAACTATCTATCCAATTACATATGTTCCTTCAGAAATTCAGCTGAGATTACTGGCATTGCGCTTGATAGAAGCGATTTCAGACTATTCCTTTTTGCAGATAATGACTTCTGTGTTTTCTTTCACTTTCGTTGTAGCACAGCTTATGGGTTAGTTATAACTCTGAATCATGGTTATGTGGGATTTTCTGAGGTTGACAAAAACTCCAATTGAGTTGCCTGAGAGAGGAAAAAAAATCAGAAGCCATTCTTTGGGTGGCACATATATTTGAATAACATTGCCGTGTCAAAACCAGCTAATTAAATTAATCACTGTGTAATGAAAAGATATCAAGTTCAAATTCAAAGCAACAACAACAAAGAAGAGGACACATAACAACATGTGTGCATGAGTCTTGGCTGTGCCATTCTGTAGCCTTGGCAAGCGCTGCTCCTTCCCTGAGACTCGGGGTCGTGAGTGGGAAATATGGCAAATTATGTAACAGCATCATTTTGAAGATAATTAAGGCATTGACTATACAAGTTGTCTATGTTTTGTAAATTACAATGACTAATTATAACCATACTTTATTAACTTAAGTAGTATTAATTGAGGTCTTTCTGGGTATTGTGTTAAGCAGTGCATCACAAGAAAAAGATGAAAAAAAGATGCCATTTCTAATTTCAAGGATTTTCTGGTCTATCATATTAATGGTTAGCATTTACAGAGCACTGTGTGCCCAAGAGTGGGAAAGCATAATTTAAAAAAATAAACAGGAACAAAAAGACACTACATACAACAGAGCCTTTGTGTAAGCTGATGATAGGAGCTGAGTTTGCGTCTGGACTTACTGGGGTCCTGGATGGATGCTTCAGAAATCCCTAAAAGCCTAGTACATGCAGAGGCCATATTCCTCCATTCACTAAGAAGGAGACCCTAGCAAGGATCCATGGGGTACACCACTTAAAACCTATACTGTTGGCTGCTTGAATACATTTCAGAGCCCCCCAGTGGCTACAGTTGGGTCTGCCCGGACATAGCCAAACTTGAGTGCAATAGATACTTCCTCACAAGCTCCAGGGGAGCATCTGGGTGGTGTGCTAGGCATTGTGCAGCCTGCAAAATCCAGAGTCAAAGATGGCCATGATAGGGACTGGTAAATCTTATGCCTAGTAGGAGACAAATTATGATGGCTTCTTGAAAATAATTTGTCATCTAAGGTTCTTTAGAAACTAGGTATCTTGATCTAGAAGCCAGTTATATTAAGGTCTGGGTTAAATGCCATTGAATTGGTGACTGATTCAGTCTACTCTTCTGGGAAAACACATATTCAGGAATGGGTATTATTTAAATTTTACAACAAACCATGTGTTGGGTACTATTATCATTTTAAAGACCACAACCTAGAAGCTTAGAGAAGTTGGGTGTATATGTTCTTCTGGTTTGTGCAGCTGGGGTTCTAATACAAACACTGTTCTTAACCACAACATAAATACTTAAATTTGAGGATGAAGTCAAGAGTCTGCCTTGGGAAGTTCCACTGAGGAGGTGACTTGCTTAAACAAAACTCTGAAGAATGAGGAGGCATCCTGTAGGAATGAGAATGGCGTTATCAGGGACAGGGATCTCCTAGGGCAAAGGCACAGAGAGAGCAGCGAGCGGGTGGGGAACGCCATCAAGTCCACATGCTGCTCAGAGGCAAGCATCACAGGGCGTCCATGCCAGCCTAGGTGGCTTGGTTTGCCATGTGAAGGAGTCCGCCCTTTATCCTGTAGGAAGTGGAGATTCAGAGGATTTTTATTAGAAGGATGAGCCCTGAGGACTCTAAAGGATTACAGTATCCCGCAGCTTAAAATACAGCATCCCACGGGAAAGTTGGAGCCCTGCAGGATAAATGAAGAGATGACCCATGACTGTAATTCCTCCTTACTAATGTTTACACAATGGCATAGCCATTAGGAGTATGTATGCAAAGTTTACAGCAGGAAGAGGGCTAGCAGGTGCTGCAGGAAGTGAGAGGGACTCAGTTTTTAACCATGGGGAGGGTGGTGTTCAATTTGGAATTGACTATGATGTCGCTCTTCCTATCAGAAGGAGTGTGACTCCCTGTGCATTCTCCCATGCATGCGTGTGCGCGCATGTGTGTGCGTGTCCCGCCCACCAGAGGAGGAACGTGGTGTCAGTATGAGCAGACAGAAACCTCCATGGTCTTTCTGAACTAAGTGTGCCTGGCATTTCAAAGATCATATTTAAGGCCACAACTCTACGTTAAAGTGAGAACTTGAAACAGTTACAGATAGAGAGTTCTGTTGTTATTCAGTGCCTCTTAAAGAGAAATCACAACTCCTGTGTGGGTAACGTTATGTGGGATGAGAGTGGCATGTAACACAGATCACCTGCAGGAGCTGAATGACGAAGAGGGAGGATTTTTTTCCCCCTAGTTAAGGGTTTTCAGTGTAACTTAGAATTATTAAGTTACGTAGACCATGATAAGTATCAGTTAGCTGGAAGCTTAAACACCAGATACATCAAACAATGGAGTTGTTTTCACTTACAAACAGTCCTTTAAAAAATAATGCCATTGTTGTAATTGAAAATGCCTATAAGGCTTTAAAATAACCTGTTAATGGTAATCACAAGATATGGGAGGCCCTAGGTGAAGTCACTGACAATCAACCACAGACTACTTCAGCTAATAGTTTACTAGTTTACCTTGTAATGACCAATTGGCTCAGCTCCAGTTCTAGAGCCTTGAATAGCAAATGACCAATAGAACAATTTGCTGAAGGACCCATTCAGCTAATGCTTAGTTAACCAAAAAAATTTTTAAAAACACACTTTTTTATTAAACACTTAGGAAATGTATAGCAATTATTTGTGTTTCATGGAGGCTGGCCTAATAACGTTCTATGCAATTTTTGCGTTATATTTTGTGAATTTTGAACTTCACTATAATGCATAGCATGAATGTCAACGATTTTAATGAATGCATGGATTCACTCTCCAAGCGCATTTTAAATCTGATCTTCTGCCTTCCCTGCCTCCCTTAGTCTATGAATTTACTTTCTTGAGTAGAAAAAAAATGAGGGAATTGTGCAGAGCACGTCAGGATTTAGAGCTTGGGAAGGGTTTTGCACAAGTGCCTTTACACACTACCATACCTTGCATTCATCACTCAGACACATATACATGGTACCCATGTAGACAAGGAGGCTCTTCTTTATTCTTGGATCGTCTTTGTAAATCATTCATTATACAGAGTAAGACAACACTGCATTTCTCATCTCAAGTGAGCCCTAGTTATCGAGATAGGATACTCAAGCGTTCTGTCTCCATCACTGTCTCCATCGGTACTGTATAATTTCTGTATCAGTATAAGGTAAGGACTCATTGAATTACCTTACCCTGATGTAAGCTTTCAGGCAGAATCTGTGTATTTCAGAACACAGACCAAAATAAAGATGTATTTCTAATTTCAGATACCTAATCTCTTCTGAAGAACTCAATGCTTTATAGGTAAATGTGTGGGCTATTCTTTATACACAGTGTATAGTGTCATATTTCTCAGCCTGACCAAACAAGGCAGGTCCACGTGGATGGGGGCTTGAGTGTGAATGTTTGTGTAAGGTGTGTGTGTGTACTGATTTGGTGGATGCGTGATATATACAGATAAATGAGTATATTGCCAATCTTGGTGCATATTCAAGTGGTACCGCCCCTTCTCTTGCACTCATGTAAGTAATTTAGTAAATCAACTAGGTAGAGAAGGCAGTCACCTGGGTTGTAAATACACTGAGTGAAGGAAACCTTTCCTGTCGCTTATAAAATATTTAACATTTGTGACCTGCCTGATGGGTGAAATTCACGATACAAAAAATTACACACCAAAAGCGTACTTAACATTAACCATCCTTGAAAAACCAGAACTGCTGTAAATTTTATAATTGGGTTAAGGGAATTTTTTTTTTTTTTTTTTTTTTTTTTTTTTTTTTTTGGCGTGAATCAGCAATTCAACAAATTGGTCATTGGATGAATCACTGAGCTAGTGATTCTTGGTGAACTGGAAATTTTGTGAGGTGATCACCACAGCAGTGTCACAGTGATCTTGCAACACTTATATTTGTATGTTTCCAGGTATTTACACACACGAGTGGATAACTACTTGATTTGGTAGTTATGCTTAATCCACGAGCATTTGTGGATACCATGGATTGGAAATTTGTAAATATGTCTCATGCAGGAAGAAGAGTTCAGGAACAAAAAGGAAAAAGAGTTAGCATTTGAATTAGCAAAGCAAAATTCCCTAGAAATTGTCAGCCTGCTTCTGCTATGTCTCATTGGCCAGAATTGTGGCACATGGTCAATCTTAGCTGGAAAAGAGTCTGAGAAGTGCAAGCTGATATCTTGTCCCATTCCTCCCTCAAACATAACTGGAGTTAGGATTGCAGGGATGAAAAGGAACTTGGATATTGAAAAAGCAACTAGTGGTATCTGTCTGCACGAACTGAAGGTTCTCTTCCTCACTCTTCTGCTCATTTTTTAGTTCATTACTCTGCTGGCTTTTTTTCCCCCCCTTTTCTCTCCCACTGGGTTATATTTTACTTAGAACTGTAGCATTTTGGAGTAGAAAGACTTGGGATCATCTGATTCCACTCCCGTTATTTCACTGATGAGAAAACGGGAGGCTCAAGACTGTGATTACTTGCCCAAGTTTGCACAATGATTTAAAGAAGCCACAAGGAGAGCACAGGCTAGTGCTTCTCCCTCTGAGCAGTGCTGCTGGGGAGGACGGGGGGATCACATGGACAAATGCTCACTTTTATTTTTCCTAAGTAAAAACCCCAGTCACCACCTTCTTTAACTTTTAAATTATCTGCACTTGGCGAATTCAATTTCTAGCCAGCCAAGCACAATTGTAACTCATTGCTAGTCTTTTCTTTTCTTTTTTTTTAAGCTTCCTACACACTTCCTTACAGGATCATGCAGCTGCCAGAATGGGAAGGAGAGTTCAGAGGGGTTTCTCTTCACTTGCTCATCAAAAAGATTCAAGGCCAGTATATAAGAATAACCTCACAGAATACCACCCAAAATCTTTGTCAGAAAAATACCCCAAATAAGACTAGCAGCTTCCTGCCTTATTCTTTTTTTTTTCTTTTTTTTTTGGTACATTTCCTTCCACGAAATGGATGATCTTAGGTCACTTTCTTGCTCTCTCTGTCTTCTGAAGTTGGGAGAGGTTGCACTGGAATTAGGACCTCTGGTTTGGTTGCACATTGGAATCACAAAAGGGAACTGAAAATGATTAATGTCTGTATCTCCAGCCCCCCTCCCCCCCACTCTTTTGATTTTATTGGTTTTCAGTGTAGGGCACTCTTTGCAAAGCTCTCTAGGTGATGCTAACATGTAGCCACTGGGCTATAATAAGCACTAATCTTGCTATTCGGAGTGTGCCCTCCTGACCAGCAGCATCCTCTAACCTGGGATCTTGGGAGAAATGAAGAATTTCAGGTTGTACTCTGGACACGCGGAATCAGAATTTGCAAGAATCTCAGGTGACTCCATATACTGTGAAGTTTGAGAAGCACTGTTGAGATTCCTCTGAGCTCTCTCATGTCATCATTCTGTAATATTGGGTCACTTCCTTGCTCAGAAACCTTCAGTTGCTCCCATGCAGTCGGAATTCTTCAACCTGCTGTTTATGGCTCATCTTAATCTAACCCAGGTGTCGTCTCTCCAGCCATTTCTCCCTTTATGTGTTCCGATCTCTAGATTCCCCTGTTTACTCCTTGCCCATTGCGAACAGCCCTTGGTCAGTTTCTGCCTGGTCAACATGGCTCCCCAGTTCTTGCCCAGCCGTACACGTCTAAGTCCAGCCAGCGCTGGCTTGCCCCGGCCCACCATATGTCACTAGCATTTACTCTTTCTGCTCTGATTGGTAAGTTGCTGGAGGTATCTGGAATTACCACTGGATTTCTTTTCCTTACCTCCCTGCTTATACTGAAAGGTCCTTTAAGACGAGGATTATATCCTGCTCATCCTGGAATCTCAAGTGCATGCTTAAAAAAATATGGTGAACATCCAAAATACTAACAGAACTTGCTGGAGGGAGAGTTAGATGAGGTGGATTTTATAACCCCTGATGGCGTAACCTTCTCTGGATGTCAGGGTTTTTTTGTTTGTTTTTAAGGTTTATTTATTTGAGAGAGAGAGGGAGAGCCTGAGTGGGGGAGGGGCAGAGGGAGAGAAGTTAGAATCCCAAGCAGACTCTGGCTGAGCCTAGAGCCCGACATGGGGTTCTAACTCATGACCCATGAGATCATGACCTGAGCTGAAACCAGGACTCAGGTGCTTAACCGACTGCACCACCCAGGCACCCCCTCAGTTTTCTTTTTTAAAGATTTTATTTATTTGACAGAGTGCACAAGCAGGGGGAGAGGCATAGGGAGAGAGAGAAGCAGACTCTCCACTGAGCAGAGACCCCAAAGTGGGGCTCAATCCCAAGACCCTGGGATCATGACCCGAGCTGAAGGCAGATGCTTGACCAACTGAGCCACAGATGTCCCCTCAGTTTTCTCATATAAAGGAATTGAGGTGCCTCCCATCTCTGATAGTCTGAGTGTAGGACTTCGTCAGGACCTGGTGTTATGGAGATCATGGTCTCTGATGACTGAGTCCTTAGTTCTTACGTATTTACCAGGAACCGCGCACGCATGTGAAGCGTTTTTAACTTATTCAATCCTTCACGTGGGCTTTAAATACACTGTCTTACCTTGTCCTTGAAAATAAGCACTGCCCCCTAGGTTTGAAGCTGAATGAAATCAGGATGAATTCAGTAGGAATCAGGCAACTGAATGAGCGAGAAACCGAAAAAACTTGGCTTGGTCTTTCCATTACCTTGTTTGGTTTTCGAGGGAATTGTGATCTTTTGTGTCGTAAGGATATGATTTGGGATCAGTTGGAAATGTGTGGTTCTTGCCCTGCAGACCTTTTTGCCCTGATTGAACACAGCTGTCTGGTTAACCATAATAAGCAACCCTGTGAGGGAGACGTACGGGCATTAGGGTTGCTCCAATTTGGAGCTGATGAAGTAGGCTCGGAGAGGTGAAGTGATTTGCCAGTAATTTGCAGTGTTTTTCGAAGGGCTGTTTTTGGTGCTGTCGGCTTCAGAAGCACCTGGGGTACTTATCAGCCCTGCAGAGTCCTCGGCCCCATGGCGGCCAGAATCTTGTGGCTGAGGCCCAGGATCCTGTCAATTTGATGATCCCCTGAAGCAGTTCTTAAGCATACTGAAGTAGGAGAATCACCTTGTTAGGAGATGTTCTCTGTCCCTATAGAGAATGAATCCAAGACTCAGGGTTATCACACTGTCTCCCTTCCGCTGAAGGACTTGGAAATGGGGTGTGTTATCACAGTCACAGGAGGAGCTTTTAAGAAAGGTCGCCTCACTAAGTGCCACACTAGGCCAAGTGACACAGATTCTCCATGAGCAGCTGGGAATCTTTATTTTTGAATAGTTGTGTAGGTGACTTTGATACTCAGCAAGGCTTGGGAACGGCTAAGTGGAAGCTAGCCTGGAAGATTTTTAAATGGCTGTGGTCAGCAGAGAGAATAATTTGTAATTGGATAATGGGATGCATTTGAAATGGATTCTCCTACAGGCTGTCTCTGCCTACCTTCCACTTTACCTCCTCTAGAAAAGCCTTTTCCCTGGTCGACAGAAGTACACTGAAGCTTGTCCAAACTCCTTAAAGTCTTGACAGCAGAGAGCAAAGCTGAAGGAGTTTTCCAGACTCTGGTTTATCTGAGGCCCTGTCACTCATGTCATGCTCCCACTTTAGGGGCCTGGGCTACACCCAGGTGGTGGCCTCAGCCAGTAGCTTCTGGGGTAGCACTGCTGGTGTCCCCCAGGAACAGCATTCCCTCTCCCATACAGCAGGAGATAAAAATGGAAAGAACAAGCCCTCACGTTTTATAGCACTTTTCCATTCACAATGCACATTCACCTTTTTTTATCTCATTAATCCCCACAACAGACCCGTGAGATAGATGTCATTACACACATGTTACAGATGACGAGATTAAAGCCAGGAGAGGAAAGGTGCCCTGCTCAGTCATGGTTGCTGAATCACAGAACCGAGCAGACGACCCCGGGGTTCCGGTGTCAGGCCCACTGCTGTCCCCACAGTGCACATCGGCAGCCATATTCCCTCAGTAGCCCTGATGAAGCAGGTCTTTTATGCTCATTGGCAGACGGCAGAGCTGAAGTGAGAAGTGATAGGCCCCAAATCACACAGCTACTAAGTGGGAGGGTCAGGATTCAAACCCAGAACTCTCCAGCTCTAAAGCTAACTGTTCTCCTTCATGACTCTGTCACTGTCTCTGAAGGTTTGACTCATCAAACATTTTGATATTGATCCATGGTGAGAAGTCCTCAGGTTCAGTGTGTGCGCCCACACACGCCTATTTGTGTCCGCACAGACGTGTGAAATCCAAAGTTTGTTTTCACGATTACTCTACTGCCATGTATTCCAGTTTCTATTTTATCCTGAAATGCTGGGCATGACCCATTAAACGTGTTTCATAACGCACCGAAGGGCCATGACCTACACCTTGAAAAGCATTTCCGAGCGCTCAAACATTTGCTCGTGGCATTTATTTACGTCTTTTCTATTTGGTCAAAGCATATGTCCAGAGACTGACAGAGTTCTTAGGGGGTCAGCCTTGGGCCTGACCAGCTTGGGCACCCCTGCCCAATTCCTTCTTGGCTTGTCCTGGCCCCTTGGGCAGGCCTCGGGCTCCTGGCTGCCTCCCAGACCACAGAGGCGGGGTTCCGAGGGCCAGTGGCACGGGGTTTCCATGATAATGAGCACACTCTTCACAGCTTCCCCTTTCTTGACGACTGTGAGCAGTAATAAACATGTGAGCAAACAGGGAGAGTTTAGTGTGTTTATTGCAGCTATTGAGAAAATAATGTGATAATAAACAGGGCCGGTAATGGAAATTGCTTCTAAGAATAAAATTATGTTGTTATGAGTTACGCGCAGCCCTGAGAAAGCATGTCGTGTCTCCGAGTGGGAACTGCCCGGCTGGTTGGCGTTGTTCCGCTGGGCCTCCCGCCTGGGATCCCCGCTTCTCTCTCTGCTCGCCAATTTGAACTTTTAGCCTCATTGACTTCTTGGCATTGCTGATCTTTGGAAACTGGGCGGCTTGGGTGGCATTGCATTTTAATTAGTGCATTTAATCCCCTGGCCTGCGTGGCGATGCCGGTTACCTTTCTTTGCAGAGTCTCATTAGGTCTGGATGAGGAAACTCTTCTTTAGTGTATGATGAAGGAATTAACCCCGAGCACAGTTTAAATGGTCTATGTGGAAGAGAATTGCCTTTTTTATCAGCTAATAGCCTATCCTGTCATTAACACAGGCGTACGAGTAAAATGAAAGTTTGAGAGCTTAGCTCCTGTACTAATTAGAAAGAAAATTACAGAAAAAATGTCAGCTTTGAAGAGCTGGGTTGGCTTTGATGACACCCAGACTCTCACAGGCTAAGAACAAAATGCCTTTAAACCTTTTCCTTCAGACTTTGTACATAATGTTGCCTTACACCCTGTCTTTTCACACCCTGTCTTTGCTCACGTTCCTCTTCTGGCTGGGATTCTTTCAAGTTCCTGCCTTCACCTGTCAGATGCTTACTTCTCTCTCAAGGTTTCTCCCAACAATGACATCCTACCAGAAGTCACACCAAACCCCATGGAGCGCTTTCTTCCCTACACAATTCCCATATTCTATTGATGCTTTTTTTCGAGGACTTTTTACGGTCTCCAGTTAGTAAGCTGATTGCATCATATCCCTTATTAGATCATAAGCTTGTCAGTTCAGACTGTGGTTCTCATTCGTCTCTGTTCCCTTTACGGAGTGTGGCCCAAGGTACAGCATAAGCCAGCTGGGTATACAATGTGGAAGGAGATCCAAATGAAGTGGGCTTGACTCTCGGCTCTATCCTGTGTGCTGGGGCTGGTGCTGGGGTGAGGCAAGGCTCGTGGCCTGCACCTGCAGTGAGTCTGTCCTGAAAGTTTGCGCCCTGGGCACCTCTCTTGTCTTACTGAAGTCCTGGCCTTGGTGAGGGGACTGGGAAAAGGTTGAGGGTAGCTCTTGAAGAGGCGTTTGCTGGATTCCTTTTGTGAAGACAGTTTAGTCTTCTATGATCAGGATTTTTATAATCAGCACAAGAGAGCCCCCCAAGCTCTACTGTCATCCTCTTAAGGGCCCTATTTCTGCGTCTTCCCTCCTTACCCAACCCAGCAGATCTCCTGTCCGGTATTGATATAGCTGTGGTTTCACTTGCATGTCTCCGTGCTTGCTCATCCTCGGTGCTCTGTCCTGACCCCTCATCGGTCCCTTGCCTGGGATACTGCAGAGCTTCCTTGCCTTTGGAAGCCCCCTACCCTTGGCCCCATCCATTCTACCTACGTGTCACAGTGTGTCAAGCTCTGGGTCTCTTCCTTGTTCCCTTCGTCTTCCTCACTGCATGGCAGGGAGAGACCAAGTCCCCAGAGACTTCAAAAGAGGAGATCACTAACACATTTGTGGATTTTACAGACTTCCTATTTAAGCAGTGATGGCAGATCAGAGTGTTTAAACCAGAATTATAAATTTAGGATGATTATATCTTGATAACATGTTAGAATATTTGATAGAGTTTTGTCTTTAAGGTAAGGGTGAATTTATTATTCATTTGTTTATTCATTCAGCAGTGCAAGGGGGTCTGGTCTAGATTCATCAGGAGACAAGGCTGACACTGGCCCTGTCATCATATTCCTCACGCTCTACAGAGAGGAGGCAGAGTCCACCAGGACACAACCCTTGACCTAGAGCCTGGTGAGTTGTATAAGTGCCATGAGGAAAACAAACAGGGTAGGGTAGGGAAGAGCTGCGCTGGGCCCTCAGAGTTGGTGGCATCTGTGCCAAGACCTGAGGATTGGAGGAAGCTGCCAAGGGAACTGCCACAGCAGAGCGAGCACAGCAGCTGGAGACTGGGACTGTCTCGATGGTCTGAGGAGCAGGAGGATGGCGTGTGACAGCTAGAGGACAGTGAGTAAGGGCAAGAGTGGCTCCAGAGGGGACTGGTGAGGCAGGCAGAGGCCAGGCTCAGCAAGGGCTTTGGACTTTATTCCTGGTGGATTGGAAACACTTGAAGGGCGTTGCCCAGGAGAGTGGCGTGATTTTATTCGCTGTCTCAGTGATTACTCTGGCTCGACTAGGTTATTAAGGGCCCAGAGTGCCACACAACCACCCACACAGGTAACTACCCTTTTGGACAAAACACAAGGTTCTGTAACATAGAAAATGTATGGAAGACTCTCTAATTTGTAGATATTCTGTTATCTTTCTTCATGTCTAGAAACTTACCTTTAAATAAGTAAATAAATAAAAGCCCTGCTTTTCGTTTGGAGTAAAAATTTATGGCACTCTTAGAAATAGTTGTAAATATTTTTTCTTTCTCTCCTTCTTTGTCATCAAGTTCATGACACTTCTGTGCTGTTCTACACAAAGACAATATATGCTTGGGTTTTGCCTGTGTTCTTCTCCAAGAAAATTGAATGCAAGTCAAGTGGCTGAAGGAGCGATACCATTTCTTTGAATTTGTCACAGAGAAGAACATGTTATTTACTGATGTCCAGTTTTTTTTGGTGTTTGGAATAGCAAACATCTTTAGAGATAAGAAGAAACTTTCACTGATCTTGAACATCGTCTAATATGAGACACTGTCTTGGTAAAAATAATGTCTGGCTCCTAGTGTCACCAGAGGAGAGGTAGCAACGATAGTCCTCGATGCCCAGTTGAGTACGTTTTATAACACCTTCCATAGTCCCACCCCGCTACCCCCTAAGTCTCTTCTTTCTCCTTTGGTCTGAGACAGGTGGGTTCAGGGAAACAAAGATGAGGTATTTAGGGGGAAAGTGGGTAAAAGAAGTGTGTGTGTGTGTGTGTGTGTGTGTGTGTGTGTGTGTGTGTGTGTTTCAGTTTCTTCCTGTGAATGGTATGGGTTGGCTGAAGAGTGATGCCTCCACTATAAGTTAGTGGTTTCCTAACTAGGCTGATAAGCTCACCTGGGCAATTGGTTGGAAGGACATTCCCATCCAGTTATGGGTTGAATTGTGGTTCCCACACCCTCAGATTCCTATGTTGAAGTCCCTATCTGTGGTGTCTCAGATGTGACATTTTTTGGAAAGGTCATTGCAGAAGTAGTTGGTTAAGTTAGAATGGGATCATGCCAGATTAGGGTGGGTCTCTGTTCCAATAAGACTGGTGTACTTATTAAAAAAAAAAGAAATTTGGACACAGGGGTGCACACACAGGGAGACTGTCATTTGAAGATGAAGGCAGAGATTGGGGTGATGCATCTACAAGCCAGGGAACGCCAAAGATTGCCAGCAAACCACTGGAGTCCAGGAGAGAGTCCTGGAATACACTCTTCCTCACAGTCTCAGAAGAAACCAATCCTGCCAACAGCTTGACCTTGGACGTATAGTCTCCACAACTGTGAGATGATGAATTTCTGTTGTTGAAGCCAACTGGTTTGTGCTACTTTGTTAAATCTGCCCTAGGAAACCGCTACACAGTCCCATCCAGCTCCCACTGAACATCATCTCTGGGGGACGGTCCATGGAGACAGACTTTTCATAGCCCTTGAGTGGCTTCTGAGGATGGGGTAGAGCTGGGAAGCACAGTTCTATCTCCTTGGCTGTCCCTGGACATCCACAGATGCATTCACATTTGAGCTCCTGCTGTCCCCACTGACTGGTCTTCAGGATTCTTGTAGGATGTGTGGACATATTGCAACCATGAATGAATCCATCAGGATGGGACTGTTCACCTATTGAAACAGACATTCGTTGACATTCCTCTTGTTAAAAAAACAAAACAGAACAAAACATACACACGCACACACACACACACACACAAAACGCTGGTAGTATCACATACAGAAAAGCCAAACCTAGAAGTGCATTCTCAGCACCTAGCCTTGCACTGACCATGCACTTGTGTAAAGCTTGTTAAAGACGACAGGCTTTCTAATTTCTTGAATAATGTGCTTTGGAAACTATGGTTCCTAGGCTGTTAGCTAACTAGAAAAAGATTGCTCTTCATTCTAAATGTCTGTGACACTCTGTATTCTCTCAGAATTCTACCCATATATAGAAACCAAAGGCTGGAGGGAGCTTTTCATTTTTCTTTCAGCCAGTCTGACCTCCAAGACCAGCCCGCTTGCACACCAGCACCACCTTTCCTAGAGTTATCATCACAGAGTTGTTTTTATTAGACTCTGGGTCTCTGGAACCTGTGGTCGTCTTCAGCTCACCCTTTGGGTTGGAATTTATCAAGCTTGTTCTGAGCCCAAGGTGATTTCTTTTTTTCCTCCTGCGAGTTTGGTAAATTTCTGCTCAGCCATTTTTATACTGTCAAAGCATGACGCGTAGTTATCGCGCTCTGAAAATTGTTTAGATGCTTGCCACCCACCTCCAGCCAAATAACAGGAGCTAGTTTTTTTTAAAGTAAAAATTTTCCATGGCCTCCTTTGAGTGCAAGAACTGCTTCTTTGTCACAGTGGGAGATTTTCCCCTTAGCCTGCGGTGATACAGAAGAAGGTGCGTGGGCTGGAAAAGACAGACTCGAGTTTGAATCACACTTTTCCAACCACTGTTATGTGATCTTGGGCAAGATTCTTAACTTTCTTCCCAAACCTTGTTGTCCTCACCTATAAAGTGGGGCAACACCTGTTAAGTTCATGGTGAGGATTGGCGTTTATGCATTATACAGTGGGGTATGGTATAGGCTGGCCATCCTCAAACCTGGATGCTCGTTAGAATCACCAGGGAGCTTTTAAAGCAAAACTGCCTCTCACCCCAGACAAAATGAGTATGATTCTCTGGGGGGTAAGGCTACACATCTGAGTTATTTTATTTTATTTCATTTAAAAGAGAGAGAGAGAGGGGCGCCTGGGTGGCACGGCGGTTAAGCGTCTGCCCTCGGCTCAGGGCGTGATCCCGGCGTTATGGGATCGAGCCCCACATCAGGCTCCTCCACTGTGAGCCTGCTTCTTCCTCTCCCGCTCCCCCTGCTTGTGTTCCCTCTCTTGCTGGCTGTCTCTATCTCTGTCGAATAAATAAATAAAATCTTTAAAAGAGAGAGAGAGAGAGAGAGCGAGGGTAGCGCAGTTGTTAGGTGGCTGCCTTCGGCTCAGGGCGTGATCCTGGCATTCTGGGATCAAGTCCCACATCGGGCTCCTCCTCTGGGAGCCTGCTTCTTCCTCTCCCACTCCCCCTGCTTGTGTTCCCTCTCGCTGGCTGTCTCTCTGTCACATAAATAAATAAAATCTTAAAAAAAGAGAGAGAGACAGAAAGAGAGAGTGCATGTGTAGGGGGAAGGGCAGGGAGAGGGAGAGAGAGACTCTCCAGCAGATTCCCAGCTGAGTAAGGAGCTTGACGTGGGACTCAATCTCACAACACTGAGATCATGACCTGAGCCGAAATCAAGAGTCTGATGCTTAACTGACTGAGCCACCCAGGCACCCCTACACATCTGAATAATTCTAATTGTTCCAGGATATTTGGAAGCCCAGAGAATGTTAAGAACACGTACATCTAGCAAAGATGGACTTCAGAAACATCCGCTAAGTGAAAGATGCCACAGAAAAGGCGACACACAGTGGGATTGCGTTAATATGATATTCTAGAAGTGGCAAAACTCTAGATCAGATCAGTGATTGTCAGGGTCGGAGAGTTGGGGAGGGGGATGATTACTGCAAAGGGGCATAGAGGAATGTTTTGGGGTGAAAATGTTTGCTATATTGATTTGCCAATACTCATTCACTTGCGTATTTCAAAAAGTAAATTTTATTGCATGTGAATTATACCTCAGTAAAAAAGAAAACTAGTCGGGTAGGTCCTCGATAGCCATTATTTTGAAGATGAGATGCTGAGGATGATGATGTAGTAGGAAGAAGGTAGCTGGTGTTTGAAACCAATTTCCAGAGGTGGTTTTTTGTTTTGTTTTGTTGGCAAGGACCAGCTTGAAACTCTTGAGGCATCACAAGATAGGTAACCATAAATCCGTAATTTGAAATGTGCACGTTAAAATGAATGCATTTGACATGCTTTTTATTCCCGATGTTCAGGTAAGCATGCCGAATGGGGCTTGCTGACTCTTTCATTACTAATGAAGAATAAATACCAGATGATTGGAGAGAGTGTTAACATGCGGATGAACATTGGGAGTGTTTTTGAGCCGAGTTATCCAAACTCTCTGAGGCTTTCAAGGAAAAAAAAAAAATCACAGAGAAGCAAAGACTCATGGGAATTCCTTCCTGAGTCCCTCTTCTGTTAGGGAGGGCGGAATGGTGTTTTCTTTTGCTCAGACTTGCAAAGGAAGCTTCAAGAGCATGAAATATCTGAAGAGCAAATATGTGGGAAGTAGATATCAGCACACACGTCTGGTGGAGGTTTCAGTCTGAGATGGGCCAGGGCTCTTGCTCACGTGTGATCACACACATCCTGCCCTCATCTGCGGGTGAGTAGAAGGCGGGCACACATCTCCCCCGGGTTCTTTGGGATTGTGGCTCTCTAGCATAGAACAGGTCAAAATGTTCCTCCCCTTTTCTTCCAGTTGTTTAACCTTTGACAGGTGACTTAAGCTTTCAGAGTTAGCTTTCTCACCTAAAATATGGGGGGGGGGATGCTACTTACTCTCTAGGGCTGTTGGATGAGACAGAGCTTGTGTGTGCAAAGTACGTGCTCGGTATCTGCTGCCTGCCACTGAGGCCACTTCCATCCCAGGCACTGTCCCTTAGGTTGATCTGTTTTAATTCATTTAGTTTTTATCACAACTCTATGAAGTAGGTGTTGTCGTTGTCCCATTTTATGAGCAAGGAAGCTGAGCGGAAGGAGGTTGGTAAATTCAGTGAAGGTTAGATGGAAACAGCCTGGCTCCAAATCCTCCGCTTTAGCCACTTGGTTCTGGTTGCCGTAAGTTGTGGGAATCTGCAGAAAGTCCAGTATCCTTCATTAGTCCTTGGGGAGGACCGATTGCCCTGGAATGGCAGGTCCTGGGCTCATCCGTGTGCAGGTGCGCGTGTATTTCGGGAGGCAGTTTGCCCAAATGCAAGGCAGTGAGTGTTGCAGTGAGGCCTAAAGCCCTGGGATAGAATTCCTGTCTTTCCTTTCCTAGGTGTTTTTTGTTTTTGTTTTTTAAGATTTATTTATTTATTTGAAAAGGGAGTTGCAGAGAGAGAGAGAGAGAGAGCACAAGCAGGAGGGGCAGAGGGAGAGGGAGAGAGACTCTCAAGCAGACTCTGCACTGAGCATGGAGCCCAATGTAGGGCTTGATCCTAGGACCCTGAGATCATGACCTGAGCCAAAACCATAAGTTGGATGCCCAATGGACTGCACCACCCAGGGACTCTAAGGCTTTGGGTTTTCAACTGTGAACAGGGTTCAGTGACCTGCAACAGGGTCTTTGCACTTCATTCTCTGTGCATTCGGAACTCACTCCCACAGAACCTGTGCTCTCTTCCCCAGGGAGAAATCAGGCTCTGAATTCCCGCCCCGAGTCCCCATGCTGGATGTGGAGGTTGGGACCCCTGGAGGAGGTGATTCTTAAACTGGATTCCAGCCCTCCGTGTGGTTTGGAGTGGGAGGATGGATGCTGTTTCCCACACAATGGATTTCACCTTCTTTCAGAAACCATTCTTCTGTAACCTAATGATATGTCTGGCTCTGGCTCCTGCGATTAGGCTTTGAACTCCTAGGGTGTTTGAACGGGTGTCATCCATTCCTGTCTCCTCAGCCCCTAGCTTGGTTCTCTGCACAAGCAGGGGCTTTACAGAAAAGTCCACTGAAACGCACGAAGTGCATTTGGATCACAGAAACACCAAGACAACGGCTGGACTGAACTTTAACAAAAGCCCTGCCAGGCCTGGGTAGAGGTCATTCTTGAAAGCTTGTGCGGGGGGGGGGGGGGTGTTGGAGGTGGAGGCGGGCTTATTCTCTCTGACAAATAGACGGAGACTATTTGCCTGTACCCTTGGGGTTTAATCTTTTCTTCTGAATCTTGAAAGCCCATGGCGTTGAGTGCTGAAACACATTACAGAGCAATTGTCCTTGGAGCTCAAGTTCCCTTACAATTCTTTTCCTGGGAGGCTCCTATGATGGGCTCTGACATTACTCCATGAATCATAGACACTTCTGCCTCGGGCTCTTAGAAGTGTTTTTCACCGGCCTGGGTCTACCAAGAAATAGGACTTCATTCCCCTTTCTGTACAGCTAATGCGCTCATCTTCAAGGAAGGCCTTCCCTCTGCCTCCACCTCCAGGAATGTGTAATCAAATACAGAAAAGGCCAGAGACAGGAGATGGAAACACCACGGGATCAGAGCTCATTGGAGCAGGGCAAGAATATGATTCTGAGAATCCCACATTCAAAGAATGTGAGGTCAGGAAGCAACTGGGGATGGGAGGCCTGGCGTAACAATGCAGGAGCCTTGCTTCCCTCCTGATTGATGGCATTGCTCACCATCCCCAGCTAGCCCGGGCTGTAGTGTTTCTGGGTGCATGGAGTTCTGGAATGGGGGTGCTCCCCGGCCCCATGTCCTTTCTCCTGCTGTTCCCTGTTTAGAACAACCATCCCCATTGCCCTTTGCCTGGCTCTCCTTTTCCCCACAATTCTCTATTGTTTAGACCGGACATTGATTTGACTGGAAATTCTCTGGCACTTCTAGCCCGTTCGGATGTTCCACTTCTGTGCTCCTGCTATGAGAACACACCAAACTTGTTCATTAGTTATTTGTGTCCAATGGGGAGTCCTGAAAGGGCTTTCAGTTGGGGAATGACATGGCCAGGACTGATTTTCAGAAAGGTCACTCTTCTATCTGCTCTAGGAAGCGTGGCTGCGAGAGTGCAGAGCTGGGGCCGGGGCAGAGGTGGGAAGCCATGGGAGGGGTGCACAGG
This sequence comes from Ursus americanus, assembly GCF_024610735.1. Classification (NCBI taxonomy): domain Eukaryota; kingdom Metazoa; phylum Chordata; class Mammalia; order Carnivora; family Ursidae; genus Ursus; species Ursus americanus. Next base: position 75,347,829 of record NC_142133.1, read on the forward strand.
GGCTGAAACGAAGGTTTGCAGTGAGGACAGAAGATGAATCCTGCTACTTGTTCAGAGGTGGTTCCGGGCGAAGGAAGTACCCAAAGCACTGCTTACACCAGGGTTGGCCAGCTGCTCGCGGGAAGCCTCTAATGAGTGGAATCCAATGGAGCAGGGGACCTTCAAGGGTTTCCTACTGACGGGTAGTCTGGCTGCAGAAGTTCTCAACAAACAAGGCAAAGACACTTGCTCTGGATTTTGCTGAGGAATTTCTTAATCCAGGTGTAAAATGCAGGCACGGCGAACGCCTGAGCTCGCTGAGGGCAGCGTGTCTCCTGACCTTCCAGCATTCTCCTGGAGGTCCACGCCAGACAGGCCGCAGTCCCCCAGGGACAGGCAGCACGGGGCTCAGCGCGTTCTTCCAGGGGCCTTTGCTCCCACTCTTCCCGCGGCCTCAAGGGGTTCAGTCAGGTTCCCGCGTAGCCTTAAAGGCGCAGCCCAAATGCCTCCTTTTCAGAAAAGTCAGATGTGCTGTCACTCCCTCTTTGGTATCCTCAAAGCTAATTTTAAGGCAAGTGTCATGTTTTGCTTTGTTTTCCCTTGTTGGAGTTGAGTAGGCATATAGTTTATTTTTCCTTGCTCCCTGATAAACACTTTCGTACCCCACTCCCTGTAACCCCAATCTGACAGAGTACTTGTACACGGCAGATGCTCAGAACTGTTCTTGAAGTGACTGAGGGAGAAATGTCAGTCCTGGCCTTTCTGAGCGACGAAGACCACGGCCACCTTTCCTCAGTGAGAGAGTCAGGAAGGATCATTCTTTTAGCCTCTTTTGCTAAGAAGATCCCAGGAGATTTGGGATGGTGATAAAGATCCCTAGACAGACTCGGGGACAGGGGAACCAACATAACGAATGAATGTGTGTGTGTGTGTGGAGGAGGAGGGAGGGGAGGGGGCACAGGAACGGAGAGTAAGCAGGGCAGTGTGCACAAAATAAGTGCTCAGTGACTTGTACGTTCTCCTCGACCCCCCAACCCCCACCCTGTATGGGACAGGTGACAGGCAGACAGTAACACCAGGCACGGCCGCTTGGCAAAATGCCTCAGAATCCCCCCACCCACATTGGTTCTGGAATGGGCCTTGTATCTGAGCCTAAGATTTCTGCCTCTCTCTGAAATGACCTTCAGCCACGTGTTGTTCGAGCATCATTATCCAATCTTGGTGCCAACCCCAAGGTTCAAAGGCCTGGCCCACCATTGCATCCTGGCTTGCCAGATCACATCTCTGGTTTTTTTCATCTCTGACTCCTCCAGACTTATTTCCCTACAGAGGTCATCTTGGAGGAGCTGCCTAACTTTGCTTGGCTTTGGTTTTTTTCAAAAGCCCCTTCTGTTCTGATAATCTGGGGCTATATTTTAATCACCACAGCTTGAATGCTTTTCCCCACATAGGGCCCCTTTTAGGAGCAAAGCAGATGATATTACTTTGGGAAATAAGCCGAGGCACATGTCATTCCCTGGGAAGCTTCTCTGCTTCACGATGTAGAGTTCCTTCTGCTTTCCCTCCATTGGTGAATGGACCTCCAGTCCATTGACGAAACTGGACTGCATACCCAGAGACTTGCACCCTGTCTTATTGTCCACAAAATCTTTTCAAGAAATCCCATAATCTTGGCTTTAGCCATCTATAATGAGAAAATGTTGCTTTCCAGGAAGGAGGCTTTCCTTTAACATTTACACAAAATAAGTCAAGGGATGTGAGACAATTCTAAGATTGTCTCCTTGCCCTATGAAAAATAGTGTGCAACACTGACTAGAACTGAGCTTTCCAGCAGAGACGATGTGGAAAGTATTTCTTTCCATCATCAGAGGCCAGTCTACCAGCAGACAAATAGAACAGCTTACAAATAATTCAGTTATGTTCCAAGTTTGCCTATTAGCAGTTCTTGAAATGAATATCCCAGAAATCTTTGAGAATGGGGGCATGCAAGGGAAGGGACTATCCCAAGGGCAGGGCTGGCATCCTGAGGCCCGCTGATCAGGGTCTGGAGCCTGGATCCTGTGGAGAGTTTTCATCCAGAAGTGACGGGTCATGTCAAGGTCAAAGCAATAGTGAATATTCCCATCCTCATGTGCTATATCATCAGCCAGTGATCAGCTGACATCCCTTCTGCATTCCTCCCTTTATGGGGCAGCTGTGAAATTTTCAGGATTGCCTTCCTCCTCAGTTCCAGGAATAGCCTCTGATTTGCCTAATTAATCAGGAAGATCTTACTGGCCTGCCATAGTAATTGGTGTGAGCTGCTCAGGCCTAAATCGATGACTGCTTGGCTGTCTTCTGGCCATGAGGATTGATAGTGTCATGGCCTCATGGTCCATTTCAGGTCATTGTTATATAAGGGAAAATGTGTTGGAAAATTTGGAGAGTATCTTCACACTCTCTCTGATCTTTGAAAAATACTACAGTCATTTTGCTTCTTTAAGCCTGAAAATGAACTCTGGACAAAGAGAAAAACAGAGCTAAATGACTAACAAAGAAACAGCCTGAGGCACTGGATTCAGGCAACCGGGAGGTCTCCTTTACCTCTGGACTTCAGAGGATAGGAACCAAATCATTTATTCAGTATTTAAATTAGCTATATTGGTCTTTCTGTTATTTGCAACAAAAAATAAACTAACCAATATAGGGAGGGGGTTATAAACTTGGGGGGAGAGGAGGTAAAGTCAAAGACTTCCTTATGACAAGGTTGCCCAAGGACTTGAAGGAGTTTCCTAGCAGAGACAAAAGCATGTGAAAGGCAAGGAGACAATGGTGCACTTTGGGAAATTGTCAGTGGTTGTAGGTCTGGATAGCTTGTTCCTCCGGGAGGAGTAATCATTGGACATTGAATTCCCTGAGGACTCCGTGTCTTCTTCATCTTTGAGTCTCTAATGCCCAGCACAGTGCCTGGCACATAATTCATGGGTGAATAAATTAGTGTAGGAATGGATCTCTTAACCATCCAGGCCCTGAAGATCAGCGGGTATAGAAAGGGTTTTGGAAAGGCAGCAGTGAGCAACACTGGAACAGTCAGTTGCCAAGTTCAAGACAGAATGATAAGACTCAGTTCCTTCTGGTGACACAGTGAGCTGGAGAGATCCTGAAGAAATTCGGACACCAGAGGACCTACAGTCCGAAGAGCAATCTTAGAATGTGTATTTGTAGAGGTAGTGCCAGGTAATCAGATCCTTCTTAGAGGTGCTCCATTAAGAGACTTGCAGGCTCGCAGGGATTGCAGATCGGCCTGGTGAGCATGTTTCCTGGAGGTGGTGGGATGGCTCAAGCCCTGTGGGGAGCGACAGTCCTGTAAGATTACTCAGAAGTCGGTTCCAAGGGCTCTGGCCCAAGGACTCCCGGAGTAATTATAGTATCAACTGCATGATCAGTGCCAGCCAGGCCTCCTGGAGCCTGAAATCAATCTCTATCATTTTGCTTTTATTTCTTCACCAACTGCAGTACAGAAATCAACTGGGGATAGCCTAGACTTGCACAGGGGCTTATCTCTTTTGTGGGCATCACTGAAATCAGAGAGCTCAATTAAGTCATCCAGTTGCCAATATAGAATCCACTGATTCCTGGTGAGAGGATCTGAGATCCTGCACTTGCTCTCCAACCGCTGGGCGTCTCGCTCCATCAACCACCCACTTCCTCCTGTTTCCGAGCCTCATGCTTTGTCTTGATGCCTTGCTTTGCAACCATCTCTATCTTAGCAAACACACAATCCCCACTTCTCCTTCAACCACACTCTTCTCTAGCTTGTGCCTTGCTTTCCTCCTTTACGTCTCTCCCCAAATCCTCAAGAGATAGTGTGGGTCTGGAATCTAGGTTCACCATCTGCAGTTCTGCACCTTCGTTCTGAGACTGTGTGCACTGGCTTCTGTCCTGACCACTCTGCAAAACAGCTCTCACCAGGGGCAACCATGACTTCCTGGGTGCCACCAGATTCATTGGACATTAAAATGCTGAAGATATAGATGGCAATACAATTATCATCAAACTGACAGGCTTTCCAGAACCTTTTAGAGAAAATGGGGTGGGCAGTAGGAAAACACACATAGTATGACTCTCCCTGAAGACCTGAGATGAGGTGCTCTAACAAGGAGACAGCTTTACACATTTGTTCACTTACAGTCAGTGGGGCCTGGAGAGGCAAAACAGTCTGCTGAAGGTTAGGGTCAGTGTGTTAGGACTTGAACCCAGGTCTTTTGATTATAAACGTGTATGGAGGACTCACTGTACCCCAGGCACTGCTCTAAGTATTTTACAATTATAACTGTCACAGTAACTCAATAAGTAGATGCTGTTACTCTCATGCTTATTTTATAAGTAATAATACTGAGGTACAGAGTGGTAAGTAACTTGTCCAAGGCCACAGAGCTAGAAATGGCACAGATGGATGGGACTCCAGAACCCTTAACTACTATGCCATGCTCCCTTTCCATTGTCTTACCTTTTACTGTTTATCCCAGACCTTCTTAACCAAGGTGTGACATGCCTCAGGTGGTTAGAAGTGGTCCTAGATATTCATCGCCGCAGCCCAGGGACAGCTGGATGGGACTTGGCACAGTCATAGTTTCTTACTGGTTCACTTTTGCTGGTAGTGTCCTGACTCTATTCCAGTGGGTCACACAAATGTAAATTTTCATGATTGACATGACATATAACAAATGAATATTGTCCACGTAGCAGCATTGTTAAGCACTCTGCAAATATCTGTTGATTTATTCAAATAGCATGTTATTATGGCGTTGTGTATAGACCTCTTGAAAACCTTATACTAGTCACTATAAAGTTTGCAAATGCAGTGGGATGGGGTGAGGCTGGGATAAGGGGTAAGGAATGGGAGGGAAGGGAGAGGATTTCAAAGTATTCAGAAAGACTTAGTGTTTGGTTTGTTTCTATGTAAATAACTTATCCCAAATTTCCCATAAGACTAACCCTGCTCTTAATATTCTAAAATGTTCCCTTGAAGTCAAAGTCATTATTAATTATAGAGCCCCAATATAAAATGAAATAGACTTTTAAAGCAGAACTACTGCAGATAGAAAAAGGGTCATGCCAGGTAGGTATTTTATATAGCCTTGCATTGGCTGTTTGCCCCCAAGACAGAGATTTTAATAATTAAGGGTATTACTAAAAGCATAAATTTTTACTAATTAATAAAATACATAATCTCCTTCATACTCCCACATTCTCTGCTACTATTATAATAAAAATATCCCTTAAGTGTATTCCAGCCTTCAGTAATACCAACAATACCTACATTTACATGGTCATTTGTAAAGTAGTCTCCTATCTAATATCTGAAATGAGGGTTTGGCATTAATGGGGATAGCGTCACATGTCTGCCAAAATCCTCAGGAAGGTGAACCTCTCCATGAGCCTTTCCATGAACTGGAATCCTCAGATGTGGAGCTCAAACTCACCAGGGACATTCCTTCTGCTCACATTGCCCCTCTGCTCTGCGGGAACCACTCAAATCAATTTGAGTAGCTTCCAGAGGAGGGGCAAAGGACAGCTCCTGGGGAGTCTGCAGGGAAAAAGGGGCTCTAGAGTCCAAGATTCTGCCCCTCAAGGGTTCACTCTGTCAAGAACTTCACTCATCTTAGAAGGTCTGCTATTCCCTTATGTAAGAGGATCATTCTCTGATGAACAGTCTTCGGGTTTACTGAGGGAGCACAGCCCTGGGGTTGGGGTTGGCTGGTATGTAGTTCAGTCTGATTACCGACGGCTGTAGTGTTCGGTTGTATGTATGACCTGCTGCAAGAAATTCGCCACAAACTTAGTGGCTTAAAGCAGCACAGATTTATTGTCTTAGAGTTCTGGAAGTCCGAAGTCCGAAGTGGGTCTCACTGGGCTCAAACCAGAGTGTCAGTAGGACTGAGTTCCTTTATAGAGGCAATGGGGGATAACCATTCCTTGGCTTTTCCAGCCTCTGGAGGCTGTTCAGTCTTCCACTTGGGGCAGCTGGTGCAGTTGGAAGAGTGACCGGCTGGCTCGTTGATCAGTTGGCTGATACTCTTGATATGTCCAGAGAATTCAACAGAAATACTTTAATGCCAAATCCAATTTGCTACCTCTACTGCATTCTTTTCTACTAGTCACATCTCACTGGTGTCCTGAAGCTAACTTAGAGCCTAGTACGACCACCCCCACCACTACCACTTTCTTCCTCTCCTCCTCCGTTGCTTCCTCTTTAACACCTGATTTTAACAAACTCATCAAACATGTGTGAGGAACCATGTTAACTTCTTGAACAGAATTAGCTGTTTTAAACCTCACGGCAGTCCTAGGAGGTAGGCGTTATTTTCCCATTTTATGTTTGAGGAGACTGACACAATGTATGTGCCAAACACAGGAACGATATGATCCTGTAGGTCTGTATCTCCTTCCTAAAAGATTAGGGATGGGAAAAACGAACACATGAGCCTAACAGAAAGGAACACAACCTAACTTAAATGATTTCCCTCTCCCCTCCAAAGTGCTGTTGAAGGGGTTACTTGCAATATCCCTGGGCTTCCCAGCTTTAGAGCATGCATTCAAGATACATTTTCAGCCAGTCGAGAAGGTCTGATCTGGGCTAAATATGTCTTTCCTAAATAGGACTTCGCTTTTCATAGCAGGATTAAAGAAGAAATCCCAAATATTCGGGTAGATGGTAGTATAATTCTAAGTCTCTAAGATCTACTTGGCATAAGCTAATTGTTATAAGTAATGTATGCAAATATAGACAAACTGTCCCACAACATAGTTTGAAGGGGCCTCTCTCAATAGAGATGATTCAGTCTGGTTGAGACTGACTAGTGAGGCAAGGCCACATGCCAAAATTTATTTTTTGCAATAGCAATATTACAGGTGCCCCAGGCTCCTAAGTCTAACACATTTGGCTGTGGGGTTATATAAATTTAGGTTTCTAAATTTATATCAAACAGACAGTTCAGGTGGTAATGAAATGCTTTGGGTAAGTACAATTTTCTTTTCAAAAGGAAAGTGACAAGGAATTGCCAAGGATTGGGGGGATAATAACATACTTTCTGCTTAGCCAGTGACAGTCCTCCACGAAGCTCCAATTTCTTGGACAAACATTACAGAGATACAGATCTTCATGCTGCCCTTGAAAGGGAAGTGGTAGGTAATACCATCCTGGTTCTTTCCTGGTGAAGAAGTGAAGCATGGTGAGGCTGCCCTTTCTGAGGCAAACCTGACTTGAAACAGTGTAGCTCTCCCAACCTCAGGGCACCAGGACCTCATACACTTGGTGAGGTTATAGCATCGCTGCTAGTAATACAGTTATGTTTACGGGGTCACACAGATATCCAGACATTCATGGGCTGGGAAAAAAATAAATCCTTTGTAATCTCGGATGCTTCTAGTTCACCCATTGATGCCTCTCTCTGGTTATTCTTCGGGGGCTCTTCAGGGACCGTGGCTTGCTGGGGCTGCTATAACAGGGGCCACAAACTTGCTTAACACAGCCGAAACTTGCTCTCTCAGAAGAGTTTTCCCTCAGTTCGGGAGTCTGAGAGTCTGAAATCAAGATGTCAGCAAAGCCATGCTTCCTCTTTAGGCTCCAGGACAGGATCCTTCCTCGCCTCTTCCTGGCCTCTGGTGGTTGCAAGTGATCCTTGGTGTTCTTGGACTTACAGCTGCATCAGTCCGGTCTTTGCCACCATCTTCACATGGCATTCTCCCTGGGTTGTCTCTGTGTCGGAATTTCCCTCTTCTTGTAAGGACACCGGTCATTGCAGCAGAGTCTACCCTAATCCAGTATAAACTCATCTTGACTTGATTACATCTGCAAAAACCCTGTTTCCCAGTAAGGTCACCTTCCTGAATACCTGAGGTTGGAACTTCCACATATCATTTTAGGGGACACAATTCCCCACTTCAGGGACTATCTGACCAACTGAGACTCAGTCACTTGCAGACTTCTGTATGTGACAGTTCAGGGGTGGGGGCCCAGTGATTGTAATGAATGTGGTAAAGCTAACTTCTTTTGCCCAGTCACCCAAGAAAACGCTCAGTCTCCATGCACACAGCCAGGTCAGGCCTTAGAGGATGCTGGCTTTGGAGCAAGACTCAGCATCAGGGCAGTGACTTCCTTTCTCTGGTGGTGCCTTTAGAAGCAATTTTGTGTTTAGACAAAGGAGACAGATGGTTTAGACACAAGGATGGTGGAAGAGTTAAAAGGTTCAAAAGGGGAAAGAGAAAAGAAAGAAGTCCATGCAGTGGGTACAGCCTATAAGAAGCCCGATTCTTAGCCTCCAGATCCCCACCTGAGCCCTGTGTCTAGAACCACTATGAACCAGCTCCTGTCACCAGCCCTGCTGAGGAAGCACACGATTTTTGAGACGGGCAGTGTGGCCCTGTCTTCTCCACTTCAGGATCAGCTCACTAATCCTGTATCAAGTCAGATCTCCCAAAGCTAGAGGTCTCACCACCGTTACTCTCACGCCCGTAAAAATGTCTCCAGAGAGTGGCTATTTAAGAGGCTGTCCTTTCCTTTTATTGAGGGGCCATATAAGAAATGACTAGATAAAGCACGTTTCTATATCTTCTGTAAAAATGCTACTGAAGAGTCCCCCCCCATTGTCTCATGCCCCTTATGTAAGGCTCTCTGTAATGATTGCCTCTTAAAAGTTGCTGCAGAAAAAGGTTTGTCTTTCCTGTCACCCCATTTTTCTTGTTAGCAGGAAAAAATAGCACTGGCAATTTGGGGGGAGTTTTATGGTTGTTTGATTTTTGCCTTTGTTGTCAGAAAACAGTGAGGGTCTGAGCTTATACTTTCTACCAGATGTTATGTCGGTTGCTTTTGTATTGCAACCCACCTGTCAGCATAGAAGCATCATCTTATTAGATGGCTGGTGGAGGGAGACCTATGGAATTATCTGCCCCAAACTGGCCCCCGGGACACTAGAACTTCACTTTAACCGCCGACTAGGGGCTACCAAGTCCGGATACCTCAATATAACAACACCCAGAGTGGCTCTTCAGGATTCTGAATGTCACCGTAGAGTTGGTTGAGAACGGCCAAACCCAAATTGTGCAACGATGAGTATATACTGTTTGGCACATAGATAATTCCATGCATTATAGAGGATTTTCCAAAAGATGTATAAATAATAAATACATGTCTGAATAAGCCAGAAGGATTTTGGCTAGATGCCCTTATGATACCAGTTGCCAAATGACCAGTCTTTTGTTATTTCTTTCTGTATGTAATGATTCCATGTAATCCCCCCAGTCACCTGCTGTATAATGCTTCCAGTTGTTCTCGTAGGCAACATCGTCTCCACAAAAGCTGAGGTATCTGCATTTCAGGACAGCCCCTTGTGATTATAGACTCTGTGTAGAAGAGTCTGCCGAGAGATGCTTAGAGGCTGCAGAAAGACAGCCGGTGCCTGAGGCAGGACGTAAATCTGGCATCTACACTCACCTTCCCCTTTATAAATTATAGAGGAAGTTTGTATTTGTGTGTGTGTGTGTGTGTGTGTGCGCGCGCGTGAGCACCCGCACGTGTACACGCTCAGATGCTAGTCCGTTCCCTGTAAGGAAGCGTCTTCAGAGTTTGCATACAAATTCGTTACCTCCACCTCGGCTGACACATTCCGTGATATGTAAACAAAAATTTTACTCTGTCTGGAAAATGAATGAACATGTGCCTAGGTCCTCTGGGTTTGAAAGCATGCATTTTGAAAAGCAGTCTTTGGAAAATATCAATATGAGCACTCGGTGACAGAATGCTGAAGAAATAAAACATCCAGGGCCTTTAGAATTGAAGCAGTGAAGATGAGCTAGAGTACATTCATTCATTCACTCATTCACTCATTCACTGAACCATATTTCTATTGAGCATGTGCTGGGCGCCAAGCACCATGTTAACCATTGAAGTAATCGCGAGCGTAAAGAGATAGTGGGGGTAGCAGAATGTAATAAAAGATGATTTATCACACACATATCAAACTGCAACTGTGACTAGTGCCCAAAGGAAGAAAATGGTGCTACGAGGAGCCACTAAGGGGAGAAGTGACCTGCAAAGTGAGTTAAAGGCCAATGGGAATGCCATTCATTCACAAGAGAGTGTCATTCATTCACAGGCAAGTATCTTTGGGAAGCATTTCACAGTGAGTCAGTCCATAAGCAGATGGAGCACGGCACAGTCTCGGAGAATGCCAGGGATAAAAGGACCTTCATCTTACTGTTGGGGGCACTGAGGCCAAAAGGCCACCAACATGGGAAGTGCCACCCAATACTTCCTATGTCCCCTCCTGACGGTGTTTTTCTCATGGTGTTGCCACTCCCTAAACCCTCTAATATGCACGTGTGTGTGTGTGAATATACAACTATGTGATTGTCTGTTTACTTTGTGTACCTCCCGTGACTCGAATGTGAACTCCGTGAGGACAGAGATTTGTGCTAATGTCGTGTGTTGCTTGGAATGCCCTTGGATTATTCTCGGCACTGTTGCAAATACTGAATCCAGGTTGTAGTAGGTGTTTGCTAAACTGGTGTTTCCTTGCCCTTTGTCACTCTTTGCTGAGATGTTAAGATAATACCTGTGTTTTATTCTTGGGTATCTAGTTATCCCAGTACAGTGAGGGTTGAGACTTACCATGATGAGTCACCTGGGTAAAGCTCTTCCCTCCACCTTTTGGTTTGGAAGCTGGTTTAACCAGTCATGTTTTGAGGCTGAGAGAAGGAGGCTAACCAGTATTGGGTGGGTAAATACAAAACACAGCATCAGAGTAAGGAGTGTCCTTATACAAACAAAAGAACTTAAGGAAACCAAGTCATCATAACCCAGAGGGAGATCTCCCACTTAGTCCTGGTTCTAGAAGTGGAGATGTGGGCTGACCATAGCTGGGCATTCAAAATAATCAGTCAGTATTTGGGTTTCCATTTGGACATACAGTTGGCTGCAAGATATAAAAACACAACTCTACAGCAGCATGAAAATGTGTTGAGGTTCCATCTTCTGCCCCAAGAAGGAGAGAATTTCTTTACCGCAATAGTCCCAGTGCCTAGAACAATGCTTGGGACACAGTAGTCACTTAATAAATGTTTGCTGATCAGATCGTTATAGGTTTGACTCGGGTAGTCATCTTCAACCACCTCCAGGTTCTCCCTTCCCCCATTTTTTTTTTTTAAAGATTTTATTTATTTATTTGACAGAGACAGAGACAGCCAGCGAGAGAGGGAACACAAGCAGGGGGAGTAGGAGAGGAAGAAGCAGGCTCATAGCAGAGGAGCCCGATGTGGGGCTCGATCCCATAACGCCGGGATCACGCCCTGAGCCGAAGGCAGACGCTCAACCGCTGTGCCACCCAGGCGCCCCTCTCCCTTCCCCCATTGGAGATGATCAGTGTTTTTGTTTTTGTTTATCCCATTGGCAGTTATGACCAGACTTATTCAAGCAAGGATGGGATTATTGACATTTTAGATCTGAATTAAATAATGGTTATTTTAAAAGACCTGCTATATTCTGGGCACTGGCTAGATGCTTTACAGACATTACCTCTTCCTTACCTCAAAGTAACCGATGTGGTAGGTTAAACTCTCCTCCTTTCACAGGTGATGAATTTGAGGCTCAGAAGTTACAGTTTAAAGCCATTCATGTGCAAAATCCTATTCTCAACATTGTATTCTGCTTAGTTTTAGGCAGGAATGGTCTAACTCAGATGCTCAGGTAGGATTGGGATCCCTGCAGGAGGTCCAATCTGCATTTCTTCCACTGGAATGAGACGATGAATATAATTTCTCCAGTACCTCCTAAATTGAATTAAACCAATCCAGAGTCTACCTTATTTCCCACCTTTTGAAAAGCTCATGGGGTCGTACAACAGATAAAATTATCGTAACAGCCATACACCCACAAAGTTTAGAGAATACTAGAGAAAGACAACTTCCCAGCTTTTACAGATGCAATCTCAAGCAAGATTATGTTTCTAAAATTAAATATACAATAAAGCCAGACCAACATAGCTTTTGCCAGCCAAAGACCATAGCAAAGATTTAGCAGTATCTAGAGGAAGAAAATGATTCAGAGACAACAAAAGGAGAACAACTCAGCAACTGCATGTTTCCATCTTGCCAGGATGGTGTTCGAACTGTGCCAGCAGTCTAGAAATCATCTTACCTGTGGGCTAAAATTCAGCAGGAAGAAGTGTTTCATCATGGGTTGTGGCACTATTTACGTTTGGGGTGAAATCTACCCATTGCAAACAGCCTGCTCTTTCAGACGTTAACACTGGAAATGGAAACACTCCCAAGTTACCGAACAATTACAAGTTTTATTTGGTGGCACCCCCAGTCATCAGGACTTACCTGGTAGCCTTCCTTCCTGCTCCCCTCCCCTCTTTAGGATTCATCCCAAACCTTTAAACATCCAAGTGCCTCAGTCCCCACCTTCTCTTTGATCCGTGGGCTTCTTGGTCCCCAGCTTTGAACTGAACCTGGCTATGGCCAGAGACAAGGCTCTGACTCTGCCCTGTTTTGAGCAGATATGGCCAGGGGTAAGGGCGTGGTTCCTGTATCCCCCATTCTCCATCGTGTCCTTTTCTCTGCACGGCCCCAATCCATTTGTAACTCTGTGTCCTGGTGGTTGCTGCTACTGCTTCGCTCTTTAAAGACTTCAGCTTCCCCCAGTAGGTTCTAGCTTGTTCTCACATTTTTCTCAGCTGAAGAGTCACGCTCTGCAGATCCTAGAGTCAAATTTTGTTGCCCTCAGGGTCCAGTTGAGTCCCTCTGCCCCCTGCTCCTTGTCTTTCTTCAGCTTTTGAATTGTCCACTCTGAGTGACTTCTCTTCCTTCACCAGCAGCAGACCATCTTCCCAGCCACCCCTTGCCCTGCTGTGTTTCATTTCTCTTCTGCTCCCGTTCCTTTCAAGCACACCTTGCTGAGTCTTAGAAATGTGACCCTGTTCTGTAAATTGCTCATCTTCTTTCTCTGCCACATACAGAAGCTGACTTCCTTTCCTTTTGGGGCCCGTTGTCTGGTTTCCTAACATAATCCTCTAGGTTCTATTTGTGGGTGGGTTCTCCTGCACTGAGATAAGTTAAATTACTGAATTCTGGGTCCATTAAGCATCTGTTCCTCAGATAAATCTCATTTGCTCTCATCTTCTTGAGTTAAAAGTCCTCACTCAAGACCTATCTTTCCTTCAGTCAAAAATAAAACTTAGGGCAAAACTATATATGTATTATTAAGTATCCTAGTCATTTCTCACTAATTGAAATAGTATAAATATCCTGGAAATGCTCTTTAGAGGCATGTGTAGTGACTGCAGTCCCACTAACAGAGGAGGGGATAGGGAGGGAAGGGACTAGATCTTGTTATTTTAAAATATTTCTAAAGATGCGTGATGTTTTCTGCACTGGTATTCCCTATCATCTTGGCTTAAATCTGTTCCATTCTTTTTTTCTGCATCTACTTGGTATAGCCCTCTTAATATTAAAAGGTTGGTTTCCCAATTGTCTTTTCTGTGAACATTCTTTGACAGCTTTAAGAGGCATCCCTCCCAGAGGTTTGGGCTCCCTCTGGAATTGGCTCATTCCAATGTGCTCCTAGAATTCTTGCCTCCTTTTAGGGGGAGAGTAGTCCCCTGTCCTTATGTATCCATGAAGAATGACTGCTAGACACATTGCTAGAACAGCACTTAGAACCCCTTGTCATGCCCTTATGCCTCTTTGAGAGCGGGAAAGAGTGATTTAGCTCATGGGTGGAATGTTGGGAATCGAACATCATTGGCCCATCTTTCTCATCTAAATGCCTAAGCAAATTAAAATGACAACACTATTCCGAATGCCCAAGGCTGATTCTTTCTTGAGAAGCTGCCTTGGCTATAATGAATTTCTGTTCTTCCATGTAAGAAACCTTCTAGTTCTTCTAGTTTTCTCTGCTCTTCTGTGTAACAGACCTTTCAAGAGGCAGATTCTGTCCCTTCAAGGGAAGAAAGGGTCAGGAAGAAGGACACCTGAATCGGTCTAGCTGTTCTACCTGTGCCTGAGTAGATAAATTCAATTACTTAGGGGTGTAGAGGTAAGGTATGGGGTAGGGATATAACAAGAAGTGTATGTGACCAAGACTAAAGCTATGTTCCCCAAACCAGAGCCTCTAGCAATATTTCTAATATATTTTTATCCTGAATGGATACATATTTCAGTTTCTCAGTGGGATTTGGAACTCAGAAAAGAAGAGGGGTGTGATTTATTTACGCTTCAACTCCAACAGCCTTTGCTCTGCGAGGTCTTTCTGGAGTCGAGGCTCCCATGCTGGTGGAGTAATAGCTGAAATGCCTCCTCTTCTGTCTTCAAAAGAAGTGCCATCCCAACATCTCTCTTCTCTCTTTTCATGTCTGTTCAGCCTGGCCTCAAAGTTCACAACCTTTCTCTGAGGGAAATCCCTCTCTTCCTCCAGCTCAATCAAGATGTCATTCTTCATTTTTCATGTACTCACTCACAGCAATTCTTGTGAAGGAAAGATTCAGGCCCTTACCTTTTTCCTTTATGAGCCGAGACCATTCTTTCTTGAGCCCCTTATTAGATCTGATTTCAAGAGGTTGAAAATTTCAAATATTTACTTCCATTGAGTTTTTCTATATCTTAGCCCAATGAGGGGTTTTATTTAATTATAAGATAAAGTTTCTTATGATATTTAGACTGCTTTTGGGTAGGGCTTCAGAGGGGAGGGGGGTGGGGGAATGGGATAGGCTGGTGACGGGTGTTAAGGAGGGCACATGTTGCATGGTGCATTGGGTGTTGTGTGCAAGTGATGAATCATGGAACTTTACATCAAAAACTAGGGATGTGTACTGTATGGTGACTAACACAATATAATAAAAAAAAAAGACTGATTTTGGGTAAAAGCAATGCAAAATCCAACTAATTTGAATTAAATAAATTCATTGGTTCACGTATCTAAGTCCAGAGGAAGGATAGACTTCAGAATTAGCCAGGTATTCTGCTTCATTCCTCCTCTCTTGGCAATGCCCTTCACATTGGGTTGGTTTTCTTCTGAACCTGCTTTCTGCAGTTTGGCCTTCATATCCATGTACAGCAATGTCTAGAAAACGAATAGATGGTCACCTCTAGATATTTTCCAGAACAAGGAAGAATTGTTATAGAGAGCCCCCTATAAACTTTTCCTCAGATAAAATTGTCTTGTCTTGAATCTCATGCCCATTTTGAAGCAGTGATGGCAAGGACCACTCCTGGGGCTGGGGGGGGGTGGCTTTCCTTCTCCGGAGGCACATGAGGTCATGGGGGAGGGATGGATAACTAACTAGAGGGGGATTCTGCTTGGAAGGCAGGAGGGAGGAACTGGGTGTGGATAGACAATCAGAAATTCCTGCCTCAGCTCATTCCTCTAAAAACAATTCATTGATAAAAAGTATACCTCTGTGGTTGAACCCATGGTCTGAATCAAAATGCATGACCATGGCCAAGGGTAATCTGTTACCAGGTAGTGGCCACCTGCTTCTAAGAGGTTATACAAATAAAATGCATACTAGAAATCCCAAAATACCTTCCTTAGGAAGTGGTTCAACATAAGATAAAGAAGAATCTTTTTGAAATTGCTGATCCAGAGCCACTCACTTACTGGTAGCACTAGTATTTTAATGGTAAAATCTTCATGTTAACGATCAGCTAGTAATTAATACAGATTTCATGGGTTTATAGTCCTGGCTGAGAAATACATTTTAGTCATCAGTGAATAAAACATAAAAGCTCTGCTTGAAAAAAGGTTTAATTACCCAAGAAGGTACAGCCATTTGAAACTTGCACACATGTGCGTACACACATACACACACACACACACGCACACACACATCTCAGGACTTGGGCCCTGATGCAGGAATGCCTGCTTCTTTATGAGTAAAGACAGAGAAACTGACCTCTTGGGGCAGGCAGGTTCCCAGACCATGCTTGGGTAGTAAACTTTACTCTAGTCCTGCCATTCAGAGAATAGGAAATCCTTTTTTATGTTAGTCTGGGTTCTCTAAGAAACAGACACTGAGGCAGGATTGAATACACAGAGATTTTATTAGGGCAAATGCATGTGTAAAAGAGAGCAGCCAGCCCCCTGTGCCTGTCCATCTCAGGATGAGGTACACGGGAGGAGTTTGTGGGGGGATGTTCGAGACTGCTGAGCTATCTACAGAGGGTACAGCAAAGCTGACCTGTGTGTCCTGTGTCTCCCAGGAGCTGTCTATGGTAGCATCCCTGCTGCGATCTGTCCTTGCCGCCAGAGTCCTGTTGAGTCACGTGTGAGCCTGAGGCAAAAGGTAAATCAGTAATAGTGATCCTGATTATATTTACAATTTTGGCATTTTGTTCATCATAGTTTTTTGCATTAATTTTTATTAAAAATATTATATCAAGTATCATTTATATTTATCACCAAGTTCTTTGGTACCTCTTAAATTTTGCACCCAAGGCAACTTGCCTCCCACTGGTGCAGGCCCTGATTGGCACCCAAGGGTTGTCATGGACTGAGTATAAGCACTGGTAGGGTTCAGGGCAGCTGGGTGCTGGTCAGCAATGCTCCTGGTAGCAGGAGGCTTGCGAGATGCAGTCTTGGGGCCACCACACCCTCTCATGGGGGGAAGGACAAGGGGACAGGAGAAAAC
Source organism: Ursus americanus (assembly GCF_024610735.1). Taxonomy (NCBI): domain Eukaryota; kingdom Metazoa; phylum Chordata; class Mammalia; order Carnivora; family Ursidae; genus Ursus; species Ursus americanus. Next base: position 75,364,475 of record NC_142133.1, read on the forward strand.
ATCTCCCTGTGAGGTGACTGGTGACGGTGAAGAAGATCCAGAACAAAGCAGTTCTTTTCTTTCTGTTTGAGACACTAGATGTTGAAAGGAAGTCTGGAGCCAGTAAATCTCCTTAGTCTGGGTCTTGTGACCCAGGTTAACCACTCCCCTCACACTCATGCAGGAGGTGGCAGCTACTGAAATAAGGTCCCCAAAGCTGCTGCTTGTCTCAGCTCTCGAGTCTTATTTAGCTCTCAGTTTAGATACTTCTCTCCTGTCCTGACTCTCTGCTTTCCATACAGCAGACATCTAGCACGCCCAGACTGGCCAGCTATGTGGAGGGTGTGACCAAGCCTTTCTGTCTGGCTTCTTTACCCAGCACTTCTTTTCAGATCGTTCCTTGGCTTCACACACCACACACACACACACCATGTGGGCAGGCCATTTGCAACCTCCCGTGTTTGTAGACCTCTGTGACATGACAAGCTAGTTTGGTCCTCAGAGTCCCCAGACTTTTCTCATTGGGGAAGAAGATTTTAAAAAGTAGGGGCACCTGGGTGGCTCAGTTCGTTAAGCATCTGCCTTTGGCTCAGGTCATGATCTCAGGGTCCGGGGATCAAGCCCCACGTGGGGCTCCCTCTCCCTCTGCCTGCTGCTCCCGCTGCTTGTGCTCTCTTGCTCTCTCTCTCAAATAAATAAATAAATAAATAAATAAAATCTTTAAAAAAATAAAATGAAGGGATCTTTGTCACACAAACCCTAATTTTCAGATTAATAAAAAATTTAACCCTTTTTTTTGTGCACGGCGCCGAAGTGTAGCAGGCGGTATAAACAGTCTTCTTGATGATCCCGCTGTTCTTAGAGCAGCCATGTATCTCCTCTGGATTCTCCGTGTCAGGCAGTGGGCAGGAGGGCGTATCTTGATTCCAGTCCTCCCAACAGCAGAGTATAGGTGTGGCTGCCTCTAGTCTACAAGTATGAAAGCTGAAGTTTGGAGAGACTGTGACTTGGCTCAGGTCACGCAGCTGAGAGACTGTGGTTCTAGAATTCTCAGTCCACGTGTTTGACTTCTGTGGCTGGCTCTTTGCTGTATTTCTTCCCACTGATTGACAACGAGGGGCTTATTTCTAGGGAAATCATTGCTGCATATCGATTTAGGTACAACTGTCTTATAATCCGATTAGTCACTAGACATCCACGGCAGCGACAGTCTCTGTCAGAAGAGCTCACCCAAGCAGTGTTGGGGGTGCTTTCCACTAGGACTGACCAGTATTTGCTCCAACTTTATTGACCAGACCACTCAATCAAGGTTTATAATTAGTTCTAATTAGCGCTCCTGTAGCTGCGAATTCTTCTGGTTCTTTTTCCTCTTTTAAAACCAGCAGCTGAATTGGTATCTCAGAAGATTCAAAGTTTTCCTTGACTTTGAAAGAATCAAAGAAAGAAATTCCTAATGTGATTATTGCCATAAAAATCCCACTAAAAAGGCAAAGCAAGAAACTAACCCTGGAGATAACGTAGAAAAATTATGTTTGCGTAACATAAACTGAGTCTATATAGCTTCTTGTGGCAAGGGATGATAGATTCACTTTGAATTAAAGTTCTTTAGCTCTGGGGTCTTTCAGAATGGACTTTATTTTTCTGTTTCAGAATGTCACTCCTATGATCATTCCAGGTATAGGAAATGATGTCTTTCCTTGGGCTTCATGTAACCAGTGGCTAGTGCCATTTAGACGAGTTGATCACTGTGTAATATCTTGTGCTATTAAAACCTACGTGCTCTTAAATATTTATAATGAGAAAAGTCATATTCAGCATCTTACATGCATTATTAACAGTCTCTAAATACATCTTCTAAATCAGTTACAGTGCGTATTGTACCCCTGCCATGAAATTTACCTTCCCATTTCAGCTTTTGCGTCTGTGGCCAAGGACTGATGGGTCTCCAAGGAATATTGTGACCCAGATTTGGTTTCTATATGTTCAGTGCTTCCCAGGGTTTTCATATCCGTTCACTTGCTGACTACTCATATGTATATTCATGTAAAATTAAAATGTCTCATTATTGAGATTTCAGGAACATGTTAAAAGAAAGAGAGTACTTGACTGGGCTTTAAACAACTGGAGTTCTAGTCCTAGGCTTGCTGTGGGCCTGTTTGGGTGCCTGGGGCACGTCTGTTCTGGCCTCATTTTTCTCATCTGTGAAATGAGGACTTTGAATAGGTGGCTTGTTTCCTGGAGAGCAGGGGAGGGTCAGGCTACACACGTCTCAGTCTGGAGGAAAGACAGCTGTAGGAATTGGACAGAGTTCAGCCAATGAGGCATGCTTCTGGGACTGAGCAATCCAAACTTGAGACAATATACCACACAAGTGTAATTTCTGTTTGGAGTGGGGTGCAGTCAGACTGCACCTTTGTGGCGAGGACTTAACTCTGAAGGAAACGGATCATCCCACTGTTGGCCATCCATGAGCAGGGAAGCCTGTGGTTCTTCGAAGTAGGGAGAGGAAGATTTTATTGGTATAGACTGAATGTCCATGTCCCCCCCAAATTCATATGGCGAAATCCTAACCCCAAATGTGATGGTACTAGGAGGTGGGGCCTTTGGGAGATAATCAGGTCTTGAGGGTGGCGCTTTCATGAATGGGACTGTGCCTTTATAAAAGAAATACCAGAGGGTTCCCTCCCTTTTTCTGCCACTTGAGGACACAGTGAGAAGACAGCCCAGGAAGTGGGCGCTCACCAGAATCTGCCACACCTTGATCTTGGAATCCTGGCCTTCAGAACTGTGAGAAATAGGTTCGTGTTGTTTATAAGCCTCCCGTCTGTGGTATTCTGTTACAGCAACCTGAATGGATAGGACATTTATTTACTGGAGCTTGTCTAAACTCACAGCCTAAAAAGTGTGGTGGGGAAGGATAGAGCTGGCTCTGACAGAAGTTAGGTAGGATATGGGTGGGGATTCTGAGATTGGGATTGGGATTTAGGATTACAGCTGCTAAATTATTCCCTCTCTTTACTTAGACCCTTGGGTCCATAACTCAGGTCTGAGTTCTGCTGCAAGAAGTTCAGGAGAACAGTGTCCCTCCCTGTGGTCCAAGTAGGGCTGTCAGGGAGGCCAGTTCAGCTAGGACAGGAGTCAGCAGCTGCAGAGGGAAGAAGCATGGAGACTAGCCCAGGAGGCCAGGTGGAAGGTCTGGAGGAACTTGTTCCTGGGTCCATGAGGGGCAATCCTCTGCGAAGCTCTTGGGCATAATGGGTGAGCAGGATGTATATCTGGGGAAGTCTAGGGAGGTAAGATCATCTTGTGCTGAAGATGAGGTGCTCAGGATCTTAGCTTTCATCTAGGAAATGGGAGGCAGTTCAGGTCTTTGGAGCCAGGCAGCAATGTATCATTTTTATATTTCATAAAGGAAATCCTGGAGGCAGTGTGGGGATGTAATGGGAAAGAGAGATGGAAAGCAATCCAGTGTCACTCTTTGCATGCAATGTCAGGCTTACTGAATGCCAACAACTCCATTTAGGGCTTCAGATGCCTGGAGTAATTGGTCTGTGTATCTCAAGCTTTCATTTTGGACTCTAGGTTGTCCAAAGCCCCTATTCATTTCTTCGGTAGAGCAGAGGACAGTTCACTCATGACTTCAGGTTTTCATTTAATGCTTTTGTAGCCTTTATTATTTGAAGCCTTCTAAAAGAAAAGGAGGGAAAATATAATTAAGAGAGAGTGTGTGTGCGCATGTGCATGTGTGCACATGTGCGTGGGTGCACGTGTGTCTGCCCGTGTGTATGCACGCCCTTGCATATGTGCACTGATTGGGTTTTATAACATGAAACCCCAAGTGAGTGATGCAGAAAGCACCAGCCCAGAAGTCAGAACACCTGTGTTCTTCATCTTGCCCTGTGCCAAGGAGCTGTTTAACTCTGTCTCGATCACAACTGACCTGGGGCTCTAGCTCCTTCTCTGTCAGATGGAGTTGGGGAGTGAACTAGACTTCTACAAAGCTTATCAGCTATACCATTTTTTTCTTTTATAAATAATCCCTTCTCTCATCTCTTAGAACTGGTACACACTTTACAGATATCGTGAATTGTTTAAATTACATGGCATGCTGTATATTTCATGTAGGAAAAAATAACAGAAAAGGAGGGAAAAATATATTAGATTTGACCTTGGCAGTTTCATTTTTAAAAATGTTTTCAAAATGGGGGCGCCTGGGTAGCGCAGTCGTTAAAGCGTCTGCCTTCGGCTCAGGGCGTGATCCCGGCGTACCGGGATCGAGTCCCACATCGGGCTCCTCTGCTATGAGCCTGCTTCTTCCTCTCCCACTCCCCCTGCTGTGTTCCCTCTCTCGCTGGCTGTCTCTCTGTCACATAAATAAATAAAATCTTTAAAAAAAAAAATGTTTTCAAAATGGCATGAACAAGCAAAAAATAATCTAAGCCAACAACAGATAAACCTTTTACCATGGAAACCATGAGACAGTAGATGTGCTGTGGAAGTGAGTGAAACCGACAGTAGGAACATGGAGCACACATTGTGGGAAGATTTGTACCCCTCGGAGGACTCGGAAAAATAAGATCTTCTGGTATCTCCACATCAATAAGAAATGAAGGTCTGAATTCAGAAATATGATGATATTACGGTCACTTATATTAAAATAAGAGAAATTTTGATAAATTCCAGAGCAGGATTTTTCAGCAACACTACTGAGATTTTAAGCCAAATAGTTCTTTGTCATAGGGGGCTGTCGCCTGCATTGTGGCACATTTACCAGCAGCCAGGGCTACAGACTTGATGACAGTAACCTCAACTTCCCTCATCCTCAAGCTGCTGAAATTAAAAGTATCTCCAGACATTGTTGAATGTCCCCCGAGGACAAAATTATTTCCACTTGAGAACGACTGTCCTAGCATCAAGATTTTTAGGAAGAGGACATCTGTGTAAGCTTTAGAGCCAGACGGACCTGGTTTCCTTTTCAGCTCTGCTGTTTACTTGTTGTTTGACCTCAGGGAAGCTGCCTGTCCTTTGTAGGCCTTGGTTTCTTCGTCTGTCAAAAAGAGATAATATGGACACTCTCACTGGTTAGTGTAAGGATCGGATTATGTACGGTAACTAGGGAAGGCAGTGCTGGTGATGAGCAGGGAAAAAAGGAGAAAGCAAGCCCGACTGTAGGTTAGGAAGAGGCTCACGCTATCAGTAGTTGTTTGCATTTACATGTCGCTGAGAGAACCGATATTATAACCCCAGAATGTTCCTTGTACCTTTAATCATAAAGAGGTGATATTTACTGAGTACCTACTGAGTAGGCATCAGACACTATGCTGACCCCTTCGTGTTTTGTCCTCCTTTACTCTCTCAATACCCAACCGTGATACTCATTTACGATGATTTTTCAGATGAAGTCGCTGAGGCACACAGACATAAAGGATCCCATCCAGTGCCATGCAATAATATCAGGTCTGCTCAATTTGAAAGCCCATGATTTCAGTTTCCCCAAAAATGAGATTGGTGGCCAGGGATATTGGCATTGAAATCATTATGTTTGAATAAGAGGTGAATTATCCTGAATTTAAAAGGGAATGACTCTGCTAGCAACATATCTTGCTTGAACATAAATAATTATGGCTAACTGAGTTTGTCTCAAGGTACTGAGTTACTGGGACCATTACAGGTGTTCAGAAAAGTATGTGACTCAGTTTGGAGAATACAGAGCATGTTTACTAGCACGAACTCCTTGCATGAGAAAAGCTAATGCCATGCATTTGATTTATCCTAATATTCAATTAAAAATCCAGGCAACCAGATTCTCCTTTGTCAGCTTTCTTCTGCAAAAGCTGTGCCTAAGAGAAATCTTCCTTCCGGTCCTCCCTGGCCCCAATCTTTCATGCTGGTAGAAGGGAAAACCCTGATTCATGGGTCAGAGAATTGGGTTGTATTGCTTTTGAAATATTGGTGCAAGGTAGAAATGGTTTCCAATTACAGTGGACTGAGTGCACAATCCCCCGTACCGTGCTATTTAAATAACAGCTGAATCGCCAGGGTTGCTTTCCTGTTTCTAGCTCCCTGAACAAGTAAATAATGGAAAGACGGAAAAAAAAAAATAGCAGCATTTGTAATAAATAACCACACGATCTGGTGTTGGGACCTCAGTCCTTGGTCATATTTCCTCCCCTTCCACCAAGCTTGTTCTAATGGCAACACTGAAATAAAAGTTACCTTTTATATATGAAACGTAGACCCCAGACTTGCCTTTTGTTTGCACCTTTAGGAGTGGTTGCAATGGGAAAGAACACTGACTTTGGAGTCAGACAGACTTAGGGTTGAATCCGAGCTCTATCATCAGCCAGTGTTGTCAATGGAAATATCTCTTACTTTTTGGCATTTGAGCTGCATGGGATTTGAAGTCAGCCCACCCTGGTTAGGGAACTTAATCGCTGTGAGCATCTGTAAAATGAAAAGTTCCTCATATGACTTGCAGGGTGAAAATCAGCGTTAACTATGTGAAGTCTCTAGAATAGCTCTTGATATATGGCAGGGTTTTCGAAAAGGGAAAACTATTATTGTGTCATTCATATCAGTTTCCTTGTGAGACATAGCAATAGAAGAGATTATCATTCAGTTTATGTTATCAGATATCCTGAGGTGGTAAAATGCAAGTTATGCCGATAGCAGGTATACGATGAGTTTTAAAAAAGCAGGAGGATTCGGTGTGGACAAGAGGTTGGCATTCTTTTAGGAATGGCCTGTGGAGTTCATGAGCTGTACTATATCTGACACTTGGGTGATGGGACTTGTTGGTACCTTAATTAGTTGGGGGAAAGACAGGAGTGTATGTGAGAGAGACAGACAGACAGACAGAGAAACAGAGCTGGGGAAGGAAGAAGGAAGGAGAAAGCGTGCACACGCATGGGAGCATGGGCTTGCTGTCTACCTGGGTCATGAAGGGAACGCTTTTTTATAACATCTCTGACTGGCAGGCCTAGGGGGACAGAGGCAGGCATGCTCAGCAGGCATTAGGATTTAACAGAAGGACCCCAGAAATCCACTGGACAACTGGATTTAAAACGAGTCATTTGGTTCAGGCCCAGTGATGCTTGAATCCCTGGTACAGCTTGCCAGCAAGACATCTCCCACTCTCTGCCTGGGCACCTCGGCGGTGGTGACCTCACCACTTCTGAAAGTGACCAACTGTAAATATCAGAGAAGGAGAGAGTTCTTCTGTGGGTGGATCCTGGCTTTGTCTACCTGTTACTCATTCCTGGGTTCTTGTTCTGATCTCCGGGGTGACACAGAGTCAGTCCATTTCCCCTATACGGTCTTCTGGATCTCGGGTGCATCTGTTACTTCCCTTGGATCTCAGCAACCCCATTTTCCTTGATGGCTTGTCGGGGCCTCTGCTGGAAGGGACAGTGACACTTGTACACTGAAGAGTTAGTGCCACTATAGCATGGGGGGAATCAGGTATCACTGGAAGCTGGGTTTTCTTATATGGGCCCATGCACCCAGAGGTGTGTCTCAGTTAGCAGAAAGAGCCTGGGATATGGACCCGCATGACCTTGTACCATCCGTCTGACTTGTCTATCTATGCGTCACTTCCTGTGAAATGGGAATAATATTAGTTCCTAAATTTGTGAGGCCCAGAGGAAACAGTGTGTGAAAATACTTTAAGTTGTGAACCATTGTACAGATGATAGTGTGCCTAATGACAAGGGCTGAAAACATTTTGTGGTTATCTTTTTAATCAGTCCTGGAGAAATTTCACAGGAGTGTTACTAGCTTGAAGTGTCCTCAAACTTTTGCTATGACATATTTATAAAAGACATCATTCTGGGTACTTGTTGACACAAGACACAGGCTCACACAGGCATATGGCTTCATTGTTGCCCATGCCAAATGTGGTGTGAAATCATCCAAGCTGGAAGCTGGAATTTAGGTCAATCTCCTTCCTTAATGATGGAAAAAAAAAAAAAAAGAACTTAATAATTTGCCATTTGAAACAAAAAAGGGTATGTTTTCTTCCTGTCATTGATGTTGGCTCGTTTTGCTCAATAGTGTTGCTAATTCAAGCATGACAGCTTTGGTGTTGACCTGGAAGTTGGCTGTAGCCAAGCACCAGGGACTTCTTGACTGCTTAGGATAGAATGTCTTGCGCTTATCTCACATTCACACTCAGGCCTTATGCTGGAGGGTCCAGGAACAGGGAGAAAACTCCAGGAGTTCCTGTGTCTGTAAGTGAGAGATTGAGACGCACAGAAAAATCACAGCAACCAGGTAAGTGCACAGCTTATAAGATGCTAGGGGAAAGGACTGACACCTTCCATGGCCAGCCCGGGCAGTTTGCTCTGCTCTGGACCCCACCAGGATAATCTATATATGCTTCTGTCTTCCGTCATGGTCTTTGCTTTGTGGCATTTATGGGTGGACTACATATTTCTGTTTCCCATCAGACGGAGCATTCTCAAAAGCCAGGGCTCCCATGAGCCTTCCTATTAGGGAGTATGCTTTCTGACACAGTAGTCAGTAAATTGGCAGCATAACGGAATGGCAAATGACGTGACAATTGAGATTGGAGAAATATTTCTTGAAGCTGTTTATTAAAGAATTGAACTTCTGAGAGCTAAAAAGGACAGTGATGACATTGCAGGTGTGAGCCCTTTCAGCAAAGGCTGGGAAGTAGGAGAGCCTAACCTCTTCAGGGGAAGGAATGGCTCAGAGAGGCTGGACTTCAGGTTCATGATCATTTGTTGAATGCCTGTCATGGGGCATTAGGGCATCATTCAAAACCCAGTGATCATCATAAAAATCTTAGCAAGTAAGCTTTTTATTATGCTCATTTCGAAGATGAGTTTACTGAGACTCAGAGAGTAAATACATTGCTCAAGTTCACATAGCAAATAAGTGGCTGAGATTCAAACCCAGATCTGCGTGGCTCTAAAGGTCACCATATGACATGGTCAGTGACAGGGCATCTGAGCTGTACCCATTGGCATTTCACGGTAAACCCAAACTTCATATGCTTCTGAACCCTGGCACCCCTGGATACACACATCCCCACCCCTGTACCCCACTGCTGCAGGGCCATTCCAAGGGAGTCTTTCTCCGAATGAGGGACCGTTCTGTTCTTCAGTCTCATCTTTATGCATATTTTAGCCTGTGATTGACTAGAAAGAGAGTGTTAGAAATCACTGACTCACTCTCTTTGCTCGCAACCGAGGAGACGAGGCCCAGAATGGAGAGTGCCTTACTGACCCCCTGAGTGCCTGGCCAGGGGGAGAGAACGCAAGTCTCCTTACTGACTTAATTCCAATTGCAGGCACATAGCAAAGGATTCTGGGGAATTTGTAGTTTCACTTCAGAGCTGCTGCAAAAGAGTTTAACATATGGCAGGTATTTTTAATTGTAGAAATTAAGGGCACTATCCTTAGATGGGGAAGCTCACTTTGGAAAAGTGATTTCTATGTTGACAAAATATCTAACTCCACCCATCTGTTACTACAGTTATTTACAAAACACCCATGCTTGGTTTCGCCTAGATTCTCTCCTTCAGAGGCATGCAGGCTATCGGATCAATCCTGTTCCAATAGGTTCCAGGCCACACATGCAGAATAAACAGCCACTTGAATGAATAATTTTTTGAGCACCTCTTTGGCGGGGGGGTGTAGCATCAAGGGCCGCGGAGTCTGTGTAATTCATCCAGGACCTTTTCTGTCCTCAAGGACCACATTGCATGCATGAGCAACTACTGCAGGCCAGATACTGTGATGGACATTCTCATATTTATTATCTAATCTAACCAGCTGAGCGATGACCCTGTGAGATAGAGATTAGTTCCTCTATTTGCAGATGAGCACAGTGGCATTAAGGGAAACTAAGAGATGTGCCCAGAATGAAAAATCTAGCATCTGGTACCTTTTAGCAGTTTGAAACAGAGTGAACAGAAGGTAAAAAGTATTAAGATGGAATAAAAAGTATAAGAAAACAGTAGGCAGGGGGTAAATTCAACTTCATTTGGAAATAGGGTAGCAGGCCCCTTGTCAGTGCTGCACCTCCTGCAGAGTCACTGAGAGTGCTGTTTCTATTACACAACTGCCAACAGAGTTTGCAGGAGGAGAGGTGGTCCTGTGTGTGGCGGGGGGGCTAATGGGAGGAGAAGGCAGGCAGCCTTGCTGGGGGGGCATTGTTCAGTGGATTTGCTATCACAAGGGTTCTTATATCCAGACTTTGGGGGCCAGAACCTGGGCTTTCTTGGTATAGTGGCAGATAGCTAATGCAGGGGGCAAAGCACTGACTGACAGAGAATGGTGTACAAAACAGATGCCAGTTTTTAAACCAACAATCAGAGATGTCCTTTTCCAAGTAAGAGGATGCCCTTGTCCTCAGCGCAGGGTACCCCTTCACCTAGTATCAGTGTAATCTGGGAGATGTAACTGGCAACCAGAGCATGCTTGATGAGCTTGGAATTCAAGCAAAAGAAGGTGATCTGTATAGTCCAGGGGTGGAAAGTTACGGCTCTCGGGCTATGTCTGACCTGCCACCTGTTTTTGTAAATAAAGTTTTATTGGAACACAGCCATGCCCATTTATTTACATATGTCCCTGGCTGCTTTCATGTTGTAGCAGCAGAGCTGAGAAATTGCAAGAAAGACCATATGGCCTGCAAAGCCTAAAATACTTACTATCTCATTTTACAGGAAAAGTTTGCCAACTCTTGATCTAGTCCATATTAAGACTCTATGCACCTTATGTTTTGTTTCGGTGTCCTGTAATTCCATTTCTAAGGGACTCCCAATTCTGTTCCTCTTCTTCTCAGTCCCACTGTTCTACTTAAGGACCTTGGAGAGTTGCAAATGACTAACCCAAAATTAAAGAAACCTGAGCATTAAAGGAGGGGATAAGTGGCATTTTCAGGGCTGAGTTGGCTTTACAAATACCTAGAATTATAGACCCTGAAGCTAGAAAGTTTCTTTCATTCTCTGACCCTCTAGTTTTTCCTGTATGACTTTTATTCTCACTTTGTGGAGAGAGGCTACTTCTCATTGGGAGAAATGACTGCTAGCTGTTTTGGGTCTTGCTAGGGGAAGGGATTTCTTCTGCTTCAGGTTGAAAGGTCTTAGAGAAGCCTGCTGATTGGTCTAGGTTTAGTCACATGCTCATTCCTGGGACCAATCACTGTGACCGAGGGCAGTGAGGCACCACATGGGCCCAGTTTGGCCCTTGTGGGTGTGGTCTGATTGTATACCCCATCTTCATTCCCAGGTATCATCTGAATTCCCAACTTGTCTGAGGAAAGAGTCTATTATAATTACCCAGTGGTTTAATGCATACACACACACACACACACACACACACACACACACTATGTGTATATGCATGTATTTATATAATGTGTACACACATTATATAAGATACAGACATCAGTAAGCCTCAAAAACTGCTCAGGTCCAAGTTAGGTATTTTCAGGTGAATCTTTGGAACGGAATGCAAGGCCTCACACAGAGTCTGGGAACACCCGTTACAGAGCTGTATGTTCTACTTGCTTAAACTTTATACATTTCAAAGATTTGAAGAGAATAACACTTGGAATCACAGGTCCAGGATATGAGTCTTGCCTCTGCCCTTTCTGAGTAATCACAGAGAAATTGTACTTAATGACAATACTCAGTGACAGTGAGCCTTTATGTAATAGTCGCTTCTTCTAGATTAGTGACCAGGTTTCAAAGAGAATGCTTAGGGAAGTGTTTTTAAAAATATCAGTAATTGCAAAAATAGAAATTTAAGAATTCAGACATAAAATATTCAATGTGAACTCCATGGGGAAAAAATATTTTAAACACTCCTGCCACAATCTAATATTTCCCCAACAAAGTATGGTGTGGAGCATCCTCGGTAACTTAATTACCTAGTGGAGTGACAGCTTTAGCGGTGCTTAACAACTGCCGTCTGAGGACTCTGGCAAGTTTAATACAGCAACCAAACAGGAGCTAACAGATGTGTCTCCCTCTTCCTGGGTCCCATCACTGGGGAGGTGCAGCTGCAGCTCTGCCTTTATCTCGGGTACTTTGGCTTTGAAATGTGGCTGTGCTTTTGTGAAACTCCTCCTATTGAAGCTTTATTATCTCGCCTTTTCCTAAGGACAGCCATTGTCCTTGACAACTCCATGATGATCGGCGGTAACAAAGATGGTCTGCAGCTGAAGACAGGTGCCGAGTAAGGGGTCGAGTGGAGGTGCACCTTCCAGGGGGGAGCGCACAGCTCGGACAGAGCGAGCTGACAGCCCTGACGATGGAGGCAGTGGGTGATGCCAGAGAGATGGCACAGATAGTCATAAGGTTTTGGCAGTGACACTGGGATATTTGCAGAACTTCTCAGAAGCCTGCCTTTTCCCCTGTTTGGAAGAGAACAATTTCAGCACTGTTTGGAAGAAGATAATAGGAGGGAGGTGGCGAATGAGAAAGTCAAAACTTATAAGATGTTTCTGGGTCTTGACATTTACTCTTTGCCTTGATCCTCTCAGTATTTATAAATAACTCTTGTGTTTTCTTCAGCTTCATATAGCACTTCCACATCTGCTGTGCACAGGGTGGTACTGAGAGCCAACTGTTCGCAAGGTATTCTGGGAAAAGTGTTTACTCTGCCCTGTGCTAATGAGAGGTTTTCTGAGTGACTATTATTTCATATTCTGAGCTCCCACAAGCACTAGACAGCAGACCAAACACACACATATGGTCTGTGCCCCGTGAATATTAAAAATGCATTAGTCAGTCGAAGTTTTCTTTTGTATTTTCTAAGACTTGTCAATCACAAACCAATAGATCCTATTTGTAGAGAAAGAACAGATTTAAAATGACAAAACCGAAACATTTCTCAGAATCCTGGGAAGGGCTGGCACTTTAAAAAAACAAAACAAAACAGTGACAACAAAATTTGAAGTGAGTTGTCTTGGAGTCCGTCAGATTTGGAGATGTGCTGCTCTCACTGAGTCTGGGCATCCCAGATGGAGTGGTTTCTGTAGAGAAACAATCATGGTTATATTCAGGAGAGCTTACTTGGCAAGAAAATCATGATTGAACTGATGCTATTGTGACATAATGTAGGAGTTTATAATTGCAATTTGTTATGAAACAGTTGGACTGAGTCCCAAGGATGGATATTTTAATGCTCTGTGGGGAAATCGGAAAGAAAGGCATTAGCAAGGACAGATGTGATGGCAGAGTAAGGCTGGCTGTGGGGGGGCCTTGCTGCTCGGTATTTGCCTTGGTGAAACTGCAGAAGTCCCAGGTCCGGCCCCTAGTCTCACAGGTCAAGACTCAACGTAGCCAGTGTCCCAGAGTTGATCATATTTGGGAAGGCCAGTTTGTACTGAGTAAACTCAGGTATATACACCGGGAACAGTCTTGTTTATTTACCAGGAGATACAGAACTGTCAGACAGGCCAGCCCTTCTTTTGGACTTGCCCAGTATGCTCCCTGTAGACCAACTACACAGGAAGTTAAGATTCCTGGTAAGCTTGGAATTGGGGAAAGGCAGATAGTTTCATAAAGTGTGTGGGGCCTTTGTCATGCTCACTGTTGGGTTGATGGAATGCTTTGAGTGTCCCAACAGGCAACCTGTGGCCCTAGGGGACAGCTAACATCTCCCTCAGCACAGTTCCTTCCCTAGCCTGTCATTATTGACATTCTTCCCGGTACAATCCTTGCATCTTTCTTTAATTGTGATAATACCTACAATTACATAAAAATTGGGGCCAGGCCAGTCATTTGGCTTCTCTTCAAAATGATATTCTTTAAATATTTGCTCAGCACTTCTTTAAAGGAGAAGCTGAGCTCTGCCTAGAGAAGCATCAAAGCAGGAGCCTGATGGCAGCACTCAGCATCTCTGTCATTCCAAAGCGCTTCCTCTCTGGCCCAGCTTTGCACTTCCCACTCAGCAAAACATTGCTCTGCCGAAAAATGCATCTACCTTCCTACGAAGGCAGCTTAAAGACCATCTATTATTAGTTGAGCCCGGCTTAACGTAATATTGCCTCTAACCACATACTCCTCCACAAGGTATATTCTCGTAGATTAATTTCATCTTCTAACACACACACACACACACACACACACACACACACACACACACACTTTTTTATCCAAGGATGTCTCAGAACGCTTTTGAATCAGTGTTATAGGCTGCTACTGCTGGCTTGCTCCTTAGTCCAACTAAATTCAGAGATAAATCTTTGCCTGGCCTGGGAACCCTTCACTCTGTGATTTACGGTAAATCATACTTCTAAAGCCTGCATATCTTTGCATCTCTAAAGCCTGTCCATTCAGTTTATTTTCATTTTAGTTTTTAAAAATTATTCCATCACTCATTTATTTATCTGTCCAGCAAATGTTAACTGATCATCTTCTAGATTGTACCCTGCACAAGTATATAAAGAAGGATATTACACAGTCTGTTCCCCAAGATTCATGTCTGTGGGGAGAGACAGGCAAGTAAACAGATCATTGTAACTCAGTGTGGTGATCGCAGCAATGGAGAAATGCCCAGAGAATGTGGGAACACAAAGAAAGGCAAGTAGCCTGAGAACCAGAGTGGAGCTTCAGGGAGACTTCCTAGAAGGGGCTGCTTGAGAATTAGCCAAACTCAGGTGTGTGTGGGAGGGCTCATTAGGCAGAGTGGAACCATGATCTTGACCATCCTGAGTTGAATCCATGGTTTAAGTCCAAAGGTAGCATGAACTCTTTTTCCAGTTTCTCCCCAGGGGTTTCTCTCTCTTGACCAAGCACTTCTACGTGACACACAAACACACATAGAGAACAACACTGCTTGGAAAAACTGCTGGGTCTAATAGTAATTACTAGTAGACGTCCAGTACTTTGTTGTTTATCAAGCAAATCCATGTTCATTATGTCATTTAATTTTCCGAAGATACCTTACAGCAGTGATTCTTAACTGGAGTGATTTTACTCAGGGGCCACATTTGGTAATGTCTGTAGATATTTTGGGTTGTCATACTGGGTGCTGAGAAGTTGTTATTGGCTTCTGTTTGGTGGAGAGATGCTACTGTCATGCGCCTGATATCCCCCCACAACAAAGAATTATCTGACCCAAAACATTAACAGTAGTGCCGAGATTGAGAAGCCAGATATTGAGGTCATTTCCACATTTTGAAAGGGAAACTGAATCTCTAGGTTAGCTCCATCTAAATTAACTGTGTGATCTTTGGCAAGCCATTTAATCACAAGCCCTGATTCTCCTACTCATAAAATGTATATTTATGTTTACATTAAATGATCCATAAAGTCTTTTCCCAATCTAAGAGTCTTTGAGTTGCTGGATTTAAATGTAAGTTTAAGCCAACAAATTAGCAAATAAAACATCTTTGCTGTAAAAATTACTGTTGTAATATATTGATTCTCAATGCAGTATTTTATATGGATAATAAATAATGGATTCACTCAGCAAGCACTTGAGGGTGCCCTACATGTGTGTGACTGGGGCGACCTTCCAGAAGGCCCTGCCTTCTGCCTCCAGGCTCCTCTCTCCTGCCCAGCAGCAGAAGCTATGAGTTCCAGGTACCCTCACGACCATCTGAAAATTTGGCCAGAAAGGCAGAATAATCCACATGGTGACAGTGTGATTTCCAGAACTTGTTGAGATTATTGAAGGTTATCTGTCCCTCTGCCCCTTCCCTTACTACACAAACTCTTCAAACTCCCCATCACCTGACATCCTGCACATTCTGCACTCAGGTAGCTATGTCAGAGTGTTTGGGGAAAATACTGCAGAAAATAGCCCCTCTGAAGGGTAAGCCAGTTGCTAAAGTCCAGTGAAAACCATAACAAACTTCAACTCACTGAGCTCTTACTTTGTGCATTCTTCATTACATCCCTGGAAGGTGAATATTGCTCTTTCCACTTGACAGATGAGGAAACTAAATCTTGGAGAGGTGTAGTAACTTGCTTTGATTTTTTTTTAAGGAATAATAAAAACTTGACAAGCGATGAGAGTGTTAAATTGGAAACTAATAAATTTGTGGTCCAGATGGGATGGGAGGAGGATGTTTGTTGAGTAGTCCTTTTTTTTTTTTTTTTTTTTTTTTACAAATATTTTATTTATTTATTTGACAGAGAGACAGCCAGCGAGAGAGGGAACACAAGCAGGGGGAGTGGGAGAGGAAGAAGCAGGCTCCCAGTGAAAGAGCCTGATGTGGGGCTCGATCCCAGATCGCCGGGATCACGCCCTGAGCCGAAGGCAGACGCTTAACGACTGTGCTACCCAGGCGCCCCTGTTGAGTAGTTCTTATAAGACATGGATCCATATGTGTACCAGGACTAATGAGGCAGTGGGGCATGATGGAAAAAGTGGTCTTCATATGCCTGAAAATCCTCATTTACAAAATGAGGTAATGGTTCTTGCCTTAGAGATTGAGTGTTATAATATATGTCAAATGTAAACTTTTAGTGCCTAGAATATAGTAGGTGCTCAATAATAATGTTAGCTATCATTGTTGCTATGTATCTATTGTACACATGTGATCTCTAATATCTTCAAAGCTGGAAAGGGGCAAGTAAATTGGAAGCATGTGAAATTATGAAACATGAGCATGTCTAGCATCAGCATTTTTTTTGTGTGTGCCACACTAATTTCATTGAATCCCATAGCATGTCTTCCAGTTCTTTAAATCTGTAGGGCTTGGTCCATGAAAGTTGCTTGGAAAATTCTTATTCAATTGAATTTGTTAATTGAGTCCCTTTTTGGCTACATTATCTACCAATTGAATGCCTTTTTTTTCCCATTCTAACTTCATTCTTGAAGGAAATGCTTCATATTTAGGTTTGATAAAAATAAATCTCGTTCTTTCTCTGCATTAGGTACTACTCCAGGCACTGTCATTTAATATTTGGGTTCCCATGGAGATACTTCCTAGTGGGACTACAAAATTGAGGGTTCTTATTGATCCCCTGCAATTTAATGGCTCCTCTGAGAGAGAATCTGACATCAACCTCTCTCTCCTGTTGCTGCCACAAAAAAAAAAAAAAAAAAAGAGAGAGAGAGAGAGAGCCAGTGGAGAGGGAAGGTATGCAGATGGAAACATTGCCCTGTCTGCTAAAAAGTATTGACTTCTGATAAATTCATAAAGTTATAACCACTGCAATGAATGCTTTCCAGTTATAAATGCAAAGCTTTGGGGTTTTTTTGTTTTTGTTTTCATTTTTTGGGTTTTGTTGTTGTTGTTTGTTTGTTTTTTGTTACTAAATGAATAGATACTTAATGAGTCAACGTGGATAGAATTACATTGTACATCTGTGCATATGTCCCAGTCAGGTGTTTTAATTTTTCCTAAAAGAGGCTCTGTGGGGTTGAATCATGCCCACTGGCTTATTCATGTTCACCCAGAACCTCAAAATATGACCTTATTTGGAAATAGGTCTTTGAGGTTATAATTTAAGATGAGGTCATACTGGAGTAAAACGGATCCTAAATCCAATATGACTGATGTCTTTATAAGATGAAGAGAAGACACCGAGAACACAAGCAGAGTTCTAAATGAAGGAAGAGGCAGAGATTGGAGTGATCTGTCTACAAGCCAAAGAATGCCAAGGATTGCTGGAAACCACAGCCATGGAACAGACTCTCCTTGAGAATGCCCATAGGCACTAACCTTTCCAACACCTCGATTTCATCCTTCTAGCTTCCACAACTGTGAAACAATAAATTTCCATGGTTAAGTCACCAAGTTTGTGAACATTTGTTACAGCAACCTGGGGAACCTAATAGAGAAGACTTGTTTATAAAACCTCAATGAAGAACTTTACTGAGGTGCTTTGGAAGCAGAAATACTTAAACCTGGATGGACCCAAAGATCAATCAAAATTCACCATCATCTTTTCCCAATAGGTACCTCTTTTCTTTAACCTGCCAAGATACCTGCCATATAAAACAGTTGTCATAGAAACTTTTGATTAGAGATTAATTCCTGGATGGAAATTGCCAGTTACTAGAAAGTTATCACAATATGCCCATGCCTTCTCGGCTTAAAATTTCTTCTGGTCTTCATTTGACTGTTGTTTTGTTTTTCAGTTGCCCTTTGTTCTGAATTGAACTTGAGCAAAAATAATGGGATTTGATATGACAATAAAATATTGGTTCAGTTTTCTATTACTAGGAGAATTCAATTCATTGTGTGAAGAGTCAGTGGGTTTTGCTGAATGTGTTCCAATTTATGATTAATGCTTTAAAGGAGTGGAGGTTTTTTAAAAAGGAGGTGCTTAAGGTTTAAGTCCTGTCCAGCTTAAAAGCAACCAAGAAAATGGCAAGACCAGCCAGATCATATCAGAAGCACCATTGTAGTAGCGCTCTTCAAATTTTTGTCCCTTTTGACTCTATAGAAGACACAAAAGGAAAAAAAAAAACATTGAAAACTTAGGACAAGTAGAATATATGTACAACTTCAGAGTACTCGAAGGTGGGGAGGATGGTCTGTTGGGAAATTGACAACCAGAAAGAACATGGCACAGTTTTAGGGTTAGCCTTTGACAAAACGGTGAAATGTCCAGGAGTCAGGTCCTTCAAGCCCATGGCATTATCTATTTTCTGTGAGGTCAGGGGAAACTTGAGCAGAGATAGGGAGTGAAGAGAGAGATGAGGAGGTGAGTGATGGGTTACTGAAATCACTCTGATTCCTGTCTTGAAGGAGATATGGGACAGAGATGAGAGAAGTTGAGCCCTTAAACATCACTACATTTTCCCTATAATGCCACTGAACTTGGCAGTCTTTCCTGCCACTGTTCCATTACCTGGAATTGTAAGTGTATGGTGAGCACCTTAAAGCATCTGTGTAACTCAGTATTTCACTTGGTCCTCATATACACTCATTCATACACAGAACTGTGGGTGAGTATCTTTACTCCTATTTTACCTGAGACTCTGAGAGTTTAAAGAAATTTCCCTAAATCCCATGGCTAGTAAGTAAATGAGCTGGGATTCAGATATTAATCTAATTCCAAACCCTAGCTTTTATTGGACATACTCTGCTATCCTCTTGGAGAATCCCTGGAAAGCTACTCCTCTGACTACTCTTAATAGGCTTATTAATCCAAATCTTATCTCCGAGCTGGTCATTAATGATTATATAGCACTAGAAAATAAGCTAGGTATAGAAATTACATTTTTACTAAAATATGTCAAGTTTATATCTTTTCTGTTTTGAATGTCAACAAACACATTTTAATTCCTAAAGAAGTCTCACTCTTCCTCCAAACAGACACATTTCTTTAAACAGATCTTTTTAGGGAATACAGAATAATTTCTAGTGACTATTGCACTGAAGATGTTCACATGGGAATGAGGGATACAATCATAGTATTCTAAATTTCCTTAGAGCTAGAGATGGCACATTTTCCATGTAATTGAACTCAAGATGGAAGCAGTGGTGTCAAAATCTTAAAATATCACACCAACTTCCAATGTACATTGTTGAGCTTCTCTGTAATTCAGGTGTTTGGAGGATGAATCCTTGCTCACCACTCTGAGTTGACCAAGTGCTTCATTAAAACATCAGATGAACTTCATTAGCATCTAGTAAAAATTAAAAAAAAAAAACCATGATAATAACCAAAAATAATACCTCTATGTGCCAGGTATTCTATGTGAATTATTGCCTTTAATTCTTACAAAATCTTATGAAATAAGGTTGACTTTATGCAGATTTTGTTTTTTTAATCAGAAAAACTTGAGTAAGGAACTGTTAACTTAGAAAAATTAAGAAATGTGCACAGGATCTCATGAATAGTCCCAGGATTAAAACTCTCATCTATCTGACTCAAAATCCATGCTCTTATCCCAGTTATAAATCCAAATATGGAGGACTCGATATTTTGATTCCTCCTCAGTGGCTGAAGTGGTAGATTGTAGAGGCATGCAAAGTGTTCAAGGCCATGTGTTACTGCTCATTTAGCTGTCATCCAATAAATATTTATTGAGTAACTATTAAATGCCAAGTACTATGCTGTTTGCTAGTTATGCAAAAGTGAAAATGACACATATGATCTCTTATTTCTAGAAGAAAGAACCATCATACAAGTTAACCCATTAAAAATGAACTTTGAGTGGTGATAAGTACTCTGAGAAAACAAACCAAAGGCTGAAATTGAGAATGCTATTGGGGGAAAGATGGGGTATTATCTCAGCAAGGTGATACTTAAGCTGAAGGGTTAGTGGAGCTGGCTGTGTGAAGAGTTAACGTGGGGCATTTCTTCAAGGCAGAGAGAAGAGCATGTGCAAAGGCCCTAGGCCAGAAAGAGCTGGACATATTGCAGGAACAATAGAGAGTTAGTGTGACTGGAGCACAGTAAGGACAGGAGTGAGGCCTGTGAGGCCTGACATGCAGTTGAGAAAGAAGCAGAACCCAGTTCACAGTAACATTATTCTTTAGTGGATGGAAATTCAGTCAGCAGTGAGAGAAAATGATGAGGTATGAGCAAAGAAAGGAGTAGAGGCGGGGTGTCCCTGGAGCTGAATCATACTGATTTCCATTTTGAAGACCCATGGACTTGTACTGCTGAGCTTACAGAACCACTTTAATTCTGTTCCTCACTAAAGCTCTGTCCTTCAACACTTCCCAGGACTCTTGTGTCCTTGCTAAATTCCCTGCAACCAATTCTGTTATAGATTTCTTAGGATTTTCCATATAAACAATTATGTAGTCTGCAAAGAGAGATAGTTATGCTTCTTTCTTCTCTCTATATATACTATTTACTTATTTTTCTTGCATTATTCCAATATCTAGTTCTCTCAGTGTAGTTTTGAACATAAGTGGTAAGAGTAGGCATCTTTGTATTTCAGATCCTAGGGGAAAAGCGTTTCGAATATCATCGAATATGATATTATAACTAGGTTTTCCAAAGATGCCGTATAGCATATTAATGAAGTCTCCATCCATTCTCATTTGATGAGAGTTTATAATGTAAACTTTATATCAGGAATTGGTGATACATTTTGTCAAGTGTTTTTCTGCTTCTATTGATCATATTGTTTTCCCTCCTTTCTAATGTTATATTAACTTAGTAATCTTAGGATAAATCCTACTTGACATGGATGTATATTATACATCATTAAGCTTGATTTTTTAAAAATTTTCTAAGGATTTTTTACAAATTAGTTTATCATAAGGAATATAATTTAAAATTTTTATGAAGTTTTTGGCAGGATTTAGTATTAGGGTAATGCTATTCTCATAAAATGAGTTGAGAGGTGTTTTCTCTTCCTCTGTTTTCTGAGTTTGTATAAGACTGGTGTTATTTCCTAAGAGGTGTTGTTTCCTAAGAGATGGTTCTTCAATAAAATTGATAAACCCCTAGCCAGACTTATCAAAAAGAAAAAAGACCCAACTAGGTAAAATAAACGAAAGAGGAGAGAACACAACCAACACCACAGAAACATAAACAATTACACAAGAATACTATGAAAAATTATATGCCAACAAATTGGGCAATCTGGAAAAAAATGGACAAATTCCTAGAAACTTACAAACTACCAAAACTGAAACAGGAAAAAATAGAAAATTTGAACAGACCCATAACCAAAAAAGAAATTGCTGAGGGAGCATGAGCAGGAGGAGAAATCAATAACCAAAAATGTCCCAACAAACAGAAGTGTGGGCCAGATGGCTTCCCAGGGGAATTCTAGCAAACATTTAAAGAAGAGTTAATACCTATTCTCAAACTGTTCCAAAAAACAGAAATGGAAGGAAAACTTCCAGACTCATTCTACAAAGCCAGCATTACCTTGATTCCAAAACTAGACTAAGACCCCACTAAAAAGGAGAATTAACAGGCCAACATCCCTGATGAACATCGATGCAAAAATTCTCAATAAAATACTAGCAAATTGAATTCAACAGTGCATTAATAGAATTATTCACCACAATCAATTGGGATTTATTCCTGGGCTGCAGGGCTTCAATATTTCCAAATCAATCAACATGATATGCCACATTTATAAAACAAGGTTAAGAACCATATGATCCTGTCAATAGATGCAGAAAAAGCATTTGACAAAATACACCATCCATTCTTGATAAAAAACCCTCAACAAAGTAGGGATAGATGGAACATACGTCAACATCATAAAGGCCATATATGAAAGACCCACAGCTAATATCATTCTCAATGGGGAAAAACTGAGAGCCTTTCCCCTACAGTCAGGAACAAGACAAGGATGTCCACTCTTACCATTACTATTTAACATAGTACTGGTAGTCTTAGTCTTAATAATCATCCAGACTGGCAAGGAAGAAGTCAAACTATCACTATTTGCAGATGGCATTATACTCTATGTAGGAAACCTGAAAGATTCAACCAAAAAATTGCTGGAACTAATAGATGAATTCAGTGAAGTTGCAGGATATAAAATCAATGTGCAGGAATCTGTTACATTTATATACACCAATAACAAAGCCGCAGAAAAAGAAATCAAGGAATCAATCCCATTTACAATTGCACTAAAAACAATATGATAACTAGGAATAAACCTAAAGAGGTAAAAGATCTGTACTCTGAAAACTATAGACCACTTATGAAAGAAATTGAGGAGGACACAAAGAAATGGAGAAGCATTCCATGCTCATGGATTGGAAGAACAAACATCGTTGAAATATCTATACTACCCAGAGAAATATACACATTTAATGTAACCCCTATCAAAATACCACCAGCATTTTTCACAGAGCTAGAACAAACTATCCTAAAATTTGTTTGGAACCACGAAAGACCCCGAATATCCAAAGGAATCCTGAAAAAGAAAAAACTGGAAGTATCATGATTCTGGGTTTCAAGCTATATTACAAAGCCGTAGTCAACAAGACAGTATAGTGCTGGCACAAAAACGGATACATAGATCAATGGAACAGAATAGAGAACCCAGAAATGGACTCACAACTATATGGTCAACTAATCTTCGACAAAGCAGGAAAGAATATCCAGTGGAAAAAAGACAGTCTCTTCAACAAATGGTGTTGGGAAAACCGGACAGCCACATGCAGAAGAATGAAACTGGGCCACTTTATTACACCATACACAAAAATTAATTCAAAATGGATAAAAGACCCAAATGTGAGACTGGAATCCATCAAAATCCTAGAAGAGAATACAGGCAATAACCCGGGATTTAATCAAGATAAAAAGCTGCTACACAGCAAAGAAAATAATCAACAACTAAAAGGAAGCCTCCATAATGGGAGAAGATATTTGCAAATGACATATCGGTAAGGGTAGTATCCAAACCTTTAAAGAACTTATCAAATTCAACATCCCCAAAATAAATAATCCAGTTAAGAAATGGGCAGAAGACGTTAGTAGGCACCTTTTCAAAGAAGACATCCAGATGGCTAACAGACACTTGAAAAAATGTTCAACGTCACTCATCATCAGGGAAATAGAAATCAAAACCACAATGAGATACCACCTCACACCTGTTGGAATAGCTAAAATTAACAACACAAGAAGCAACAGGTGTTGGGGAGGATGCCGATTAGGGGGACCCTCCTGGACTATTGGTGGGAATGCAAATTGGTTCAGCCACTGTGGAGAACAGTATGGAGGTTCCTCAAAAAATTAAAAATAAGAACTACCCTACGATCCAGCAATTGCTAGTAAACTAGGTATTTACCCAAAGGATACAAAAGTACAGTTTTGAAGGGGTACATGCACGATGTTTATAACAGCATTATCAACAATATCCAAACCATGGAGAAAGCCCAAATGTCAGTTGACTGATGAATGGATAAAGAGGTTTTGTGTGTGTGTGTGTGTGTGTGTGTGTGTGTGTGTTTGTGTAATGGAATAATACTCAGGCATCAAAAAGAATGAAATCTATGGGTTCTTGGGTGGCTCAGTTGGTTAAGTGTCCAGCTATTGGTTTCGGCTCAGGTCGTGATTTCAGGGTCATGAGATCGAGCTCCATGTCAGGCTCCACACTCAGCACTGAGTTAGCTCCTCTCCTTCTCTCTTTCCCTCTACCCCTCCTCCTGCTCATGCTCTCTCTCTCTCATAAATAAATAAATAAATAAATAAATAAATAAATAAATAAATAAATAAGTAAGTAAATAAATAAAATAAATAAATACATCTTTTAAAAAAAGAATGAAATCTTGCCATTTGCAACGACATGCATGTAGCTAGAATGTATTCTGCTCAGTGAAATAAGTAAGTCAGAGAATGACAAATATGATCTCACTCATATATGAAATTTAAGAAAACAGATGAACACATGAGAATAAAAGGAGAGAGGGAAACAAACCATAAGAAACTCTTAATGATAGAGAACAAACCGAGGGTTGATGGAGGGAAGTGCGTGGGGGATGCGCTAGATGGGTGATGGGGATTAAGGAGGGCATTTGTTATGATGAGCACTGGGTGTTGTATGTAAGTGATGAATCACTGAATTCTACTCCGGAAGCCAATATTGCACTGTATGTTAACTAACTAAAATTTAAGTTAAAAAAGGACTGGTGTTATTTCTTCCTTCATTGTTTGATAGAATTTACTAGTCAAACCATCTTGGCCTCAAGTTATCTTTATGAGAACGTTTTTGATAAGTAATTTAATGTATTTAATTGATACTAGGTGTTCAATTTTTCTGTTTCATTTTGTGTCCGTATTGCTAAGTTGTGTTTTTCAAGGAATTTTCCATTTCATAGTTTCTTAAATTTTATGCATGAAGTCGTTCAGAATTCTCTAAAAACTAGTGAAGAACTCTTTTTTATTCTTAATATTGGTCACTTGTGTTTGTTCTCTCTCTTACTCAGTTTTGAGAAATTAACAGGTTTTGTTGTTGTTTTTCATCTTCACAAAGAAAAATCTTTTGGATTTGTTCATTTTCTCTATTTTGTGCCTTTTTTTATAAATTGATTTTGGCTCCGTTTTTTTTTAAAACTTAATTTGTGTTTACTTTGTTATATTTTTTTCTAGCCCCTAGGCTGTTACATCACTAATTTTGAATCTTTCTTCCTTTCTAAAGCAAGCATTTAAAACTATAAAATTCCTTTGAATCCCTGTATTACATACATCCCCTAAATTTTGACATTTTATTTTGCATTTATCATTCAGTTCAAAATGTTTTAAGTTTTCCTTGTGATATTTTTGTAATCCATGGATTATTTGGGTATGTGTCATTTAATTTCCAGGTGCATGGGAATATTCCAGAAAATTTTCTATTGATTTCTAATTTAATTCTACTGGGGTCAGAGAACACAGCTTTTAAATTTATTGTGAATTGTTTTGTGGCTTAGCGTGTGATGTAAGTTGGTGACTATATCAAGCACATTTGAAAAGAATGTTTATTCTACAATTGCCAAGTACAGTGTTTTAAAAATATCAATTAGGTCAAGGTAGTTGATAGTGTTGTTCAGGTCTTCTGTGGATTTTTGTCTTGTTATTTCCATTCTTGAGAAAGGGTGCTTAAATCTTCAGCTATGATTGTGTAATTATCTGTTTTTTTCTTCAATCCTGTCATTTGTTGCTTTATGAATTTTTAAGCTCTGTATTTGGGCACGTACACACTTACGACTCATATCTTTCTGATGGGTTGATCATTTAATCATTATGCAAAGTTCCTCTTAATCTTTAGTGCTGCTCTTTGCCTTGAGTAATATTGATATTAATATAAGATCCATTATTCTTACGTTTACTGTTAGCATAGTTTGTCCTTTTGTATCCCATTTACTTTCAATTCCTCTGTCTTTGTATTTGAAGTATGTATCTTATAAATAGTGGACATTTAGATATTCTGTTTTATTAGTTTTTATAAACTTTGTCTTATCTGGAGTGTTTAGTCTATTAATGTACAATGTGATATTGGTATGGTTGGATTAAATTCTATTATTTCACTATTCGCTTTCTCCGTTTTTTGTTCTGTTACTCTTTCCTGTCTCTATTTGGGTGATTTGATTATATTTTATAATTCCATTTCACTTCCGTTATTGACTTTTTAGCTGTATTATTTTTTCATGGTGGTGCTAGGGCTTATTTTACACATCCTTAACTTTGTACGATCTACTTAGAATTAATATTATACTACTTCACCTAAGATGTAGAAACCTTGCAACCACAAAGGACAATTTGTCATTTTTCTTTATGGTATCTATATTTACCTTCATGTGTATTACATATGTACTAAGTATAAAGCTTCTAAGACAATGTAACTGTTAAACAGTTCCAAGTATTTTAAGGAAAATAAGGAACAAAATTGTTTTTATATTTTTTCAAATATTTACCTTTTTTTAAAAAAAATATATATATTCTTCCTTCCCTCCTGAAGGTTTGCATTTCCATCTAGCATTATGTCCCTTTGGCTGAAGAACTTCCTTTAACTTTATTGGAGTTCAGTTCTTTCAGCAACAAATTCCCTGGAGTCCTTCTTTTAACTGAGCATGTGTTTATTTTGGCTTTATTTTTGAAGGTATTTTGTCTAGATTTAGATTTGTGGGTATGGTTTCTTTCTTTGTGTCCTTTAATGATTGTGTTCCACTCTCTTCTTCCACTGTTTCTAGTAAAAGGTCAGCAATTATTTAATCATTATTTTCCTGTGGTTAATAGGGAATAATATATAGTTACATAGTTAGTCTGATAATATGATTATATATATATATATATATATATATATATATATATATATATATATATATATATATATATATGAATATAGTTAGTCTTTTCCTCCTCTGACTACTTCCAAGGTTGTTTCTTTATTTTTTAGTTTTACCAGTTTGACTATAATGTACATAGGTGTGTTTTTCTTCATATTTATTATTCTTGGGATTCCCTGAGCTTCTTAAATCTATAAGTTTAGATCTTTCTCCAAAGCTGGGATATGGCAGTCATTATTTCTCCTGCTTCTCCTCCTTTGTCCCAGTCTCTCTTTTCTCCTTCGGAACCCAATTTCTTGTTAGAATTTTTGATATTGGCTTATTTGGTCCCAGAGCCTCTAACTTATTCTTCCATCCTTCTTTCTCTGTTATTTATAGTGGATAATTTCTATGGATCTGCCTTTAAATTTAATGAATCTGTCCTCTGTCATTTCTATTCGGCTCTTAAGCCCATCCAATGCTTTTTTTTTTTTTTTTTTTTTGGCATACTGCTTTTGTCAGTCCTAGAATGTCCGATTTAGTGGTTTCTTCTTTACTAAGATTTCTTGTTTAATTTTTTATGTTCATATTTCCCTTATGTTAACGTGACCAATTATAATAACTGCTTTAAAATCCTTGTCTGCTAATTTTAGCATCTTGGTCATCCAAGTGTTGGTCTATGTTCCTTGAAAGCAGGGTCCTCAAACTTTTCCTGTAAAGGGCCAGATAGTAAGGAGTTTACTTTCTAGAGTCCTCACATAGTTTGTGCATTACATTCTTCTTATTTTTTTTCAAAAAACTCTTTAAAAAAGGTTAAAACCATTCTTAGCTACCAAGCCATACAAAAACAGGCCAAGGGCTAGATTTGGCTCATGGACCATAGTGTGCTGACCCCTCCCTCTAGAGAATGGATCATATTTTCCTGTTTCTTTGTGTGTCAAGTATTTTTGGATTATATCTAGGGAATTGTGATGTTTATGTTGTAAAACTCTGGATTACATTGTAGTCTTCTGAACAATGTTATTTATTCAGTTTGGGGAAGCTGGCTTTACCTGGCATTTAACTTGGTTGGGGTCAAACTGTCTTTTTGCTGGCGGTTCCAACCTCTGTTCAGTTCTTTTGTTCATAGTTTAGGTGCTTTGAGTCTTCCATGGGCATTTAAAATTTAGGATGCAGCCAGAGATTTGGGGTAGAATCTCTACACAGAATTCAGGGCTCTGCCTCTCTTCTGTCCAGGATTTTTCCTTCACTTTTCCAGCTATTGTGGGGTGTGCTGTGCACATTCTATCCCCTGGTTCTGTAGGTTAGAGAAGCTGCAGACTTTCTCTCAGTGAACAGGCTGAGGTCTTCCCTCAGGCTCAAAGCCAACAAATGCATCCAGTGTCAACAAGTGCATTTCCTAGAGTCAGCTCTTCTCTAGAATATTCCTGCTTTTTGATTGTTTTCAGGTGTCTGTTATTAATCCTCCATTGCTGTTCTTTGCATTATTTTCTGAAATTTATATTTGTTATCACCTGGAGGATTGTTCTGATAGGACCTCATTCAGCTATACCAGAAAGGAAGTCGACATATATTTAATATTATATATCATTTTTAAATATGTTATGTGGAAAGGTAAGCAAATGATTTGTTTAAATAATTTCAAAAGCCCTTCACATTCACTATTCCGAATCATTTTCTGAATCACTTTTTGACTTATTTGTGGATGTCTGTCTGTGTTTTTTCATATAATCTCATCTTTCATGTCACCAAAAGTATTGGTGATGCAACATTTTTTTTAAACAGTCCTCTTCTATATTGTCTCTGAGATTTTCTTTCTAGCTGGTAGTAAGCATTCTGTAAATTTTGATGGTGGCACTTTTTCACTTCTGTTTTTAATTTTGCAAGAGTTTGACTACCTATCAGTAGAAGACATTCTTCCTCAAATGGTCATTAATGGTCTCTCAGTGGAAGCATTTAAGGGATGAGATTGTCCAGTAATACAAAGGAGTAAGTAAGTACTAAGTTTACATATGTATAGGAAACCACAACTCAAAGTTGTTACCTGGCTAATAACAGCTGTGAAATGACAGGGATTATAAAGCACATCCCAATTTCAGAGACATTAAAATATGAAAAGGTGTGCATCTTATAACTGATTAAATGTGAAATTTAAGAACTAGTGCAGTTGGCTTTTCTAACCCTCTATGCTCCCAGACCTCTGGACTTTCTCCCTTTGCCAAGGTAACACTGCAAGTAAATACTAGAGCTGGTACATGACATCTCTAGAGCTCAGCTTTCTCCTATGTAAAATGGGAATATTAATAATAGTCATATGATTATATGATATGCCGTGATACATAAGAGAAACTTTGCACCAACCAATATTAATAATAGTCTAGAATACTAAAAATACTAGCGCTGGTACATGACATCTCTAGAGCTCAGCTTTCTCCTATGTAAAATGGGAATATTAATAATAGTCCCTATACCATAGATCTGTTATAGAGATTATATGATATGCCGTGATACATAAGAGAAACTTTGCACCAACACCAGCACTTAGTAAGTCTCACATGACATTAACTCAATTTGACTCAGATCTCTACAATTTTTTCAGTATATCTTAAGTCAACTCTTCTCTTACCATTTGGATCAATACAATTGATTAGGAAAGACTATTATGGGCTAGGCACTGTGGTTATTTCTTTTGCATATTTGATCAATAACTCCTAACAATCACATAAGGTGGTCTTTATGACCAACTGCATTTTACAGACAAGAAATGTGATTTAGCAAGGTTAGGTATCCAGATTTCCCTTCTTTTTTTTTTTTTTTTTTTTTAAAGATTTTATTTATTTATTTGACAGAGATAGAGACAGCCAGCGAGAGAGGGAACACAAGCAGGGGGAGTGGGAGAGGAAGAAGCAGGCTCACAGCGGAGGAGCCTGACGTGGGGCTCGATCCCGCAATGCCGGTATCACGCCCTGAGCCGGAGGCAGACGCTTAACCGCTGTGCCACCCAGGCGCCCCCCAGATTTCCCTTCTTTCTCATTAGCTTGATATTTCTTCATAGCCCAACTCAATTCCTTCTTTCACTTTACCTGATTAGTCCAGCCCTGGCTGACCTCCAAGGGTCTGTAGATACACACACACACACACACACACACACACACACACACACTACTTAGCTCCTTTACCTTGCACAATACCTGGCACTATACTGGCTGCTTAAAGGACTAAAAAATATTTTCAATATCTGTTGTTTTATTAATTAATCAAAATAGGATTTAGAATATACCTTTTTTGTCTATTCTCCATTTTATTGTAATCCTTCTAAAATAGAAATCTCTTGTTATTTTCCTAAATCTTTCAGTAGCGCACCACAACCTACTTGTGAAAACCCAGCCTACATTTCTTGTTATAAAAGACTCTCCGTGACCTCATCTGTGCCAGTCACATCAGCCTTCTCTCTCGCTGTCTCTGTCTAATCCAGCTAAATTAAACTATTGTAATTAACATGGCACCCATCCCTTTGTTCCTGCTGCTCATTAGCCTCTTACGTCCTCTTCCCCTCTCTTCACCACAAAACCGATTCTTCAGGACTCAGCGGAGGGCTCATTATCTCTATGCAACCTCTGCTATTATTCCCAGGTATGACTGAGTACTCGTTCTTCCATGCCCCACTCCACCCCATGTAGAATTTTATAGCATCCAGAAAATTTTATTGTACTTGTTTGTTTAAATATTTGTTTCTTCCTCTAGACTATAAATATAGGAAATCTGAACTCACTTATTTCTGTAACATTAGGGTCTAGCATCCTGTTTAATAAATAGTTTGATCAATCAGTTTTAATTAATGAGTTCATTTTTGTTGTACTCATTGTCTCTGCCCCACAGTTTGGACACCCTATTCTATAATTTACTTAGCATTCAGACAGAACTCCTGTGGGTTCTCAGCCACAGCCTAGAATGCCCTCCTCACCTGTCATCTGCATAGATTCTTTCTGTCCTGAATTCACCATAGATTTTCCCACCCCTCACCCTGAAGAGGAGAATTTACAGCTCTACTCTGCCTAGTACAACAACCTCTCACTTCCTGGCATACCACCTCTGTGTCAGTCAGGCTCACTGCCTTCCATCTGCAACATCGACAGAGACCTCCACTCAGGTGCTCAGCGTTACCTGCCATACTCACCTTCTTCCCGTCTTACACAGCTCCACCTGTTAAGCTCTCTTTTTGTGTTTTTTTCCTAAAGAGTCATTAACATTTGTACAGCACTTTATAATTTATAAAGATGGTTCTATCTAATCCCCAAAGCAGTCTTGTGAGTTATTATGGTGATCATCCCAATTATGGAGATAAATACCTTCCTTATAGTGCCAAGCAACACAGCATGAATAGCAGGGGTCTCAGAAGAGGAGCTTAACATGAATTTAATGTATATTTGTTGACCACTAAAATATGAAAATCACTGGGCTTGTTGCTGTAGGATAGACATGGAGAGGTGATTAAGTTATAATCCTTGTGCTCAGAGATCAAATATCGGTAGAAAATAAAAAAAAAAGAAAAAATACTGTAGCAACAACAACAACAACAACAACAACAGTGTGTTTTTTGAGTGCCTGCTCTGTACCAGACATTTTAGTACATCCTCACAATAATCCTGGGAGGTAGGCACTGCCATACTATTTTCATGGGTAAAGAGACTGAGTTTGAGAGATTTAGTGACTTGCCCAAATTTGCACAGCTAGTGGTGGCAGAGATGAACTTTTAAGCTATGACTCCCTGACCCCGGAGTGCCTGCTTTTTCCACTATACCACACTGCCTCTTGGGTGCGAATTACTAGTACTGTGTAAACTGAGTGATGAAGGAGAGCAGAGACTGGAAAGTTTGATACTGGTTAGGACTAGAGAAGAATCTGTTTTTTGGATTGGAGCTTGACATATGGATAACGTTTTATAAGAGAGATGATTTGGGGGAAAGTACTTAGGTAACAAAAAATGCCTTAGCTATAGCCTGGGTATAAGGGAGAAGTGATTAATAAAATGCGAAGTGAGTCCGGAAAGGTGGGTGTAGGGCAGTCCAGTTAGAGGATGGACAGACTTCAGAGTCATTGGGAAGAAGAATCAACCAGAGCTAGGGGCTGAGCGAGTCTTAAGGAATGTTATTAGCTGACTTGTATCCACTCCAAATTCATATGTTGAAGTGTTAAAGCCCACTATCTCAGAAAGTGACTGTTTTTGGAGATAGAGTCTTTAAGGAGGTAATCGAGTTAAAATGAGGGCATTATGGAAGATCCTAATCTAATATGACTGGTGTCCCTATAAAAGGAAGAAATTAGGTCCCAGACACACACACAGGGATAGCCGTGTGAGGACACAGGGAGAAGGCAGCCATCTTCAAGCCAAGATGAGAGGCCCCAAAAGAAGCCACCCCTGCCCACACCTTGATCTCAGACTTCTAGCCTCCAGAACCGTGAGAAAATAAATTTCTGTCGTTGAAATGTTTAAGCCCCCTGGTCTGTGGTCTTTGGTGGTGGCAGCTCTAGCAAACTAACACAAGGAGTGGTGGAGAGAAGAGGGTCCACTGTATATTTATAAGAGAGTAGGTGGTTGGGAAAGAAAAGACAATGAGCTTTGTTAAAGGATAAAAATTTGTTAACTGATCTCTTCATTGATTATGCATGGAGATTGGCCAGTTCCAGGAACTCAGGTGAGGCCATTTCTTAAACTGCTAGCAAAGTATAATTTCATGTGTGACATGGCATCTTGTAGATGGACCTTGCCTGATCTGTGTTCCTCCTTCACTCTGACCAGATTGAGAAGGAAATTTCACTGCTGTAATGTCAGCTCAAGGTTGAAATATGACGTGGCCCTTCACCTCCCTCAGTGTTTTAATAAAGGTGCTAGGGCTGATCGGAGATTAGAATCATGCTTAGCAGACCTGCGGCTGCTTTTAACTCTGCAGAAGTAATTGAGATTTATGAACTCCTTATTAGCTCCTTAAAACAAAATGAGGAACTTGAAATTCCCATCTGTCAAGATTAAGGAGGGAGGAATTTATTTTTGCTCTTAAAATCTTGCTTTAATGAAAGCGATTCCTTTTCACCTCTCCCCTTTTGTATCACTTGGGAGCAATATCCCTATGAAGAGATAAGAGGGGTGAAGAGTAGAAAAATAGAAAGCCTGAATCATTATTTTCAATTCCACAAATATGTTGAGCATTCAGTCTGTGCCAGAAATCCTGTCAGGCTGTAGGGAGACAAAGATGAATAAAACAGGTACCCGATCTAAGTTCTGTGAAAACTTCTTCTGACTTAAATACATCGTATTTTGCACCTCATATGTGTCCAGAGATTTATAGCATTTTCTCACTTAGTCTTCAAAATTATTCTTCAAGGTCATTTTAAAGAAAGATTCACTAGATTGCACAAGGTCGAACAGGGATCCTCATGATTGGATCCCAGTGTTGATTCCGAATTTCCAGAAGACTGCACTGCTCTTGAGGTCAGCCCTCATACATGGCTACCAGGAACCTTTGGATTCTGGCTTCAAGCCAAATCAGGCTGTGCTGACTACTGAGAGGAAGCCAGCAGTGCTGGAGTTCACCTGGGGAATTTGGTGCCCGGTCGGATCTGCAGAGTGCCATGTGCATGTGTATGTGCATCGGTGTGTGTGTGTGTGTGTGTGTGTGTGTGTGTGTGTGTGTGTGTAGGAGATTTTTCTCCACTCTCATCTTGCAGTGGGTTGTGGTCTTGCTTGTGCAATTTTTCCCTAGAGTCTATTTTGTGAAATATAATTGAAATCGAAACGCCAGTGATTTTTAATCATACTTCCAATTTATATCTCATGTAACCATATGCCAGTGTTCTCGGAGTGTTACAGGGATATGAATTATGCTGAAATTGGATTAGGCAAATACACATTTTCCTTAAAAAATAGATACCCAGTGCAGTAATTTAATTCCACCAACTCTAAAGATTCTCTCAGAAATACCCTGTGTATCTTATCAGCAGCTCATTGTGAATTTTCTTCTGGGCTACTTTCTCTGCCTTTTCATTTTCTTCCAGAATCCACTGTATTTAACAAACATTAGCAACTGTAGGAAGTCCATTTGTATCAAAATCATCCCTAAATGTAAGGAAATCAGGTTTTCAGAGGATACCATCAAGACCCTTCCTCTATTCTTCAATTTTGGGGGAAGCAATTAAGAACCTTTTCTCTTCAAGTAAAAGATCCTGGAAGCTATATCGTAACTTGAGTATTTAAACAGTTTTCAGACCAAAGCTTCAGATCCTTCTTGGCTGTGAGACAGGCATTATCTTCTTGTTCTGTAATAACTTTACGGTTTGCCAAGGACCCTCCTGTGAGCAAACAACCCTGAAAGGGTGCTTCTTCTGGGGTATTGTCACTCTTTACATTCTGTTGGAATAATTTCTCACTACTAATAAAGGCAGAGGTTTAAATATATAACAGGAAAATAAAAAAGATTGAGTAAGAGCAAAGATTCTTTCTCAGACTTTCACATTACTTCAGAGATGACATTATGGGGTGGTTATAATTGCGGCTTCTGGTATCAGATGGCCTGGGTTTGTATCCCTGTCCTACTCCTTCCCAACTGTGACCTTGACCAACCTGTTTAAATTCTCTGTGTCTCAGATACTTCAAAAAAGTGTTCTGAGGACTAAATGAACTAACGTGTATGGGGTGCTTAGAATAATGCCTTGTACATAATACATATGAAACCAGTGTTTTCTATTTATTTTATTTATTTGTATTTATTTTAGCTCTGTTTAATTGACTGTAATTGGGTGTGGTAGGCAAAAGAATGGCTCCCTCAAGATCTTGATTCTTGGAACCTGTGAATGTTACCTTACATAGTAAAAGAGACTTCGAGGATGGGATTAAGTTAAAGATTTTGAGGTGGAGAGGTTATCCTGGATTCTCTGGGTGGGCCCAATACAATCCTATCCATAAGGGAAAGAGAGAGGCAGGAGGTCCGGTCACGGAAGAGGTGCACAGAGGGAAGCAGAGGTGGGAGTTCTGTGATTGCTGACCTTGAAGATGGAAGAGAGGACCAGTCAAGGAAAGCAGGCTGCCTCTAAAAGCTGGAGAAAGCAAGGAAACAGCTTCTCCTCTAGAGCTTCCCGAAGGAACACAGCCCTACCAATGCCCTGATTTCATGAGACTTCTGACCTCCACAACTGTGAGATGATCCATCAAAAAGTGTTGGTTAAGCCACTAACTCTGTGGTAATCTGTTACAGCGTCTCCAGGAAAGGAATGTATCAGGCCGGTCGCCACCATTCAGGGGTTCCTCGTTGTCTCCAACACGAAACATAAGCTTTGTAGCTGGAAGTCCAAGCGTCCTCACGGTGCGACCCTGGGCCATGTTCTCTGTTGCTGCCACACGTGAGTGCTGCGCTACAGCAAACTGGATTATTTTCTCTTTCTCATTTGCCTCCTGCCTTATGCACCACATACGCATTTTCCCTTTGTCAGCACATGCCAAAGTCCATTAAGTTTTTAAAGTTTCTTTTCTATGACTGAAGTGTCAACTTAACTATTATCGGGTGATTGTCGAACTTAATCTCATAAAAATATTGTTCACGGTTGTTAGATTTAAGTTGACTACCTGAGGGAAATTTCTTTTACTCTCTCAACTTATTTTTCTTTACTTCTGTTCAATCTCACCTGTTTTTTTCCTAGTTGTAGCCAGGAAGTATCCAGATCCTGATTCTGAACTCTCAATTGCCAGATCTCACATAGAATTTAGTTTAAAAATTTGTGCATATAACTTGTTAAAGGAATTGGATGAAACAATACTTTTTTAATTATGCTTATTATTCAATATTTCCCTTTTTATATTGATTATTCCTGTAGGATTCCTCTGTATTTTGGACAAAAAAAATAAAGTACTTCAGACAGCTTGTGGTAGAGCATTCCCTTTATGACTGAGATTCAAAAGTTTAAAAAAAGTCTTAGGAGCTTAGGGAAGTGAGTCATTCTTCTGGGTGAATAGAAGTGTAAGTTTTTTATGTAAATGGAGGTTTTTTTGTTTTTTTTTTTCTTCTTTTCTTAATGAGGAATTGAAATGTACAGGGCATATTTTTAAATCATATGCTTCAGAAGCTGAGAGCTCTGGAAATCTGTGTCCATTTTTGTCATGCAAATTCTGTAAACGGTCTTAAAGGTCCTGATTCCTTTGTTAGGACCAGCGGGTGCACTGCAAGTCCTATCAAAATTCTTGAGGAAACTTGTTTCAGGGAGAAGCCAGGAGGCGCAGAGCGGTGAGAAGAGATGTGTGATGGGAACAGGGGCCATAGGTAAAGACCCCGCCTGGCAAGTGCTCCTGAGTGCTCTGACGCAGGAAGCAATTTGAGATTTTCACTTGGAATCTGTCCTTTTGTTCTCTGAGATTTTAAAATCTGATGCTTGTATCTCTTAAGTACTTTGTTGCATTTCAGAGTCCCTACTTTTTCAAAAGGGAGATCTATTAATTTGGACTCTTCTGTAGTCGGTTCGTTCAATTCTAGGGTATTATTTCTCTGACTTTTCAAAATCAAATTCTTTTTTAAATTAATTAATCATTATTAATTGTTAATAATAATTTTTTATTATGTTAGTCACCATATAGTACATCCTTAGTTTTTGATGTAGTGTTCCATGATTCATTATTTGTGTATAACACCCAGTGCTCCATACAAAATCAAATTCTTGAGTGATGGCATGTTTTGGACAATGGCCAGAAACAGACCATAATTTTGTTCTTCTATTTAGGAGAAAACATCTTGATTATTTGCAAATGGATCCAGGAAGTGACCAAGACATAGTTTAAATTTTTCCTTTTATTACTGTTTAGCCATAGATCTGAACTATAGCTTACAACTCTTAAAGATTTATTTAAGATCAAACAATCTAATCTCCTTTCCAAAATAGGAATCTTCTCTGAGAATTAAAGTATAAAGTGATATCCTTGTGTTTCATAGATTTATTGTCTGGAGATTTTTGACTAAGGAGAGCTATAAACCCTCTCCCCTGAAAAACTTTTGCATTCGTACACATAATTTTAAGGGATTCATAGGCTCTTGGGGCTTCTATAGGTCCTTCGTGGAGGACTTCTTATATTCGTATCCCCCACAATGGGGTCATTCACCACACTCTCCCCTCCCATTCTTTCTTCAGTGAGAAAGAACCTAAGGCTTCCTCAAATAACTCATTCTATTCTTACGCTACTTCTTAAAATGTTCTTCTTATCTAATTGAAATGTACCTCCCCCTTCAATTTGACCAGAGGTCCTTTTGCTACTTTTGGGATTCCTACAGAATAACTGATTTGTCTTCCCTGTGACATCTCTTCACATATTTGACAACACAGTTAGTAGTCAAACCTGGGTTTCATTTTACATTGACTAGGAGTTTGTCCAGTCCTCATTTTACCAGGCATCCAGCTTGTCTCACTAACCCTGCTATCCTGCCACAGAAAGGATTTGCAAATGCCATGTCTGAATTTGACAAGCTGGTAGAAGGTAGGCCATAGCGTTTGATCATTTTTGTGAAAAGAAAAAGTTTGCAGAGGTCTTGACACTGAAGATAAGCAATGATCTGATTTCTACTGAACGTTTCAAGGTTCCCCACTAGGGAACCTCATAAGAATTGTGGGTTGGCACAGCTGCAATTTGTAAACGAGGATTTCGGGGTGGGGGGAGATGAAGACAAAATTCTGACGCCAGCCATGTTAAAGGTGAAATGCAGAATAAACTGCAACACATTTATAAGCATTCTTACAGATCCACAGTACATATCAAATAGCAGGCATGCCAGTGAGCCCATAAAAGACTGAAAAAGACATCTTTGAAGGCAAAGGAAAGGAGCATTTTATGTCCAAGATAGATAAGTTTTAAAGCCAGGCAGCGTGATACAGTGTTCACATTCCAGCTCTACTTCTTAGTAGCTCTGTAGAAAGAGCAAGTTGCTTCACTTTTCATGACCTCAACTGCTGCATCAAGAATAATAAAGCAAAAAGGGGTGATAATATTACCAGTTTCTAAGGAGGTAGTTACATGGTCTACATTAAATAACGAATCTTAATCACCGTACGGTTACTGATAGTTGGTGGGGGACATAGATATGCTTGCATTTCCTCCCTACCTTCCTCACTTTAAAGCATTGCCCTTTCCAAAGTGCTATGCCACTTATTCCTTCATTTGATCAGTACGTAGGTCCTAAGAAATGGGTGGGGCAGGAATTATTACTCACATTTACTTATGGGGAATCTGAGACAGAGTAATGATGTGCCTAAGATCATAAAACAAGTATATAGTAAAAGCAAATTTAACTCCAGTTCAGTTAGGTGAATAAATGTAAATTTTCTGTACTACTGGCTACTGAGCTTTTATAGGAGGAGTTTGAAATTAAAATTTCCCTGGAGACAGCAAGATAAAATAAAATCCAAAATGTCAAAGCCAAATCACCATATGCCAGATTTACAAAAGAAGGACAAGAACTGGATATTGGAGTCTTGAATGGATCAGTGAAATGAGACATATGAAAAGGAATCAGAATGGTTCCCACTCTGGCCCGTGAAGGAGTGAACCCTGGGAATTGCTCTCTCACTGTGAACAACCAGAAAGTTGAGATATACATATATATATATATATATATATATATATATATAATTGCTTCAAGACACTGGATAACAGGCTGTGCAAGATGATGTGATCTCTGAGAAGAGGGAAACAGGTCGAGTGAGCCCCACGATCACCCCGTTTTCTGCCTGGAGGCAGCTTCCAGATGCCAGCCTAGGGAAGAAGAGTACAAGCAGAGCCCTCAGTTTCCCTGATTTGGGAAGACAGAGATGGAAAGCCTAGGCAGCTGGAATTTAGGAGGTACAATTACCAGAGAGAAGGGGGCTGGAAAGGTCTATAGAGGCATCCCTTCAAGTCTCTTTCAGAATATTGATATATACATGCTTGTGGTAAAGGTCCACAAGGCCAAACCACTCTTGGAGCTCATAGAGGGCTGGAAATAATTGGGGATTCCCAGCAGCTGAGGGGAAGAGACCTCATAAATCAGACGTGGGTAAAGTCCTCAGAAGGGCATAGCCTTAGTACTTAGTACAGCCTTAGTTACTTAGACTAGAGGCTGTTCTAGACATGCCCTAAGAAACTTACAAACAAGGCTTGAGAGGAGCAATCCGATCCCAAGTTGGGTGGCTCACACAAATTCCAGCACCCAACAATCTAAAGTCCAAATCTGATATCCAATCATAAATTACTTGGTACGCCCAAAAGAAAGAGTGGGGGGATTATTGTGATGACAGATTGAAGATAGTGACATTTTCTTGAGAAAGACAAGTTGCCATGCTGTGAGTCTCCACTCTCTCCATACCGGTGGGAAGGGAAGGGATCTCCTTCTCATCCAGCTGTGTGTGTGTGTGTGTGTGTGTGTGTGTGTGTGTTGTGGAAGGAGATATGTAGACAAAGATTGGGATACTTAAAATAAGAAATGTTGGAAGAATGGAAGAAGTATGTTATCAACAGTGACAAGGTCGAAGGGTGTAACAATGGCGGTGAGTGATAAATGAAGTCGAAGCAGAGTTTTGGCGGTAGGAAATTGAGAGACCCGTGTATTGGTTTGATCATCCACCCAGATTTTAAAATGGCCATGAATGAAGATAGGAATAGAGGTGGAGAGGTAGAGAGTGACCTGGAAGTCTTCTGTGGATAAAAGGGAGTGATGTAGAGCCCATGGGTGACCTCACAGGGAAGTATAGTAGGTGAGAGAATTTGCATTGAAGTTGCTGAGGGCTTTTAGGCAAGATGAAGGAACCGTCTTGCATATCAGACAGCCAACCTCTCTGCAACTACCTGACAAACACTATCTCTCCCCATCACTATTTCAGGCCTTTCTCATCCATTGATATACAGGTTATTTGTGCATTTGCTCATTTGTTCAAAAAATTTACTGGACCTTTTTTATGCTGCATCTTGTGGAGATAAATAAGTCCAAGACTTCCACACCCTCCCTGTAGTAGACACTGTTTTTGATGTTTACAACCCCTGACACGTGCAGAGTGATTTACAAAACACTTTCACACCTATGCCTTCATCTGATTGCTATGTTACAACTCCGAAAAGGGAGTTCAGAGAATCTGACTTTTCCCAGACAACAAGCTATGAATCTGGGATTCACTTACGGGGTCCCGATGCCCCAGCTACTCCCATTTTAACCATGTAATTTTTTCTGTGCATCTGATTATCTGGATGTCTATGTGTTTTTTATGAAAATAGACTTCCACCCTATGTGTCTGCCTTCTCCCTATGCTTTCTTATGGCAAAAGTCCAAGAAACAAGTTCAGCCTAAGGAGGTCTTTGGAGAGAAGTAGAAGGAAAAAAATTCCACCCAGTCAGATGGATTTAGTGAGATAATATGTGGAAAAGTTTGTGAATTGATATGTATTATAAAACTGTAAGGTTTTTTTCGTTTGTTTGTTTTTGTTTTTTTTTAACGGACAGGCTGATAGTGTGGAGGTTAGAAAAACCTCAACCAGTCTGTGCAGCTTGTAGCCAGTGTATCTCTGGCTGTCCTTTCTTGGCTCCTATTTCCTTATCTATAAAATGGAATTTATAATACATTCTCTACAGAATTGTTGTGTGGCTCCAATGAGATAATAGAAAAAGAATATTCTTTTAAAATTGAAAACTGTCATCTCAAAAGTGGACCTTATGTTTCTGCAGTTTGGGAGAAGTAACCCCCAGAATGTCACGCCTGGGACTGTTGTGGTACAAGTTGATGGGAAAGTTGGGGAGGAGCTTTAGAAGCAGTGGGCACCTTTGGGATGGCTGCAGATAAACTATGTTGGTTGCCATCAGCAGAAGAATTATTTTATTTATTATTTCCTCCTGGAAACTGCTGATTAGTGCTGAGAGATGCATAACTATAGGGGCAGGTTATATCTGCAGGGAGCCTAACTACAGCTTCTGGAATGGTCCTTGAGGACCGATTGGCACTATGCCCCAGGTTCTCTCTTTTCTCCACTCAATAAGCCCATTTATACAAAGAGGTAAGTGACTGATAGAGATTCAAGGCTGGCTTTTGTTCATAGAGTGTCTGTGTCTGCACTTTAACGTGGCACGGAGCCTTGATTTAAATCATTGCATTTCTAAGGGTAGATTTGAATTCAGAAGGGATTGAAGTTGGAGAAGTCATTATGAAGGGGGTTGAGGGAGAAAGAAGAGGCTCCTAGGAGCCCTTCAAACCATTTCGTGGATCCTCGCTTTGCATTCGCCCTGTCTCCATCACCCAGCACGGGACTGGGTACATAGTAGGTTCTTAATAAACACTCTGTTGTTCATTGATCCAAAGAAAAGAATGTTTCCAGGGTCATTGACAAGCAGCTTGACAGAATTCGAGACAGGATTCAAATTATAGGTCTGCAGAATAGGTCACTGTTGCATTTGTATCCTGTATCCCATTACAAAGGAGTCTTATTTTCTTTTGTAAATGACTTGAACATCTTCAGTTCATTTCTACAGCATATTTCATCTTTGAAAGTCTTTTGCACTTATTGTCTTTTTTCTTTCTTTGTCTTCTTTATTTTTTATTTTATTTATTTTTTTCTCTTTCTTCATGACTGAGCACAGACCACCCAAGACGTTGAAGCAGGGTGCTGGAGAGCAGTTTTTGTTTTTTCTGCATTTCCTCTTTTAGAGGATAAATTTAACTTCCCCTTTCTAATACTGTGCTGTACACAGTTGAGCTTGGTGTTTCTGCTGAAAACTATGAGTCATTTTTCATAAACAGGGATTGTCAAAAGTGCCTGATTCATAATATAACAACAGCAAATACAGAAAAAGCCCCGAGCTGAATGAGCTCAAAAATTTCAGATGTTCTACAAGGAGAGGGGGTAGGGAATCACTGTCTTTAGCGAAGTCACTTGGCTTTTTAGGGTCTCGGTTGTTTCATGTTTAAATTTAGGAGGACAATAGCAGTATAATAGCTGTACAGCCAACCTCACAAACCATCTCACGGTTATTGGGTGATATTATTTGCAAGTGGTGCATTATCCTTCTCCTGTTTCTGAAGTTTTATATATATAATAGGCTATTAGTCAGTCCATTTTATTTTATAGGCTATTCAAATTATTGTACTTCAAAAATAAATCATTTTTTTAGAAAAGAACATCTATATACATATATACAAATTGGGATGTTTTAAAATATCTATAGAACAATACCAAATAATATAGACAATTTAATAAAACCTCCGGACCAGATCCAGTTCTCACTGTGCTGGGTGATTATGCTTCTATTGGGAATGTGTTATTTTTAGGTAGGGGGAGATTGAGTTGAGCTCTCCATCTACTGAATGCATCAAAGTGAACATTATATGAGAATTACTTAGAACAAATGGAATCAATTATGTGCCATGTGAACTATAAACTCACACAGCTCTTTATCTGTGCAAAAGTAGATAACCTAGGGAACGTGCTTCACCAACTGAATATTTTTTTATATAGTCAGATCACAAGGAGAATTCAGTTGATCTGAATTCCACTGATCCTACAAAGGTTTTGCACCAAAGGATAAGAATGCAGTGATTAACTTTGGTCCTAGCAGGTAACCATTATGGTATATTAAAAACAACAGAGGTAGGGTTTAGGAGTAGGTACACCTTGGAAAGTAACTGAATATAAAATATAATTATATTATTATGGCAGAATTGTATATTATATGAATCCATGAGTTGCTTATCTAATATCTGTTGTCCCTTCTTTCTCTGCAATAGACCCCTCATGTTATACAGAGCAACAGTGTATTCAAGTAAAAGGACTTCCATCTGAGTCAGGGCCCCTCAAGTTTTCCAGAAGTCCCACTCATAAAGATATGTTTCTCTAGCTACAAAGGAAGCCAGAAGTACAGTCTTTTTTAGCTCAAAGACTAAGAACTTGGAAGAGAACATAGAAATCATACAGTTTAATATTTCATTTTAGAATTTGAGAAAAAGGGGCTTCCTTTCCTGGATTTCTCAGTAGCTAGAGAAGGGTGATGTGATGTGCCTGATGCTCAGGGAATGGGGCTTTTGGCCTTACCCTCTTTTTATTCTTCCTGCATGAAATCCGGATATGGTAGCTGGAGCTGTCTGCTACCATGGGAAGTCCTGGAGGATGAAAAGCCATGTGATAAAGCTGGCAGCCTAGAAAGATCCAGTGTCTCTGAGAATGGCGGGAAGACTTAGCAGTCACAGATTGCCTGGGTCTCAACTTATTTTATAGATTTCCATCTTGTTTAATCAGTGTTCCATAAGGTTTTCTTGTTAAACGCAGCCAAACCAATCTGAACTGATATATAACCATGCATACTATAAGTAAGAGGAAAGATAAAAAATTAAATAATTCTAATATATTTATGTTTTTAAAAAAAGATAAATGAAAGATCTCAGAAAAATACGCTACTTCAGTTCTCAGAGAAAGAAAAGAAAAGCTTATTCTTTCTGAGCAAGACCAAAGAAGCTTTCCATGGTGCTGCCTTGGGAATTTGGGATGGTGGGAACTTCAAAGTTATGTGTTTATTTGGCATTTACTGTTTTCAGTGTTTACTTTTTCTTTGGGAACTTCTCGGAGAGGAAGGGTGGTAAAAGGCAGAATAAGAGAGTTTACGTTCCAACCCAATGCCATCTTGATAACATAGCTTGAATGATGGCTACATTATTGAGTACCCATTGGTAGAAACTCAGATACAATGACCTTGCAGAATGAGGCCTATGATCCATAATCTTCATTTCAAAGATATTGAGAGTCCCAGAAATTTTAAGTACATTATTCCTGGTCATAATGGTAATAAATAAGACTTGGAGTTCAAAACCAGAGCCAGAGAGAACTAGTTATTACAATACATCATTGAAAGACAAATAAGCCTACCACTTATTATGTAACCACTATAGGCCCTACTGCTGCTAGTATGTATTACTATACTATATGCTGAAGCCACTACAGATTAAGTGATATTATTAAAGCCAAGTGGCCATTATGTGGGAGAGCTGTGATTCAAACCCCGTCTTGGTAGCTCTAAAGTTTGTACTATATCCACTAAAAAGAAGGGTCTTAGAGGAATCTAGGCAGCACACAGCTTGAGCATTAGGGACTGGGTCTTGGACTGGAGGCAGATATCCAGATGTGGTCATTGCAGCATAGCACTTGGGTCAGATACAGAGAACAAATCCACTGGCGTGGAGTCCAGTGGGCAGAACTGGATCTGGCTGCATTCTCTTTGTTATTATTGTGCAAGTGGCTTCAATTAGCGAAGAAGAAGAGAAGAGCTTAACTTCTTCTCTATCTGTGACTGATGTTATAAGGACACTGCAGAGGTGGCCCCCTAGAGAGGAAAGACCCTGAGGTCCAGAGCAAGGTTGTACTCCTCTGGCCTCAACAAGGTGCTTTTAGGAAGAGGACCATCTTTGAGCCACTCTCAAATTCAGTGGCACATTTTTTAGGCTTTTTTAAAGTGGTTCAGCTAAATTTGAAAGCTTGCTTGATAATGTGAATCAGTAGACCCTCAATGATAGGTAAAAATCTGTCGTGTATACTGTGGAAGGAGCACTGAGGGTAGAGAAGCCACCTTCTGCTGGCACTTTGCCATCTACTTCCAGTGTGGCCTTGGAAAGCTCACTCTTCTCTGGGTCTCAGCATCTGTTTGTAAAATAGGACACAAAGTGATGTGACCAACCCCTCTTGGTTTTCTTGGGACTGTTCCAGTTTTAAAACT
The DNA here is from genome assembly GCF_024610735.1 of Ursus americanus. Lineage (NCBI taxonomy): Eukaryota > Metazoa > Chordata > Mammalia > Carnivora > Ursidae > Ursus > Ursus americanus. The sequence continues at coordinate 75,408,813 of NC_142133.1, forward strand.
GAAAGTCCCACTTCCTGGGAAATCCCTCAGTCTTGGGCAAACCAGGATAGTTGGTCTCCCTAACATTAGGATATGTGATGCACATGTCCCTTTCCAGTTCAGATCTCTGACTCTAAGCCCTTGCCTCTTAGGTGTTGGGTTTCCTATCTATAAAATTCTAGATTTGGATTCACTGAGAGACTGAGTCCTGAGATCACTAACCATCCTGATTTCCAGTCTTGGCATTGAAAGTCCCATGTCCTGGGAAATCCCTCAGTCTTGGGCAAACGGACAGCTGTTCACCCTAGTGGACAAGGTCCCTTCCAGCTCTGGCCTCCTAGAGCCCTGTGGTCTGGCCTAACTGGCCTGATTAACCTCTGGCTCTCAAAACATTGTGAGCAGGAAAGGCACATGGTAAGATTTAGAAGCTTGTGGTAAGGGGCTCATGGTAAGACCTTAAAAGGTTTTTCTTCCCAGACAGATCTCCACAGAACTATCTAATAAGAAACAACAATCAAACCAATTCCCGGGTTTCAGTCATGCATTTGCACAGGAAATAAGCTCACATGGCTTCTTAATGAGGGACTTTAAGCAAGCTCAAAAGAATGAGAGCTGGCTCTGGACTATGGTGTGAGTCAAATTACTTTATCTATTTTGGGAAGATAATTCTATGATCCTTAACCAAGTAGCTGATATTATGAAGGGGAGTTGTACTAGCACTTCCACGACAGAAGTAAGTGCAGGCAAGCTGGCTTGGTTACCTGGGGGTATAGTAGAACACCTGGGGGTATAGTAGAAACAGCCTAGGATTTGGGGCAGAAAACCCATGCTGGTTCCACCAATTACACGGCCTAGATGACTCAGTTGCTGTCTTTGGACCTCAGTTCAAGGAATCCCACTACCTATCAATAGCAATGCTAGTGCTGTCACCGACTGCCTCTTCCTGAGGGGACACTCCTTATATGAGGATTATCCTTCTTACCCATTGACATCAGACCTAGCTATGTAACAGTTTTTGGCCAACGGAATGTGAACAGAAGATTTGGGGAGTAGTATGTGCTTTGCCATCATCTCTTTTCTCACTGCAAGACCGGTGTATTAGTTTGCTAGGCTGCATTAACAGAGTACCACAAACATATGGCTTCAGCAACAGACATGTCTCATAATTCTGGAGGCTGGACATTTGAGATCAAGGTGTCAGTAGGGCTGGTTTCTTCTTAGGTTTGTAAGGAAGAATCTGTTCTCTGACTCTGCCCTAGCATTTAGTAGTTTGCTGGAAATCTTCAGCGTTACCTGGCTTGGAGATGTATCTTCTGATTGATCTCCCCCTTCATCTTCGCATGGCGTTCTTCCTGTATGCATGTCTGTCTCTGTGTCCAAGTTTCCCTCTTTTATAAGCACACCAGTCATATTGGATTAGGGCCCACACTAGGGACCTCATCTTCACTTGATCAGTTACAAAGACACTATTTCCAAATAAGGTCACATTCACAGGTGCTGAGGGGTTAGGACTTTAACATCTTTTGAGAGGACCCAATTCAATCGAAGACAACCAGCACAAATAGGGCTACTCTGTCAGCCTGAGTCTTGGAGTGAAAATACTGTGGAGCAGAGTCGCAGCCAACCCAGACTGGACATGTCTGTGGGCGAGAAGGAAATCTTTGTTGTTATAAAGCCACATCATTTATGGCTGCAGCAAGACAAGAGCAACTCGATGGTGTGGTTGTGAAAATGAAATCAGACAAGGTACACGAGAGAGCTTTGAGACTTGCCTATCCCTACGTGGGAGAGAGGATGGTGCTGACGGTCTTTCCCGTCCCCAGGCCACGTCATAATGGAATTTCATCTCGTTGAGATCCCCAACATTTGGCTGGAAAAACACTGCATTCTGAGGGAGAAGATCTTTTTGACCTTGGTTCTAGTGGTGCCTGACTTGGGCTGTCCCCTCTTGGTACTGAGGTTCAGTTTCCTCATCTGTAAAATGAGGGATCTGAAACTTTTTTGACTTCAAAGACCCCTTCCAACTCTGATATTCTGTGCCTCTCTTACATTTGCCACTGTTTGCTGGATGGGTTAGATCTCTCTGGCTCGGCCTAGAATCATTCAGCTGCCAAATGTGTGGCTTTGGAGGCATGTTGTTTCTGGAAGGGCAGCTGTGTCTGAATAGCTAATGGATTTAATCAAAGAGGCAGCAAATACTGCCTCATGAAGATATGATTGTGTCAAAGAAAAGAGTTATTTCAGAAACCTCCATCCCAGGAAATGAATGGCATTGTCTGCCTGAGTCAGAAGTGGCCGCAGCATGCCTGCCACAGTGACTGGGGTTTCTTTGAGGAGCACAGACTCTGGAAGAAGTGGCCAACTGTGCTCTGCCTCAGAGAAAAAGAGCCCTAGATTGCTCAGCCCATGGGGGAGAAATTTCAACTCTGATGCTAATGACCTTAATGTCCTTGGGCAGCTCACTTTCTGGGAGCTGCAGTTTGCTCCTCTGAAAAATGGAACTGAAATCAGATGGTCTTGAGATCATAGGGGTTCAAGGTCATGGAATGGTTTTGAAAGTTTGACAGAGTTTGCAAATGCTATTTTAAAGGAGTACATGATAAAATGAAGAGTGAGATTTGGAGTAAGATAGGGTTTTAATCTCAGCTTTCCCGCTTTAAGGGGCAAACCACTTAACCCCTCAGAGCTCAAGTTTACTCGTCTATAAAATGGGGATAATTAAACCTACTCCACAGGGCTGTTGGGAGGATCAAATGAGATTACATAAATCCAACAGAGCCCTCTCCACATATCCGACTGATACCAATTTTTATGTTTTATTGACTTTTGATAGACTTGAAAGTAATATATAAAATTAAAATCAGGAAGACATTTTTGACATCTTCTAGTGCGTCATTTTATAGCTGAAATAACTTAGATACAGAGGGAAATCAAATGTCTTGCCTGAGGTCACACAGCTAGTAAGTTATTCAAGTGGAACTGGAAACCACGTTTCCTGACACCCCTTCTGGCGCCTCTTTCTACTTCACTACACTTCCAGGGAAGGTATTTCAATCCAAGAATATAGGCTCAGAGGAGTACATCACATACAAAACCCAAACTCAGAAGCCCTCGGCCCTGTCTTCTCACATTCCTTTGCCGTGTCAGTCCAGTGTAGGTGCATTGAAAGGAACCGGACAATATGATAAGTTAGAACTCCGCACCAGGTTGTGCTGATCATTTATCTTGGCTCTGGTTTTAATCACGAATAATGTGTATTTGTCATGTTATAAATATTTTGCAACTTGTTTATTTTCCTTCATGTTTGGCTTTTACCTTTGCGGTGTTGGACATTGCTGAGATACGGGGTAGCAGGCAGGTGTGGGTCAGGGCTGGGGTGGGGAGCCTCATGATAGAGGCTTTCTGTGAAGAGCCTTCACACTTCATTTTGTGCTTTCCTTTCCCATCACCACTCACACCCCACTGCAACTCCCCCTACCCTGAAAGTCTGTCTCCTAAAACCTCATGCCCTTTTCTGGGACACACCAGAAACCACTAAGGCAGTCACTAATAATTTGAGTGGCAGTGATTAGGAAATCATGCCCGCTTGCCCTCTTTCTCTCCTGGTGCACCCAGCTGGCTCTTGATAACAGATCCCCCCTCTTGGAAGCTCAAGGAGATGCCTGTCATTTACTCCACTTTACACTCTCCTCCCCAGAGGAGAAGACCTATCTGATTGATACCATCTGGGAACAGGCCCTTGAAGATCCATAGCCCCTCCTTTGCTCGCAGGACAGATGTGTCCCCAGCTTCTGTTCCATGTGTTAAGTCATTAGGGCAAGTTCTGCTCCTGGCGTGGGAAGCCCCTGATGCCCCTGAGACTGTAGGTGACAGAGAGTAAATGCAATTGTAGCAGGAGGGCTGGGCAGGGGTCAGCAGAGGGAGCAGATAATGAAGCACATTTGCCCTCATCCAAGCCAGCTCAGCTTTGCTGGTCCACTTCTTCCTGCAACCAAGGCCACATTTTCATCCTGACTCCTGTATGTTTCTCGATTGGTTCTGAAGCACTTTCACCTGATTCATCTATTGAGGATTGTTTCTCATTCAGAACTGGCTGAAATGTCCTCTCTATTTCTTTGGCCTTCCTTGCTGAAGGAACTGGTCTGCAAACTTTCGAAAGTTCTATGCCTGGTAACCAGGCTTTCCATCAATCTGCCCATGTGTTTGGCATGTTCCGCTCTGTGAATTACTCTGTGCATTCACAGAACCCATTCTCCAAGGAGGCCCTGGTGTAGACGGATAGGGAAAATAGGCATCATCAATAAAGCTGTAGCTCCAGAAATAAGAAGTCAAAGTGGATATGGGGAGACGGCATGGGAGTGCTGTACAAAGTAAAACGTGGCAGAGTTAGCGCTAGACAGGTCCCAGAATGCATCACCCAACCAGCCCAGATTGTATCTAGGGTATGGGTGGGTCCTGGCTTATTTCAAAGGAATGATTATAAAAGTTTGAGGCCAGTCTTGTCCTCTTTTACTATTTTTGCTATCTTTGTGAAATTAGGCATAGAATTTACTTTCTCCATCCTTAATATTTCATCTGTTATCTGATACTTAATATTTAATCTGTCAAATCATGCAAATCCTTACATATCACAATGGGTCTGAAATGGTGGCCAAATAATAGAAGAACAAATACTTTGGAAAATCCCAGAAAAGTATACAATTATCAGAAATAATCATTGTTCTTATTTGAAGTATTAAAAAGCATTTGGAAAAAATATATTCCAAATTTTTACTAAGTTAGATATTATTTTATTATCATGTAGCAAATTCAGTTCTAGATAATCACTTTCCTCATTTGCATAGCACTGGACTGGTAACGTGACATTGTTCTCATCCATTATTTAATTTGATCCAATCAACATCTAGAGGGCCTGATGACCTGGACAGAATGGCAGGAGCACATCTCTTTTACTAATTCCTTTAGGGATGGACAGGGTCCACTCAGCACAAAGGGCAAGACATGGAAACGAAGTCACCTGCCATTCTGTGTTGAGCAGAACACAAGGCACCAGTCCCCAGTGCCAGAGGAGGATTCCCACCACAGGGAGGATAACAAAGATCCTCGCTGTGGCAGCCATCAGGAATGTAAGGCCACACTTCTGCCTCCCACATCTTTGTACCAGAAGTGACCAAGGAAAACAAAACGCAGTCATGCACTGAGTGGAACGAGCTTTACCCAAAAGGAAAAGAGACAGAACCAGATCAGCTTTGTTAATGGGGGTCGGTCCCCCATGGTCAGCAGGTACCTCCATGAAGGTACTACATGGCAGCTGGCTTGCATGTATCCTTCTCACGTCACAATGGAAGGAGCTCTTTGCCTACTCTGTGGAGTATGGACTACCAGAAGCTGCGAGCATGGTCAGGGCCACTGACCCGCATGCTTAACCAGAACAAAAGAACACTCACTGAACTTACAACAGGAAGAGATACTCCCATGCAAGGTGATAAGCCTGGCACAGGTTGTGTGGACTCTTTCTCTCTTGGAAAGGAAGTGTTCCAGACCCAAGGCCCGTTCTTCTGTGTCTGAGTGAAAGGCAAAAGCCTGTGTGTATGAGACTGCCTTTCCCAACACTGGGATAATGCAGACTTCACCGCCCACCCCTATGTGCCTTAGCACGTGGGTGCTTATAGCGTGGGTGTGAAGGATAGAGGAGGAGAGATTAGAGGTCCGCAAGCCCATCTTGGCTTGAGCCTTTGTCTCCCTTCCAGAGTACGGAGAACAAATATGCTTGCCGGTGGTCTGGGTCGTAATTTTTCCCCCTTTTTTTTAAAGGGCTGACCTCAAGGTTTGAGGGTGATAATATTATAGCAATGGAGTGTACTTTACCAAGTCATAACTACATTGCACTTAAACTTTGACAAGAAAACACTGTGGGGGTTACTCTTATCCCAGTAGTGTATTGTAACACTAGGAATTAATAACAGCAGCTGCAAAGTACAGCAATAATAAAGCAAAGAGATACTAATATAAAATTTAAAAGCACTGTCTAAATGGGGTGTCTAGGTGGTACAGCCAGTGGAGCATCTGACTCTTGGTTTTGGCTCAGGTCATGATCTCAGGGTCTTGAGATGGAGCCCTGTGTTGAGCCCTGCATCCAGCTCCGTGCTCAGCAGGGAATCTACTGGAGATTCTCTCTCTCCCTTTCCCTGCCTCTCCTGCTTCTGCTCTCTCTCTCTCAAATAAATAAATAAACCTTAAAAAAAAGTACGTCAAAGTAATTCCCATGTTTAAATGGACATAAGTTTGGGTGCCTATTAGAAATCTTGTACAAACAACACATAGGAAAAGGTAGAGAATGGGACCAAAGCTGTACTCATAGTGAAATGAATAATATTGAGAATTTAATCGTTTCTAAGATCCAAATGCATTAAATGGAGCATGAAAGTTCGGGAATTTGAGTAAGTACAGGAACAGTAACATTAAAGAAACCATAGGGGAGAAAAGGCGATGATAAAGAGAAGGTAATTAATTTAGAAAATGAAGGGCGAAATTGATAAATTCAAAACACAATTTTAAATAAAGAATAAATCATGGAAAGCTCTATGCTAACACATTTGATTATCTCAAGAAAAAAAAAAAAGCTAATTTTCTGTGAAAATGTAAATGACTAAAAGTGATTCCAGAAGAGTGAAAAACCTAAGTAAACCATGGAATTGAAAAAAATTTAGAAAATATATGCCTCTAAATGATGCCAGGCTTGGACAACTTTACATATTTTATGTTTTCATGGAATAATTCCTGTGCTATTAAAATTGTTCCAGAGCAAAGGAAAGACAGAAATATTTACAAATTTATTTCACCAAAACCTGACAATGATCACACAGAAAAGGGAGCCAGGATCTTCCCCGCAATTCTGAAAATAGACTGGGGTTGGGGGGGAGCCTTTGTAAAATGTCCAGAAATTGAAATCTAGAATTGTATTTAATGATTAGTATACTGTGACCGCATAAGTTTTATTCTTGAGACAAAAAGATATTATATAAAACGAGTTGTTTTATTTTAATACATCTTATTGATGTATTAGAGAAGGAACTTTTTTAATTATCTGTAAAAGTGCTGGGAAATCATTTAATGAAATGTATCACCCACCCATTCCAGATTAATGAGAGAAAGAAATAAACATACAACCATTTGTAGCAAACTGGGATTATAAAGACACTTCCTAAACATGATAGGGAATATCTAAAATCAAGAATTAATGGAATATTAATGTTGAATCATTACAGGTATTTCTCTTAAACTTAGGAGCAAGTCAAGATTTTTTTAAGGCCATTTTTGTACCTTTTCAAAAAGCTTTAGACAGTTCAGTAATATATGCAACAGACATAAGAAAGGAGAAGTAAAATGATCATTGGTGGAAGATATATGATTGTTCATATGGTAAACAAAACAATTAATTATCTAGGATATCCAGGAGAATTAGCAACCTGTTTAAATGGATGCAAGTTTAGTAATGTGACTGGATTTTAAAAATACACAGATGAAGTGCTTATGTGGATACCAAATATGACTAGTAGAAATTACTGGGGAGAAAGCTAAGATTACAATAGAAAAACCATTGTTGACCCTCTAACATACCCCAGGAATAACAAGAAATATGGAAAGCTACATGAGGAAACCGAAAATATTGACAGCAGGACATGAAAGAGACATGAATAAATGGAAAGCCATTTTATGTTCTTGGTTGGAAGGAAAAAAAAATACTTTAATTAATCGTAGGTTTAATAATATCCTAATTTTAATAATTCAGTGGAGTATATTTAAAATTCAGAGTTGTTCTAATCTAGAAGAACAAGTGCATGGGGAAAGGACATGTTGAGTTTGGGGGAAATCTTGACTATTTTTTTTCCTGCCAGATGTGAAAACATGTTTGAACATGTCAGTGATTAAAACAGCGTGTTGTTACTGACTCCTTCAAACAGATGCCACACACAAACTGGGTAACTTGAGGAGAGTTTAGTAAAGGACTGTTTACAAAAGTGTGGGCAAATTTTAGAGAAACCGAAAAGGGATTATGCAGTACTCCAGGCCAGCAAGGGTGGAGAGTCCTCAGGCCTGAAGGGGAGGGGAGGGAGCAGTCACAAAACCAGTGAGACGAGAGCAGTGGCCAGGAGGGACATGTGACTGGAGCTGAGTCCTTCAGCAGAGGGACAGTGAACCCAAGGTCACATGACCAGGAGGAAGCCATGGCAACCCATACTCCAGCCAGACTCCTTCTCCCTCTGTCTCCAGAGATATTTCCCAACCAGGGGCCAGGGAGCAAAGAAGCCTGTTGATGCCATCCACAGAGGTCAGCAGATAGGGGACAGACCAAAGTAGACATAGTGGGGAGATCCAGAGAGCACATCTTGAATGGCAAGTGAAAATATCACACTAAATGCCAAAATTGACAATGGGCCAAAATAGATAGTCCCGAAATAAGACTCTAAAATATTCATTTATTCAGTCAGTCAACAAAAATTCATTGAGTGCCCACTCAGTGCACACAGCCATTAGTATAAGTCAATAAGAAAAGCAAGATTATTCAATGAATGGCCTGGAAAATTGAGTAGCCCTTTGAAAAAAATTAGATCAGTGGCTGTGTACCACTGTGCAGATTGACTCATTTACTGCCCACTCCCACTTCTTTCTAGCTTGGCTCCTTGTACCTTTAGAGGCTGAGAAGCCTAAAATCACAGGCTATGGAACACAGCAGTTAAGAGCACAGATTGTGGAGCCTTGTCAGCCTGGGTACAAATTCTAGCTCTGCCCTCCATTAACTGTTTGATACTGGGCAATTCTTGTGTCTCCGTTTTCTCACATGCAAAATGGGGATATAATCATTCCTGCCTTGTAGGATATTGTAAAAATTAGTAAATATCTGTAAAAGCACACAGGGCAACGTCTGGCATGCAGTAAGCATAGCGTCATGTTAGCTACCACTGTTCACAGACTCCCTTACAGCTAGCATGTCACCCAGGAGACACAACTGTGTCACTTGGAACACAGAAATGGGCATCATGAAGTGGCAGCAGTGCTAAGGAGCTGGGTCTCATGGCAGAGATGCTTGATTGCTCTGGGGCCCCTGCCGGGGGTGGTGGTGGAGCTTCTGCTCTCCAGTCCCCAGCACACAGGAGTAGTGGATTTCCCCTTGAATGCTCCCATGATGCTACTTGAAATTTTTTTGTCTATCTGTGCTGCTGTCAACTCTCTGGCACCCTAACCCTCCTGATAATTCAGTGAATTAGCTTAAACTTCTTAGTAAATCCCTCTCCGCATAAAGTTGCTCAACTGGATCTGTTGTCTGCCCACTACATATCATTGCCTCTTGTCAAAATAAAACGCAGATAATTAAGTATTTGATTATAAAAAGTAAAGCCGTTTAAAAGACAATCAGACAATGAATATCTGCTCTTAAATGACCTCAGCTTGGGGAAATAAAAACAAACAACTGAGTAAATATAAAAACAATGGAAGAAAATCTTGAGAAATTGTACAGCAGTTTATATGTTAAAGTTCATAACTAGAATTAAAATGCATATTGAAGATCAAGAAGATTTCGGTAAATATGACAGTGGTCATACTTTTAACATATTAGAGTTTATAGAAAATATTATGAAAATATTAAAGCAGTAATAAGCATGAATCTAAAAGATATGCTCATGGATTGGAAGAACAGTTATTGTTAAAATGTCTATGCTATACCTGGAAAATCTATACATGCACTGCAGTCCCTATCAAAATACCGTCAGCTGTTTTTTACAGAATAAATAATCCTAAAATTTGTATGGAACCAGAAAAGACCCTGAATAGCCAAAGGAATATTGAAAAAGAAAACCAAAGCTGGTGGCATCACAACTCTGGACTTCAAGCTGTATTACAAAGCTGTAGTCATCAAGACAGTATGGTACTAGCACAAAAACAGACACAGAGATCAATGGAACAGACTAGAGAACCCAGAAATGGACCCTCAACTCTACTATCGTCAACTAATCTTCGACAAAGCAGGAAAGAATAGCCAATGGAAAAAAGACAGTCTCTTCATCAAATGGTGTTGGGAAAACTGGACAGCCACATGAAGAAGAATGAAACTGGACCATTCTCTTATACCATACACAAAAATGGACTCAAAATGGATAAAAGACCTAAATGTGAGACAGGAATCCATCAAAATCCCAGAGGAGAACACAGGCAGAAACCTCATTGACCTCAGCTGCAGTAACTTCTTGCTAGACAAGTCTCTAAAGGCAAGGAAAACAAAGGCAAAAATGAACTATTGGGACTTCATCAAGATAAAAAGCTTTTGCACAGCAAAAGAAACAGTTGACAAAACCAAAAGACAACTGACAGAATGGGAAAAGATATTTGCAAAAGTTTTATAAGATAAAGGGCTAGTATCTGAGATCTATAAAGAACTTATCAAACTCAGCACCCAAAGAACAAATAATCCAATCAAGAAATGGGCAGAAGACATCAACAGACATTTCTCCAAAGGAGACATACAAATGGACAACAGACACATGAAAAAATGCTCAACATCACTTGTTATCAGGGAAATACAAATCAAAACCACAATGAGATACCATCTCACACCAGTCAGAATGGCTAAAATTAACAAATCAGGAAAGGACAGATGTTGTCAAGGATGCAGAGAAAGGGGAACCCTCTTACACTGTTGGTGGGAATGTAATCTGGTGCAATCACTCTGGAAAATAGTATGGAGGTTCCTCAAAAAGTTCAAAATAGAGCTACCCTACAACCCAGCAATTGCACTACTGGGTATTTACCCCAAAGATACAAATGTAGTGATATAAAGGGGAACCTGCACCCCAATGTTTATAGCAGCAATGTCCACAATAGCCAAACTATGGAAAGAATCCAGATGTCCATCAACAGATGAATGGATAAGGAAGATGTGGTATATATACACAATGAAATACTACTCAGCCATCAAAAAATGAAATCTTGCCATTTGCAACAACATGGATGAAACTAGAGGGTATTATGCTAAGTGGAATAAGCCAATCAGAGAAAGATAATTATTATATGATCTCACTCATATGTGGAATTCAAGAAACAAAACAGTGGATCATAGGGGAAGGGAGGAAAAAATAAAACAAGATGAAATCAGAGAAGAAGACAAAGCATAAGAGACTCTTAATCATGGGAAACAAACTGAGGGTTGCTAGAGGGGAGGGGTGGGGGAAGGGGTAACTGGGTGATGGACATTAAAGAGGGCACATGATGGAATGAGCACTGGGTACTATATAAGACTGATGAATCACTCACCTCTGCCTCTGAAACTAATACATTTTATGTTAATTAATGAATTCACATAAAAATTTTAAAAATTTAAAAATTAAAAATAAAAGATATTATCAAATAATTTCTACCAAATACGATAAATAAAATGTAGTTATTAGTACCTTAAAAGTGCAAATTAAAGCAGGGTATCCTTTTTCTTTGCCAAATTGGCAAAGATGCAAGAAAGTTAAAAAAAAAAAAAAGATTTATCCTTATCCTGGCAAGGACGTAGTGAAGACGTACACTCATTCTCTGTTGGTGGGAATATAAATTGGTAAAATTATTCTGGAGATAATTTGGTAATATTTACCAAGGCTTTATGCATCCTACTTCTGGCTTTAAAAGTAGGCCACTCAACTGTGCTTCAAGCTGTGGCTGGTATATAGGAAACAGCTCAAAACAAGCTGTATCTCAGGCAGTCACCCACAGCCTCTCACGGACGATTCCAACTGTGGCTCTCCGCGGCTATCCCAGCTTCCAGCACCAGCTTGCATCCAAGAGTTCTTGGACCCTCAGCTATGCCAGACTACTCAGACCTCCCCACTTTTCAGATTCGATTTGACTTCTCATCCAATCCTAAACCCCAAATGTTGCAGTTGCCCACTGTCTCCCTCAGTCACAGGATGTCCCCTCCATCTCAGGCAGCCACAGACACAACCTCATCCTCCATGGCCGGCCGGCCACCCAGGAAGCTGGCTTCCTCTCCAGCCGTCTTCATCCTCTTCCTGCGAGGCAAGGAATATTTGAACAGCTCTCAGTCTTGACCCAAAGTTGAGTAATTTTTGCCAAATGCAGAAGTGAATATATAACTTTCCAAATAAGCAAAATCAAAGAAGCCTTTTATGGGCTAAGTAGTGTTTTTTCTTTATTTAATATTATTGTTTGACTGAATCATTTATATGCTATCTCTTGTTGGCCACTTTCAAAAGGTAATTTCTTTAACTATATTTTCTGTACCTTCTTCCTAAGCTTTTTAGGTGATTACCCTTCCCCTCATATATGTTTTGATTCCCTCCTGCTTGGGGGAAGGAAAATTTTTCCCTTCTCATATATGAATCAGTTGATTTTGTAAGTCATTGTTTTAACAATTTTGAAATTTCCTATCTTCATTTTCTCCAAATTTTGATCAAAATATGAGCTCTCCTTAAATGGAGAAAAAAAAGTGGAACAGGCACTTTTGGAACTTCTCCATTCCTCACTGTGGCTCCACTTAATACGGGTCATTTTGTAATGGTTAATTCTCTGTAGAAATCAAAATGAATTTTGAAGAGATGATGAATGGGTTAGATTAAATGGTGAGTGCGGGCAGCAGCCGGGGAGCTTCAAGTTCTCATTTTTACCACCTTTTATAGCCTTTCGGAAGGACTGTATTAGCCGTCCTAGTGGAGAGGTAGCAGGTAGATATTTATCTGGAGCCTGCCCCGTGTAGAGGTTTAAACAGGATAACAATTCCTTACGGGTGACTTAACCTTACTTTTTAAGTGCCTAAATAAATAAATAAATAAATAAATAATCCAGGGGAAAAAAAATCTCTGGGTAAAATCAACTTATTCTAGTAAAATTCTTATATGTCACAAATCACAATAGCTAGCCCAGATTGGTGTTTATCTAGGTTTTTACTGAGTAAACATAAATATAAGCCATTAAACAATAAAGAGGCAAATAAAATGATAAAACTAATTTACAGTCAGCCAGACTGTGCAGAACAGGGTCTGTTGATTATTGCTAGAGAAATATAAGTTCAGTCAACAAAAGTTTGGCAAATATCTTCTATGTGTCACTCACTGTGGGCATTAAGGGTTTTCATAAGACGGTTGACAACATATTAGGGAGGGGAGAACGGGGAATTTCAATGCAGTTAGTGCGACGGTTGAGATGGGCATAGAATGTTATCAGAATGGAGGAGGGTGGCAACCAAGCCTCCTGGGAATTCAGCAGCATTTTATAAATGACATTTGAGTTTGGATGTAGAGCAGGAGGAGTCCGTCCAGAGTATAAAAAAAGGAGTTTACTAAAAGGACAGGAATGCTGGAGAGTAGAAATGTCAGGAGCAATGGTAGAAAGGCAAGAAAGGAGACTTACTGGAGTAAATTGATAATAGTAGTACAGCCTCTTGAAAGGCTGCTGAGCCAAATAGGTACATCCAAAATGTACCGAAACCTTTAATCCATTAGTATCATTCTTAGAAGAGTATTTCAAGGAAACAATGCAAAAGAAGACGAAAAATCCCCAAGATGTACAAAGCTACTGATAACAGGTATTTATAATATTAATAACAATTAAAAATTATAATATTAAAATATGAGGAAAAATCTCAAAATACAACTATTCAGAACACTTTTATACAAACAAGTATCGTGAAATAAAGAGTTCGCGGTTTCATTAGAAATAAGAAAAATAGCCTTACATGTGTCAAAGATGGTATGCCCGTTATGAATATTAATTGTATAAAACCTAAAGCTAGAAGGATTAAAAATAGGAAAGAATGAGAAACATTGCCGAAGTAAGGAGTCAGAATAAGTTCCTTTTTCATGTACAAGGTTTTAGGATGGTTTAATAGTAAATATTTTAAATAGTTGTTACAGTCCACAAAAAAAAAAAAAAAAAAAGAAACCAATATGAAATTCTAAACTTCTGGACTTAGACTTGTACATTGAGTCTACATTTCCCAGTTAGGGTAATAGAGTCAGCTATTAGTCAACTATAAACATGAGGTGCGTATGACATATTCACCGAAGTACACTCTAGTGCTCATAAAAATAAGTAAATTTCACAGGATTCAAATCACACAGAATACATTTTCTTTCCACACTGGAATTAAGCTTGAAATCAGAAACAATAAGATATCTCGAGAATATTGGAAAACTAAGGAACATCCTTCTAAGTAACCCTTGAGGCAAAGAAAAAGAAAAATAATTCCAGTAAATTTCTTACTAGATTCACCAAGGACAGAAAACACAAATTATCAGGAGTGAAAGGAGGCACATCACTACAGAGTCTACAGACATTCACAGACAATAGGTGTATATTTAAAAACTTTATGCCAATGAAAAAACAACTTATCAAAATGGACATTCCTTGAAAATCTTCATAGGTGATTGTAATGCACAGTCAAGGTGCTAATTTCTAGTCAAAAGATGCCACATATTCATAACTGACTGGTGTCAGGCCATTTTTCTAATCCTTCCCACCATACCTCCAAACTTCTCCTATGTCCTCCTGACCTAAAATCTTTAAAGGCTGTAGTTTGGTCACAGAATAATGTCCTGGTTTTTTAAATTGAAACACACACACACAGACACACACCCACATACACACGCCCACACATGCACCCATGGGCACTTCAGGACCCATTCTGGCTAGCTTATCTAGCCTCCCTTGTTTTCATTCTCTTCTGTATCTGATGTTCATTTAAGCACCAGTTTTATTGATTCTGAAGTGTATGTTTTTCATATTTCAACATCTCTGATATTGGGATGTGTTTTATGATCAGTGGAATTGTGCAACTAATTTGCACATTGTTTTTGTCCTTGCGGTACCTACACTAATAATGTAATCCCCATAGATGTTACATTTCTTTCATGCCTCTTAGATTAAACACATAGAATTCTGTCTTGCTTCTTTTTCCCTATTTTACACAATTGATGATCCGAACTCCCAGCAGTTATCACAAATACATTTCCTGCTTCAAATTTTCCTTAGCCAAAACTACTATTTTTTGAGTGTCTGCTATGTGCTAGGCTCTATGTCATGTGCTTTACTTGGTGTCTTTTATATTTTATGGCCACTTGATAATGTGGGTTTTCTCCAGGCTCACGGAGGTTAACTGAATTCCACAAAGGTCACACGAGTGGCTAAAACATGGCAAAGGAGAAAAGAGCACAAGTCCATTTGCTCCTAAAGCCTTTGCCTTTACTAGGTCACCACCATTCCTTTCCCAACAGTGTCCCATTACTTGTCACATTAAGCATACTGTTCTCAGAGTTCTTACCGTATCTATTTCACCATATTGTAATGACTTTGCTTTCATACCTTTCTGATTTATGAGGTCATGAAATATTTTACTCCTAGATCCTTAAGACTTAGCAGAGTGCCTATAGCAATACCAAATAGTAAGTATTTTGACAAATATTTTAATACTTAATAAATAGTAAATATTTTTATTTTAATAAATAATAGGTAGTAAATATTTTAATAGTAACTACTTTGCTACATTTAATAGTAAATATTTTTACTTCAGTAGTAAATATTTAGTAAAGGTATCCTTGGCAATGAGATTTTCCTGGCCCTTATGCTTCTTCCAACCCCAGGCAGTGGGAGGCAGTATCAGTGAAACTGGAAAATCACACGCACTGAAGATAGGATTATGGGCTAGAATTTAGAAGCCTAAACTTTAAAGCAGTGATAACAAATGCCTTTGATCCTTGCACTTACTCTTACCTATCACTAGTTTATCAGAGTATTGGGTTAAGAAAGATCCTGAGGTTGTACTGGCCTGGTGAGAAGTGCAGGGTTGATACCTGTGTTGTCTGTCTTTCCTGGGCAGAAGAGGGGAGAGTGGCAGCCTTCCTGTGATGTGTTTGCCATCCACGCTTGAAAAATCTAGTTCTGTCCATCCTCAGGGCCTCTGTAGTTGCTGTTCCCTCGATTTGGAAAGGTCTTCCTCTAGATATCCTCTGTGTCACTTTATTCAAAACTCTGTTTAAATATCAATTCCTCAGAGAGACATGTCCCCTCCATTCATTTGCAAATAACACATTTCCCACCCCCTGTCACTCACTGTACCTTTTTCATACTTTATTATTGTTTCTTGTACTTATGGGCATTTGGCATCATATTGTGTATGTTTGTTTATTCACTCATTGTTTGTCTCCCCGATGTGAGCTCCGTGAGGGCAGAGACTTGGTTCTGCTCAGCCAGGCAGCCAAAGAGTACCCACCACATACTTTATGTTGAGTCAATAACCAGTTCTGAGTGCAGGAGCCTCTCTGCCTTTTCCTCTCCTGGCAGTACAGCAGACAGGAAGTATGAGAAAAGACGCCATGTTCTTAAAGAATTTTCTATGTTTAAGGTTGATCCACTTTGTAAATACCAGAGTGTTGACATTCTGCATCTCTAATCCTTTGTAATTATTTGTTTCCTTTCTAACCCTTACACTTCTTCTCCACCTCTCTCTTTCCTGGTCTTTACCATTAGTGACATTTTCTGTTGGTCCAACAATAGAGCTTTTCAAAACACGTTCAACTATCCACTCTAAAGAACCACCTTCTTTATTTCCTTAATGGATGATTTTAATGATTTCAGGTGATTAACCCCTACATTTTAAATTGTTCTTCTCCTGAACCATTTCCTTCAGCTCCTCTGAAAACAGACCACCAAGCAGCCCAGCCTATGGTAACTTGGCTGATTTGCCCATATCTCAAGGTCAGTGTGAGGAGCAGCCCTGATGTTGACTTTTCTTTCCTTCATTGTTGGGCCTCCCGCAAGATGCAGAGCCAAGTTAGAGAAGAAAAGCAGTCCTGTCTTGAACGTTAACATCAAATTTAAAAACTGTAGGAAAAACAATAATCCAGTTACCCCATTTACTGTCCCTATCATAGACTTGCTCCAGTCGTGGTGTGAGGTTCCCGTGACACATTTAAGGAGTATGTTAGTTAGGACATAGCTTCTGTACTTTGTGACAAAAATCCAAAGTAACAGCAGTTTACACAAGAGAGAAGTTATTTTGTTTTTTCCTAAAGGTGTAAGCTTCTCAGGCAGCTGGGAGCCGTAAATCTCTCAGGAGCCAGGGCCCGTTATCTGACCTTCTCGAACACATCTTTAACATTTCCAGGGATTTGTCTCTGTCTACAAAGCCTAGTTGCTCACTGCTTCATCTACATTCCAGCCAGCAAGAAAGAGAAAACAGAGATAGAAGGATGCACCGATGTCTTTTAAGAGCACAGACAGGACGGTGGACATGTCATTTCTGCTCCCACCTCATTTGACAGAACTCAGTTGAACACATGTAGGCATGTGGAAGGCTTTGGCACATAGTGTTTCTTCTTGGAAGCCACCTAAACATCTAAGTGTGAGAGTCGCTCTCGCTCCAGGAAGTGAGAATGATTACGGGCATACAGTGAATAGTTTCTGTCACGGGAAGAGAGGATGGGCTTTTTTCCATAGTCTGCAGTGCCATCCCTAAATAAGGAGCCATCAGTGGATTATTAGAGATTCTTCTCATTGATTTCCCTTATGGTCTAGTGGGTATGATGTAGCAGTGGTTTCTAAGACAACCGCTGGTCATCTAAGTGGAATTACTAGAAACTGTTCCTCAGGTTTACAGTTCCAGAAATATATGGGCATAGATTTATGCCAAACAGATTCTCAGAAGTTTGCTGTATAAATCAGATAAAGAATGTAATTTAGAATGAGAACAATAGCTATTGATTGGCACAGGCAGTTTGTGTTATGATCATCTGGGATGCGCGTAGGAAAGCCAAAGGATAATTGGGACAATGCTGGTTGAGTATAAAGAACAAAAGGGACCAACTAGTCCTCACATTCAGTGAAAGTTCATCAAAAAGAAGAAATCTGGGTGACTTTCTAGAAGCTCTTATGGTATATCACCTTAGAACTGGGAGAATATGTAAAGATCACTTAATTCAGTCTGCCATTTTTAGAAATTAGGAACAGAAGTTCAAAGTGGGGAAATGACCTGCTGAAAAAAATCTCATAGCTCATTAGAGGCAAAACCAAAACAAACCAAAATAAAACAAATCTCATTCCCAATACAGGCAAGTGTCTTTTCCAGTTTAATTTACACTAAATTTCATTCATTTTTTCATTTATTTAGCCATTAATTAAGTAAGCTTAAACACTAAAAAAAATATTTAAGTAGAGAAAAACACAACCCTACAATTACCACTGGGATTAAGAAGTAGAAGGCCACCAGCCCCTCAAAGGTCTTCCTAATGCTCTTGCCATTCAGTGCTCCTCACCCGACAGTAGCCGCTGTCCTGATATATAACACCATAGATTAGTCTTATTTATTTTTATTTTTTTTAAGATTTTATTTATTTATTAGAGAGGGAGCACGAGCTGGGGAGAGGGGCAGAGGGAGAAGCAGACTCCTCGCTGTGCAGGGAGCAGGATGCAGGGCTCGATACCAGGACCTTGGGATCATGACCTGAGCTGAAGGCAGACACAACCCGCTGCCCCTAGTTTACCTGTTTTTAAATGGAGTAATATAAACTCTTCTGTTCAACATCATGTTAGTGAGAGTTATCCGTATTATTACTGCATGTAAGCACAATCCACTGACTTCTATTGCTGTAGAGGTACCGCTGTAGGAACAGCACAGATTATTTACCCATTCTGCTGCTGATGGTGATTTGAGTTGTTCCAGCTCTTTGTTGCTATTAATAATACTACTATTAATATTCTTGTCCACATCTTTTCTTACACCTATCTATACATTTCTAAGGGCTTATCTCTGTGTGGAATTGCTGGGTCACAGTGTATATTTCCAAACTTAGTAGAAACGGAAATTGTCCAAAGGGCTCGTATCAATTTAAATGCCCACCAGTAGAGTATGAGAGTTCCGGGAGCTTCACAGACTCACCAGTACTTGGTGTAGTCAGTCTTTCTCATTTTATCTTGTGGTTGCTGTATAGTATAAAATAGAAATAATGAGAACTTCCTCGACTTCAAAGACTTTCTACTAAAAGCCTACAGCAAACATTACACTTAAGGTTGAAATTTTAGAAGCTCTTCTATTAAAATATTGGATATAGGAACTTGCGTGCTCTGCTGCAGAGAGTCCAGACCAGAGCAGTCACTCTGGGAAACAGCCAGACAGTGCTTCAGTTCAGTGAGATGGATGTCTTCCCCGAGACCCAGCAGTCTCTCTCTCTGCGTGTGTTATCTCCCACAGATCCATGAGGGGCATGAACAGGCAAGTTCCTCCCTGCACTGTTGTTGTGGTACAGAACTGGAGGCAGCCTAGGGGAGTCTACTAGTTAGTAAATAGAGAAGCATAACAGAATGTGTGTAGAACGGAATGTCATGCAGCACTCAAGAGTCACAGGCTAGATCTACACAGAACAATATGGATAGATCTTAAAAACAGCACTAGCTGAAAAAAGTAAGAAACCATATGAGGTGCATCACACAGTGTCATCTTTGTGCATTTAACATATGTGCACACAAAATAAAAATGCATGGTTATATGACCACGTGCCAGTAAAGGAATATATAGCAAGCATATTAGATTGGTCTCCTATGGTGAGAGAAGGGGTAAAAAGAATGAAGATGGAAATAAAAGGAAATTAATCAATCAATAAAGAATGGGAAGTTCCATGGATCAGTGACGGTGATGTGCCAGGAACATAGGCATATGATACATTCATCCTTCACAGCTGAGCACTCTTAATTATTATGTCCTTTAGCGAAATTGTGTGTATGTGTATATATATGTGTGTGTGTGTATATTCTGAAATTGTTCATAACCTTTACCTAATAAGTCCATCTCCAGAAATATATTTTAAGAAATAACTCAAAATATAGAAAAACATGTCTACCCAAAGATATTCATTGCAGCACAATTTTTAGTACTAAGCAGTATAAACAATGTAAATACTAACAATAAAGATAATGATTAAATAAATCATGGCATATCCATTTAATATAATACTTTGCAAGCATTAAACTGATGTTTACATAGAGTTCGTATTGATATCGGTGATGCTTATAGCATTCCAAGAAGTAAAATATGCAATATAAAATTTGATTGATATAAATACAGCTAAAATGGAGACATGAATTGAAATATTATCAGAAGAAAATACATATAAGTGAATAGTGGCTTTATATGAGTGGTAGGACTACAGACAATGTTTTTCTTTTTTTCCTGCATTTTTCAAATGTAATTTAATGAATAGTTATTACTTTCAAAAATGTAAGACAAATTATACCAAAAAAAGAGCAAGCATTGTTCCCAGTTTAAATGCAAATTTCCTAAGAAATATGACCAATTATGAGCTGTCAGTACTTTTCCTGAGCACAAGGAAACAACAAATTATGAGGCCACCTGAGCTCCTGGAGCTAAGGAACAGCTCTGGTTTCTTTAAAGTGAATAGCAGGGTGTTAAACTGAATTCTCTAAGTCACAGCTACAAAAGAGGTTGGATGCTCTAGTGAGAACTAGACAAAATCCACTGTAGATGGTGGAGAACTCATTTAGATAACTGAATCCCACACTTAGGAAGTACAAAGAGAGAGGATCTTTGAGAGGATGCTGGTGAACTATAAGTGCCCCCCCCAAGAGGTGGGGTGGGGTAATCCTGCCTTACCTCAAGCCTGGCAAGAAGGGCTTCAAGGAGCCATTAAAGTTAGGATTCCTTCCCAGGACTGACCCACTTCCAGGCTTTGTTCAGAATAAGGACACTTGAATGTCTTTACCAGGCTTTCTCCACCTTCCTCTCCATATACACCATCCTGTCCATGTATACCTGTGCCCCCTACACACACACACACACACACACACACACACACACACACACACACTCTCAAGCTTCAAAGGAATTGGGATCTATAGTTAGCAAGGAAAAAAAAAAGAGGAGACAGGGCAGACTGTCTACAGCTGCTTCCATTTGGGAGAGACAAGGACTGTCACCTGTAATAAAGGTGGATAGTGGTTCTTTCCAGGGTCTGGGTTTCCTTTCTTTCTTTCTTTCTTTTCTTTCTTTTCTTTCTTTTCTTTCTTTTCTTTCTTTCTATTTTATTTATTTATTCGACAGAGGAGACAGCCAGCAAGAGAAGGAACACAAGCAGGGGGAGTGGGAGAGGAAGAAGCAGGCTCATAGCGGAGGAGCCTGATGTGGGGCTCGATCCCATAACGCCGGGATCACGCCCTGAGCCGAAGGCAGACGCTCAACCGCTCAACCGCTGTGCCACCCAGGCGCCCCAGGGTCTGGGTTTTCTAAGAACCAACTGGGACTTTGTTTTGAGCTTAGCATGACAGTAGGACTTTCTGTTATCTAAGAGAGAAGAGGAAAGCTCAGGGACTTGCCTCACTTTATCCAGTGACGGGGAGAAACTACCCTTCATGAGTACACATAGGATTAAAAAAAGATGCTTTTGATTTTATTACTTGATGCCAATTACACGTGTATTTCACTGACAATTCGCCAGTTTGGCAGATGGCTTTCTTGGGTGTGAATACTGGAAGCTGCTGGGTGGAAACTACTTGGAAGGCTGGGGCAAGAGCCAATTGCAGTGGTTCTCAAAGTAGGGCCCTGGACTCTGTGGGGTCCCTAAGACCCCTGCAGTGGATGCACAAGATCAAAACTATGTTCAGAAACCCAAGATTTTGCCTTTTCTACTCTAATTCTCTCGTGAATGTTTGACAGAGTTCTTTCTATAGAAGTTACCTAATGCGTGAAGGGACCGATTGAATGCAAAAGCAGGTATGAGAGTCCAGTCGTCTGCTCTTCAGCCACACATTAGAGAAATCTGCAAACATGTAAAACAATACCACTCTTCTCACTTTTCTTTTTGGAAAACATAGTTATTTTTATTAAAATCATTGTTTATGTAACATGTAATGTGGTTATTATTGATATTTTAAATACATAAATATGCTTTTTCTAAATGTCATTGTTAATTCTATCATGGCAAATATTCATAGGCATAAGTTACATCAGCAGAAGCTCTGGTGGGCTCCCCAGTAATTTACAGGAGCCCAAAGACCAAGAAGGTTGAAAACCACTGTGCTCCTGAACTAGGCAGGTATTCCATAGGGGAGAGTCTGAGAAACAGATGCCTGTACAGATCGAGGAATACAATATATATAAAAGTTTTCTCTTTTAAAAATCTGAGTAAATACCCAAATGAAAACACACTTTTATAATAAAGAGTCTTTTGTGTAAGATCCCCATCCAGTATGCACCAGAGGCAAACCGTGTAACAGAGTTTCCCGTTCCAAGGTTAGAGAAGTTAACTCTAAGTTTGGGGCCCATTAGAAGCAGGGAATGCAAGTAAGAATGGAAGGGTTCTCAGCGAAGGCTTGGAGAACTCTCTGGCCACAGAAACACAACCACAGTTGATCTTTATAGGGTTCCAGTGCGGCTTAGATGCAATCACTGAGTAACGTATTAGGAGGGGGTTTTTGTCCTTCCCCTGATGAAGTAGTTCCTGCTCTGATGTAAAAAAATACCCATTTGCCTCTTCCTCAGAGCACCTCTATCTGGATGAAATTTCAGCAGCTCTTTGATTTTTATCATAATGGTTTTGAACAACTATTTCCTGCTTGAAATTCTGCTAAGGAGAATAGAAAGTGAGTAAGACAAGATCCACCCTCTCCAAAGATTTACCGTCTAAGTGGAGACAAAGTGCACCTATTCAAGAATTAGGAAACTTGTCATCTCAATGGTAAAAGAGAATTCACTTACCAACTTAGATTCATCTGATTCAACTGACTTCCTTTTATTTACAAAGCACTGCCCGGTGGAAATTTTACTGCCTTTAACGATTTTAACTTCACCCTAACCCTGTGAGTTAGAGTGGATGATCTTTTCAAAGGCAAAGGGATTGGAGCCCAGGGCAGTGATTTGCCCAAGATCACACAGCCAGAAAGTGAGGAGTCAGACTTATAGCCACGTGGTTTTCAAAATCCACCATCCTTTCTATTATGCCGTCCTCTGCTAGATGATTTACTTACTTAATTTTATTTATTCTGGTCTATTTCAGTCTCTAGTGAGTTCATGGTTCATGAGGAATAACTAATCTCATTCAGAAATGGAAATGCCATAGGTTGGGTCATAAGATACTCTTTCATGAGACTGGCCATGAGTAAACGTTGATTCACTGCAGTATCTCATGGTACTGCTCTCCTAGATAAGTTAAACAGGCCTCTTTATATGTGTAAATATGTCCTACAGCCAGATCTGTGCAGGGCCTAACTCACGCTGTTGCCTGCTGTTAGAACTGGCCAGCCTCTACAACAGGCATTATTTTGTACAACTGTTGCAGGCTGTTTCCAGAGAAATTTAACTGAGATCTTGTATACATTTTTTAATCCAGAATTTTAGACTTCTTTAAGGAATTAGAAGCAGAGTATGTATTGATTATTTTTTCCTTCCGTTTATTTTTTGTAAGATATTTCCTCCCAGTACTGTAATATTTATTGACCAATAAATGACTCTGAGGACTGCCTTGGACCCCTGGTGATAGAGACTCTTTAAATGTTATCTAACAGGTGCATCTCTGTTTCTGAAGTTCAGGATGAAAAACAGAAGAACCTCAACATTGAAGCTTGATTCCATTTTGACTTTTAGACACGCATTTGAGAATTTCATTCCAGGAGACAGAATATCAAGTCTAGGTGATTAGTGTATGTGTTAAACGGTTGGTGCAGAGTTGGATACCCTAATACCTACTTCTTTTAGATACATTATTTTGAAAAATTAAGGGTTGTTCTTTGTGCAACTGCTACCAGAGGCGTGATATAAATGCTCCCACATGTTAGCTGGAAACATTAAATGGGGTTTCCCTATGAGAACAGGGTGGAAGGAGACATTTGATCATTCCAGGAAAATCTTACGAGAGACAGAGAAACATAATGGGCTTCTAAAGTGCTGGTTCAACGAAATGCAAGATATATCACATTGAGCTGGATGTTTACCGCTGTCAAGCCCCAGTGTCCCCATTTGCAGAAAGGGGACAGTGAGATCTGACTGACACAGGTTAGTTGTAAGGATGACAACTGACTATGCAGGCTGCTCATCTCTGAGTAGATGTCAATAGTTATTCTTCGGATGATGTGGACTTATTTGCCTCCTTAGATTATTTCATCACTGTAGATAAATCTAATATTCAGGACACTATTGTAGGTAATAAAATAGTTTGCAAAGGAAATAAAATCACCCTGGCCCTATAAGGTTGGAGACTTAGGATATTCTGTTAGTATTTATTACTTTAAAATTACTCTGATGGATGGATTCTTCCTCTAAGCAGCCTATATTAAATTCCAAATGTAATCCTATTGGAAGAATAGAACTACAACATCAGCAGTACTCCTTGAGGGTTCTTGTCAATTTGACAGATTTGACAGGCAGACAAATTTAATTTATTAAAATATTCTGTCTAACATTTTTAAAAGACAAGGGGTTTTTACACTGTAAATGAACTGTTTTCACGGCCTTATTAAAATAAATGCATAAAGTCAGCTGTTTTTCTTTGGAATTCATTAGCATGAGATTCAACACGTAAAGAATTGCACTCCAGTCACTGACACATATACACCTGACATTTTGACTATTTCTCAGTCTGCATATACTCTGGGATTTCTCCTTTTTCAAGCAAATGAGAATTCCACATGAGAAGGAAAAATTTGCTTATATTATATGCCAAATTTCATGAAGATGTTTATTAAAATTATTAGAAGAATTTAGGAAGCCGACACTTTGCACCAAAGGCCACTGGAAACACCTGAGGGAATTTAGGGTGTCCTTAGACAAAAGGCTTAGATTTGTTTTTCTTCAAAGAAATTCTGTTATTTGCATTGAAGGAATGTTGTCAAAGTTAATGGATTTCCTGTTTTCTTCAAAGGACCATTTTTAAATTAAACACAATGCACTTTAAAATTGAAATGTTTGTATAGACTGTGAGCCAGTATCAATTCTCAAAGTTGTCAGTTTCCTCTTGGCCTTATTTCCACCTCAGCTACTAATTCTACCTGGCAAAATGGCCTTCATCTTGACACATATTGCACATGCATCCTAGCTGTGTCCCCATGGCTTCTGACATTTTGGTTGTTTTTTCTCTACAGCTTACCTTGCCCCTAAGAACTGACCTGTGTCCTGTCCTCTTGTCTGTGACCTTGACCTCTCTCCTTGAGCGAGAGCACCTTCGCAGATGGCCTAAGATCATCACTGCCCTGGGTCCAGCCCCACTCCAAGAAGTCCCTAATTTGCACAGTTTTTCACTAGAGAATTTGTCCTAACACTGCGTGCTAAATCATAGGCAACCAGTCCACCTATCAATCAAAAATCTTGCCTGCAAAGATGCACTGGGAGGTGAATTAATTGGTAAATTAAATGCAAATAACCTGCCAATCTCAGTAGTCCCACAGCAAAATGGCTTTGAGTCAATATATTTAAATCTCACATATACAGAATTTGTAGGACTGAACTTACTCTAAAAACAGCATTTTACATAAAAATGACAAAAGATAGTCCATTGGATTTAAATAACATGCAAAATTGTCCATTTTCCCATCTGTTAATAAAGATTCAACAAAAATGTGTAGTTGTCTTAAAAACATTATTCAGATCTTCTATGCCAGCCAATGACTCCTTTCTTAAAGTTGATCTGTCCTGCCAAATGCTTCTTCTTTTGACCTTCTACAGTATATTTTTTAACTGTACCTTGGTAATGACCTACATTCCAGGCTATAGTGGATTGTGGCTAATAGTGCATCTGTCTCCTTTACCAGATGGAGTTCTTAAAGTCTAGACCATGTTTTGTATCCACATGACGTAAAACAAAGGTTTGCCTTTAGGGATTTGATCTCCCATGAGAAAATTAATTTTTAAAAAAAGCACTTACTGTTCTTATAGCAAGATTGCTGCCTTTTAATTAAGTTAACTGAATCAAATTAAGTCAGCATTGGTTGCACATCTAATATGACCAGATACTAGCTACTAAGAAACCAAAGATCAAAATGCCAAGATCCCTACCTCAAGATTAAAACCCAATTCATCAGGCAATCTGGTTCCCATTAACTTAAATAAATTGTGTTTGACATAGTTTAGGGGCTGAAAATTGGAATATTAAGTGGGTAGAGTCAGTGTTAAATGCTCAGATAAAGAGCTACAGGAACTCAATGGGAAACGATTAATTTGGCTTATTGTCACTGAAGTAGAGGTATCGTAGGAGAAAGAGAGGCTTCTCAGTACAGCTGATAAATAAACTGGGTCCTAAAGGATGAGGAGGAATTTGACATGTGGCTAAGGCAGGGAGAAGGATGTTCTATGCAGATGAAACAGCTTGAGCAAAGGCATATAATGATATGGCTTTGGAGAAGGCTAAGTGGTTCAGTACAGAGGGCTCATAGGGAGAATGTACTGCGAGAAGTCAGGGGATGAAGTTTCAGAGGGTGGGGCGCGGGGGACAGAAGGGGCATAGCTTGAATGATGCCCTGCAGTCTGGATTTATCTGGAAAGTTATGGAAAACCCTTAAAGGCTCTAAGGAAGTAACATGGGCAGAACAGATCTGGTCTGTCAAGCCCTTATTTTGTTGGTCTGCAGAGGATGGAGTAACTACCTCTGCTCCCAGTTCCTTGTGTAGATCCTGTCTCATAAAATTATACACAAATAAAGCAGATGCACACAAGGGGCACTGATTTCTAAAATGAGCATGGTGAGGCTGCATAATGAAACATCTCGTCTGCTGTCTCCTCTAGAAATTGCTCTCTGGGCAAAAGCAGTTTTACCACAACCCATATTTACCTAGGTTTCTAATCCCATATTAGTAATATTTCATTCTAAAGAAGCACTCCATTCTTGAGTTTTGACACCTTTTTTTTTCTCAGCAGGATATTATGGTTTAAAATCTCAAATTAAAGTAGCTTTTCTTAAGTACAAATAACCATAACCATGACCAAAACCAGATTAAACAATATTAAATGTCCAGAGGTGCTCAGAGAATAATATTTCGCTGGAAAAACACAGGGTGCTCCTCCTCAGAGTTCCAGGGAAAATATCAAATATAGAAATATATATATTTTATAAGACATTAATCTAGGTATATTTTTAGTGCTCAATTGCACTTCAAATTATTTCCAGTTATTCTAGCTGTTCAACCACCCTGGGGGTCCAACTTATCATTAATCAGAGGCTTGTTTTCTTCTGCCTCCACTGCTGGAATGTCAGGCAAGGGGATCGTTTTCCTTCTACGGATGCCATAGGTACATTTGCTTATTAGTAAGATCGGGAGAAATTTTGCTTTCCTAAAGGTGAAGAGGACTTGGATTTTCAGTAAACCTTTTTTGCCCTGATGGAACATCTCTGGTCATTGAGGGCCCATTGACTACAGTAGCTTATATGGGAAATGTTTTGTCTTGTCTTTACTTCTTGCAAGTCAGTCCCCGGCTGCCTTCTTAATTTGCAGCTCTCAGAGCTATCTCACCTAGGTGGAAATTTAATTACTAAGAAAAATCTGCATTTCCTGCTAATGAAACTCATAAAGTTCATTCATGAAGAAATGCACCAGTACAATGAGGGCAGGGAAACCTTTCCAACTAGATATGGCTAATCTCCCATCATTGGTAGTGTAATATAGATTCCTCAAAATTCCAGCTTATTTTCTAAAAAGAAACTAATTTTCTACAGTACTATTCTTAGGGAGAATCACGTAGATGTTGACAGATCCTTTTAGCCCATTCTACTGTGATTTGGGCTCAGAGAGAAATCATGCACAGTATGTCCCACGTACTTATGGAGAAGCCAACTCTTCTCCCTTCCCCACTTCTTGCATTCATTCAGTAGACTCTAACTGAGCGTCTATTGCAAGTGCTAGACTTTACAGGTGCAAAAATGAGTAAGTCACAGCCTTTACCAATAGAGCTCAGTTTAGAGAGAGACAGATGTAAACAATATTTATAGCAGAGGAGAGTCGGGGGGAGGTGTAAACAAGTTCAGTGGGAACACACACAAGAAAACTACTAAAACCATGCCAGGGGTAGCATGGCATTACTACGAAGGGCAGATGAATAAGGGTTTTCTACTCAGGAATCAAGAAGGGCAATCAGGTAAAGGGGACAATGGAGAAAGTCATGAAAGCATGAATGAAAATGACATGTTCTGCATACTTTTTTGTGTGGCTTTAGTATAAGCCGGTGGTAGATGGGCCAGACGGTGGAGGACCCTGACTGCCTCATAAGGAGCTTGGCCTTTATCTTGTCAGCATGGGTGTATATTTAAAAAGATCACTGTGGCCGCACATGTTTGGATAGAAGCACCAGAGGGATAGAGACAGGAGAAGGGCTATGGAAGAGCCGAGTGTAACGTGAGGACCTGGATTGGGATAAGTAACAGGTGAGATTAGAAACAGTGATGTAGAGGCTTTCTGATTGTATCTGGGAAAGTGTTCATCATACCCTCAGATAAAGGATGGCATGTCCTATAAAATATAATTAAAAGAGTATAGGAAAAGACACACATGAAACACCCATCCCCAACACACAACCAACTCAGTGATTGGGGTGCATGTGAATTCTTCCCTCTGCAGTTTCTCCTGGACTGTGTGCTTGTTCCTGGACCTGAATCTGGCTTTGGCCTTAAAAGGTACATGAGCAGTCTGAGAATACACTTCCATGCTATGGGTAGAGGACGCATCCCTTATTTGTCAGTTCTAAAAAATGAGAGGTCTCTGGCTTCTTAGAGATGTAAGGTCCACCTTGAGTAGGGTAGCCAGGTAATGTCTTGGACATGCAGTTACATTTGAATTTCAAATAAAAAGACCATTTTTAGTATAAGTATGCTCCAGATATTGCATGGGATACACCTATACTAAAATGATTATTCTTTGTTTATCTGAAATTGAAACGTAATTGATTGGCCTGTGGTTTTATTTGCCAAATTGGGCAACCCTACCCTTGAGTCTTGCCTTTCTCTGGCTCAGACCCCGGGCAGACAATTCCACTGAGAAGCAGAAGGCAGGACAAAACAAAGTGTGTGCCGAAGAGCTGGGAGATGTTTTACAGAATCATTGTCAGTACGATCCCCCCAGATTTGCTCATTCCCCAGGAGAATCTGAAAACAAGGGGTTTGGCAGTGAGCAAAGAGCTGGCATGTCGCAGAACTGTTGGAGGGGAAAATGATTGAATTTAGAATAATAATGTATTTGTTAAAGCAAATATCAGTATACTCATAACAGAGAAGCCCTCAAGTTTCCCATTATGGCATGAACAGAACATTAACGTCTGTATCATAGATTGATGGCAAGAATTTTCTTGGAAAGCACATAAAACAGTAGCCTTAGATGATCTTCTATTTTTTGGAACACTGAATATAGTTCAGATTAACTTTCGAGGCATTTATTTTGTGCTTGAAATTTAGGACGTGGGCTCTGTTCACACCTAATATTTTATAAGCATCTCCCCTTTGGACAAAATTAAGTCCAGAACTCATGTTCACATAAAAAAGTAATTGGATTGTAAAAGCCAATGGGCATAACCATTATTTGGATATTTTCATATATAAATGAATAATGTTTATTTAGAAAAACACCCATGACCAAACTCCATCAAATCTAATTTTCCCAGAGAGTTAAGCTCATATTCTGGTAGGTTTTTTCCTACATAACTGAAGAAAATTCTTAGCAAGAGCTTTAATCATAAGCTTCTTTGTGAAGGAATAATATTATGATTTCATGCAAGAAAAAAATCTCCCCTTGATGTAAATGAGAGATGAAGTTGTGAGAAGGTATAGTCAGAGTTATTAGTTTGCTTTCCCCTTTCTGGCCAAATGACAAGAGAACATTTTATCTTTAGATTCTTTGATAGGTTTTTTGTTTTTGTTTTTGTTTTTTCCTATTAGCAAACAGCATATTCAGAATACCTTTTACCTGGCATCAGTCTTAAGCCTCATAAATTATACTTTTGTGGGTCTTCTGAGGTGGGAAAAGTCTTCCAATTTCAATTAGAGAAATTTAGGTTCACTTGTAGAGAAGCCAAATGGTGGGATTTCTGGTTTTCCCAGTGATCAGGTATCATCGAGAACGCCTGAGGTGGAGAGGTGCCTTAGCCTTATATTCACTGAGCATCCCGTGTGCCTTGCGCTGTCAACCAGATATTGACTGCACCCCGCAGCACGGGGGACCATTCATCCGGGTGCCACCAGTGAGTGCGGTAATCACAACCCACCCCCAGCAACAAAGGCAGGGAAGACTATTTTTCCTTTTCCCCCAACATGTTCAAATACCTAAATCTCTTCTATTGCAAGTTCAGATGAGGTCAACATACAACATGTGAGTGATGAAATCAAGGAGATTTTATAAATTATTAAATGGTTGGAAAATAAGATCTCGGCTTTCCTGGCTTCGGTTAGAGAACAGGTGTCCCCCATTGAAAAACTTACTCGTTTATTTCACCACGTTCTAACTTTCCCAATTCATCTTGCGTGTTATTTTGTAATTACTTCCTTATCTTCACAGCTTTCCTTTGAATCTTAGGTCTTTTTAGTTAGAGAAACAAGGAACATATCCTTCTAAAATTGAGACTAAAACTAACTGCAACTCCCACATTTTCTTTTTGTTTATGCTCAGTTTCAGGCATGGCTGCCTTGCTGTGGGGTTGCTCACTAGCTGTTAGGACCCCGAGAGCGTCTCCCGTTTTTATAAATCTCAAGTCACTCTCTGTTTTGTTTTAAATAGTCCGTATGTGTGCGCATCTATATCTATCTCTGAATGAAAACACAATGACTAGCTATAGGTAGGAATGTATATATGGACATAGATATACATGTGTATGTGTGTGTATATATATATATATACATGTGTATACATATAGATGTACATGTGTATATGTGTAAATGTATACATGTGTGGAGATATATATATATATATACATATGCCAATAGCTAGTAATTGTCAACAAAAAAAGTCAAGTTGGTTGTTAGACAACCATTTTCTAAAAACAGGTCTTAATGTTTCAAGAAACTTGAAAGCCTGTACTTTTCACCTGCAGACCCTTTATGCATGTGGCAAATCATCTCTGAAAGCCAAACCTAACAAGATTCTCTTCATCTGTTTAAAAATGACAAAGCAGAAAGCTTTGAGGATATGCATATAGATGAAAGGAAATCAGGTTGCTCTATTATGTTTGTATAGTTAGTGTTAATTTCACTGAAATTTCACCCTGCTCCATTTATTAGATAACTAAGACATTGAACTTTGAGAGATGTTGAAAGCACACATGAAACGTAAGTAATCAATCAATAGGGTATAATGTTTGAAGACTGTTAGGATATACTGATTATTCAGATAATTCATTATTTTGTTAACACCAACAGCATGCTTTCCTGAAAAAAAAAAATCATTATTCAAACAAAAGTATTCACCATAGAAACGACACAAAGAGGAAGATAAACATCAATTTTTTTTAAAGGTAGTAAAATCAGGGCTCCTGGGTGGCTCCGTCGGTTAAGCAGCTGACTCTCGATTTTGG
This sequence comes from Ursus americanus, assembly GCF_024610735.1. Classification (NCBI taxonomy): domain Eukaryota; kingdom Metazoa; phylum Chordata; class Mammalia; order Carnivora; family Ursidae; genus Ursus; species Ursus americanus. The sequence continues at coordinate 75,440,326 of NC_142133.1, forward strand.
CTCAGGTCATGATCTAAGGGTCCTGAGATGGAGCCTCGCGTTGTGCTCTGCACTCAGTGTGGAGTAGGATTCTCTCTCCCTCTCCTTCTGCCCTCCTTGCCCCCCAGTCCTGCGCATGCGCGCTCTCTCTCTCACCCCCACCTCCTAAAGAAAAAAGGTAGTAAAATCATGTAACATCATTGGACTTTCAGCTGCTTCTGTGTTCTAATCTGGCAGAAGTGTTCGTAAACTGTAAGTGAATACCGTTAGTCTTTCTTTTCATAAAATGCAGTCATGACGGGGATTTAAAATTTTAAATATTGAGGAACTTTATATATATAAATTTTTATATATATATAAAATTTATATATATATAAATTTGACTCATGGATATACTTTAAATTTTTAAAAAATAAATGTAATATAGGTCATTTCTACAGGACTTTTTTTTTTTAAGATTTTATTTATTTATTTGACAGAGAGAGAGAGACAGCCAGGGAGAAAGGGAACACAAGCAGGGGAAGTAGGAGAGGAAGAAGCAGGCTCCCAGCAGAGAAGCCTGATGCGGGGCTCAATACCAGAACACTGGGATCACGCCCTGAGCCAAAGGCAGACGCTTAAGGACTGCACCACCCAGGTGCCCCAGGATTTTTTTTTTTTTTAAATGAAGTAATACACTTTGGGACCGGTTTTGTTTAAAATAGGCCCATCCTCTCTCTTCCTCCCTATTTTTTTTTTAAATAACAAAATGTATAGCAGAGCACTCCTTGATGTAAATTTTTTTTTTTTAAGTAGTAGTTTGCTTTTCAGAGTCTGCCTCTGAGGGTGGAGAAAGAATGGAGGCATAAGGGTCTTTTCCTCTATCCCAGATAGGCCACAGCCCCGACCTCAGTTCAGCCACATTCAGCATCACGAAAGGTTCTACGAAGCTCTGCTCTCTCGAGAACTACAACCAAAACTAAATTCCTGACCTCTATGAAAACATTAGGAAGCTTCTGGCTTTAATTTTTAGAACTCTGATAAAATCCGGAGATAGTATTCACTGAAAATAAAAATCAAGTCTGTCCGTGCCATCTCCCAAGGGAACTTCCACCTTTTTGGTTTCACTGACATTGCTAATAATGCCCTAAAAATACCCTTTTTCATGATAAACCTATTAGATAATATCTTGATAATACCCTCTCCATGGTGCACTATGATCCGAATTACTTTGCCATTGGCTGTTACTAACACGGACCAGGAATTCCCTTTGCAACGAGTGCTTTCCTGTTGTGAATTTTTAGAGGTCTTATCATCAACCCAATCCTTAATAGACCAGTACAGGAATAAATGCTGCTTTGGCTACCAAACTTTTACTTTTACCTAAGTCAGTCTAGTCTCAGCACATATAAAGCTGATAAGCCAGTGCAGTTATTGTGACGCTCTCGGTAAGAGAAAAATCAGATAATTTAGGTGTGTTAGGTGTGATCAACCGATTTGTTTCTTTTGCTCAAGTCCCACCCTCTGAGTGACAGGTGGGGGACAAAAGGTCAAGAAGGAGTCCCGCCGAACAAGTGCTTAGGATGGTGTTTAATACAGCAGAGAGCCAAGGTACAGGAGGAGGGGACACAGTAAAGAATGTAGAGAGGGTAGATACAATAAAGAATTTCGGTTTATGATCTGCCATCTGCTATTTGAAGGAGGAATAAGTTAGGGAAATAAGTGACCTTCAGTTCTCCATACATGCAAAGTTAAGTTAGTTATTACAAAAGTTTTGCTGTTGTATGTGCTGAAAGAAAAGCATATGCATTTAAACATTTTTTAAAAAATAAATCACTCGATAGGCTTAAGAAAAATACTCTAGTTCATATTTCATTGATCTGACCTTTTGATTCAAGATCAGGGAATGAATCCAAGATGGAAACCAAAAAACAAAACAGAAATGAATCATTTCACCATGAAAAAGGCATTTCCAGTCTCAGCTAACCTCGACTAGTTTTTATTGCATTATTTTTGAAATGCCAAGAAACTGGCTTTGGCCGTATTTGCCGTCTAACTAAATCACAGCTGTCAATATGCAATTGCTTGCAACAATTAGCTAAACACCATTATTTGACAGATTCCCTGGACAGGGACACAGATGCTCTAGGTGTCTAACACTGAATCAAGTAACAGTCAGGCGGGGCTGCAGCACAGGGAGAGAAGTTGGTACGTCCTTGCCCAAAGAAGGGGTTTCAAACAGCCTTCATTTGCCCTGATCCTACAAGTCCTTTCTGGTTTTCAGGAATGGATTGTGGGATTGGCTAAAGAGAGGGGAGGGGAAAGCCACCAATTCTGGATTCCTTTCTTAAGGACATCAAGGGGAGAGGAAGAAAAATAGAAATACAGATGTGAAATGGTAATGGTATACAACATGGAGAAAAGAAACCTCACGGAACTTGCTAGCAATTTCCACCAAAGCAGTAAACCCCTTAACAGAAATTCAGTACAGTATACACATTAACAACTTCACCACTGCTAGGGCTGCTGTTTCAAGCCAAAAAATTAACTACAATATGCAAAAACAGAATTCTCATAAGATTTGAGAAAAATAGAGTGAAAAGGCAATGTTAGCTAAGCTTTTAGCTAAGTCCACTCTTAATGGCCCCCAGTATTTAAACTATCATGGATTAAAGCCATGAAAATAAAAATTTCAATTTGAAATTTTATTAGCATGTTGCTAAAATGGTCAATAAAAACATCAACACGATAGGCTTTGTTGACATAGTTGGAAACCTGCTCTCTCACTTTTAAAACTTTATTTCCACTTCCCCACCTTCTAAGATTTCTGTGTTAGGAAAAGCCAAACTAAATATACTGGCTATGGTGCTGTAATAATGCTGGTTTCTGGAATGTTGCCATGTCTTCCCCCTCCCTCTCCGCCAACCCTTTAAAAAATACGACTGTTTTTGAAATGCAGCCCAAGGAGGGAGCAGTCGAGGTTTAAGAACAACAAACGACCTTCTCCACAAATTCAAGTTCCCAGACACCAGGTGAACCTTCCGCTTGCCGGGGGCGGGGCCCGCGCTCCTCACCAAATTAGCTGCGCCATTTTCCTCTCGGGACCAGAAAGGCTTCCCTTCTGCCAGCGAGGGGGACTCTCAGGCAAATGGGGTGGGGGGTGGCGTTCGCTTCCCTCGGTGGAAAGGAGTGGAAGCAAACCCAATAGCTTTGCCCGGAGCCTGGAATACAATGTCAGGAGACTTGGGGCTGGAGAGCTGGAAGAGTGCCGGGCAGCCTCGGGATAACCCGGAGTCCCGAAGTGCTCGCTTGTGGAATTATTCACAAGTGCCTAAGGGACGGGCTCGATTTCTTGGAAATCCTGCAGTCTGGGGACACATTCATACAGGAGCTGAACTGTGCCCTGAAAAGATCATTTCTCACCTCCGACTGGTCTGTGTGTGCGCGTTTGGGGCGGTGATGGTTCCCTTTACAGTAGGTCGGGTGACAGTCACGGACTAGTGACCCGCGGGGAAAGCCACGTCCCTGCTCCCCTCAGCCCTTTCTCCTTTCCCCCGTTACATCTCAGAGGGAAAGCGCACGCTGGGTTTCCCGACACCATCACCACCACCGGGGATCTCAGCCAGGCGCGCACAGCTGCCCTTTGGTCCGGGGCCAGTTCCTGAGACTTCCTGCCACTTGCCGGAGGGGTGCGAGGGTGCAGCCTGGGCACTGGCCGCCGCAGGAGGGCGCTCGAGGGGGGGAGTCGTGGATCGCCAGCCGGGAGGCCCGGGTGCGGGGAAGGGAGCGGGGCGCGGGGAGACAGGAGGAGCAGGCGGCCCCCCACAAGGCTACTCCTTGTCGTCCACGAAGTCGGCGAGCTCCTGGAGCACTCGCAGGCGACCACTGGCGTCGATGCGGCGCTTCTCGCGGATGAGGTCTTCCAGGCTGTGAAACCTGGCCGTGTGCACCTTGTTCTCGCCCAGGTGCACCTTGAGATAGTACTGCTGCTGCGGGGGCTGCGTGCCGGCCGGCACCTCCCCTCCGGCCTTGAACTCCCGCTTGCCAAAGCGGCACCAGGCGGCGAAGCTCTCCGAGTTCGTCCAGCAGATCTCCTCGCTCTTGAGGCCCAGGTGGCCGCAGGCGTTCTGCACCACCAGCTCGGCCACCAGCGGGCGGTAGCGGTACCAGCTATTCACCACCCGGCCCACGTTGGCCGCGCCCGCCTCGTACAGGCTGTCCTGGCGGATCTCGCCTTGGTGCAGGTGGATGATCTGCCCGCCACCCACGTAGACGGCCCAGTGCGGGGCGGGGGCGGGCGGCTCGGGCGCCGGCTGCAGCCACAGCAGCTCCAGCAGGTCGCCGGGCTCGCAGAGCGCGGGCAGCGCCGTGACAGCGTAGACGCTCAGGTCGGCACCCTGAGGGCCGCCGCTCACTTTGGAGAAGATGCATTCCTGGCCCCGGAAGGCGGAGAACTGAGTTTCGTTGAGGACCAGCTGGTGCAGCAGGTGGTGGTGGTGGCGGCTGGGGCTCTCTGGGCAGGGAGTGCAGCCCGGGGGGGCCTTCACGCCAAACTTGTCGGGCTGGCCGCGTTCGTCCAGGTCCTCCTCCTCATCCGAGAAGAAGTAGGCGACCCCGACCCGCAGCTCGTCCTTCTCGATCCCCGACGGGTCCCCTGTGGGCAACTCGCTGTAGTTGAGGTGGGTGATGCGGTCCAGTTGGTTGCCCATCAATGACGCGGCTAGGCGAGGGCCAGGAGCGGGGATCTGCGGAAGCACAGACGAAAGGCAGAGACAATGATCAGAGTCGGGCTGCCCCTCCCCAGGACGTGCAGTGCCCCTGGGACGCCCGCCCGCCTACGCTCCGGTACTGGAGTCACCCGTTCCTCCCCAGCGGCAGGACAGGTGCAAAAGCCACCAGTCCTTGGGGAGAGAGCAGACGCCAACACAGCCTCAAATCCCGTCCGGGAACCCGGTCCAACTCCCACAACAGAAAAAGCAGGCGGCTGGAAGGCGTGTGGGGTCCCAGTGGGGCGGACAGCGCGGGCTGTGGCAGCATGGGAGACGGACACCCCGAAAAGGACCGAGGGATAGGTTGAAAGGAAGAAGGAGCGCCTAAGGCCTCAGAGCTTGGAGCAAGCTGCGCTCACATTTCTGTCCCCACCCTCGCCAGCCCACCTCTCAGTTTTGCGCTAGGTCGCACTCCTCCCCTGACAGCGCCTCGCACAATGACAATCGGACACATTCGCAGACACTCACTTGACACCAGCAAAATTTTGTTCACTTAGGAGTCCAGGCACTGACAGGCTGATAATGTGATAATGTCACATATGCACAATGACAAACCTTCGCGACGACACATTCAGACCCCCACATTCGTACACAGTTCTAACCCCACGCTTGCACGCTCGCCAGTGCACGTACACCCACGCACCCGGGCACACCTGCCCACACAAGCAGGTGCACTCTGCCCCTTACTTCTCTTGCCTTCTCCCCAGCAGAGCCAATCGGGCTGCGCCAGGGCGAGGCCGTTCTGTCTAAAATAACCTAACAAAGAGGAAAGGGAAAGATGGGGGAAGCCAGTGCGGTGTATGTGTGCGGGTGCGGGTGTGGGTTGTGTGGGGAGGTCCACTTTCAGCCAAAAGACCCCTTTCCCTCCTACCCGGCACAGGGTCCAAACAGTCGGACGAAGAAAAACCGTTTCCAAGGCAAAGAAAGCCGCCTCTCCGTACCCGTGATTTCCCTGCTCCCGAAACCCCAAACTCCTTTAAAGTCTCCTGGTCCCCATGGGTGCTGCGGAGGCGGCGGTGGCGAGTGGATCCTGGGCGGCGCGTGGGGTTGCGGCTCCGCTCTGCCCCGCGCGGAACGGTGCGGTGCGGTACCCGGCGCGGTGCCCGTGCGCCTGCCGGTCCGCGCTAGCTGGGGCGCCCGGTCCACCTGGGCAGTCCCGACTCGGTTCTGCTTTCCTCCAGCGGAGCTGAAGACTCTAAGTAGCCTCAGCAGCTGGTTCCAGGGCCCGCCCCGGGACGCGCTCATTGGTTGGGGCAGGTGCCCAAGGCCCCGTCAATCTCCGTGAGGGGGGAGGGGAGCAGGGGCGGGTCTCCAGCGCGCGCTCCGCCCCGGCCCGCCCGGCCCCGGCGCACCAGAACGCGCACAGACCCCGGGAGTGGAGGTGTGAGCACCCGCGGAGAGCGCGCGAAGGGTGCGGCGCTTCTGCATGGCGCTGCCGCGCGCTTCCACCCTCGCCCCCCACCCGCCCAGCTTTTCCTAGCCGATCCTGACTGACGGCGGTCCGCCCGAGTTCCGTTTTCAGGGAGTACAGACTCCAGCGGCGAAGCTGAGTCTGCGGGTGGAGAAGAACCCCAGTGTACCCAGGCACCGAGGGCGGCCCGGGCGGAGAGCGATATTGTCGGAGGCGGGCACCTAGGCCCTGCTAGGCACCCCGGGAGTCTCGGTTCCCGACGGCCCTGGGCTGATCGTCTGCCCACAGACCTTTCCTTGCCGGCACCGAAGCCTTTCAAATTGTGCCTACGACGTTCGGTTCCTCTCTGATCCGTGTGAAACTGCTGACCCAGCACTGGCGCCCGTTTAAAAGGAGCACCTTTGACAAAAGCTACTGAAAATCTGAGCCTTGGCCAGCCCTTTCCCTAATTGGGCCTATGATTTGAGGCTGCGATTTTTTACGGAAAGAGTGCGTCACAAATGCTTAAGCCAAGCCCCAGAGCTGCCTTTTCTTAGGGATTTTTGTTTGGTTTTGTGGCAGAAGGGTGTCCAGCAGTAATTAACGATTGCATTGCTGGACGGAAAGTTAATGAATGAATGAGTTCTGGATATTGGGTATTGAAAGAGGACTTTCCTACGTAGGAAATTCTAGATCAGTAGCTAAAAAAAGCTGATCACACTGAGCCTTGAAGTGTTCTTGGACATCTGGTTTTACTTTCAAGAAGGCTGCTGAAGGTTTTCGGTGAATCTTACTCTCTTCCCCAGGGAGAATCGGGTGCTTCCTCTTCGTGGCCCTTTGGCAGCGGGCACTAACTCTTAGAGCTCTTACCTTTTTTCTTTTTCTTTCTTTTTTTTTCTTTTTTCTTTCTTTCTTTACTTCGTCTTCTTCTTTTTTTTTTTTTTTTTTAATTACAAACCTGTGTTGACTTTCTTGCTCTTTACAAAGTGAACGCCTGGAGGATTGGCCTGCCTGCTACACAACTTTGTATCCTGGACGTCTTTCACAATGCCGACTGTACGGCCCTTTCCATCAGCAATCATAAGGATAGAAACAGCCTGACCACTTGTCAGTGGGGAGGCACTATGCTAAGAGGTTTAAGTGAGTGACTTCATCCTCATGCCTCTGGAGAGGATTCTCTTATACCGTCCATTGCCACAGATGAGGAAGCTGGGCCCAATATTCCACTGCCAGCAATCTCTCCAGGGCCTATGGAACTCCACCGCCAGTCTTTAATTTGGCTCTGCTGTTCATTGAGTTAATAAAATCTTGTTTCATGAAATGAGAAAACTGGTGTCCCAGAGAAGTTACCTGAGGACTGATGGCACGCTATAAAAACACTTTCTTTTTTAAGTAGACAATTCGTCTTAAGTATCGTCAAAGTGCTTTCTGAAGGTCTCTGTATACCCCACAGCCTCCAAATGCAGTGATTTATCAAAATTACATGCTTAGTAAGTATTGCTGGAGGAAATGGTTTTAAAACCACCATCTTATACATTTTACGTACATAAATCTTTTCAGAAATTTGGCCATGTGCAATTTATAAGAATACAAGTTACCATCCTTGGAACCGGCCACAGATTGTGATGACCTTTTTATACTCTCTGTAAATACTAAACAATTCATTTTGGCCCTGACGTCAAGGGAATTGAACAAGTGACTTCAGAAATCAAGAAGTGAGTCATTGGTCTGGTTGGAAATGGGACTTAGTGATCTCTGGGAGGGAGTATCTGAAAAGTTCATTACTGGTATCTGAGAGGGGGGCACATTGAAAGTAGCTCTGTGCTTGCTGTTGAATAACCTCCTCTCTCTCTCTCTCTCTCTCTCTCTCTCTCTCTCAATGTCCTATCCATCCCAAGATCAAATCTTGTACAGAAACATTTATAACATATTTGCTGGGATGCCGTGTTCTGTCTTACTTGACCTATCATAGACTGTTCCAGACTACAGAGGAAGCAAGATGCTCCTCTTTGCTTAGCACCCCAACATTCTAAAGGATAACGAACAAAATATATTGTCGGGGCTTCAAAATATAGTGTCAAAAGTTTAAAACATCAATATGTAAGTTTTGAATCTCCTTCCCATCCCCTCCCCCTGCCAGGGTAAGAACCTTACAGCTTTAGTAATCACAAGGGAGAATAAATAGCCTGAGAGTCCACCTGGGAATATAAAGCAGAGAACACACTGACTCTGAAGTACGGAAAAGAAGGAGTTCAAGTAAAATAAGGAAAATGCATTTCCTCTTTGTAACCTTTTGGCAATAACAAAGATAATAAAGTAAGAAGTAGGCCAGTCAACGCAATGGATTCCAATATCAGAAAACCTAACTTTTATTTTCATCACAAAATATTGTCTGGTAATTGTCTTGTCTATTATTCCTCCCCCCATTCTGCTTTTTTACACTGGAGAAATACAGTTTTCCAAAAGAAAAATATAGTCATCAAAAGCACAAATTCTGGAAGCCAATTGATTTGAATTTTCCTTCAACATTTTCCATCGGGGTAACTTTGAGTATGTTATAGAAACTCTCTGGATGTCAGTTTCTTTCTCTGTAAAATGTGATAAGAGAGCATCTATTCCATTAAGTTGTGTGAGACACAGTGTCTGGCACATGGTGACCTTTCAATAAATACTACCTATTATGAATGTTACTGGTGGAAGTGGAGAGAGGGTCCCATGTCCTACTTGTTATGACAACTATCCGGGTCTGTCTGTTACCCCAGGGAACAGGTAACCCAAGATGGAGTGTCCAGGGCTGTCCCTGGCTGGGGTGTGGGACTGCTTCTTTCTCAAGGTGGCGAGAGCCCTGTCTATTCCAAGACTAGTTCAACATCTAAAGCTCTGTATTGATTTCTGTGTGCAAGCCCTGGGGCTGATCACATCCTGTGTCCTGCAGTATTTTGAATTGTTTTTACATGAACATTTTCTTGTGTGACGAATATGTACAGAAGAAGGTTGGCAGAGGAGTGATTAGGAGTCAGATATATGTGGGTGTGTGTGTATATATATATATATATATATATATATATATATATTGCCTTTCCTGTTGGTGCCATCTGGTGTATCATCTTCCTTCTTCTCCTCTTGGTTCCTTCATCACTACATGAAAGGCTTTTCCTCAAATTTCACTGACCACGTCCTTGGGTCAAACTGTCATCCTTTAACATTGGCCCAAGAACAGAAGGAATGTTTATTCTCTGACATCATTGCTTGCTAAAAATGATTTTTTTTCCTGTTTTTAATTGTGTGTCCTACGTTAGCATTTAGCCTTTCACGAACTGCCCCTTTCTTGTCCTGGACTACCTTAGGCTCCCAGCGTGCTCACCCTGATCTTGGCTAAGGAACACTCTGTACCTGTCTGGGGCCGAGACCGTACCATGGCCTCACCAACCCCATTTTCTTTCCTCTGGACGCACAGCTCAATTACATGCCCCTGCCTCACATGCAGATCAGTGGGCACCATCTGGCTGAGTCCGACCGGTACAATGCGGGGGGAAGGTTAGTAAGCCACACCCAGGCTTGGCCCCTGAAAGTAAAACCACTACCATGATCTTCCGAGCACTTGTTTTATCTCATTTGGTTATATGTGGAGGATCCGTGGTAGAACTCCAAGAATTTAAAAGATGGCGGCGCCGCTAAATGGAAGGAGGCCGGGTTTCCTGGTCAACTAAGTAGAGCAGGAGATTCGCCTCTCAAACAACCTGTATCAAACTGGGATGTGAGGGAGAAATAAATCTTACTGAGTTACGCCACCAAAATTTTTTTGACTACTTGTTAGAGTAGGAACCTATCCTGATAGGTGTACTCTTCTTTATTTTAGAATTCTCTCAGAACAACAAATAGTCTATCCCCCTTCCCTTTTTCCCTTAGTGTCTGTTCTCACCAGGAAGATCCGCTTTAGCACGTTCCGTCAGCAGTAGAGGCATCTGTCTCTCTAGGTACTACCCCATATCGCCCTACTATTTGTTTCCTCGAAATTCACCTCCATGTGACTAACTTACCTGCCTTCTACCTTTTCTCTTGACCACAAAAATGGCAGGGTCACCTCCCTGCAGCTAGTTCTAAAGAGGATCCAGCTTCCCCTTAACCCCTCATGCTTAACTTTCAATTTCTTCTTACGGCCCCCCCCTTTTAAGTTGGGATTCCACGTTGTCACATTTCCTAGTTCCTTCCTATAACTGGATATTCTCACCAGAGTTTTTTTAGTGGCTTCTTATCATTCTGCCTTTAAAGACTCCTAAAGGTTGTCTGGACGAAACTTTCAGCATTTGTGGGTTTAATATGCTCCTGGATGTGGATTATACAAAGATGTCTCAGTCCAGTATAATCATTTCTTTGTGTTCTTTTCAGATTTTAGGAGAGTATGTGCCTTTTGCATTGGGCCGCTTCTATATGATAGTGATGGTAGAGCTCTGGGTAGGGCTGGGTCGCTATGACACAGGTGCTGCTGGCTTTTTCTCCTGTTTGGAATATCCTTGCCTGCCATCCTCATCTGAGTGCTAATCAAAATGCATAACCCGTTCAAGCGTCAGTCCCTCCCACGTGTCTGTCCCCTCGCCCATTCTAACGGAGACCGTCCTTTGTGCTCCCTTGGTACCATGTTAATACAGCTCACTTACCAGACTGAACTAGAATCATTGGTTGGTCTTCTTTTCTTTCTTCCTTAATAGACTAAGAGTTATTTGAGGAAAAGCTCCAAATCTAGTTCAAATTTATAATCCCTCTGCTGAGCCTGGGGTTTGGTGCAGAGCACACACGCGACAGATACGCCTTGCCTGACTCATTGCATGCGTGAGCCATGGCCACCGTTTTATTTAGCGAGCTGTTGGTGTTTGTTTCTGTTTCAGCTTTCACCCATCACAGTGCCCCAACACCTCGCTCATGCTCTGATCTACGCGGTGTGTGAGAAGGTTTATTACGTGATAAGCAGTATGGGGTTTCCAAATGGTCCTCTGGCATCATCAGGAGCCTGAAGTACAGCTTCGCAGGCTGTACCCCGGATTTAGGGCAACTTACCGGCAGGATGTGCTCTGGGAATCCGCATTTTAAACAGTCTCCCCGAGCATTCTAGATGCAGCATGGCAATCACTGGTCAAACGCTTCTCAAATGTAAGAAATGATTCTTATTCTCTCGGGTACAGTGATGCCCTAGAAGAGTAGGCACTTAATAAATACTTGGAATTAGATTCTCCAGACATTCTGTGGTCCGTCTCTAACAGAAGCAAGGCTCATTTTGGACTTGTGTATACTAAACTGGAAATGTATCCATTTGCATTCAAAGGTGTGTGAAGTCAAGTGGTTTTTAAAAAGTCTTATAGCTGTGTGGCAGAGCTGAGCATTTCTCTCTCTTCTGTTGTTTAAACTCCTATGCCCCAGCCCACTATTCTTTTTTTTTTTTTTTTAAGATTTTATTTATTTATTTGGGAGGGAGAGAGCAAGCAAAACAAGAAGAGCAGGGGGAGGGAGAAGCAGACTCCCCCTGAGCAGGGAGCCCGACTGGGGCTCGATCCCAGGATGCCCAGATCATGACCTGAGCCGAAGGCAGCTACTTAACCGACTGAGCCACCCAGTCTGCTTTCCTTCCTTCCTTCCTTCCTTCCTTCCTTCCTTCCTTCCTTCCTTCCTTCCTTCCTTCCTTCCTTCCTTCCTCTTTTCGTTTTCCTTTTCCTTTTTCGTTTTCGTTTTCTTTTTTGAGAGAGAGAAAAAAAGGGTGGGGCTAGGGAGGCGGAGAGGGAGAGGGACAATCCCAAGCAGCCTCCAGGCCTAGTGCAGAGCCCAAAACAGGGCAATCTCATGACCCTGAGATCATGACCTGAGCCAAAATCCAGAGTCAGACTGAGCCACCCAGGTGCCCGCCCCCCAGTCCACTTTTTCTAATAGGCTGTGGTTAGAGCAGAAACTTGAGTGAACAAGGAAGCTCTGCTCCCAGATGGTTAATACCGTGTTTGGCTGTTGATGGGGTAATGATTGGAACTCCTGGGCTTGTCTCCGCAAAGCACAGCTTCTCAGCCGTTCATGTTGCTTCTGAATTCCCTTCTACAACAGTTCTTTTTCCTGGCCCATTTCTGTCAAAGACCAGTCCGTCGGCCTGTGTACCGAAGGCCATCTCTTCGTGCCTCCTCGAGAAACTCCTGCTTTCCCTTACCTTTTCACTTCACCTGCATTTATAATCCTACTTGTTCTTCTAGCTCCTTCCCAGTTGCATGTAAATGCTTCTAAGTCTCTCACATCTCGAAAACACCCCCTGACTGTAGGTCTTCTCCGAGGTGCACTCCTGTCCTGAAAGAGTTGACGATACACATTACGCCCCAGCCCCCCTGCAGCGTGTCTTCTGTGCCATCACTGTCCCGAGTGGCTTCTTCCCGGGGGGGCTGGTGACCCACTGCCACTGAAGCCGGTGGATGCGTTGGGTTCTTATCTTACTTGCCGTCCCGAAGCACGGGGCACAGCAGACTACCTCCTCCTTATTGAGAGAAGATTTTTCTTCACCTTCCGTTGTACTTCATTCTCCTGGTTTCCTTTCAATTTCTCTGGCTATTCTTCTTATGATGTTTTGTGGGCTCCTGTCCTTCAACTTGCCCTTTTAATACTGGTTTTCTCCAGGATTCTGTTCTCCAGTTCTCTTCCCAATGCGTTCTCATTGCATAATCTTGTCTGTTTCTTTGACTTACGTCGTATTTCAGTGTGATGATTCCATAGTGGAAATCTCCAGATCCCATATCTCTCCTGAACTACAGACCCAAATGTCCAGCAGCCTAGAAGGCCTGTCCTGTATCTTTTCCACAGACACCCAATGGGCAGGCTGTCCCGAAGTGAGCACTCTGCAAACCTGTGCTTCCCTTTTGGTCTGTCTTCTTGGGGGCGGGACCATTGCCCTCCCTGTTTTGCCAGCCAATGCGTGGGCACCGTTGATTCCCTCACCCTCAGGCCCCCATATAACCATGTCCTACTCCTGGTCTTTCTCTCTCCTGCAAGTCTTTCTCGTCTTTCCACATTAGTCCTTCCCTGTGCTGCCACCTTGGGCCCAAGTCAGCCAGAACTCCCATCAGAATTGCTGCAGCAACCTCATTGTTTCCCAGACAACAGTGTTGTCCCTTCCATTGTCTCCTATACTGTAACCAGACAGATTTGTAAAGCGTGCATTTCTTTAGGCCCCTTCCCTTGCCCTGCTCTCCATAGGGTCCTCCTCGGTGACTCTCCCTCATGCTGGGAAAACAAAGCCCCCATGCGGCTCCAGGATGCAGCCCTTCACCACTCCACCTCCTCTTCTCATACCCGCCCTCCTGCTTCTTGCTTCAGCCTTGCTGAGTCAGGCGGTTTGTTTTCACCTGTTTCTCTGTTTCCTTGCTCTTTCTCATGTTACTGCTTTTGTTCCCTCTGCTAAGATTCTTTCCTCCAATCTTACCCTGGCAAGACAGTCTGTTCTTCAGGTCTCAGTTTAAATTCACCTCCTCCTGGCAGCCTTCCAAGAGTTACCAAATCTGCAGTAGGTGCCCTTCACAGCACTGTCACTGCACCCTGTTCTTTCCCTACAACATTGACATTGCTTCATTCCTTGTCTATATGCACTGCGAGGCTGTGAGCTCTTTAGGAGCGGGACTGTATCTGCGATGTCTCCCCAACCCCACCCCCAGCAGAATCCCCATCACTGAGCTCTTTCCTTCCTACCAGGTGGAAGTTTAATGCATATTTGTTGACTAGAACTGCACTGATAGTGATAGCACCTGTGAGTCAGAGGAATCCTCTGTCTTTCCCTCTGTCCTTCCATTATCCCTGTCTTCCCCTCCCACTTAAATTCCCCATACAACCTATACCATAGGGTAGGGCATCTGTGGTAAACTTGTAATAAATACATTGATAACGGGTAGAGACACTTTAGAATTCAGTAAAAGAGGGAAAGTGCTTATTTTAAAACAGTAAAGAGTAAAGTAGCCACTTAGATTGACATGCCACTTGTTCTAGGCGTTGCCTTCTGGTGTCTTGGCGCATTGTTGTAACTACCAAGCCTGATTCATTATGTTTTCCTTGCTGGGGAATTATATATATCTTGATGAGGTATTTATTTATTTATTTTAGTTATCAAAAGTTTGGATCTAATCACAGATATGGTACATAGTTAATAAAGTAGGGTTTCTATTTAAAAACACATACTTAGCATGCCACTCCTACTAACACACACTCAGCCTACTTCTAAATTATTGAGGGTAAGGAACGTAGCGTGTGCGTGTGCCCATGCTCCCGTTCCATCGTCCCTGCTTTAATGTTGTCCTAATTGCTCTCTGTGTCATTGCCTTTGATCTTCATATCCAAGCTTGTCCTCTTATCATAGGAGAGTAGCTTTAGTGGGTGGATTCCGTCTTGGAGTGCCTGGATTCAGATCCCGGCTCCACTCTTATTAACTGTGGGGCCCTGGCTGAGATGCTATTGGCCATATGCCTCAGTTTACTCATGTTTAAAATATGATTAATAATAGTATTTTGCCTTAAGGGGTTTTGGTGAGTATTAAGTGAGATAATATATTAAAACACTTAGCATAGTGTCTGGACCAGAATAAGGTCTTAACAACTATTAGGTATGATTAAAGAACTCTGCCCAGCTGAGTCCAAAGCACTTTATATCTCCGTATTCCTCCTTTATAATCCTCTGTATTATTCTATTATTCTGATTATTATTCTACTGGAGATCATAGTGTTAAGCCTGAATATTAGACCCAGAATATACCTTAGATACTATCCATAATATTAACTTGACATTTGATTTAAAAGCATTTAATTTTGGGACGCCTGGGTGGTTCAGTCCATTGAGTGTCTGCCTTTGGCTTAGGTCATGATCCCAGGGTCCTGGGATCAAGTCCGACAACAGGCTCCCTGCCCAGTGGGGAACCTGCTTCTCCCTCTGCCTACTGCTCCCCCGCTTGGTGTTCTCTCTCTCTCTCACACACACAAATAAATAAAAATCTTTTAAAAATTAAAAAAATAAAAACATTTATTTTTTTTAAGATTTTATTTATTTGAGAGAAAGAGTGAGTGCAAGTGGGGGGAAGGGCAGAGGGGGGAGAGAATTTCAAGCAGACTCTCTGCTGAGCCCTGAGCCCAACTTGAAGGGCTCAGTCCCACGACTTTGAGATCATGACCTGAGCTGAGATCAAGAGTCAGATGCTTAACTGACTGAGCCACCTAGGGGCCCCTTAGAAGTATTTATTGAGCTTGTGCTCTGAACCAGACCTAGGGCTTGGGCCTGGGAGGTCAAGGTGAAGCGGGCACATTTCCTGTTCCCAGTGGTGTTCACACTGGGCTTGAGAGCTGATCAGGATGTGAGTGAACGCAAATAAATAGAAGCAATAAAAGATTTTAGAAGCGTGTAAAAGTTAGCACAGAGGAGGGAATTATTAACCAAGGGAGGGATCCAGAAGAGGCTGTGTAGAACGGACATGATTTTTCTGAACAGGAAGGAGTGAGGCCTTTCAGTTAATAGGAGCAGCACATGGAAATGCTCAAGAGTCGTGACAAATCTGATGTTTTCAGAAAACCTCGAAGTGGTTTGGTGTTGGAAGAATGTGAAATAGGCATGAGCAGGTCAGGAAGGGGCCCTTACGTGATACCATTCTAGGACTGGGTGTTACGAAATCCATTCTGGTCCATAGCATCAGGTTTATACTGAAGGGGAAAGGGGCCAGAGGTGAGGAGACCACTGACCAGGCTGTGGCCAGAGATGGTGTCTTAGCCCCTTAGGCCACTATAACAAATGCCCTAGACTGGCTGGCCTCAACACAAAAAATTTATATCTCACAGTTCTGGAGGCTCAAAGTCCCAGATCAAAGTGCCAGCATGGTCAGGTTCTGGTGAGAACCTCTTCCTGTCTTTCAGATAGTTGCCTCCTTGCTGTGTGGTCATATGGGGGAAAGAGAGAATCAGACAGACAGACAGGCAGGAGAGAGCTCTCCTGTGTCTTCTTGTTAAGGGCACTAACGCTATCATGACAGCTCCACCTCCCCCAGGCTCCATCTCCAGATACCACCACACTGCGGATTAGGATTTCCACATGAATTCTGGGGTGGCACGGACATTCAGTCCATGGCAGTGGGTAAACAGTCCTGAGGGCCTGGAATAAGGCAGAGGTCACAGGGACATAGAGGAGCATGTGGCTTTGGGATATCCACACGAAGTAGATCAATAGTGATTAGCGACTATCTGGATAATTGGGATAATGGGATGAGTTGGGTCACTTCCCACTCTCTGGATTGGACATCTGAGTCGTGCCTGGGGTTAGCTGGGAAGACTGGCTTCACAGACCACAAGTTGCTTTATGAAAAAGTATTTCTACTCCTCGTTCTACAGCTCATAGCTCTGCAACATATGAGCCACCCCCAGCTGCTTCTGAATAGCTGTCTTCCATTATTAACAATCATTCAGCAGGGCTTGCTTCCTTACTGTTCTTTAAATACATGACATGACTTCCTGCCTTTAGAGCTTTGATCACAATGTTCCGTCCACATTGCATGTGCTCTGTATTCCCCACCTAATCTATCCTTGAAGGTGACTCTCATTTTACCTCTGAAAACTCCCAGCCACTCAGAATGGAGCTGCCCTCTGTTCTGTCTGATTCTCCGATACATTTCATTGTTTCTCTGGGGCAGATACAATGCTATGTTCTCATAGCCTCCTACTCTCTTCTGAGGGACACAGGAAGGTGATCTCCAGCTTCCCCACGGTTGGAGTTTTAACCCCACGTGTGCTAGTCCTCACCCATGGGAAAAGGAGCTAATGTGATGTGTCCCCTCTGGCCGGCCGAAGACAGGGAGCAGTGTCGAGAACTCCCCAGCTTTCACCTCTTCTGTCCTTGCATTTCGAAGGAGGAGCTCTAAAGTGGTGCGGTTGAAGACAGAAGGAACCAGGGATGAGAGCCGCCAAAGAGAAATAACTGACTTCTGGTTAGATTTTATATGAGTGACCAAAACCAGCAACAGCTAAAGCTTGCTTGTGGTGAACTACAAGATTTGGGGAATAATTTGTTAACACGGCGAAGCATGGTCTGTCTTAGTATGACCACTACTATTTGGTGGCTCTTACAGTGCAGGAACAAAATCAGAGATCGTTTTTTAAATTTTGTAATTAATTAATTAATGTATTTATTTGACAGAGAGAGAGAGAGAGAGAGAGCAGGAGCAGGGGAGGCAGAGGGAGAGGGAGAAGCTGACTCACTGCTGAGCAGAGAGCATGAGGTGGGGCTCGATCCCAGGACCCTGGGATCATGACCTGAGCCAAAGGCAAACTACTTAACTGAGCCACCCAGGTGCAACACCCCACCCCCTGCTTTTTTTTTTTTTTTTAAATCTCACGCTGTGCTTCTCCTGGTTCTTAAAAAACATGTTTTGAATGGAACTGAAGTTTTGGTGACTTGAAAAAAGATTTTTCTCAGATGGGAGAAAAAGTGATAAACCCAGTGTCAACAGCTCCATCCACTTTTGCTTTCCCAACTTTTATTTTTCTTTCTTTTTCTTGTCTCTCTCTCTCTCTCTTTCTCTCTCTCTCTTTCTTTCTTTCTTCCTCCCTCCCTCCCTCCCCTCCCCTCCCCTCCATCTCGCCCTCCCTCCCTCCCTCTCTTTCTTTTTCTTTCTTTCTTTCTTTCTTTCTTTCTTTCTTTCTTTCTTTCTTTCTTTCTTTCTTTCTTTCTTTCTTTCTTTCTCTTCCTTCCTTCCTTCCTTCCTTCCTTCCTTCCTCCTTTCAATTAATGCCTTGTCCTGTGTATCTAAATTTGTTTCTTCAGGCAAGAAATTGAGCAACGTTCATTGGCCAGAAATTGGGAATCTCTTAGTCGTGTTCTACTGAATCATCCTTTGCATTCATGGGTGGGCAAGAGAGAAAGGGAGTGAAACTTGTCCTTCTGAGTATCAACGTTCTTTGGTAGAAGTAAGCATGCACTTGTATTATTATTATTATTATTGTTGTTGTTGTTATTATTATTATTATTTTTGAGGGACACAGGAATGCTGACCTCAGCCAGAGTGTTAAGTGTTGTTATGCTACCAGTGAGACTGGGTCCTCCTGTTTCCACTTGTGCATAAGCAATCTTTTACTGCATTTTCCCTTAATATCTCTGTTTTGATGTAATGCCACCAATTTGAAATGTGTATATATTGGCTTCTGCCCTTGAGGACCTTCATGAGAATGAGATGTTTTAACTAAAATGAGACACTAACAATTTCCTTCTGCCTTGCTATTTATTTTGTTACAAAAGCTCCTGTGCATCCAGGAGACTTTGATTTTTCAAGTTTATTATCTCAAAAGTGATTTTAGAAATATTAAAATAATAATACATGATAGAAAAGCAAAGGAGAAATTCCATCTGCATGACAGTAGCTATTTTTGAAATCCTCAGGTCATCTTCTCCCAGTTTGAGATACTAGTGGAATCTCTCTCTCAACTAATTCACAGGGCTGGTTTCAACAGAAAATTTGAAACGCAGCACTTTCTGTTTTCTTATTTTTAAATGCAAGTTGCATGTTGAAGCCAAGTTCTCTCTTTTTTTTTTTTTCAAAGAAAGTTTAATATGAGACAAAAGGTGTTAATGAAGCAAAGAAAACCCTCAATAAGATTATAACTCTAATAATTTTTATGCAACAAATAAAGTATCATACTATATACATAATGAAATGTGGGAAATACACAAAAAATTAGTAGAAAGCAGATAGTAATTATATCAATAAGGCCATGAAAAATCTAGTAAACAAAATAGAAAACATGTAGCATTTTTAAATACATATATTTATGTATTTTTATATTTATGTTATGTTATTTAATTATAGATTTATTTTATTTGTATGAAAGTAGATTAGCTTCCAGATCAAACTTTACACCTCCCAAATAGAAGATATGAATTCTTTTCTAGAATCCATAGAATATATTTTAAATTAACCGAATTTTGGACATAATGGAAATATTTATATATTTCTTAAAGTTGCATAGTATAGACAGTGTACTTATACTTCAACGTAAAAATTCTTTTTTTTATAGGGGCGCCTGGGTGGGTCGGTTGGTTAACTGTTTGCCTTCAGCTCAGGTCATGATCCCAGGGTCCTGGGATTGAGTCCCACATAGGGCTTCTTGCTCAGGGGGGAGTCTGCCTCTCTCTCAGCTCATACGCTGAAATAAAAAATAAAATAAATAGAATCTTTTTAAAAATTCTTTTTTTAATTATATAAGTTTAGGTGTACATCATCATTATAATTCAGCATTTGTATACGCTACAAAGTGATCGTTCCCAAAAGTCTAGTTACCACCCATCAGAAGAATTCTCTCTTTTGATTATGGAAAGTGTATGCTTATTATGCTTCAAATATTCTCCCCCCCCCCCCCAAGATCCCTCTTTCTGGAACGAAGGGAGAAGGACTAGGAGAGTTAGCTTTTTTCCTTTTGTCCCCTCTGTGGTGCTAACCAGGAGAACTTCGCCCTGCAGTGGGAATCTGGAGCCTTGGGTTAGCCCTGACATCTCTGGGTGGCTTTGAATCAGCACATGCCTTCTAGTTTGTGAATTACGTAGGTTCGGACTCCATTATGGTGTCAACCAGGAGTACCCATGAGAACCAATGAGAGAACATCCTTAAAACCCACATTCCTAGTGGGTGAATCAGAACAGGGCTGGAGAGGGGTGGGACAAGATACCGGTAGTTTTCAGGACCTTTTCAGAAGACCATGTTGCCATGGATTCATCAGTTGACATCGTGTGGAGGGAGGCCTTCATGAAAGTGTTGGGGGTAAATGGGAGAGATGGGAGTCTGGAGTCAGAATACACAGGTTTGTCGTGGGGACTGAGAGATAGCCCCCGGAGGCTGGATGCCTGTGGAAATGGCCCACAGCAGGGCGCACCTCCTTCTCTGGCTTCAGCGAGCTCTGTATTTGTTTGTTTTATGGTGTGTACGTGTGCATTAGTTTGCAGTGATGATGATTGTTTTTAAAATAGTTTTTTCTTTTTCTTTTCCTTTTTTTTTTTTTTTTTTTTTAAACCTCCTTCCTCCAACCACTGCAGTGTTCCAACTGCTCTGGGCATTAAGGTAAAACCCTTGCCCTCACCAACCCCCTTACAGGACCCGGCCTTCCTCCTAATGGACTAATCTAAGAGCAAGACATTACTTTCTTGACCTTCCTGGAATGCTTGTGTGTACCCTTTTGGAATCATTCTATTTTATTCACATGTCTGTGATTTTGTCTGGGAACTGTGTGCTTCTTGAAGCAGGGACTGGGTCTGCTGCTTCTTCCTTGTACTTCCTCTCCTCATTGTGCTGTGCATACAGTAGGTGCAACATGCATGCGAGGTGAAGAAGTAAATGTAGATCGACAGAATGGTAACGATTAATCGATGAGAACGTTGGTAACTAGAATGCATTTTATTTGGAAGAGATTAGATCATGTTAATACCTGCACATGTCTTTCTAGCATTGCTTCAGACTAGATCCTGGAGCCCGGGATCTCCCATTTCCAGATAGAAAAACTGAGGCACAGAGAGTCTAGAGCTTGGTCAGATTGAATAGAATGCAAATCCAAGAATAAATAGTGGTAACTAGCCTCTCCCACTTGCATATCAGCTAATCGTTCACAGCAGTGTGAGTTAGGAGGCACAGGGGTATTTGCATTTTGGGGTTGAGGACCTCAGGCTCAGAGAGGGGAGGTGTCAAGCAGGACATTACTGAAAACGTGCTCTCAGGGAGGTAATGTTACAATAAACAAGACAGACTCATCAGTCCTGACAAAATGCTAAGTACAAATTGCTTAAGAACACATAAGGTGGCGGAGTGCTCTGATGGAAGACAAGGGGATTGGGGCAGGTTGGCGAGTGAACATGGAAATGAAGCTCAGGAGATTTGGGGATTCTCCTGGCTGTCCCATAAATTTCTCGTGTCAGCAGGACAAAGTTAATTCCTTTGTTTAGCCTCAGTTTCTTCTCCCACAGAATGAGAGAAATGTGCCAGGTTATTCATAAAGTTACTTGTAGCTCAACTGTACTTACTCAGATATATAGGGATGCCATATTAGAGGCTGAACAGTTTTATAATAATGTCATACTTTACTGATTTTCATGATTCCAAAAAACTTTTATGCGTAAAATTGTGTTTAAATCAGATTATCGCCTGAGGTCCTTCAATGTTGGGGACATATAAAGATGACTGAGAGATGATTGAAATACAGAGTTGGTAATTGGAGTTGTTTGTACAATAGCCCCCCGTACCCCTAGGGTATGTTCCAGACCCCTCGGGGATGCCCAAAACCACTGATTGGAGCAAACCCTGTATATACTGTGGTTTTTCCCTTATACATCCATGCCTATGATAAACTTTATCGTCTAGGTGCAGTAAGAGATTAACAACTAATAATAAAATAGAATAGTTATAACAGTGTACTGTCATAAAAGTTATGTGAATGTGCTCTGTCTCACAAAATATCTTATTGTACTGTACTCAGCCCTCTTGTGGTGATGGGAGATGAAAAATTCCCACCTGATGAGGTGAAGTGCGGTGATTGATGTAGGCCGGTGACCTAGGGTTGGGCTACTGTTGACCTTCTGATGCTAAATCGTCTGCTTTGGACCAGCGTGGACCAATCACACTTAACTGAAACTGTGGAAAGCAAAACTGTGTGTGTGTGTGGGGGGGATACTGTGAAATTTGCAGTGTCACATGATCCTGGAGCAAAGCATGAAGCCCGTGTCACCCTCTCTGAGGCTCTCTTCTCTCCTGTCCCCAGGGCCTGGATAGAATAGGAATCTGTCACCTCGTCTCCACTAGTTTTATGATCTTGGATAAAAACTCAGTTTCTTCCTTGAAAATTAGGAATAAAATCATCAGCCTTGCCCCTTCCCAGGGGCTCTCGTGAGGGTCATATTCGGTAATGTGTGAGAGCATTCTATAAACCGTACAACACTCCACAAAGTGTCCTGTGAGTATGAGGGCTTCTTGATGACGACACCAGTGACCTCTGGTCTTCTGTGTGGCTGCGGGGACAGTGACCAGCTCCCCTTGCCTGGATCACTCAAATCTGGCCTCAAAGTTGGACTCAGGGAAACGAGTGGAACGATCCCGTTTCACTTTATCTCAATCCCTCGAGTTAGCTGGCTTGTTTCCCAGAACCTCATCAAAATAGAGTACGAGGCAACTGGGCTGGCCAGCTCAGAACAGAGAGGAAGCCCATTAGGACCTCCCCTCTGCTGGGTGCTTTCTTTACTTGCCCTCATTACCGGCCCCTGTGCCTTATCTCGGTGTGCGACCTTGAACAACTCCCTTCCCTCCCTGGACCTGGGTTTCCTGCCTTTTCTAATTTTAGAGGGTTTGACGGGGTGATTTCTGGACTCTGTCCAACCTCTTGATTTAACCAGGTTTTTAAATGAAGAGTTGCGCGTATATAAAACAGCATCAGGGGCCCTCCAGTGTTAAGTATGCGTCAAGCTAGCAAGTCCTTGCCAGCAGGGGAGGGGGGAGCCTGGTGGCCTCCTACAGACTTTTTCCTTTTTCTGTTTTTTCCCCCAGCTGAGTCAAATGGGCTTGATTGGAACACAGGCCCGTTGCCAGATGCAAGCATGGGTCCCACTGTGCTCTCTGATAGGCGGCACTGGCTCAGGAATCTCGAACGCGAGCTTTTCAGCAGCTGGGGATCCAAAGGCTCTGGGCAAAGATGGTGGTCAGGTCCAAAGGAGCTGAGGAGTGAGAAGGCACCCCCGGAGCTCCTGGGAAGGCCGCTCTGCCTCTTTTCCCCATGCGGATAGGCAGGACCTGGGTACTGAGCCTTATACTCCAAAAGTCCTGTCCCTAGGACAGGGATGGTCATTGCACTCCCTACCAGTTAAGGAACTTTTAGGAGGGAGGGAAGGGACATGCTTCTCTCTGGTTCTGGTTCTGAGAACGTCCCTTACATTTTCCTGTGGGCAGCATGTATGTGACAGATCACTTTCTGAGAATTTATTGAACATTTGCTGTTATATGCTCCTTTCTGTGTCCATAATTACTCCACAGGTTTCACATTTAAAAAAAAAAATTAGACAGGGCACTGCAAAACGTGTAAAACGTAGCAAAAAGTAAGCATTTCGTTTTTATTGGGACAGTTGTCCCCAGATGACTGAAGCTACCCCTCATTTCACAAACAGACCCCACAGGGGAGGAGCTCACAGGTGCAAGGAAGTACCATCACAGGTAGCTTTGTGGTCAGGGCACAGTTCCCACCCTATCCCTGATCCCTACTATCAGTATGGACAGCTTGTTTCTATCTGAGCCTCATTCATTCTTTCTCTCGCTCTCTTTAACAGACGTTATCAGATCCTTGCTGTTTGGCTGACACCGCTGAGTGTAAAACCAAAGATGAGATAATGAAGGACTCCCCTGTCTTAAGGGATTAGAAGCCCACCATGGATAACATGGGCACCATGGGTAATAGATCAGTACCGTAATGTTTTCGGAGGGTCAGCCTTCCGTGTTCTTATCTGTAGGTCTGAAGGTGTGTTATAGGCACGTGGCCCATCTTCGGAAATTGTAGCTGTTGGCTTAGTTGTCATTGCTGTTATAAAAGAGCACTGTTGGTGAGTCCCAGTTGACGAGTTTGTGGGGCTCAGGATCTCTAAGCTGGCTTTTTAAGGGCAGATATGATGTCTGTGGACAAAGCAAAGCTGGGAGGGTCTTTCAAATGCAATTTTTGCCATACAAGCAGAATGATTTCCCCCCGGAAGTGCCAGCGGAAGGGCTAGTGCTTAGCCTGAGCTGCCAGGAAAATTCTAGCCTGTGTGGAGAGAGGTGTGGTGTGCACACCCGCTGAGGTCCACCATGACTCCCTGAAACCCCGCTTGAACCATGTCACCTTATAAAGAATCTCCTGAGATTTCAGCATTTCTTGTTTTTAGAATACAAAAAGTAAAACTATTTCAGCCTCCCCAAAACATTATGGTATGCTGTAGTATTAGTAATTAGTTGTGGGTTTCTGCCTTTTGTAGGGTAGCATTTTGTTTTAACATAATTTCTTCTTTAAATATTTACTGTAGTTTGCTATGTACTTTGTCCATTCTTTCTGCCTTAGAGGTTCACCCTTTCATCTTCCTGCCTGTAAAGGGCAGCTCTACCTTTCATACAGTGAGACTGTAAGGGATGAGTTCTTTACGGTTAATATGTGAGTCAACATGCTAAATAAATCACAGGACTGATTTAAAAACCTTTGGTGTATATGCTAATCCCTTGTTCCAGAAAATTCAGTTAATGTGTCTGGATGCCCACAGCCAGACCTCTTCTCACCAGGAACTCCACATTAAGCAAGCTCTGGTGGCAAAGCCTCCTTATTCAGGGGCGGGCAAGGTACTTTCCCCCAGCCCTTTGTAAAGTACACAAATGGTTGTCTTCTAGATATTCTCGCTCTCCTTTTGTCCCCTCATTCTACTTTCTGGCTCCTTCCCTCTAAGTCATTCATGCCCTCCTGCTGGACCTGTGGCCCAGATCCCATTCCTCCAGTTGCTGACCCCCATTTATGCATTTTCTCTAGCAGGACCCCTATTCCCTCCCAACCTCTTTTCTAGAATTCTTTCATCAGCAATCCGTTCTGTCCACTTGGCTGTGCCAGGCATTTGATAGATGCTCTGGAAGATTGAAAGATCATTCAGTCTCATCTTCCAAGGACTCAATAGACCAGTAGAGGGAAATCTTTGAGAACCTGCTACGAAGTATGGGCCCTCTTCATAGGAAAAATGACACACACATTGCCTTAGAAGGTCCTTGTAATCTCTGAATCATGGCATCCAGATTGATAAGCCCCGTGAGAAACTGACATCATGGAAATACACATGTGGTGGAGTTGAGGCATTTCCTAATTAAATTGCCACTCACTTGGGGCTTTGTTTCTGAGTGACAAGATAGAAGAAAACATGATAGAATATAATAGAGATCAAACAAGATAGAATAAAAGCACAGGAGGGAAGTCAATGGAAAATTCTTCATAAATTAGCATTCACCCTATCAGAGTATGGTATTATTACCAATAACCATTAAGTAGTTGAAGAAAAGACTGGTGCACTTAATCTTCTTTGATAGACAAGACATTAATAGTCTTATTTATCATTATCTGCTTCCCTTTCTCTTCTGGACACATAAGAGACTGTATGTCTTTGTCTCCTTGAAGTTGAATAGGATTAGATGACTAGTCTGGGAAGTGCATCTGTCACCCCAGACACCATGGAAAGCCCACTTGCGATTCCCCGGCCTGCATTTCTCTCTCCCTACCAGGCAGGAGGCTTTGTGTTGAGATGGCGGAGTCACACGGTTGACACAGACTGCGCTGTTGGGTGACACAAGAGTGTCATTCAGACCTGCACTAGAATCCGCATGAGTGGACACATCAGCCCTTCTGGGCCATCACAGAGTTTGGGGAGTTGTTTCTCTTGGAGTACATCCTGCGGGACACACTAGCACGTCGATGAATGCATCTCCCCAGGGTGCTGGTCCTGGGGGCGGGGGCGTGCCGATTTCCATGAATCTCTGATTTGTGGAATTGAGAGTTTCGAGCACGAGGTTTTTCCTTGTGTCTACCTCTTGTCATCTTCCTCTGCAAAGAGCAGAATACAAATGTCAGCCGTATCCGTAGGTCACAATAAAAATAGCCACATTTTGACCTCTCTTGTCTGAAATGTTGGTGACTTCAATTTAAAGGAATAATTGGTTGCAGAGTGCCTTGCAGCCATTGCTAGAAGTGTGTGTTCTAGTTGGTTCTTTCCCCAGGAAACTGTGTGAATGGCATGTGGGAGAGAAGAGGGTCAGCACATGACCACTAATGTGATTAATTAAAGGGCTTAGTATAAATGGCCGGTGGTATTTAGTGGTACCTTGGAGGGATTAATGCTGGTTAAACACATGGGTGGAGGGGGCAGATTAATGAATAATTCAGCGGCTGTGAAAGGGTTGGAACATTTTTCGATGGAGCAATTAATAAACATCTCTACCTCCATAATACATGTGAGGGATCTCTCTGTAATCCTTTAAATGCTTTCACCCTCTGTAATTAGGTAATTAGTTTAGGAGACAATGTAACAAATACACAAAGAGAATGAAAAACAACAAATGCATATGAATAAATAAGAACTTTATATTTTATATCAAATCGGTTCTTTCCATTTCTTTTCTTGTTCGGGTGTAGCATTCTTCCCAGGGGTCTTACTGCCTTTGCACAAGGGCGGGGGCCAGTTGTGTGTCCCTAAACAAAAGCACTGCAGAGAGCATGGAACTGGGAACTGACTGGTACTCAATGAAGTGACTTCTAGCTGATTTTCGAGCAGGCCGTCAAAGGAGAACTCAAGGCCAGACCCAGGGAGGCCATCTACGAGGTGGACACACTGGATCTTTAAACGGCCTTGACCGATGCTCATTGATAAGAGAATGCCTCAATATATTTTTGTATCATTCCGTTTTTGATTCTTACCCCTTCTGCCTCCCTTCCTTCAACTACCTTCTTCCTGATATTCCTTCTCTTTCTGTGACCTTTTCCTGTCTTCACAGCAGGGCTAGTTGCTGTGGGGTATTTTGCCACCTTTGAGAAGTCTGCAGTTGACCTGGAGTTTGAGGAATCAGACATAGCCCTAAGAGAGATGAACAATGATGAAACAGCGCACGCTTTGTACAGATGGGGGGGCATGTGATGAGGTCTGTGTGGGCCTTCAGAGCATTGGCTCCAGACTTATCTTTTCTCCTTTCCACTTCCGACCTCCCCCCAACAGGTGCCTTCGTTCTCTGCTCTAGCTCCGTGGCTGCGCCTGCCCCAGGGGAACTTTGATCTTCGGTGATCATGAGGCTATGGATTATTCTTTAAATACATCATTTTTTCTATGTAATTAGTGATGGAAGGACAGCAGCTATTAACCCAAAATGATAATTTTGACAGATTCAGTATGATGAGAGAATGGCTGATTGTTCTTTGTTCCTTGAGTTTCAGAGATGGGACATCTTTGGGAGTGTGAACAGAAGGGCCAAGAGAACCTCCAAAATAAAGAGATTAGAAGACTTAGAAAAGCAAGGACCATGGTGAGAAGTTTGGGGTTTACCCCATTGGGGGGCTGTGGCTTCAGGAAGAGACCACTTCATTTTTTAGGTACTTCAAGTCTCTTATTTTGTTATTTGCTTCCCAAGCAACTCTGAAAACCTTTTCTGGTTTCTTCCTTTTTGGGGTAGGAGATGAATTATAACATTAACATCCACTGGTGCTTACTATGTGCTAGGCATTGTTTCAAGAGATTTACTTTTCCTTTTTTCTTCCTTCCTTTCATTAACTTTCTGTCTGGTTTTAATTATGGTAAGAACATCTAACATGAGATCTATCCTCTTAACAGAATGTTAAGTGCACAATACAGTATTGTTAACTCTGGGCACCATGCTGTAGAGATCTCTAGAACTTGTCTATTGACCGAAGAATGGATGAATAAAATGTGGCATATATATAGACAATAGAATATTATTCAGCCTTAAAAAAAGAAGGAAATCCTACCATTTGAGACAACATGGGTGGATCTTGAGGACATTACATTAAGTGAACTAAGCCGGTCACAGAAGGACAGATGCCACATGATTGCACTTACATTAGGTATCTAAGATAGTCAACTCATAGAAGCAGAGAGTGGAATGATGGTTACCAGTGGCTGGAGAGTGGGGTAATTGGGAGTTGCTCTTCAAGGGATATCAAGGTTCCTTTGTATCCCAACAGTAGCCTCTTGCTGGGGGCTGGGCTTAGATCCTCAGCCTCCAACTCTCCCCAGAGAGGCCAGTGCCCCCTGCAAAAGTGGTGGATAACTCAGTGACCAGTCCCCTCCTCGAAAGCTTTCCAATCCCATCTGTAGTTCTCATGGCTCTTCTCCCAGTGGTTTTTGTTTAGTTAATTTGATAGCCTCTGCTCTCTGGAAGAATCCACTTCATACTTTAGCCACCTCCTCTGTGCTCCTTCGGATATATCCTTTGGTATATCTTTGGTATATACCTTGGTATATCTTTTGCTGGTGAAAACTGACTCTTTGAGACCGTGTGATACCCAGTGTTGCCACTGCAGTATTTTGCATGGAGATAAACTCTGCTGGGTTCTGTCTCTCAGCCAAGACCCGGTTCTTAGACTTCACTCATGATTGGCCTCCCAAAATGTAGGAAGTCCTCAGTGCAAGGAGTTTCTTTCTCTGGAGTTTTAGAGTCTTATTTCTCATAGCTTCTCTGATTCTTTGAAATGTTTATTTGTTTCAATTTATTTTGCTTTTCTGATGATTTTTTTTGGGAAATAATTGCTGTACCTTGAAGATCCCCCTCTTCCTCGGAAGCAAAATTTTTCAAAATATATTATCCGATTTACCGGAAGTGGAAAGCCAACATTACTGCCTCAAAACCATTATTAGACAGTTGGTCAGAAACAACCAACCAATCAACAAGTAAATAACTTTGGGTGGAGATGTCAGGATTTTACAACCAGTTACTCTGCAGCTAACTGGATGTTTCTCAATCAACAAACAACGTCTAACATTCTTTATATAGCATTGGGCAGCTTACTGGTTCCAGTGGCAGAGATGTTAATAATCTCCACTTTAGAAAGATTTAGATGTCTTCCCTGTTTTGTTTTTTAGTAGGAAAAGACTGGGCACCAAATACCACCTGTTTGATTGGTTATTTAAAAACATCCAAAGGAAACAAAGGAAGAAAAATTCAGCTACTAAAAACTTCTTGAAGGAAAACAGTCTTTCTTATTTTTCTGATTCCTTTATAAGACCCACTTCTGAATTATAATAGTGCTCAGCTTTGCTACAGGTCAGCATCATTTTGTGAAGAAAGGCAATTTCACCTTCCCAGTCTGAGCCTCAGTGTGCCGATTCCCAAAATGAAGGGGTTGGATTAAATGATAGCTAAAGTGTCTTTTCTTTGATTCTCTTAATGACATGAGATTTACTTTTGAGGTTCCCACTTTTCTCCCCCAATACATTCCTCAATAAATCAATTTGTAAAACCACAGTTACTCTTCAGAAATTCTGTATCAGTGAGTATAATGCTTCCCGCTTGCCCCAGGCTTATCCATTATCCGCTACTTAGGAAAGCTATAGTAGTGCGGTCCTAATATAGAAAATCTGCATCATTATCTTTTATTCTGCTATGAATGGCAGGATCCACTTCAGAAACTTTGAGGCTGTTCTAACTAGGAGTCATGATTGAACAAAGCTTCATTCATCCAAAGCTAAGCCAAAGTTGAGCTAGATTTCAGTGTTAAGTTGATGCAGTCCCCCTCCCCAAAGCTCCCAAAGTCCCTTTGCCCACTGCCCCCCTATAAGTATCCTTGCCCCCTTGCATTCCTTTCCACCAACACCCAGTGTTGCCAGTGTGATTTTTAGCACTCAGAGTCCTGTCTGAAACATCATCCTGTCTGGTTCTTTGTGTCCATGTTTGCCTCAGACCCTTCCCCAGGTTTACCTTCCAGCAAAGGTTTCATCTTAGAAGTTTAGGAGTAGAAGGCCACTCTGAAGTAATCTGAAACCACCACTTCCTTTGACACATTAGACCAGTGCTGTTGATAGAAATACGAAGCGAGTCCCATATGTAATTTTAAATTTGCTAGTAGCCACGTTAACACAATAAAGTAAAAATAAACAGGTGAAATTGATAATATATTTTTACCAACCTAGTACATCTGGAATCGTATCATTTCAATATAAATTCATTATAAAATTTCTTAATGAGATATTCATACTCTTATTCTCAGTTTAAATCCCTGAAATTCTGTATGTGTTTCACACTTAAAGCATACTTCAAACCAGGCTAGGTACATTTCAAGTGCTTAATAGCCACCAAAGGCTAGTGGCTACTTTGGGGACAGCACAGGATTAGAATAACAATGTTTAGGGGAGCAAATGCCTTCCCTAAGGTTGTACAAGCAATTGACAACAGAGCCAAGTCTCTGATCCCTGCTCTAGTGCTTTTCCTGAAATATTGCCTGTTTCTGACAGTGATAATGCTTTGGTGGTGAAAACGTAAGCATAATGCTATAAAGGAGGTTTCAAGTAACTTCAAGTAACTCTTGTTTTATGGAATTACTGTTATATGAGGAATATTGTAAACACATGATTTCATTTCCAATGATATATATTTTTAATATCGTATTTATTTATTTGAGAGAGAGAGAGAGAGTGAG
Organism: Ursus americanus; assembly: GCF_024610735.1. NCBI lineage: Eukaryota > Metazoa > Chordata > Mammalia > Carnivora > Ursidae > Ursus > Ursus americanus. The sequence goes on from NC_142133.1 coordinate 75,470,640, forward strand.
CAAGCTGGGGAAGAAGCAGAGGGAAAGGGTGAAGCAGACTCCTCACTGAGCAGGGAGCCCGACACAGGACTCCATCCCAGGACCCCCTGGATCATGACCCGAGCCAAAGGCAGACAATTAACCAACTGAGCCACCCAGGCACCTCCTTTTCCAGTGATACTGATGGACAAAAGGAGTTCATCTAAATTGCATCGTGAATATCTTTCTTCTTTCCGATCTATTTTGTATGTTACTCCAATAATATCATCTATTTTAGTATCTAGGTTCTAGGAAATTACTGTGCATTCCCATTTAAGTCTATACAAATGTATATTGTAACAATAGCTCTTATGTGGGGAGAGATCATGTCTGTACATGGACATGTCATTTTCCATCTGTGTGTAATTGTCTAGTCTTGCAGCCCAGCCTGAGGACTTGGCTCTAGCCTTAAATCTCCTGTTATATGAGACCCATTTCAGAACCACTTATACACCATAGATGCATTCTAGATAAGGGACTCTAGAGATAAAGCCTTGGGGGCCTAAAAGTCCCACACCTTACCCTGAAGTATGAAACTTGATTCAGGCCATAGTAAAACATTTCCAAGATTTAAGCTGCATTATATTCAAAGCAATGAGGAATCCCAGTGAACAAATGCCTCTCATACGTGGCTTTGAAATCCTCACTCTTACTCACCATATGCCCTTGGGAATATCATATCTTTAGCATCAGTGCCCTTCTTTATAAACAGGGAAGGGATCATATCTACCTACTTAGTAGGAAGGACTTGACTTTCTAAGATGTATTTGAAGGAACACTAGTCGCAGGGGATGCACTGGGATTCTCTGGTCCACTGAGTTGGGGAAATTCTGCACACTCTTAGACATTCAAAATGTGTAACAGAATTTTAAAAGCCTAGGTAGTATTGCGGAAAAACCATTTTTTTAAAACTTAATGCTTCCTAAATGTTTTTGAGCAGGGAATTATTTGATCTCTTTCTCCCGCACTACTTATTCGATTGAACAAGCTTAAAGAAATGTTGTCATAAGGGCACCTGGTTGGCTTAGTCGGTTAAGCATCTTGATTTTGACTCAGGTCAAGATCTCGGAGTCCTGAGATCTAACCCCACATAGGGCTTGGCTCTGAGCATGGAGTCTGCTTAAGATTCTCTCTTTCCCTCTCCCTCTGCCCCTCCCTGCCCAAGCTCATGCTCTCTCACTCTCCCTCTCTGAAAACAAACCAAAACAAAATTGTTGTCATAGAGTATTTTGGAGGCCCGTTGGACAAAAATATGTGAAAGATATTTAGATATCAAATAAGATTTTCTCAAACACTCTTTTCATTGTACTTTTAAGAGTGTCTTGCTGTCCCAGTATCAGCCTACGGATCCCCCAACACTGAACTTTCTCCTAGAAACACACAATTTTCATGTTGCTGTCCTATTTGCTCATCTGTTTTTGATATCAGTTAGACAGCAGATGTAATACAAGAGGAAAATTTTGGCCACAGTAATCAGAGTCTAAGATTGAGAAAGCATCACACTTGAGCATTTCACCTGGCGCTCCCCTCTTGTTCTCCTCCCGCTTCTCCCACTCTCTCCATCTTCCCTTCCTCCCCCTACTTCCCCTTCCCCTTTCCCTTCACTAGTTCTGATGACCTGACATACTCTTCATCCAGGTCAACTCAGTTTTATGACTCCTTACGTTTGAGAAGAGCACTGTGCTAATTCTGGAATCAAAAAGAAATTACAGTCTAGACATTGCTCTCAAAAATCTTACTTTCTGGTAGAGAGGATGTACACGTGACAAATTATTCAGCTGGAGTGTGACTCATGTAATAACAGGATTCTCTCTAACAGGATTCTGTGTAGCGTAGACAATGGATTGGTTGACCTTCCTGGGGAAGGTGGAAAGGGCTATGCTCATTGAATTCTTCACAATGTAGAAGATATTTGAGCGGGTGAGTCAGCACTTCCTAGGCTAGTCAAGGATAGGAAAGTGGTTCCAGTAGATAGGGCAGAATACGGAAAGCCACTGAGGAATGAAAGAAGAGCAAGGTGTATATCGGGACACGAACATCACCCAAGTAAAGCAGCGGGAAATATGGGGAGAGGAAAGCTGAGTCTAAGGCATGAGGGGTCTTGTGTCCCCACTGCCCTTTGACTAAATTGTGAGCGTCCTTGGTAGCTTGTCTCACTGGAACAGGGCAAAGGAACTTCTAACGGCAATAGGGCGGGTTCATATTTGTGTTTTCTAGTCGCTATTCAATACATTTTTGTTAGCAAATGAAAGTTTCCCCAAATAGGGAAAGGGGCAAATGAAAACATTCACTTTATTGGATGCTATTTTCGATGAAAGGCCAGGATCCATCTTTTTATGCAGTAACACATGGAAGCAGCTTTCCAGAAAATGCAGCACTGACATACATTAGCTTGCTCTGCCATTAAACGTGCTAGAACGTATTTTAAAAACAGTTCTGCACTAAATTTATATCCATTTATGTCTTCTAGTCTTTTGAGGCCTTTTAGTGCTAGACAAGTCCGAACTGCATTTATTCACGTGGGAGCAGAATTATCTTTGATTACCAAGTGCTCTCTGCTTGCACGGAAGCTATCATAAGCTGTTGCCGGGACCGTGGGGCAGGTGTGCTCTTGTGAAATCAAAAATGAGGAAGGCTTGGGTGAAAGGAACTTTTTTACAAACACTATAAAAATTGGGTTGGCTTCCATCTCCGTGGGTAGCTATGGCTTTAAATTTGAACTTCAAAGCAATAGAGAGGAAAAAGGTTTGGGTCGCTTTTATGGACACTCCTAGCTTGGCATGCCTCAAGGGACAGCGCCGTACTTACCAGGATGTCTTCCATCAACCCCCACCTGATGTGAAGGATTTTTAAATCTTTAGCCCTGCCCATGGCGATGGCATAGACAAACACAGGAGAATGTTCTGACCTGGCTTACCAGCCTTTGTATTCGTATCTTGGCTCTTTTCTCCCTTATAGACAGAAATGCAAAACTGAGACTCCGGTATGCTTTGCCTGTTTTGTTTTTAAATTCCTTTTACTTTTTCACAGAGTAATAATACATCTTCACTATAGATACGTTTTTAAACACACATATATTCAAAAAGAAGGAGTTAAAAGCTACTGGTAATACCTTAGTGCTAGAATAACTACTATTAACATTTTAGAGTATATCCTTATATCCTTCTATATTTTTTCTTACACATACATATTACAATGTTTATTTAAGAAAGGAGATCATTTACACAAATTGTTTTACAATCCAATTTTCTCACTTTAAATACATTAGGAACAAAATTTTGAAGTAAATAGTTTATAATATAATGCAACTTTTACATGGATGCATGCTATTTCATTATAAGGATTTATTTTATTCAATTTATTTAAACAAACTCTTATTTTTGGACATTTGGCTTCCAGTCTTGCCCTATTGTAAACAGTGCTAGGAAACATCCTAGTAGCTAAATTTTACCCTCATTTATACTTGTCTCCTTAAAATAATCTACTGAAGTGGAATTTCTGGGTCAAAGCCTTAGAATGCTGTTGGCATGCTTTGTAAAACTGTCTTCAAGAATGAAGGTTATTTTTTTTTAAGAATGAAAGTTATTCTTACTTATACTCCAAATATGAGTGTATACGGGCATTTATTTCTAATGGACATAACCAGTTCTAGTAAATGTTGTTTTGGTCAGTTTAATACCATTTAGAATTCCTGGGGCTCAATATCCTCCCCTGCATGTTGGGTGGAATAGAACATCCACCAAAGGGATGTGATGGAGGAAATAGGTAAGACAGACAGGGGCTGCATAGGAGAAGCTCAGGAATGTGTTCACAGTGGCTTGAAGTTCATGTTGAGAATCCCCGTCGTAGAGGCAGCTCGGTGATGGGCTTTACATTTAAACTGTGGAAGTTGCAGGATAAGGTTGAGCTTATTTACAAACCAAGACCATTCTCTGCATCCTTGAGGAGGTCCCTCATCTGATGGGGAGAAAGAGGTGCCTCAAGAGCTCTTTTTTTTTTTTTTTAAGATGTATTTATTTATTTGAGAGAGCACGCGCAGGGGGGTGGTCACGCAGTGGAGAGGCAAGGACAGAGGGAGAGAGAAAATCTTAAACAGACTCCACATTCAGTGTGCAGCCTGGCATAGGGGCTCCATCGCATGACCCCCGAGATCATGACCTGAGCCAAAAACAGGAGTCAGATGCTTAACCAGCCCAGCCACCGCGCCCAAGGGGGTGTCTCAAGAACTCTTAAAATCAACTGAAAGTAGAGAGCCAGGGGGCTTGAGGGCAGTGCAGGGAATCCCAAAGGGTGGATAATGTGAAAGTTAACATCATCATTGGCCAAAGCTCAGAAATACTAAAAAGTAGAAAGAGAAAAACGATCTCCCCCAGAGCTGTTTTCCCTGAACTGCATTCTGGCACTGGGCCCCTCGGCTGTGTGGAGCAGTTTTTTTCCCGGGATTGGGGGGCAACAGAACTGCCTGGCGAAACATGTCAGGCACGTGGAGAGAGACCTGGCCCCGCCATTTCCTGGCTAACTGAATTTGAGCTATTCTCGCAACCGGGCTCCAGGATACCTTGTAGGGGTTTGTGAGTATCAGCTGGGACAGTGTGACCACCATGTAGCGCCGAGGCTGGGACTAGGAACCATCCCTACGTGGCGCCTCTTACTTGTTCTTGTGCTTTGGCCCCATCCTCAGCTTACACAGAGCCCACTGGGAGCATCTGTAGGTGACTCACTGGGTCACAGCGGGCAACACACATTGCCCCACCACTCACCACCTTCCACACTGTCCCCTGGAGCAGTTTCCTGTTTTCTTAAACAGAATCATTTTGCTTTATTTTCCTGCACATGCTGCGTCCCGTGCTCCTGGGTCCCATGGTCTCCTGCATCTCTCTCTCTCGTGTTGGTGCCCAGAAAGCTTAGGGATGAATTTGCAGTCGATCTCTATTGAATGTGTGGGGCTTCACGGAATGCATTCTACCTACCAGCCACCCCGCTGGCTACATCTTATCTTTCTCATATTTATTCCTCACTTGCTTATGTTTTTCCAAATTTAATTTTGTCTTGTATGTGTGTTGTAAACAACTTTAAATTGTTTTTAGAGCAAGGCAGGGTAAAACTAAAGAAATAAAAATGAAAGAGAAAATAAAATTCAAGCATGGTACAGCCACTCAGAGATAAATCCTATTTATATATTGCTATAATTTTCTTCCCTCTCATTGTCTGTCTCCATCTATCCACCTGTCCATCCATCCATCTAGCTTACCTGCAGGCATCCCATGTATGATTCTCACGTAGCAGTAATCACATTTTCTTTTATCATAAAAAGTTTTTCATAAAATGACTTCTAGTGCCGGCCAGCCTTCTACTGCATAGATCAGGCATTGTTTATTTAACTACTCTTCTGTTGTTAAAATTTAGGTTTTGTTTTCCTTTGCTGCATAAAATGTATCTTTGTGACTGTGATCACTATCATTCCTTATACATTTGTATAATGCTTTCCTTTTGTTTGTTACAAAGCACTTTCCTGTACATTATTGGCAATAATCTTCCTCCTATTAAATGACATTAAAGCCTGTAATAATTTGTACTCATCCAGCAGTGTGGGCAGGCAGGAGAATGGTACTCCCTGCGTCAGCTCTCCACAGGTCAAGTGAGTCTATAAAACATGGAAAGAAAATCTCTTCTCCCTTCGGGGCAGTGAAGAGCTTCACTAGAGAAGTCTGTGAGGAATAAAGTGAGGGTTAGGGATGAGTCCCTGCTGTGGGGCCCATCCCCTTCCCCAAACTCCCGAAGGCTGTCTCTGACCATCCCTCCAGGGATGGGAGAGAATCCTCACTGGGTACTGCTCCTGTGAGCCTGGCCTTCATAGACTTAGCCAAACCTTCCTTAGAGACCTGGTCCCTCATTACTTGGTTTTCAGCAGAAATGCTAGATTCTGACATCCCCAGATACTTCCAAGGTTTTGAGTTGGATATATTTTTTTTTTCCACTCAGTTGGGCAAAACCTGGAGGGCATTTTTAAATAGAGGCTCTTTGAACTTGAGTTTTCACCAGAGATTAGAAGCGTTTTAAATTCCTCTGCCTAAGAACTCCCGGCCTGTAGCTTCCATGCTTGGCAGCCAAGGCTGAGGCCTTTTTACATGCCTCTGTGGTGATGGCAGCCTGTTCTGTGTCCATCTACTGAGCATTTTGTTTCCCACTGTTGTTGGAGTCCAGCTCGGACCCCCTTCAAAAACCACTGCTTGTCCCCACAGATCCTCTTGGTTTAGGGGACATCTATGTTAGCAAACGTAGCTCCTACTTGTGATATTTTGCGAGAAGCGGGTCTGGATCAACCCCAGACTGGAACACAATTCAGCTGTGTCGTCTTGAACAGCCGTTATGACTCCAGTTTTCCTCTCTCTAATAAGGAAAACATTCCTTCCTCGCCACGTTCTTGTAAAGACTGAAGCAGTGTGATTAAATGAGATACTGCTTGTGACCGTGCCTCACACTTGGCCAACACCTATTCCATGACAGTTATTGGATTTTGATTCAAGCGTTTGACCTGGGCACCCCTGGACGGAGTCATGAGCACAGGCAATTGCCAAACACTTGGCACATGGCTGTTACCATTTTCAGGCCCTTCCCAACAAGCTGGCAAGCAGGGTGGGTGCTGTTATCATGCCCAAGTCTCTTGAGAAGTTCAGTGACCTGTCTAGGTCTAGAGTCGAAAGAAACAAGGCCTAAAGCCTAGCAAATGGTTAAAGACATGTCTCTCTCTAAAGATTAACTGAAGATGTGAGTGCAGCTGTCATGGTAGCCCTGGGCTCCTGGTGCATCCCACTGCCAGCACACACCTCCCTCCCTTCCCCTCCCAGCCAGGCACAGTCCCATCCTGGATCTCCTTCCTGCGCCACCCGCTTTGTTGACTCCTGACCCAGCGTGAACAGGGGATCTGTGATCGTGCTGTGCAACCGGGACATTTACTCCTCAGTAAAACCCAAGAAATCATCCCCTCATATTCCAAGGAAGAGGAACTCTGACCCAGGGGATGGGCCATCTAAACTGGGTCTTATCCCATACAGGAAAATCCCATGTGGATCCTTCCAGAAGAGACTGTCAGGTTTTTTACCGAACTTCAAATTGTGGCATTGAGGGGCTAACTTTCATTCTACAGAACTCTTAAACTTATGTGGCAGTGTGTGGTTCACATTTTCACTGCTTCTCCCTGGAGGTCACCATGGTTAGTTTACGAGGGAGGCCTTTCCCTCCATCTCTCTTCCCTCCTCTTTGTTTGGCTGAGGTCCTACACTGGGCTAAGGTTTAAGAATGAAAACTCAAAGGACAAGTCTCCTCCACTTTCCTGTTGAGTAGGAAATGGGGTTGTGCTTTAGAACCTGGGTCTCCTGCTGGTCAACTAGGTTGTGTTCCCCATTCAACACGCTCTTTCCAAATGGTCGCCAAAGTCAAAGTTCAGCACTGAGTCCCAGCATTGGTAATACAGGACGAGCTTGTGAGAGCCTCTTGCAAGGACAGGCCTGACTTTCTGCCTCCCTAGGGAATGGCCCAGATCAAATCAGCTGGCGTGTGATCAAACTTTTCTGAGGTTGTAGCTAAGGCAGAGAGTAGTTAGTAGTACTAAAGTTACTTCTTGCAGAAAGAGGAGTGGTTAAAGGCCACGGTGTCCTGATAGGGCCTTTAAAAGCAGGACGAATCTCCTATAAACATAATTAATCCAGTCATCCATTAATTAATTTGTTCATTCTGAAACAGGTATGTCCCCTACATGGTAATGGAGCACACCTGCTGGGCGCATTCTATTTCTAGAATACAAATGTTCAACTCTCCCCCTCCCCAGACTCACCCTCCTATCAACAATGAGTAAAAGCTCTGACAATTAGTAGGTCCTCCCACATAATGTCTTTCTCCTCGCTTTAGTGGTTCTTGGGGAGAGGGTAGGGGAAGTAGGGGATTCATTTCCTCTTGGCAAAGAACCACTGGTGGCTGCAAAGGAGGTGACCTTGGTGAGTTGTATCCGAGCACAATAACGGGTCCAGGTCCTCTCCTATAGTGGCTGTAGACCTAGGACATCATCATTTTCTGCTACAACGAGTCTTCATTGTGGGGCTATCCCACTCCCCAGTGTTGTGCCTAGGGGAGGAGTGACAGCCAAACTGGAAAGGACATTTGATTTAAAGGTCACTCAGCAGAGATTTGGGTTGAGGCAGGCCAGTGGTGATGCTGCCACATGTTCCCATGGGACGTTAGGATTGCTGGCAGGTGTGAGGGGTGGTGAGCAGGTGTCTCCAGTAGAAGGTGTGTGCTGTCAGGAGGAAGGTACTGAAGGCTGACCCAGGATAGGGTGCACTTGCATACTGGTCTATCGTGCTATCAGGTCAGAATACAAACACTTTTAGCACTACAAGTTAACTTGTCATTTCCAAACATAGCTGCCTTCCAAATGTTGGAGCTAAGACGTGTTCAGGCATCTGAACTTAAGGAACCCCAATCTTTTCTCTGCTTTGCCTCCCACAGATGGGCTTTTCTTCTAAAACGTTAAAGCACAAAGGGTCCCATCAGATATTCTTTCCCAAGAAGGTGAGTATAATGATCACCCTTCTGAGTAGGTCACTCCATGGGTTCCACAGTGATTCCCATTCCTGCCAATATTGTGACATAATTTGTCATAACCTCATGAAAAAAAAAAAAAAAAGGAACACTATTCTCAGTCTGCCATCATCCATCTATCCATTCATTCACGTGGCAAACCCCAAAGACCAGGAGGTCATAAATAAACCATGTTTATTCCAGTCATGGGCCTAGTGATGAACTTGATTTTTTCACACTACTCACATTCCCGAGGCTCTACTTGGCTTTCAGCCTTCAGGCTGTGTCTTCTGTTGCTGGCTGGAGCACAGCCTCCTTCACACACACACAGTTCATGGTTGAAGTGAGTTTCTCTGGCTTGATGCGAGGCACCCCTAGGACACAGCTCATACTTGATTCCTTTGCCCTTTGCACTCCTAGTCTCTCTGGGCAGCTCCTCCACACACCCTGGGCCCTGGAACTTCACTCTGGGGCCAGCCAGGCATCCCTCAGCATTCTGGAAGGGGCATTCCTTACTGTGCCTTGTCCTGTTACAAATTGTTCAGAGCCCAGTAAACTCTGGGCAACACATTTTTGACTTAATTTATTTCTCAAGTGTGCCTTTATGTCATCTTTTCATGAGGGACAGGTTTGGGGTTTAGCATGACTCGTTGGTAGACTGTGAGACAAAAATAAATTGCGTTTGAGTAAATCTGAAAACGAAGGATTCTCCCTCTTTTTTGTCCTCACTCCCCACTGCCCAATGTCAAAAATGCTCTTGATCCCAAATTGCTCAATAAACCAGGAACAATAAAATAGAAATAATTTCTCTTAATACAAATGAATCCTCTCAATGACTAATTTGAAAGAACACTAATCTACCATGAGAGCTTCTTTGAGACCCGTCTTTGTCACCAACTAGCTGTGAGGTCTGCTGCAGTCATTAACCTTTGGGACCCACTTGTCCACTCTTTGTAAACAGAGGGCACTGCATGAATATTGTGTAATCCTAAAAGGATGGCACGTCATTAACGATATAACATGAACAAATAGTGAGGCCTTCGATTATACCTAATTTTGTTTTTATTGTATGGATAAACTTTGATATTTAGAAAGTAACAGAATTATGTTACTCTCTGTATAGCCATTTGAAGTTAATTAGGCAGTGAATCTTAATTACCTACATTAGTTGAGCCTGGTAAAGTAAAACGAAACAGTTTCCGCACATTGTCTTTCAATCTGCCATTAGCAGCAGAAACAGAGAGTCAAATATTCATACACTTGGTCAGCGACCACTGACTCTGGGGTGTTTTAATTCATGACCACGTTTTCATCCCCGCTGAACGCAGTTCCTCACTCTGGGAGAAGCCTCCGTCTTCTCTCTTGAAAGGAGAATGAGAAAATCAGAGGACTATGTACTCCCCACTCCCACACACCATGTGAAATGGCAATTCTTCAAAACCTTTGCTCAGGCTATTAAATAGCTGATTCCATGACACTCCTCTCCCTTAATGATTAAATTGTTCATCAGTGAGTATCTCAGCCTGAAATTGTTGTCCAAGTAGTGTGATATCTCAGACTCAGACCATCCTTATTAGGAGAGAATGTCTCAAGTGATCTGGATGTGGTGTTTCGGAGCCCCCTTCTCTACTACTTAGAGCAAAGGGACTTAGAGAGCGACCCACTTGCCTCATCATGTGGCCCATTTGGCTGGTAGGAAAACTGAGTCTCAGAGGGATCAAATGTTTTGCCCAAAGTCATGCAGTATCTGATAGCAAACCTAGCACGAGAATCCAGCCTTCTGACTCCTAGTCCACTACCAAAAAGTGTATGCTCAGTTTGATGAAGTGGAATTTAAAATAGCTGGGAGTGGAAAGGAAAGAATTTCAAAAGAAGATGAACTAAAAAAAATAAAATAAAAAAATTCCCCAATGGGCTCTAAGCCCTTTGATGCGGGCAAAGCACTGGAAATGGATCTTGGTTAAGCTTCCTTTTGCAGCTGTGCAGACTTAGACTTCTCCTTTGTACCTGGGAACATGGTGCATTATTCATGCAAACAGAATCTATTTGTTCTGAGACTTTGCAGGGAAGAAAAAAAAAAGTTAATGGCAAAATTAAGGGAACAAGTGATCTTGGCTGTGCTTTGGCATGGAAACCTTCAACAGCCATCTAAAGTCCGATGTGGAAACCCTCCTTGGGAAAGGAGCCTGAATGAAGACATTAATGAGAGCAGATCTATCGAGGCATCTGGAATCCTCCCGACTGTTGCTTACGTCCTGGGCTACGGTGGTTCTGCTGTCCCTGCCTCTCGAGTTTTCAGATATTTAAGTACAAGACACCCAGTCAAAATGCTGTGGAACCTACTGTGCAAAATAGGAGTGTCTGGGTGGCTCAGTCAGTTAAGCCTCTGCCTTCAGGCTCGGGCTGTGATCCTGGGGTCCTGGGATGGAGCCCTGCGTTGGGCGCTGTGCTCAGCAGGGAGTCTGCTTCTCCCTCTCCCTCTGCTGCTCCGCCTGCTTGTGCTGTCTGTCAGCTAAATAAATAAAATATTAAATACATACATACATGTGCAAAATAAATACTGTTTGCATGCTGTGAGGTGTTAGAATGATTTGTTGAGGGAGGGTAGAGGAGTTTATAAAATGGAACTGACTATGGGGACTTTCCCAGTAGCACTACTCAGGAGTCAATGGGCACTTGCTTCAATCCCAGGCACCTGCCAGGCGGCATGTGCTCTCCAACCTGTGGAGCGGAATTTCTCAGGTGACCTGCAGCCACCAGTAGCTGACTCACCGGAGACCCTGGACAAATGCAGATATATAGGCCCTGTTCCAGGGCTGCTGGAGCCGAGTCTCTGGGGACACGGTGGAACATTTGCATGGCTAACCTGTAGGAAACCCGATCCAGGAGACCGCTGTATTGGAGGGAAATTCTTTCTTCCGTTGCTTCATTTGAAGCTACTCCATTTGATGTGGACAACTTAATATGAGCTTAAATTAGACTGGAAAGATGGTTTGAGGCCCATTTGTGACTGGCCTTGTTTTCCAAGCCAGGTATTTTAGGCTTTACTCCCCAAGAATGAGGTAACTGACTGCCATCTTTGAGCAAGGTAGAGCACTAGACTTGGTTGGTAGAAAAATAATTCTCATCGCTGTGGGGAGTTCAGACAGCAGTGAGAAGACCAGTTCAGTAATTCAGAATTAGTTCTTAGTGACTATTTCTCATCAATGTATGTTGCTGCAGAATCATCCAAGAGGAAAGGGAATTGATGATATCCTCTGTGCAATATAAGCTTCCCCCTCTCCATGAGAGAAAGGCTTGGAAGAGGCTTCTTTCTTTCTCGGCTTGTCTGCTCCTTTCCACCTGTGGAGAAGTAGCTAGCCTGATTAGTGCGGTTATGACTTTGTTTAGTCCAGGGCTTCTCAAATTTGGTGTGCAGCAGACCCACCTGGAGGGTGTGTGAAACTGAAGACCGTTGCCCCCCTCCATTCCCCACTCTAGAATTTCTGATTTGGTGTGTCTGGGTTGGGGCCAATAAGCTTGAGCTTCTAGCAGGTTCCCAGGTGATGCAGATGCCACTCAACCAGGAACCCCTCTTGGAGAACTACTCCCTTCTCTAGCAGGCTCAGGAAATAGTAAGTTTTGTTTTTCTGTTGAGTTTTTAAGTAAAATAATCTCATACAGCAGGAAAGGAGAGAGGGAGGGTTTGGGGCTGCCACCCTTTGGTTTGTGGCTGGGAACGATGGGCTCCGCTCAGGGCTGGAGGGCTCTGGGTTCTGTGGGTGCAGAATCTCAGCTCTAAAACCAGCTCCTGGGCTTCAAGACAGGGTTCCACAAGCTTGGGCAGGGACCACTGCACCCCCAATGTCTGTTCTTCATTCCTGTGGCCTAAGCAATGATACTTCAGGAGTCCAGCGTGTCTCAGGAGTTCCAGCCTATCTGAGGAGGGGTTGGCTCTTCCTGGCTTGGGCTGGGGAAAGGGAAAGGGGGCTCAGATCATCCTGTTGGCCCCTACCATGACCCCTGAGCTCTGCATTCAATTGCTGTCCCAGTCTCTTCCAGGTTGAGGAGTCAGTGAGTTATTCTTTGCTTTTCTTTTCTTTCTTCTTCTTCTTTTTTTTTTAATGAATTAAACTCATTTGTACTGGCTTTATTCTCATTGTGGGGAGGCCCCTGATCTAGCTTTTCAGTCTAAGACCACCTACCTCAGCCACGGTGAACCTGCCTGGGGGCCCAGCTGCTTCACTTGGGTTGGGATAGACTACGAGGCTCTCTTATAGCCCAGAGCAACAAGTAGGAACCTCCAGTTTATGTTTATCATTTGATGCTTCTATTCACAGGCTTTCTAGACAGGAAGAGAGCAAGAGGGGCCAGTAATAAGATTTGGGCATCAAACATCCCCTTATACTCTTTGTGCCATTTAGAAAGAAGGCTGCCATCTGGAGCATCTGAGTACTTGCTCACATGAGCTCGCATGCCAAGCTTCGACCTAGAAGGTTACAGTGCATGACATGGCAGTGACAGGCTGACGTGATATTACTGGGGCTTCAAGTTACAAATCACAGCAGAATCGTGCATCCAGAACATTAATGTGTGCTGTTTGGTCTTTAGATTGTTAGCACTGGGGCTTTGACAGAGAGTGCTAGATGGGCTGTCCCACAGGCTGTCTTGGTTTCATTTTGGATTTCATCCAGGAAAAGCCTTGGCTTCATTCAGTTTCCAGAGACTGTGGAGTTGTTCCTATCCACAGGGTCTCAAGTTGGTTCTAGATTTTTCCCTTTGTAAGCCCTGAGCATGGTGGGGGATTCAGAGACCAATGCTGAGATCGATTACAGAAAAATGGTGCATTTTAAATCAACCGATAAAAAGGAGTACAATTTCCTCCTTTATCAGCAGCATGTGATCTTGGTGGATGGAGACAGAAAAGCCTATGAAATGGAGGGAGCCTTAAAACCTCCATTGCCTGGAACAGACTGTTTTTAGGAATGGAGTTTTCTCAGTTATGTTGGAGTAGAATTTGTTCTTAAAAAAAAAAAAAAGTAATAATAGCATGTTTTTATTGTCAAGTCAGGGAGGAGCAGTAGAAAAGTGAAGGAGAAACTGTAGGAAGATATGCCTATTGAAATGGAAGAGCAGGAAAAGCATTTTCTTAACCCAGAGGCTGAGGACTCCGGGAACACAGATGTGAATGGGAGAAGGACGCGCACCCAGATTTAACCGCTTGTAAAGGAAGAACTAAAAATGAGGGGGTGATTTGGTAGCTGCCAGATCAGAGACTGGATTTCTCCCCTAAAATTTTAGCCCCATGAAGCAGTACATTCTGCATGGACCAGAATGTTTCCCAGAGCAAGACTGCAGCATTATTGAGAGACCTCTTAGCAGCGTTGCAATGGGGTCGGTCAATCGTAAGAGCAAATGGGAGCCACCCTAAAGCCTGGGACAGCATGGGAGGCGGTTGCATGGTAGCTGTTCAGATTGCTAAGGGAATAACAACTTAGCATGTTTATTTAGTTTTCAAGATAACACAGCAACTAGTGCAAACAGATATGCTGTGTGCTGTGAGGGGAGCATGGCGAGGACATTGATGGCGTCGAGAGATTTAGGACAGATAACAGACCTTCAGCCAGAGAGGGCAACATGACTGAAGTTAGGCCTGGATTTGCTGGTAGATGGCTACGGAGAGACCTCCTGGGTGGTGGGTGCATTCATTTTCAGCAGGCCTGGAACTGACTGAACTCATCCCTCTCAGGCAGGTGACAGCACGGGATAAAATCTAGAAGGAAGTGTGCTTGGCCCGAGAGGAAAGACAAAGGAAGGAGAGCACAGTGATCCAGCAAACAGCATTAGCTCCACGGTTTAGAAGAAAGAGAGTCAACTTAGAAAGTAGGTTATGATTTCTTTAAACTTCACTTGGCCCGCTGAGAAGGAGGGGCAGAAAAACAGAGGAACCAGAGCACTCAGGGGCTTACCCTTATGTGATAGAACAATGAGGAAAGAAAGAAATTTTGCTGCTAGGAAAATAGAACAGGTGAGTCAAAGCCTGGAAAATTCAAAAGTGGAGGGATGGGAAGATATGCAGGGAGCGCATATGGTCTAAGGGCCTATCGATTCATTCTGGCCCCCAGAGGTGCCCCTGCATTGGGAAGTTCATGAATTTGCTGAAGGTAATGTTAAACTGAGACAAATGTAGAGAAGCAGCAGACAACTCTTACGAAATAAGCTTCCCAAGCTCCTTGTAACTCAAGAGCAAGAGGTAGAAGAGTAGCCCCTAATACCACAGGAATAAAATATTCCTTGGCCTCTTGCTGGGGCGCATAGTGACGCAGAGAAAGCCAGACCATGAAGTGGCTTTGGGGAGCTGCCTCTCACAAAGATCACAAGTGCCAGGAAACATCACAAGAGACGATGTCTCTAAACAGAGTCCACACAGTTCGGTGTTGAGGCCAGGCACGTACGGTTCATAAGAGATGGAATTTCTGAGGCCCAGATCTAAGGGGAGTGTCTAACTGTGACTGAGTAAGTCTTTCAAGAAGTTAGGTTAGTTCCAGGACAGCAGAGGCTGTGTGATGACACTTTTTCCCTCTAAGAAATCAGAAGGTCACAATGAACCCGTTGATAGAAGATCTCTCCTAGGATCTAGCCACACAGTTCTGAGTGTGTTACCCGCTTTGAGGCTGGGGAACTTGCTGTGTGCTCTCTAAGTTTTGTTGGCATGAGTGTGGTGCTGTGATATTCTTGTGTGTCCTTCCGACTGGCTGGATATATAGCCCTCGTGAGAAACCTGGAGCTGCACCATCTGCGTTTTGCAGGTGCTCACAGCTGTACCCATTCCAGCAGAGGGAGGTTCCAGATACAACTTCTGCTGAAGAACCCCAACTGCCTCTGAGTGGGGCACACCTGGCTGAGGGAGAGCAGACTAGGAAAGTAGGGGACATAGCGGTCTCTGGACTATTGTTAAGAAATTACAAATGCGATGGTTTAAAACAACAGTGCAAAATGAATACTAAAGTAATCCATTAACTTCACTGGGCTGAAATGAAGGTCTTGACAGGCCTGTGTTTCTTTCTTGAGGTTCTAGGAGAGGGTCTGTTCCCTTACCTGTTGCACCTTCAAGAGGCTGCCCACATTCCTTGTCTCACGGCCCCTTTCTTCCACTGTCAGAGCCAGGAATGTGACTTGGAGTCCTTGTCACGCTGCACCCTCTCTGGTTCTGACCTCCTCTTCCACCTCCCTCTTCCCCTTTTATGGACCCTTATTATTATATTGGACCCACCCAGATAACCCAGGATAATCTCCCCATTTTAAAGTAAACTGATCACCAACCTTAATTGTATCCATGACTTGAGTACTTCTTTGCCATATAAGGTAACATATGCACAAGTTCCAGGGATTAGGATGTGGACATGTTGGGAGAATGTGCGGGATATTCTGCCTAACACAGGGAGCAAGGAACTTTGGGTTTAGTTCCCTAAAGTTTAATTGACAAGGCAGAGATTATTTTTCTTATTTTACTTTCTCTCTTGGAATGCAATAATCAGGAGGTCCGTATTCAAGTTTGAGGCATGTTTACACTACTGTTCATTGAGTATCTTGTTAGGTAATATTTGAATGATATGGGTGGGCACACAGTGAGATGAGGCATAGAATAGGTGATGTATTTGTGGCCTAGGATGCAGCATGTCTGTGATGCTAATTTCACGAATGTCCTGCTCTCACTCTTTGCAGGGGCCTCTAGGAACAAGAGATGGACTGCCCAAGTCATAGAAGGAGTTGTAGGTCTATGCTCATAGGCAATAGGAGGACCTCTCAGTATGCTGATGATCTTCTCCCCACTAGCATGAAGTGTGTGTGTGGGGGGGGGGGGAGTTCCCATTTGTCCTTAGGCTTAAGTAGTAGTTTCCAAGCCAACTTTATTAAGAAACCCTACAGGGGTGGTTCTTATCAACTTCTAAGACTAATAAAGCTGTGACATTGATTCCCATTGACTCTCAGTTCTTTGAAATTACCTTCAAGGGTTAAACCCAGTGGGACAGAGGGAGAGTCCTTGGCACCCAAACCTCCAGCACATCTAGGAGGGGAAAAAGAAGTCTTTAAAAACAGAAGCATAACGAGGATGTTACAACACTTCTCTCATCCGACCAAAGCTGTGACCTAAATTAATATCCACAGCTTTGTAAACACATATGCATTTTTATGGAGTCTTAACCCATAATGCTGTGATCTTCATCATTACCATCTTCATTAGAAGCAGATGGCAGCAAAGTGTTGCCTACACATTTAGATAATGTTTAAGTAATTCCTGGAAAAACAGCCAGGCAGCCCAATCAATTCTTTGAGGAGCTACAATGGGAGCTGGAGGGGCAGGGGGTATATTTAGTAAACAGTTGCTCTGAGAAATTAATTTGCAGGCCAAAGAGATGGAAAGTCTTTGAAATTGAAAAATGGAGCCCTTTATGCTAAAATCTCATCAATATCATTGGGATACATTTTTGAAAATCTCATTTATTTGCCATTTTTCTATTACAAAAACTTCGGGTTGATTATAGATTTGGAAAAAACAGAAAAGCAAACACACACACAAATGTATTCCAATTCCCAGCTACTCGGGGGAAAATACACTGTTGAGAATTGCAGTGAACGTGCTTTTATTAGATACAGTCCAACCAACACTTCCACTCAGATGCCTGTCCTCGAACCTGTCCTCCATGGATATTCCGGGGCCTGTGGGATTAGCTCCCAGGAATTCCTGCATTGATGTCTTTCCCTGATACAGGCTGCACACACCAGCCAAGCTTTGTTTCCTGCTGCCCCTCTTTCAAAATCGCAAATCTCAGTATCCTGAAACATTTGTTATACTTTTGTTGCATCCCTTGGGCCAGGCAGCCTTGAAGGTAGGAGCCATTGTGCACTCTGAAGAGAGATACTTTGGAGGAGAACTCAACTCTGTTGATCTGCTGAGTATTTATGTTATTTTTCTGAATTCAGCATATTTTTCAGGTGGTTTTGTTCTTTTAATAAAAGAGATGTTTTGAACGCTCTCCATGAATCATTTACTTATTTTTTAAAGAGACAAATAGATTAATAGGAATAGCCTATGCTTATAATCTCTTTTCTAGACAAAGCTGAGTCGGAATAAATTAACTTCCTCCTTCCCTCCCATCACTATTTTTTTTTCTTCAGTACAGGTTAAAAAATGAGCAGAAAGATGTTTTGCATATCGTTTTGGGGCCCAAATACAAAAAAGTTAGCTGCTGTGACAACTCAGTTTTGAAATGATTTTCCTAAGAAGGTATTCTGAAATGAAATACATTTCAAAAACTTTTTTGTCAATTTAATGGCCATTTTTGTTTTTGTTTTTCTCAGTTTGTTTCTTTACTGGTTGTCTAGGTATTTTGATCTCTGTTCAACAGTTTTAAAAATTCTCCACAGCAAACTGTGTCTATTATTAGAATTATTTTCCTAGACAAATAAAAGTACTTTGTCCAGTGATCATTTTCAAGTGCTATTCAATTTCTTCAGGAATCTTGTGGTATAGACAAATCAGGGCTTATCTCCTGTTTCCTGGGCAGGAAACCTACCAGAATGTTTCCTAATTTTTTTCCCCTTTCTTGTTGAATTTATTTCTGACTCATAACACATGTAAGCCCTTGAGTTACACTGGTGGGTGGTTACTGCGGGGACTTCAAAGCCACCCCGCTAGTGAATGGCAGATTCGAGACCAGAGCCAAACATCCCGTCTCTAAGTCCTTTGCTCTTGGCACTCACGTTGCTTTCTATCCAAAAGGACTAAAATCATTTTCATTAGGGTGACTAAGGAAACATAAGAGATTCTTGACTGGAGAGCTTTTACTGCAAAAGAAATTCTTTTTCATGTTTGAAAAGCTTTAAGCTGCAGTATTGGCTTTTGCTCCACAACCATGACCAAACTCATCAATTCCTTGGCGGAGAGCATGCTGGGAGGATGGAGGAGAAAAATGGACACCATAATGTTTTCCCGGGGCTGAAGGGTCCTCCACTGAAATGTAATTTCCTAGAGCTTGTTATTAATTAATTCAACCAATGTTTATTAAGCACTCGTTCTGTGTCAGAGACTATTCTAGTTCAGGGGGTAGAACAGTGAACAAAAAGACAAACAGCCCTCCCTCCTGGAACTTGTATTTTAACCATTGTCTCAGTATTTTTTATTTTTGTTAATATTCCTGTTTAAGGCTGCCTTTAGCACCACTTCTCTGAATGCTATCATTGTAATTGATACATTTGGGGTGGAGCAATCATTTCTATTTGCTGGCTGCTTACAACAGGTCAGGCACCATACTAAGCAAATCACACCGAATCCCATTTGATCCTCGTGCCCACCCATATCACCAGGCTGGCATTCTGATTTTCATTCTGTATCATTAGTATGTAGTGGATCCAGGATTTTAACAAAATAGGTCTGTCCTCCTGAAGCTGTGGTCCTCACCACTGTCCACGTTGGTTTATCTTAAAAATTGCTGTCTAAGATTGCAGGTCCAAGAAACTAGTTCAAAGTGAAAATTAAAATTGTTTTAGTTTTGTATCAGGTATATTCAAAATATATTAGCTTTCACATCAGAAGGATGCATTTGTCCTTTAAGTCCCATCGTGAGGTGGTGACTTCGAAGTGCGAACTTCAGGACTGATCATGAGGTACGTCTCCTGACTTTTCTAGTTTATCATGTAGGTCTCTGTTACTGTGGAAAACGACATAGACGACAGTTATCAGCCGTTGTCTTCAGTCCTTTGTGGTTGATCGAGAGCAAGCGTTGAAACCGGGGGCCCAGTCCTCATGATTCTGACCACGTTTTTACATAGCTTTGGAAAAAAACAGTGGGCTCCAGATGGCAGAGGAGGTTAAGATCGCCACAGATGTGCAAACAGGTGGGATGAGTGGGGAAATTAGTAAAGCATGTCAGGGGATATTATTAGCTGCTAATGATTGAGAGACCCTGCTATGGTAGGCGCTCCCACTCAGGGGATGGCATACATTATCTCATTTAATCCTCCTGGCAGCCCAATCTAAGATGTGATTGATGCTGAGAGCAAAGACCTTGCTTGTGGTTGTGCTGCTTGTGGGTATCCAATCAGGATTGGAATCCAGGTGATTTTAATTCTTCTGTACTCTGGGATATTGTCCTAAGGATTTGAAGGGGACAGAGTAAGCCAGGCTGGAGAGGTGGAGAGGAAGGCTGCTTGGGAGTAATCCCTCTAAAGTTGAGTAAAAATTCCTGCTAATATTTTTATTCCACTTACGTCCCTTGAACATTTCAGGTGTGATTTGACAGTTTTGACCACGGACTTCTTACATTGGGCTGAGCTAGCCCATGTCACATTAGTAATTATAATTGGCTACCTAATCGGCTGTGATGATCGTACTTTTCTATTGCGTGTCTTAGCACCATTCATATTTATGCACACTTCATTATACCTTTTCCTTGCTGCAGCCACAGAATTCCAAGGCTTGCTTTCAAAGTTGTCTTTTGCTTCTTGTATGTTGTCTCAGATTCTGATATTGCACCAAAAAGATATTTTATAAGGCAAGATTTCATGATATTCTCAATTAGAAAAAAAATACATCGCAAACAAAATGCACAGGTATTCAGAAAAAGACATTAGGTACCTTGGCCTTTGTCATGAAAGCTTTTATTATGAAGTCAATTAGAAACCATACTCTATTTAGCCCTACAGTGTACCCAACCTATGCCCAGAGATACGGCTAATCTTTACTGCTCTGTTATATGAATCAGAAAGAAGTGCCCCCTCTGTGTGTGGATGCTTCCGGGCAAGAGGGAGGTGCCTTGCTGAGGAGAAGCAGGTGTCCCTTCATCCAGGTGGATAGGTCTGAGCCAGGACACAAACTTGGCAGGTGGGAAGAGGGGTAGACTGCGGCCAGGATACCAGGAAACTTTGTGAAGCACACGAATGGCGCGTTCATGCGCTGTGGCCTTGCCTGTGGCTGTCACCATTATGGCTGTATAGGTGTATGCCCTTTTTCCTCCCATAGAAAAAATAACAGGTAGAATGCTGAGTATTTTGTATTCAATGCTCACAGGCTCAGAATCACCTGTTAAGGAGGTAATAAGGAAACACACCAGAAGTTAAGAGCGCACAGCTCTCAAGTGTGGGAGCCAGGATTCGGACTGAGGTCTGATTAATTCTAAAGTCTGGCTCATTCTTACTGATAAACTACCACCTTATCTCCGCACTGAAAACGTTTTCAAACTTGTTGGATAGCACAATTAGCATTTATGAAAAAAGTAGCAAACAGAATCCTCTGTTACTTGGGCATATCAGACATTGCCCCATCTCCTTGCCTTTGTTCCATCCTTTTTTACTATGAGGAGTTCCCTTTTCGTCTCTTTTCTGTGTTCAAATCCTAGCTATTCTTCTAGATTTTGATCTCATGCTACTCTCTCCACACAGCTTTTCTTGATTCACTTCAATATGGAAATAATCTTACTTTTCCAAATCACCAAAGCACATTCTTTTTCTACACTTATGGGTCTGATCTTGTCCCAAATTCCATTATGACTGTATACCTATATTCCTTTTCCCTCCTTGTATTGGGCTATAAATTCTTTGATGCTGGCACTATGTATAATTTGTCTTTTTAGTACCACTGCCTGGCCTACTATAGGACTTTTGGTTGACTAAATGAATGATTGAATTAATTAATCATTTTTTTAAAGAATTGTATTCAAACCACACATACAATTGGAAATAATGACAAAATTTGGTAAAGATATTTTAAAGGAAACCTTTAAGTATCAAAGAGCTGACATGGCAAATGTTATGGGTTGAAATGTTTCTGTGCCAGATTCAAATGTTGAAGACCTAGTCACCAATAACTCAGAATGTGACCTTATTTGAAGACAGGATCACCATGGTTAGTTCTGAAGAGCCTAGAGAGAGCATTTCCTAAAGGGGAACACTTTGAACACTTTGGACAACAGCAGATTTGTCATCTGAAACCATGGTAGCCAGAGAAAGTGGCACAAAATATTTCAAGTGTAGAAAGAAAAGAACTTTCAGTTCTGGATTTCATATGCAACAAAAATATCCTTCAGGAATGAAGGGAATATACAAATATTTTCAGAGGAAGGAAACCTAAGAGAATTTGTTGCTAGCAGAACTACCCTTGAAGAATGACTAAAAGGAGTTTTCCAAAGAGAAAAATGACAAAAGAAGGAGTCTGGTGTAAAGAAGAAAGAAGAACGATGAAACATGTAAACTTAGAGAAAATACAATAGGCAATCCTTTTCTATGTGAATTTTTAAAAATTATGTTTGGTTGAAACAAAAATTCTAACATCTGATCTGGGGCTCAGTGTATGTGGAGGAAATGTCATTTATATATATATTTTTAATTTATTTATTTGAGAGGGAGAGAGAGAGAGCCCAAGTGAGAGAGCTTGAGCCCGGGGGGAGGGGTAGAGGGAGAGGAAGAAGCAGGCTCCTGGCTGAGCCGGAGGCAGATGCTTAACTGACTGAGCCACCCAGGTGCCCCAGTCATTTATATTTTAAAGGAGAATGAGTAAAGGGACCTATACGGAACTAAGATTTCTATATTTTACTTAAATGGGAAAATGTCCATATAGAGACATATAGAGACTCTAATGTGTTATATATGTGTATTATAATTCCTAGATAACCATGAAAAATACTATTCAAAGTGGTATTTTAAAAAAAATCAAAATGAGATTAACAAAATATTCCAGTAACCCATTGGAAGGCAAGAAAAAGGTGACACAGAAATGAAAAGCAGAACAAGCAGAAAGCAAATAAAAGGGCAGATTTAAGCCCTAACGAATCAATATTTAATGTAAACATTAATGGTCTAAATACAGATTAAAAGACAGGTTGGTCGAGTGGATAAAAAACAGGACCTAACTTTATGCATCTGCAAGAAATTCACTTAAAACATAACCATATAAGGGCACCTGGGTGGCTCAGTTGGTTAAGCATCTGCCTTCGGCTCAGGTCATGATCCCAGGATCCTGGGATGAAGTCCCCGTGGGCTCCCTGCTCAGCAGTCAGTCTTCTTCTCCCTCTCCCTCTGCCCCTCCTTCGCACTTGTGCTCTATCTCCCATGCGTGCACTTTCTCCCTCTCTCTCAAATAAATAAAATCTTTAAAAACCCCAAATAACTTTACAGGTAGGTTTAAAGTCAAAGGGTGGGAAAAGGTGTCCTGCAAATATAAGTAAAGATATTCAGCGATGCTCTGTAAGGTACCCCTTTCACGGCGCACAGGGCAAGAGGATTCTTGAACCTCTGAGAGGATGGTACATGTAGTGATTAATTCTACACTTTGGTGATTCAGGCATGCAAATTGTAATTTTTAGGAAAATGACTAAAATAATTATAATGGAGCATATAACCTCCCAGCCAGCAGAAGAAAAAAATGCAATGAAATAAACAACCAACTTAAAGGACGTGAGAAGAACAAACTTAACATAGGACAGGTGGGAGAAATAGAAAGATGGGGGTGGAGACGGACAACACAGCGGGGAGGGCGCTAATGGGTGGTTTCTAAGGCACTGGCAATGTGGTGGTGCCGCAAGGGCTCCCTTTAATGTATGTTTTATATGCTCTTCACATGAAAAATTTTAAAGGGGGTGAAGGGTCCAAGTCCTACTTTTAGATGGCTTACCCCTGGGAAAGTAGCTTCTTCTGTTCATCCAAAAAGTAGGGTTTCAGCTCATTTTCAGTCTGTCCTTGTCTCTGTCTCTTATGTCCTTAAAGCTCTGCTCTAGGCTCCCCTCTCTGGTTCCTATTTTCTCATGACCTCACCCCTGAAGGGAGGGGTCTAACTCATAAACCTTTCTCTTTGACAGAACCTTCTCCTCAACTCTTACACATTCTCAAGACTTTCTGTACTCAGTTCAGCTTCTAACCTGGCTGCTGCCAGTGTTTCTCTTCCTGCTCCAGCCAAATGTCTGGGCAGAATTTTCTAGAGTCTCTCTCCACTTTCCCACGCATGCCTGCATGAAGACATCAGACTAACAGAAACTATTCTTGCCCAAGTCTTCAGTCATCTTCTTGGAATAAAATGCACGTGTGTATTCCTCATATTTTTTGTCATTTGATCTCTTAGCAGCATTTGGCCAAGAAGACCCCTTTCTTGCTTTGGAAGCTCTCGATTCCTTTGCCTGGAATTTACATTCTTGTTTTCTTCTTTTCCTTTGAACCCTTTTAATCAATATCTTACTCAGGCTACCCTTTCTATGTTTCTGTTTGTTTGTTTGTTTTTTCTTCAAGACCCCTTTCCCTTCATATTCGACATACCCTTTTGAGTTAATCTTATAAAGTTCTCTGGTTTATTTTTGTTTGGTTTTGTGTGTGGGTGTGTGTGTGTTTCTTCTTGTTTTGGCTTCTACCTGGTGATACTCTCAGATCTTTCTTCTCCATACCATCCTATCTTCTGAACTCCTGCTTTATAAATCTAACTAGCCACTTGGTAGATCTCTCACTTGAATATATCGTAGGCATCATAACCCAACATGTTTAGAATGGAATTTCTTAGTACCTCCCCAACCTGTCTGCCTCCTGTTTCCAGCACCAGCATCTGCCTGGCTGCCCTAAACACAGATCTGGGTCTCATTCTAGATTCTTCAATGGATACAGATTCATAAGGTCCTATTTCTGTTATCTGGCCACTATCTTATATCTCTACAGCTCCTGCCAACCACCCCCACCCCCCCAGACACACAGATTTTTGCTGCTTTTATTTGGATTACTGAAATGACTTTAAGACAAGTCCTCCTGCCCCTAGCTTTGCCACACCCAGTCGTCTCTTCAGTGCTGCCCTCCTGACTCTGTCCTGCCTTTCATTTACTCAGAATGCGCATGTTCTCACCTACTGGAAATCTCTTCCTTGGCTTCACATCTCCATTAGGATTTAGTCCAGACTCCTTAATATGGGAAACATGAGTGCCTGCCATGTGGGGGTCCCAAGGCATCTAACATTCTTGAATCATACTGTCAGTTTAACATTTAAACAAGCATGGCTGGAATCCCCATTCCACATGAAAACTATCTTCCTCCTTGTATCTCTGAGTTCCTTTGGGGAGCATGGTTAGGATTTTTTTCTTATTCCCTTTCCCATTGAATTCCTGATGGTTCTACTTCTCACCTCAGAGGATTGCTGGATACTTCCTAAATATTAGGCTTCATTCTGGAGGGCTGCTCCTGTTTTTATTTTCTTCCAAAGAACTTGAATACAAGACCATAACTGGTCTTGAAGCAGGGTGGGTGGCAGTTAGAGATTCCCACGGAGTGCTTGGAATATGTTGAAATTGCTCATTAGTTCTGCTGTCATAAAAGTTACTTGTCCTCACTCCCCACTTCTCTGTCTCGCTCATAGAAGACTCTCCTCACCTCTTACTATCTTAATCTGTGATTTAATTGTCCTCCTGGTGCTTTCGTCTGGGCTGTCCATGAAACTGGAAGTCTCTTATAGAGGGCAGTTCACCTCTCTTTGCTCCTCCTCCCTTCCCACATCAGGCTACAACCATAGTTCCTCTTCTTTCTCAAGCAATAGATCCATCATGTTTCTAAAAAAAAGACCGAAAAATCAATTGCTCCAGGCATGAATTGTGTTATTCCTCTAGAATAAAGAAGAGTAACTGTAGAGATGTCTTGTTTACTAAATAGCTTTCTTCATTCCTGCTACACGTGGCCACCGCCATGTGGCTGGGACTCCTCTCTTATTCTCTACTGTGGGCTTTTGCATGACTCTTAGCACTTGCACGACCAGGCTTCTCTCTGCCTTAGCATTGCCTTCTTCTCTGCTTCTTGGAACACCCTACAACCTGTCTGTCTTGCAGCTAGAATTTTCTTAAAGTCACATTTTAGGTGAAGTCCTTCAGTGAGGGCCCCTCAATGCTCTGGATTAGTTTAGATGCTCCTGACACGTGCCTTTAACCTATGCTGTTTCCCCTCCCGTGGGAAGTGTCACATTTCACCGTAATGATCTGCCTGCTCTCTGAGGGCAGGGGTTGTCATCTTTGCCACTGTGAGCTTTGTCAAGTACAGTATCCGATACGTTATAAAAATCCAAACACATCTGTTATTTAAATGAAAAACAATTTCACGTCTCCCTTCTGAGAAGCCCGGAGGACTCTTCATTGTCCTTCTCTACCAGTTTGGGACCAGGATTGCCAGTCATTTGCATAGACCATACTTGCCTCCCAAACTGGATAATTCCTAGGATTCTTACCCATCTCTGCTGTACTGATATTCTGTGATCTCAGGTCATTTTTCTTCTCACAAATGTAAAACAAACAAAAAACATTATTTCTTATAGTTTCCAAGCAGAGTCAAAACAGATTTAGTCTTTCCAGTTAGATTGCATCATGTTTCTAGGACATCTTAATTTAAGGTAGGCACTAAGAAATAGCTAGATTACTAGAATGGTTATTTAGTAAATCCATGTAGCATGAATTCTCTAACACGTTTGCCTACAATAGGGTTCATTTATATCCTATTTTACTTTGACTCATTTGATTTAATTATTCTTGAAATATGCTACATTCTCCTATAAACTTGATCTTCAGAGTATTCCTCTCATGTAACAAAGTTATTTTCTACACACTTAAGGATAAGAGAACTACAACCCCATTTGTCCTTCCAAAAACCTTTGATGAGTTATTTTAAAATTGATTCAGTTAATATTTATAAAGTATTAGAATACCGTAGTGACATGCACTCTTTTCAACAAATGATATCAAAGTTACCTATGGCTTTATGCATTTTTTTACGTAATGAAGATAATTTAAAACACCCTAGATCACAAAAGTATTTCAGATGACTATCTCATGTGAGCCTCACAGCCACCTCAAGCAATAGGGGACCACAGTACTTTTTTCCTCTATTTTACAGGGGACAGCATGGAAATATGGACCTTTAATGCAAGGCACACATTTGTAATTTTCTTTTTCTAACTTTGAGAAAATACATGACATTTCACAGTTCGATAATATATTGTGTTTCCATATAAATATCCCATGAAAAATAAAAAAAACTAAAAGAAGTAAATTTAAGAGAATATAATTGTGTCAAGCACATTTTCATAAGAACACAACTTTGGGGGCATAATAGCCAAGTACATGCAGTGCAAATGTACTGAAGACTTTGAAGTTGCTTTATCGAGTTAATCATTTGACTAAAGTGTAAAAATATGAGGTGACCTTCCCATTTAAAGCTGGTGTTATCAACCTTTTGTAAACAAAGCATTCAGTTAAGGAAATCCATTTTTAAAACACTGTAAAAAATATGGGTTTGCAGCATCTCAAACTCTAGAATTCCACAGAATTCTAGAACAAAAAGGGATCTTGCAGATCTGCTAGTACTATGAAACGTCAAAGAACTGCAGTATTCAAATGGCATTTAGAGATGCTCTGGCCTCAGTCATATTTGGGTCCTGATGCATGAGGACATTTTCATCAGTTCTTAATACATTGGAAAAAACTAGTAATTTTTTCATAAACTCAATTAGAGGACATTAAAGAATTGGTTTTTTTCTTGGGACGCCTGGGTGGCACAGTGGTTAAGTGTCTGCCTTCAGCTCAGGGCGTGATCCCAGCGTTGTGGGTTCGAGCCCCACATCAGGCTCCTCCACTAGGAGCCTGCTTCTTCCTCTCCCACTCCTCCTGCTTGTGTTCCCTCTCTCGCTGGCTGTCTCTCTATGTCAAATAAATAAATACAATCTTTAAAAAAAAAGAATTGGTTTTTTTCTGAGTATTTTTTCTGAGTATTTCCATGTTTTTAAAATTGGTATTTTTTGTTTTTATTTGGAGAACTAAAAATCGGCAACCCCATCTCGGGTTCCTCCTCTCCTCCTTTGGGTGTGTGTTAGGGAATTTTATGAGTCTGTGGTATCAGGATTTTTGAGTCTAAGGGATATTAGCTACTGCTGGTGCCTCATGAGTACAGACGGGTGAGCTGCAGGCCGGACGTGGTAGAGGACTTGTTCTATGTCCTTATTTGGGACCACACCCCCTGATTCCCAGGCCAGGTCTGCCGCAGCTCCCCGTGCCACCTCAGAAAGCATGGGCTAGCTGCTTTTCTTCCGTGCCAAATCCAACAGCCCGTTAAAATCTTACTCACTAATTCATAGGCATTAAAAAAATTAAAAATCTGGGGCGCCTGGGTGGCACAGCGGTTAAGCATCTGCCTTCAGCTCAGGGCGTGATAACGGCGTTATGGGATCGAGCCCCACATCAGGCTCTTCTGCTATGAGCCTGCTTCTTCCTCTCCCACTCCCCCTGCTTGTGTTCCCTCTCTCGCTGGCTGTCTCTATCTCTGTCGAATAAATAAATAAAATCTTAAAAAAAAAATTGAAAATCTATCCCTTCTGTCATGTACTTTTCCTTTTATTAATTATTGAATCACAACAGACTCAATTGATTAATAACCCTTGTTACATGTATTTCCAGCTTATTGATAAGGTCCATGCAGGTACTGCAGTGTACATGAAGAAAAGTTTATTTAAAAATTATTAGAGCATTTAAAATGAAGGTAACTGAAACTAAGCCAGTTGCAACAGGAGAATCGTGGGAAATTCATGACGGGGGAAATTACTTTCAATGGTAATTTTAAGTAGATTCACTCTCCAGCATTGAGCCTACAGAAGACAGCATCTTAAATACAAGTTTTATCCTCGGATGGCAGAAAAACTGTTAAACAGCTGGAGTCCAGGAAGGAGAATGGCCTCGAGTCGGGTGGAATTCCAAAGCACGCTATAAAAACAAGTGACTGATATTTTTATTTATATCATTTATCTTGAAAGGGAGGCAAGCAAATATTTAAAAAAGAAAGTGAATAATTCTTTTTTTTATTTGTTCAGACAAATAAAAAGGTCAGTAACCAAACTCCTGATGTGATGTGCTCCCGGGAGACAGGACCACTGCAGTGATTTTTTTTTAGCCTTGTAATGAGTGCCGGTCTGCAAAGAGCATGCACATTTACATAATATGGAGCAATGTGTTATCAATACAATAAAATGCAGGATGCTACAGCTGGAGTGGGCAAAATTAGCTGGACCCGTGGGGGAATGAACTCTTTTAGCCTGTACTAAATGTTCCCAGGATGCCTAGAAAGTAGACATTTCGGAGGTTGATGATAGGAACAGACTTTTCCTGTGATGCCTACCGTTTCTGCAGATGGTACGTACAAGGTGCAACAAACAAGCAGCAAGAAATGAGAAGCAAGCCATTGATTTGATGTGCTAATATTTGACAAATCATCTCAGTCAGTATCTCCAAGCATCTCCGGGATAAAATGCATGTAGCACAGGTGGGGGATGGGAGGTTGTCAAAGGGCATGCCCAAAGAAAGCCACTCAGGTCGGGAGAGGTTCAAGTGGAATGGAAACTAGTGTCACGTGACTCCAGATCAGACACACCTGTTTATTACTCCATGTCTTAGGAAGTGTTTGCATCTCCAAGTGTACTCTGCAAGCATGACCATGACCTTCTCCTAAGCCCTGTCATGACGGCGTGCTCTTGCACATTGAGTCTTGGAGCAGGAATCTCACAGCTGAGGGTGCGAAATGAAGGAACGGCCCCAAAACCAGCCCAGATCCAACCCTGTGATTTGGCAATTGTGTCTCTAGGCTTCCAGCTGAGTTTCCCAGCACAGCCTGTTCCTTCTCAAAGTTGCTCTGACAGAGAAGATAGTCACAGTAGCCTTGTCTAACCCTCAGGGGGCCGAACAGGTGAGTGCCAAGAATTAAACTAATGCCCACAGTATTAGAGCCCTGGTGTGTCTCCGTGAGTAAATCAAGTGGCTTACCCCAAAGCTGTGGACGGCTCAGCCCCAGTTAGGCTGGAGTTTCTCCAGCACTCATGGTTTGTCCTTTCTCTTCATCTGGTCCAGCTTTAGCAGTGTCAGCAAATCTCTTGAGTTTTGTTTGTTCCCTGGTGAGGTTGCCTGTTCCTTTTTGGTGTCTTATCAACTTCTGGGGTTCTCTCTTTCACTTTTGTATTTGCTTAATGATTCTGTGACCTTAGAAGTTGACTTTTATTATAATTCATTCCAATTTTAAAAGACATGGGAACGAAGTTCAGCATTTGTCTCCCAAAACTCTCAAGACTTCTGCCTCCTTGTTCTGCCTTGGGATTGTCCTGAGTTCCAGACTGAATCTTCACATGGGTAAGGATCTTGAGAGAGACAAAGAGCTCAGCCGCAGATTCTCGATTTAAGATCTATTCAGTTACAAGTGCCTTGATTTCAGAGAGTTCATCTCTGAGGGTAGCAGAGTGGAGCAGAAAGAGTATGAGGCCTGGAAGGTGGAGCTGGGAGCTGTTTCCCAGTTTCACAGCTAACTCTGTTCTGTAACTCTGGGCAGCAGACTTCTCTGTGAGCCTGATGAGTAAGACAATGCCTAAGGACCAGCTCAGGCTCCAGCTGTCTGGGGCCTTCCATTATCCTGAAGTCTAGGGTAGCAGAAGTGCTCCATCAGAATTCTTGACAGGTAGGTGTCTATTGCTTCGTATCTATGGGATACATAGCTACCGGCTACACAACACATACAAGCAAAGCTGCTCTCCATTATGTTTTTGGAAAAGAGTAGGGGCCAGGTTCTTGGAACATTTTAGCAAGTCTTAGAGAGAGGTACCCAATCCTGACCCTGGAGGTTTGGAAAAACTCATCGGCTATGTTCTCATCTATTTCTGGCTATTGGCTGGTTATGGGATAGCAGGCATCTCATTTTTACATTAACGAGTCCTTAATTACAATTACCTGCTTTCATTGCAGCTAGTGATTATTAGCTTTAAAAAAAAAGATTTTATTTATTTATCTGAGAGAGAGAGAGTGAGAGAGAGCACAAGCAGGGAGGAGAGAGAGAAGCAGGCTCTGAGGGGCTCAATCCCAGGACCCTGGGATCACGACCTGGCCCAAAGGCAGATGCTTAACCGACTGAACCACCCTGGTGCCCCTGATTATTAGCTTTTAAAGAAAAGGCTATTTTAGTTTAAGTGGTTCCCATAGCTTTTCAGGCCAAAAAAGAATGGACTATAAGATACCTTTAGAGCAGAGCTCTCCATGTCTGCAGACGATACCATCAGTTGAACTTTAGCATTGTCTAGATCAGGTCACTCATACAACGTAGCTTTTCTAAGAGGGCGTCACAACCAGATCACGGCGCAGGAGTGGGATTCAGAGTCAGGCTTCCCTGTCTTATGAGCTCTTGGACCTTGGACAAACTCCATGTTTGGGTTGTTGGAAAATGTACATGAGATAGAAGACGCAAAAGACTTAGAAACCGTGAGTAAGTATTCACTGGTAACGGTACTAATCATGCAGAGTCATCTCTCTCTATCCCCTTGGGGACATTTAAGCAAGGACAACTTCCAAATCCCCACCAGAGTGACCTGGCACAGAGGTCATCCAATGATAGACGTGGGGTGCATGGAGGGGGTGATAGGTCACACATCAAAATGGCAGAGGAGCTTTCCAAGAAGAAATGACTCACACTGACTCCTGAGGAGACGTGGAGGAGGTGAGGACCCTCTTCTGGCTCAGTTTAGGGGTAGGCAGGCTTTAGGTGAAGGCAGATTCTAGGTGAAGGATCCTTACCCTAAGGTACTTTAGAAACTTTCCTTCCATCTTCCTGTGTTTCCTGACTCCTTTAGGGGAGGACAGAACTCTGGTCATGTCCACAGCCCAGGTGTATGGAGGATGTGGAGATGGGCTGATGGCGCACTTCGAGACGGGACGACTAAACTCTCTCTGTACTCTGGGTCCAGTTCAGCGGACCAGCTTCAAGTCATTCTTGTCTATCCTGAGGCTAAGGGAAAAGATGATTTCTGCTCCAAAGAGCAGATATTGAGATGATGAAGAGACCAGACCATTTAAGAGTCCGTGCTCTATCAGTCACCATGCACTATAATGATGGCAAGGAACCTGCCCAGGCCCCATTGTTGTGTCTCTGAAACTGTTTACTGGCCCATTTCTCTGTCTGCATCTTGCACTCTGGTTCTGGCCCTCTTTAGGAACCAGCGGCATCCCCACTGCTATTTCTTTCATTTTTTTCTTCTCTTCCCTCTTCTTCATTTTTTGCTTCTTCATAACACTAATAAGGATGATTAGTATAGTCATTTGTTACTGTGATCAGTAAGACCAGGCTCCTGTGTGGACGGAACTCACGGATCAATGCTAATACAAAGAGATAATGTCACACATGCTGCGACAGCATGAAGAAGGGCTTCCAGCACCAGCCTGAGCAATCAGGGCAGGAAAGCCTTCAATGTGGGGAGGCTATGGTGGAAGTTAACCAGGCAGACTGGGGAAGACGATGGGGAATGTGTTGGCAAAGATTTCCTGATAGAGAAAAGCGTGTATGCAGTCAGTGGCAGTAAAGGTGGGGGGTGTATTTGTTTATTTAATGGCTTCCCCTTTGCACACTCTGTGCCTTTGCTGGATGGGAGCAGATTTGGGTTATAGCTAACACTGAGAAGAGCCAGGTTGTCCCAGGAGGATGAGGAAAGGAGAAGCAAGTGCTGAAAATTGTTTCCTTGAGGCAGTGAATGTCTCCTTAACAAACCTAGACCCCAAGCTCCGAGACCGAGTTCATTACCAGCTGGGTCCATGCCACTATGACCAAATCGTGAGTGACAGATGAAAGGAAAACCTGAGATGCAAACCACATACCAATTTAGCAAAAGAGCCCTCTCAGGATTTCCTCTAAGATCCTGAATGCAGAGAAATGACACCATTTCCTGGCTTAATAATGCAAGGTTGAAAATGTTTCCAGTGACCTATTCCATTTGTACTGATTGACTTAACTGTTCAGGGGAATTGCCTTTAGTGGGAATGGGGGTGGTTTTAGGGAGACCATGGAAGCCTTCATACTTTTGTCCCTCCAATTTTCCCACTCTGGGACACAAAGCCTTGCCTTTCCGAGGATGAGATGACATTCAGGAAACCGAGCCCCAGAAAGACTCAACACGGTAGCTTCCATGGTGGGCTGTGCTGGGCAGTCAGGGGCCTTGCCTCTCCCTCACCAGCTGGGCTCTCTGGAACTTAGGAAAATGAGAATATTAAACCATATGATCACTAGAAGTCTTCTGAGATTGTGCATTCTGCTTCACTTTGAGGTATAACTGTTCATCTATCCAAGGCACATTTTGGTTGACAGTAGAGTGGCAGTGAGCATCTGAGTGGGACCAGGCTATGCCCAGAGGGGAAGAATAGACAAAAATAGAACTACCATGAATGAATGGTTGTCCCATGACAGGTGTCTTCTTCCTTGGATGCTTAGTGTTCAGCTTGACCCATCTAAGCAGTCCAGGGTCAGGTGTAGGTGCCTGGTCATCATAAACTCCCCTACATGCCTACACCCTTTGGAGTCTGCCAGTTCCCTGCTGGGTGTGCTTGTAGACTCCAGCTCTGCAGTAAGTTAATTTTTCCAGTGTGTGTCCTGCCCAAGTGGGCAGCTTCCATGACAAGCTTTGGCTTTCTTACTTTTACCCTCTCTTAAAAAATTCACATGCTTGGGGCGCCTGGGTAGCGCAGTCGTTAAAGCGTCTGCCTTCCGCTCAGGGCATGATCCCGGCGTTCCAGGATCGAGTCCCACATCGGGCTCCTCTGCTGGGAGCCTGCTTCTTCCTCTCTCACTCGCCTGCTCTGTTCCCTCTCTCGCTGGCTGTCTCTCTGTCACATAAATAAATAAAATCTTAAAAAAAAAAAAAAATTCACATGCTTGGTCCTGCCCAGAATAGGCCAACATAGTATCTTCTCAGGGCGCCAGATCAGAAAACAGAGGACACACAGTTTAAAAGGAAAACTCCTCATTTATATATGACAGAAGCACTTTCATGGTGGAGGCTATGTGTATTTTTACTGTCTACAAATAGCCAACTCAAATATCAAACTGAGACACGTGTAAAGAGAAGAACTCAAGAAAAGTCAAACGTTGAAACTTACTTGGAATGTGTAATCTTAGGAATAGTCATCTTCTGGATTAATTGTGAAATTATTATTCACATGTAACCAATGAAATGACCTTATAATGTTTTGATGCTATTCCCCCTTCTCAAAATAGAGGATAAAATGCAAAATGAATATTTATTCCAGGAGAACTTCCTAGTTTTAAAGAACAGTCTCGCTGTCTGCTGATGCTCCCCAGGTGGGTGCTGAGGCTTCCTCTGACATGCTTGAACATTATGCATGAGCAATTTGGGTTGTAAAACCAGTTTGCAAATAAATGAATTTCAGAGATCTGTTTGACAAGAAGGCAAAATAGTGATCAAAGTGTTCAGTTGATTAGAAGGGGAATAGAAAAAATGAGATAAGAAGGAACAGGAGTGAAGGGAAGGATGTATGATGTTTGTATATCTGATCAAACCTGCAACCAGACAGCGCTGAGGCCTCCGGAGGACAGACCCACCCCCTCTTTGTCTTTTGGGAGCCTATGGACTAACGAGGGCTGGTGGAGGCCGTACTGTACTCCTCTCCTACAAAGTTCTTTCACTTCTCTTTCCTTCTTTCATCTCCTGAGCCATCTGCTGGGGAAGCAGGAGCAGGACTGCAGTTCCCATTTCACAGACGAGACAGAAGGAAAGGGACTTGCCCAAAAATACGACCACTCACCTTACAGTTCTCATCCGGGCTCTACCTTCCCCATAAGTGAAGTCCTTGTTCTGCTGTCATCAGATCACTGAAGAAGTATCTCACTCATGTATGTGTGGCCTTTCGTGGCCCCCATTCCTAGACCAGAAGTCCTCAGAAATCTCTCTCCAGAAATTTGATTCTGCATTTCGATATTTTCTTGGTAAAGGCAAATATTGCTTGAAAGATTAATTTCTTACAGGAAAGAAGGTGGGATAGTGGAAAGGAAAGATGGAAGCTGCAATGCGCACAGGTTACCTGGAATATCACTCAGCACTGAACGTTCGATTATGTGCCGCCATATGTCAGCTTGGCACTGGATGGCCTTCGCTTCACCATCTTTACACTCCTACTTATCGACGTCCTCATCAAGGCACATGTGCCATCTGCTGCTTCTCAAGTACACCCTGCACTTTCTCATCATTTCTCCCCAGTCAGTGGGTGTCAACTTAGTTGTCTTTTTGCTTTCCTCTTCCTTCTTTTTGGAACTTTCTCCTGGACTAATTGTGAGAACAGCCAACATTAATTGCAGTGTACATATTAGTCTTCTCTTGCTGCTATAATACTTTTTCATAAACCTAGTGACTTAATGCCAATTCTTTATCTTCCAATTCTGTAGGTCGGAAGTGTGAAATGGGTCTATGCTGGACTCAAACCGAGGTTTGGCTAGGGCTGCATTCCTTCTGGAGGCTCTAGGGAAGAATCTATTTTCCTATCCCTTCCAGCTTTTAGAGGCCATCACATTCCTCAACTTATGGTCTTCCTCCATATTCAAAGCTGCCAGTAGGGAGCCAAGCTGCTTCTCATCCTTACATTTCTTCTCGTCTCTCCGTTCACTCTCTCCTGCCATACTTTCTACCTGTAAGGACCCTGAGTCTTCCACACCGGAAGCAAGGCCCTCACCATGCTTGTTCACTGTTAAAACCCCAGGGACTAAATGTAATGAGCAGAGGCTCAGTGCACGCCCGTCCTCCCCAAGCCACTTCTTTGCCTGTCTCCTCCTGCAGTTCCTCTCCATACTCTTGGCAAGGTTATCAACTCCTCGAGGGTTATCTTGGGGTCTCATCCCCTTAAGGTATGCCTCCCAGCAGCCACGGCACGGTGTACGCCCCAGCCATGTGCAGCACCATGGGAGGCCTCCAAGGCTCTAGCACAAGGTCAGTTACTTTCCCTACTTGCTTTCAGGGTACAGATCCAAGCACACACACTTTGGGATGCCCTTTCTGGCTCTCTTCTCCTCCGTGTCTGAGTGGTGTTTCTAAATGAGAGTGTTGTCATCAGCATTTCTAATTCTTGTCATCATCCCCCTGTTCCCTCACCAAAAATGACTCCTGAACTCGGAACAGAGGAATGCCAAACACAGCAGGCCGATATGCCACTGAAATGCCTGGTTGATTCCTCCCGAAAATTCACAGGCTTTTATGTACTGCTCGGCAACTGCCCCACTTGGGAGTCCGAGGCAGAATGTGAATTTTCTTCTGGAAAACTTTGAAGACAGACCCTAAGGAAAAACAACTACAAAAAAATTCCCCCACTCCCCAATTTCCTTTCTGCTATTTTTAAGAAGAAGTTTTAGTATCTTAGGGAAGAGCTCATATAAGGGCTTTAGAATCAGAAAGCCTTGGGTTCAGACTGCAGGACAGCTGTTTCCGAAGTGTATTCTCGAGAGGTTACTTCATCTCTTGAGCAGGGCCCTGGGTGCAGCTCTGCTGGCTGTTCAGTGCCCCACCTCAGTGGGTGCTGTAGACACAGAACACAGTGGTAATAGCACCCGCTAGAGCCGTGCACTGCGGCCGCCGGATCTGTGCTTCCCTAAACTCTGAAAGGTGGATTTGACCCACCGCCACGTGTGTGGGTTATGGAGGCAGATTGATGGTATTGTGTATTTCAAGTGCTTGGCATATACTAAGGTTACAGTAAATATCAGTTCATGTTCTGGTTGGAGGCTAGTTCCTGGAATGTTCTCCTGCATGCTGGGCTGAGGGCATGTCACACAACCACTTGCAAGAGTGTGCTTGAGGCCCTTTCAGTGCACACAAACATGTAATTTGGCTCCTGATGGATTGGGGTTGATTATTGTTTACGACTGAGTGTTGTGCTTTCATCTGAGTGAACTCATTAGACACAGAGAATGAGACAGGTGCTGCTCTCTGGAGTGTCAGCACCATACACAGCTTCTCTGCCCTGTCACTCTGGCTTGGGGACAGGGAAGGAGTGCTCCAGGGCAAATACCACTGCCCGGGGGATCTCTCTGAATCAGGCCTGGAAGCCCATTGCCCACCCATTGTGCTCATTTACCGTAGCAAAAAACTAGAGTCTGACTCCACTTTTTATGTACACCCACCGAGAGCTTTCAAGCTCTGCTCCCCACCCCTTGCCCCAAATCTGCACAAACGGGAAAGAAAGCCTGTACCCCGTCCATCTGTACCAGGGGGATATTCAGACCATGCGGCCTCTGGGCCTTGTGCACCGGTGCCTTCACCCTGACCCCAGGCCCCAACCACGAAATAAACCAAGCCACTTTCCCCTCCCTTCACTTGAGCTATCCCTCAGCAGCTTGGGTGCCTGTCCTGCTTGCCCTAGAAAGTTCCATTATGTGAATAATAAATCTTTTCCTACCGTCTTGGTACAGGTATTAACATCATCCGTCTCAATATCAGAACCAATTTTGAGTGGAAGGTTGGTTACATCTTCCATTGGGCAACCACAAAACATTAATTTTGCCTTCAATGCTTGAATTTGGAGACAGCAGGGGTAGAAAGAAAATATTGGACATGAGCTTGGAAGAGCTGACGGTCTTGTTTCAGCCAATCATCAGCTGTATGATATTCATGAAATGGCTTACATGCTTTCACTTTTTTGAAGTGGGCTTTGTGATTAGTCAACGGATAAAGACTTGGAAGTGCTTGACACGTTAGGGTGCCTGGGTGGTGCAGTCGGTTAAGCATGTGACTCTTAATTTCGACTCAGGTCATGATCTCAGGGTCGTGGGATCAAGCCCCAGGTTGGGCTTCCTGTGCTGGGCATAGAGCCTGCTTAAGATTCTCTCTCTTCCTCTTCCTCTGCCTTTCCCCCTTCCTCTCTCTCTCTCCCTCTCTAAAATAAATAAATAAATAAATAAATAAATAAATAAATAAATAAATAAAAATAAAGTGCTTAACACTGTGTTCACATGTAGTAGTTGCTAGGTTCTTGTGCTGATTCAATGGGTCAGTGACTTTCAAGTGCTTACTTAACACAGTGTCTGGCATAGAGTAGGTATCTTCTTCCCTTCTTATATTCTCTTCTCTTGCTACTCCTTCATTACTACTAAGCAATTCAGTGACAGATCTTTACTTCTTGCTCAGCTCCCCTCTCCGTGTGCGTGCAAACCTGGCACTGGGTTACCTGCCTGAGAGTTAATTTCAGGCCAAGAGAAGGCCCTGGATTCCATAATGCTGAACAACAGAGTGGGCCTGGGGTTGGAGAGCAAGGAGAGAGTCCGAGAACCCTCCTGGAGTTGTTAGCACCTGGGCTGGACAAGAAGGCCTTGGAACAATCATCAGCAAAGGCCACATGAAAAGAGGAAACCAGATTTTTGGCTTTGAGGGAAAAGCGGGTCCCTCTTAGGGCAGAGTTGAAGTGTATTGGTAGGCTTGCGAACATACAAATCGTGGACCCAGGCTTTTACAAAAGGGCATTTTGGAAAGAGGGGGATGAACATCAAAGAGAGGAGAAATCACACTTTGGGCCGGACATGGGTGGGGAGTTCAGAGTCTTAAATGAAAAGGCAATGGTCAAGAAAGGAATCTTGTGATGTTTGTAGGGGTTTGCGATTATGAAACACTCCGCGGTTGAGGGTCGTGTCATCTGGAAGACCACATTACAAGTAACGACCGTTAACATGATCTGCTTTTGCTATGAAGCCACGAGGTCACAAATGAGGATCTTTTTCTCTTTAGCTCAGTTTTGCTCTACACGTATGTCCAATTCATTGCTGTGGTTTTCAGAGAAAGATTTGATAATCATTGTTGCCTGAAATTTAGGGTGACCTTTCTTCAACACCTGGGGAACTTTTTTCTTTCAGAGGAACGGTTCTGTTTTCTGGCCACCTCTCCCTTCATGGAATAATAGAATTCTAGGTCATCAGAGCTAGGGCGACCTTTTAGATGATCCTGAAGGGTCTGACTCCACTCACTGCAAGTGAGGAGACCAAAGGCTAATTAGATCAACTCCGCAAAGCAGTTAAGGATGTGCCCTCCTTCATTTTTCCAGTGTTGGACCGCCAATGACCATCTCTCAGTATCATGAGCGACATTATTAATCCACTTCTACATTTACTGTGAACTTGAGTTTTTTTCTAAACTTTATCTGGGTCTCTGACAACGTGTCTTGAAATTGAGCCCACCTGACTCTGTGGCCTTCCATCGCATCTTAAAATTACAGGACAATGTAACAGTGATAAGCTTTCACATCCTGAACAGTGCAGGCTTTCCCTTTCCAATATTTCTGATCAGGAAACAGCTCGTTTTCTGTAACAATGGCAGTGACAAGAGCCAGTACAGACTCTGAGTCACTCTGCTTTCTCTTATTCATTTTCTAGCACAATACCCTCTGCCGGCCTGTTCGTTCCTCATTTTTATCTTATCCCAAAACTCAAGTCCTTTATTCTTTGGCTCAAAACATATGTCTCAGAAAGAAAAAGAAAGAAAGAAAGAAAGAAAGAAAGAAAGAAAGAAAGAAAGAAAGAAAGAAAGAAAGAAAGAAAGAAAGAAAGAAAAGAAAGAAAAGGAAAAGAAAAGCTAAGAAAGAAGAGAAAAAAGAAAGAAAAGAAAAAAGAAAACATTTTCTCAGTTCCTTAGCTTTCTTAACCCTGTTCTATTGGCTTGTTAGAATTTGTCATTCATTGTTCAAGTCTTTTTAAAATCGAAGCTTACTGCAGAGCTCGGTGAACTGCTTTTAAGAACAGTCTCACCTATTTTTTCGCTTTCATTTGGACGATGAGTGATTGTGTATTGTGTCTTCCGTGTCCCAGCCACGTCGTGGAAGTGGCCCGGTGCAGGTGGTTTCCCCCATGGATGATGAGACCATTGGCTGAGCGAGGCCCCTTCATTCCCAAGCATCCGAGCAACTGGCAAGAGACAGATTTGGGGCTGGCACATTGATCTATATCGTTCGAACTCAGTTTTGTTTTTGACAATGCTGTGTGTCCTTCCAATTAAGGCAACGTTTTGCTGATGAGAGGGATGGCAGGGCATTTGGGGGAATGCGGGATAGTTCTCTGTGTCCCTAAAATCAGCCCTATGCTATCATCTCTTTATCCATACAGTGTTTCTGATAGCCCCTATGTGTCATATGTGATTTTTTTTTTTTTTTTTTTTTTTTTTTTTTGTATTTTGTCCAGTTTGAGTACTCATTCCCTTCCGCTCACTCTGCCTTCGTATCTGGCCTAGATCTCTTAGGACAGAAGCACAGTTTTTTCCAGATTGTGCATAGCTTCCCAAATTCACGACAGCCATTCGCCTTTGATTTCCACACTGGAATCTTGCCTATGAAATGTGTCCAACTGTTCCTAGGTAATTCCTCAGTTTCAGACTAATTCCAATCATGTTGAAACAAAACAGACTTGTGAGACATAAGCTCAGTTTTTAGATTCTGACAACTGGCATTTTTTTCATCTTGTTCTAGAATTAGCAGTGATTTGAGGGAGGGATGGGGAAGAGTAGGCAGCTCTTGGCAGCTGGCATGTCGGGGGGCAGTGAATGAGGAGGAAGGCCAGGCCCATCGCTCTCTGCTCTCTGACCCTCAGCATCAGGGCTGGTGAGCCAGGCACACCCCCATTGACCTGCTACTCTCCTGTGCAGCCATTAGAGCACCTGTGAAGTGCCCTTCATGGTTCTGGAAACACTGGAGGTCAGCAACAAATGGTGATTTCTTCTTTTACAACAAATGACATCAGGCGTGAAAAGTGCTGTGTAAACTTCAAAGGTCTCGTTACTGTTAGTTACTTCTTTCTTGGGTGCCTAGAGTTTCACTCCCTAATTAGGGGCCACTCCCTTAGCCTTTTTGGAATAACATTCAATCACAAAGGTGGCCTTTGATCTCCCTGAATAGGTCACACCCAGGGTCTTAAATACAGTTATAATCTCCAACTAATCATAGTATAAATGCTGACAGCTTGCAGCCTAGACGGGATGAGTGTAAGTGGGTGTCCTGACCCACCACTTCAGTGTCTTCACTCCTGGATGAGCCAGATCAGTGTGAGAAAGAGCTCTGACTTTCCCCTTCTGGGAGTCTTCCTACGAAACCGGCCATTCTGGTCTAAGGAGCCATGCTGCCCTACCTAATCCCCAGGGGGAAGCACAGACAATAGGAGTCAGCACAGTATTCAAAAGCACGAGCCTTGGAATCAGACAGATGGGCTGATTCAAGTCCAAGATCAGCTATTCTACTATTGTGCGTAAGTGGCAAGCTCCTTCCTCACTGTATGTCCTGCTTCCTTCACTTATAAAAGGGAGGCCATACTGACTGCTCATTGAGTTGTGTGAGGTGGAAAGAGATAGTGTGTGTGATGCACTTGTCACAGTGTGTGATGCTAAAGGAATGTTCATTTTCTCTCCAGGCTTTCTGTTGATGCACTGATGTCGGCTTTTCCTTCCCATGCCAGGGAATTTCTCCCTCCCCAGTCCCAAACAGTGAGTATTTCCGCTTACATGGTTTCACAGCCTGCCTTAAAGGCCAAAAAGAAGAACATAATCTTCATACACTTATTCATTCATTCGTGATACAATAAGAAAGCGTCTATAATGGTCTAGCAAATGTAAAATGAGAAATCATCTCAGTTCAACTGTGTTCCCTCATGTTTGTCCATTTAATCCAGGTTCCTCTTTATGAGTTTCTGCTCTAGCTCAGAGAATTCTTTCTGCTGCACTTTGTTCTGGTTATAGATGTATCTTGTTGAGTTTCCAAAATGATTTAAAAAAACTCACAAAAACAAAGAAGAAAACCATTTCCATGTTATGATTTATTGTCAAAATGGTTATGGCGGTGAGTGGGGATTCACTCTAGTTTATGAATAATATATTTACACTATTGTGTCTCCCAGTGAATTTGTAAGATTGATGTTCAAAAGAGAGACTGTAAGTATGATGAATTGCTACCACATAACGGTAGTCAATCTTTATCAGCTTCCATTCGAAATGAGCTGGAATGGGAGCAGGGATGCTCTGAGAGGTTTCCAACTGGTGCTTTCTGCTATGTTCTTACAATTCCTTGGGAAAAAAGATACTGAGTGCCAGACCTGTTGTGATAACTTGGATGGGCACAGAAGAAGGGTGTGCTGGCGCTTATAATACAGGAGGGGAGGCAATATCTATGATTCAGTAAGAACCGGGGCTCTTGGAGTGGCTGAAGCATTGAAATGTCAGCACTAGAACATGTTTTGTCTTCAAATAGGCAGTGAATTTCATGGAGATTCAAACTGGTGTTAGAGAAATATACGTAGTTAGAGCCAGACAATGAATTTTTGTAGCTAGGAGTAGTACAGCTTTCTGGTTTCTTCACTCAGTTTATGTTTATTTAGTGCCTACTGTGACCTAAGTCTTGCTATAGGCGTTTGGATACATCAGAGAACAAAGGAGACGAGTCCTTGCCCTCTAGAAACGTACATACTAGTGGGCCTGAGACAGAAATAAATTGCTAAACCAACAAATACTCAGGAAGTTGGGTAATGAAAATGACTATGTTGAAAAATAAAGCAGGGTCATAGGGATGGAGAGAGAATTAGGGTGGATACGAGGAAGATTTGCCTTTTCATCTTAATCGATTAAGGATATTTGGAGACCAAAATAAAGGACGTGAAGGAGCAGGCCATGAACATAGCTGGTAAGAGCGTTGCAGGTAATAAAGGCTTCAGGTGGAAGTGGGCTTGGCAGGTGTGATATGGTTGGAATGGGGGAAGCATCAGAAATGGATGCAAAGTTGGACAGCAGTGCCTGTGTCTGCTGGGAGCGCCGGTGGAGAGTGAAGGGAAGGACAGCAGGAAGAGGCTGAGGCCATCCGTGCACCGAATGTGCCGTAGCACATGCTGAAGGCTTCCTATGTGCTGGGCTTTTGGGGATTCAGAGCAGTCTAGACTCTTATGTATCCCATAAAGGTCTGTCTCACTCCTACTCTGAGCTAAATAGCTCAGAAACGACATAAAAAAAAAAAAAAGCCACTACATACCCATTTTCTGTGGGTTTAGATCTGGGTCCCCCGGCCCCACCAGCCACACAACTCACGCCAGCCTTGTCTTCCGAGGACGGCCCCCTGCCCCCAAAGTGGTTATGCCTCTGAGCCTCCCTGCAGCTGACAGGATCTGCTCTCTGTCAGCTTTCCACCTGGCTCCAACTTTTTTTTTTTTTTAAGATGTTTTTATTTCAGAGAGAGAGAGAAAGAGAGCAAGTAAGCAAGGAGGGGGAGGGGCAGAGGGAGAGGGAGAGAGAGAATCTCAAACAGACTCCACTGAGCAATGGAGCCAGACACAGGGCTCGATCCCAGGACCCTGAGATCATGACCTGAGCTGAAACCAAAGTCAGACACTCGACTGCCTGAGCCACCCCAGCCCCGCCGCCCCCGGGTCCAAGTTTTATCTTCTTTCTTCAGTTTGGTTAGTTGGTCAAGAATTTTGTTACTAATGCCCTTCCTGTTCCACCACATCTTCAAATGCTTCTCCTAACCACTGTCTCCAGGGTCATCTCTTGTCCTCTCTCCTCCTGGCCAGGAGATGATCACAGGGCATGAGTATGAGAGACAGAATCTCTGCCCTCAAGAATCCTTTGGGGAGAGAACATCTGCCCACCCCATCGAGCCAGGCTGAGTTAGACTGAGATGCCTGCTCTGTTGGAGGAACAGATCAAGTGATGTATGAGTTTGCAGGAGGAGGAGAATTTCTTTCTGCCAAGGGAAGATAATGGAGGCTCACAAAAAAGGTGACCTTTGGCTTGGGCCTTGGAGGGTAAGTGCTATAGCAGCAGGTCGAAGGGGTGCGGGCTGGGAAAACGCATTCCATGCGGAAGAAGCCACATGTACAAGTGGATGTGTATCTAAGAGGGCATGGTGTGTTTCAGGAGCTCGAGCCGGCCTCCGTGGATGAAGGGAAGCAGTAGGCCATAAAACAACCAGGGAAAGTGGACTTTATCTCAAAGGCCATGAAGAGCCACTGAAAGATTTTTAACATGATAGGAGGGTGTATTGTA
Organism: Ursus americanus; assembly: GCF_024610735.1. Classification (NCBI taxonomy): domain Eukaryota; kingdom Metazoa; phylum Chordata; class Mammalia; order Carnivora; family Ursidae; genus Ursus; species Ursus americanus. Next base: position 75,514,063 of record NC_142133.1, read on the forward strand.
TTGGATCGGTTGGTCTTGAGGAGATTGTTCTTCCCAACACACTATGAATTGTTGGGCATGGTGTGTTTCAGGAGCTCGAGCCGGCCTCCGTGGATGAAGGGAAGCAGTAGGCCATAAAACAACCAGGGAAAGTGGACTTTATCTCAAAGGCCATGAAGAGCCACTGAAAGATTTTTAACATGATAGGAGGGTGTATTGTATTGGATCGGTTGGTCTTGAGGAGATTGTTCTTCCCAACACACTATGAATTGTTTGGTAATGATGAGCCTTGGGCTGTGCCCCATGGAGGGAACCAGGGGAAGTGAAAAACCCACAGATGTATCATTTCTCATCATTTAAAATGATGCAGACTGAACATCTCTGGGTGCTTGCTGTGTGCCAGGAACGTATCTAAGCCCTTTTTATAGAGATTATCTTGTTTAATAGGAGGCTATCAGCCATGTACAGTTATGATTTTCATATCACAAATAAGGGACATTTCCCAAATAAGGGAAGGATGAGGGAAGAGCTGGAATCATCAGCAGACCACAAGGGGCACAACTTTCTTACTAAATGAGGAGGAAAACGGAAGCCAAGCAAGGGGGAGTGCTCCATACGCAGTCACCCACCGTTCGCTGGGGAGCAGGGACTGGAGTCTGGGTTCCCAGGCTCCGGGATCTGAACTAATCTCCCACCTGGAATCACCGTGCCGCCCACAAACCCCCACCTTTCAGGGGTTCGCCACATCCTCTGTCAAGTTATTCACAGGTACAGGGCTCCTCCCCTCTGTGAGCTGGGAGGCCCACTCCCTCTTCCATGACTGCCGGGCCACCATTAGTGACGAGTTCATTTGGGTTAATCATACTCCCCTCCCCTTAGGATCTTTGAAAATTGGAAAAGGCCCACAGGGAACAGTATTTTAAGCCTGCACTCCCTTAGCATGCATGAGTTTGTCAAAGGTTTTCGCACCACACCCCCTCTGCGTCTTGGGAAGAAAATGCTGGGTTGTGTGAGTGCCAGGAACTGATGGGGTGAAGGGGCTCTGAGGACAGGATGTGTGTGCACGCCAGAGGACTTTTGGTTTTGGTTTCGTTTTAAATTTGGAGCTGGCACTAGCTTCCTTCTATTTTACACATTCTAATCTCTGCTCTTCCCCTTTTAGGACTCTATGCAGTGGCCAAACTCACCTGCATATCTAGCCCTGCACAGATATTTTAGCGATGATTTTCTGTAAGGACCTAAACACATGCCATCCTCTACTTTTGTGGTTTTCATTTTTTTTTTCTTTTTCTTTTTTGGTTTGCTTGCTTTTGAGCCTGCTATTTCCAGAAATCCTTCCTGAATCTACCCCAGTCAGCCCTGAGCACACCTTTATACTATGATTGCTTCCGTTTGGTACCAGGTGACGCATTTGCTGTCACTCCCTGCAGACCCTTTCCTCCTCATGTGCTGCTGAAGAAAGTGAAGTGAGGTGACAAAAAAACCTGGATGCTGGTTCCAGCTGCCCCACTCACTGACCTCTGACCAGTGCCAGGTTCCTCCTTGGTAAGGAAGGCTCACCGGCCAAGACATGGGAGGGTGTCTCGAATGTCCTTTCCAAATCTAAAAAGCGAGAGCCTATGGTTTCAATAGACAGCAGTCACCTTGGAGTGGGAGCGTGAGTTCACCATTTCTGGTGGAATCTTGCTCTACTGCCTAAATTAGGGGCACAAGACACCGTGGAAAGAAAGAACATTCAACACACAATGTTTCCCGTACACGTCTCAGCTCTGCCCTTAACTTTCTGCCTGGCTTTGGAAAAGTCTGTTTAACACCCTTAGCTTTAGGCTCCTCCTCTACAAATTAGTGGTAAGAATATCGACCTCATATACCTGTGGGGATGATTAAATGAGATAAAATATAAACAGGCAGCACATGTGCTAACTTAAAAAAAAAAAAGTTTGAGTTGCAGCCACACAAAGGAGACGCTCAGCCCTTGTTACAGCTGAGGTTTGAGCTGGTTGGAGTTGGGTTCCACACCACTGTACCCATCGGTCGACTCCCCACTGTCTGAAAGGAGGAGTTCTCTGCTGCAGAGACAGATTATCACACATTTTAACTCCAAGGTTGCTCCTGAGCTTGGAGAATCGATCATTAACTCAGTGTTTAGTAGACTGTCACTCATACTTAGGAATATTTAGCACAGAGACATGTATAGCTAAACATGCAGTTCCAAGATTAAAAAAAAAAAAATCAATGATTTCACAAGCCTATCTATAATCATTAAGAAGATGTTTTCAATAAACCATAATGAAATTTATTATTTCACCTATAAGACTAAATGGATTTGCAGATGAGTAAGGATCAGGTCAGTTCATCTCCTCCTGTGAAATTGCCCATTCAGATCTGCCCACTGCAATAGATTTTAGCAGTGATTTGCAGCAAATTAGCTCAAGTGATTTCACATTACAACCTTCGGCTAAAGACACTTTCCTAATGGGGCCTGCTTCTTGCTGGGTCTTCAAAGCCTTCTTTTGTTTTTGTTCTTGAATTTCAGAAGAGCTTAGGACAGTTTAGAGTAGTACAATAAAATGTAATAAAATTGATTAAGGAATGTAAAGAAAATGAGCTTCAAGGCCAGAAAATTAAACCTTGAGTATGCTCACAGGCAGGTAGAAAAGGCCGTGAAGAGCATGGTGGAAGGCGTAGTCATTCAGCTTACGCTAACCTGCGCTTATCCACGTGCAGTGTGCTAGAGACCAGAAGAGGAGTAAAACCTGGCACTGGGCTTTAAGCTGTTCCTAGTCCAGCCCACAGAACAGGAATTAGCGCTGTGCCTGAGTGGGGGTGGGGTGGGGTGCGATTTGAAGGGGGTGTGTCAGGAGGCGGGTCCATTTTCTGGGGCTGCTGGGACAGATCACCACTGTCTTAGTGACTTAAAACCACGCCGATTTATTATCCTGAAGGTCCGTAGGTCAGAAGTCCACAGCAACTCTCATGGGCTAAAAGCAAGGTGTTGGCAGGGGTGGGTTCTTTTCGGAGGCTCCAGAGAAGAATGCTTTTTTTTTGCCTTTTCCAGCTTCTAGAGACTATCCCCATTCCTTGGCTCATGGCCCCTTTCTCCATCTCCAGTCCTCTCCTGCATCTCTCCTTCACTTTTAACAACATGTTTGAATTTGCCAGGGCTGCAGCAACAAAGTACAAACCCACAAATCAGGTCGCTCAAGTTGCAGACATTTATTTACTGTTTTTTTTTTATAGTTCTGGAGGCTTGAAGTCCTCGCTCAAGGTGTTGGCAGGGTTGGTTCCTTCTGAAGGCGGTTCTGAGCTCTTGTCTAGCTTCTGGTTGTTTGGTGGCAATCTTCGGTGCTCATTGGCTTAGAGAAGCATCACTCTGACTTCTCACGTGACCTCTGACCTTCATCTCACATGGCACTCTCCCTGTGTATGCTTGTTCATGTTCAAATTTCCCCTTTTTATAAGGGCACAGGTCATATTGGATTAAGGGGCCACCATACTTCAGTATGACCTTATCTTCACTGACTATATCCGCAATCTCCCTAGTTCCAAGCAATGTCCTATTCTGAGGTACCTGGGTTAAGATTTTCACGTATGAATTCTGAGAGACACAGTTCAGCCTATGACAGGACCCTGGTGATTACAGAGGCCCATCCAGGTAATTCAGGTGTTTTTAATAATAATTTCCCCATCACAAGATCCTAATTCAGGTGTATCTGGAAGGTAACAGGGCACACTTTTGCAGGTTATGTGGACATCTTCGGGGCTCTGTTATTCTGTCTCCCACAGAAGGCTTCTGGGCTCAGGTAGTATTGGAAATCTAAAGGTTTCCCGGCGGTGGGGGGAGGGAGTTTGTCGGAAGGAGATTTTTGGTGGAGGACCCTGGAGAAGGAAGGAGCTGTGTCTCCAGGACGCTTTAGGAAACAGCCACTCATTCAGCAAACCACATAATCCTATAGAGTTGGAAGGCTTTATGCTCAGGCTTCTTTTCAATCTGTTAGACACGATCAACTGTTGTTTCCGTCTTAAGGCACTTTCTCCAGGTTTCTGTGACACCATGATCTATTTGCTTGCTTTCAGTCGCCAGCACGATTCCTTCCTGTCTATCCACTCCAGTGGTGGCAAATCACAGCTGCTGGCCAAAGTTGGCTTGCTGCCTCCTTTGTAAATAAAGGTTTCCTGGAACACAGCCGTGCCCACTTGTTTCTATACTCTCCGTGGCTGCTTTCAGGATACTGTGGCAGAGCTGCGTATGAGTAGCCACAAGTGGGGTGTGGTATAGCCTTCAGAGGTGAAAATAGCTATTGCCTGGCCTTTTATAGGAAAGGTTTCCTCGTCTCTGTTCTGTTCTCCTCCTCCCAGCTTTAGAGGGCTCCAGAATCCAATCTTTTATTCATCTTCGCTTTTCCATCCACATTCTCTAAGTGATCTTAGCCAATCTTCTGTCTTTAGCCACCACCTCCCTACTGACAGCACTCAAATGGAGATGACCAATTCTGACCCGTCACCTGCGAGTTCGGGGACAAATATCAAACAGCCTCACAACATCTTCACCTGAGTAATTAATTGGAATCCCAAAGTCAGTTTCCAGGAAAGAATTCTTGAATTTCGCCAAATACCCTGATCTGCTCCTCCCCTCATCAGTGACATCATTGTTCACTCGTTCAAGCCACAGACCTAAACAGAAAGCCTTGACTCTCTTCGTTCCTGCACCCCCACGTTCCATCCATCAGCAATCCAGCGAGCACTACTTTCTAAAATGTCCCTCGCATCTGAACCCTTCTCACTGCCTTACTGTGTCTGCAGCTGCCAGTGCCACGCACGCCAGCATCTGTCACCTGTGCTACTGTAATGGCACCTGCTCTTTTTGCTTCTACTCTGCCCACCCCCTCCTTCCAGTAAATTCACTAACCAGCAGCCTAGTAATCTATCTTAAACTAAATTTGATGTTTCTTCCTCTGCTATGGATTCCCATCTCACTTTTTAAAAAAATTAGATTTCTGAGCCACGCCTGACAAGACATCCGTGGGTCTGTGTGGGTTGCTCTCTGTCCGCCTCTTCTGCCAGCTCCCCCCGGCTCATCGCATCCCCACTTCCCTGCCCTCCTGGGGCTCGAACACACCAGCCACATCTTCGTCTCTGGAACTTTGTATCGTTGTTGTTCTCCCTGCGTGAACTCTTTGTTCCGTGTTTCCACATATCTGGCTCTTTCTTATCATGGTGACCACTATGTAACTGTCACCTCCTCAGAGAGTTCTACCCTGACCGTTCTCGCTAAATAGTCCTCCCTCTCCTATCTCACTCTTGTAAATTTTATTCATAGAACTTTTTGTTTTCTGAATTGATCATTTTATTGTTGCTTACCCTTACCACAAAACTCACCCTTCTCTCTCCCCTTTCCGCCACACTGGCATGCAAGCTACGTGATGGTGAGAGCCTGGTCTGGATTAGCAAAGACTTCATGGAAGAGGTGACCCAGGAGCCTCCCAGGTGATATTTCTTTATTTATGCACACAGGCATATGTGCATGAGTGTTTTTAAATTCTGATACTTTTTCTTCTTCATCTTGTTAAATAATTTCTTCATTTGGGGTTATATCACATATGTGTTTGCATATTTAATAAGTATATATTTTCAAATCATGTGTTACGGCCACAGATTATCATATTTTCTGAATATACCTGATTTTCTTAACTACTGCCCTAAAGTTGAATGCTTATTCTTCTGGCATCGTAAACTGGGATAACGTCTACTGCGTGCATGTTCAACACTTGTATTTTCCTGCGACCAGCTCTCATCTGTATTCACAGTAGGCCAGACTAATTGTGGAAATACAGAACATCTGTACCACATTGCACACAACTGACCAGTTTGTCCACGCCGTCAGGACCACTACGTGTATCAAATCTCAACCCCTGGCTGCCCAGGTCTCTATCCCAGGACCCTGTAGACCTTCCTCACAGCCTAGAACCAAAGCTCAATGCCTGACTTAGCAGAGTCCCTCCAGGACACTGTGACAGTGCAGTTCCACGTCACGCACTGCAGGAACAGTTTGGAATGTTTGTTTATAAATCCAATGCTACCATGGCCTTAAAGTTATATAAAAGTTATGCATATCACACATTTTGATATATACCGCAAACGTTATTTCTAGAAAATTTGTTTCAGCTGAGCATATGTAAGTCTTGAGTTTGGAAAGGTTATTTAATTATAACTTCACCAATACTGGGTATTTCCAGTCTTTCATTTTATAAATCTTATTGGGGACAATATATCTGGTTTTTGTTTTATTTGCATTAGTTTGATAATTGATAAACTGAGCCGCCTTTTATATGGTTATTGGTCATTTATACATATTCCTTTGTTTTTATTTGAGAGAGAGAGAAAGCACGAGTGGGGGGAGGAGTAGAGGGAGAGGGAGACGCAGACTCCCCACTGAGCAAGGAGCCCGATGCAGGGCTTAATCTGGGGCTCGATCCCAGGACACTGGGATCATGACCTGAGCTTAACCGACTGAGCCACCCAGGCACCTCATACATAATCCTTTTTAAGAGAGACTTTCTGCGTATGTGTTTTGCCCTCTTTTCTTTGAACTGCAGAAGTTTAAAACTTTCTTTCTCTTTTGAGTCAGATTTAAGGTATAATTATTTTAAGAGCTTTATTGATATATAATTCACATACCATGCAACTCACCATTTCGAGTGTGCAATTGAATGGATTTCAGTACATTCACAGATTTGTGCAATCACCACCACAAGCTAATTTGAGCACATTTTCATTGCTCCAAGAAGGAACTTTGTCCCTGTTAGCAGTCGTTCCTTATTACCTCCTCTACCCTTGTGAGCATTAATCTGCTTTCTGTCTCTATATTTTGTAGTAGTTTGTCAACTACGAATATTTCCTACCAGTAGAATCATACAATCTCTGATCTTTTGTGAATGACTACTTTAATTTAGCATAATGTTTTCAAGGTTTGTCCATGTCATAGCACGTATCAATACTTCATTCTTTTTTTATTGTGGAGTAATATTCCATTGTATGGATATACCACATTTTATCCATTTATCAGTGGATAGACATTTAGATTATTTCCACTTTGGGCTTATGTACATAACACTGCTATAAATATTCATTTACATGATCCAGCAATTCCATTTCTGAATACATACCCCAAAGAATTAAAAGCAGAGTCCTAAAGAGGTATTTGTATACGCAGGTTTACAGTGACATTATTCACAATAACCACAATGTGGGGGCAACGCAAGTGCCCATCGAGGGATGGGTGGATAAGCAAAATGTGGTATATATGTACAATGGAATATTCAGTCTTAAAAAGGAAAGAAATTCTGATATATGCTATGACATGAATAAACTTTTAGGACATTGTGCTAAGCAAAGTAAGTAAGTCACAAAAAGAAATACTGTATGATTCCACTTATATGAGATATTAAGAGTAGTCAGAATCATAGAGATACAAAGTAGAATGTGGTTGCCAGGGACTGGGAAGAAGGGGGAAATGGTATTATTTAATAGGCATAGAGTTCCAATTGTGTAAGATTAAAAAGAGTTCTTGGAGATGGATTATGGTGATGGTCACACAACATTATGAATGTAATTTAGACCCTGGAACAGGGCACTTAAAATGGTTAAGATGGTAAATTTTATATTATGTGTATTTTGCCCAATAAAAAATTAGAAAAAAATTCACGTGCAAGGTTTTACGTGTATGTATATTTCTAGTTCTCCCAGGTGTATAACCCAGGAGGGAAGTAGTGAATCATACGGAAACTCTGTATTTAAATTTTGAGAATTGAGCAACTGTTTTTCAAAGTATTGGCTATATCATTTCATGTTCCTGCCTGCAATATATGAAGGTTATAATTTCTCCACATCCTCGTCAAAACATGTTGTTCTCTCTCTCTCTTTTTCTTTTTTTAATGTAGACATCCTAGTGGGTATAAGTACTATCTCATTGGCTTGACCTGCATTTCTCCATGTCTAATGACGGTGATTATCTTTTTACTACATTACTAATACTTTTTATCTTATTAGCCATTTGTTTATCTTTGTAGAAATGTCTAATCATGTACCTTCTCCATTTCTTAATTTTTTTATCTTATTGTTACCTGTGCTCTTTATGTATTCAGGATACGGTCCAGTATCAGATTATTTGCAAATATTTTCTTTCATTCTGTGAGCATGTCTTCACTTTCTGAATGGTGTCATTTGCAGCACAAAAGTTTTTAATTTTGATGAAATCAATATTATATATTTTCTATAAACTGCCATCTGACAGGTATAATTTACATGCAGTAAAATTCACTTTTTTTTAGTGTAAACTTAAATTTTGATAAATATACATTATCATGGATCTACTACATAATCAAGATATAGAACCGTTCCATTACCCCAATAAATTCCCTTGGGCTACTTTTCTGCTACTAATTTTTTTTTTTTGCTTGTCCAAGAATATTATAAATGAAAGCATAGGCAATAAAATATCAGATGTGTTTCTGTTTAATGAATGGAATCCTATCAAGCAGTTCTTTATATTCAAACTTAAACCTTTTTTTTTTTTTTTTTTTTGTAAACCTCTGCTCCTGGTTTTCATTTCAAGATTCCCTGCTCATTTCATTTTAGGCATGACTCCTTTATACTACATATATAGCATATCAAAATTTTAGCATTCTAATTGGTATGCAGATTTTCTGGCTTTAAAGTTCCGAGTCAAGTTTGTAAAAAGGTGAGATAAAATTTAAGAATGAAGAAATTACAAATGGGTTAAGGTGGTAGTCTTCCAATTAAAAAAAAATAGGACAGTACTTTCTTCAAATGAAACTTTGCATAGAAGCTCAGTATGTAAACACATAAAATAAAAGCAGAGGTTCTCTTTTGATCCTGAAGAGACACCATGCCCATGCCCTAACCTCGTCTCTTCAGAGTGTAGTTTGAGTGTCAGTGGACTTGGTCATGAATTATCCTGAGTTGAGTGATCTACTAGGAGCAACTTTTAGATATTGGTCATTAGGATTAGTCTCAGGATGAAGAAGAGGGAGACATTTGAGAACTAGCCTAATTATAGAGTTCTGATCTCGGCCAGTGGCTTTCATCTCTGCTCTTCACTGCCCTGAGCTCCCAAGAGGACATGAGAATAGTCAGGGACAATGACGACTATCTACACCTCAGAAGGGCTTTTGGAAGTTGCTAAGAACAGTCCAAAATCCTTCCAGAAGATAAATAAAAACAAGACCAACAGTAGAATAGACCACTTTCCAAAGAGTTTGATGTAAATTCTCCAGCCCCATATGAAAAATTGGAGTAAAGAACATAAGATTCTTCCCAGCACTGAATTGTGTGTCTGTGGACAATTGTATCTACAGAGCTCTTCCATGGATAGATGCCTACTGACCAGCATTCAGCTTGTCTTGCCATTCCCCATTATCTGTCCTAGAGCCAAAAGAGAAGCATCTGAGTGGCCAGTGATGTGGGTTCCTAAAGTCAATTTGTCTTTAAATTTAATTCCAACCTTAACAAAATTTATAAACCCCAAACTCAGACTTTCCAATGTGCTATATTTATTAAAATATAATACATTTGCTTAATTTCAGGCCCCTTTTCTATGGCATGAGAGATCTTTGCAAAATTACAAAAAGGAGCTCTGTAGGTTTTGTGATGTGTATATCTGTTCTTTCAGTGATATTTCCCCATCATGTCTGCCTTTCCACAAGCGTTCCCTTTCTTCACTCCACTTGGGACTATCGAGCTGCTTGGCTCTTTTGATAACCACCACAGGGATGCACCCATTTATCCTTTGTACTTTTATGCATCCCCTTGGATTTGCACATGCCCATTGGGACCCAATAGGTATAAATAATGTGTGCCTGTCAATATAGGGCTGCTTCAATTTGTTTCTTTAATAAGGCTGCACATAATAATGCCTTTTGGGGAAGGAATTTGGAGACTTACTAAAAAATAGCACATGTTCTAAACTTCAAGTTAAATTCAATATGATTTTATCGAACTGGTTTGGATTTTGGTGTTTTTTTATTACCCTCACCCCACTAAGGCTTATCACCCTGGTGGTTTTATTTTGGTATAATTTTGTAGTTTTTCTAAACAAGCATGATTGGTTGTTCAGTTGATATGACTCTGGCTGTGTCTGTGGGTCAGGAGTCCAGGCACAGCTTAGCTGAATCCTCAGCTCAGGTTCTCACAAGGTTTCAACTGAAGTCTCAGCCAGCCTGTGGTCTCATCTGAAGGCTCAACTGGAGAAGAATCATTTTCCAAGTTCATTCAGGTTGTTGACAGAATTAATTTCCCTGTGGCTGTTGAGGGAAGGCCTAAGCTTCTTACAGGCTGGAGGTCGCCGTCTTCGATCTTTGGGGCCGTCCATGGTTCCTTGTCACTTGAACTTTCTCAACATGGCCGCTCACATCATTAAGCCAGCAAAGCTAGGCTCTCACCTCAAAGAGGACCCAGTCCTCTTTTTTTCTTCTAAAGATTTTCACCTGAGTCAAGCTGCCCCAGGATATACTCACTATTGATTAAGTCAGAATTAACCCATTTAGGATTTTGATTACATCTGCAAAATGCCTTCACCTTTGCCCTATTCTATTAGCTAGAAGCAAATCAGAGGTACCTCCCACACTCAGGGAAGGGATTTATACAGGGTGTGAACCCTAGGGGGTGGCGATCTTTGGGGAGCAGATACTACCTGTGTGAACAAAATTCCAATTGTAAGGAGCAAGAGAAGTATCTCAGGTTGTGACAGTTGTGATACAAGTCAAAGGAGTTTTGTGGTTTCGTAGAAATGAAGTTCTAAGAAAGCCAATGTCCAGTCTGGGAAAATTCCCAGACTGCTGAATTGAAAGAACCGGAAATGAGGAACTGAATTCTCAAAACTCACCAGTGGGGAAGATTAGAGTATATTCAGGCCATCAGCAAGGGCACAGTGCGCTAACCTCAGAAGTGCTCAAGCTCCAGCCACTGTTTTATGCTGCTCTTGAACCTCATTTTGTGGGCATATCAGTTGCTTTGAAAGGGTTCATCTTGTGAAAATGGATCAAGAACTGTCCTAGTCATTCAGACACATTCTGTCATTTCATGGTGTTTCTTTGAGGATAAAATGAGAGAATGTAGTACTTTGAAAACGGAAAAGCTCTGAAAAATGACAAAGGTGAACTTTTTCTGTTGCCATGCCATTAGTGGCTTTCTTGGACTCCTCTTGTGCTACTCCTGTCTTTTGCTCTAAACCTTCCCCTGTCTGATGTCCTACTCAATGCCTGTGTCTCAGAGGAAGGCTGTGTGGCATCTGTCACTATATCCCCACCCCTTAAGGGGTTGCTTACAGGATAGTGAGGGAGTGTATGCACTTGGGGCCCCATGGATTTGGGCCTACAATACCAGAGTGAGTGACCTCTATTGTAGGGAAACCCTAACGTCTCCACTTCAACCAGAAGTGTCAGAATGATGTTTGTTCAGAGGATTGACCCTGCAGGGATTAAAGACTATGAAATGGTAGCTAGGTGTTGTTTAATGATTCAAACGATGATATGAGGGCGCCCTGCTAGGGAAGCACGTAGGAGTTAACCAAAGGAAATAGGAGAAAGTTGATCAGAAAACCAGAGTTTGGGGACTCCTGAGTGGCTCAGTCAGTTAAGCTGCCTTTGGCCCAGGTCATAATCCCAGGGACCTGGGATTCAGTCCTGCATCAGGCTCCTTGCTCAGTGGGGAGCCTGCTGCTTCCTCTTCCTCTGCCTGCCGCTCCCCCTGCTTGTGTGTTCTCTCTCTTCCTCTCTGACAAATGAATAAATACAATCTTTAAAAAATAGAGGAAAACCAGTGTTAAATGGCTGGAGAGCCTACAGGGTGGCCAGTTATCAGTACCAGGGATATTTGGCATGGGTGCGGGAGTATGAGAGACTTTAAAAACCAACAACCCCGAAACAAACAAACCAAAAAACCAACAAGAGAAAACAGCCATGCTTTGAGTGCTCGCGATTAGGCATTGTTCCAAATGCTTCATACAAATTAATTCCTTGATTCCTCACAACTCTCTTATAAATTATATTTTATACCCATTTCATAGATGAAAACTCTGAGCCATAGCATGGTGACTAACTTGCCCAGGGCCACACAGGCACAAAGCAGCATGTCAGCTATTCCGTACTTGAACAATGAAGCATGCCTGCCCAGCCCACAGTCTTGCAGCCAAAATCTCCACGCCTCCCACCTCCTCCAGGAGTGCTGGCATCATCTGGCAGCAGAATGGACAGAGGTGGAGGCAAGCAGGTGACTGGTCTCCAGAAGACCCGTCAGTGGAGGGCCCCAGGGTGCTTACATTGAGGGGCCGAATGCCATCTCCGGGAGAACTGGAAAGATCAGTTTCAAAGGCCCCTTTCCCTGAGCTGGAGGCTCTGAATCAGGGAGACAAGTCACCAGGAGCAGCGAATGGGGATGTGCATCTAGGCTTACTTGATGCTGAGTTGTAGAATGTCTGTCTTAGGGTTGCTTCCCAGCGCCCTAAACGTAGGGGCAGGGCTGAGCCTGTGGGAACATTCCAGCTGAGTCCTGGAAGGTAGCACGCCAAGCAAGGCATGGCCGTGAACTTAACAAGCACTTACCTGTCCTGTGTTAGGACCAGTTTGGGTGTAAGGAATTCATAGAGGAGCAAGATCAGTCCTGCCGTGGGAAGGCTCCCCATTAAGTGACACTGCTTACTGTTTTGTCTACACATGGACCGGTGCCACACCTAATATTGCCTCTTTTTATCACTGGAGCAGAAACAATTGATATTAACATTTTCTGAGACAAACTTTTTCATGATAATTTCCATGGCAATTTTAATAAAACTGAAATGGAAATTCAGCTTATTAAAAACACATCCTTTTTTCGTTTCCTCATTTTCTAATTTAATTGGATCATTAATACGAGTCTAAGAATAGAAAAAATTAGATGAACAAGTTAAATCTCTTAAATGCCAATGAAATCGTATGAGGTGTTGCTTGTTTTGTCTCTCCCATCTTCGGTCTACGGGGAACTGACTCTGGCAGCTGAGGACATCTCTGGGGAACCATCTAGAACCAGAAGGAGCCAAGTTTCTACCCTGGTCAGAATTGAACACCAGTGGGTGTTGATCCTTTTTGAGGTAAATATTTTCACAGACCCTGCAATATGGATTTAGACTATTTTATCCTCCCATTATTTAAATATGCATGCACATAAAACTAGCTCTAAACTCCTTATGCTTTTAATTCATACCACTCTGAAGTCAAAACAAATTAACAAGCTAAAACCAAATACATTACAAAAGCAAAAATAATTTCAATTGTCAAGAGTAATTAATTTTGCTGAAACTAAATGCCACCTGCACGAGGGCCGTGTACCGACTATTCCCTTCATTTCAACGTGCCATTCCTACTCTGTTGGCCTGAAGACAATTTTTTCACCACTCTTTGTGCTGCTTCAGAACCCTCATGCCTGCGGTTCACAGTGATGCCATTTGGAGTTCACACGGCAGGAATTCATCATTTGCCTACTAAGTCTGCCTTTGTTCTTTTCTCATTAGCCTGGGACAATTAACATGGCACCATTTGACTGGTGAAAACTCATTTGTAAATATAATTACAAACTTGAACATTGGAACTGTGAGAAAGGATTTGGAAGTAAAGCAGTCATTCTGATCATTCAGAATAGGCTATTTTTAATTTTTTAATGTTTGTCAATGATGTTAAAAATTTAAAGGTCTCATAGGAAGCTTGGAGACCTCTGAGAATTTGTCCTTGGGCTTCTGTTTGTAAAAACAATCCTAAAATAACTAGGATAGCGAGCCATTTCTCCCCCTACATATTTTCAGTTTGACTTTGGAGGAAGCCAGCCCATACAATCTGGAGGCTGGACATCGGGCAGTCCTGTCAGTAGTTCAATCAGGATGACGGGGATGGACATGTTCCATGAAGTCTTGGCATCTGGGTAGTGAATAGAATCAAGGGAAACAAAACCTGAAGCAAAACTGCGTGTAAAGTCTAGTTTCTTATAATGGCCCTGTGCTTTCCTGGGCATTGGTCTTTTGGATGCAACGCAAAGGCCGATGTTCTCCTATAGGATATAAAGGATAACATCTGGCATTGTTTAAAAGTTCAAGATACTCATGTGAGTGACGGAGGATTCACACCGTAAGATCAGCCGTCTTGATCTATAATGGACTTTTATCAGGATGTGGGTAGAGATTAAGAAATAGTCACTGGGCAAACCTTCGCAACGCCTACATCAGCCACAGAAGGCCTGCCTGTTCACTGTGTCTCTGTCAGATCCGGATGTTGTCTGGTCTAGTCCACAAGGGCTCTGGCGTCCACACTGGACCCTGCCACTTCAGAGCTCATGACTCTGAGTAAGGTGTTTAACTTGGATAGGCATCAGGTTGCTGTGCTGTTAAATGGGAATGATAGTAGCATTGACTTTGTAAGGCCGCAGAGAGGAACTCAATGGAATAAAGCAGGGAGCTTGCTTGACACAGTACCTGTGGCAGAGCAAGTGCTCCATAAACCAAGCCATTATTATTTACATGAATACAGAATTTTATATTGTCATTTAGGAACAGGAAAGATGACTCTAGAACAATAGTCCTCCCATTTGCCTGCTGAGTGGCTATAAGAAGTGGTAATGCCTGGGTCCCACCCCCAGAGATTCTGATTTACTTGGTCCGTAGTGTAGTTGGGGTATTGGGATTTTTAAAAGTTCCCAGGTGGTTCTAGTACACAGTTGAGATTGACGATCCATCCCTGCTCCAGAAAAGCTCACAGCAGGTGTAGTCGGGCCCTATGAATACTAGAGTTTTGGATCCTAGCCCTGATCTGATAGCTAATAGGTGTCCTTGGCAAGTCACCTCCCCACCCAGTTTTCTATTTATGCAGAACAAAGGCCAGATTTCACATAAGCCTTATGGATTGCAAATACTATGCTCTTACAAACTCAAAGGTGAGGAAAAAGCAGTCTCCCAGGTTATATTTCTCTCTGAACTATTTCAAAAAAATCAAATCAGTGAAACAGATTTTACTCTTTTTAATTTTTTTCAATGAAAAGGTTTTAAACTGTTGACTTAGAGTAAAACAAACATAAAAAAGTGCATTCCTCCTTCTTACTTTTTTACTGGTAGGTATTTGGAGACACGAAACGCAGAATTTGAACTACGTAGCATCCAAAAGGTGGACGTGTGTAGTTCACTACACCTTCGCATCAGCTACTTTCCTTCTACCACTTACTTCAGAAAACCAAAGATTTGAGCACATCTTCTCCGGCATCCCCGGCTCCCAAGGTGCCCATGGTAGCAGGGCCTCTGTATACTTTATGGGCAGGAAGGTTTGGGACAGGGCAGTTAAAGGTAGCGTTGGACAGTAATCCCAGTGCCAGTCCTAAATTTGTGAAGGTTCATCCCGGTTTCTCGGATGTCCGTTTATAACCACATCTTGGTAGCTATGCTCTGGAAGAAGTACACTGAGGGAAGACGTCCGTGGACATTATGCGATCTGCAGGTAGCATAATTACGGCTTGCGTGGAACGACGTACGGTCTACAAAATGCTTTCATGTATACTACTTCTTAGCGTTCACAGTAAGACTGTGAATGCACACTGTTCTTTGAATTTTCCAGAAGAGAAAACATGCGTAGAGGGATGAGGTGATTCACTCGATGGTACCCATGTAGTAAGTGACGGAGCAAGGGCTCCATCTCTTGTGAGAAATTCGACCCATCTCCACTGCAGGAGGCTCACATCTGAAAACTGAGTCCCATAGGACCTGGGAGTCTCCTAATCCTTCAGTGTCTCCTCGAAGAATATTGGAATTTCCAAGATCCCTGCCTGCTTTCCTTTCTTTCCCAACCCTAACATCTTCCTCTTCCTCCTTTCTCCACTGTCTTGTATTCCTTCTTTGGTTTTCTTTTCTTTTTTCTTTTCTTTTTTCTTTTCTTTTCTTTTCTTTTTTCTTTTCTTTTTATCCCACTCTCTTTTTCCCTCTTTCTGTAACAAAACTGGTAACTTCACAAAAGGAGGGAGAACCTCTTTTTTTTCACTCCAGTGTATCTGTAATTATCCTGTAGCACCACCTGATTTTTCCTGAGGGAAAACTTTCCTTGTCTCTGTTGAGATGAGAGTTCTACTCCGGTCCCTGTGCTGCTTGACTGGAGTCCACCCTTCTGGGTTCATGCAGTCTTCTCCCACCGGTCCAGATCTCTAGCTGCCCCTGGACTGGTGGGAATGAAGAAATGACTCATAGCCTTGATCCACTTAGGTCCTTGTGCAGCCAGGCAGTGCCTGTTAGAACACTGACATTGATTGTCATTAGAACTTATGCTTCAGATTTTCATGTACTTTGCACAGTCTGCTTTGGACTACCAAGGAGGCTGCCCTTTTCTCTGGCTTCATCCTCCCATCCATTTAGATCCATTGAGGCACAGAACCTACAAAGGTAGGATACATTCTCTCTCTCCTTCAGGAGTTCTGGATCCTAATCAAGGAAGCTTTCATGACAAATGGAAAACACCCCAACTTCTTTTATGGACCAGTCCTAGAATCTGGGGTATTTTAACCCAGGTAATGAGTTTATTTTAAGACTGAGTATTTTTTTTTTTTTGCCAAGATGTTATGAAATTATGCTATCAATCTCAGCTTTTAGATTAAGAAAGTAATACTGTATTTTCTACAGAACTCTCAATTTCTTGCTAAAATTTCTTTTAGGGAACATGAGTTTCCAGAGAGTAAGATTGTGATAAAAATCATTTGAATCAGACCAGAATTTAATTCTGATATTTTTCAGAGATATTTTTTCAGAGGATTATTTTAGCTTCTGAATAATTTAAACTAATTTTTGGTTTGCTGTATTCAGTAAGGAAACCCAGTTGAGTTTAGATTTCATACTCTTTGTAGATCATGACTTTTTCATTTAAATCAGTGGATTATGTATTTTCAGATGTATTTCATAGAAAGTGCCTATCTTATATGGAAATGGAGAGTTACAATTTTATAATTTGAGCTCGATAATAATCAGACCTGGATTTGAAATCGTGTCCAGTTGTTCAGTTTTTGTATATTTTCTATATCATGTATGTAGCACTGCTACATAGCTTAAAGCTAGTCACTTCCTTTACCTGACCTGATTTTTCTCAACTGTAACAAACTGGATTTGAATTAATTAATGGCCAATGGACTTTTCAGGTCTAACTTTCTTTTCTATGTTAGCCTCAAATGGCCAATCTAAAAACTTCTTGCATAAAGCATGCAAAACACTATGATTTTGTGTAAATATCTTGTATATCTCTTAAGTTTTTGTGATGACTACAGAGGATCACAATATAAAGCTATTTCCCTGTAGGTAAATAATAGTTTCTATAATCTAGACAAGGTCATAGTTTTCCATTTTAATATTTTGTTTAATAATGACTTATTAAAATATATTATTTGATTAGCATGAATAAAATGTGATATGATATAAAACATAAAATAAAAAAATGATATATATTATATTTATGATCACGGGCCTCTGAGATTTTAGATCAATTAATTCCTTTTAAAGTTAAGTTGTATTTTTAGGGTAGACACAGGTCTTCTGAGATTGTAGATCAATTAATTCCTTTTAAAGTTGTATTTTTAGGGTAGACGCTTAATCGTTTCAATATATAAGGATGTTACACTTCTGAATATAAGCTGAAGAAACTCAAACATGATTCAAACCCATCCATATTTGAAAGCTGCTTCAGACATTGTTACTTTATTTCTACCCAGTTGCTCTGTGGTTCTTCAAAGCCTGTGATTGCGCTAAGTGGAGGGTGGCTCACTGGGAAATTCTTACTGTCCCTGGTCATCTCCCACCACGTGTTGTTTTGAATAGGAATGCCTGCCCTTCATTCGAGCAATCAGCCATGCCTTTATATATTCCTTGTGGTTTAGTGTTCAGGGGGTTAAAGGCCTGATCACTCAGGGAGAGCATACAGTCTTGTGAGTCATGGGGTTTCTCAGAACTCTAAATTCTCAAAAGCCCTTAATTTGAAGAGACAGTTCACTAATGCTTTAAACAAGTTCCCATGACCCTGCCATCTGCTTGCATTAAAACAAGGTGAATCACTCACTCGGCTTCTACTTTCTTCAAATGAAAGTGGACATGATTTCTGTGTCCATCACCCAGAAGACACATGATCTTGCTCATCCCTGCCTCTTCCTCCAGAGTCCACACCACCTTCAAGGAATGGCACAGGAAGAGGAGAGCACGCCAGTGTGTTACACCAAGTGGAAAGAGCCGTTCATACACTGTTGCTTGTCTCCTACTGCCAGTATTCGACCTATGGCAAGTGAACTCAGACTTCCCATGTTTATCCAAACATTCTTACCGGCAGGTGTGTAGATTTGGCTTATTATGAAGATAAATATTTTTGCTGAAAATATCTGGCAGGCCATTTTGTACTCCCAGAGCCTGGTATATCCAAGACTCAATGGTATTATTGTTAGTTGAATTATCTGTCTCTCCTGGGAGATTCTGATCTCTTTGAGGACAGATTTGTCATATTCATTTTTATTTCCCATAGTTCCTAGTATAGTTCCTGAGGTTGGCTGATTCACTGACTGGCTGATCTGGTTTGATGAGACTCAGTGAGGGATATTACTTAGTCCCATTTTTTTATAAGGGTGCCCAAGTGTTTTGACCAAGGACTCTAAACTTATAAATTGCCCCAATGGAATTATAACCCCAGATATCCTAGCATCTTGTTATTTATACTACATCATTTTTTATACTGTAAAATCCATAAAAGATACATGGGAGGAAATGAAATTGAAGCTGGGTCTTAAATTGGTAAGATTAATAGCCATTTCCCTCAGTATGGAGAGAGAGAGAAGATCCCAGATAGTAAAAACTGAGGGATGGGAGGAGAGGGCAGAAATTGGTATGGTATTGGTTCATGAGGGAGAGAATAATTCACTTTGCTTAACTGGAGTTAGAGCCTAAGTTGGGAGAGAATGGAAATTAAAATAAGCAGGTAGATTTGGAGGGTCTCGAATGGTACCTAGTGTGCCTAAAATTGGTGTAGGGCAAGTTTAAACCATCATCTTTTGGGGGCAGTCTTTTACATTTGGATTTCACTTGTTGACATTTAGAATGCTATTATAAATGCAATATATCTTCCTCATTTGAATTACATTATGAGGTGGGAATGCTAGATAGTTTTACCAGTCCGAGGGTGGAGTCTTAACGTGTCATCAAGTTGCACCATCCTGCTGAGTGCTTCTCCTTTACCTGCTTGTAGAAGAAACTAGAATCTCCTGGAACAGATAGTGTAGTTCTGAACGTTTTGCTCCCTGAAATTTTATGTACCCTTTTCAAGATATCCATAGCAGACAAAAGTCTACAGTAAGGGATAAACATTCAGAAAACACAGTATTATGTTTGCATTTACCTTCTAGTCCCAAAGCTAATTGTTGAACAAGGCTTTGTCCGTGATAACTCATCAGTACCCGTGGCTGGATTTTGTGATCTTTGTCCTTTGGGTGCCAAGTGGGGAATTCATGCTTATTTGATCAGTATACACAGAGGCTCTACTCAGTTATAGTGAAGCATCAGACATAATTCCTGCACTCAAGAAACTAACCATTTGTGAGAGGAGACATTTGGTTGATTGATTGATTTTATTTTTATTTATTTGAGAGAGAGAGCAGAGTGAGACAGAGAGAGCACAAGCTGGGGGGAGGAGAAGAGGGAGAGGGAGAAGCTGGCTCCTCGCTGAGCAGGAAGCCTGATGCGAGGCTCCATCTCAGGACCCCAGGCTCATCACCTGAGCTGAAGGCAGACGCTTAACCGACTGAGCCACCCAGGCGCCCCAAGGAGACAATATTTTCATGTAATTTCTGGTAAAAAGTACCAAGTTACTCAAAGCACTAGTCTTAGAACAGGCAATATGAGAGTTTGTTACTTTAGAGTTTTTGCTCAAATATGTGTGCTGTGTGTTTTAACATGTTTCTTTGAATTCGGAATTACACATAAATACACATACCCACACATACCGCACCACACAAATAAAATGTCTACCTTGACAATTAATACACACACATGCATATTAATAGCTGGGCTATATAAAGTCCCACCTTAAATAATAAAAGAAATTACTGAAATTCTTAGGGCCTTTATCAACTGGGCGGTATTAGAAATGTAATAAAAAAAATCCTTCTTTTAGGAATGTCAGAGGAAAAATAACCAGATACTTCTTCTGAATAGCTCCTAAACTACTAAAATGATTGAAATTGGCATTTGCTTGGCTTGACTTGAAATTGTTTGAGAGGAATAAGATATACTCAATTCTTGCTAATCATTAAGGTCAATAAGACATCCATCTTCTGCTTTACCTTCTCTCTTGGATGAATAGCTGACTGATAGCTGAGGGTTAGGTGAGGGAAGTATGTTGGCTCACATGTTTAGTACCAGTCAGTGTTACTGTAACTCAGCTATCATTAATTCAGCATTTAAAAAATATGTACTGAACTCAAGTCCAGGTATATGGAATGAGTGTTAGGAAATAACAATAAAAATTATGCATGGGGTCACCTGGGTGGCTCAGTCGGTTAATCAATTGCCTTTGACTCAGATCATGATCCCGGGGTCCTGGGATCGAGCCCTGCCTTGGGCTCCCTGCTCAGTGGGGAGCTTGCCTCTCCCTCTTCCTGTACCCCTCCTGCTGCTCGTGCTGTCTCTCTCTCTCTCTCAAATAAATAAATAAAATCTTAAAAAAATATATGCACAAAACAGGTTGTATGTTCTAAAAATGACCACTACAATATTTCCTGTCCCACATGCTTTTCCAGAACTTTCTCTCTCCCCTGTCAAGAGGTGGAGTGTATATATCCTCCCTCCTTGAACTTACACCTTTGTGACTTAATTAACTAATAGCAGACGACAGCTGTGATGGCTAAGACTAGGTCATAAAAGCAATGCAGGTTGTGGTTCTCTTAGGACATTTGCCTGGGAACATTGACCTGCCATTTAAGACGTCTGGGGCTGCCATCTTGTGAGGAAGCCCAAACCAGCTCATGTACAGAAAATACATGGAGAGGTACTAAGGATATGTGAAGAGAAGAGATCCCAGTCAGCCCTCAGCTGCCTTAGCCCTCCATTGTTGCAGTTCTAGCCACTATTTGCCTATGTCTGCGTGAGAAACTCCAAACCAGAACAGCTCATTTGAACAATTCCCAAATCCCTGACCCCCTGAAACTATGAGATATAAATGATTGTTGCTTTAGGCAATTTCAGGAGTTATATGTTATGCAATAATAAATATCCAGAAGCAGATAGAATAGATATCCAGAGCACATAGAATACTGCCCTTAGTAAGTTCTAATTTAGTGAAAAACATCAGTCTTAATAATTTACATGAATTACATAATAAATGACATAAATAATGACAATGTAAGGGAGATAGTTTTAAGTGCCACAAGGCAAAAGCAGTAAAGCTCTGTACAAACTCAAAGAAAGCTGAGATGGGGGTCCTTCTGAAGCTAACACCAAAAACCTCACAGAATTGCTGGTGGGTGACCTGGCCATAGAATTACAGAAGAAACGTGACACTTAGAGGTGGGATAGTTCCGGTTGGGAGGACCAACTCAACAGTAAATGTGAAACTACTTCGGTGTGTAATACCTTGTACATTTCTCACCTACAGTGACCAGCGCAAACCCCGTAGGACAAGATGAGCATTTCTATGGCAGCTTTTGTTATTTTGTCTTAAGGCAACATCAGCCCTATGTGTTCACATCCCATCTGGAATTCATATTTGCTTTTAATGATATGTATTATTTGAGAGCTTCGGAGACTTGTGACATCCCCTGTCTTCATCAAAACCATATTGTCAGAGCCCCTACTGTGTTCCTGTCCCTCTGGCAGACTTGAGAGAGAAGGGAAGAAGGAGTCAGTGTCCTTGTCCTGAAAGAGCTCATAGCCCGATCGTGGAGACAGATTAGAACCCTCACAGTGGTGGTGCAGGGAACCAGGCATTAGAAGAAAGGTGGGCTGAGACAATTGGTGGCAAGAGATGGGGAGCGAGCCGCCATGACCGAGAGCTTCCCGGAAAGCTCCACAGAGGGGAGAGGGGCAGTATTCTAAGGGAATCATTATGAGTTCAGTTCTGCCAGGCAGAAAGGGACAGAAAGAATTCCGGGCACAGGGGATGGGGGAAAAAAGGCTCCCAAACATAAAACGTGTTTTGGGGACTGCAGATAGTTCCGTATAACCCAGGGTGCAGTATTTAAGCGGGGAGCCTGAGAGATAAGGCTGGAGAAGGGGGCAGGAGCCAGCTTACTAAGGGGCCTACAGTCCGCATTAAGCTGAGGAGTTTGGACTCCATCCCAAAGGTGACGGGAGAATCTTTGAAAGGTCACGAGTTATTGAGTCTGCACATTCAAATTGTAATTATTTCTCACATAGCCGTTTTCTCTATGTATGGTTTCTGGGGCTGGGACGTACTTTTTGATGAAAAGCCATCTCACTTTTGCCTTCTTTTAAAATTCCATCATCCATTTCTCCAGTGGATACTATTCACCCTAATGATTGGACCTAATGTAGCCTGAAAGAAATGCCACCTTACAGGAATCAGAGGCAATCTATTCCAAAGTGTTTTCCACTCACTGGTCTTTCTAGAAATGTGGTTTCTCCTGCCATGAAGCTTGCATGATGCCATAAAGACTCTAATTTGTGGTAATTTATGGACTGTGGCTCTGTAAAATCCGTTCAATCTCTTAGAGATGGATTAATTACAATTTGAGGACTCCCACCCTCATACAAAAACCACATTATTGGCCTCTCCCCACTGTCAGGAAATCTGGTGGTAAATAATTCAAGATAAATACCATCCCACTGGGAAATTGCAAGTGCCTATGTTTCATGACCTGTGACATCCCCTGTGACATGTGATGCTGTGCCAGTGGGACCACGGGCTCGTTAATGAACCTTCGCATATTGGTTCAGGTTATCTGATCTGCCTGAAGCCTTGCCATTCGTCATCCTTGGCGATGAAGGACAAGTCCTCCAGAAAACCCATTCCCATATTCTTCCCTTATGGGACGCTCATGGTGCTCTAAATGCTTTATGATTTTTTTTTTCTATTCAGGTCTTTTAGAGTGCCAGGAAGAGGCTTTAAATTCAGTCAGTGTCCATGGAAGAGGTTTGATTTTTAGTTTAATTCAATTAAAAAAATACTTTCTGGGTAGCTAATAATTCTGGCTATTTCATGGCAAACCACATAGATGTGGCTCTGGGTCTCAAGGCATTTACAGTGTAGCCCTGTACTGTTGGGAAAAGAGCAATGTTAAAAATGACAGTATTTTAGGGTTGGCCAGTGCTTTCACGCATGACGTCCTTTGAGTGCTTTTGAATGTTTGTGTTATTTCGGCATTCCCGCTGGCTTGGGCGTCTTCTGTTCTGAGGGTAGGTAATTTGATTTTCCCAAATCTCTGTACCAAACTTTGTCCTGCTGCCCTTCTCTGGGGTGAATGCCTTCCATATATCTGGTTCTAAAGTAAGTAACTTATGGGGCACCTGGGTGGCTCAGTCGTTAAGCGTCTGCCTTCGGCTCAGGGCATGATCCTGGAGTTCTGGGATCGAGCCCCACATCGGGCTCCTCCGCTGGGAGCCTGCTTGTCCCTCTCCCACTCCCCCTGCTTGTGTTCCCTCTCTCGCTGGCTGTCTCTCTGTCAAATAAATAAATAAAATCTTTAAATAAATAAATAAATAAATAAATAAATAAATAAATAAAGTAACTTACATTTTTATGTAACTTAACGCTCACCGTAAATCCATGAGAGAAGTCCTAGGAACCTAATTTTACCAAGGACCAAGTTGAAGTTCAGAGAACCTCAGTAACTTGCCCCAGTTGCTAAGCAACTAATCATCCTGGGCAGCCCAACTTCAAAGGTGTTCTTCATTTACTGCTCTAAGTGAGTGGCCTTAGATACCCGCCTATGTAAAATAGTTTCTGGAAGTTTCCTCTGTTTAGGATTTTTTAGAACATGACAGAAGACCTGCTTGGTGCTTATGAAGTTTGAATTTAGTTATTTTAGTCTAATTAGTATGGAGGACAGATCTTAGCTGTGGTCATCTGTCCTTTGGGGAAATTGATGCAAGTTTCTGCTTGCACCAAAGTCCCATGCCCTGTGTTTAATCTGTCCTCACCCATCCAGGACTGGGATGCAACTTGTGCTCTGTGATTTCTCTTAAGAGACCTTTGTGTCCATAAAACAGACTTTATTAAAGCTTTGGGGGCAGTGATTGGGTTTTAATTTGTAGCAGTGCAAACTACATAAATATTAGGCAGGCCATAAAATTAAATATATAAATTTAATTATAGGAGGAATATAATAGCTAAAGTTCATCATAAACACAGAGAAGTGGAATAACATCAAAGTTGTCCTTCACCCTGTAGCATATATTTTATCCGTAATGCATCATATATGCAATTGCTGTCTTCCTGGCATCTCACCACTTGAAAGCCCTTCCCCTTGCTGCCTTTCCCAGAGCACCAGAGCCCAGCCATACATAGGCCCACCACACCTCTTCAAAAAGCTCCTTGAAGCTCAGTCCCCTCTTTCTTTCCTTTTTTTTTTTTTTTCAGTTTTCCATCTTCCCCAAATGGCTCATGAGTGTGGTCTGCAAAGTCAAGGGCAAGGGCCATTTTCCTCTTCATTCATCTTTTTGCAGCCTGGTAAACCTGCACATGCTTGGGAACTTTTGTCTCTTCGTCCTTCCCTGAAGGTCTTCACCATGTAAAGATATGAAGTTGGCCCTTTCTTTTCTTATTGTCCATACACTGACCTCCAAAATATTCAAGGGGGGAAGCTTCTACAATCATATCTGGTTTCACATATCTGTTTTTAAAAATTGTTCTTGTGGCTTATTCACATACCACACAGAGACACATGATCAGTTATGAAGTAATATTCTGCCATCAGTTTCCCAACAGTTCCTCACTGAGGAATGGAAGAAAATTCTAATTAATTCTTTCCCTTCATTTTTTTTTTATTGCCCAGTTCTACCGATTTTCTTGCATGTGCTCCATGTTGGTTCTATTCCGCATTGGTCTGTAGATACTTATTTCCACTTTTGGGGGGCCATTTAAGAAAATGTTGAGACTTTTTAGCTTAGTTGAGCCCCTGGCTAAGGTTTTGCGGTACAGAATATGGTTAGAAACAGGCTCTAGAGTTGGGCTGTCAAGCACCAAGTTGACTTTGTTAACATACTGACTGCACCATCTGACAGTCATGCAGTCTCCCTCAGCATAGTTTTCTTATCTGAAAAATGGGGAAACCAATGATAAAGTATTGTGAAGATTAAAAATGAAATCATTCTAGGAAGAGCATTTTAGCATGGTGCCTGACATGGAAGGCTCTCTACATATGCAGGTTGCTAATCACATTGTTATTTCTATCCAAAATGGACTATAAATGCTTGTCTCCAATTACCTATTACTAATAAAATTACTAAGAATGAAATCTCACCTTTGCAAAGTCTCAGAGCTCCCTGCTTCTTCTTCGAATGCTCTGCACTATGGTCTACTTATGTGTTCTGTGGCTGCAGGGGGCAAGGGGGTATACTTCTTGTAGGTGGAAATGAACTCTGGGCGGAAAAATGACGCTAAACCCTTCTTGTACAATAATATTTCAATCAGACCTCCTCTTCCAGCCTTTCCCTGCCTAGCCTCAGGCGCATCACTGCTTACTCATTTCTGCCTGACACTGTCTTGGCTACATGAGTTCATTTTCTCTCCGTTTTGTAGCGGAAGAACAACAACTGGAGAGGTTGAGTCACATGTGTGGTGTAGCCGTGTAACTACTAAATACCTCCCTTAGAGTTTGATTCAGAGAAGGGTCCACAACATGTTTGTTCACCGAGTGGGTCAGTCAGCAAATATTAGGTAGTGATTAAATTCATGCATGTTCAGAGAAATTTTAAGATGGTAGGTCTGCACCATTATTTAGCTGAAGGGTGAAGCTTGTCCTTTTGTTTTTGGTGAAATCTTTTCCATTTGTGAAGCACTGTCAAGCCCTTAGCAAGGAAATGTGAAAATGGGCTTACATCTTTGCGTGCCTTCCCTGCACCTTCTCATAACAGGTAACTCCAGGGATGGTTTTCTCCCTGAACAAACAAAACACACAGTGTGTATTGTATGCAGTCCAGCGAGAGAATGAGAAGATCACCCAGGGCTTCTGTCGCGGACCTGATGTAAAATCTGAAACAACTCTTACTGACTTCAGCTGGAAAATAGAATCTTCCTCCAAAAGGCCGAGGGCTGCTGCGGAGGCTAAGACAGGCTCTGAATTATGCCTCTTCAGAGGTTTGGCACTTCAAAGCAATTCAATTCGAGTCTCAGAGAGGGAGGGGACCTCTGAGGTCACCTGAGTGTGCCTCGCTGCAGGCACCCAGCTGCTCATAGGCCAGAGCAGCCCAACCATCTCAGGAGGCGGCCTGCTTGATTCGGGGGCTGGGATTCAAAACTCCCCGAATGTTTCCCAGTTTGGTCCCTTCTGGTCATCACTACCAACTAATCCTCTCTCCAGCTTAACGTTTCTTCTCCAGGCACCGGCCTCAACCTGACAGGTCCTATCCGCCCTCAAGTGTGGTTGCCGTACACTCTTTTTAACTACAAGTGTCACGTTAACTCTGCTCAGAAATCTTCCAAATGCTAGCATGGCATTCGAAGTGCTGCATGCTTTGCTTTGTCTACCTATCCTGTTTCATTTCCTTTCTCACATTTTCTATTACATTAGTATTAACAGTCCACTTTCTTGCACATTCTACGGAGGTTGAGATCTCTGTGTTTCTATGCCTGCTGCCTTTTGTTTGGGACACTCTGTGCTTCCTCCTGGTTGTTCGACATCGCCTCTTCCCAAACGCATGCCTGTCCCCCTTGGCTGGGCTAAGGGTCCTGTTTTTCCCCATGGAACAGCCTATGTTTACCTTTCCAAAGGAATCTCCTCCTTCAAAGAAATCAGCGTTGAAGGCTAGACACAGATTCTGGCTTAGCTTAAATACATTGTTTTAAATTCAAGTTAAAATCCTTTCAAGCTTCTGTCTTTACTAGATGCCCTGTGACCCGACATATCAGAACCCGTTAGTATAATGGTTTTACACATGCATTTTCAAGTCAGGCAAACTGGGTTCAAATGGTAATTCTGCCAATTACTAGTGTGTGTCCTTGAACAGGTTCCCAAATTATTGAAGTTTTTTTTCTTTCTTTAATATGCAGGTAGTTACCAATTAGGGTTTTGTTTTTTTTTTTAAGATTTATTTATTTTATTTTAGGGAGAGGGCTGGGGGAAAGCACAGAGGGAGAGAATCTCAAGCAGACTCCCCTGAGCGGGGAGCCCAATGTGGGGTTCGATCCCATGACCCTGAGATTATGACCTGAGCCAAAATGAAGAGTCGGGGCACTTAACTGACTGAGTCACCCAGGTGCCCTGCCGATTAGGGTTTTGATAAGAATTAAATAATATTATGCTTAAGTAAGAAGTATTTAGCCCAAGGAATGGTAAATATAAATTAATCAATAAATATTAGAAGTAATATATCACATTTAAGAAATACTTTTCAAACTTCTCAGTCACAGAGTCTCTGATTTCTGTTCTCTTAGAATGTTCTTTTTCTCTGGAATCTCAAGATGTATATGTAATGTAATGTAATAAAGGTCTCCTCTGGTGTTACAGAAATAGGGAGGGAGAGGCAAGAAGGTCCTTTGCTAGCCCACCTAAGGGTATTGTCCCAAGGTCTGGGTTAACAAATAAATGTACAGTGACTATGCCCAGAGGGTGTGAGTTGTCTCCTCCGCCCATCTGAGCACCGGGAGGGGGATGCCAAATTCTTCCTGGGTCAACCTGATTTGGAAATTCTTTTTTTTTCCCCCCAAAGATTTACTTATTTGTTTCAGGGAGAGAGTACACAGGCACACAAGTCGGGGAGGGGGAGGGGAAGAGGGAGAGAGAATCTCAAGCAGACTCCACCCTGAGCACAAGCCCAACACAAAACTTGATCTCATGACCTATGAGATCATGACCTGAGCTAAAACTAAGAGTCAGAAGCTCAACCAGCTGAGTCACCCAGATGCCCCCTGATTCAGGAATTATTGCACAACAAGACCTGAGGGGATCCCTGAACTTGGCACTTAAAATAGATAGTAAAGGACCAGGGTTAAGAAGACTTGACTTTCAGTGCGGAATAGGGAAAATGGAGTTGACAGAATCATTCATTACTGAAGCAGAGATGTAAGTAAAAATAAAAATAACATGCAAGCAAAAAAAAAAATGTACAGTGACTGACACATAACTGGTGCTCAGTGAATGTTTAGATCACCTTCTCCCTGACAGCAAAACTTGGTTCTTTGAGGTTGTTTCCTTTCTCGAAAAAAAAAAAAAAGATTTAAAATCAAATTGTGTTTAGCAGAATAATGGCTACCCCAAAGATGTCCATGTCCTAATCCTCAGAACCTGTGAATATGTTAGGTTACATAGCAAAGGGAAATTAAGGTAGCAGGTACAAGTAAGGTTGCTAATTAGCTGACTTTAAAATAGAGAGATTCTCCTGGCGTATCCAGGTGGACTCAATGTAATCACAAAGGTTCTTAAAAGTGGAAGAGGAGGCAGAAGAGGAAGGTCAGAGAAGGCAATGTGACCACTGAAGTGGGGTCAGAGAGATGCAGTGTTGCTGGTTTTGAAGGGGGAAGAAGGAGGCCATGATCCAAGGGATGTGAATGGCTCCCAAACACTTTAAAAGGCAACAACATGGATTCACCCCTAGAGCCTCCAGAAGGAACACAGTCCTACTGATACCTTGTTTATAGTTCAGTAAGACTGGTGTCCGACTTCTGGATGATGGAACTATCTGATAATCACTTTGTGTTGTTTTAAGCCACTAAGCTAGTGGTAACTTGCTACAGCAGCAATAGAAAATTAATATACAAATGAAGGAAAAAATTAATTTCTGATGGCCAGGAGTCTGGAGTTTTGGTCCTAGGGCATTGTATTCGTGGTTAAAACAAAATTGCCCGTAAGGGAGGGAACTGGATTTCTGGAGGAGCTCATGAAGTCTCAGGGCACATAAATCCTAACAGCTTATATGTTTCCCATCCTTTATCTTTATCTTATCAGCAGACTTCAAAGGAAGGCAGAGTGTCTTCAGTGGTCATGAAAATGCTCAGGGCCTGTCGTAGTGCTGTTCTGCCTGCTCGTGAGGGTCAATGATTTAGTGCTGGTGCAGGAGGGATGCTGTGCCAGGGGTCTGGGAGAGGCTTCACATTTCACATTTTCATCGGATAATGACAATAGTGACAGCCATTGCATGTTCAGTATATTTCAGGAACTGTGTGTTGGTTCTAGTCTTCAAGAAAAGAAAGAAAAAAAAAGCCATCTGAAGTAGGTATTATTATATCTATTTACAAAAATAGGAAACTGAAACACGGAGAAGCTCAGTGACTTACACTTACACGATGGTTCCTCTTCCAGGGTACAGGTCCTTGTCACCCAAGCCGGGGCTTTGTACACCATATGGTCCTAGCTCCCAAATAAGCTATGCCTCTGTTTCTCATTTTGGAATAAAGAAGCAGCTGACATTGTGCTAAAATTCGTATCGCACCTTTGTTTATGAAATCAGCCCCCCCCCCCCCACGAAACCAGTCCTGTCCCCGGAGCTATTTGATGGATTAGATATTCAACGCTCACTATTTCTAATAGATGTCAAACGTCAATCTGCTGCTTATGGGACTGAAGAGCTATTATTTCACTACAATATCATCATAGAAAATGTCATTGTATTTTCCCAGGCACAGTGCTGTGATACACAGTAACTTTGAAATCAGAGGCTATTAGGACATTTTCCCAGAACAAAATGTGTCCCAGAAGAAACAATGTGATGTGGCTTATCCTAGTGTGTTATTTTCTCCAGAGCACTTGTCTCCTCCCCCTGCAAGCTCACAATATTTTAAGCCTCACAAATAACACTTTCAAGAGGACTGCGAAATGAAAGGCCCACACAGTGGTGGAGAACTCTAGGGGGCATGTGTGTGTGTTTGCTTTCCTTAGGCGGATTCTGAAAAGGTACAGAATGTGGGAGGTGTTATGGTAGGTTTCATGAGGCCTGGGAAGCATGAAAGAATCCCTTCATCAGCCTTATTTTTGCAGAACTTCAAAGTGAGGCCAAGAAAGAATAGGCTTATGAGCAGTCAGGCTAGAAATTCACCATCTACTCTGTTTATTTCAATTGTGTTTCAAGTCCATTGATCAGGTGACCTTACTGCTGTACTGGGAACTGACAAGGGTAGTAAGCACAACAGCTTGTCAAAACTTTACTAAAGTAAATTGCCATCTGGGGTTTTGCCTTCCTTCTGAGGCCGTGCACCCTCATCTGGAAGGGAAGTTGGCAAATGAGGAACCGGCAAGTAACAGTTTCTTATCCTCTGTAATTGACCCATACATTTTATCCCCAAGAAACTGGAGGTGAGAAAATTCATGCATTTATTTTCTCATTCATACAAACCACTTTAATTAAATATAACCAGTGTACTCAAAACCCAAGTGCATTCCATTTCAGCAAGAATACTGTTGTTTTTTTCTTTAGACAGCTCCACTTTATACATCCTGTGGATGATATAGACACATTGGTAGCTGGTTTCTGTCCTTGAGAAACTTGTCATCTATCTGAGGAGAGGAGAGTTTCACATGTGGAAAACTCCAGAGCTATTTAAAGCACTTTCCACTGTGACCAACACAGTAAGGACCTGAAAATCATTTGGCTATAAGAGAATCTGCTAAGTTAATGGCATGAGCATTGCATGCCATAATGTTTCCAAGGGGGGTGCTGCCACTATGAGATGAAATTGCAGGGGAATGCTAGGCTGAACTGTAAAGAAATTGGTATGATTTAAAGGGGTAAGGGAGGAAAAGGTGTTCAGGATGACAAGCCTGCTACATGCCCTTCCACATGGGTTCCTGAGTAGGCTTGGAGGATGTTGAGGCTTTTCATGGAAAGAATGAGAAAGGGATTGGAAAGGCAGGTTAGGCAGGGTCTTGAATGTTCTCATAAACATTTGCACCTCATCCTACACATAAAAGTAGCTTTGATGAATCATCTTTTTTTTTTTTTTTTTAATCAGCGTAATGGCAGGTTCAAAGCATTGACTGAGGAGTGCTAGTCCTGGTGCACAGGATGTGCTGGGTGATGAGAGGTCAGGGAACATGATGTCCAGTCGGGAAGGTTGTTTTATCGGTCCAGCAGCAAGAACAGGGAGCGTGAGACCCCATGAGTGGGCCACTCGGTGCCAGATCCTATTTTATCCTCTTGCACTCCTGCCCAGACTGTCATTCTTCCTTTAAAGATGAAGAAACTCAAGCTTGGGCCGTAGGAGAATGTGCTTCAAGTCAAAAGACTACTATTTTTGTAGAACTTTTCTTGGCTCTAAATCTCCTGTTCTTTCTACTTCATCAGACTGCTGGGAGATCATGAGCCCCAAGTTACTGCATGTCCTGATTCAACCCCCACATCACAAGTGCCAATAACAGAGCTCACATCCTCCTCACAGACACACGAACACAGTCGAAGCAGCCACCTCCACTCTTCCCAAAAGGCTGGGAAAGGGAATCACAATATGGAGGGTAATGAATTCTCTCAGTAGGAAGAAGAGGATTCTTGTTTATTAATGAAGTTATCTCCTTAGTGAATTCCACAGCTGTCATCCCCATGGTCTAGGACACGTGGGAGACCTTTTCTCCTTTTCTGGTACTGTGGGGAAGATGTGCTTCATAGTGTTTCCCTTTGTTTTCCCCAAAATTTATTTATTTTAGAGAGAGAGAGAGCAGGGGGAGGGGCAGAAGGAGAGGGAGAGAGAGAGAGAGAGAATCCCAAGCAAACTCCCTATTGTGTGTAGAGTCCTACAGGGGTCTTGATCTTAAGACCCATGAGATTGTGACCTGAGCTGAAATCACAAGTTGGCTGCTTAACCAACGGAGCCACCCAGGCACCCCCACAGTATTTCCCTTTTGAAATTCTGAAAGGCAGGTTATAAATAAATTTCTTTCTTCTTTTTTTTAAATACCTTGATCTTATCTGTTCTCACATGTACATCAGAGCTATTCATGTCCTGTGTCCTGTATGCAACACTCTCCCAGCAATGACAGCCTTGTGCTGGAATGATCTGTTTTGTCTCTTTCGCCCACACCAGACTGAGAAGCCTGTGAGGGCAGGGATGGTTGCTCCTCTTTTGTTTGCTTTTAATCTGTTTCCCTGAGTTCTAGATCCTGATATAGCATCTTGATATACTTAACGCAGTTATAAGATAAGAACTCTGACTACATCTATGGTATAATAAACAGCTAGGCATTTCAAAGGTTTCCACAAGAAAAGCAAAATCAGTAGATTCCATTACAATGATTAAACAGTTGGACGTGTGGGTTTAATGTGGATGATTTTCTGTTGTGAAAGTTTAGTGTTTACTCACTGTATGAAATGAGCACCTACTAATAGGAAACCGATTTTTTTTTTGCTAAGATAATCTTAGACCCAGGTATTTTACTATATTCTTAGTTACCTTTGCAATGAACTTTTTTTTAATTTTAGCAAATTTACTATTTACTTACATATAATTATATTTATTATTATATGTGTCCTCTATGTTTTACCTGTGATATATATTTATATATAATATATATTTATAATATTTGTCATTATCGAATTCATTAAGTAATTCACTTTGGTTTTCTTCCATGCTGTTTTTAAAATTCCTGTTCAACCCATCATCACATTGCATAACAGAAACAGATGAGAAAACAAGCAGCTTGAGTTTTAGTTCCTCTCTACTACAAACTGATGTGGTGATATTGAACAAATCATTTCTCTTCCCTAAGCATCAAATTCCTCATTTGTAAAGTTGCTTTAAATAAGTGTTACAGTTTCACCAACTCTGAAATTTCTGGCCAAAGAAAGGTGTGGTGGTTGTGTCTGAGGGTCTGCATGTTGACCAGCAGTCTTGGAGATTGCCAGAAGGCATAAACCAGCCAGGTGGGTTTAACCTGATTGATGTCTTTCCTGGCCTAGAATCTCAGCTTGGCTGCCTGCTTGGCTTCTGCCCAAACTTCTTGGCAGCCCTTGTAATGCTTAAGCACCTGCCTGGGTGGGTAGATAGATCTTTATACACTCAGGTGGTCTTGGAGTAGTTAAATGTGCTGAAATTGAAGTTTCTTTTTCCCAGATTTTCACCAGTAGGAGCCTTTTTTGTTGTTTCCCCATGAATTTCTTTGTTTCTAAAGTTTTGCCAAGTGAACTTTGTTATTTATATAATGATTCACGTTCCTGTATTTGTGTTAACAAAAGGATATTAAATCATTAATCTGTGCTTCTGGAAAAACTATGATAACCAGTGTGACTCTCCAGTTAAAAGCAAATAAACTCTATTTGTTATTTCCTGGGATCTGTTTGGAGGTAGATGCCTGATTTTCAATTGGAGAAACTGTTACATAAAGATGAAGGAAGATCTGGAACAATATGGGTGAAAGAAGGATGCTGACCTTCTGTTCCTTTGTTGGAGAGGACTACAGGGGAATTGGAATTCTTGGGGCTAGCCAGACTGTGATTAGATCAGACGAGGTACATAGCAAAGTAATTACATATGTAGGTAAGCTTCTCCATAAAAATGCAGATTCAAATGAAACAGCAGAAAGAACCCAAGAAGGAGGTTTAGAGAAGTACAGAATAATCTGAAGAAAGTATATTTAACTTTAAGCAGCAACAATATATGGAGTGACCTAGGATGAGAGTCATAGGATAGAGTAATCCCAAGGTTTGAAGC
Organism: Ursus americanus; assembly: GCF_024610735.1. Taxonomy (NCBI): domain Eukaryota; kingdom Metazoa; phylum Chordata; class Mammalia; order Carnivora; family Ursidae; genus Ursus; species Ursus americanus. The sequence continues at coordinate 75,547,887 of NC_142133.1, forward strand.
AATATTTTGGTATAAATTTACTCTGATATCATGTTAATTCAGTGTGAGGTGAGGGAATTTTACCTGTGCAGTGTGTCTGGTTGGCTGGGGCCAGAGTGGGTACAGAAGCAGATTCTGAGTAAATTGATATGGGTTCTGTTGATCCTGAGGTCACATGAGGTCAGCTCTCAAGTCTTCAGGAGCCTGGTACATAGCTATTGAGCCCAAAATGAGCGTGGGTTAAATAGTACTGATTATGAGGTATTTCAAAAATAGTTGATTGAATGAATGAATAAATGAATGATCAACTCTATTTTTAACACCTATAAAATTACTCAGGAAAAGTCTAACCAGAGAATGGATGTGGGCTGGAGTGAAGTAGAGACAGACAAAAGGGAGTACAGCCAAATATGACGTTCTCCAGGACTGGTGTGGGGCAGGGGGGTGGAGGGGGACGTGGAGAAATACCACAGCACTGATGTGTAGACAGAATCCTGATATGTAGTGAACAAGAGGTAGAACTCAGACCTGGCTGCGGGTTTTGTTCCTAGTTTCCTATGAGACTCTAGGACTGTCTCACAATCCATGCAACAAAAGACCTTTGAGTCCTTAGACATTGTTAAATCATTTAACCCCACCCCAACACACCCTCGGTTTATGTATAAGGAAGCTGAGGCCCAAGGAAGGAAAGTGCTTAGCTCGAGTTCACACAGATACAGAGTCGGTTCTGGAACACTAGCCTTATGCTGGCTCACCCAGGAATGGACAAAGACCCCAGAAAAGCCCGGGGTATGTGGCAGTCTCAAAAATTTCCATACAGCTTGGCTAGACTGCCTTCTCCTGAAATACCCTCCAAATTGTACCATCAAATGATGTTCTTTTCCCTCTTGATGTTGTTAGCAATCTTCTGGTCACATTTGACAAGTGGAGCAGAACGCATAGGCTTTGCAAAGACCTTTCATTACCCAGATACAGGAAGGCCTCATTAATTTGAGTGCATCAGTGAAGCCCTATCGAAATAAGATATTTCAGTCAAAGTAAACACTGACCCAAGAATGAGGACGGGCTTCGTTAGTGTGAAGAAGCATGCATAACCATCTGTTGAACTATCACACTGATGTTCTCTCAAGTATTTTGTTAGGCTTGAATCCCTTGCTAAGTGATAAATTAGTCTCAATGCATTATTTAAATATAAATAAAATACTGGATTTTTTCAATTGTATGTAATCACTCGCTTTCAGCATTCTTACAGTGTTACCTAATTAAAGTTCTAGTAGGGCTATACCAAAAATCCAATTTGGTTGTATGTAGAAACATTTGTATTTCTGTGAAGAATTAGTACTCTTTATTATCTGCCTTCTGTTTTCCAATCTAATATTCCATGAACTTTATGTTGGAAAAATTCAACTTTAGACAATGTAGCAATCTTTAATGTCATTCCTAAAGTTCTGTTTACAAATTCCCCAATTAACAAGTTCAAACCATTTTGAGAAAAATTATTAAATTTCAGTTGGTATGCAAAAGAAAAGGGCAGACATGAGGTTTGTCTGTTGAAATTCTTCTGCATCTTGGCATTATTCTAATAGAAGAGGTTGGCGAACTTTTTCTTTTTTTTTTTAAACCATGATGACTCCTTTTTTTTTTTTTTTTTTTAAGATTTTATTTATTTATTTGACAGAGAGAGAGACAGCCAGCGAGAGAGGGAACACAAGCAGGGGGAGTGGGAGAGGAAGAAGCAGGCTCCCAGCGGAAGAGCCTGACGTGGGGCCCGATCCCAGAACTCCGGGATCACGACCTGAGCCGAAGGCAGACGCTTAACGACTGAGCCACCCAGGCGCCCCGCGAACTTTTTCTTTAAGGGGTCAGAATAAATACTTAGGTTTTGCATGTTGCATATGATCTCTGTCTCATATCTTTTTCTTCTTTATCCTACCCCCATAACTCTTTAAAAATGAAAAGGCATTCTTAGCTTATGGGCTGTACAAAAGCAGGCATGGGCCAGGTTTGGTTCATGGGCCATAGTTTGCCCATCACCCTGTATGAGTCTTTGAATGGCATGCCTGTAGGTTTGGTATCAGATATATTTTGTCTTAATACACAAGTCCGTTAACTTATCTCCTGGTGGTACATCAATCTGGAGTTAGACGAGGTCCCAGGCATTGGTGCTTACCTGATTGAGAAGTCATAGATGTAGACATAGGATTTGCTATAAACCATAGACACTACCATATAAACAGAGTTTTGCAAAAAAATTCAGAAGATTCAAAGAACTTCTAGATCTTTTCATAAGTCTTAGGTTAAATAAAATATGTTCTAGATATATGAGGGTTTTTTTTTTTCTTTCTTCCCCCAGGAATTTGGCAATCATTTCTACATGCTGATACAAATATCTTCTAAGAGAATTTTATATCACGTGACCAACATGCTTGGCATGTAAACATTTACAAAGTCTGGCTAATGCTCCTTTCATGGTATATTTGCCAATTTGTTTATTCATCTTGCTGTATTTAGATATTTAGCTAATTGAGATTTTTTTCTATTATAAATAATATGGTGAACATCTTGGTGCATAAAATGTTTTTCTTTTGTGGGTGCACTTATTTTATTTCATAAGTGGAACAGAACAACTGAATCAAAGAAAGAAAGCTTTTTAAGGGTTTTGTTTCTAATTAACAGTGCTAAAGCAATACTTTTTTTGGGGGGTGTCATCAGAAGAAATCTCCAGAGGGAACATTATTTGAGGTGCTTACCCCAAATATCATTTTTTATTTTATTGCTCTATAAAGGGTCTGAAGAATATAAATCCTAATTACCTTGTATTTTGAGTACCAAGAATCCTGATTTACTAAATGCTTAGCTTTGCCTCTGTGAGTAGTTGGTTGTGAGATCTTTGGGGTTTGATATTACTCTGGTAGAAATTAATTAAATTTCTGGCAGAAATTAATTTGGTAGAAATTACCTTGCTAGAATTTTTATTAACCCATGCATTCACTCAGCAAATACCATATAGTACTTATTTTGTGCAGTCATGTTCTGGGCTCTGAGACTACATCGTTATTATCATCACCACCTCATCATTAATGGCAATAATAAAAATAATAGTAAATATATAGTGCATATTATGCATCAGCCAGTTTTAAATATATATATACGTGAACTTCTGCTGTATGAGGTAAACAGTTTTAGCATCCTATTTTATAGATGGGGAAACAGAAAATAAAATAACTTCATTACTAAGCCTAAATCATCTAGCTAGTAAGTATGAAAGCTGTTATTTAAACTCAGGCAATCAAAATAGATAGTTTCTGGTCTCATGAATATCCCATGTTGGAATACTGAGAATATTCCATAAGAGGTGAAAATTTTCATATTTCAGTGTTCTAAGTTGTCTATAGAGATGAAATTTTGTTTGTAGGAGAGACAAATGGGATGAGAAAGAAGTGGTACTGGATCATAAGATTTTTTTTTTTCCTTTAGAGAGAGAGAGAGAGAGAGGAGGGGGAGAGGCAGATGGAGAGGGAAAGATAACTTTTTAAAAAATTTTTTAAAATTTAAATTCAATTAATTAACATATAATGTATTCTTAGTTGCAGAGGTAGAGTTCGGGGATTCATCAGTCTTATATAATACCCAGTGCCCTCCTTACACCTATCACCCAGGTACCCCTCCACCCTCCTCCCCTCCAGAAACCCCCAGTCTGTTTTCTGTGGTTAAAAGTCTCTTACGGTTTGTCTCCCTCTCTGATTTCATCTTGCTTTATTTTTTCCTCCCTTCCCCTATGATCCTGTTTTGTTTCTTAAATTCCACATATGAGTGAGATCATATGATAATAGCCTTTCTCTGATTGAGAGGGAGAAAGAATCTTTAGCAGGCTTCACACCTAGCTCAGAGGCTGATGCAGGGCTTAATCCCACAGCTCTGAGATCATGACCTGGGCCAAAATCAAGAGTTGGACTGTCAGCCGACTGAACCACCCAGGCGCCCCGGATCATGAGCTTTTGTATATATGTCTGTTCATGGGTTTAAATCCAAGTGACAGCCCCACCCCCCACAACACACACAGAGGCATTAACCCTTCCTTGAACAGACTAATTTAGACCACGTTAGCAGAAGACCCTGTGTTCCAGACTCAAGTAACATCAAACTTTTTTTTCCAAAGCATTCACCGAAGTTTTTGTTTCCCTGCATGCCTTTCCCTGAAGGTTATTTTCTGTGTTGTTCCCAAGCCTCCCCTGCCTTTGGCTCCACCTATTTTCGTTCCTATCCTCAGGGCCTTGCATATATTCCCAGGTCTTGGTTTGCCTCAACAAGTTTGAAGGGTGTGAATCTTCAAGTGAGGAGCACTTTTGAGGATTCCTGCTAACCTCTGTTAAAGAAACATTCTCCTTATCAAGAGAAAAATCTGTTCCCTGCCTGCAGGTCATTCTCAGCTCTCAGATACACTTACGCAACTGTGGCTGGGCCTAGTCTGCTCTAGAAATTCATACAGAGCAGAAGCATGCATTTTAGAGTCACACAGACCTCTCACGGTTAACCCTTACTAACTGTGTGACTTAGACAAGGTATTTAATCCCTGGTTTCCTTATCTGAAAACCGGCGTTATAATCTCCACATTGAGGAATGGTAGAATAATTAATAATACTTTTTAAGTAGTAAATGCTCAATAACTAGTAGTATTTTTCTCTTCTTCTCAGATTGGGAAAAAAATGCATGTTTAGTGATTAGTTGGTAAAGAGAACGTGATAGGACCACTGAGAATTTAACCCACCAGGATGTATGTACTAAAATAGATGACAGAATCATCAGAATTATTTACAGGCTGACATGACAAAGGGCACTTAATGAAAAATCCACATCATACTACCATCATACTTTGTGATGAAGGGCTGACAGCTTGCCCTCTCTCTCCACTACTATTCGACATTGTATTAAAAGTCTTAGCCACAGGAGTCAAGCAAGAAAGAGAAATAAAAGTATCCATCCAGGAAAAAAAAGAAGTAAACATCTGTATTGATAGATGACATGGTTTTGTATATAGAAAGTCCTAAATAGCCCCCCATAAGACTATTCAAATTAATAAACAAATTCAGAAAAATTAGAGAATTATATGATCAACATACACAAATAAGTTTTATTTCTGTTCACTGTCAATGAATAATCTGAAAAGGAAATTATGAAAACAATTCCATTTAGAATAGCATCAAAGCAGTAAGAAATTTTGGAAAATATTTAACCAAGGAAGTGCAAGATTTGTATGCTGGAAATTACAAAACATTGCTGGAAAAAAATAAAGAACCTAAGTAAGTCATTAAGAAGGCTATACTCTCCTTAATAATTGACAGATTAAATGTAATCCTGGTCAAACTCCCGAATGCCTTTTGTGCACGTTCAGAAAAAATGATCCTAAAATTTTTATGGAATCATAAGGGACATTAAAACAATCCTAAAGAAGAACACATTTGTAGGACTCACAATTCCACGCTTCAAAACTCACTCAAACTTACTTACAAAAGCTACAGAAATCAGGAGTGTGGTACTGGCATAAGGATAGGCTTGTAGATAATGGTAGTTGAGAGTCCAGAAATAAGCCCTCATCTATGGTCAACTTATTTTCAAAAGGGTGCTAAGAGAATTTAATGTGGAGCGGCGCCTGGGTGGCACAGCGGTTAAGCATCTGCCTTCAGCTCAGGGCGTGATCCTGGAGTTCTGAGATCGAGCCCCACATCAGGCTCCTCTGCTATGAGCCTGCTTCTTCCTCTCCCACTCCCCCTGCTTGTGATCCCTCCCTCGCTGGCTATCTCTCTCTCTGTCGAATAAATAAAATCTTAAAAAAAAAAAAAAGAATTTAATGTGGAAAAATGGTCTCTCCAACAAATGGTGCTGGATCATCTAGATATCCACACACAAAGGAATTAAATTAAATTTTTACCACATACTATATACAAAAATGAATGGAAAATGGATCAAAAGGTCTAAATTTAAGAGCTAAAACTATACAAGTCTTAGAAGAAAGCATAGGAGTAAATCTCTATGACTTTGGATTTGACAATGAATTCTTTACATAAAACATCAAAAGCACCAGCAAAAAAAGGGGGAAAATCATAAATTGGATTTCTCCAAAATTAATATTTTTGCACACTAAAAGATACTATGAAGAAAAAGAATGTACAACCCATAGAATGGGAGAATACATATGTAATTCATATATTTGTTAAGAGTCAAATATCCAGGGGCTCCTGGGTGGCTCAATCATTAAGTGTCTGCCTTCGGCTCAGGGCATGATCCTGGAGTTCTGGGATCGAGCCCCGCATCAGGCTCCTCCGTTGAGAGCCTGCTTCTTCCTCTCCCACTCCCCCTGCTTGTGTTCCCTCTCTTGCTGGCTGTCTCTCTCTCTGTCAAATAAATAAATAAACTCTTTTAAAAAGAAAAAAAGAGTCAAATATCCAGAATGTATTACTAATTAAAGATATTAACAATAGGGATAGGTACAGAATATATTGATAATATAAAACTATACTATTTTCACAATTTTTTTTGTAAACATAAAACTGAAATAAGGTTTATTAAAAACCTAATTCTATTTGTATTTCATTAATAATGCCAGATCCAAAAAAATATAGGTTGTTATATGCAGGTTTTGCTCCAAATTAGCATCTCAGCAATCTTCCTGAAACACAGCTCCAAATCATTCCTTCAAGTCCTCCTAATCTCTCAATGGCTTTTCACTGCCTGCAGGATCAAGTCCAGGCCTCTTGGCCAGACATTCAAGACCCTGCACAACACTGAACAAAATTAAAATGAATTTCATATTTTTTGCCACTTCCCTTGTGTAATTATGGTCCAGCAAACTTGAAATATTCATTATTCCTAGAAGATGCTTTCCTGACTCTATGCCTTTGTGCATCTTCTATCTTACTCTTGGCATGTTCTTTCTGTATTTCTGCCTGGCGATTATTCCATTCTTTAAAGGCTCTCTTTAAAAGCAATTACTCTTGGCTTCTGACATCATGTTCCAACAAAACAAATCGCTCCCTTTTTCACTACTCCATGGTATTTTGTGCTCCTTCTAACAGAATTCGCCTTATTCCATCTTTTTTTTTTTAATTTTTAATTTTATTTATGTGACAGAGAGACAGCCAGCGAGAGAGGGAACACAGCAGGGAGTGGGAGAGGAAGAAGCAGGCTCCCAGCGGAGGAGCCCGATGTGGGGCTCGATCCCTGAACGCCGGGATCACACCCTGAGCCGCCTGCACTACCCAGGCGCCCCTGCCTTATTCCATCTTGAACTTACTTGGAGGTGTGTGGTCAGTTCCTTCCTCTTTTGTTCACCTGCTCAAGAGCAGGGCTGAGACTTTATCACATTTAACTCTTCCCAAACCTGGCACAATAGTCTTTCCTCCATGAATACTTATCGAGTGAATAAAATAGATAAGTTGAATATGAAACTTTAGCCCCAGAGTTGCACACTTAGATTCTAATCCTAGCTAGTGTCTATGTGATCTTGGAAAAGTCTTTATCTATGCTGGTTCTAAATTACCTCATCTAAATGATAGAAAATGTGGTGAATAGTTTTCAAGTTAGGTTTAATAGAGTCAGAGAAGTTCACTGAAGTCCTTCTGGCTCAATTTCAGGGGGCAGGGGGCAAAATGCAGTTTTAGGCTTCCTCTTCTGTTTCAACCAGCAAACTCATGTTTCATCTATCCATATCAGAATATCAAAGAAGCTTTATTTAAAGAAAATATCCTATACATTGAAAAAAATAAACCATGAGATTAGCTAATCTGTGAAGCTCCTTTCACGTCTCACTGAGTTTTTGACATCAACATATATACAGGTTAAAAGACATATTTAAATACTATTCCATTGTAAGTGAAACAGACCTAAAGCTTATTCAAATTCAGAAATGAAGGGCAGACAAATGCCATTTGTTAAACAATTAGTATATATATATATTTTTAAAGATTTTATTTATTTATTTGATGGAGAGAGAGACAGCCAGTGAGAGAGGGAACACAGGCAGGGGGAGTGGGAGAGGAAGAAGCAGGCTTCCAGCGGAGGAGCCCGATGTGGGGCTTGATCCCAGGACCCTGGGATCAGGCCCTGAGCTGAAGGCAGACACTTAACAACTGAGCCACCCAGGTGCCCCATCAATTAGTATATGTTTTAAGCACCTTATAAGTCCCAGTTAAATGTAAGAAATTTTACTGAGCTCATCTGTAATTTCAAAATCCATAGCACAGATAAAAATATTTCCCACTTTACATATGACAAAGCAGATAGGGTAAGAATGTCTCATGTCAAGCAGCCAAGACAAGGGGGAAGCTTGATAGAAAGCAGGTAAGATCAGCCTAAAACCTTGTGTTCTTTCCCCAGGATGATACTTAATAAAAATGGATTCTGGGAATTAAAATGCACAGGCATACGCCTAAAACAATGGAGTGGTTTTTGGAAACTCCACCCTTCTCCCCATCTGTAGGATGTATTGGTTATTTGGAGAGTAGTGGTAATTCAGCCTCATTACAATTTTCCATCAGAAGTTCAGCTCAGACCAATGAATGGAATGATTACAAAGCCTAGTCCTCTGCTATGAAACCCGCACATGCTGAACCACGAGTAATTTTCACTGAGCTGGCTTGCCTATATTGGAATTGTATTCACTGCCCAGAAGACATGCAGTGAGGCTTTAGCTAAAGTGCCCAGCAGGAAATAAAAGCCCATACCAGTCATGGAGAGAGGGAAGTGGCACAGGCTTGAAGGGAAGTCCCATATTTAAGTACTGATGTAGGGCGGGTGATGGCTATGCTGAAATTAAGGGAAATTTGGATCCAAAGTAGCAGATTTAGGCAGGTAGTAAAGCAGAGTTTTGTGGGTTTTAGCGTGAGACTGTTTAAAGAATGCCGTGTTAGTACTGGCCCCAAACAGAGTTCCTTGAGCAGCATCCCTGAAGAAGAGTCTCTAAGGGACTCAGGCATCATTTAGTGCTGATGCGTCCAATGGTTTTGATTGTATTTTACCTTGAGGAGGCAAATTCCCTGGACATTCCCTCTACCGTTCTTTTTCCACTTGAAAAAGAACTCAGTTATCAAAATGAAGTCAAAATAAAAGCAAATCTTAGGAAGGATTGTTATATATGTGCTTTAACAGTAGGATACAGGTGACTCACATGATCCACACGGGGCAGGGCCTGGGCCTGCTCTGCCCAGTGCTGCGTTCCAGGGCCTGGCCCCAAACAAGTGCTGGGCGAAACATTATGTGATTGAATGAAGCTCAGTGAAAATAGTGGTTTAAAATCCAGTCATTAGACAAAGTGAAGGCCAAATTATTCTTTAAAGATATATATATTTGTTTATTTGAGAGAGAGAGGGCATGCGAGCAGGAAGGGGCAGAGGGAAAGGGAGAAAGAACCTGAAGTAGAATCCACACTGAGTGTAGAGCCCCGCGTGGGGCTCGATCCCACAACCACGAGATCATGAACTGAGCCAAAACCAAGAGTCAGATGCTTAACCAGCTGAGACACCCAAGCGCCCCCAAATTATTCTTGATTTCAGTGTATATCACCAAACCTTATAGAGTTGATCAAATAACGCAAAACAAACTGACAATAATAGAGGACAATTAATAACAATTTTTAATTAAAAGGCAAGAATAGTTATAATTGAAAGCACAACAAATTCATAATGGTATTGATACTCTATATATGACAAAGTGTCCTTCCCCACACACCCCCCCTTTGTAGGAACCTCAAATATTGGTAGGCACATTTGGGCTGCAAGAGCTGTCCAACTTTGCCAGGCAGGGTGGCCAGATTTCTTGGTAGAATACTCAGTATAGAATCCTCATGAAACTCTACAAGACATTACTTTTGATTGGGAAATAGATTTTTACTCACTTAATTTTTTTTACTCACTTAATAGATTATTTGTAATTTACTTATTTTTAAGTAAAATGAATGGCCATATATGTATGGCCTTAATTACCCATAAAAGGGCTTATGTGTTGAGATTGGATCACAGAACTTGGGAACTTGGGCAGGATCCTCTCAGCTACTGGTGGGCTCAGAACCAAAATGTGAGAATGGCCATGTTAGTGTAATAGTTTCAGGGGCTGCCTTAGGGGAGCAAAGACCCAGTGCGAAGCTACAAGAGAAGATTTGGGTCTCAGCCAAATTCTTCTATTTCTAAAACCTATTCAGTTAAGACTCTTTTTCATATGGTACAATTTCTTGTGGGGGCCCTATTTATAAAAGAGTAAGCCAGGTTTTATGGCTCTGATTTCTGAAAAAAAGAATGTTTCCTGGTAAGAATTTATTCTCTTAAGAAATGAGAAGACACATCAGAGCGTGCTTGGACAGTAGGTGATAGGATCCTCCCCTTTCAATCATATCAATGCTTTTTTTTTTTTTTTTTTTAAGCTGAGGAACCAAATTCAGGTTAGCCGAGGGGGCAGAACACACAGCTGAGGTTGGCACAAACAGGTGATCCCCAATGTGTGCTAGAGGGACCCTGAATGACACTTTACTTGAGGGCCAGGTTGAAGACAGGTGCATGCAATGCCCAGGACAATGTCTGCAGAGAACTGGAGGGATGAAGGATTTCCACTGAACCAGTATCCAAGGACCAAGGGTTAGCCAGGGGCTGTGCTAAGCTGAGTACCACTTAGCTGGATAAGATCTAGGCCCTGACTTTGAGGAACTCACAATCTGCATTCCCTGTCCCTCCAATGACCATGAGTAGAGAAAATGCAGGAAAAGTGCTCCCCAGGCACTTCCATTGTGACTCTCTTATTTTTCACTGTGAACTCTCTGAAGGAAAGGACTGAATTTTCTCCTTATAAATGACACATAATTGGTACCCAGTGAATAAATAAAAGAATAAAGATTAGAATTTGAAAGGAATTTGGGTATTTATATGCTGTCTTAAAATAGAGTATTTGCTGTTTTGTTTCTTTTAGTTATTTTTTCCTGTCATCTGATGAACAGTGATTTCAAGGAGATGAGCATATAGTTGTACTCTAGAATTGAATATTTCAAATATGTTGATTCTATGCCATGTGAAAAGTAATTGTGCTCTAAGTATAAGCCTCAGATATGTTTCCCTCATCAGGAACCATGAGGAAATTGAGGGTTAGGAAATTTAGGTGAATTTCATAAATCATATGAGATTTGCTAGGTCAGGACTAGAAAGCCATCCTCCTCCTGCTCAGCCACTGCCTGTTCTACAAGGAATATGGCTCATGTTCCTGCTAAGAGATTAGATCATAGCTAGGCTTTAAGATGAGGTTCTATATTCCAGATGCATGTTTCAAAAACCCTGCAATCTGCTGAAAAATTATTACCTAGGATTTGGGATGTGGAGAGTGCTAGGATTCAGTTTTATCAATGCACACCCTTAGCATGATTTCTTCACATTGTTTTCCAAATGATATTGAAAAATACATTCATGATCTTCAAGACAATACCAATGTAGGTATTTAAAGATTTTTATTTATTCATTTGAGAGAGAGAAAAAGTGGGAGAGAGAACGAGCTGGGAGAGGGGCAGAAGGAGGGGGGAAACAGGCTCCCTGCTGAGCAGGGAGCTTGATGTGGGGCTCGATCCCAGGACCCTCTCAATCTCAGGACCCTCTCGATCTCAGAACCCTGGGATCATGACCTGAGCTGAAGGCAGACACTTAACTGACTCAGCCACCCAGGCACCCCAATACCAATGTAGATAAAGAAAGGAATTCCCTAGTATATTAATATCTAGATTATGTCCAGTCCATAAATACAGCTGTTCAGTTTACTATTAATATGTATTTGTGGGGAAATATACTCTAATATATGAAGTATTGACTTAAAGTAAGCTTTAGAAATAAGATCTAAGCATATCAATTGGTTTGACAAACATTATGTGAAAATTGTCTTGGAAAGATTAGTATCCCTGAGGTGTTTTGTTTTTTTCCTTTGATCTTGTTCTAGGGATTTGATTAAATTTAATATTAATTCTCATTATTTTCTTTAAATTCTTTAGAATTTTCTAGAAACACAGTCATGTCATTTGTGAATATCTATTGCTACATTTTTCTTTTCCTTTTAAATTCTTATAGATTACCCTTCTCTTTCTTGATTTATTGTACTGGCTATTCTATGTTGAACAGAAATTGTTACAGAAGTTATGATTATCTCTTTACCAATCTCTGGAAAAATGCATTCAATGTTTCACCAGTAAGTCTAATGTTTGCTGTATTATTTTTTTAGATCCCCTTTATCAGAAAAAGGATACTCCTAATTTACTAAGGATTTTTATCATTATGGGCATTAGATTTTATTGAATGCATTTCTGTAGCAACTGGGTAATCATATAATTTTGTCTTTTGTTCATATAGTATGCTACATTGATTTTCTGATTTTAAACTAATCTTTCATCTTTATTAAAATGAGCTCTGGTACATTGTTATTGTTGTATGATCCAGTAGGAGCTTGTTTGCTTAATATGTAGTGTGGAAGTTTTGCATCTATAATTATAGAAGAATTTAGGCAATAATTTTCTGTTTTTGTAAGGTCTTAGGCTTTAATCAAGGTTATACAAAGTTCATAAATAATTGTGAATGAATCGTTTTCTTTTCAACTCTCTGGAAGATTCTGTGAAAGCTTTTAATAATACCTTTATTAAATACTTGGTAAAATTCGTCAATGAATGTACTTAGATTTGGAGATTGTGTGTGTGTGTGTGTGTGTGTGTGTGTGTGTGTGTGTCCTTTGCATATATGTGTCCATTTTCAAATTCTCTTTTGAATTTTTGGGTATGTCGTCTGTACATTACATAAAACTGAATTTTAGTTTTTTCTGAATTAAAATCTTGAAATTTTAAAAGTAAATGTAGCCATTTATATTTATTATGATCACTGATATGCTGAAAATTACATTGCCATTTTATTACTATTATATGTGATTATCTTATCTGCCCTTTCACCTTTCATTATACTTACTGGACTAGTCATACGTTCTTTGTTTCTATTTTTACATCAAGTAATTTGTGAGATGTAATCTATTCTTCATTGATTTCCCTTGAATTCTTTGTTTTTCTTGTTTTAATTGTTGCTTTATTTTTGTATTATGTTCAGTTAGCCACTGTATAGTACATCATTTGGTTTTGATGCAGTGTTCAATGATTCATCGGTTGCGTATAATACCCAGTGCTCATCACTACGTGTGCCCGATTTCCCTTGAATTCTTAACAGGAGGTTTCAGTTTAGAATTTTACATAAATCTTGTGAGTTAACCACTATCTCTAAGCAACGTATAGGACGATGGTGAAGAGCAGGGACTCTGGTGACTGTCTTGAATTTGAATTGCAAGTCCAACACTTGTGAGCTGTAGGACCTTGGGCAAGTTAACCCAGGATCTCTGTGCCCTCATTTTCTCTTCTATAAAACTTGGAGGATCAGATGCTCATCTCGGATGGTTGCTCTTAGAATTAAATGAGTTCCAGTTGCTTAGAGCATCAGCAAATACTACATAATGCTCGCTATTACAAGCCGCCTTCCAAATATTACTGGTATTTTAGAGGTATACTTAATAGTTCCAAATTATAATCTTTTATTAGGAGCTATTTCTTGAAAGTCATATAAAATTACGTAATAATTACTTCTGAATTTACTGATGTAATTTTGCTTTCTGACTTGTAGGAAATGATAGGTATAGGGATGATATAATAACTTTTCTAGGTTTAGAATTTCAGATTGAAAACAATTTGTTTTTCTCAGAAATTTGAAATATTACTGCATTGTCTTTCAGGATGCATTTTGTAAATGAAAAATCTGATGTCAGTATGATACTCTTTATTTTCTACATAGATTGTACTTTTTTTCCAGATACTTTTGGGATTAAATTTTTTTGAAACTTACCCTTAGATTTTAAGAAGTCACACTAGTATGTATCTAACTGTGATTATATTTTTATTATTCCCCCTTGGCACCACTTAGAACTTTTCAATCTGATCACTTGACTCTTTTGGCAGTTCATTTAATTTTTCCCTGCTGGTCGTTCCTTCTCCTTTTAGCTGACTATTTAAATTCCTGGATTTTTCTTTCATGTCATTTTGTTTCTCTCATCATTTATCTTGGTCCTGATTGGGGAATACTTCCGTTCAGTTATATAATTCAGAAATTCAGTATCTAGACATGACTACTTGATTAATTAGTGGATATTTTTATACTTTAAGATGCAAGATTCAATTTTTAATTTCCAAGAAGAATTATTTTCTACTTGTTATATTTGCTCTGATACTTTTGTTGTTAGTGGGTTTTTCCCTTCCAGTCCTGTCTATGGATGTAAGCATCTAGTTTGGTCACTTGTCTTGAGTTGGATATCCAGCACTTACAGATGGGTAGAGTGTCAGTGGGTGGATACGGGACAAGCAGGAATAGAGAAGTCAGGTGGGTAATGGGGGTGGTCATAATGTATCCTTAGACAGGGAAAATACCTACTGACCCAAGGGCAGGGGCTCTCTAGGAGGAGCTCTTTCTCTCCCACTCCTGTTTCCATTTCTCTGTCTCTCTCCTTTCTCCTCCCTCCCTTTCCCATCCACTTGATTCCTCTTTGTTCCTTTATACCCTTCCTCATTGAGCTACCACCTGAGAGTCATGACAGCTATTTGGATGGGGTGACCACTGGGGCGGCAGGGGATTATAGCACGCTGCATCCTCTTAAATGCCTTATATTTTCTCTTTCTCTCTCTTAAAGATTTTGTTTATTTATTTGACAGAGAGATAGAGCCAGAGAGTACAAGCAGGGGGAATGGCAGAGGGAGAGGGAGAAGCAGGCTTCCCGCTGAGTAGGGATCCAGACGTGAAGCTCCATTCCAGGACCCTTGGATCAAGACCTGAGCCGAAGGCAGACGCTTAACCAACTGAGCCATCAGGCGCCCCTTTTTTTCTCTTGAAAAACCTGTATTAGATCTTTTCTGTCTTCTAGATAATACCTTTTATGTGGCATTGAATATTATCATTTTGTTAAGTGTTGTTTATGTGCCAAGTAGTTTAAATACATTTTCTCATTTAAATTTTATAACATTCCAGTAAAGCAATTTTATCTCTGTTTTAAACTGAAAAAGATCTTGAGAAGAGAGGAATTAAGGAAGGTGCCAAAGATGATACAATTTAAGAAAGTAGATCCAAGGGGCGCCTGGGTGGCACAGCGGTTAAGCGTCTGCCTTCGGCTCAGGGCGTGATCCTGGCGTTACGGGATCGAGCCCCACATCAGGCTCCTCCGCTATGAGCCTGCTTCTTCCTCTCCCACTCCCTCTGCTTGTGTTCTCCCTCTCGCTGGCTGTCTCTATCTCTGTCAGATAAATAAATAAAATCTTTAAAAAAAAAAAAAAAAAAAAAAAAGTAGATCCAAGATTTGAACCTAGGTCTGTCTGATTCCAAAAAAAGATCCCCCCCCCATAATAATTATTCCACCCCATATTTGTCTTGCACATTTAGGAAACAAATATCATTGCGTGTATGCTATAGGTCGGGCGCTGTGTTAGAGGCTAGGTATATATGGGTAGACCAAATAGACCTGGTGGTCTTGGTCCTAATGAACTTGCAGCCTCATGGAAGGACACGAAAAGAGATTTTTAAATTTAGAGAAAGGTAAATTGTAATCATTGCAGTGAAGCAAAAGTTCAGGGTGTAGAGTTAGCTTAAAGGGGGGATTTATTTATTGTAGTATAGCCAGAGGACGCTTGCCATAGAAGTGCCAATGTTTGAGGAGGCACAGATGAAAGAGAACATAGGGTAACATATAGGCGACATTAAAATGGCTTCCTTCTACACTGTTTCTTCTGCACTAACCACCATTGCTCTCTCCATACTCCTATCCTGGCTACCCTCGGTATGGTTCAGCTTGCATCCTATTGCTTACTTAAAGACCATGCTAAGGTCGCATCTTCAATGAAAACCCGTTCCATATTCCCCCAGTTAGAATTATTTACTCAGCTCTGTATTTTAAAACTAGCATGTTCTCCTGTTTGAGTATTTATCGCAGCCTATTTTATTTTAAAGTTAATTGTATGTCTCTTTCTTTCATGAGATTTTAAGTTGTTAAAAACTAGAAGCTTATTTACTTTTGTATCTGTTGGACTCTGTTGCAAAGCTTAGCACATAATGGGCTTTTAAAGGTTATCACAATGGTCTTGAGGAAGTAAAGTATTTCATATTTTGCAGTTTGGGGGCAGAATTGTAGGAATGGACAAGAAGTACCCTAAGTGGCAAAAAAAAAAAAAAAAAAAAAGGAAGGAAGGAAGCAAGCAAGCAAAGGTCATGGGGTGTTCATATACAGCTGATCTTCACCAGTGGTTCTCAAACTTGAGTGTACCTCAGAATCACACTGTGGTCTTATTAAAACACAGATTGCTGGAGTTCATCTCCTTAGGTCTGATTTAGTAGGTCTGTGGATGGGGGAGGAGGGGTGTCAATTTGCATTTCTAGCAAGTTCCCAGGTGACACTAATGGTCCTGGTCCTACAACCACCATTTTGAAACCACTGCTTGAGGAGATCTTCTGTCCAGAGGGTCCACCCATTCTGACTGGCCACATTCTTTTCTTTCAGAACTTATGGAGCTATTTGTAGGACTTTACATAGAGCTGTAAAGAGCGTAGTTGAAGGAGCAGAAGCAGAAGTGATTTGAAATCCTGACCCTCTCATTATTCACTGGTTTTGGACTAAACTTCCTGAGCTTCAAAATCCTCTTCTTTTAGGAACGGGATCAGTCCACCTACCTAGTGGTACATGATGAGTTTCTTGGAAAATGTAAGCTAAATGCACACCACAACGCATGGGATATTATAGGTTCTGAGTAAGCTGTGGCATCTCTCAATGAAATCGGAACCAAGGCAACACTTCTCAGGAAATCTCAGCTGCTTCTATGCACATCTCATCTTCTCTGTGTTCTCTATAGTTTTCTCAGCTTCTATCCCATAGAAGTTTGAATTTTTGCTTTATTCTGAGATTTATGCCCTTTTCTTCCTTTCTTTCCTCCCTCCCTCCCTTTATGCCTTCCTTCTTTCCATTCCTTCCTTTTTGTCTTTCTCTCTTTCTTTTAAAACTTTACCTCACACTTCTCATTGGAGTCTCAGTATTCTTTAGGATCATTACTGGTGAATGCTAATCAAATTTAAGTAATTAGATAATAATTAGAAATCCTCAAATGGGTTGTCAGAGAATAACCATATCTCCCAATTTCCTTAAGTCGCTGGTGATTAAGTTGTAGGTGTTTTGAGTAGGTTTGAAATTTTAGGTCATTAAAAGGCTGACTGAGAAGGATTATAATAGCTGCCTATTCCTTTCTATATTTCTCAAACTTGTCTTCATTTTATTTTCTGATTTAAAAGCTGATGAGTTTATCTGATGCTCCAAGGGGTATATCTCAAAGGATTTTTAGGTTACAAGTAGATGCTTATTCTTTTCAATTCTGTGTGATTATTGCGTAAGTGAACATGGTGTGCATATTAGAGAGGATATTTTCTAGAGAAAAATTAAAATTAGTTTCATGAGTGCCCTTGTCTCATAGAATATTAAATCTGAAAGGATTTTTACATGTTGCTTTCTCTAATCCCTGACTTATTTACATTGGGAAATAAAAGCTTAGATAGAAATTATATAAATTACACAAAGTCATATAAATTTAGCTTCTACTGTGTTTGGTTTATTAACCAGGGCTCTTTGCAAATGATAGAAACACAACTTCAATAGGCCTAAGCCAAGAAGTGTTTCTGTTGGCTCAAGGACCTCAAGGAAGGATTGAGCAATAGATACATGAAGGGTGGAGATGGAGCTCAGGATCAGGGCTACCCCTGCTGCTAGAATTCTGTCCCTGGCCCTCGTTCCTGCCTCTTTCAGTGTACCCTCTTGTTCTCCATGGTCATCAGCTGCTTTGAAGTGTTAGCATGTTATGATTATGGGCTACTCGATGCTCGAGATCCAATGTTTGGGAGAAAAGCTGAAGTCAAGTGCTAACTCTTGAATCATTCAACTGGGGCTAGTGTAGGGTCATGTAAGCACAACTGCTTCCAATGGATTCAAGAGAGGGAGGGACGTTCCCAGAAGAACTATGCTGTCCCTGGGAGAAAGGAGGAGGCATTGGGCACAGAAAACAATAGATGATCTTTCTGGTTAGTGATAAGCTTTGCTAAATGTGGTTTCCTTAGTTGGTACCAGATGGCAGTGATTAAAAGCTTACATTCCTTTAATTACTCTGTGAATTCTTGTGATTGTTAAACTCTATAGAGTTATTTGTACATTATTATTACTTAGCTTGGGCTGTGAGGGTAATAGAATTCAGTGTTCTTTCACTTTAGCAAGGCCTCAGAAAATTCTATTCTTTAACATTAAAACCAAATAACACTAGAACTAGCATTGTGCAATGGGGGATACACACATACATCTATATATCTGTACAAAATGATATTAATAGAACCTTTTAGAGGTAACTTTCTATATGTTATCCCATAAGGTCTTTATAAGCCTTATCTTTTATTTCTCTTTGAGGATTTTAAAATATAGTTAGATAGATTCTTTTAATTAAAGAATCTAGAAAGGCAATGAAATATTTATTATGAAAATAAGTGCCCAAATTACCATAGAAATTAAATTGTTCAACTATTGTCTATATGTGTGCAGTCATGTACAGATATAGAAGTATAAACAGATACAGCTATATGCCTGCAGTGTGGAATTACCAATTCCAGCTCTGTAGAGCACTTATAAAAAAACTAGTATTGACTAGCATTCAGGGATTGGTAACTCTTGTGGTCTTGGTGTTTTTGTTTCCCTGCTTGCTTGCTTGCTTGCTTGGTTTGGCTGCTTATGTATCATCTTTTTATGTGTTTTAGATACCTTCTGGTCTATATCAAACCCTCCCTTTTCTTCATAGCTCATGTAATTATTGTAGAGAATGCAAAGCTTTTCTTCAGATGCATGAAATTGAATTTTCTCCTTCATTCAAGACCTCTCTCAGCCATATGTGTAAACTGAAGGTGGGGTGTCCTGTAACGCTATGTAAGGTGTGTTGGTAGACAAAAGAATGCATGAAAGTGCATTTGAGGTGTCAGAAAAGTTTCTCAGAGTAAAAGACTTCCAGACTGAGTGATGGGTAGTCTTCAGTAGGTTAAGAGAGTAAGGAATAGGTCGCAGACAGCAGGCATAACATACACGATGTCCTGGGCAAGAAGAAGCATGTCCAGTAAGCAGTAGGTGGTCAAACATGTGAGTCCAAGCATCATGAGAGGAATCCTGGTTACAAGTAAGTATTTTGGGTTCCTCTGTATTTAGAGGATAATCTAAGCTAAGGAGAGATGAAGAGGATGTGGAAGAGAATTCTGAGAACACCAGAATTTAAAAAGGATAGTAAAAGAGAAAATAGAAATTCATAAAACTCTGACGAAGTCTAAATGAAGACCGATTTCCAGAAGAAGGGAGTTAGCAACAGGGTCACATGTCACCAAGAGGGAAAGGTCAGGATGGAGAAACTTCTTCAGGTATAGCAAGAAAATCTTGGTTATTGAATGCCTCCTCCTTTTTATCATACTCCTAGCTCAGCAGAAATATTCAAAAATGGACTGCTCTGACCAGACTGGGTTTTATAATCTGATCCCCTCCAAATATGGATTACATTATCAGGGGACCCTTTGGAAGCCACTTTTTAGTTATTTTTAAAGCAACAACAACAACAACAATAAAACAAATAACTACCACTTAATGAGCATTTGCCATGAGACAGACATTGTACTTGTGCCTAAAGAGTACGGTCACAAATCCTTATATCAGGTCTATATTTTTCAGATTAAGAAGCTGTAATGAATTTCCGAAATTCATCCAGCCTCAGAGTCAGGTGTCTGGGATTTGAATTCAGGTTTCTTTGAGTCTCAAGGACTCAGTCCTTAGAGCTTCTTAGACATTTTCTTTTTTATCTGGTCTCATTCCTTTGGTGACTTTAACCATTCTCTCAGCCTCACTACCACCTATATGCCAGGGACCTCCACATTTATATCTGTGGCCCAGCCCTCTCTCCTGAACTACCTACTCATTTATCCAATTGCCACTTGACATCTCCAGTTGGATGTCTTTAAGACATAAAAGACTTAACATACCCAGAGCCAAACTTCTGATCTTGCTCCTTTAAAATCTACTCATAATCTTCCCCACTTAAGTGGCTGGCAACTTCATCCTTCTGTTTACTCAGGATGAATCAGAGTCAGCTTTTATTCCTCCTTCTTTTATATGCAAACGAAAATCCATCAGTAAATTCTGCCCTGAAAACACATTCAGAATTCAAGCACCTCTCATCACCTCCTCTGTTATCACCTAAACCATCACCATCATTTCTTACCCAGAAACAGAGTAGTGTCCTTTTTTTACCCTTTTATCTCTACCTTGTGTTCTTAAATCAGCCACCATAGAATCTTTAAAATAATATATATTTAAATATGCCATTCCTGTATCCAAAACCTTCCAGGGACTTTCCATATCTCAGAACAAAAACCAAAGTCCTACAGTCACCCACAGGCCTCATGTGATTCAAGTGCTCCAAACCCCTTTCTTACCTCCTCTTTTGTTACTGTCTTACCTTTGCTCACTGTGCTCTTTGCTGCCCCATTGGTCCTCTTGCTGTTCTTTGAATACACCAAGCATGGCTCCACCTTATGTCCTCTGTACTGACTGTTCCCCCTGCCTGGAAAGCTCTTTTCACAGATATCATGGCTAGCTTCCTCAATTTCTTTAAGTGTTTGCTTGAGATTCCAGTTTGAGCAAGAAGATGAAGAAACAAAGAAACCAACACTTTTATCTTCCCTTTCATTTCTTTGCTTTGTGGACTCAGCCTGAAGTTCAAAGTAGTCCACAAATCAATGAGTCAGACAGAGTTCAGCATACATTTTACTTGTGTTCATTTAGCATATGTGACAAAGAAAAAAATATACAATGTTCAGTGGTGCAAGCAAGAGTGGGTGTGATTCGAGAGGGGATATAGAGTTAAGTTTGTTTGTTCTTGCAATTGAAAAGAATATATTAAGTCAGTTTGAAATTGAACACATGAGACCCCAAGAACAATCAGGCAGTAGGCTCAATGGAGAAGGAAACATCACCTGCCTCTCTCTTATTTGACACATTTTTGTTGGGCCTGCACTCCATGCTAGACACGGGTTGATTATAGAGGGGTGAAATCATCTATGTATCCTAGCTGCTTAGAGTTCAGAGAGGATTTGGAAAACAAGTCAAGTCCAGGGTACAGGGAAGCACGAAAGAAAGCATGAAGCATTTTCCCTGGGAGTAGTTTGGGAGGGAGGGAAAGTAAATAAGGTTAGGAAAGACTTCACAAAGGAAGCAACAGTTTCACTCTTGTAAAGATATGTAAGAATTTGCTAAACAGACAAGGGGAAGGAGATCTACCCAGAGAAAGGAGAACCAGAAACAAAAATATGGGGACCTGAAAATGTCTATTACCTGTTTAGGTAATGTAAATACATTTCTTAATTATCTCCCCCATAATAAAGTATAACTGAACATTTAAGTGACCTTCCCTTTTGGCACTTAGCAACTTTATAAATTTCTAATGATTCTTG
The DNA here is from genome assembly GCF_024610735.1 of Ursus americanus. Classification (NCBI taxonomy): domain Eukaryota; kingdom Metazoa; phylum Chordata; class Mammalia; order Carnivora; family Ursidae; genus Ursus; species Ursus americanus. Next base: position 75,569,453 of record NC_142133.1, read on the forward strand.
GATTCTCACCTCTCTTCCCTGGAAAGTCTCTCCTCAAGCATATTTTTAGGGTAATGTTCCTTTTCATGTTTTTGCCTTTTAGGTGTCATTGGTTCTGTTTGTGTGTAGTCTTCTAAATAGTTGTTATGAAATTATTTTTCTTCCTAATTTGTGTGTGCTTTAGGCTTAGTAAAAGCAGGGCATTAAGGAAAACCAAAAGGCCAGTCAGACAGGAGAGAAGGCAGAGAACAAGTTAAGAGAATCGTGTTTATGAACAGCAACATCTGAAGTTATTGGAAGTGGGTAGTAAAAATAGATCCGGCTTAGTGATAATGGAGTTCATTTTCACACAAATATGAAAAATAATGAAGAGTGAGTAGAGTGGGAACGCTGAAACTGTATGTACTTTCTTCAGTCTGCTTGGGTGTACCCTCTATTCTTAGAACGATGCCAATGGCCAAGTAAACATTGATACATAGTTCTTGGGAAACTGAATAAATGAGTGACATTTGAAGTGCAAATTATAAATGCAGCAATATATTTTTTATAGTTGTACAAGCAGTATTTTCATAACATGGTTGCTCGTACAGCAAATCTAAGTTAATGAACAAAATCATTGGCCTTATGTGTATTTGAGTTTTATTTCAATAGCTTACAGGCTATATCCATATTATCAATGAGTAATAAACAGGTGGATCATAAATGAAGCAATTAATATAGGACTATAATATTTCACGAGAGCATTTTATTATAGTGATTACTGCTAATTGTAATGATTGCGTTTTCTTGAAAGTTGAGATGATGTGTTAAACAAAAATTTAGTCACAATACAACATATACTATATGAATCCATTCACCTTTTTAAAATGCAATTAAATGTTTAGAAACTTCTGGAAGAAACAATCCAAATTGTTAGTAATAGTTTCCACTAGGGAGAAGTGGGGGATTGGGAAGCACATAGAATGAAATGATTGTTCACTTGTATATTCTCCAGTGTAAGATTAACTTTTACACTCTTGCAATTACAGTTCCATATAAAAGATATGCTTATAAATGAAAACCAAGGCTGGTTATTTGCAAAGAGTCATTAAATAGACAATTCTTTTGTCAGTCTGATGAAAGGAAAAAAGGAAAATAGAGTGGAAATTGTTAGTAAGAAATAATGAATATAATCACAGGAACATGATGTCTTCCAAAAATTTCTGACAGAACAATTTGTGCCATGCATGTAAATAATTTTTAAAATCATACTAAAATGGGAGATTGTTATGAAAAATATACAATGTAAAATTTGATTCAAGAAAAGGTAGGAAACTAAATAGACTACTAACTTTAGAAAATGAAAAAATAAATGCCATTCAAGACTTGACACACAAAGGGAAACTAGGCTCAAATTATTTCACTAGCGACTTATTTATTAACCTATTTATTAGCAGGTAGTTTCTAAGTTATTTTAATTATCAATCAGCATAGGAGACATGAATCTACTTTCCAATGGAGATTTCTCATTCATTCTATAAACCAGGCAAAATCATTTTTTAAAAAAATCAATCACCTATAGAAAGATAAAAACTGTAGACAAATTTTAATTGCAGAATACTGATACAAAGATCCAAAAATATTATCAAGAATTACATATGTGAGGGGCACCTGGGTGGCTCAGTCATTAAGCATCTGACTTCAGCTCAGCTCATGATCCCAGCGTTCTGGGATCAAGCCCCGCATCAGGCTCCCTGCTCAGTGGGAAGCCTGCTTCTCCCTCTTCCACTCCCCCTGCTTATGTTCCCTCTCTCGCTGCCTCTCTCTCTCTCTCTGTCAAATAAATAAATAAATAAAATCTTTTAAAAAAAGAAAGAAAGAAAGAATTATATATGTGAAATGCACCATGATTAATTAGATTTGTTCAAAGTAATATGAATTAGTAGAGAAAATAACCCTCCAGCTGATTTTGGCTGCCATAAAGCTGTTCACCCACTTTTGCTCTTGTGAACCTGCAAAGCCAATATGGCTGAAAGTGCCAATAGCAGACTAAGAAGCTGCTTGTATTTGTGCCAAGCCTTTGAAGGTTGAGTTACAGCAAAATCTCCTGGGGTTCTCAAGTAAATGTAGAACCTCTTGGACAAATAACTGTCCTTTTCAAAGTTCTGGTAGTTCTTGGATTCTTACTTGGCCTTGATAGAGCCTAGAGTAGGTTCAGGCAAACTGTGGCCACCCCCCAAGCCAGTCTGGCCTGTTTTTGCATAGCCCATGAGTTAAGAATGCTTTTTAAGCTTTATAAAGGATTGAAAAAAAATAAAAAGCAGAATAATTTTGTGACATGTTAAACCACATGAAATTCAGATATCTGTGTCCATAAATAAGGTTTTATTAGGATACAGTTACACTCGTTTGTTTACCTGTTGTCTGTGGCTGCTTTCACTTTACCACAGAAGAGCTGACTTGAGACTACAGACTGTATGGCCCACAAAATCTAAAATATACACTAGGTGTCTCCTTACAGAAGAAGTTTGCCAACCCCTTGACTACAGGCTTGGTTGTGGGTCACCAGGTAACTCTGCTGACTAGGCTTCCGTCATGTCTTGGAGGTTATCTGATTTATGTTGGCATAAAATTGAGAGTTCTGAGCAGCTGGAAGTGTTAGAGAAACAGGATCACACAGGTTCTGATTTTGCAAGCAAATTGCATGAGCTCTTTCACATTTCTGGTGTCCTACTTACCTGCACAGTGTCTCCCTCCAACTCATGTTTATGGTCTTCTGGCTAGTTAACCATAAATTCCTAATTATGGAGGAAAAGAAATCAAGTCTGGCTTATCCATGGCTCCCTATAAACAACTGGTATAACCAGAAGTGGACTGTGGGAGTGTTAACTTCACTCAGGGAAGACAGGACAGGGAGGAAGGAGAGTCTCACCACTGAGTAGAACATTGAAAGTATATCTCAGTATTAACTTTTCTTTAAGAAGAGATGGCATGAAGTAATGACCCACAGCCATTCACTGGCAGTGGCCAATCATCTGACCAGAAGATATATGGATAAATTAGGCTTCAAATGTAAGAATAGTTATGTCCCATATGAATGCTGACCAAAACCCAAATAAAGCCAACCAACCAACAGAAAAACATTCTGGAAGGGAATTCACTATCCCAATGGAATAGATGTGGGTTAGCCCCATTCTCCAGCCACCCAAGTAGTTTCCCAATGGATTCAACTAAGTGGCTATAGTAACAGGGATGGAGATTGTTTATGGGCCCACTTGAGCTCATGAAAACAGACTTATGTTTTTCCATTGCTGAGTGCTCGGTCTTTCATTAGCAGAAACCGATCTGAGCCCTAGGTAGTCTATTATGGTCTTGCAGGACTAGTCAGCTAACTAGTAGTAGATTGATTGTATTTGACCCCAATCGTGGAAGAGGTAGTTCTCACTGAATAAACATTTAACTGTCTTTTGATTCACATTCCCTAGTCTTTGTGTTTCTAACAATACTATGATTCAAAGACCTCCTGAGTGTCTTTGGTAAATCATACAACATTTTTTCAACAAATTTACTTTATAGTAAAAAAAAAAAAAAAGATGTCGCGTGAAAGCATTATTTAACCCATCATCCTAAAGGAGCTGGTATTATATAATAGTGGAATAGGAAATTAATACCACTTACGGTGCTAGCTGTAAAAACACCTTCTTACCTTCTACATATAGTGTACATTTTGAATTAGTCATCAGTATGTGGTACTGATTCTTTCATAGCTATAATTATGGAGCAGGTAAGTAAGAGGTAGAATTGGGAATGGCATCTTTCATAATTCCTTCTAATTAACCACTTGCATACCTTCTGCTTCCCATCCCTGCTACTCTTCTGTTGCTTTACAGATTTTAGTACCAAAGGAAAAATGTAGTTGCCAGGGGATCCAATAGTGGTTCCAATGATTCTGACAGACCATGCCAGGCTGTCCTTATCACTAAGAAAACAAGCTAAAACAATGGTTATTGTGTTGACTGGGGTGATTGAATCTAGTTCTCTAAGGAAAAAAAGAGTTGTTGCGAACCAAGGGTGGGGGGGGGTGGGTAACAGATTATGCATGGCACAGAGAATCCCCTGAAACACAGAATAGCTCCTAGTACTATTGGTATTAGAAGCTAATGGTAAACAACTTTAGTCTTGTGTTGTTGGGATCCTAAGTATTCAGAGCCATTAGACATAAAGGTTTGAGTAACTACACTGCAGATTGCCTCTAAAGAACCAAGGTACTGGCTGAACTTGAAAAACATCAGGGAAAGTATATGAAAAGTCATAAACATCAATAACAAGTGGACAGTTGCACAGTTGAGGAAATATACCTATATTCCCTTCCCTAATGGGTTAAATGCATAGCTATGTAATTCAATTTCTTCTTTTTCCTTCAATTGCCCCCAACGACTTGTTGAGGCATATGAAGGTGATAGTTATAGAACATTAAGGTAAAATCACAAAGAACTACCTGTAGGAGAAATTGATTTCACCAAGATACGTTGACCTGGTAGTTGGGTAGAATAACTGATGATATCTTTGAAACATCTTCCCTTGTGGAGCAAATTTTTCAGGGGTAAATCTTTTTTTTTTTTTTTTTTTAAGTTGTAGATTGGAAAGAAGTGTGTGTTCGGATATCGATCACTAAAGGAGTGAACAGTGTTGACCTTTGCCCGTTTAACTGCTTGGCATCACACACCTTTGGTGCTCTAAATAAATGGGAGTGAGAAGCTGAAAGGGGAGGGTTACTCTCCCTGCCTCCTGACAGCATGGGTCCATGACTAAACTACAGCCAATCACTCCCCCCATGCAGGAAGTTGACTCTTGTGAAAACAACACAGAGGTGTAGAGTCTGTCAGAGATTATCTTCAGTAGCTGCAGCGGAGTTAAGAATTCAGTGATGAGATGGCGAATGTCCAGAGGCAGCAAGGGCATTCCAAGCACTGTTATCTGGGGCATGACTGTGGCTCTACCTTTGGCTGGTGCCTGAGCCTGCCATGCCAGCCTTCTAGTCAATTTTATGAATTATCCAATTCCTTTTGATACATTTATTTTTTTGTTTACATTAACCATCATATCTTATTCCTGACATCAAGATTTCTGTCTCAGTCAGTGGATGTGGTTGACAAGAATGACGAACACGTAGAAAACCAGGACCACTGCCAGTAGCTTACAAAAAGCCTGGGTTTAGAGTTCAAAAGGAGATGATTTGTTCCTGAAACAAAGAACAAAGAACAACCTCATAAGCCCAGGATGTGGCCACTGGTTCCTAAAGCAAGGACTTACGCAATAAGATAGGAGAGGGCAAGACATGAACAACTAGAGTGAGTGCAGCATTTTATGTTACACAAAGCATTCTTACATTGATTATATTTTATCTTTCCTTTAGCCAGTGGTTTTCAAGGTATGGTCCCTGGGGACCCGTTTTCAATGGGTACGTAAGGTCAAAACTATTTTCATAACAACACTGAGAAATCATTTGCCTTTTTCACCATGTTGGCATTTACTGGTAGAGCAAAAGCGATGGCGGGTAAAATTACTGGCACCTTAGCATGAATCAAAGCCATGGCACCAAACAATTCTAGTAGTTATTCATTTTCACCACCATGCACTGTCACGAACAAACAATTTTGCTTAAGACTGTCTTTAATGAAATGGTAAAAAATATTACTTTTATTAAATATCTAACCTTTGAGTACATAGTTGTTTAATATTCTGTGTGATCCAATGGGAACTACACATTACGCTCAGATTCCTAAGCTTTCTTCATTAGTGGCTCAGTGTTTTGTTTTTCGTGGTACCCCTAGATCAAAACAAATAAAACTACCTGTTCCACTTATTAAGCAAGTAGGTCCAAACAATTTAGTTTTGATGTATCAATTGAAAGAAACAACAATGTTATGTCATTCATAGATGTCAAATACTTACTAATGGGATATGCCTGTTGGTCACTGCAAGTTTTCAAACATTGAAATCAGATTGGATGTCACCTTCCTTTTCTGTGGCATGCTGGCTTTTGCCCAATATCCAATAGATGTGGCTGTGTCACCCTTGAAAATATTTGTGGAACTCCTCCGAGGTTTAGGAGTGCTTTAGTTTGCAGTTTGGAAAACGTGTGCAAAAACTAGGTGCTACGTACCGAGTACAATGCTTGCCTCAAAGAAAAGCAGTGGTACACTTGCTTGAGCTGCAAGTTCAACTAGTTGCTTTCTTCATGGAACACCATTTGTACTTGAAGGAACAACTAACAAACAGGCAATGCCTGTGCAGGCTAGGGTATTTGGCAGATATTTTCTCCAAAATGAATAAAGTGGGCTTGTTACATTAAGGACAACAATTGATGGTATTCTTGGCCAATGACAAAATTCAAGTTTTCAGGTAAATACTAGTATTTGTAAAACTTGTATCCATCACCATGAGTTTGGCAGGTTTTCAGTGTTTAAAGACTCTTCTAATGAGATCCATAGTGATATTAACAAGTGTGATATTTTAATATTGGATGTGGGAATGTGTAAGGATTTTGAAAATCTGCGTAACTCAGTGAACCGATATTTTCCAAATGATCAATGTAACAAAAGATGTGCGAGTAAAAAGCTGTTCAAAGTGCAGATAGACAAATGGATTTTAACTCAGCAGATTATAAAAAGTTCATTGATGTGGTTTCAGATTCCACATGGCAACCAACCTTTAAGCAGCTGCCACTTCTCCAATTTTAGTAGAGAATCAAAGCAGAATGTCCATAATTATCTGAAAAGGCTATTTAAATACTCCACCCTTTTCTACTGATATGCCTGGAGAGGCCAAGTTTTCCTCATGTATTTCAACCGAAGAAACATATTGCAGCAGATTGAATGCAGAAGCATATATGTGAATTCAGTTGTCTTTTATTAGGCCCGGCATTAAAAAGATTATTTCAAAATGTAAAATAATGGCACTTTTCTCATTAAGTTTTTTGAAAAATAGTTATGTTCATAAAAATGTTCATGATAACATGTAATAGAATTCTTACAAAGGAATTAATAAATAATTTTTTTTGGTTTTGGCTTCTAACTAAATATTAATGGATAAAATCCCCATTTAAAGAAATAAAAAGCTCTTGGAGATTTTAAGCTTTTAAAGGTTCCTGAGAACAAATATTTGAGAACCACTGCCTTAGCCTTTCAGACTTGGCAGGGGAGGGTTTACTACAGAGGAGGAAATTATGCTCATCAGAGTTAAGAGGACATACTTAAGGTCACAGAGTTTGCCAGTAATCATGTCAGAATGCGAATTTATGCTGTTTCCCTGTGTTTTTGTGTTTTGTATAGTTTAGAAAAAAAGTGAAAGCTTAATCATGCAATAATATGACAAGGACCCATTTAGAGAAACACAAAACAAGGCCAGCATGGATGTAGCAGTAAGAGCTACTTATTACTGAGCCATTGACCTTGAACTCTTAGTATGTTATTTATCCAAACAGTTTAAGGTCGAAGCCAAAAAGCTTGAATTGTGTGATTATAAAGCTATGGGATAATAGGCTAACCCGGTCTTTTAAGGGTAGGTAAAGTCTTTTCAGAACAAAGATTTGACATGGGACCCTGAAAGGACAGCAAGCAGGCATACTCTCAAAGAACTCATTGGGAATAACAAAGTGAAGGAGGTATGTATTTGTCTGAAAGGCTGCCCTTTTGGCAACATTTAAACTGTAATAAAGCCAAAGTCTGTCCCCATGCTTTTTGAAGCCCTGGAAATCTCTAGGCCATTCCAGCGAAGTCTTAGGCATGTGTTAAAAGGTGATGGGTCGTTTTAGGACAATATTTCTGGTCAGAGAAGTCAATGGTGGGGGGCTGTTGTCTTCAGGGCTTCCTCACTATTAACTACTAAATCATAAAAGCCATCTTCTTAACATTGTTTTTTAAGTGGTTTTTGTTTTTAACTTTTGAAGAGATGGACAAAGAGAAGTATGCAGAAACAACATTGGCAAGTGAATTAATAAGCCAGAGAGTCCTTCCAACTTCCAGGATAGAAGACAATTCTCTAGGCTAGGCTCTTGTAAACAGGCTGGTTTTTGTGCTTTGCTGGATGCAGCAGGGAGAACTGAGCCCTGGAAGGTTTTCTGGGGCTGTCCTATTATTGGAAAATCAATAGCTACACAAGATAGGGCATTAGGCCATATTATAGGGCCTAAATTACAAATACCCTTTAATGTCTATGGAATCATGGCTATTACTAGGCCATCGATCATAGTTTTATTACCTCTCTCACTCCCTGTTTTACATAAACATGGCTCGGGATACATTCAGAAAGATGGGTTTCAAAACAAATGCCAACATTCAGAGAGAATTTGAATAGCCAAGAACATAGGATTTTTATTACCAGGCTCATAGTCTAGTGGGGAAGAATCAATTGTGCAGGGGTGCCAAAGTTAACACCATTCACAGTGGTAAGACAGGGAGTCCTGCTTCTATAGCTTTCAGAGAAGACTCGCTGCACATAAATAGCTAAATATTCTAAGAATCCCTAATGAAGATTGAAGTGATCTGACACAGAAATTCCCTTCTCTGACCATCTGTCTCTCATGATTTCTTACAGCAGTTTACTGTACACGGTCCCTAAAATTTTACCGTTGTTCATTCCTAATGTAGGCTAAAAATTAAAGGTTCCTGTTAAATACTAGCATGCTGCTATTAAAATGCTAACATGTTAACTGGGAGGGAGAATATTAAAGCAAGATGAGGGAGGAGGTATGGAGATCAGTGTTATGGGAAGATAAATCTTACTGTCTGTAAGATGTATTGGGAGTAAGGAAGAGATGGAAACGACATTAATGAGCTACTGTATAGTTTCTCCATAGCTGGTTTGAAATCAACTGAAGTGGACATTTGCTTCCTGGGAGTTACGCTTACATGGGAAAAAAGCATATTTGTCTTTGTCCAGATGTAAATATGAACAAATGAAACTTAAGGAACAGACTTAGCCTCAAGGTTTTTCTATTATTCGGGCTTCTCTAGAGCCAACATCTGGATGGAAACCTACATATCAGCAGAATAGTCTTTTGTTCCCAACAAAATGTATGAACACTGAATGGAGTGAGCGCACAGCTAGTCAAAGTGGGTTCCTTGTTCTCCAGACCTGCTGCTGCGACTACAACTGACTTGAAACAGAATATTCAGCTGCCCTTGTATTGATGATACCCATGTATTTACTTACTCATCAGTTACTTATTCAACAAACATTTGCAGAGTAGATGCCTACTTCATATAGGCTCTGGCTTTGATTAGTGAGTCAGATTTTCATATGGGCACACGTCTGGGGACGACCAGATCACAGAGAGCCTTTCATGGCTGACAAGGTTGGATGTTAGCTTCTAAACAATGGGAAGCCATTGGTGGTTGTAGATAGAAAGAGTCGCATGGTCGTATTTTAGTTTTAGGCAGATCAACCTGACTACAGCATTGAATATGGCTCTGAGGGGAAAAAGCTGGAAAGAGGGAAAGCTGGGAGGCTGTTTCAGTATTCCATAAAAGAGATGATGAGGTTCAAAAGCAGGTAGAAACAGTGGGGATGGAAAAGGGGTACTGAGCTGAGAGATAGGGACAATAGGATTTGGTGCCAGATTGCCAAGTAGGGACCCAATAACCTTTTGGGACTGTTGCCCTGTTATACTTATGGTAAAGCGTTTTAGTTGTAATAAATGTCACTTATTAATCAATTCTAGACCAGAGTTTGGCAATCTAAGGTATGTGGTCAAAAATGGAAGAGTGACTTCAGAACATGGAGCCATTCCTTACTGCCACCACTCTGGGATGCCAAGTACTGCTAGGCCTTCCTATTCACTCCTCCAACTTTACTGTCCTCCACAACTCAGCAGTCCTTTTCCATTAACAACTGTGTGGGTGATCAGGTTTATTTTTTCTCTCCGTTTCTTTTTCTCTCCCTCTACAGTTTGTCACAGAATAAATAATGGAGGATATTGACCTCAAGCATACGAAGCTGTTGAAATGCTACTCTAGACCTCATTCTAAAATTTGCAAGGCTACAGGTCATGTGACAGTAGATACTGTGGTGTCATGAGCATGCGAGCCTTTCTAGGATTCCTCTCATTCTAACAAGGGTTTGGCATTTCTATATCTCAACCTTTGCCTAGTCAAATAATTGGTACAAGGGATTCTGAGAGATAATGGATGGTCTTCCCAGATTTTCTGATGTTTTGGGGATGATAGGTGTAGTGGAATAGACATTGTTGCAAGGAACACTAGGATACCAATTAATGGTGTGATGAGGGGGGTGCCTGGGTGGCTCAGTTGGTTGAACATCTGACTCTTGATTTTGGCTCAGGTCAAGATCTCAGGGTCCTGGGGTCCAGCCCTGCACGGGGCTCCATGCTCAGCAGGGAATCTGCTTGAGGATTCTCTCCATCTGCCTCTGCCACCGCACGTGCCCCCCCCCCACTTGCGCATGCTCTCTCTCTCTCTCAAATAAATAAATAAATCTCTCTCTTAAAAAAATCGTGTGATGAGGAATAGGAAGAGGCTGTGTCTGGGTGGCATGGGCTCTAGAAAAATGATTTGTCTATGCAATCCATCCTCAAAAGCTATGTCCCGAGATTGTTTTAATACCTGTTATCGGGGGGCATTCTATTTTGGGGGCCAGGGTTTTTGTCCAAGGAAGTCTAACCCATTGAGTGATCAGAGCAGCAGAACATGTAGCGGGGCTTACTGGATGTGTGTGGAAGGAAAAAAGGGCCATTATTTTAGGGGATAATATGTCAGTCTTAAAGATGACGTTAGTATCCAGGAAGATGGGGGAAGGGACTTTTTTTCTGAAGGGGAGGGACTGGCAGATGCTGGTAAGGTTTAAGGGCTTTAGCCAAGGGGACTTTCATCCTCGATGAGCAATAGGTACAATCCACTGGATTGTGCTGGGCTAGGAGGGGCATGGGACACATAGGGTTCTTCTGAAGCTCTCCAGATGCTAAGAACTCCTGATCCAAATGTTTCTAGAGGCTCTTGATGTATACTCAGTTTGGGACAGAATTAACTAGAGATATTAGCAGGAAAGAGCTTGCAGGGAAAGGGTTCCTTGAAAGCTCCATCTCTTGAAGTGTCAATTTTTACAGAAGTCCAGGCTTTATGAGGATTCAGTTCTGCTTTGTTTCTGCTACCTTTTTAAATAGACACATTCTGACTCTGGGGTTAGCAGTAAACTAGCCCATTTTCATTTTCCTTGTATTCGTGCATGACACATATAAATGTAGATTATCCAACACAGACGATAGGTGGTGCCAACCAGATGGGACTGAATTTTCAACCTTTAATGGGGACTTGATTTTACTCCTGTGGCCTTTTGAGGAGATATATAGAGTTACAGAAGGACTTAAATATGGTCAAAGCCATAGTACAGACTTTTCTAAGCTCAAAATAGTTTCCAATTAACCGGTAGCCCTTAAAATAGATGGCGCTATATATATGCACAAACACATATATATATAATATATACGTAGCCTGTATATATATTTTTTCAGGTAGTGTACTAATGTGATGCTTACAGCTCAATGAATTTTTATAAATGTAAGTAACCTTGTTACCACCATCCATATCAAGATATATACATTTTTATCACCCTGAAGTGTTCTTTACACCTCTTCCAAGTCAAGTTCCCCCTAGAGGGAACACACGTTCTAACTTCTATACTATATACTAGTTTTACTTATTCTTGAACTTCATATAAATGGAATAACATGTTATGTACTCCTTTGTGTCTAGCTTCTTTTCAGTGTGATATCTTTGGGTTTAGGTCTTCTGTGTGCTTCTCTATATATCAGTAGTTCTGTTTTTGTTCATTTGTAAGTGGTTGTACCACAACTTATTGTTTTTCATGTTAACGGACACCTGGATTGTTTATGGCTTTTTGGTAATACAAATAAAGATCCTACAGACATTCTTGTATTGTCTTTTGGTAGATGTGTGCACTCACTGATCTTGGGTATATGCCTACAAATAGAATTGCTATCATAGGAGAGATGTGGGTTTACATCTTTAGTAGATAATGCAAAAGTATTTTCCCAAGGGGTGGACAAATTTATTCTCCCACCAGTAATGTGTGAAAGTTCCAGTGCTTTATATCTTCAGTTAACATTTGATATTATTGGTCTTTGGTATTTAGCCATTCTTGTGGGTGTGTAGTGATATATAGTTATGCTTTAAATTTGCATTTCCCTGATGACTAATGTGCTCTGGCCATTTGGATATTCTATTTTGTGAAGTATTTGCTCAAATTCTCAATTTCTAAAACTTGTACTGTCTTTTTTGTTATTGATTTGTAGGAGTTCTTTATATATTCTGGATATGAATTTTTGTCATGTATATATTGTGACTCTTTTCTCCTCAATACATTGACTGTTCACTTTCTTGATGTCTCATGATGAACAATTCTTAATATTTAAGAAGTCATGTTTATATCATATTTTCATTTCATGATTAATGCTTTTGGGGTCCCATTTAAGAAGTATTTATTTAACATGGTCTTACAGACAGCTTAATTAAGGTGCATTTTCTGTAAATTGGGAATTCTGATGAGGTTAAATTTCTATTTAATAGGGATTAAACTTTTCAATTTGAAATAAATGTAATTGACCAAAAAAGGGCAAAATGGTACCAAAATGCCTATAACCCTTACCCTGTCTCTATTAACATTCTACCATGTGTGCTTCCTCTCTCATTCTCTCTCCATCTCTCTCTCTTTGTATCTACTTGAGTGCCTATTTTGTAAAAGAACAGGGTATTTTTCTATATAACCACACACACAAAAACTAAATCAAGAAATTGATACATTGCTATCCAGTACACAGACCCTGTTAAAATTTTATCGGTTGTCCCAGTAACGGGACAATTTTAGCCAAACTAGCAAACAAAAGCCATTTTTTCCTCTAGGTCAAGATACAAACCATGATCGCAGGCTGCATTTACTTAGCATTTATTCTCCTTCAATCTGGAATAGTTCTTCAATCTTTTCTTTTCTTTCATGATGATATTCTGAAGACTAGAGACCAATTGTCTTGTGGAGTATCCCTCCCTTTGGATTTGGCATTTCCTTATAACTAATGGAGGTTATGCATTTTGGGCACGGATACCACAGAAACGATATTGTGTCATTCTCTGCTCATCCCCTCAGGAGGGATGTCATGTTGATTTACCCTATTGCTACTGCTGTGAAATTAGATCACGTGGTTAAGGTGGAGTCTACCTGGTTTCTCCAGTGTAAGTGCCATGGCCCAACTATAGCAGCATGGCACAGTCCCACCCCAAATTTGGTACAGATGTCAAGACTGATGATGCCACACACATCCATCAAGAGGGTATAAGATGGTTTCTTTCTTACATAACTGAGATCTCTGGAGACAGCAGGGCAGATCTCTCTAGCACTTACACTGTCAAAAATAGTTGTTGACCTTGCCAGCACCCACAGCATTAAAATAAGCCCAATGTCTTTTTAGGTATTGGGGGGCTCTCACGACAACCCATTCCTTATTTACAAATTTTGCTTAAGTCCTTTAATGCTGTTAGTTGGTGTAAATTCACCAGCACCTCCAATTCAAATCCAAAACTCATAGGAATTATTCTAGCTGTGCTGTTTGAACTCCCTTCTACAATGAGAAACATGGTTCCTATGATCTTATTTGCTCATTCTGCCACTTTAGAATCAATATATCGACCCCTTTGGCTGCCTCCTTTGCCTGACCCCACAAGTTCCGGTCACTCCCATGGTCTCAATCACCTTCTTGGCCTGGGTCTCGCTGCCTCTTTGGCCCTGGCCTAGCCAAACTTGGCAATGCTGGCTGCTTCATGGGAAGCAGGAAGAAGGAATGGGAATCAATATTTAATTCCTAGAGAAAATAGAAAGAAGACCAAAAAAGGAAAAAATTTAAAAAAAAAAGGAAAATCATTAGAAATCTTTTTTAGTGTTGAACTTAGTTTTCCTGTGTTGTTTGAGCTAAATTTCATTTTTTCATATCTACACTCTAATCACAATAATTTTAAAATTGATGAAACAATCGGCTTTAATGAGTGATGAATACTTGTCATTGTGTTGGACTTTAGATAGGGAGAATGGCTACAAATGTGCACAGCATGAGTAAGGGGGGGATAATATTTAGTCACCATCTACTCAAGACCAAGCACTTTTTCATAATGTTTTTCGTGATTACCAGTCCTGGTAATAATGCTCTAATATAGCTATCATTTACATTAGCGATGAGTTTACAGAGCTCACTTACCTCTCCTGACAGATCACAGAGCAAATGTGTGGCAGAGCTTGGATTTGAACCTCGATGTGTCTGACTCCAAAGGTTGGCCTTTCCCATCTGTTCCTACCATTTCTTACTCTAAAGGTTTGTGTGTTTAACTGATAAGTAAATACAGGAGTTAAGATGTTAGTAATTTGGCTTTTGTTGAAGATTGACAGCACCTCAATGTCTAGAGAAGGTCAGAACACAGACGTGGTGTTGATAGAAGAAACTGTTCGGTCTTTAGCTTTCTCAGAGGTGTTTGGGGTCACTTTTGAGTAAAGATTTAGGGACTGCACTTCCTGGCAGGTAGGAAAAGAGGAATTACTCCTAGCCAAAGGCAGAGTCTTTGCCTGTGGAGATAAGGACTTTATTCCTTAACTGCATATTCTTCATAATAGGCTGGATTTTAATGAGAGAGCAATTTCCAATAACTGAGAAGGAATTGCTTGCTCTAAGCTGGCTGGATTCTGCTACCTGTGGTGTTTTTCCCATTAAATATTATTTTATATGTAACCCAAACGTCCTGTTCCCCAAAACTGGTCCCAAAATAAGAGTACATTTCATATTTAATACTGAAATTATGATAACATGAAAACTTCTGACCTAATTGTGCCTCTTTAGACTTTCTTTCTTGTTCTTTTCGACACTTCTCCAGGATGCTAACTCGTGTGTTCAGAAAGGGGTCCCATAAATTTTTCTGCTTGGGACTTATTTTCGTCTCACCATTGTCAAAAAAGAAACAAATCAGACTTAGTAAAGGGAGACTTTCTTAGAAAGGGTTGTTTCAAGGATTATTTGAAGGATTCGTTTTCCAATCATGTGGTTAAAGAGTTGTACTTATTGTCATAATAGATCGACAAGGTTTATGATCAAGGTTTAGGCAGGAAGAGTTTTTTCTTTTGTGGGAAACAAACAAGGCTAGAAATAACCAGGTGTGTGGAAGTGGGATGAAAAGTTATACTCTGAGATCAGCCTGTCCTTGGGTAGTGGGTGCGAATTAAAGAGAGGCTGCATGCTAGCTTGGGCTAAGGTCAGAATTCAGAGTTAGGGAGGAAAGACACTTAACCAGAATTGGATTAACAAGCACTTTGTTCTGATGGCAGGTGGGGGGTGTGGGGAAAGCATCAGAGGCAATCATTTATGAGTCAAAGAATGGGAGTTTGGAGGTTCTGTCTGGTCTTATCATATATAAACAAGGGAGCATCTGTGAGTCTTACTGAAGTTATTTGGAGAAGGATGTTACTTCTCAGGCTGTTTCACAGAACACAAAAGAACAGGTGGGAGGTTTCTTAGCTTCAGCTGCTTTATAGGATGACAGCACCAGGGTACAATGCAGCTTTGTCACCACACTTCCGACTGCTGTGTGATCACCTTGTTGCCGGACACACTTGGCTTCTATGGATGACGCAGGTGCCACCGCTGCTCTAGGCTCCAGAAGGGGACTCCCCTCTTCACCTGCCCGAGTATGGAGGAGAGAGTTCCACTGTTTCGACAGAGCACAGCCAAGACCAGGCTTTGAATTTCAGTGAGGATGTATTAAAAGATGGGGAAGAAAGAAGGAAAGCATATCGCAGAGAATGCCTCATAATAACCACTTGAGGCCATGCTTTCTTTCAGGTTTCTGTTCAAGCCCAGACAACACTTTAGTTAAAGGTGCAAAATGTGAATCTTCATTTCCTTTCCAGGATCAAACTTTTCACAGGATGATAACAATGAGCCGATTCACTCGCATGAGGTAGAAAGCCAGCCTTACTCAGTGAGTGATCTTGCCTTTGGACACCCAGTGGCGACAGTAAGACAATCAAACCAGCAAGGGTCATCCCATAAAGCCACATATGAAGGATGTGATGTCCAGTCAATATCAAGCCCCATGTTATTCTCTTTACAGCTCCTCTTCCAGGATGAGACATAAAATATGGCAGCATATCCTTGTCCTCATAGAGTCCTTTCACCCTGGCTTGCTTCTTCTGGTAACGTCCATCCAGAGAAGAACACAGAAAACTTACTATGGATAGCAACTATTTATAGACAGACTCATCTAAATTCACCCGGGGAGGGGGGACCACTTATCTTTAGAGAAACATTTCTGTTCTCATCCGGCATCTCACGCCTAGGTCACTCCTGCTGATCTTTCAAGGCTCAGCTTAAATATTACTTTCTCAGGACAATATCCCCACATTTAGTGGTCCTTTGCTTACAGATTCTTAATAGCACTTTTTATTTCCTCATTGTCTTTTGGACACTTTCTTTAGAAATTATTTGTGTTATTTTTGCTTATTTTCTCTGTCTCCTATAACATAGCCTGTAAATACCATGAGGAACATGTCTGCCTCGTTGACACTAACTTGCCTGGCCTAGAGTTACTGCCCATAAATATTTGAAAATTTATAGAGACAGGCTTTGATAAAAGATATGTCTGTTTTATTTAGGGAAGACACAGTCAAGTACTGGGTCTGAGATATCAGCATTGATGTTGAGAATGACCTAATTATTCCTAAAAACAATAGGTGAGATCTGCTTATATTTGCATAAATATATGTGGCCCAGTGCTATGCCTTCTTTTGTTTGTTTTTATTTTTATCTTTATTTGGTCAGAACTAAGTCACTGCTTGCCTTACTTAAAGGTAAATTGGAGTCTCCACTCTTGAGTAGGTAGTAGAGAAAATATGCAAGAACTTTTGAAATGGCAGTTTTTCCAGTTTCTACACCCATGACGAGGTTTAAAATAATAGCTTAGTCTCAGCCAGGGTCTGAGGTTACGTATGTTATTTTCAGAACTAATGATGTATAGTGTAATTTGAGCTCTGGAAATGATAATACCTATATTCATCCTGTGATTTACCATTTTCAAAGCAATTTTACATTGGCTCATTTAATCCTCATGAGTACCTTTTGAGGAAAAAGAAAGTTTTTACACCCATTTTACAAGTGAAGAAACTGCAATCCATATGTATTACTTGGCTTTCCCAAGACGGCACAGCTGAGCACAGTGCTGGGGCGCCAGCCCAGGTCTCCTGACTAAAACCGGTGCACTTGCCATGACTCTCCAGCTGCTGAGTCAACAACAAGGGGGACTTGGCCCATTTCTATCTTAGTTTTAAATAGATTGTATGTCTTTGGCCTCCTTTTCCAAATGAGAGCCAGTTGGGTTTATCTCGAAGTGGATTCTGTTCTTTGGCACTGAGCCTTCTTTTTCAAAGGTTATTCAGAGTTGGCAAGGATCTCACCAGTGATTCAGTCCAACATCCCCACCGTGTGGCTGTCCAGCCTGAACTTGAATGTCTGACCTGACGGAGAACTCACTCCTGTACACATTGACCTGTATGCAATTATGTTGGCTTCAGATTTATGACAACTTTGAGAGAACTACCATAATCAGCCTTACTTTATAAAAGGAGGAACTGAGGCACGCAACATTTAAACAGTTTGCTCAAGGTTGCATATTGTGTAAATTGCAGACTCTGGCTTTCACCACTCACATGCCGACTCTAGAGCCTCTTTGCTAAATGAGCATATATTCTGCCTCTCTACTGAAGCTGTATCTCTCCGTTGTTGCAGATGAGGGTTATAAACCTTCCAGGTATTCTGATGCCAATTATAATGAACATGGGTGTGTGTCCAAGTAGATGGGGATTAAGGAAGGAAACACATTATTTAGAGATTTGGGTTTTGGCTTTGTTTGCAGGATTTGGCTGTGGCAGGGCAGGATTCATCACATCCAAAGGAAATGTGTTGGCAAAATGCTTTCTTCTTTAAATGCTCCAAATCAGCCCGTGGTGGTTCTAGAAATTACCCCTTCTGGTGTAAGGCAATGATTAGAGTCAGGATAGAGGTCTGGCTTCATTGCAAACTCTATTTAGATTCTAAGGCGCCCAGCCTCCTGCCCCCATTTTCAATCTACCATCTTTAAAGCTGAGTATGAAGAGGGATGCCTAGTTATACAGTCTGGAGTAGACAAAGGACATGTTTATGTTTCGCAGTTTCTGAGTTCAACTTAGCTCATGAGCCATGTATTTTTGCAAAAAAACTAGATCTTGCAAATTAAGGTAAGTCAGTCATTTTTATTTAAAATCCAATCTCAGTTAGGTAACTACTACCTCAATTCCAATTCTCCCAGTCCCTCCCCTTTCCTTCTCTTCTCCTGGGAAAGCATCAGGGTGCAGAAGTCTATGCTAGCTCCTGTTTGGGGTGGGGGCAGGGTATGAAGGTTGTGGGCCACCTACCAAGGTTATCTCATCCTTCCAGATCTTGATCACACCCCTGACCCTGCTGGGACTGTATCATCTGGTTGCAGACTCACCATACCCTCCAGTTGTAACACACGTCTCCTTGTCCCAGCCTGGAAGGCTCTTCCTATCTGCTAGCACTTTCAGACACTCTTGCATGCTCCCCTGTGACAGGCCTGCAGGATTCTCTACAGGACTTTCTCTGGGTCTCCTTGTAGCTATTTCTGCTCCACCCTCTGGCTCTTTGTAAAGCACAGAGCTATACCCCAAGCAAGAGAAAGAAACTTTCTCAGCTTCCAGAGCCTCCAAAGTTATTTGAGGTTTTCTAACCCCCTTCCTTCGCAAGGTTTTGACCTCAAAGGTGGAGCATAGAATAGTTCCCTATTCAACCCTCACACATGCAGACACACTTATATCTCGTGCCCAAAGTTTTCCCCATCGCCCATGTTCAGTACAAAACTTTACCGTCCCATCTCCTTGTCTAGTTGCTGCATAGCACTTGAGTCAGCATTGCGTCTTCCTTTCTCTATGGTTGAAGCTGAACTCTGCATTCTGAGTACTGTGGTTCTTGAAGAGCTAACATCAACAATGACAAAGACAAAAGTCCTTCTCAATTTTCAAAGTTGTTAAAAAAAGGATATTGAATCAGGCTTTTCCTATTGTCTTGGAATTTTGGCTGAAGCCCCAAACTTGGAACGGTAAGTACTGTGACATTCTA
The DNA here is from genome assembly GCF_024610735.1 of Ursus americanus. Taxonomy (NCBI): domain Eukaryota; kingdom Metazoa; phylum Chordata; class Mammalia; order Carnivora; family Ursidae; genus Ursus; species Ursus americanus. Next base: position 75,588,648 of record NC_142133.1, read on the forward strand.
AATAGAGCACCAAGTTGCTGCCAGTTAGCTCTTCCAGTGCTAGTGAAGAGGTTGCCAAACCAGTCTTGTGATCCCCCATGCTCCCCTCCCCAAATAAGCTATGCAAATAGGAGATGGAAATTCCAAGGGAATTGGTTAGAGGACCAGAAAACTTTACAGCAGTACTCATATCTGAAGCGTTAACCTTTTCCCTGAGGAGGGGCAGGGAAGGGGTTCTCCAAGAGAATCATCCAGAGAGTTCTAGGAGTCAGCAAGAAAGGGACTGGGACCACCCTTCCCAGGCGTATGTTGCTGACCTACAAAACTCACAAGTCACTACAATGAAGTCCATCAGAGTTTAGCACAACCAGGTTATTTTTAAGGAGCTTAATACAAGTGTCCTGGAAACCATAGAAATGGGTGCCTCCTTCTAGCCCAGAAGCAACAGTCACTGTAGCCACCGTGCTAGCAAGGTGAGAGGAAACAGGGCATCCAAGAGTAGACTGCCTTCCCACTGTTTGGTACAGCAAGATGTTTGAGAATGGCCCAAATGGACACTGCAGAAAGGAGTGAAACTTAAGCCACCTCTTAGCTATCCAATAGGGTGTCTTTTAGAGACAAGGGGAAGCCAGCATCTGTGGGATCTGTTCCCAGGGGCAGAAATTGAAAAGGGAGTGATTGACTAATAGTCCAAATGTCAATGTGAAGAATGTGTGCAGAGATGAGATTCTCACAAAGGATTCTGGAAAACCCATATGTGCACCCCTTGGAAGGACAAGCATATGACACCTGCCACAGGGAGGGCATCACTGGCTGGTCAGCACAACTACAGAAGACCATGAGAACAAAACCTAATAAATGATAAGAATGTTTGCCCCTTTCCTATATCCCTACTTCTCTTTCAGTAAGAGCCTCAATGGGAAGTGGGGGGTGCTTTTCCCTTACCCACTCTAGGTCCCTGAGCTGGGTTAGGGATGGGCAGAATAGAAACCTTTGGTTTGGGTGACACAAGGGACCTCTTGTTTTATACTCAGAAGGACATTTGTAGTGCCAAAAAGAAAGCCTTTGTCTTGAAAACAGGACTTGCTCTTAAAACCAAGAGTGGCCATAAAGTCATAGATCTGCTTGAGCTGTCATCACAAGCCAGAAATATATTTGGAAAAGAATACAACTTTGTCCTATAGACTGAGCAACAGTGGGTTAGTTACTGCCTCCGTGCCTTAGGCTTTCAAGACTGAATTAGGAAGTCAAGGGTTTAAAAGGCAGTTCTCGATGTGGATGGAACTGAAGGGTATTATGAGCAAAATAAGTCAATCAGAGAAAGACAATTATCCGATGGTTTCACTCATATGTAGAATATAAGAAATAGTGCAAAGGATCATAGTAGAAGGAAGGGAAAACTGAATGGGAAGAAATCAGAGAGGGAGACAAACCATCAGAAACTCTAAGCTGTAGGGAAACAAACTGAGGGTTGCTGGAGGGAATGTGGGTGGAGGAATGGGGTAACTGGGTGATAGGCATTAAGGAGGGCATGTGATATGATGAGCACTGGGTGTTGTACGCAGCTGATGAATTACTGAGCTCTGCATCTGAAACTAACGATGTACTTACTATATGTTGGCTAACTGAATTTATATTTTAAAAAAAAGGTGATTCTCACTGGAGTCTTTTGGGACCTCCCTTTTTTATGGTCATAAGTCTTACCTTCAAACAATTTAATGGTGGAATGGAGGCATGTAAGGTAAAATTACAGGACAGGAAAAAAATACAAGTTAATATTTAAAACGATTTTTCCTCTCCGCAGGAAAATTGGTCTGGATCCTATCAAGAATTTTTTTTTTTTTTTTAATCCTAGCTGCTATTCATGGTGGTGTTGTCGCTTCCTTAGACAGGAGTAGGGGTTGAGAAAAGCATTTATTTTTCTTAGGACAGCTTTATCTTTGGTTCTTCTTTTTTTGTCCTTCTAGCAAATTGATCCCAGATGAGTTCACTGTGTACGTAGTTTGCAGAGAGCCAGGCTTATGGCACTGCCTCTTCAGACCCCGACCCTGTATCCCAGACTTTTATTCTCTGCTCCTTAGGTAGTTGCAAGAGTATTTTTAAAATCCTCCTACCCCACTCCCAGGTGTGTTCCCTCTAAAACATTTTCCATGTTGCTGCCAAAGAAATTGTCAAAACTTTATCCCATCCTTCACTCCTGTTGAAAACCCATCAATGACTTTCCATTGCCAGGGAAAACTTAAAGCTTTTATTCTGAAATAGTCTCTGTACTCCAGCCCTTGGCCAAGCTCTCCATTCTCCTCATGTATAGCTTTGCTCATCCATATTGAACTTCTCACTCTTGTCTGCAAATGCAATAGATTTTTCTCCCACTTTTAACTAAGGACCTAACCTCTCTCCCTCCCATTCCCTGTCTCCCATGCCCCCACCACCCCAACAGGCACTCCCCACCAGTTTCCCCCCTTCTGTGTCCATCAATATCTGACAAACCTTTGGTGATCCTTCCAGAACACACCTTTGTGAATCTTTGGGCAGAGCTGTTTTGTCCACCTCCCCTGCATCGTCTCCTCACATCTGTCTCAGTTTTCTCTGTAATAGTCTGTTCTCTTCCTTGTATTTCTCTTCCACTAACATTTGCACATTAAGGGCAAATGGAGGGTCTTTTTCATGACTTTATTTCCATAGACTGGCACACTGCCTGGAAGATACTCTGATCGGAGAATAACAGAATGAAAGTAATTTTAGGTCTTTTATGGTTCCTATCTTCTTTCAGATCTATTCAGTAAAGTAGGATATAGACTACCTCAATTACTTGAAAGAACGAGGACATGCTCTATCCTTCCACAATGAATGGACTTAATTTTGAAGGTCCCTAACCATTTGGAGCCACTGTTGTTTGCTTAGTGAGTGCTGTCAGAGTTTTAAAGCTGAGGACAGCACCAAATGAAATGAGGCCAGATCTAAAGAAATTTATCTTAGGACTAGGAAGAATTTAAATAAGGTAATTTTTAAAGCACAGATCAGTGCTCCTGTCCCCTGTTATTTAATATCTGTCGTTCATAACTGGAATTATGCCAGGAGGGCTGGGAGAAATGTTAGGGAAAGACAAAGGAACTAGCACTTCCTGCCATGACTTTCTTTTGTTCCACATCTGGTGACCGACAAGGCCAAGATGTACAGAGTGTCATTCTTGGCCAGAGTCATTTTCATCCATCATCATCCTGAAGAAGCTTCAGGAAGAGAAGGTATAGCCCACACCTTCCAGGGAGCTCTGTGGGAGAAATACCTCTGCATCCAAGGTTCCAGAAGGTTGTCGAGACGTGATGGGCTACAGCTTCTGAGACCGTGCAGAGAGGAGTGACTGCCATGGGGATGAGCGGGAGGCTTGCTTGAGGAGTTGTGGCCAAGAGAAAGAGGAAGGCCATTAGGCGGAGCGGTACCTGCTAGAAGCTACTGGAAAACAGTGTCCAAGGCTGCTCTTGTAGTCGGAAGGAGCTCATGGAACTTTGCAAAAAATGAGTGAATCCTTCTTTTTGTGCTCTTTACTCCAGCTTGCCTTCTGCTCACATCAGGCAAGAGGAGCATAGCTTGATCTTTCTCCTCTGTACCTTGCTGTTTTTGGTCTCTGGCAGGTCTAAATCTGGTTTCAGATCTCTTCATTTCCTTTCCCGCAGCGCGGTTTACCAAAATTAAGTTTTGCTGACTAACAATTCTCTAAGGCCTGATTTCACTATTATCTAAATAAGAACACTTGGTCTGATTCATCCTGGGATTCAGGCTCTAAATGTGCCTTTAGAAGAAGTAACATTTATTTTGAGCTGACGGAAGTGGGAGTTTGGCCTTGCCTCGCCTCCTGAGATAAGTATTAGCTTCAATCGCTGATTTACAAATGTTTGGGTCCTGTCAGGCAACACAGACATTTCAACATCAAAAGGCTTCTGGCCTTGAGATTTGGCCCTTCCAACTGGCAGGAGCTACTCAGAGGCAGTGTTTTTAAAATGTCATATAAAAAAATTCATATATATATATAGTGGGGTTTTTTTTTCTTTCCCCCAAAAGACTGATAACCTATCCTGTACCAGAAATGGCTGGTTTTGATGCAATTTGGTATGTCCTCTGCAGCACCCTTGGAGGGGATCACAGCAGGCTATTTGTGCCCTGAGACTTCTCTTCACAGTAAGGAAAGTAGGAGAGAGAGAGAATCCCTGGAAGAGATTCCTATGGTGAGAGTGGAGGAGAGGAGGCCACAGGTTTCGAACAACTTTCATCAACATTCTCTGAAGACAGACACTGTTTTGATTTGATAGTCTTATGTTCAGTCCCAGAGATTTCAAGCCTAGGCTGTCTTAGTCAAGAAATAAAAATAGTTTAAGCTCCGAAAAATGAGAAAAGGAAGCACTAAATTTCCCTGTCATTAGCTGTCATGTTAATATCCTAAGGCTGCTATAAGAAATTAATTTCCTAGGGTTTCTATAAAACAATGGACATTTATTTTCTTACTGTTCTGGGGTCTAGAAGTCTAGAGTTAAGGTGTCAGCTGGGCCAAGCTCCCTCTGAGACTCTGGGTGGAATCCTTCCTTGCTCCTGCCTAGCTTCTGATGGTAGCTGGCAATACTTGGCGCTCCCGGACTTGCAGCTGTCTCATTTCCATCTCTACTCTGTCCTTCTATGGTGTTCTCCATGTCTGTCCTCATGTCTTCCCTCTTCCTATAAGTGCATGGGTCATATTGGGTCAAGGGCCACCTTTCTCCAGGATGATCCCATCTTAACTAATTGCACCTGCTGTAATCTTATTTCCAAATAAGGTCACCTTCTGATATTCAGGGGGGCAGAACCCAACGTATCTTTTTGGGACACAAAATTCAATCCATAATAGCTCTCCAGGAAGTTTGAGAGGTTGGACTTATATAATCAAAGAATGGTACAGCTGGCCGTTATGAGGTCATCAAATCAAGCACCCCCTGCTCCCCACCTCTCCTGCAGCAGCCCACTCCCAGCCATCTGCAGAATGTGGTCATCCATTCCAGGCTGAAATGTGGCTTCTGGAAGGTGCACATGCTTCTGCAGGATCCTAGTTTTATTTTGAGAGTTAGAGGAACAACGTGGAGTAGATGAGTGGTCCTCGAACATGTGTGTATGATAGCAATTGCTCAGCTTGCTACAGGTTCAGATTCCTGGGGCTCAAGCTCTCGAGATGCTGTAGGCCATTCAGTACCAGGTGTTCAACTGGCTGCATTTTTGAGAAACACTTGCACAGAGAAAAGAGTCCAGGTAAATTTAATTTGAATTTTGAGCCAAATACCTACTAGCTGTATGGACATAAGTAGTAAGCTATCAAAGCCTTGGCTTTTCCCCTCCTTAATCTGGAAAAAAATGATTAACAGAACATACTATATGGGAATATTTTAAGAATTGGACTTACTTCAGTATACCCAGATAACCCCTCAGTCTCACAGTGGTTGTGGGAAGAATAGAGTCTTGTGGGGCCTCATTCAGAGGTGCCTTCCTCCTTCCTCGAGTCCCTCTGTGAGTCCTGGGGCTATTTCCTGTGTAATTTGGGCTATTTTAGGTCCTCTGCAGTTCCTCTGTTGTGGTCCAGTGTTGTGAGCTTTCCCCATCATTGTTTGCTGTCAGTCATCTTGGACAGAAACACTGACTGGTCTCATCAGGAGAGCTGCTGAGATTAGCCTCTGCCCGACTTGATGGTCCCAGTTCATGGGAACCCCTCATGTCCCCTGGGCACTTTTTATCATCCCCGACTCTGCCGTGGAGACTCCTGGGCTGATAATAGCATCCCTTAGAGGCCTTTCTCTCCTGGCCGTAGCTCCCAGCTCTGATTCTCATTGTCCAAATATTCTTTCTGGACTTTGCCCCTGAGCTGCTGTCTAACACTGGTTGGAATCCATGTCTTCTCTTCCTGGGTGCTTTCAGACTGTTCTAGGTAGAACATTTCCTTTTCATCTCTAGGCTCCTTTGGGGGACCTATGCAGGATTTTGCTTTAGTCCCCAAAATTATGTTCTCTTTAGTCTTAGAGTGACCGGATCTCCTTCCCCAGGATGAAGAGCTGCCACCGTGGAGCAGGGTGGAATATGTTCTAGAACCAGAGGCGGTACTTCCCTTTAGCTCTCAGGCTAGGGTGTTGAGCTTGGCTAATGGGGCCAGGTTATTGCTACCCCATAGTTTATTTCTCTTAAAGGCTCATCCCTGTGGCTCAGTATCATAAGGATCTTCTACTGAGACTGAAGACATGTTTGAAAACTTCTGCACCCCAAACGTGATGTAGTTCATATTCGTTGCAAATTCTTCTGCTCATACAAATCTAGTCTTTTAAAAATGTGATACCAAGGTCTGACACTTAAAATTATAGACTAATGAATGCCTTTCTCTAATCCAGGTAAGGCACTGGTTTCTATGTGCCATGTAATTAAGTGCTTGGCACATAATAGATACTTAATAAATGATAGTTGCAATAATTTTACTATATACAGTTACCTCATTTTTTAAAAAAAAGTCTTATTTGAAGCCTTAGTTTCATCACCTAGACTTTATTCTGCTCTCAAAGCTATACTGAATAAGCTAGTCCCTCTTACCAGAAAAGTTTAGGCTCTTAAATCTGGCTGAATTCTATAATAATTTTATTATGGATGAAATCCAGAAGTTCATAAACATGGAGTATACCCAGTGCTACAGTGACATTTCCTTTTCTTGACATCCCCCCCTTGCCATGTTAGGTCAAGGTCAGATTTTCTACTTTCAAGGGCTTTGTGAACAAAAAATTGTCCCATCCCCAAGCGGGGAGGAGGAGTCTGAGAGAACCTAGTAGAGGATCCTGCAGTGTGGTGCGTCTCCAACTTTACAGTGATCCCAGTCATTTGGAGGGCATGGTGCAACAGTTGACTGGGTCTTGCTCCCCGGAGTTTCAGCTTCAGCATGTGTGAGTGGGGCCTGAGAATATGCATTTCTAGGATATTCCCAGTGCGGTGCAGCCTGAAAATCACTGCTCAAGTGGAAGCTCTCTGTACCCTTTCAGATTCTTTACCAGCTGCTCCGCCTATCTCCCAGCTGCCAACAAGTCCTAGCTGACCCTCCTCTTGCCCCCAGCCCAATATAAACACCTACCTTCAGGCAGGTAGAATACCCTGTTCCAATCCATGCTCAGGTGCTTCTATGTGGGGCCAGACTGAAGCCGGTCTCCCATGGAGACCACATTCTTGCTAAGCTATTTATCCTGTCCTGCTTCCCTCATACCCTTCTTCTCAGAGCCCCTCCCCATAAATCACTTGAACAAGAACACTTATTTCTGCCTCTGCTCCTGGGAACTTCAACCTAAGATGAATCCTATTCATATTTTTGTCCAAATCATCTTAACATTTATAGAGTACCAATTATACACAGGTACTGTGTTGGCACATTTAAAAATATGTCCAGACCCATCCCAGTCATCACATGTACCCTTGCCTTGTAATCTGAATCTAAAAATATGTCATTGCATTCTCCATCCTAGAATCTTGCCTTCATTTTATAAGAACTAGATTGTCCCTTAAGATACTAAGTTGGAAAATCTGATGGATGTGGGCCCTCCACTCCCTTTTGATTGTCAAGGTCACCACACTGCCTACAGAATGACATCCAGGCTTCCTAAGAAGAGATTAAAAGCTCTAGGAATTGCTCAAACTAGTTGGCTAATGCTCCTGGGTCTTCTGCATGATTCCCTTACACAAGCCGACATACCTCACGTTATGCATTGTGTTCAACTAGGCTCAGACACCTCTTCCCTTATATGGACGCTTTCAAAAGAGCTTTCCATGACTTTTCAGTCTGGGTTGAAGTCCCTGTTCTGTGTTTTCTTAACAAACTGTGTGTGCTTCTTTGACACTGTTTGTCTGCTTCCTCGCCCCCCAACATGTACACAAAGCTTCGTAGTACCATTTGTCTTTTTCTCCCCAGTACCCAGAAACTGACTCACTGTAGGCACTCAATTATTCAGATTTTGCTTCTGCTTTTACTACTTACTAGCTGTATGATTTAAAGCAAGATAGTTGTTCTCTCCTATCTTTAGTGACCTCATCCCTGAGGTGAGATGGATAATATGGTAGATCTGTGAGGTGGAAGTAATGCAGGTGGAAGTGACTAGCAGAATGCCTTTGAAGGTCATAAACACAGTAATGTCACCTCCCCTCTGTCAACACCCATCAAGGTGTTCTGCAGGTTCTCTGCACCTTGCTAACTCTTATCCTTCTTCCATGGTCTAGGCACCCCTGCCTTCAGAGATCTTTCCCTCTTTGGTCTCTGACAGTCGGCACCTGTAAGGGTAAATATGGAGACCACAAAAGAAAGTAGTCACTGGTCATGGTCGATGGTCAACAGCAGAGGGCATATCCTAGTACTTCTTCCTCTTCTTCACTGCATGGATTCTTCCCCCAGCCAGGAGCTCAGAGCACCCCTGCTTCAAGGTATGAAGAAAAGCCAGGAAAACGCTCATTTTTCAAATCTGGCTCTCCCTCTGCCAGGTTGAGTGATGACAGATAAGTTATTTCCTGACTCTGATGGACATATACAATGGGGGTGAGAGCGGGAGACATCTTGCATGATGGTTTGAAGGCAAAATGGGAAAGCTTGCATGAAAATTTCTGCCATGAAGCAGGCTTACACTAGTGGGTGCTAAGTGAATTAATGATTGATAAATGCAGTTTCCCATGCAAGAGGAAAGGTCCTGAACAAAGTCCTCAGCAGTGGAGATAGGGGAAGGTAGATCCCACTGACATTGTCAAGGAAATTTTGTCCATATAGCTTAAAATATACGCTCAGTGAATAAAATACACTCAAACATGCAAAGCACTTTAAAAAGTGCCGAGGCACTAATCTGTCCATCTTTTTAGCGAGCTTGACTAATGGATGAGTAGTTTAAAATCTGGTCTTTCAACCACATAGCACACCTCTGCTATGCAGATTGGAGCAGGACATGTTCATATGCTCTTAATCAAAGCTTGTAATTAATTTGCCTAGGAAGAGAAATGTACTTTTGAAAGCTGGATTATAAATTCTGCAGTGGGTGGGAGGGAAGTTTTTCCATGGAAACTGCATTTTTAAAAAATAATGAAGTTAAAATGAATCATGATAGTGATTGTGGTTTTGGAAGACCAAAGACATAAAGCCTGGCATCGACATTGGTTATAGGAAGGTGGCAAAAGGAAAGAAGGAAAACACATAGTTTGGGCTGGGAGCAACTTGAGTTTGAGTCCTGCTTTTTCTACTGCCTGTGAAAAACTGGGCAAGTGATTTCTGAATTTCGGTTTTCTTAAAGACTGAGATTATCATAGTTTTAAAATTTTGTATTGGGGCGCCTGGGTGGCTCAGTCATTAAACGTCTGCCTTCGGCTCACGGCGTGATCCCAGGGTCCTGGGATCCAGCCCCACATCAGGCTCCCTGCTGAGGGCCTGCTTCTTCCTCTCCCACTCCCCCTGCTTGTGTTCCCTCTCTCGCTGGCTGTCTCTCTGTCAAATAAATAAATAAATAAATAAATAAATAAATAAATAAATAAAATCTTTAAAAATAAAATAAAATTTCGTATTAAATATTTCACATAAAGTATCTACGTCATACTTTCAACTTGTTGCAGATGCTATAAATAGTGGAGATTAGGATCAAAAAATATGATTGGATGATAAATCCAACTAAAGACATTCAGCTTAAAGAATGGCTTTAGGAAATTTTCATTTCCAAGATTTTTTGAGTTCTGGCAAATTATAAAGTACTTTATAAATTTAAAATAATTCTGTTGCAGTGAATCCATTAATTGAGGTAAAAGGAGAGAGAATTCTAGATTGAATATAGGACACAACACTCTTAGTTGCTAAACAAGGGAGCCGTTAGACTGGGGTGGCTCTAATACCTTGGCAGCTTATAGAAGCAAACCAACACCTGAGACGGAGTCAGTGCACTCAAGTCTGATAAAGGAAATAAGAACCAGGAATCACAAATAACAGCTAAACCTTCCCAAATAAGATGGCTCCTTAAGCTACAGCCAACCACATGATCATTCGCTTTGCTTTCATGTCTTTCCCAGAAAACACTGCCCCTAGAGTCTCTTGATGAGGTGTTTCTACCGCTTTTGGTTTGGCATTGCCTGACTTGAATCCATGGTACGCTCACACCCTTTTGGTGAGATACACTGGAAGGAAGGTGGAAGGAGTGGAGAAGTTGGCGTGTTGATTTGGTATATTGAAGGTATCTGGCGTATCTTATGAAGACACGCACGATCCCAGCATCACATCCCATGTCCCTTCTCCCTGCTATGCAGCATAAACTCACAGCATGGAATAATCAGGAAAATAAGTCCTTCATTCTTGAAGTGTTCATGCTTGCTTTCCTCTTTTCCTCACTTCTTTCTTTGTAATCCTTCAGGGCATGTAGCTTGCTTGAGTAAAAGAATGTGTTATGCTCCTGTATTCCAGTTGGGGTGCTGGATGCCAGGAATAAAATAATTAATAAACCTAGGAGGGACAATTTCAGTGTAGTGGAGGAAACAAATGCTTAATAACAAAATTAAAATAGAGTCAGGCTGGAGTGGCTCAGTCTGTTAAGTGTCCAACTTGGTTTCAGCTCAGGTCATGATCTCATGGGTGGTGAGATCGAGCCCTGTATCAGGCTCTGCGTTCAGTGGGGAGTCTGCTTGGGATTCTCTCTCTCCCTCTGCCCCTCCCCCTGCTTGTGCTCGAAATAAATTAATTAAATAAATAAATAAAATCTTTTTTTTTTTTAAGATTTTATTTATTTATTTGACAGAGACAGCCAGCGAGAGAGGGAACACAAGCAGGGGGAGTGGGAGAGGAAAAAGCAGGCTCCCAGCGGAAGAGCCTGATGTGGGGCTCGATCCTAGAACGCTGGGATCACGCCCTGAGCCGAAGGCAGACACTTAACGACTGCACCACCCAGGTGCCCCAAATAAATAAAATATTTTTTAAAAAGTCATGTAAAAACAACATTTAGACGAAAAAGCATAAGTAAATGTATAGAGGCAGATGCCTGCAGATTAAGAAGACCTCAAAAGAGGAAGTTATCCTTTCATGAAATTGTAAAGACCAAGTGGAGTTTCCCAGTTGGGGGACTGAAACAGTAATCCTGGGAATGATTATGATGGTAGCAAAAAAGCCTGAAACACCATAGGCTTTTTATTTTATTTAGCATGTTGGATGGCTCTGGGGGAGAAATAAAGGGTGAGGCTGAAAATGTATCTTGGGATTAGATCCCGAGTGCTGCTGTGTCTCATGAGGCATATCTGGGAGCCATGGAGACACATTAGGCAGGTGTGTGAATAGTGATTACACTTCACATCTCCTTCCTGGAGGCTGAAGAGGAGCTCACTCCCATCCCCAGGCGTGTGACAGCAGGAAGTGCCCTGGCTTTCACCTCTTCTTCCTAGCTGTCCCTAACTCCTTTGCTGAACCCCCAGATCACTCTGTCCCATGTTAGCTCTTAGAATTTCTCTGTTTTTTGAAGTACACGAGGGATCGATCAGATGGATGCACTAGAAGAAATTCTACACTGAAGTCTTCTGGGGAGCTGTGGAAAACAGGTTACTGGGTCCGGATGAAGTCAACAGCAGTAGGAAACAGACTGAGGGGTGAAGTACGGAATATTCGGGAGACACAAATTTGATAGACAGCTCTAGTTGGATGTGGGGTGTAAGGAAGGTGGGACTTTATGACCTGGATGCCTGGGTAATAATGATGACACGAAACGAGACAGGGAATTAATATATCTGCTTTTTTTCCCCCCTAGTTGTTATTTATTTTATCAGTCTTCTCAGGAGAACTGTCAGCATCTATTTTCCCTTCTTGAGTCCCTGTACTGAGTGAATGAAAAAAAAAAATTGCAGCAACATGTTCCAGTGGAGCCAGCTCTATACGCTGTGGGTAGGACTCCACGGTGGCCACCAGTCTGTCCTCTCTGTAACAAAGCTGACTTTCCTTTCACTGGGTAAATTTGGGCAGGTGAGGGGAGGACTGCCTTATAAAGGGGGAGGCAGCCTTCTGACTGAGTTGGGCAGTAGCTTACTGGCTGCCACTGAGGCATGTCACAGTTGCTATTGTCTTTATAATTATGTTTACTCAGGCAGTGGAGGGGGTTCTCTGGTCAAGTGAGTGTGACTGCCAAGGGCTCCTGCCTCAGGCTCTTTCGTTGTGAGTCTTCTGTTGTGAGGTGGATGGAGCTGTTCTCAGGTGCCCTTACAACCAGTTATAAATTACTTTCGGTGAGCTAAGGTCAAAGGCACGGAGAGAATAGAAAGTGACAACACTGAAGATTTATATGACCCCTCTCCTACAAGGAGACCAAGTACTTCAAATATATGATCTAATTTGTCCTCCTCTGATGCCTGGGAAAAAGAAGGCCTGTGGGGGAGGCAGCGATTAGAGGCCTGAAGGCTCTGGTTAACAACCTCGGATTATCAGTAAGGCAGCATGGTTCCCTTCTCTTTCATTTTTCTTTAGCGTTCCTTTCTTTCTTTTTTTTATTTCTTTTTTGGGAAACTGAAGCTGACTGACCGTTTCAAGATGGTTTCTAAGCTTTGTGTTTCCCTTCTTCGGTTTGAGGGACTTAAGCAAGATGGTAAGGATGATTCCACATTCAGTGAGGTGCCTTTGCTTCCATTCCTGAAGGAAGTGGCGTGCTGATACCAAAATTTCCTGAATGATCAGACCAAATAAGTAAGCAAACTGTGATATGGAGAAATCTATGGCGAGGTCATATCTAAAAAGAAAGTTAGTGGCACCCGGGTGGCTCAGTTGGTTAAGCGTCTGACTCTTGGTTTTGGCTCAGGTCCTGATCTCAGGGTCCTGAGATCAAGGCCCAGGTTGGCCTCCTCGTTCAGCAGGGAGTCTGCTTGAGAGTCTCTCCTCTGCCCCTCCCCCTTGCACACGTGCTCTCTCTTTCTCTAAGATACATAAATAAATCTTCAAAAATAATAAAAAGAAAGTTAAATATTGAAGATAAATAATTATGGCTGGAATAAGTTCCCAAGATTGATTTCCACTCATTTACATTCCGCCCCTTGTTATCTGAAACTCTCTAGTGACAAAGATTTCTATGCCATGCTTCTTTCAAGGACACAGGACGGTTCTAAGTGAACCATGGCTGGGAGCACACATCTGACACATCCAAGGTCACACAGGAAGTTTGGTGGGAACTCTGACCTTACCCCAGGTGTCCAGACCTCCTGTCTAGGTCACTTGCTGTGCACCTGTGTGCGAAACCACTTCCACCTCACCTGTGTACTGCTTCTGTTCTCATTTCCCAGGCACAGAAAAGGAAGTTGATAGAAATAAATAACAACAAAGGCAATACAGACCAGTAAAAGGATTAGAGGGAGGACACACAGGAGAAGAGATTATAGGAATTTAATCTGTTAACCTGCGTGGCTTTGGACAAAGGATATAAAGGGAGGGTGACTATTCACAAATTGCACAGGGCTGTCAGGAAGGATTTGGGGAGCCCAGATCTGGCAGTGGGTAAATGAGTCTAGTCAGGATGGGGAGGGAAAGTAGGCTGAAGACAAGGGAAGCATGATTTTGCAGCTGTAACCAAGAGTAGTGAGAGAGATCTTGAGAGAGGAGGCAAGGTGACCCCGAAGACTCGCTAAAAGCAAGATGTTCATGATGTTCAAATGAAAACCGTTGGACCAAAGATAAGATGCATGCCATGAACTGCCCTGGGGAAGATTCTAAACGAGCAAAGTGCGGTGGTATAACCTAGTTCTCCTTGTAGCTTTGGGTATCTAGCTGATGGAGGTCACAGAGAAGGTATTGAAAGGTAGTGCTTTTCACATCCTCAGGGCTACACCCACTGAGCTCACTGGTCTCCCCATGGTAGACAGCTGTCTGGGAGCTCCGTCCTCACAGGTAGGGGGGAAAGTGTGCTATCAAACAATTGCTTGGAGCCCTCATAATTTCAGAGGAAGTCTTGACGTAACAGGCTGATCTATTTTATATAATAAATCTCCTAATCTACCCTAAATTTCCATCATGTTCTTAAATCACAACTTCGGAATACAAAGTGTAGCCTATTTATGCCAAGCAATGGATATGCACTTGATTAAGTAGGACACTTCCTCTGCAGGAATTTAAATTTTTTATTTTAAAGTAAAAATTACAAAATGTCATGAGTTTCGTAAAATGCCACAAGCAGAAGGAATCTGGGATGTCACCTAGACCAGGCCCATCGTTATACATATAAGGCTCAGAATCTTATCCGCTACACAAGGCCGCACAAGAGAAGCAAAGCTGAATTTGGGCCGTACTCTTCTCATCAAATCATACTGCCTTTTTAAAAATCCACTTATTCTAGGAATAGGCTTTCCCTGTTTGACAGGGAAGCAATAACTAAAAAGATTTTTTTTTAATTTTTTTAAAGATTTTATTTATTTATGTGAGAGATAGAGAGAGCACGAGCAGGGGTGAGGGGCAGAGGGAGAGAGAGAAGCAGTCTCCCTGCTGAGCAGGGGGCTGAATGTGGGGCTCGATCCCAGGACCCCAGGATCATGACCTGAGCTGAAGGCAGGCACTTAACCAACTGAGCCACCCAGGTGTCCCAGCTAACAAGATATTTTAGTTAAACACCATAGCTTTAGTTATTTTTTGAAACTATCATTCTTTTAGTTTTTATTGGTTCTCAGTGAAAGTTGTAATATTTGGTTTGAAATTGAAGCTGCCTAATTACATCTGCAGTACTATCGATGTAATTTTTCAGTAGGTTTATGATTACTGTAGAAATATGAGCTGGACTTCATAACTGAATACAAACGGTAGAATGTGAACACAAAGCATTCCCTGAAGTGAGTGGCATTGATCTGAGAGCTCTGTTGAATAATACCTTTTTTAGAAATAACACTGAGAACCAAACTAAGCCATGTACAAAAAGTAAACATAACTCTACTTGCTTTTTGGAATTAGCCAAGACCTTGATCTAAATAAATAAATAAATAAATAAATAAATAAATAAATAAATAAATAAATAAGGCACCAATGATTTTAAAACAATGTTTCTAAAACTCAACTCTAGTGAAACAGTTTAAATTTGTAGTAACCTTTGTTAAAGTGAATTAAACTATAATACAGTATAATTTCAGCAGAAAATTAAGCACAGGCATCAAAATATTTTCTAAAACAAAGTGAACCAATTTGATGGTAGAAAATAAAAGGGTTTTAGAACTTGATTTTATACAAATAAATTATAAGAAATGGAGCGTATACCAAATGAGTCAGTGGCCTGTTGTAAGCACAGCTGGATTTGAGATGGGATGGATCACCTCTGCAACATAAGAGTTATTGCAAAACAAAACAAAACAAAGAAAGAAAAAGAAAACAAAGTGGATACTTACAAAGTAAGTACACTTTGCAAGGACTCACATGTCAAAACACCAACAGAGAAACCTATGCCTAAAAATTTGCCATCTTCATTATGCACTGTTTAAACTCATGATATTTATTTTTAGGGGTGTTTCGAACAGAGCAAGGTTTGGTCTTGCGTTTTCCAATTTTGTAAGAAGCATTTCTTACTGGTGAGCTCATTTTGGGCAAGAAAGAGCTGGTAAGCATACCTGCCTGTCTTTTACAGCATGTGGGTGGTTCTTTTAACTAAAGGCTTTAAGGCCAAGTAAATATTGGTGCAGAAGGAACTCATTGCTCTCAGATGCGTTCTATTCAGTCTATTAAACAACACAGATGCATGATATCCCTGCAAAACAAAATCCTCCCCGTTAGGGCTTTGGTGAAAACTTTAGTTGAGGACAGTTGTTGAGTCTTTGTCTGTTCTGGTTTTAATTTTCTTCTGTTGTCGTTTGCATTTTGTGGTTTACTGGTCCATTTCTGTTGGCCTGTATCACCCTACTTTGGGCTGTGTTCATATCAATATGAACTGTCAAGAGCTTTTGTCTCTTCAACTGCAAAGGCTCTTAAACTCTTAAAATAGAGTTTTCCTTTAATATCCCACTTATAAGTGGAATCTAGGAAAGCCAAGCTGGCAGAAACCGGTTGTAGAATAGTGATAGCCAGGGGCTGGGAGGCAGATGAAATCTTGAGAAAGATATTGATCAAAGGGTATAAACCGACAGTTATAAGATGAATAAGTTCTGGGGATCTAATGTACAGCTTGGTGACTATAGTGAACATATTGTATTATTACTTAAAAATTGCTAGGAGAGTGGATCTTAAATGCTGTCACCACACACACACACACACACACACACACACACACACACACACACGATAGTTATGTGAGATGATGGATGTGTCAACTAACCTTATTATAATAATTTCGCAATATATACATGTATCAGATCATGACATTGTACAGCTTAAACTTTTCACAATGTTATATGTCAATTATATCTCAGTTGGTTTGGAAAAAAAACACAAATACGATGATTTTCTTCATCTGCATTTTGACTGCTCTGGTTAGTTGATTTTATCAACCTTCTTTACATTGATGCAAATATGGAAAATGACAGGAGGTAGATATCTCTCTTTAGTGAGAAGATGAATTTGAATGTGGAAGTAACTAATCTGTTCTGAACTTAAAATGCTTAGTAGTGCTATTGTTGCATTTCCAGGAAAATGTTCTTAATGTGGATGAGTTGCAAAGAGACCAGTCTGAATTCTTGAAAAATCCAAAGCATGTTCATAACAAAATAGGGAGTATTTTCTCTTCAAGAGGCTCTCCTGATGGAGGGATGTTCCCTCTGCAGCCGCCCTGGCTGCTTGTTTCCTGCGAGAAAGCTCTTTCCCAGTGAGAGTGAGCCCACTGTTGCCAACACCTATAAATGCAGACTCTTATTAGCTAATCAGTTATTAGAATTGATTGGCAAAAAAAGGGTTCTCTATAACCAGAAGGAGGAAATGAGATTCTATAGATTTCTCTCATTCCTCATTATGTTTGTAAAGTAACTTGGGTTTGACTCTCGCATGGTTACACAGCTTTGCTCATTTTGCATTTTCCTCTCCAGACAGCCTTGCAAGAGCCAAAGCTTCCCATCTATGCTCATGGTACCCATGCAGGTGATTCTGACTTGAGCCCTCTAATAATTCGGATAGCTAGTCTTTAAGCTGCTCTTGCTTTCCCTCTCTTCTTTCAAAGATGTCTTCCTATAGAAACTGACCTTTCAGCTGAGTCTTAAGCGATGGGTAGGAGAGAGCCAGGGAAAGAGGTGGTGGAAGCAGGAAGTAGGGCTGTGGGCCCCAAGCATTGTCTTCTTAGGCTCCTTCCACTCCTTCCCTCCCTCCCCTCCCTCCCGCCTTCCCCCTCCCCATCTTCTCTCTTTCCCCCCTCCCATCTCAGCCATATGTATGTGACTGTGATGGTATAAAGATGGATGTAATCCAGGCTGCATCATAGTCACTTCTTCTCTGATTTTTTTTTAAGATTTATTTATGTATTAGAGAGAGAGAGAATGAGTGGGAGAGGGAGAGAGAGAGAGAGAACCTCAAGCAGACTCTGCACCAGGCATGGAGCCCTACGTGGGTCTCATCTTCTTTTCTGATTTTGGAAGAAATTAAAATATTTTCCTGGGCCCCTAAATGGAGTGTGAATCTCTGTGCTCTGTGGCTGCTGCATGTAACGGTCAGGTCAGCCCTGAGCGGCCAGAGGCACAAAGTCTTCTCAAAGAAGTAGAGTAAGAGCAAAGAGTGGGGACGTACTTAGTGAAACACTGAGATTTTTTTCCCCCTGGCTCAGACTTACTTGTGTGGGATGTGATGATGTCAGTTACTTCTCTCAGTACCGGTTTCCTCATCAACAGAATACGGGAGGATAAAGCACTGGATCGCACTGAGGATCTCATGAGTTTAGGTAGATTTAAATGCCGTAAATTATAAAGCACTGAGTGAACTTTGTCATTATCTTGGCCTCAAGCCTTTTGTGGAATGGATATGAAATATGTATATTATAATACATATATATTATATATAAACACATATAGTTATAAATATAGGTTATATAAATTTATATATGGTACAGATCATTAACAATGACTTTCTCTCCCTCTCTCTCTGTTAATAGAGGGATCTTCGTTACGTTTGCGGAAGGCTTGGGACAGGCACCAAGAATATCAAACTTGTCCAGTTTTGAGATCTGTTCCTTGATCTGACATAAAAAGGGCTTTGACTGAGTAAGGGACTCAACATGATTTTGGTACTTGGTGTGGAAACTGTTTCCCATTTTAGCTCAGTGAGCCCAGTGCAGTTCCTATTAATTAACTGGAAGAACAGTAACATTTTAACAATCCAGTATACTCTTCTTTTGAGAAAAACATGCAGAAGGGCCTTCAGACAACTTTCTTTAGGTTTGAATTAAGATCTCTGACCTCTGGCATCAGAATAGGATTAGAAGTTTTGATTGCCAACTTTTATAGGGACGTAATAGGGGAGAATACAATTAAGAACATGAGAAAGTGACAAAGATTTTATTTTTAAACATTATCCTCCTGGTCATTGTCTCAGGGAAATTTCCAAACTGTTCCATGAGATCAGGACTGAATGTAAGACTGTTATAAATGCACATGTTTGGCTTTTTGTTTGTTTCTTTCTTTCTCTTTTTTTTCTTTTCTTTCTTTTTTTTTTTAAATTTTTTTATTTTTTTATTTTAAGGGAGAACTGGTTAGTCCTGCCCCGGGGACCTCCTCACAGTCTGTTAAACCTTTAAAGAACATTTCATGAGGCTTCAGCGCCTGCTGCACTCAAAGGGAACTTTTATGAAAGCAGCTTATGCTCTGAATTGATAACAACGAGGTCTGCAGCCCAGCGTTTTGAAACTCTATCCCTAAGCCCAAGAAGCAGCACTGATTTCAAGGTTTCTGTATTTTCTTTCATAGTGTCCTTATTTACATAAACCTCGACTACATCCTGGCATTACATGTTGTATTCTTATTTTGAAGCTTCAAATTTATGGTGCTGGCCTGTGTGCATCGTTGCAAACATTTTTCAAGAGTTCATTTCCAAAGCGCTTTCCCAAGAATTCAGGAAAGGAGGTGAGCACGTGGTCTCTCCTCCATTATGTGGTTAAGGAAGCTGAGGCGCTCTTTGCTTAAAGTCACAGAGCGTCATGTCACTAGCCAGGACTGAAGGCTGGTTCTATCAGTCCCCACAGACACGGGCATGGTTGGGTATGTGTTTTGTGGCAGGAACAAGAGGATCTTTGGAGAGGATGCCCGCTCCCTGAAGTCCCAGCCCTTCCTGCTGCTGCTTCCCTGTCTCTGCAGGAGACCCAGACTGCTGGTTCTGTCCTTTGGCATTGGCGACTATCCGGCTTTGAGCCATGCCTGGCCTTGGCACTTCTCCCTGCCTGCGTAAGGTGGTCCAGGCTCTCTCTCCTCAGCTGGGGTGCACTCCAACTCACAGGATGGCACGGGGAGGTAGGTGAAGAGCACAGGGTGGGGAAGGCCTGACTCCATCTGCTTCCGCTTTAGCCCCCTCAGAACTCCAGGCTTCCGTCTGTTCCTTCTCTTGTGTTGCACTGTGGGAGGCCACCGTCTCCAGCCAGCTCCAGGGCCCAAGGGCACACCCCTGCTCCTGTTCCCGTCCCACAGGGTCTCTGCAACCTCTTACCCTCCCCCAAAGGGCACCTGTAAACATTGAAAAACTGTAACTAAGATTTATCTCCACTGTAGGAAATGGTCCCCATTTAAAGCTCCCCAGGGGCTCGTTCTCTTTCCCTCAGGGAGAAATGAGCTTACTGGCATTTTAATGCACTTTTGGTTTTCAGGAAATAATAATTTTGCTTTACTCAAACAACAGAGGAACTTGAAAAGTTTGTCAGTTTGGCCACCATGTTTGAAAGGTATATTAGAAACGGTTTTAGCTCTGGGCAGGAAAACATGTTTTGACCGTTCAGAATGGAGTCAAACCTGCATTTGGGCACGTACTGAGCCACTGGTTTAAAAAATGATTTACTTTTCAGTGGCAAAACGTGGAAATACTCCATTTTTTGGGGCTTTTTTCCTTCATCATCTTTCTTCTTATAAAATGAAAAGCTGCAAATTTAGAGCCCTATAGTGACGAATGAACCCCAAAGTATTCAGAAATTTTGCCATATTCCAAACAGATGCGTTAAAAAGATCTAGTGATGCCTTTGAGGGTAAATATTGAATTTTAATTTATCGTAAGGTAAAAATGCATTTGTGGATTATTAATCTTAAAGAGAAGTATAAGCGTGTAAAGAACATGAAATTTAGAATCAAGACAAGGATTTCAGTCATGGCTTTGCTACCTACGAGTCCTGTCCCTCTGGGCCAACTCATTTATACTTCCTGGGTCTTCTTGATCGTAACTGGCAACATTAATGTCTGCTTCAAATACTGGGAAGATTTAATAACCGTAATATATGTGGATTTTATAAACTGTGAGACATTAGTTAATATTTACCTTTGCTCTTCCAGAAGCAGAAACACTTTGTGGTGTAAAAGTCTGTGTATTGAGTTTGGTACTTCTCTAATCCTCCACGAATAAGGCCAAACGTTATTGGGGATAGAACACATCATGCTATTTTACTTCCATTTATTTGAATCAAACAATTTAATATTTTATATCAACCTACCATGTTGTTATAACCATCTGTATTTAAGAATTATGAACTCAAAGAGTAGGAGAACCAGAGGGATCTTATAGATATTTTAGTCCAAAGCCCCGCTTTATGTCGGTGTAAATTGAAGCCCAGAGACAGTCACCAGCTCGCCTGAGTCACCCACATTGCTGCTGCCTGAGCCAGACCATCGATGTTCATGCCCTGCTCTTCTCACACCTTACTCACCATGTGTCCACTGTGGTTTTGGAAAGAGAAAGGGGACAGCTGAGGTGGGTGTGAGTTTAGGACCACGCTTCTTTAGGGGCTGATGTGAAGGCCTGCATTCTCTCCTTCCCACTGGCATATCTCACCATGCATTGCCCTGCGCCCATGCAAGCCCCCAAGTGCCCTGCACTTCATTCATTCTCATACTCGGGGAAAGCATTTTTCTGGGATGGAACTTTGCCCCCAACTAGCTGCCAATGTTAGGAGGAACCATTTTCAATTGTTTACACATGCTGAAACCCAGGATCCTCACATGAGGCTTTTCATAAGGCTTAAATGCAATAATTTATATAAAGCATATGGCATAATGTCTGATAGTAGAAGCTTCCAGCATTTGGCATCTGACAGAAGGCTTTCAACTACTGCTAAGTCTTTTTTGAAGGAATGACTTGCCCTTAAAATAAGAGAGGCTTCTGTGCGTTTGTTTCCTGATTTCTTTTTGTCCGTACAAGTGAAAATGCTAAATATTCTCAGAGGCAATGGAGGGAAGGACCTTACGGGTTATATCCTGAAATTCTCTCTCCCCGCTGGTCACCTCCATCCTTACAAAAGTGAGAGGCGTGGGGAATGGCCCTGGATGACCTACAGAAGACCGTCTCCCCATCTTGTGGTGATCGGGAAGAGCCTCTGACTTCCGCTCCTGACGGAGAGGAGAGGCATTTTCCATTGGCCTGTAGGGCATTTTAGCAGGCAGGTGAGTTCCTTAAGTGCTTGCTGACAGTGCTTCGAGAACAGAGACAAGGTCCTAATTGTATTGAAAAGGCCGCTGAAAGAGAATTTCTGAAAGGTGTCCCCAAACATCCTGTTTTTATGGCTAATGGGCTCCGTGCAAGGTTTCTTCCAAATGACTGATGGCCTTCACCAGCGTCCGCCTCTCTTCATTCTGACGCTGACAGAAGAAAAGAAAACGTCTCAGAGCCAGACAGGGCCACTAATGCAATGTGATTTTGTTCTCGTTCTTTGAAAAGAAGAGAAATGCTGTGAAAAACAGGCCCAGCATTTGGAGAGTCTGACTCTCAACTCTGATTCTTGTCGGCTATGAGAACTTAGGGTGGGCATCTGATTTCATATCTTTGTGATTCATTTCCCTACCTCTCCAATGGCATAATTACACAGTTGGGCGTAAGAGGCAGGATCTGGGCCTTAGAGACAAGTAGCCCTGGGTTCAAATCCTGCCCAACGCACACAGCTGGTTTTGGAGCAGGCTACTCAAACTTCATGAGTCGTGGTTTATCCATAAAGGCACCTCACAGCTTTGCTTGGGAGTGTCAGGTGCGATCGTGTAAGTCAAAGTGCAGGTACTAGACGGATGCGTCCATTACTGTCCGTGTTCCCTTTGTTGTATAAGGACATCACGGATTGGACACGTAAGTGGTAAGAGAGAGTATAGCATAAAACAATAGGTAGAGAGTAACATTTTGTTAAATTACTAGCTTTTCCGAAGACAGGAAACAGTTTCTATTCTTAGCATAACCAGATGCTTTACCAAAGGGTTGCCCTGGAGGTGATCGGCATTTTATTTTTCTTTCTTTAGCAACAGAAGTACTATGCTGCTTGGTAGGAGACAGAGCAGAGAACCCCCCTGAGTTCCCTAGGGATACCTTCTTAGAATACCAAATCACCTGGGCATTATTAAATGTAGACTCCCTTATAAAGCTGGCTAGAGAATCTATATCTAATTGTCCAGGAATAAGGTTTAGTGAGGCTCTTTGTTTTTAGAAAATTAAAAAAAAAAAAAAGGTGACCCAATGTTTTAAGGAGTCAATAACCAGGGAGGCAGGAGCATAGTAATTTCAGATTTTTTGATTTGAGGTATGTGAGCCATTTTCATTCTGGGGCATGTGTGCTAAGATTGCTAAGAGCTGTCACCTTGCATCCCTTGTTCAGAAAAGTGGATCTTCTTTCTATGAGAAACCTTGGATTTAACAAGCAGATTCATCATTGTTGCAGTGAATAAACATCACCAGTCAAATTGTGGAGAGTAAACCTCAATAAAGATACAATGTAAACATAAGGATCTATGATGATAAAAGGCTAGCTGGAGTCTAGTTTCTTCCATGCTTGACATTAGGAAATTTAGCTCTCTGGGTTGAGCACGACACTGGGGTTCTTCTACAAGTAATGGGATAGGGTACAAGTATTAATATTTAGAGGGGATTTTTGGACTTCCTGCTAATTAGGAATTGGGGTTCCAAAGATTAGTTGGGAAAATAAAAGTATCATGATTTCATTTGCATCCTCAGTTTGTGGAGAATTTAACATTGATTGCGTTAGACACTATCCTTCTTTTATAGTTCTGTTTTCAACGACCTCTTATTTCCAGCCTACTTTTTACCCTCCATCCAAATTTTGAAAATTACACGTTACCCATAGTACCCAGAGTACTTCATGCCGTGGTCACAGTGTTTGTCCCTACACAGCAGCAGAGGAAGGGCTGTGGGGGAGATAGGTGTTCACTTTGAGGATGGTGCATGTGAGGACTATCAGGAAGAGAGAAAATGTGAAAAGAAGACAAAACATATTTCTGGTGGCATTGATCTGGCCTTCAGTTGGGTGTCCTGGGCACAATTTCCTAAGGAATAAGATATTTATTATACAAACAAATTATCAAAAAAAAATTCCCTTTCACTGTAATCAAGACTGGTTCTTCTTTCATTCTCTTTGTGTGTAATTGTGGTACTTTATTTATACCTTGAAAATTATGTAAAACTTTTCAGTATAACCTGAAATCAGAGAATACTCACTTCCCGTTCTTAACAATTTGCATTTGATTAATTCAGTTGTGAGTTGCTTTACTAATATTTGAACTTGTTAATAGAGAAGTTTCACATTCAGCTAAAATGAATTTTCTGCCATTTGAATTTTGGAGTAATTGTTTCCTTGGTTTAGCAAGGAGTAAATTGCTTCAAACCCTTAAAGTAAATCTTTAAAGCAGTAGAATATTTTTTTGCCGACCCAAGATGGAGGGCAGGAGGGAAGGAGACATTTTCCCAATAAAGATGCTTTGGATTTAAGGATTTGATGCCTACTGGTCTGGCCATATGACTACATTAAATCTGAACAAAAAGAGAATTTTACTTTTTTAACCATATCCCTGTGTGATTAATTCTCTTTCATGTCATAGATGAGTTCTGATGAGGATGATTTTTTAATAGACTTTAATTTTAAGAGCAGTTGTAAGTTCACAGCAAGATTGAGTGGAAGGTATGGAGATTTCCCATATACCTGCTATCATTACACACAGCTTCGCCCATCATCAACATTCCCCAACAGAGTGGTATGTTTGCTAGAGTTGGTGAATCTACATGACACATCATAATCACCCAAATACCATAGTTTACGTGAGGGTTCACTCTTGGTGTTGTACACTCTGTGGGTATGGACAAATATATAACAACATGTGGTAGTATACACAGTAGTTTCATTGCCCTAAAATTCTGTGTACTGCCAGGGCATTCCTCTCTCGCTCTTAACCTCTAATAAACACTGATCCTTCTATTGTCTCTGTAGTTTGAGCTTTTCCAGAATATCACGTTGTTGGAATTATGTAGTATGTAGCCTTTTCAGATTGGTTCCTTTCACTTAATAATTTGCATTTAAGTTTCCTCCATGTCTTTTCATGTCTTCATAGTTCATTTGTTTTTAGTATTGAATTATCCATTATCTGGATGTACGCTAGTTTCTCCACTCAACTACTGAAAGACATCATGGTTGCCTCCATGTTTTAGCAGTTGTGAATAAAGCTGCTGCAAACATTACCTTGCACGTTTTGTGTGGTTTTATGTTTTCAGTCCATTTGGGTATAAACTAAGGAGTAGGATTGCTGGACCTATGGTAAGAGTATGTTTTGTTTTGTAGGAATCTGGTAAACTGTCTTCCAAAGTAGCTGTACCATTTTGCACTCCCACCAACAGTGAGAGAGAGTTCCTGATGCTTCATACTTTGGCCAACATTTGGCGCTGTCAGTGTTCCAGATTTGGCCATTCTGAAAGAATAGAGTATCTTGTTTTTTGTTTATTTTTTAAATTTTTTAAAAGATTTTACTTATCAATTTGACAGAGAGAGAGAGAGAGAGAAGCGGGGGAGAGGAAGCAGGCTGCCCACTGAACAGGGAGCCCGATGTGGGGCTTGATCCCAGGACCCTGGTATCATAACCTGAGCTAAAGGCAGATGCTTAACCAACTGAGCCACTCAGGCACCCCGGGTATCTTGTTTTAATTTGCATTTCCATGATGACATATGATGTAGAGCACTTTTTCATAGGCTTATTTGCTATTTGTATATCTTCTTTAGTGAGGTGTCCGTTAAGAACATTGGCCCATCTTTAAATTGGGTTGTTTGTTTTTCTTATTGTTGAGCTTTAAAAGTTCTTTGTGTATTTGAGATAACAGTACTTCATCAGATGTGTCATTTGCAAATACTTCCCCTGGTTGGTTTCTGTGGCTTGTCATCTCATTCTTTTGACAGTATTTTTTGCATAGCAAAATATTTTAATTTCAGTGAAGTCAACTTACGAATTATTTTCTTCATGATCATGCCTTTTGTGTTGTATCTAAAAAGTCATCCCCATATCCAAGGTCGTCTAGGTGTTCTCCAATGTTATTATCCAGAAATCTTATAGTTTTGCGTTTTATGCTTAGTCTCGCATCCATTTTTAGTTAATTCTTATAAAGAGTATAAAGTCTATGTCTGGATTCATTTTCTTTCTTTTGCATGTGAATATCAACTTGGCCTGGAACCATTTACTGAAAAGATTACCTTTGCTCTATTGTATTGCCTTTGCTCCTTTGTTGACGATCAGTTGACTATATTTATGTATATATATATTTTTGGGCTCTCTATTATATTCCATTGATCAGTTTGCCTATTCTTTTACCAATACACAACACACTCTCTTGATTACTATAGCTTTATAATAAGGTTTGGAGTTGGGGAGTGTCAGTTCTATGGCTTTGCTCTTCTCCCTCAATACTGTGTTGGTTTTTCAGGGTTTTTTTTTTTTTTTTTTTTTGCCTTTCCATATAAAATTTAGAATCAGTTTGTGAATATTAATGAAATAATCTCTTGGCTGGTTTTATGTTAAATCTATGGATCAAGTTTGAAAGAACAGATATGTTGAGAATATTGAGGCTTTCTATCCATGAAAATGGAATATCTCTCTCCTTTAGTTCTTCTTTGATTTCTTTCATCAGAGGCTTGTAGTTTTCCTCTATTCTCATAGATCTCCTATATATTTTGTTACACTCATACCTAAATATTTTATTTTTTGATGTGCTAATGTAAATGGTATTGTGTTTTTTATTTCAAATTCCACTTGCTCATTGCTGATGTATAGGAAAACAGTTGACTTTGTATTTTAACCTTGTATCCTGCAACCTTTTTAAAAATTAATTTATTTATGTATTTTTATTTTTATTGTTTTAGAGAGAAAGAGGGTGTGGGGTGGAGGGAGAGGGAGAGAATCCTAAGCAGGTTCCACACCCAGCGTGGAGCCTGAGATCATGACCTGAGTTGAAATCAAGAGTCTGACTCTTAACCGACTGAGCCACCCAGGCACCCCTCCTGCAACCTCTTTGTAATTGCTTATTAGTTCCAGGAGTTTGTTGTTGTTGATTCTTTTCTATTTTCTATGTAAATTATCATGTCATTTGGGAACGAAGATAGTTTTATTTCTTCCTTCCCAGTTTGTCTAACCCTCATTTCCTTCTGTTGTCTTATTGCATTAACTTGGACTTCTGGTAAAATGTCAAAAAGGGATGGTGAGAAGGGACGTCCTTGCCTTGTTCTTCATCATGGGAGACAAGTTTCTATTTTTTTGCCATTAAGTATAATGTTAGCAATAGGTTTTCTATAGATGTTCTTTATCAAGTTGAGGAGGAAGAAGACATTTAACATAGTTTTTTAAAATCTGGTAGGTTTAAAGAAAGAAAGGAACTTTCTATTTTAAAAATATAAAGGCTTTTTTCTCTTATAATAAAAGAAATAGGTGCTTATTATAACACTTTTCAGCAATAGAGATATTTAAAACTTAAAAAATGTCCCCATAGATCATATCTAAGTTTTAGATTTATAATGTTTTTGTTAACATGTAACTATTGAATTATCCACTCACCCATCCATTCATCCACCTGTCATCTTTAGATTGTCTGGTTTCCCCTTCCTACTTTATAAAAGTGTGCGTCTCACTCATTGGAGTAAATGGAAGTTATGTTTTACTATCTCTCTTGAGCTCTTTGAATTTGTTACCATTTTGGAACTCTTTTTTCTTCTATTTCCAGTTCCATAGGGAGCTACTCTTCTCTCCTACCAGTTATTGCTTTAAACTAGTCAACGTAAGAGTGACCTCAACCCCTTGGAGCTGTCAGGTTGATGGGGTTGAATGGTCCTACTTTTCCTTACTCTCCTAAGACTACTACACTAGACTGTATATATTACTGACTTTTCCACAAGGAATAACATGAGATAACTGTCTTCAGAAATATCTGTGAATATATTCTCTTGAGGTCTGACTTGTCTTTAAAAGTTTTTTCCCTTAATAATACATACAAATTTAGTTTATAATAAAATTTTTGACTCACAATCCTCTTTTTCTCCCAGAATCCAGAGTTGTTTTTAAACATTTTTTTTTTCTTTTGGCTATATTGCACATATCTCCCATCATTTCTATTCCTCTGTATTTTTGCTCTGAGTTTCGGAAGAATTTTGGCCATCTTTTCATTAATTCTGTTTGCAATTCTGTTCTTTGTAATATTCAGTACTTAAATGCTTTTTCTTTGTACTTTATTTTTTGATATATTTTTTAAATTTTTTTTTTAAATTTTATTTATTTATGCGACAGAGATAGAGACAGCCAGCGAGAGAGGGAACACAAGCAGGGGGAGTGGGAGAGGAAGAAGCAGGCTCATAGTGGAGGAGCCTGATGTGGGGCTTGATCCCGTAACGCCGGGATCACGCCCTGAGCTGAAGGCAGACACTTAACCACTGTGCCACCCAGGCGCCCCGATATATTTTTTTAAAATATGTCCTTTGTGTAAAGAAGCCAGCTCCTATATTATTAGTACTCCAGTAGCACCTCAAGTCTCCTGCAAAATTTGTACATATGTTATGTACGTGTGTGTGTATATATATATATTTTTTTCTTTTTTTCCCTATTGTGTTTTCCTGTGTCTCAAATAAACTCTTTTTCATTGGGCAATATTTGCTATGACTTCTCAGGTAACCTTCGTTAGAACTGCCTATTCATATGTTTGGTGATTTTTGCTTGTCGGCTCACTTTTTATTTTTAAGGTTTTATTTATTTATTTCAGAAAGAGAGCAAGGGGGGGGGAGGGCAGAGGGAAAGAATCTTCAAACAGACTCCCTGCTGAGTGCAGGGCCCCCCCTGGGGCTTGATCTCAGGACCCTTAAGATCATGAGCTGATCCACAACTAGGAGTCTGACACTTAACTGACTGAGCCAGCCAGGTGCCCGTCTGCTCACTTTTACAAACAAAAATGTATGTTGATTATATTGACAACTACCTTCTGTGATCCCCCTCAGCACATACGTAATTATTTTGAATCCCGCAGCAGATGCCTGGGGATGGGAGCTCTGTTGTAGTGAGTGGTGGGGTGAAGTTCTGCACTTCCTTTTAAACGTATAGTCCTGAGAAACATAACACAGCCTTGCAGAAATGCATTTCTCTCATACAAAACAATATGAATTTTGTCATAGTGCTGCTTTCTTGGTTTGTGTCTTCTGCAACTATCTGGTAGGATCTATACCTACCCGTACACAGGCAAGCTGTCTGTATACAATAATTAGTGAAATTATCTCATTTTCACACTTTCTTGATTACAAGTGAAACCATTTAAGGCTTTGCATTTTTCTCTTAGAACATTCTTTAGCTTTAGCTTGTGGCTTAGATATTAAGTGCTGGCTTGATTTATACAGTCCAAACCACAATGATATCATTGACATTAATTGCTAGACCTTCTGTATTAGAAACACGTAAACTTGCTTGAGCCAATAGTGTTTAAGAGAGAAATTTTTAAAAATAATTGGTTGCCTTGCAAATTTTTCTGTTGTTGCGATTTATGTGGTTATTAGTAAATTGCACTGAGCAAATCTGATCCCTTCTATTTCTGAACTATTATTGTTTAAAATGTAATTTATGAATCATAGTGTTTGAAAAGAAGAAGCAGTCCCCATGTAAAGGGTATAGAGTTTTATGGGTGCACATGTGTATAAAAACAAACACACATACTTGAGATAGACATTTTTATGGATACTATTGAGATATTCTGTATCAGGGGCTGGCAGAGTACTTCCTGCTGGCCAAGTCAGCTGGCAGCTGTTTTATAAATAAAGTTTTAGCAGATCACAGTTATGCCAATTTGTTTCCACATTGTTTATGGTTGCTTTCACACTACAGCGGACTTGAGCCGTTTCAGTAGAGACCATAGACCCGCAAAGCCTAAGGTATTTAGTATCGGGCCCTTTACAAAACACATCTGCCAACTATATCTGTGCATGGTTGTGTCTGTTTAATCTGTAACCAATGAAAAAGGTGTGTTAAAAATTCCCATTCATGTTCTATTTTTATATTATTTGTTGCTTCGTTATTACTTTTTGTTGCTTAACTTATGCAAACATACATAACTCATAATTTCTCTGTTGATTGTCCCATTAGTAATTATAAAGGGAAGCTTTATTTTTATTTTTTATGATTTCTAATATTAGAAGTTTGAAAGCACTGCTCTTTTTATGTTTGCATTTGCATGATATATTTGGTGGTGGTGGTATCGTCTCCCCACCCACCAAACATTTGAAGGTACTCTGTTTAGGTATGTATCACCTACCTGTGGTTAACTAGTTGTGGATCCCTATCCCATGGGTACATGGTATCGATCCATTTTCTTTGAATCTGTAGCCTGTCTTCTCATTCTCTTAACAGTGGTTTTTTGTTGTTGTTGTTGTTGTTGTTGTTTGGTTTTTTTGCAGAGCAGGATTTTTTAATGAAATCCAAATTACCAGTTTTTTCTTTCATGTATTATGTTTTTGTTGTATCTAGGAAGTCATTGCCAAGCACGAGGTCATCTAGATTTTCTCCTAGGTTATCTTCTAGGAGTTTTATAATTTTGCATTTTACATTCAAGTCTATGACCTGTTTTGACCAAATTTTTGTGAAGGATGTAAGATGCAGCTACACTTATCTTTTTTTGCATGCAGATGTCCAATTGTTCCATTGTTATTTGTTGAATAGTCTGTCATTTCTTCATTAAGTTGCCTTTGACCCTCTGTCAAAGATCAGTGGACTGTGTTTGTGTCTGTCTACTTCGGGCTCGCTATCCTCTTCTAATGATCTATTCTTTCACTAATGCTACACTCTCTTGGTTACTATAGCTCTGTAATAAGGCTTGAAGTTATGTAGTGTCAGTCATCCCACACTGTTCTTCTCCTTCAATATTGTGTTGGCTATTCTGAGTCTTTTGCTTTTTCTTAAAAACTTTAGAATCAGTTTGTGAATATCCACAAAGTAACCCACTGGGATCTTGCCTGGGTTTGTGTTGAAGTCCTTGCCTCCTAGGCAGGCAATTACTACCTGGCTCTCCTCCCCTAACTGCTCTGTGCTCATCTCCTCAGCTGATACAGTTTTCCACTCATCTCTTTGCCCTCCAAGTCATTCACTGGGCACTCTAGAACTTCTGCACCATTTTCTGTCAGTGTTCTAATACTCCAAACCTCTTTCTCAGAATACACCTTTTACTACTTTAAAATAAGGCTGCCCCATGAGGATGCTACTTTTCGTTATGTTCTTTCAAAATTCGGTTTGTAGGATTGCAGATTGTAGGATTTTGTTTGTTTTTCCCCTCTTCTCTTAGGGCCAGGAGTTTGGTTAGGTGTCCTTTTTTTCCTCATTATCTGCACTCTTCTGTTGGGGACTGTGAATGGGATGGACAGATCTCTTGCTCCTTTGAAGCTCCTATCATTTAGTTAGGACCTCTTCTTCCTGCTTAATCACTGTCTTCTATAAATAACCTTGTCTTTTCTTCATTTAGTTTTACCTCTGGGACTGTAGCACTAATCTCAATTCATGTTGTCAGAAACTTTGATGTCTCCCTGAATAAATCATCCAAGAGTCTCTGGTTCTTTACCTCTTCAACTCCAGTAAACTTATTTGCAACCCCACTACAGGTTACACTCCAGAATTTATTACCACCTAACATGATAACCTCTGAAGTTATAATAGCAAGTATCCTAATTTCTATCCACAATTTCCTATTTTTCTTGCTTTAAGAATCTCCATTTCTTTCTTTGCTCCCTCTCCCACATCAAGGTTTTCAAACCAATGAACCCATCACTTTCTCACTGTCAGTGAATCTCTTGCTTTCCAGCTGTTTGGTCGTGAATTGCTCCATTCATTATTATGAATTTCTTGAAAAGACTCTCAATCTTTTTGTCTTTACCTTCCTCTCTTTTACTCACCTTGGATGGAAATTATGATCCATATCCTTAGGGTCTGTACCTGAGCAGCTGACTCTGGATAAGGAAAAATAACACAAGTGAACTAACAAGCTTTGTTTCCCTGCAAGATCACTATGTTGAAAGGAAAATGGCCTAGGAATCCTTCCATGTGTCTCTAATATCTCTTTTTATCATGATCTAAGATGACTACCTCAAAGCTAATTCACTCCTCAAATAATCTCTTTATCACTCTCAGATGATGACCTAGCTTCATATTTCAAACCGAAAATTGAAGTCATCAGATGTGAATTGCTTTATCTTTTTGGCATGGGAGCCCTCTTAATATATACTATGTGACAGCTAGTATTCATCTCTCAGGTGTATATGTCTAGCATCATAAATTTTCAAACTACGACATGCCTCCCTTCACAACTTCCAACCTACTGATGTGTCTCATTCAACATTCTTTTTGAGATAAGTTTCTGAGAAGGGGGAAATTAAGTTTAACTTTCATTGTACCAGAGTTTGGTGCAGATGTTTCATCCTCCCTGTTCTGAAACCTCTAGCAGAGGAACAGATTTGGAAGAGGGAGTAATTACTATGCAAGAAGCCAAAGAAAACACCTGCATGCAGGTATAAAACCTGCCCCTTGGGGGTAGATGCAGCTTAAGGTCGGCGCTAGCTCTGTGTGAAGCCTCCTTCTGTAGCAATCACAACATATCTCAACCCAATATCTTTGCAGACTGGTTTCACCTTCCAAGACAACCTTCATAATAATGACAGCAAAATTGGATAGCTTCTGGCCTCTGCTGATTAGTAGAAGTCTCTACTCTAGCTGACTTCCCCAAATCTATCGGGAGGAACAGCACCCAAATTGAAGAAGACTCGACTCTGGCATTCTTCACACACACCAAAGCTATATACACATTTGCACCATCTTTTCTTTCTATTTTCAATGGAGAAAGCATCTCTCTATCTCTCAAGGACTCCAAAATCCTAATAAATTTCTTTCCCTCTTGCTTTTCCACAGCTCCGTCTTTGACTAGTCCATCTCTCTACTGCATCATTAATAGTAGCTTCTCTGGTGACTCTTTCCCAATGTCTCTGGAGCATTCTTTAGCCTTTTCCACCTGGGGGAAAAGTCCCTTAACTGCAGCTCCCATAGGTTTGCTCCATTAACTACCCCAGTTCTTAGTTTCTTATTAATAATCAGACTTTTCAAGATTCCTTTTATCCATCTTTCTCCCTTCTTTCTTTCCTTCCTTTTCTCTTTCTTTCTTTCTTTCTTTCTTTCTTTCTTTCTTTCTTTCTTTCTTTCTCTTTCTTTCTTTCTTTCTTTCTTTCTTTCTTTCTTTCTTCTTTCTTTCTTTTTCTTTCTTTCTTTCTTTCTTTCTTTCTTTCTTTCTTTCTTTCTTTCTCTTTCTTCCTTCCTTCCTTCCTTCCTTCCTTCCTTCCTTCCTTCCTTCCTTCCTTCTTTCTTTCTTTTCTTCTTTCTTTCTTTCTTTCTTTCTTTCTTTCTTTCTTTCTTTCTTTCTTTCTTTCTTTTTTGCTTTAGTGGCCACTGAGTGTGTGTGTATGTGTATGTTTTATTTTTGAAAGGTTAAAAAAAATTAGAAGGAAATGCCAGACACCCATTTAACCAACATCAAAAAATAATGAAAATGTTTTATCATTTAAGCTCCAGTCATGCAATACATTGGGGAAGAAATTCCTTTGTTTCTCAGTTGCGTTACTAAGTCTCTTCCCTAGAGTAAATGATCTTGATCTGGGTGTGTCTTTTCATGCCATTTTGGAGGGGTGTGTGTGTGTGTGTGTGTGTGTGTGTGTGTGTTTTATTTCCTTACTGCTATCATGTGATAAATGTCATTCCATAATTAAATGTTTGACTTAACATTGTGAAGATAAACAAAGTTCTGGTTTGTTTTAGTTTTTAAAGCATTTTATTCAAAAATATACCATATTACTCGGACATTCATGTTTCAAGTTTTTCTGGTAGATATGTCTTTTTTTTAGGTTTAAAAGTTTTGTTTTCAGCTTTATTGGAGTGTAACTGGTAAAATTGTGTATACTTAAGCTATTGTACACAGTGATGCCTTGACACACATATACTTTGTGAAATGATTACACAATCAGTTTAATTAACCTATCTGTCCCCTCACAAGATTATCTTTGTAGTGAAAATACTTAAGACTTAGCTCTTAGTATGTGAGTGAGTTTTTCCATAGTATTAACCAAGGAGCTGAGTTACTGTAAAGTAGGATGTGTCCATTTCAATTTCACTAGGCTTCGAAATGCTCTACATATTCGTTTCATAAATTAATATTCATAGTACAGAGAATATGAAAACTTTGGTTTGCCCTGATCATTGCCAACACTTCGTAATGTCAAACTTCCTGAATTTTGCCAATCATCTGATATGAGGACATTGGCCTCTCATTGCTTTATTTCATGTTTGCCTGATTTCTCATGAGATGGCATGTATTTTCATATTTATTGGCTATTTCCTCTTCTGGGATTCCCTGTTCAATTAATTCTTTAGTTCATTTTTTTTCTACTGGATTATTTTTCTTTTAAATACTGATTTTTTTTTTTTATATATTTAACAGAAATCTCTTCACCCCATTTGGCCCTTTTCAAACTTTGTATGTGCCATCTTTATATTACAGGAATTTTAAATTCTGATATAATCAGAGTTATTGTCCTTCTCTGTTCATTGTTTTTTAATCTGTCTTATCCAAGAAATGTTTCTATTTTTAGAAGTCCTAGACAGATCTTCCCACATTTTCTTTTAAGTACATTATAAGTTTGATTTTATAAATGGGATATTTGGTGTACTTACAATTTATTTTTTGTCAGACGTGAAACAGAGCTTCTCGATTTGATTTTCCATAAGGAAAGCCAACTGAGTCACTATAACTTTTACTGACGAGCCCATCACTGCACAGGACTAATATGCCATGCACACCAGGTACTAATCTCCACACAAGCCTAAGTCTGTTTCTGGTCTCTCTTGTTGATTCCCTTCATCTCTTCATCAACATTTGAGTGTCTGCCTCCATGTTTTAATTACCATAGTTTTATAAAGTCATATGTATCATAAGGCAAGTTACCTTGATTCTTTTTTGTTAAGAATTAAGAATTATTTTGCAAAAAAGAAAAAGCACTATTTTGAAATATAGTAGATAATTGCTTTTTCAAATAATTTTAGAATCAGTCTATTTAGTTCCATGAAAAATCATGTTGAGATTTTGAATTAAATAGTCTTGAATATATGGGTTATTTAGGTGGGGGCAGGGGCTGTCCACATTAGAATAGTGAGGTTTCCTACCCTTGAACAAATTATACATGCTCATATCCAGATTTATATAAATCTTTTGTCTCCTTTGGTAGTGTGTTACAATTTTTTTTAATGTGGGTGTTATGCTTATTCTATTAGGTTTATTTCTATATGCCTTATAGTTTAAGTTGCTGTTGTGAATGATGCTGTTTCCTATAAAACAGATTATTATTGGTGTATAAGATTATCTTTGAATTTTGATCTTGACCTTGGTAACACTTCTGAATTCCCTGTTATCTTATTCAGAGTAGTGTCCTCTCCCCATGATCATTCTCCAACTCAACCCTGTTTGTCTTCCCATGACATTTGTTACTGTAATGACCTCAGTTACAATTCATTTGTTAGTTTATGAACTTAATTTTTCAAAATAAACCGAATGAAGTAAGAGGTCATGTCTCCCCTGTTTGTCATTGCAATTCAGATCTTAGCACACTTTGTTGAATAAATGTTTACCCAAATTTTAGTCTTTTTTGTCCTTTCTTTTTTTTTCTTTCTTTCTTTCTTTCTTTCTTTCTTTCTTTCTTTCTTTCTTTCTTTCTTTCTTTCTTTCTTTTTTTTTTTTTTATCTAGAAGATGTGACCAGAACTGGTTGCAATTACATCCTAGTTTCATGTTAGATGGGAATTCCTTTTCTGCTTTCTATTCTTTTTAACACAAATATAATGGCTTTCAAGGAGGGAACTGTGTAAGAAAGTCTATCCTAGAAGATCATTGTGCATTTCATTATTGATTTTTATCCCTCTGAACTTTTGCACTAATAAATCCAGCTCCTTCGAGGCCCCGTTGGAATCCCCAAACACCTCAACCAAGGAGACTCTCATCCTTCTTTGTGCTTGTGCCTTTGGTGTCCTTGCCGCCCACTGGGTACCTGGCCCATCATGTATTGAATAGTGGTCTAAATTCCAACCTAGGAGCGACACGGGTGTTTCTTACAGTAACTTGGCCATCATTTTATTAACCATTTTCATATTGTTGGGCTTGAGTTCCCAGCAAATGTTTCATGATTATAAAAAGGCTCTGACGAACACCTTTGAACATGAAGCTTTTCTTCATTTTCAGATACTTATGCAGTAGTAGAATTACTTGGTCCAAGCAGGCAGCATCTTATCTGATGCACTGGCTGACTCGAGAAACTTCATCATTCCTAACACTGGCTATTTAATAATGGAAGAGCTATAATGATGATTCATCTCCAATTCTTGAAAAATGGTACCCTCCATTTGCAAAGAGCCTTGGTGTTTTGTGGGGCCATAGTTTTGCTTCAGAGAGGTAACCCTATTCACCCTCCTGCAGACAGCTTGAACATTAACTTTTCCTCTCTTTCTCCGTGGAACCTTGTCTGCCAGACCCAGTTTGAGTGGTCTTTTGTGCTCTGATACTTTTGTTTTCAAAGGTGGAGTTTCCAAAAGCCATTCTGAGGACCAGGAAAGGGAAATGTTTCCTTGTTCCTACTCCCTCTTAGGTTCCCTTCCTCCTGAATGTAATTTGGAACAGAGAATGTTAATATATACCTCACGTTTCTCCCAACATAGACTGCCCCGTAGACTTAGTAAGCTGCTGTCTTTACAGATAATGTCTGAACTTCTACCAGGGCAAGTGGTGGGATTTCAGTCAGCTACCTTCCCAGTCATCCCGGGAACTAAGACAGGAAGTTTCCCCAAGGAGAGGTAGGAGAACAAGCACTGGGTTCTGAGATAAGCACGGATTGTGAGGCCACGCTAACTTGTGAGAACATATGATCTGGACACTTAGTAGCTCTGCAGCTCATTCTCCATCTCCGTGACTTGCACTGCAGTCAGATGCCCAGGGTTATCATCACAATAGTGCTGATTTATCGCATAGGCTGTTTCCCAGGCCATTTCTTATCCAGGGTCAAGCTTCCCTCTCACCCTGACCTCATCCCCACCAGCAACTCAGATGTGACTTAGCCTTGCATGCCTTCAGTGGGGTGGAGCGTTGTGGGCAGCTTTTGTGTTTTTTCCTGATTTAACCCTCCTTGCTCACCAAACATCTGACTTGAATGGGGCAGTCTTCATTGAGCATTGATGCCCTCTGGGGGTTATGGGCATACAAATGCCAACTACTGGGACACTTTTGTGGGTTTCTGTGAGATCTTGCTGGAGCTCCTCCAGGGCAACTGTCCAGAGTATCAGTGAGGTGGTCTGTAGTGGACTATCACCTCCTTTCCTTCCTCAGCTTCTTCCTCTGATGGTACTACTACAGCTCCCGTCTGCTAGAGCCAGTTCACTCTTGCCAGGAAGGATACGCCGGGATACAGTTTTTTCAATCTGGCTACAGCCTGACTTCGTCCGACAGGTCCACTCGGGCCTCATAAAACCTCACAAATATGCGTCCAGCTGTGAGGTGAAGTATTGGGCTCCCACTGGAGTTACCTCTGCTCACCCTACCATCCAGGCAGCTCTGGCCGGCTTCTGCTCTCAGACTCTTCCCAGGAAGAGTCTGCACTTGTCCCCAGCATCTGTGTCCTCAAATACTGCTCCTGCCGTTGGGTAGCAGTGGGCTGGTGTTTTCTGTCCTCGGCGGGCGGTGGGGAGCTGCAGCTAGTGAGTGAGATGCCCAGAAGGGACCGCAAAGTTGGTGGAAGTGTGGGCTTGCCACCGGGAGACCTCGTTTAAGTCTGACCCCTCCTGCTTTTAGATTTTGTGCCTTAGGAATGTGGCTTAATCATCCAAATCTGTTTTCTCCGAAGTATCACATGTTGTGCAGATTAAAAAGGAACGTGAGGGTAGGCTCATACAGCACGACGCGAATATGTTCTAAGTTTTGCTTTTGTTTTGATATTGGCTCTTCAATTCATAAGACACTTCCAATGAGGGAGATCTCTTCTTACAAAAAAATCAGGCCTCTTCTTCCCATATGGGGCAAGGCTACTGTTCACATGGAGGCGCTTCCTCCCGGATTTGCACAGTGGAGACCGTCCCTGAGCGTGACATTCTTCACTCTCCAAGCTGGTGATGGCTCTTCTGAGGGCCCAGGTGCCCCTGATTTGGAGGGTAGAAGAAAGGGATGGGATACTCGGGAATGAGTCTGAGGAGTTCCTTCCCTGACATGTGAGCTCTTCTTATGGATTCCATATATATATATTTTTTTTTCACATGGCATACCTCATGTAGCTGAGATCGGAGGGTAACTATAAATTACTTCCTCATACTTACTCCTCCTAAATGTGTTTAGAACTGGTTTCAAGGAGGCAAAGGAAAAAGTGAGGTTCCTTTCCGTGTTTCACTCATCACCTATGCTGAATTAGGCCTTGAGTGTGACCAGTCATTGGCAATGGAAATAGCTTAATTTACCATTAACCCAAATTACATACATAAAACACAGGTGAGCTGCTCATTATTCTCTGGAAGCAGAATATTTCCATTTTTGTAATCTTTCCTTATGAAGGACACTTTCTCTAATCTCTCTGGGTTAAGATAGGGCCTGTTTGTTATTATTAAATATTTTCCTTTAGCGCCTTGGTCTTACTTTTCCTCTCAAAATTCTCCCATATTGACTGACATTGGGTATCACGGGGTCACATAAATTTTTAAAAATTATTCATTCATTGAAATGTCAGCTGTGCATTTCTGTCTCAATGCTTTGTGTCTTCAGTGTTGTGCTCCTAAAGTGTTGATCCCATTATTCATGTATTTATTCCACACACAGTTATTAAGAATCTGTTCTGTGACTGAAATTCTGTGTCCAAATTCAGGCTATTCTTTATGAGCCAGTTAAAGTGTCACCTCTTGTGTAAGTTTGTCCCCTTCTGTGTAATTGGAATCACTTTGCCTCCTTTTATTGGGCCAGTAGTAATTTGTTTACATATTTATAAGATTAGCTCTCACAGTGTAACAGTTATCTCAGTTCATTCTTGTCTCCTCCCACCTGACTTTAAGTATAGATAAGAGGCTATGCGGACAGAAAAAGCCTGCCCAAACTGTGATGAATGCCTTTCCTTTCTGCTTGAGTATAAGCCCCATTAGGACAGGGACCATATCTCTGATGGTCAATGTTTTACCAAGGCCTGTCCCAGTCTCTATGACATAGGAGTCATAGAACAAATTTTTGTCTAATAAATGTATAAACGAATATTCTCATGAATTAGAATTTCAGCATATACCAATATAGAGCAAGCATAATATGGTGTACATTGAAGAATTTCCTCAGGCTTTGCAAAGTGGTAAAGGAGATTAATAATAATAATAATAATAATATGTAGTCAACGTAGGTGTTTTTTTCACTAAATCCTTGATGAATGTATACTGGAAGATATCCTATTTGATCCGCTGGAGATTGTAGTGTATATATTAATGTTTATGTTAATTTTGTAATAAACTCTATGTAGATCAGAAATTCCTAAATTTTTTTCTAATTGTTTATGAACACAACTTATTTTAATTATGACTATTATAATTAATTTACGTAATGTTTGCATTCCTTGTATACACGGTGAACTCACTGTGGGGTGGGAGCTGTTTGAGATGATTTGGGCTTGTGAACCTTATGACGATGCGTCTAGCTCAGCTCCTTACACAAAAAGACCTCAGCAAATGTCACTTCTATTTCCTTTCCCTTAATCTGGAGGAACAAGACAGGATAGAGAGATCTGTGCTTCATAAATAAGGATTGCAACGTTCCTTGAAGTGGCATGATTGCCCAAAGAACATGCTCAGTCTAGCTCTTTTGCTCTGGATTCCTGCAGTGTTGGCAGTAACCCCAGCACACCCAGCGCTCTTCCCTTTTCATCACTCCCCAGTGGGGTGCCTTAGATTTATTCTGGCTTCCCTAATCCACCCTTTGATTGGCATTCCCATGCATGAAGAAGATTTTGCATTGGGCGTGGAGAGACTACAATGCATGATTCTGCCTGCGTATTTCCCTCTGGCAGGTTCTAACAGAGGTGACCTGCAACCTGGCAGTTACGGATCTTTCTCACTTTCAGTTCGTGACTATTATTGCAAGCATGCAATTGATGCAATTAAAACAGGAACGGCCCATGCGCAGGGAAAAAGGGAAAAAAGGAAAAACGTGTTAAAACACTAAAGCCACCAAATCAGTGCTTGGGAGGGCGAGGGAGCAAAGGGGTCAGAGGAAACTCATTCCCTATGTTCGTCTTTGTTACATTGACTCGCTTTCCGTTTGCAGATACTGTCCATCAACTCCCACTCCAAACCCTGTCTTGCCCGCTTGCCTATACCAGAAAGCCCGGAAAGCTAGAATTAACATTTTCCAGACTCTCGTACAGCTAAGCTTATGTCTGTGACTGTGGTTTTCTCAGGGAGCTATACCCACAGGCATCTTGGAGAAAGAAAAAACAATGGGCCATGTGAGTTGACAGCCTTGCTTCAGACAATCGCGGCCTCTGAAAGCACGGTGCCAGAGGCTTCGGTCACTTTTAGACCAGAATTCCTGGGGTCCAGGCCTTAACATCATTGGTGCCAAGAGGAGGTTATGGCAAAAATGTGTCTGCTGCAACAGTCCTGTGGTGTGATTGGGCATTACTCGGGACCTGTCGTTCCTCACTGCGTTATTCTGACTGTGTAGCCTACAGGCCTGGTCTTCCTGGCCCTCCTGGAAATCTAATGATTAATACTCTCTACTAATTTCACTTGAAATGGATAGAGTGAATTTTGCTATTTGTAATTAAGAATTCAGTGATGCATATTGACATATGTTTCTGATAAAAGCTGTCAAGGGAAAAGTGTTAAGTGGAATTCTCATTTTAAACAAATAATTTGTGATGCGTTCCTGTAGAAAAATGCTGGAGAATTTTGTGCTTGGAAATTCCTTGAAAATAACTGAGAGCTATCCTGGGCATTTGTAAATCATTTTCCAGTTTATAAAATCCGTTCTAGCACTTCATCTTTTTTCCTATATTTATAAATATATTAAATGCCTACTGCCAGCCCTGTAATGTTTAGATGAAGATTTTGCCACTAAATGGGCTTAAATCATGTATTTAAAATTGTATATCAGGGGCGCCTGGGTGGCTCAGTCGGTTAAGGATCTGATTCTTGATCTCAGCTCAGGTCTTGATGTCAGGGTCATGAGCTCAAACCCTGTGAGTTCAAGTCCCAGTGAAAAATAAAAATACAATAAAATTGTATATCAACAAATGGGGAAGTTGGAGTTTAAGTGTTAGTTTCTTTTTTATTAGATTTTATTTATTTATTTGAGAGAGAGAGAGAGAGCACGTGCATGAGCGGGGGAAGGGGCAGAGGAAGGGGGAGAAGCAGACTCCCCACTGAGCAGGAAGTCTATGGGGCTCCATCCCAGGGTCCTGGGATCATGACCTGAGCCCAAGACAGACACTTAACAGACTGAGCCACTGAGGTGCCCCAAGTGTTAGTTTTTTTTACTCCAAATTCAACAAATGATTCTTGATGTTTCGCTTTGATCAACATTTTTCAGCCCATGTTATGTGCAACCCACTACAGTAAGTGCCACACGGATCCTCGAATGTCTCACATGAGAGCTTCAGCCTCGGAGAGCTCTGATAGAGTGGGGGTGTGTTCTCACAGCTATTCATAACTCAAGGCAGAATGGGCTATATTTTTTGGACCCCAGAGAAGGAAGAGATTTATTTCAACTACAGTATCAAGAGAAGAGGCGAAGTTTGAATTGAGTCTTGAAGTAAGATCAGTGGAAATAGGGCCGTCCTCACAGGTGCGTGACCTGTGCAGTCACGCGGGCCACATGCTCATAGCCCTTCTCTTGGTTTAATGCTCTTGAAATTCTTAATAATTTTTAGCAAGGGCCCTCATCTTTTTATGGGCACTGGATACCACAAATTACATAGCTGGT
The DNA here is from genome assembly GCF_024610735.1 of Ursus americanus. Taxonomy (NCBI): domain Eukaryota; kingdom Metazoa; phylum Chordata; class Mammalia; order Carnivora; family Ursidae; genus Ursus; species Ursus americanus. The sequence continues at coordinate 75,630,054 of NC_142133.1, forward strand.
CCTACATAGTAGGAGTTCCATGGACAGGTATATTGAAAGTAAATATGAACTTTAAATAAATATTCATATATTAAAACTACCCATCATATAATTATGTGTGTAAATATGTGCATAATATTAATATATGTTTTATACTCATTTACATTCACATAGTAAACATCAATTCATGTGCTAAATAAATAAATATAGGAATATAAATGAACTGGGAAGTGAACACAGTTCTTAGCTTTTTATGAATAATAGTGATTGTGGACTGTCTTCTCTCTTTTTACTTAAGTATAGAATAAGGCATAAAAAGAGAAAAGTGCTCTTCCAAAAATGTGTGAATGTACGAAGTGGGAAGTGTAAAACTCTCCCCTCTTAATCTCACTGCAAGTGATCAGCCCTTAAGTTTTGGAGTATTTACTTCCTGAAATTTTCGATTTCCTGGCTTTCAGTTTCTTCTTTGCTTATTTGTCTATGACGATTTTTTTAACTTGGTCAGTCTTCCTATATTTTTCTAGAAAGTTATCTAATACATTTAGATTTTTATTTTATTGTCATAAAACTGTACCTAATGTTCCCTTATTTAAGTAAAGTTTTTTGTATTTGGGTTGCATCGTATTCTCATTCTTCGTATTGTATAGCTGTACTTTTTCATTGGTCAGGCTCATAAGTATTCTCTCCATTTTAACCATCTCTAATTCTACGTTTTAATGTGTATCTTAATATTTGCTCTTGTCATTCTTGGTTTATTCATCCTGTTTTAATTGCTTTTGCTTATTTAAAAATTAAGGTACTTTTTAAGTATTTTTTCCTGTCTAGATGTTTAAAATTTTTCTTCCTTTTTTTTTGATTTACTATGTATGTATGTATGAATTTTTGAGAGAGAGGGAGGCAGGGAGGGACAGAGGGAGAGAAAATCCCAAGCAAGACTCCAAAGCCAGCTCGGAGCCCAACAGGGGGCTTGATCTTACAACCCTGAGATCATGAGCTGAGCTGAAATCAAGAGTTGGGCACTTAACCAACTGAGCCACCCGGGGACTCCTTTCCTCCTTTAGTCTTAGAATTCAGGAAAATTCCTTAGATATGTGTAGAAGAAGCTCTCCTTCAATGTGAAGACAACGTTTTTCATCAGCTCAGGTCATTTGTCTTCTTTTATTTCTTTAATAATTGCTTTCATTACCTCTATTCCCTTCTCTTGTGGTGTCCTAATTATACAGCTAATGACTTCCCAGATTTATCAGCCATGTCTGATCTTTTCTCTGATAATTTCCTTCTTTTTCTTCTTGATATATTCTGGGAATTTGAGTTGGTTTATCATTATTTTTGTCCCTCATTTTCAGACTTGCCAGCTATTAATCAATTCAAAATCTGCTTAAATGTCTTAATTTATTAATATCTAACATTTTAATATTTTCTCTTTCTTAGCTTAGGTTTCTCTTTCATCTTTGAGTTGCTGTTTCTCTTTATTTCTTGAAGAGTATGTACCTGTTGTCATTGGTTCACATTTATAAAGATGTGGAGAGACGAGTCTAATTGATAATTTCAACTTTATCTGCTGTGGTGCCGACACTACGTCTCTTCTGGCAGGACACCCCGCCAAGAGTGGGAGTGATTCTGGGGGCCAGGGGGCCATGCCTCTGTGCCTTGCACACTGTTTACACAAATGAAGACGAACAAATGACACCGCCAACCGCATTCTGTGTAGGAGGCTGGTAGAGTGCCTGAAGTGTTTAGGGTGCCCGATGACTTCTCTATTAACTGCCTGTCCTTGAGCATTTGTTTTTTGTTTTTTGTTTTTAAGAGCGAGAAAGAGGAGTAGGGAGGGGCCGAAAGAGAGGGAGAGAGAGAATCTTTTTTTTTTTTTTTTTTAAGATTTTATTTATTTGACAGAGATAGAGACAGCCAGCGAGAGAGGGAACACAAGCAGGGGAAGTGGGAGAGGAAGAAGCAGGCTCACAGCGGAGGAGCCTGATGTGGGGCTCGATCCCACAACTCCAGGACCACGCCCTGAGCCGAAGGCAGATGCCCAACCGCTGCGCCACCCAGGTGCCCCGGGAGAGAGAGCATCTTAAGCACGAAGCTGACACAGGGCTCCATCTCATGACCCTGAAACCATGACCTTAGCCAAAAGCAAGAATCAGATGCTTAACCAACTGGGCCAGCTGGGCACCCCTGTCCTTGAGCTTTTGATGTTGAAGTTTAGGGGGCTGTATCCTGTTGAAGCTACAGTGGTAGCGGAACATAGTGGAGGAATTAATTAGGAAGACAAATGTAGGAGATTTCCTTTTTTTCCAGGAGCAGCTCTGAGTTGGCTGGTGTATTGCCTCTCCATCTCCACTTCCTTTGACTATTGCTCAGTGGCTTCATATTCTTGTTCTTTACCCTGAATTTACATTGAAAGTGTAATCTGCTTTAGATGAATTTTATTTCCTGGAGAATTATTCAGTCTATAAAATTAAGTTGGCCTGCCAACATAACTGTACTTCTTTCACAACTATAAATTCTACCATGTGCCTATTTGCATGTGGCAAAAATTGAGGTAGATAGAAAGAGGAAAATAAACTCTGGCATTTTGTGTGAGTGGGAAAACCTTCTCTTTTTCTAAGTAGACATTATTTTTACGACCCTTTTAAATTTATAGAAAAATTGCAAAGATAGTTTCCCCAATTATTAACATCTTATACCTGTATGGTACATGTATTGAAATTAATCAACTACTGTTAATACATTACTATTAACCAGGGTCCATGCTTTATTCAGATTACCTTACTTTTTACCTAATGTCCTTTTTCTGTTCTAGGATCTCATCCAACCTACCAATTTTCTATTCCTTCCTGCCTCCTTTGGGCCCTTCTTGGCTGTGCCTATTTCTCAGACTTTATTTGATTTTGAAGACCTTGACATTTTTGAGGAGTACAGGAAAGGTATCTTGTAGACTATCCCTTAATTGGTATTTGTCTGATTTTTTTTTCTCATGATTTTCCTGGGGTTATGGGTTTTTGGAAGAAAGAACACAGAGATGAAGTGCCATTTTTTAAAAATCACTTTATATCAAGGGTATATAGCATCAACATGGAGTATCACTGTTGATGATAATGGATCATCTGGTTGAGGAAGTGTTTGTCAAGTCTTTCCACTATAAAGTTTTCTCCCCCTGCCTTTTCCATACTGTACTCATTTAGAGGAAGTAACCATACCTAACTCACACTTAAAGAGTGGGAATTATGCTCCCCATCCTTGAGGGCAGAGTATCTACATAAATTACTTAGAACTTTCCTGCATGGAAGATTTGTCTCTTTCTCTCCATTTATTTATTCAATATTTTATTTATAGCAGTGTAAACTCATGTATGTTTATTTATTTTTAATTTTTATTGTGGCAAAACACACATAACAATTTACTGTCTTAACCATTTTTAACTGTACAGTTCAGTGGCATTAAATACATTCATAATGTTATACAACCTATCACCACCATCAATCTCCTTAACTCTTTTCTTTTTGTAAACCCTATAGCGATTAAACAGTGACACCTCTACCCCCCACCCACCTCTGCCAGCACCTGGCAAAACAATTCTACCTTTTGTCTCCATGATTTTGCCCAATCTGAGTACCTCATATAAGTGGAATCATGTAGCATTTGCCATTTTGCGACCAGCTTATTTTACTTAGTACAACGTACTCAAGTTTTATACAAGTTGTAACATATGTCAGAATTTCCTTCTTTTTTAAGGCTGAATAATATTCCATTGTATGTATAGACCAAATTTTGCTTAGCCATTGATCCATCCAGTGCCCTATGCACACCTGGGTTATTTCCATGTTTCAGCTATTGTGAACAATGCTGCTATGAACATAAGTGTACAAACATCTCTTTGAGACCCTGCTTTCAACGATTTTGTATATATATCCAGATGTAGGATTTCTTGATCATATTGTAATTTTTAAAATTTTTTAAGGATCCAACATACTATTTTCCATTAAGCTGTATCATGTTACGTTGCCCTTCACACTGCAAAGGGGTTCCAATATCTCCACATTCTCACCAATATATTTTTTTTTTGAAGGTAAGATTTATGGGTTGAGGTGGTATCTCATAGTTTTATTTTGCATTTGTCTAACGATAAGTGATGTTGAGCATCTTTTCTTATCCTTAGTGTCCATTTGTGTATCTTCTTTGGAGAAATGTCTCTTTAAGTCCTAAACCATCTCTTAGGCAGGTGGTTGATGAGTTTTATGAGTCTTCTCCATTCTGGATATAGTTCCTTATCAGAATATGATTTGCAGACATTTTCTCACATTCTGTTGGTTGCTTTTTTTTTTTTTTTAAGATTTTATTTCTTTATTTGACCGAGAGATAGAGAGAGAGAACAAGTAGGCAAAGTGGCAGGCAGAGAGAGAGGGAGAATCTGGCTCTCCACTGAGCAGGGAGCCCAGCACAGAGCTCGATGCCCAGGCCCTGGGATCATGACCTGAGCCAAAGACAGCCGCTTTAACCAACTGAGCCACCCAGGCACTCCAAGTTGGTTGCTTTTTTACTCTGTATTGACAGTGTCTTTTGATGCACAAATTTTTAAAATTTTTATAAGGTCCAGTTTGTCTATTTTTTCTTTTGTTTCCTGTGCTTTTGGTGTCATGTCCAAGAAATCAGTGTCAAATCCAATCTTGTGAACCTTCGTCCTATGTTTCTTTCTAAGAGTTTTATAGTTTTAGACCTTACATTTAAATCTTTGATCCATTTTGAGTTAATTATTGTATATGGTGTTAGATAAGGGTCCAACTTCGTACTTACACAAGCAGATACCAGTTTTCCCAGCACCTGTGTTGAAAGACTGCCTTTTCCTTATTGAATGGTCTTGACACCTTTGCCAGAAATCATTTGACCATTTATTTTTAAAGATACTTCCCCAACTTATTGATTGATGGTTGGATTGGAATGGATTTTGAGGAGACAAAACATGGGGCAGAGAGGTATCCAATAGGAAATAAATACATCTGTAAGCTGTTTGGTAACCATAACAAATCAGTCTAGAAAGTGCCCTTTACAAAACAACACAACAAAGGTTCAGAGGTTGAGGTATTCCTTTAGGCAAAGCTGAAGATTTTAGGCTCTGGCATTTGGAATTTAGGCTACAGTCCTTGTTTGGGGCTGGATCACTGGGTATGTGGCATAGTGCATGCTTTTAATTAGAAATTAGAAGTGGTCACTTCCTAATTTTCCCTATATATGCAGTTGCTTTTGAATGTCCATGTCTTCAATGTCTGTCTACCAGAGGAGGAAAAGGAAGAAAATAAAAGGGGGGGGGGGGGCTCACTGGCACTTTAAGTTTCCTGGTAGTCAGCTGGAGGGTGAGAGACTTGCAACAGGAGAGGAGATTCAAGAGTGGCTCACCTCTTCCTCTGCACCTCTGGAATCAGAAGCAGCAATCAGCAATCCAAGCACAGATCCCCAGTATTTGGAGGACAGGATCCTTTTGGCCCACCCTGGTACCTGCAAGGTGTGTGCAAGCTACTCCAGGAACACATGCACAGCTGTAGCCCTTGGGGCCGAAGGTGGGGAATGGGTAACTGCTGCTGTGCTCCAAGAGCTAAAATGGATAAAAATTAACCATGATTTACCATCTAAGCCTTGCCCTGGAAATTCCGAGCCTTCAGTAGATTCCAGAGAAGTGACATCAGACATATTCAGCCAGTGCCATTGTTTTCTAGGTGGGGACAGATTCTTGGTGCTTCCTGTTCTGCCACCTTCCCAGAATCTTCCATGTATTTTTGTTTTATACTTTGGGCTATAGCCCAATACTACTTGATTCATTTTGTTGCTCAGATTATTCCAGATTTGTAAAATAAGGTCTCCTTCAGTTGGCTTCTGCATCCCGTTGACATATTTCCATAATGTGGATTTTCTTTCTTTTCTTTTTAGCACAGACTCTCCGGCCTTTAAGACAGTCCAGGCTCACCTTGTGCGCTTTCTGTCCATCCTAGAGTCAACTATTTCTCCCTGGAGATCTGTCTCTTTTTATTGGAGAATGGTATTAGAAACCAAGATCTGGGTGCTAGGTGTGCTCTTGTTACTGGGGTGTTGTGTCTGTGCTCTCTTATATGGCTGAGAGAACACTCTTTTCATGTGCAAACAATCCATATGTGGTTTAAGGATGAGAAAATAATCCATTTCTGGGATTGTGAACATTCCTGTAGTCTGGTCTGCTCTCTGTACAAAGCTGATTGCAGCCAAATGAATGTGCAGCACTGGAATTGGTCTCCTTTAAATCCAGGGTAATGTACAGGTTAACCCTTTTTGTTCACAGTCTGCCCGAAGGATAACAAAATACATAATGCTAAAAATCAGCCTTAGTCAGGATATCTCATATAAATACATTGGGATTTTCCCTACACTTTTATCCATTTCTTCTTGTTCAGTACCGGCTTCCTTTACACTGTTCTGAGCTTCCATTTATTACAACACTCCCAATTTAACAACTGGAAGTATTGGCTTCCTTGACCCTTGAATATTTCCTTTGTGCTTACAACTTGGTACTCATAATTTGCAGCTTGGTTAGACCCCATTTCCTGCTATTTATCTTCTTTGCTTTACTTATCCTCTGAATACCCCACTATTTCTTGAGTTCTTATGTCCTTTTGCCATGTGGCTTTGCCCTTCTAAAGAGGTTACAGCCAGTACGGGCCAGTGTTACAAGCCCAAGCTTGGAAACTTGGAGGACTTGGTCAGGCTAAGCATATTCTGCACTGGGCTTGCCTTTAGAACAACTGATCTTAACTGTCTCCCGGGTTAGAATGAGCCCCTCCCTAGAAAGCCCACCTTAAAGGGAAAACTCTGACAAATAGCTGGGAGTCTCTTTAAATTTTTATATTTCCATTCCAACCATACTCAGGACAAATTGAAATATGATTTTATGAACCAGGGCCTTGGATCAGAAGAGTTCTCTCTTTAGTGTTCTGAAACTTGAGCAGAGCATCAGAATGATCTTTCACTTGTTTGTGTTTATAAACCTAATACACTAGTTTTGAAATCTCTGAAGATTTCTTAGCATTCAATTCTAATTTCAAATAAATAACAAATAGTGGGTGACTATCCCCTTCCTGCCTTTCTAAAACAAGTAGTCTATAAATGTTTTGCCTTCTACATGAAAAGCCTTTCTCAAATAATGCAGATGAGCTCTGCCATTCCTGCAGGAGAAATTGCTCATCACCTCGGAGATCCAGTCCCACATACGTCTGCAGTTGTGTCTTCCCCTGCTTCTCCATGTACGACTGTCCCTGATTACACGCTCACCTCATTGCTCTGAATATACCATGCATCCTCACATCTTTGTGTCTGTGCCATTCCATCCTGCTAGCCTGCAGTGAAAAGCACTTTGAACTCAAACAGATCATGTTCACATACTAATTGTACCATTTACTAAGTGGGAGACCTTGGGCAATGCTGGTGAATTCTACAAACCTCATTTTTTTGCTATCCATAAAATTGGGAAAATAATATCAAACTATGATATTATTAAATTTCAATGAGGTCACGTAAATTTGGTCAGTGCTTGACGTCGTTGAATTGTTTATACATGTCCATTTTTTTCTTCATCTGATAACTCCTATTAATCTTTCAGGGATTAGTGGAGACTCCCCACTTTCCACAAGCAAGTCTTCATTCCTTATGCCTCTCCCCATCGGCCAGTATTACCTGCTACTCCTGTGTATTTAATCCCATAGTAATTGTTACCTCGCCATATTATAACTGTCAGTCTTGACTTGAGGGACTAGGTCTTTCTTATCCTAAAATCCCCAGGAAATATCCCTGTTCCTGATTGTAACTGTCATTCAAATATTCATTGGAATAATGGGTATTAATTCTATTAGTCAGCCCACTTAAAAAAGTTTACATTTTTTATTTAAGATGATATCCAAGTCTAATTAAATATAAGCAGCAATCAACTATCCTCATTCAGCTCCCTGGCCCCCACCTGTCTATCATAGTGATGTTTTCATTTCCCAGACCGGCTCTTAAACTTGGAATGAAGGTGAGGTTTCCTGCTTCATCAGGGGCCTTACACGCACATCAGCATAATGCCCTGGCAGCTGTTTTAGAGAGATTTCTTTTCAGATTGAAATTTGTATCGCTTTGAGATCCTCTCCTTGTGTTTGAAGCACATGCAATTAAAACATCTGCATAATTGGTGCATGTGGAATTTCTTGGATTTCAATCATATTTTTCTTTCAGGGACCTTGGTCTCTATCTCATTATAAGCTCTAGTTTCCAAGAAACAGACCACGAGGTCCACCAGAATTCTCGACTTCACAGCAAACAGTACACTTGATCTCTTTCTACTTGTGCCTGAGTTATTCAGCCAATCCCGGACACGTCAGGGACGCCCCACCTACAGCTGACAGGCCCCGAGTGGTCTCAATCTCCACTGATGTGCTCGCCAAACAGCAAAACGGTGCGTGTTGTGCTGTGGTAGTTATTGGTTGGTAATTACATCATCGTCATCGCAGGCCCATGCGCACACTTCTCTGACCGCAATAATACAAGGCTGGTGACCCACCGAACTCACCGGCTCTCTACTACTAAGTTTTGCACTGGTCGGTGCTAGATGGCTCAGACTCACGTCCTGGCTCAGGCACAGAATTAGTTGCTTGAGCTCCATCAGGTCACTGACTCTCTCATTCTAATCCAGTTCTCAAAGTGTCGTTTTAGGGCTCCTGGGGTCCCTCAGTTCCCTTCTGAGGGTCCCCAGGTAAACTCAAAACTGTCTCTGTGCTGACACTGACAGTATTTGCCAATTCGCAATCTTTCCCTGAGTATACAGTGAAGTTCCCAGAACCTACGTGACATGTGATGTTGCAAAAAGACTGAATGCAGACAGCGATGTAAGAATGCAGCTATCTTCTGTTAAGCCAGGCATTAAAGAGGATTACCCAAATGCAAAATAATGACAGTCTTCCCACTACATTTTTTTGTTTTGTAAACATGCTAATTTTTACTAAAACAATATGTTTATGTGAAATGGCGTTATGACGATTTTTTCTATTTTAGTTTCTAATTATTGATAGTAATTATGAAGAGACATAGTAATGGATTTAACCCACACAAAGAAACCTTTTAAGGGTGCTCGATGACTTTGAAGAGGGTAAAGGGGTTCCGAGCTTTCATGTCTGCCAAAATAGAACGATGGTACTCCTCTCCTGGGGTTCTTGTAAAGATTACTTAATATAAAGCACTGACACAATGTTTCGTGAAAGAGGATGCCCATTATAGCAAAAGATGATCTTATTCTCATTAACATTTATTTTGGAAGGGTAAAATATTTTGATTCCTATTGGAAACGACTTATATCAGCCTCGTGGCTTCCATCTGCTTCTGGAGGTCATTCAGTTGTTAGTGACAGCATGGGATGTAACACTCAGTTACCACGGTGCCTGACTGGGTTTTCATTGTTGCTTATAGCTTGAAAGGTATCTGTTATTATAAATTACAAGAAGAAAGACGCAGTTTCAAGATACATGTTTAGAATTTCAATGGAGTTTATTTCCAGTAAAAAAAAAAAAAAGTAATAAGCGCCAATTTGGTGTCTAGACACTAGAAATACAAACTGAAAACATCCAGTTTCTTCCCTTAAAGATCTTGTGATGTAAGAGGGGAGATGGATGTATTACCTGACTGTGTCAAAGCAGCATGATGGTGGAATTCAATGAAGTGTAAAGCAGACGTACGGTGGGAACACAGAGAAGGGCCCCTGAGCCAGGATGAGAAGTGTTAGGGAAGGCTTCCTGGAGGAGGTGTTAACGAACCTGAGTCTTGAGTGACTAGCAGAAGTTTTCCAGGCGCAGATGTGCAAGTGAAGGGAAGGAGGGAATGATAAAGGAAAGGAAGAGGGCAGAGAACCCCAAGGCATTGAGTCGCATAATAGCTTGATGACCTCTTCCAAAAACAAGATATTTGGGATGACTGAAGCATAAAGGGGAAGGCAGCCAGTGGTAGGAAAACAGACTGGAGACCTGGAATAGAATGTGGAGGACCCTATAGGAACTTGAATTCAAGGGCTTCACTATGGGACTTGCAGGGTGCGATTAATAATTGAGAAAGTTTACTGTGTCCTCAAATGGTCTGTGAGAAAAAGCATCTGACTTTGCTACCTAAACAGCACAGTTAATTGAGAGACTTGGCCATAGTTTTTCAAAGTCCTGTTGAAGATCACATCTCACTTCCCAGTTGTGTCAGTTAGTTGCTTAAACAGTAAAAGAAAGCACATACACACCCATGTGCACAATTTAATGATCCCATTTGAATGCAGTATAGAAGTAGGGAGTTCGAGAACCCAACTGTCTTTTTCCCTTGGAACTGCCGTCTTCAGCCTGTCGGTGGTCTCTCCCCTCAGGTCCGCAAGATGGCAGCTGTAAATGTAAGCATCAAGTCCCCCTACAACAGGGTCTCAAGCAGGAATGGTGTCTTTTCCTCATGAAACTATCTCTTTTATCACAAAGTAAAATAACTTCTGGAAGTCACCGAGGAGACTTCTTAGGTCTCTTGACCTTGGCTATATTTTTACCCCTAGAACAGTCACCATTTAGACAAATCATGATTTATGAGGCTGGGTATAGTCTCCTCACCCCCACCACCCCAAACAGAGTCAGGATTCTGGTAGCAAGACAAAGGAGAGGAGTCGATGGTAGATAAATACCAGCGTTCTCTGCCGGGTCATGCTAGTCTAGCTTCAGCATAGAAAAACGGCTACTGACCCGACAGGTGATCTACCTAATGCTTTTGAGTCTGATTCTAAAATCCTGGCCGTTCTATGTTGTTACTTCTGGAACCTCCCTGGGCTTCACTGGTTCCCTGATGAGATGGTAACTCTTGCATCCTCGGCTCCCTCCGGCTCACCTGTGCCCATGCAGGTCCAGGCACCCGATTTCCTCCTCCCCAGGTCCGGCCTCCCTAGGGCTAATTCCTCTGGCCTCAGGCCTTTTCCATCAGATCTTGAATTCTCTTTGTCTTCTCAGAGTCTTTGCTGAGCCATAAAGAATGGTGCATACGGCTTAGCACAAGCTGTTTAATATACTTTGCAGTATATGCATGAGACTTGCCAAAATTCTCTAGCAGTTTTTTTTCTTAGATTAATCATTCCAGTCATGATTCCAGTCTGTTCCTCCTTTGACTAGTTGGATCTCGGGAAAAGCAAGCACCTGCAAGGACATGATGGCTCTTGGTCTTTGACAGTACCCGACAGTGGTTGTTAAAGAGGGGTCCTTAAACCAGCAGCATTGGCATCACCAAGGCATACGTGAGAAGTGGAAACTCTTGGGCCCCACTCCAGCACTACTGAATCAGAAACTCTGGGGAGGGGGCCTAGCAATTTGTATTTTAACGGGGTCCTCCAGGTGATTCGGATCCACGTTCAAGTTTGAGAACCGCAGGGATAGAAATACCGTAACTCTGGAGTTCCGAAGTGCGACCTTGGTTGAAGTCATACACCTTTCTGAGTTTCTATTACAGTGAAGAGACTGAGAGTTATTGATGATAACATACTTACCTGATGGCAATTAAGTAGGCGACTGTTTGTAGAGCAGGTCACTTGCTGTTTTTCACTTGTGAGGAATATAATGTCCTCATTCCCTCCTCCTCCCTGTCTTTCTGAACGTTACTTACAATAATTTTTTTGAATCACAATTTTTGTGCTAACCCTAGCCTGAAGGGCATTTATTCCAGTTACTCACCCGAAATGGTTTTGTACGTTGGCTCCTCCTTGGAAAAGATCGATACGTGTTCAATAGTGAAGTTTTCCTTTCCTTTCTCAGCATTTTGACTTTCCTCTCTGTTACTTGTGTTATGACTTTCCAGTTCCCAACTATTTTGCTTTCCTATGCACTGGCTGTACTCTGAGGAGGAAGCTACGGAGATTCTCCAAGTCGCCTACTCTCTTTTTTCTCTCTCTCATCTCTTGGCTGGGATTCACACAGCGGGTATTTCATTTCCTTAAAAGTCACTTTTCTTCAGGTGAAAATGATGCCCGCATACGCCACATTTCACGGCCATGGGATTGTGCTTGGAAATATCACCGTCTGTTCATATCTTGCCTGAGAAATGTGCTCAACTGAGGCTCACGGTGGCTGCAAATGGTCTCAGTTACCATTTGGTAACATGGTGCACGACGTCGCAACGTCAAGAGGGTATCATTTCTGGTACTGCACACACGTCTCTAAGTGAGTCCAAGCTCTGGCTCTTAGGAGCAGCATGTTGGCTGCTCTTAGCGTGGGTGATGGGTGACGGTGTTTCAGAATGCTTCTGGGAGGAACCACTGCCTATTTCGTTTTCACCCCTGAAAAAGCCTGTTCTGAGAACCATAGCGTAAGAACCAGCATTTCCGGAGCTCCTACTGTATGCAGACACTGTTCTAGGTGCTTTCCAACCATCACCTTGATTCTTTACAACAAAACTTCAAAAAAGGTACTTAGTACCATTTTAGAGGTGAGAAAACTAAGGTTCAGAAAGTATAAATAGGGGACTCCTGGGTGGCTCAGTGGGTTAAGCAGCTGACTCTTGATTTCAGCTCAGGTCGTGGTCTGGGGATCGTGAGTTCGAGCAACCTCTCCGGTCCCTGCTCAGAGCAGAGTCTGCTTGAGAGTCTCTTCCTCTCCCTCTGTCCCTCCCTCCACTCGCACACTCTCTCTTTCTCTGTCTCAAATAAGTAAATAAATAAAATCTTAAAAAAAAGAAAGTAGAATTGATACATTCAGAGTCACACCACTATTAGATAAGAGCATTTTATTACTACCCAGGTCTCTCTGATTCCAGTTTCTCTGCTGTTGTTATTTTTTATTTATTTTTATTTTTTTAAGATTTTATTTATTTATTTGAGAGAGAGTGCACGCAGAGGGAGAGAGGAAGAAGCCGACTCCCTGCTGAGGAGGAAGCCTGGCTTGGGACTCAATCCCAGGATCCCGAGACCGTAACCTGAGCTGAGGGCAGACTTAACAGACTGAGCCAGCCAGGTACCCCTCTCTGCTGTTTTTAAAGTGACAAGCTGAATAGGAAGGAAAATTATCAGGAATGTACAGTGAACCCTCACATAGTAGAGAATTTGATCATATGGATTTTGGAGTAACTGGATTTTGTGTATGTGCATGTGTGCGTGTATGTGTGCGTGTGTGTGTGTGTGCATGTGTGCGTGTGTATGCATGTGCTTATGTGTACGTGTGTGCATGTGTGTGTGTGCATGCGTTTGTGTTTTAGATACTGGACTTGCTACAGGCTGAGAATTACTAGTTATGAATAGACTTTGGGGTTCTGACTTTTAGCTTACACTCCTGCTGGGTATCATGCAATCATTGTATATCTAGTTAAAAGAGCAGAACATGCACTTATTCATTTTTCATCATTCACTACTCAATCATTTATTAGTCATCAACAAATATTGGGCACCTGCTAGGTACTGCATTATGCACTGGAAATAAGCAGGTAAAATGCCTTTGAGTCTTTGACCTTCTCCACGTCTTAGAGAAGTTGTGTGTTTTACATTCAAGGCTATTACTCATTAGCTATTTCGGAGGTTTAGGAGGCATCCTGTTCCATCTTTGCTCTGCCATATTAACTGGATCTGTGCCTCTAAATGACTTTACCTCCTGAGTTTGTTTACTCGCCCGTCAAGTGGAAAGTATAAATGCTTATGATGGCATCTTCTCAGAATGAAGATCAAATGACATAATGTATGTAAGGGTGTCTTGCAATCTTGAAAGTATGATAAAACATTTAGGGTTAACGTATTATTGATAACATTTTACTATTGCTGCAATTATTATCACTGATATTTTTAAGAGCTCATGTACATAAGCTAATGAGCCTATCAGCGCTCACGAACTGTACGTCCATTGAAATCTAGTGCCCCACTGTCTTTGCTCAGTAAGGAAGGGTGATTGCATTTCCAGTTCTATTTCAAAGGTCTGGAAGCTTAAATAATTCTCATCTGTAGTCCTGAAGATGCTCCAGTGGAAGCTGATTGAGAAGCATTATACAAGATTGGAGAGATAGAATGTGCCAGATAATCATGCAGACCCGCTTTCAAACCCTGCCTCATTTTTTTTTTTTGCTTAAAGACTGTGGCTCAAATCCAATGTTCCTTAATGAGCGGATAGTGACATCTAACTTGCAGAACTGTTGTGATAATTAAATGAGATAAAAAATATATGAACGTGATCGACACATTATACAACATTGTACATATCTTTGCTTATTTGTTATTATTAGAAGTTTACAAAACATTGTCCTAGGAGGAGATGATGGTGAATTAATTTTTCATTTTTAACCAGTAAATTTCCCCATTTCAAGAAAATTCAAGCAAACCAAAAAAAAAATACAATTTAAATGTTAGTTTCCTTCATTCGTAGAGAAAGTTGTAGTTACTACGTAGCCTAGCAAAAGTCAGGATCGATGAACGCTTCCCTAACATCCACAAAAGAGATGTACCCACTCCCTGCTTCCCATCCCCGCTCTCCTCGGTGTATCTTTTCATGCTGTCATGTACATATCTGTCTGCTCACTGGATTATGAACTCCTGAGGATAGCAACTCTCTCCCGATTATCTCTGTGTTCCTGAAACTGGCACGTGGAAGGCACCGACTACGTATCTGTTGCATAAATGCATGATTGCTTCTGAATATATGGAAGGATTCTTTATTATACAAAAGCAATTGTACTGGATTTTCTTAAAATATTTTAATCCTAACTGTACATAAGTTGTGACTCATAGAATTGATTTTAGACACAACATAAAAGGATTCTATAGTAAAGTTATATATAGATGCTTAATGAGCCCTCAAAATATACCTTCTGCACTTCTATATATAGATAACTTGAAAATGTTTTAGGGTAGGACTTTTCAGTATTTTAACCTCAAAAGATACACTTTAACAAAAAACATTTGAGCACATTTCAGTTATTTTTTTGAGTGAAGTTTTGTGTATTTTCATATCTGAATAAGGTCATGAGTCCATTACTTAGTTTGAAAATCACATCTATGCTGAAGAGAGCTGGAATTGTTTTCTTATAGATAATAGAGACCGGATCCAGAATGAAGCACTAGACATGTATAAAACTGAGAGTTAATTTTCTGTAAACGGTGTCAGGTCAGGCCTTAGCTGACTACCCAACCACGTGCAGGGGCTGTGAACGTGGATCCTGTGAGTTCTGTGATACTGTGCCTTATCACTATGAAAGGTTTTTCTTTTCTTCGTGGAGTAGAAAATGCATCACTGTGGTAATAACTCTAATATAGGGGCAAAGAAGGGGTGTGAATCCACAGTTGTGACGCACTTTATAGTTTCCCTTTTTTCCTAAGGTTTATCATTAGATTTTGTAGAGGGGAATGATGTACAAGAGAAATTTTCAGGATATGTTATACCTGGTTCTAAAGAATGGGAACAGGACGGATGGGAATACAGAGGAATCAAATGACTAGTCTGAGAGCGAGGCCTACAGTCTACAGAAACATGAGGGTTCTTGAGATGCATCTTTTTTTTTCTTTTTTTTGAGATACATCGTAATTGTGGTGGTTGCACAAATATACACAAGTGATAAACTTTCATGGAACTAAACACACACATGAGTGCACATAAAACTGATGAAATCTGAAGAGGCTGATGGATTATATCAATGTCGATTTCCCGGGTGTATTGTTATACCACAGTCATGCTAGATGTTATCATTGCGGGGAAACAGGGGGAAGGTTATATAGGATCTCTCTGTATTCTTCCTTACAACCGCATTAAATTTATAATTATTTAAAAAAAAACTTTAAAAATGCATGAGAGTTTCTTTGGGTAGAAAACAAGAGTATAAATATGGATCATTCATTTAGAAAATAGTGGATTTTTGTGGGGCAAAGAAGAAGAAGATTAATTAAATCATCCATTGATCCATCCAACCATCCTTCCATCCATCCATCCATCCATCCATCCATCCATCCATCCATCCATATATCTTGAGTAATTTCTTGAGTGCTGTGATACTCTAGACAATGGTCAGAGTATCAGTGATAATGCAGCACCTGCCTGAAGGATGGCACCTTTAGAGAGAGGCAAATATGTAGCTCATCACACAGTGAAGCATGACTGGTTCAAGGATGGAAGTGTGGGGTGATAAGGAGGTGCACTGACGAGAGTGGTCAGTACTTGCTGGAGAGTACTGCGTCTCAGCCAAATGTGATGGATTGGAATCTCTTGAGCACAGACTCCCCTTTGTACATGTTTCTCCTGCAGTGCATGATACCATGTATTCAGAAGGGATTCAAACATCTCTATTGCTTGCCATGATTTTCAGCCTCCTCCCCAAATCCTGTAACCTACTGTATTTCTTTTCCAATGCTTATTCAGTTTTATTCTGCTGAAAGTATAAATGTGCATTCCTTCTTAAATTGTACATTTCCATTCCGTTTTATGTGTTTAAAAACCTGGTACATTGCAGAATTCCAAATAGAATATGTAGATACTCCAACCTCAAGGAAGTAGAACGTCATTTCCCATTCCTGGGCTGTGCATAGAGATTTTTCCCTGTGAATACAGTGTGGAAAGGGGAGAAATAACCTACAGTGGAGAAACTTGACAAATGCTACCTCAGCTGGGTGACCAGGGTCAACGTCAGCAGTGATACCCTTGATGTGTAATAAGAGTGACACTTTACCTCTGCAGTTTTTCCCTGAAACAAACCATAACCCCAGCGTAGCCATGAGACAAACGTCATACAAATCTCGGTTGAGGGACATTGCACAGCATACCGGACCAGTACTCCTCAAAATTGTCCAGATCATCAAAAACTAGGGAAGCTGGAGAAACTCTCACACCAAAAGGAGCCTAAGACCCATGATGACTATTTATTAGTTTTGATAATATTTTTTAGTTTCACTACTAATAATATTAGGTTGATAATACCATGGTTATGAAGGATGTTAACATTAGGGAAAACTAAGTAAGGAGTATACAATAACTGTACTAACTTTGTCATTTTTCTGTAAATCCAACATTAGTACAAATAAAAAGTCAGTTAAAACAAACAGAAGTGGCACATCTGTTCCATTCCTAACACAGTTGGAAAAGATTAAGGCAAGATTAAGTAGGTTTGGAAATATCAACTACCTATGGTTTTTACGTAAAGACTTAGAGTGATACCCAAGCTACTTTATAGTTTAACTCCAGAGTCTTCGGGCCTAAATAATGCCTATTTAGTAAATTGCCTAATCCCTAGAGATAGTGTGTTTGAACCTAATTTTAAGGAAAGGGTTATAAGAAAGCTTTGGCCATCAGCCTTCCTAGGATATTCCCTTACCTGGTACATTCTAAAACATTTATTTTATTTCTACCATATCTTCCCAGGGCACCTGAAAGCTAGTTGTATAATTGACAGAGTTATTGGTATTTGGAAAAGGAATGTTAAAAAAGAGGAAAATAATTTCCCTTTGATGTCACCCATAATTTCCTAAAGGTTTAAATACTCAGAAAAAAAAAAAAAAAAAGCAGGACAGAGACATCAGTTTAGCCCTTAGAAAAATTCTAGCCCAGCAAATCTTGAACCGAAAACCATAGAACAGTAACAAATGGGACTTTCCAACATCCCAGCACATGATTCTGCTGGAGCTTTGTATTCTTGACTTTTCTAAGAATCACTGCTATCGTGACATGCTGCTGTTGATGAGACCATGTCCTATTCATCTGATATATTAGGGAAAGAAAAATGTGGAGAACCTTCCTTTTGATCTAATCTCCTCTTGGTAGAGGAGAGGACTGAAGCCTGGGGTGTGGTTATAATTTTTTGAATGTTTTTTATATTGTGCGTGGTTGATAGCTGGAACGAGAACTGGAGTTCTCTAGGCCTGCATTGGGTTCTCCTGTGTTTTCTTATCACATGGCAGTTTTAGCCTGTGCCCGGGGGGCGAGCACTGGGTGGGGGTACCCACTCTGAGTACCCACGCTGCTGTGTGTCAGTTTCACCTCCACCACTTCCTAGCTGTGCAAACTAGAGCTGGGTACTTGGCCTTTTTCAGCCCCACTCTCCTCATTAGTAAAGTGGAAATAACTGATTTCATCCATATGGTTGTTGTAATGATTAAATGAAGTAGATGTAGTTGCGAGACACTCAATAAACGTTTCTTGTTTTCATTAGCGGCCACAGGGAATGATGGGTAATGTTGGTGATTTAGATTCGAGGCCCTTCACTTCTGCCTCAACAAGAGCAGAAAGATCCTTACCTTCTGTTTTATATATTTTATTAATTTAAAAAAAGTTTTCTGCTGCTAATGGTAAGTTTGCAAAATGCCGTTCTATCTTGTGCTATTGAAACATTCTTAGTATCGTTGAGAGAAGGCATTCTGTTTCCTTTTGCTGTCTCTGCTGCTAAGGGATTCCTAAAAACGTTCATCAGTTCCCTTTCCATCAGTACCAGCACTACCACTGAACCCACATTAAACCTTCTGAGGTAGACCCTTATATTTGTGTATTACCAGTTTACATTTTGTTTTTCTACTTCTGACTGCAGGCTTGAGAGACTCTCCTACCTATTTGTGGCATCAGAAAGTATGCAGGAACCATTGTTTGTACGAACAAAGGCACCCATTATAAAGAGTCTTAAAGAGGGGCTCTTGCTCTGAGAAGCTAAATTTGAATTAGCTCAGCACAGAGGAAATATGATTAAATCCGATGAGATCAATATTTACTGCCAGGCACCTGCCTTCTTATTGCACTTCTGTTATATTTGGAGCACCTGTGCCCTTGTTTAATCCTCCCACTAGGCTGTGAGGTTTATTGTTGCAGAGTGTGTCTCTCCCCCTACCGTCCCACACTTAGCGCAGAAGTAGGCATTCACTAAGTGTTGATTCAATTACGGCACGTCGGCAGTGTCTCTCAATCTTGGAAGAAAAGTGAGCATGGATAGAAAAGAATCACAGAGCAGCAGATGTATGGTGCAAAACTTTAGGGCAGAGGGGATATCTGACCATTTTAGAGATCGTGGGAAGGGAGAAATGTGTCCAGGAATATTCTGAGAAGAGAGAACACCTGATCTGGCTTTTCATAACAGTAATTGACCATAAGCAAGAGGTGATTCTCTGGAGATTGTATTATTATTATTTACAGTTATTCACTTTTCCTCTTCCCTCTAAGAGGCCTCTACATTCCTGCCCATTGCTATGTATCTTGTCTACCTCTTGTAGAAACAGTATCCCCATTCCATTGACTTTAGGCTCAGCCATATGACTTGCATTGGCCATGAACAGATGTAACTATGCCCATCTATGCAAACTCGAAGAGCAATAGCATGGTTTAGTTAGTTGGGTTTTGGTTTGTTTGTTTGTTTTTTCCTTTCTCTCTACATTGAGAATAGGTGTATCCACCATGGTATCTGCTTCCTCGGCCTGGGTATGCTCTGTGGGGCAGAGCCACGCAGAATCAGGCAGAACCATGCAAAACTGCAGCTGACCAGATAAAAATGCAATGTGAGTAAGAATGATTTTTTTTTGTTGTCATCAGCTACTGAGATTTTGGTGTTTATTTTGTAGAAAAATTCACTAACACAAGCCCTATGAAGTACAGACTATTATTATTTTTCTTTGCAGAAGATAAAACAGAGTTAATTAGTAACTTTCCCAATCACACATTTAGTAAAAAGGAAGACTTAGGACTGAAAACAAGGTATGCCATATTATATGTTTTTCTAGGTTTAAGGTCTAAATTTAAGGAAGAGCTTGTGCAAAGGCATAGAAACATGGAACACTTTAGCATGTAAGCAAGCAATTTGGTACTGTTGGGTCAAAGATTATAGAATGGATGAGCAACGATGGGGGATGAAGCTAGGAAACTAGAGAGAGTGGGTCTAGTTTGTGAATGGCGTTTTAACATATGCTAAGATGATTGACTTATAAATCACGACCCAATGTCTAACTTGATTAGGTGGCATCTTGGGATGGTATTTGTCTTAGTCTGCTTGGGCTGCCATCACAGATTACCATTGGCTGGATGGCTTAAACAACAACAAATTATTTTCTCACTGTTCTGGAGGCAAGAAGTCTAAGATCAAGGTGCTGGAAAGTTTAGTTTCTGGTGAGTCCCCTCTTCCTGGCTTGTAGACAGCCACCTTCTCTGTGTTCTCATATGGCCTTTGCTCTGTGCTGGTGTAGAGAGAGCCTGCATGTGTGCATGCAAGAGAATGAGGGGAGGGGTTGGTGTCTATTCCTTTTCTTATAAAGTCGCTAATCCTATTGGATTAGGGCCCCACCCTTATGACCTCATCTAACTATAGTTATTCCCTTAAAGGCCCTATCTCCAAATATAGTCACGTTGGGGGTTAGGGCTTTAAAATGTGAATTTTGGAGGGATACATTTTAGTCCATGGGAGTATATAAGTCCAGAGGAAATGTGTGTGTGTGTGTGTGTGTGTGTGTGTGTGTGTGTGTGTGTGTTTAAAGATTATTTATTTATTTATTTATTTATTTATTTATATATTTTAGAGATAGAGCAGGGGGAGGACCAGAGGGAGAGGGACAAGCAGACTTCACGCTGAGCATGGAGTCCAGATAGGGCTCGATCCCATGATCCTGAGATCATGACCTGAGCTGAAATCAAGTGTCAGAGGTTCAACCAACTGAGCCACCCAGGCACCCCCAGGGGAAATATATGTTGCTGTGAGTACTTTGGAACTTTAAATAGTTTGTACTGATCTACATTAAGGAAAGAGGTCTATAAATTTAGGTTGCTAATAAAGACATGGGTATATAATCTCTTGGTATGTTTTCATTCTACATCAGTTAACTGTATAGAGATAAAAGAAAAGAGTCTTTGACCCAGGCCACATGGGTGGTTGATGCCAAGCAAATGCTAAATAACAGTCTTGTGACTCCCATTGGATTCCTACTCTGTAGTTAATCCTGGTAGAGGAACAGAAATTTATTTGCAGTTGAGATTTCTGCAAAATGCTGACTCCTCTCAAAGCCCAGATGCCTTCCCATGACATCTCAGTCACCTGCTTTGTTTCCTCTGGTAACTTGCTTCTGGGATTTCCAAATTTGCATAGCAGCCACTTCATCCCATCCGTCACTTTTCCATCCAGATTCCTGCCCTAGGTAATGTTGCTCCCGGGGAGAGGAAATGAGCCATTGTGTGCACCCAAGGAGCTAACCCAGTAATTTATTGAAGCATGGGAAAAAAGACTAGAAAACACCGATACAAGTTCTCCTGGTGACATGTCAGCTTTTATTTTTTTCTTCCATTCAAACATCAGGCATCTCACAATGCCAACATAAGAGCAAATATAATTCCTCTACAACATTTCAAACTGAGGGGCTCCTGGGTTGCTCAGTCAGTTAAGCGTCTGCCTTCAGCTCAGGTCATGATCTCAGGGTCCTGGGACAGAGCCTGGCATCGGGCTCCCTGCTCAACGGGGAGCCTGGTTCTCTCTCTCCCTCTACTGCTACCCCTGCTTGTGCTCTCTCTCTCTCTCATTCTCTCTCTAAATTAAATAAATAAATCTTTAAAAAACAACAACAAAAACAAAAAACATTTCAAATTGAATGAAAAGATAACCCTGTTCCCAAATGTAAATGACCAGGAAAGTATAGCTGGGAATGTGCTGGCAAATGGCCTTCTACCCAAACAGATACCTTCAGGCATGTGGGATTTTTCTCCATGGAGGTCCACGTATTTTGCCAATGATGCAATTTCATCTGCAGACAAACTTTACAATTACAAAGTTGCTGTGGCTCTAGGAATTGCAATAGAGCTACCACTGAAGAAATTGATTTGAGAATGGGGGCTTTCTAAAAATTGCAGACAAATTACCCTAACCTATTCGATAAAGTAACAGGAAACATAAAAAATTCTCTTTATTGATTTAAATATCTCAGTCTCATTTATACTTATTTTTGAGTATAATTCTCATCAAATGTCAAATTTGCTTTGAATATTTTCTGACTACATACTATGGGCTAAGAAATGTTCCCCGTGCATGAAGGTCAAGAGTTGACTGATTCCCAAATCTTGAAGTCTAATTGTGGAAATAAGGTAGTGACCCTATTCAAGGCTATAAATTCTACTTTTAAATTTGATTCCTTTGGAATATCTTTTGACACAAGTTCTTAGGTTTTTCTTCTTTATTTAAATACTCTCTGTTGGCTGGCTCCTTATTTGCAGACCATGAACAATCACAATTCCCTCTTAAAAGATCCCTTACTTGACATTTGGTTCTCTCTGAGACTCCAGTCTGTCCTACTGCTTGCCTCTTCACCAAACCATCGTCTCCATTTCCTGTACACCCATTACATTCGTACTCTTCTGCAGTGGGGCTCTGCCTCCACCGAAACACCTTAATAAAAATGCCTTTAGGTGGCTTGGTAGTTCCCAGATTCGGTTTTTCTCCCTTCTCTCAAATGGGCTTGATGCCATTGGCTACTCTCCTTGATTCATTCCTTCTGTGACTTAAACATCTCTTTGGATTAATTCTTCTCCTCTCTCTGACGTTGTTTGTAGGTTCCTTTGCTGGGTCGTCTTTTTTATTTTGATACATTACGTAGGGCTCTGTCTTGGCATTTATTTTCCCCATCAGTCGCTGGCCTGACCCTTCTACTATAGCTTGAAATTCAGCCAAATATGGATGTCTCCCAAATCTGTTTTCTCAGCCCAGATTCCTTCAGCCTTGTATACCCAGCTGCATGGGAAATAGCTCCATTTAGGTGCTTCCTAGCACCTCCAATCTGCTCAGTCAGATGCGGTGTCTGCTCTTCTTCCTGCATGTTTTGTCTATGATGACTGTCATCAAGATCCAGTCAGGCACTTAACCAGAGAGTCGGGAGTTCTGGTGTTTTCCTCTCTCTTACACACCTCTGTACTCAATCCAAGTTATCATCTAGCTCTGGAGGTTCTGTTTAACGATTCCTAAATATGGGCACGATCATCTCTTGCCTCCTATTGTAATAGCTTCTATTAGAACTGGTATCTTTGTCTCTCTGTGTCTCTGTCTGTCTCTCTCTCTTCTCTTGCACACATATACACATACATAGCGTACACATTTTTGCTCTCCCTTTCCTCTGTCGACAGATGACCTATTTGTAACACAAATCAGATCACGCTGGTTAATTCCATTGGGTGTCTCATTGTCTACATGAGTGACCTAATGCTTGAGCATGGCATGCGGAGTATACCATCATACGCCCCAAGCCCTATTGCCAGCCTCCTCTCTTTCTTCACTCCTATCCCATTGCTTGCGATTTCTGATTGCACATAAATGTTTCTCATTCAATGCCTGTCTGTGCTAATGTTGATGTTTTCTTCCAGAAATGCTCTACCCCTATACCAATCCTCTTGGCTGACGCTCAACTTTCAAGGCACCTCATGGTTATATGTTACCTTCTCTGCATCACATTTTATGAGCTTTTACTACTCCAGGTAGAATTGATCTTGTTCCTCCACCAGAACCTATGCATTTATCAGTGTACCTCTAATATTAATTGAATGAATGTGCAGATGACTTTCTCTTCTCCTGGGCGCTACGTCTTTTGTATATATCTAAGCATGGTGCCTAGAACATAATAGAAGGTGTGTAATAAAAGTTGATTGAGTCAATGATACTTAAAAAAATAGGATTTCATAGAAATTATTGGAGAGGGAGAAATAAATGTTCCTGTATTTCAGAAGTGAGAGAAAACAGAATTTTTGGCACGCTGAAAAAGTTTGTGAAGGAAATACAGTTGTTTCAGGTCTATAGCAGATATAGGAAGATAGAATGAGGGAAGCATGAGACCCAGACTATTGTCTGTCATTCTGTCTGTTATTATTATATCATTGCGTAGATATAGCAAGAAGCAAAATAATTTCTGGCTAATGGAAATTTCTGTTTATTTGAAGTTTTTCTCTTTTTTGACCATTAGCAATAAAATTTCTGTATTCTGTTGCCCTAGATAATTTATTCTATTAGTCATTTCATCCCTAGTCTTTGCTACTAGAAATACTTTACTTGTATCTGAAACCAGAATTCCCGTTGTTTTTTTCCAGTGATTATTTATTGCTAAAAAATTCTACCTCGGAAGGTAGAGAAAAAGATAACCTGGTTCATTTCTATATTTTATCTTTCCATTGGATCCCTGAGACAATTATGGAAAGCCTCCATAATTATGGATAAGCAAAAATTTGTCTATATTCCGAAGACAACGTATACTTTGGAATCTAGTTGTTAGTTTGATTATGAGAATTCCAATGACTTAATATTTTTCCTCATAAAACAGCCACCGTTACCTTTGTATAATGCATAACAATTTATAAACCATTTTGGTTTGCGTTAATTTATTCCAGCCTCACAACAGAACTGGAAGGCAGTATTGACATTTCTATAGAGATGAGAAGACTGGAACTCAGATTGATTTATTCAAAAGTATGCACGTGGTAAACAGTAATACTGGGACTTGAATTCAGACCTTTTTTGCTTAGTACTTCCTTCAGGATGGTACTCTCTTTATCCTCTTCTCTTCTCAAACATTTTGCAATGAGGCTATGGCATCTCAGTTCATTTAGGGTCAATTTTAAAGAAAAATTAGACTGAGTGGTAGTTTCCTAAAAGTATATACATCGAGCATTTCAAGTTACTGATAATTCAGATTATTTCCCTAGCATTTTAATATAAAATAATACAATATATAAAAAGCAATGGAGACTTTTGATTAAAACTCAGAGAAAATATTTCGTATCAAAGGGAGAAGAGGAAAATAGTGCTCACTCCAGCAAGAAAACTAGATCCACCATGAATACCTGCTCATACACCCATTCATTAGTTTCTGCATTTACTCATTTATCTGAGAATAAACTTGTACCAAAAAAATACAATGAGCCAGACATGTGTTGGCCTTGAATGGGCCACAGAGGTAACTCAGTGATGAATCCTATTATTAGGGCTTAATTATATCTTCACGGGTTGAAGTTAATTTAGAATCTCATAAAAAATTATTATGCAGGAATAACAGTTGGAGTATTTTGAGGAGTGATCGACCATATCACAAAGTCCTGTTTTTATGAGAACACCTAAGAGAAATTTCAGAGGTCAGAACCGAGAAAAAAATACTTTTTCTTCAGGAAATAATGTTGTTTCTTCTACCTTACTCTTTTCAAAGTAGGAGTGAATTTTGCCATCGTGTTTATACTTCTGCCTTTAATTTATTAGTCTAGAGTCACATGATTTGGGCCACTAAGAGGCCCCAAGCAAAACCTATGGCTCACCTCCAGGAATTATGTACTCTTCAGTGGTTTACATTTTGGATCGTAATCTCTGCTTAGTATCATATTTTCCTTTTTTTACTTTGCCTCTATTTCCTTATTTTCTTTATATTGTGTTTTATTGTCAACATCTCTATAAGCTATGTTTAGGTATTCTTCTAAAAAACCACAGGGTCTATATTTAAAACAGAATTTGTGAGGGGAAAGAAAAGGAAGTTGGAGAGGGAGAGAAAAGGAAGAGGAAGAGAGAATTTTGGATTTAGAAGGTGCTTTCAGTATTAACTTAGCCAAAATTTGCCCCAATGCAAGAATCTTCTTCCCAGTGTTCCTAAGTGATATTCATCTGCTTTCCTCTTATATATATTTATAGGTAAGAAAATCATTGCCCCCTCCTTCCACGACAGCCCACACCATTGCGGGAGAGCTCTGATTATCTGTAAATTTATCCTTCTGTTACATGAAATCAGCTCTGACAAAAATGTCATTTCCAGCTTCAAAGCCTTGAGTTTTATTTAGATTCATAAACACAGGGAGAAATAAACAGCGTTTTCTTTTTTGTTTTCCTTTGAGATGACATGAAGCCCACAACCCAGTTGTAGAATACGAGGTGTTAATAGGATCTGGAGGAGAGGCATGCAGTTTGATACTCAGAGACAAAGACAGGCTTGCTGCGCTGTTTCCTCTATCAAATCTTCATTACCAGCCACACTGTGTCATTACTCACAAGCTTTAGCATCCGCGTGCTGCTCCGACAACCCCCCCCCAAGCCCCTCTTTCTAGAAATAAATGCTATTGATCAGCAGCGGCCATATCGAAAGCTAGCAGGAATGCATGAGCATATTAAGTGTCTTTATTAAAGTTGAATATAATCTGGAAAGAAGAGTTATTCCCCCTGGATTTATGGTCATTTATATTTTTCCTTTGTAATCCTCCATTTGTAACATTTCATTACACACTGTCTAATGGGGTTTGGGGATATTTTGGTTTGGTAAAGGATTTTTGTCATGCTGCTTTTTCCCAATCATTAAAACCTCAGTAGAGGGTCTGTAGGGAAAGATACAAAGTGCGGCTGTGGATATCTACAGGCTTAACATGTGGTCAATTATATTTGCTCTAATTTATAAGGTGATTTGAGACTGAATTTTAGATCCAAAGAATTTAACCACAACATTCATTCCTTTGTGTCCTTATGTCCTGTCATCTTTTTCCCCCAGCCCATGTCTCTCAAATTTCTTCATGGCCTTCTTTTTCCTATAGGTTTTTGGTTTTTGCTGTTGTTGTTCATTCTTTTTTTTTTTTTTTTTTTCTTTTTTTAGATCAGGCCTCCTCTTGAATTTTGGTAAAAGCCTCCTGTTTTTTTCTGCTTTCCTTGCCCTCTGCTCTCCCATCTTTGATCTTTCTTCTGTGGCCCAAGTGATCCTTCTAAAATGCAACTCTGACCATATCACCCTTGCTAGGTACTTTCTCCAATGACCTGTCATTACATTTAAAATCAAATCCAAATACATTGCCAAACCTTACGAGCGTTATAAAGGCTCCCTCTTATGAGAATGGCTTACCTGATTCTTTAGCTCCATATTTGGCCAATCCATCCGACCCTGCTCACCACACACCTTACCCTTCAGCTTTGATAAACCTCTTGCCATGTTTTTGTTTCTTTGTTTTTTTAAGATTTTATTTATTTATTTGACAGAGAGAGAGCACAGCAGGGGGAGTGGCAGGCAGAGGGAGAGGGAGAAACAGGCTTTCCCCTGAGTGGGGAGCCCGACGTGGGGCTTGATCCCAGAATCCTGGGATCATAACCTGAGCCGAAGGCAGACACTTGACCGACTGAGCCACCCAGGTGGCCCCTCTTACCATGTTCTTAAGCATCTTCTTGGCTGTGCCCATGACAGTATATCCCTTCTTCATCCAACTAACTGTGTTCACTCTCTGAGAGTCACTTCCCCCCCCACCCCGGGAGTTCCTTCCTGCTGTAAGTGTGTCTCCTCTGTGTGTCCATGGCACCTGTGCCTCTCGACCACAACACTTCAGCCACATTTGATCACAATGATCCAATTACTTGAGTTGTAACCACTAGTCCTAAGTGACTTGAAGATAGAGACTGTGTCTTTATACTTCCTCTGTCTATAGTTCCTGGCTCTCTGCCTGGCACAAAGTAGTTATCTAATAAAGTTCTATTGAATGATTGAGTGAAGGAATGAATCAGTAAGACATGAAATCAAATCACATGAAGAGAAGAGTGTGGAACTGGTAATGTCTATCAAAGAATTCTCCGCTCAGAAAGCAAGGGTTGTGATGTCAGAAAACCCAAATCTAGAGGACATGTTCTATAGACGGGTGATGCTTAGAACTTTGTGTCTAGAAAGACTTCAGAGATTGTCTAAGGTGTTCGAATGACTTTATTCAACCTCTTCAATTGATGGCTGCAGAAACTAACTCCAAAAAAGATTTGGGTCTTCCTGGGGTCACAGAACCACACCCTCAGAGCTAAAGCACAAAGTTTTTAATCACTGTTGATCTATGACTATGAAGAGCTAGTTACTTCTTTTTTACCAGAATTGCAATGGTATATGGTATGTGCTATCTTCCTAAAAATATGTATTACTCAGCAACCCATATGGTTAGAGGCAGGAGTTCTAAAAGAAGACTGTTCAAACCACAGGGTTCTCTAAGTTTTCAGGTTTTACTGGGGAGAGTTTCAACATTTCTCTGAAATATACTTTTGACTCATCATGAGTTAGGAATGCATTAACACCCCCACAAAATGTAACCAAAAAAATGTGTTTCACCTGGAGGTGTGTAGTCTAATTAAAAATGAATAAAACCTGAATATCTCAGTTTCTTCTTAATACTTATTTTCCCTTCTATTCTGAGGATAGTCCAATTAAGTATCTACTTAGGTCTTTCCATCAAGTGTTGAGTATCAGGAGATAGTTAAATTTCTCAGTTCCAGGGGGCCACAGGGATAATTTTGAGCAAGAATTCTCCTGGCTCGGTAATGGTAATGTTGGAGGCACTACAGAACTTTTCGATATGTCTACTACTAAAATAGGTGTTATGCATTACTTCTCAACAAGATTATACAGATTTACTGGAATGTCAGTTTGGCTGAAATGATTACAACTGGAAAGTGCATGCTGATAGGAAGCTATTACAGACACTTACATGTTTCTTTGCCCAACAACGAATGGATATAAAAAGAGGTAATCATTATAGAATAAATGTAGTTTACTTGGTAGACATTTGCTTTCTACAAATGGTGTTCAAAAAACTAATAAACTAATGGTTCCCACAAATAAGAAAAGGGTCTTTGGTTGTAACAAGGTTGATGCCCTGTGGTAGGGTGTAATCTCATTTCTCAGATCTGATTTTCTGGAAAAAAGACTGTGGGAGTGAATGAATTGAAGACATCATAAGTTTTTTGGCCCCACTTGGTAACCTAACTGAAAGTTTTGTGAATTCACCAGATTATTATATTCATGGGAGATAATTGTTGTGGGTATAGTCATCCCTCTATCTTGCCATGAATGGAAGTTATCACTAACACTACTGAAGAAACTTGGAGATTGAGCAGTATCCTAAATTGGGTCTCTCAGGGACCTTTGAGGTCAGAGATAACTTGTGTCAATACAATCATAAGATTTGAAGGACTGAATAGGAGCTCACAAGTCAGCAAAGTAATGGAAAGTTCTGGGGCCCCTTCTAATATTTGAATGTTTGATATCAAGCCTAGTTGGCCTGATAGGAACACTGGAAATGGGAAGGTTTCTAACTGATATTAAATCTCACAGCTTTTTGGTGGCAGCTCCTTTGCTGGTTGCAAGTACCCAAGAGATAATAGCTCTATTTATTTAATTTTTTAAAAGATCTTATTCATATATTTGTTAGAGAGAGAGAGAGAATGCTCAAGCGAGCATGCACAAGCAGGGGGAGTGGCGGGCAGAGGGAGAAGCAGGCTCCCCGCTGAGCAAGGACCCCCCCCCAACGCAGGACTTGATCCAGAACCCTGGGAACATGACCAAGCCAAAGGCAGACGCCTAACTGACTGAGCCACTTAGGCATTCCACAACAGCTTTCTTTAATTCTGTTGTAAACACAGTGATCTGTCAATCAACTAATTATCACTATACACAACTATAATATAAAGAGAGGCGATATCATCAAATGTTTTTCATAGAAATCACACTATTCAAAAACACTATTTATACACATATACATACTGCTTACATACGTATATACTAAGATGCTGAGCATTTGCCACTTTTCTATTCCTGATGCATGGAGAATATGAATCTTCCTAAAATGCAGTTTTCTATTAGCACTGCTATATGGGAAAATAATACTAGAATTGGAGTTACAACCTATGTGTAACTTTGTTTCTTTTGTCAAATTGCTCTATGACCTTGGATAAGTCACTTTACCTTTCTAGCTCTCTTTCCTTATCTATAAAATCAGGAGGAGCGTTGTTGTTAAAATGTGTTCTTAGGAGCCTCATGGCTTCTTTAAAGCAGACTTAGGACAAGGATGAGGCCATTTCTGTTGTGGCCAGTGCTGATTATGATCTCTTAAAGAAATCAGCCATAATATCCCTTTTATATACTTTTCTGGCAAATTATTCAGCTACATTTGCCTCTTAAATGCTCTCAACTTAGTGGACAGTTTGAACGTCCAAATGTTATGGAAATGAGTGATTTTCTTAAACCATAGACATTTTTCTGCTAGGCTGAATTGTTAAGGCTTTTTAAAAGTTCTAACTCGGGTTATTTCCCTTCCTTCAGTGATTGATTGGTGATGGTTGAAAATAAAATTAGAAGGTGTCCCCCAACTGTGAAATGACTCATAAGGAAAGTTCAAAGTGTTCTCTTTGGAAAAGTTCTTTGATTAGAAAAGTGCTTTATTCCCTTAAAATATCTTGGATGAAATGTCCAACCCACTTAGAATGATCTAATATTAGAACTAGAAGGGACCTTAGTTTCACTTTCTACAAGCATCTTTTTATGGATGTGAAATTTGAGGTCCAGAAAAATTTTCCTGACTGGGGAAGGGGGGCAAACCAGCTCTGCAGTATTCTCAGCTCTTCACTAATATTTATTTCTTATATTTGTATAATATTTTAAGGTTTACAAACCACTTTCTTATATAATGCTTCATTTCATAAGCATCATCAGCCATTGAAGAAGGTAAAACAGTTATAAATATTTTATGTTGAAAAATAATAATTAGCAAAGTCAAGAACAGAATTGAGAACTTTTGCTTCAGACCAGTGTTATTTCTACTTACTGATCTGCCTTAACTTTTGACTTCAGTTATAAAAAAGATGAATAAGGTATTTGGTGCTGTAGTTATTTTTAATGATTTCTCAATCAGATTGCCCCTCTCTCTAATAAAATTATCAACAGTGATATGAAAAAAAAAATTGTTTTATGGAGGAAGAGCCTAATCCTACAACAGTGAAATGAAAGCTTAGATATCTTTGTATGTTTCTTTCCATATTTGTTAACCAATTGGTAGGTAATAAGGAAGGAGGGCTGGGGCAACCATAGTCATAGAAGTCAAGAGTCTTGTATAAGCTGCTAGACTTCATGAGGGGAAGGAATTTGGCTCCGCTCAGTGACCTAACGGAAACTTTTGTGAGTTCACCAGAGTGTTAGATTCATGAGACATACTTTTTGTGGGCGTGGCCATCTCTCCAGCTTGCCAAGACACTTTGGAAGCAAAACAGACATGGCCCTTCCAACTTCTTTCTAACACTTGGCCAGAAGGTGATCAGGAAAAAAAAAAGTTATGAATTAATAAGTCATAACAACATAAAGTCAGTAAATAGAGTAAGTAAAATAAAACTAAGCTCTAATTGGGCATAGATCATAGAGCTCTACAATGAGCCATGGCGTACCAATATTAGATGGTCAGCAGGTATCATAGAAAAGGAAGAAGGAAGGCAAATTGAATGGGGAAGGGAGCTCTTTCAAGCCAGATTGGAGGTCCCCTTCTGTCTAGCACAGATCCCACGCATGAGATGATGGCTGAGCAGAGGAAAGAAGGAAAAGAAGCTACAACTCTAGTGGGGCGCAGAGATGGCTCTTATCCCTGTGCTCTCCCACCTCGCACTGCCTTTATTTAAGCCATGACGTGTAATCATTAGATTTCAGAATCGCCCAGTCATTCTGGAAAGGTCGTATTCCCCCCAAGACTAGAAAGACTGAATTGGTGGCTTTATATGCCAAGGTATTGGAGCCATGAGACCCCCTTTTAAGTTCCAAAAGAGAGTCTAATAGGAAGAAGAAGATCATTCCAAATCTAATGCTCTTATGAATAAAGGGATGGTAGCCAAACTATTGCAATTTACAAATTATTTTATTTACTTTATTTGGCAACTTGAATATCAAGCATCTGAAGTAGTCAAGGGAAATAGGGCTTTAATTTACAGATGAATAACATGAGACTCAGGAACATCAAATGATTTCCCTGTGGCCATATGAGTGTCAGGATGACATGAGACTAGACCTAGGTACTTTGATTCATAATTTATGAGTTTTTCCACTAAGTGTTCTCTCATTTGGGACAGGATTTTTATGTCATAATCCATCCATTTATCATTCAAGCACTGCATGTTATGCACTGGGTCAGGCATAAATAAGTCTTCATTCAACAGTAAGGAGTATACTGTATTTAAATTCTCCTGACATTATACGGAAAAGAAGATAGAATATAAAACTGTATCTTTGCCTTCTTCTTTTCCCTTAATTCCCTCTTAAACACATAACTATTAGTGGGTTGATTTGCCCATTTCTGGGCCCAGGAGGCTATATAAGAATCAGAGACATATACCAGAGTCTTGACCTCACAAAGCCCAAAGCTGACCTGTTTTCCAGGGAGAATATGAACATACACAACTTGGTTGAAAATAGACCTTGTGGTAAATTACTATGGACTAGGAGGAAAACATGCTGGGAAATTGGAAGGAAAAATTCTTATTTCTTCCTACAGTCCAATCTGAGCCTGTATGTTTACACTCAAAGTTCTCCCCAAGGGAGGAAAAATGGTTGCTTAGAAAATAATGTCATGGGGGCACCTTGGTGGTTCAATCAAGCCAACTCTTGATTTTGGCTCAGGTCATGATCTCAGGATCATGAGATCAAGCCCTGCATTGGGCTCAGTGCTCAGTGTGGAGTCTGCTTGAGATTTTCTTTCTCCCTCTCCCTTTGCCCCTCCCCCTGCTCTTGCATGCTATCTCATGCTCACTAAATAACTAAGATCTTTTAAAAAAAGAAAAGAGAAGAATGTCATGATGTCTACTGGACCATTTAGTAAATGGGTAGGATTAATTTGCCTAAATGCTTTAATCTGCCTCTTCAACTTTATCTTCTTGCTCTGAATGCCAATGCTCTGGCACATCTGCCATCCACACATTTTAAAAAACACTCCATGTATTGCTTCTTTTCAGTTTGAGGGAGAAGTGGGAAGTACAACTTAAATCTCTGGCCCACGCCATGTTTTCTAATCTTTTACTGGAAAGCCATAATTTAAGGGTGTTAGAATCCTTGTAATGATTATTAAATTAGTACCTTTTTTTGCCACTTGTTGAGAGACTGTGTGTATTCATATTAACTCAAGGTATTGTATTAAAAAAAAAAAAGGAATTTAGACCCAAGACCCCATAACAATTACTAAAGAGCCAAGATGGCCGTAATCCCCCTATGTTCTACCTTATCAGTTTTCAGAGCTAGTAAAAAAAATTGTCACAAGTTATATGGGTACCTTAGAAGTACATGTTGAATGGAAAGAGAAAGAAAGCCAAAACTGGGAGAGCCAAGAGCTGAGAGAACGGATTCTATTCAGAATAAATTTCATAATTGAATATATATATATTGTCCGAAGGAGTATGTTTAAGTAAGTCTGATCATAACTGCTGCTCTTCCCTAAAGTGTCCAGTCTGGTGTGTACAGAGGGGAGTCACATGGTACTGGTACTAAAAGTCTAGGAATGAATGGTACTTGAAGTCATGGAAGGACATAGGGCAACAGTTCCATATGGTCTCTCTTTGTTGAATGGCTAGACGGATAGGGACAGGAACCAGAGCTGTAGGAGATAAGAATGGCTTAAAATAGACAATGTGGTAGGATCCAGATAGATGAGCTACAGTCTGGGTATGCCTTCAAGATTTACAGCAGTGAAATCAATTTCAGGAGCAGAATGGTGCCTGGGCAGGCTTCGTGAACTCACGTGTTGTCATTTGCTTCGTCTGTGACAGTGATCTTCATTTTTCTTACCTCTGAATGGAATATGCTATCCTATAAAACTGTTTGAAGGATCAGAGATTATACTTGAAAAACCTTGCACTTCGAGCAGGCTCTAAACAAATGTTAGCTACTCTTGTTGTGTGGTTGTTGACGTTACCACATTTTTTTCTTATAATCATCACCTCATTTTCATCATTATTAATAAGTTCCCCACTTCCTTCTGCCAATTACAGAGGCTCTTCCTGCTGGCCTTCTAAGACTCAGAAAGTTACTATAAATTGGTCCCCAGTTGCTCTAACCACAACAAAGTCTTCGTCCCTGACTACCTTGAGGCCCTGCATCATCAAAGAGCTTCATCAAAATGCCTCAGATGCCTTCTCTCGAGAGAGGTGAGAAGGTGCCAGTGGAAGGACTCAGTTCTCCGCAGGGAAGGACCAGTCATCCAATGGTAGACCCAGAGGGGTAAACACGGTTACAAGATGACCAAGAAGGAAAAGGATGATCACAAAACCCTTTTATTCCAGAGGCAGAGAAGTGTATATATATGTATATGTGTGTGTGTGTATATATATATATATATATATATATATATATATATTTTTTTTTTTTTTTTTTTCTTCTCAACACAATCATGAAACCATGAGCTAGCCCAAAACAACAAAAGGGAAACCTAAATGGGCACACACATACCAGACTAAGCTTTTGGAATTTCAAGGCGATTTTGGTCAAAAAGCCTGAAAGAAAGCATTCTCCTTATTTAAGGGGTATGAATTAAGAAGAAATTTTTGAGCGTGGAATGTGTTCTCAGTTCTGCCATAACGACTGTGGTATGAAGTTGGGTATAGCTTCCCAGAGGAGAAAGATTGTGTATTTTCCTTTTGGGGGCCTTTCTTGCTATTGTAATGTTATATTTGATTTTGTGATTATTGTCTCTCTATTCAGTTAGACTGTATGGTCTTGAAGGACAAGGGATTATGACTGCCTTTCCCCATCATATCTCCAAAGTCTTCTGTTTAAAACACTGTGATGTTGGTCCAAGAACTGGCCTCATCTGAGGTTCTGCTTTCGTAGAGATAAAAACTGAGATGCACTTGCTGTGAGAGTTCAATGAGATTGTATCTGCAATGTTCCCTGGAACTTAATAAGTACTATCAAATGTTCCTTTCCCCTTTCTTCCTTTTTTGCTCTAAATAAAATTGTCCTAAAGTGATATGGTACAGAGTATACAACAGGTTTCCAAATATTACTGCATTGAATTCTCCTAACAGTTCTGTAAGGCAGGCAGCAAAATTGATATTGTCCACGTTTTATCATTTGGGAAATAGCCAATAGGTTTGTGTGTAGCCAGGTCCCAGGCCAGAATTCTATAACATGGATCTTCTAGCTCAAGGCTTAGTGTCCTTTCCGCTGAAATGGAGGCCTGCTTAACAGTAGCGCAGAACCCACATTCTATACACTTCGTAATTAAGAAAATAGCATCGCAGGTCCCTCTGAGCCTGAGTTTTCTCATGAAAGGTGAAAAATTGAAATACCAACTTCATGAGATTATTAGTTGTGAGGATCAAATACCTACATACAATAATGCAGATCCACATGGGTTTTGAAATAGTAGGTGTTCCTACAAAGTCAACTTCTTTCCTCCAATTTAGTTTTTACTTGGCTCACAGGGAAAATCTGCAGTGAGACTGAAATAGATATATCCTAAAATGCCTTTGAAAGAAGTCTGTTCACACACAATTGATTTTTGGAGGGAGAGAAATTGAATGAGCTGGTCAAAAGAAAAGGCTTTGGGTAGCAATCCTGCCCCTGGCACTTGAAAACTTTGTAATTTTGCAAGACTGCGTAAACAGGAGACTCAGTTTCTTTGTCATAAAAAAGGTATGAAAGTATCTCGGTAGTTCCTGGCACAATGGGAATCTTACAAATTGTATAAATGGTGGTTATTAGTATTGTCACTACTGCTACCATGTGTTAGATCATCACTGGTACTGTCGTTGTCATTATTTTCAATGCACAGAAGGAGTGTTTGCTCAGTTTCTTTCAAAAATTATCAATGCGGTAAGCATTGCGTGAGTTTCCTAGGGCTGTCATAGAAAGCACCCAAACTGGGTGGCCTAAAACAATAGAAATGTATTGGCTCACACTTCTGCAGACTAGAAGTCTGAAATCAGGGCATTGGTTTCTCTCTCCAGTGGCTTCAGGGGAGACTCTTTCCTTGTCTTCTGGGTTCTGGTGTTGGTGGGTATTCCTTGTAGATGCATTGCTCCAATCCTTGTATCTGCTGTCAGATGCCTTTCTTCTTGCTATATGTCTTCACACCATCTTCCCTCTGTGTGGGTCTACTTCTGTGTCCAAATTCAGCCTATCAGGGCACCAGTCATACTGTGTTAGCACCCAACCAAATGACCTCACCGTAACTGATTGCATTAGCAACAACTCTGTTTCTAAATGAGGTCACATTTCGAGGCACCGACGTAGGACTTCAACATATCTTTTGGGGGGCACAATTCAGCCTGTAAGAAGTACCCTTTTAAAAAATTTGGCTGTCTTCCCAATGACTTCAGGATTCACTTAGAGGATTTGAATTATTCCAGCTAAAAATTAAGCCTCTTCATATGATATTGATTTCTGTACTTAATGAAAATACAACCTGATCTCTAGGGAGTTAATGAAAATCAGAGTGCAGTTTTCAAACTATCACAAACAGCTAGGCGAGATCTCTGAACAATTGTGAACAGATGGGAGAACCCTTCAGATCTGTGTTCAAGAGAAACATTTTATCCCATCTAAACTCTAGCAGAAACAAAAGTTGCAATAAGCGAGTAGAAGAGTCAGTATCTAACTATTCACTGGACACCGTCAGGGGAAGTGAGCACGATAAAGAGAGTTGAGAAGAGAATCAGGATTGGAGAGATTGAAAGTCATCTAGAGACCCCTGAGTACAGCTCCTAATTTTAAATGAGTCCCATGTCCTCCTGTGGCAGACATTCTGGGTCCATGAGACGAGTAATGGGAAAGACAACAGGAAATGTCAAACAGGATTAATACTATAAACAAGAAAATAGTAGGAGGAGAGGACACTATACTCCACTCTGGGGCAAAAAGGAGGCTAACAATTACTGTGTTTTCCCTGCCACATTTCTACATGTCCGAGGGGGAGGGAGGTGATTACAAAACCACGTGATCAGAAAAAAAAGAGACGCTCAGAAAACTCAGGGGAGTTGGAGACAGATTAATAATGCTTTGTCTTTTATCCATTCCGTTTATAAGCATAAAAACAAAAATCAGTCACCATCACCCCTTATATTTTTTAACTGTCACAGGATTCAAATGAGCTGGGACACTGGTAGGCAGGATAACAGACCCCCCAGATCTCTGGATGCTAATCCCTGTGAATATGCTGCCATTCATGGCAAAGGAGACTTTGCAAGTGTGGTTCAGGGGCTTGAGCTGGGGAGATTATCCTGGAATATATCAGGGTGGGACAGTGTAATTATAAGAGTCTCTATAAGAGGGAGGCAAGATGGTCAAAGTTAGAAAGAAAGATGTGCCGATGGAATCAGAGGCTGGAGTGCTGCTCTTTGAAGAGGAGAGGCCAGGGGGCAAGGAACGTAGGTGACCTCCAGAAGCCTGGAAAGCAAGGAAATAAATAGATTCTCCTTCAGAGACTCCAGAAGGGATGCACCCTGCTGACACTTTGCTTTTAGTGTTCCGACTTCCGTGCTCTGGAAGAATATATTTGTGTTGTTCTAAGCCACTAACTTTGTGGTAATTTGCTTCAGCAGCTATGGGAAAGCAATACAGGGTCATCTGGGGGAGGATGGTACCTTTTAAAGAAGAGTAAATGAAGGAACACAGGACTTAAGTGTCTCAATTTCACATTCTTATTAAACGACAAGGCAATTTCTTCACTTAATCTTGCTTTTATTTTGGCTAATCCACCTGTATATATGTACTGAGTACCAAAGATGCTCCCAGCCCTGCTCCCTGGGTTTCTCACTTGAGGGGCAGTGAGGGCGTATGAGCCACCCAATCTTGAAAGGCTTTTGAGTCATCGTGGAAGTATGCCCTAGGTGGGAAAATAGGAGCTCTCAGTTGAGATGTTCTTTTGACAAAGAAAGCACAAGAGGCTGGGGCAGGACTCAGTGTAAAAGAAGCAGGGCTGGTGGGTCAGGCCTGGGTGCGGGCTTCACAACAAACAGGGAGGCAACTTTAGGCTTGCTGTCTCTCATCCCTGGGTAGGGAAACTGGGGGATCAGGAAAGCTACTCCATTCAGGAATCAAGGCAGTACATTTACCCTTTCCTTATGCTCTCTCTCAGGTGCTTGTATCTGGTAG
Organism: Ursus americanus; assembly: GCF_024610735.1. Lineage (NCBI taxonomy): Eukaryota > Metazoa > Chordata > Mammalia > Carnivora > Ursidae > Ursus > Ursus americanus. The sequence continues at coordinate 75,667,861 of NC_142133.1, forward strand.
ACAGACCATGGGAAATGAAGGAACCCAAAAACGTGGCTCAGGAAAGAAACGATTTGCCCTTGGGCACTGTTAAATTTGCTTGGAGAACTCAGATCCTCCTGGCTCCTGAACCAGTGCTCCCCTCCCCTCCCCCCAACTCCACAGCCTCCAAACAAAAAGCACTTGGAACAGGTAATTCAGAGGTTGTAATGGTTGTAGCTGAATTTCTGCCTTTTCCACTGAGTAGCTGTATCCCCAGACAAATGGTTGAACTTTCCCAATCATTTTGCCATTGTGAAAGACAGGTGTGAAAGCTGTTGGAAATTGGAAGCTATTTTACCTGGTAGGAGTTAATTGTGCTAACCCTCCTGGGACATTGTGTGCATTGCTTTTTTTTTCTTTTTAATCTTAAATTAACTCCCTTTATGAGCGATGAGAATTTTATATATCTTTCTTTGAAATATCATTATTCTTAGTAAATACCTCTGTAAAATTAAGACATTACCTGTCATCAAGTAGGAATAATAGTAGCTAATATTTATTGGGTACTTATAGTATGAAAATTGCCAGGTGGGTGTATAAGATCTATCTATCTATCTATCTATCTATCTATCTATCTATCTATCTATCTATCATCATCTATATCATCACTGTACCTCACAACAGTCAAGCAAGGTAGGATGTATCATTATATGCCCATTTCATTGATAAGGAAACTGAGGCTTTGAAGGGAATGGTGACCTGCATAATAAAGTCAGACTGTGGTGGAAAAAAGGGTTGCAACCAAGGACACCTTCTGACTCCCAAATTGTGTACCTGATCCAGGGAATCATGTTATTACTTGAAGGTGAGAACTTCATTTTCTTTAATTTTAAAAGCCCAAGACATAGCCTAATTTAACAATACAGGGTCTACAATAGATATTTAACATGTTTATTGAATTTAGTTTTCACTTGGAACTCAGGCTTTGTATCAGGCTGTTGTGTCCATTGCAAAAGGCTGAGGCCAAGAAGCACCTGGAAAAAGTCAACACTATCAAGCTCTAAAATGATTGTAAGGAAATGTAAGTTGAATGCAGCCTCTGGGTTTGTCATGCAGATGCTGAAACATGCATACCAAAGTATTGGGTCGATGGCCCTGGGTCCCTCATTTGGAGAAGGCTGCCAGGTAGCCCCTTCTGTGATCTCCAGTGTCATGGGAGAATGCTAGTATATATGCTAGTATACTTTACCCCCAACAGACATTTTTCCCCGGAGACACATTAACCATGTGAAGCCAGTGGTCAGTATCAATTGAGTGGAGATTGGCATTTCTCTATCAGACGCAGCATGGATCCTGCCTCTGGCATTACTGTATCTTCTTCCCAAGATATTCTCATACAACATAGAATACAATCTTCTCCTCCCCCGTCCAAATATGGCATGACAGATCATACAACCACTTTGGCTAATTGTCATAAGCAATGACTTTATTGACTAATTGGTTGATGGTTGAATGAAGGTTTTGGTTCTAAGAATAAGCTGTTTGTAAAAGAACCAAAAGCCACTGTAGAAACAAATCACTCAGACAAGATGCACAAAGGATGTGTGCCATTTTTTAGCTTAAAATGAAGAGATAAACAGCATTTTATAAAAATAATGTTTTGACCTATCTCAAAAACCCTACTGGGGTCTTTTCTCGATCCATTGAGAATAATATTTTGAGTAGGAAGGATTTGTAACCAACAGCCCTGGGTGTAAAGACCACCTTTTATTCATTGGACACAACAAATAGTGTGCAAATGGACTAGCTGGCTACATATGAGACATACTGGGATGAATTAAAAACACAGATTCTTATGAGCCACTCAAGACTTCCCTTATCAGCGTTCAGGTGGGGCTTTGAAAATTTCTCCTCAATGATGTCAATGTGTAACTAAGTTGGTAACCATTACACCAGTGACTTTTTCTTTCACTCTGCCTTGAGAGGTCAGGGTCCAACCCCAAGACTTACTATGGAATATTACTTTTTTGTTTTTTAGTTCATGGATTTTCACTTAGATCTGTATTATTACCATTCTTTTGCTTGCTTTGGATTTAATTTACTTTTAGTTTCTTAAAGTGGAAGATGAAGTCATAGGCTATGATGTCCTGCCCCTTATGCAGTCCATCTCTCAAAAAACACGCAACAAAATAGAGACAGTACATGTGTATAGAGGGGTAGATCCCAGTAACTGTGGTATTTCACTCTTGAGCAGATTCTTACAGAGAAAAGACAAACTTCAGCCTTTCTCTTCTTTTCGTCCTTACAGCTCTGTGAATTAGGCAGGGCAGGGATCAGTTGGGAAGACAAGGAAGCTGAAACTCAAAAAAGTTAAGAAGCTTATCCAAGATTGTATAGGTTAGAAGTGGTCCCAAGTAGGAACCAAACTCAGCTATCCTGACTCAGATTGTTTACTTCTATACTTGGCTGGCACTGATTTGGCTATAATGGTTAAACTTGGGCGTAAATACAGAAGGATGAACAAACACCCTCTGATCTGGATCGATTAGATGTATTTATATAGCGATCTACCCTATAGCGAGGCCAGTAGAGCATGACTGATGTGTCTCTCTTAAATATACATTCTCCCCTCTAAAGTTTCTATTTGTGTTTAGCTAAGTACATAGTCATACATTAACTATGTAATGTCTTATAACAGCTTGTGTTAAATATTTATCAATATATATGACTCATCAGTAATCTTCCATCCTGCTAAATTTCTACCAATGCATGATATGGCTTATCCTTTGCATTTTCAGAGCTCTGGCTTTCCCTTCTAAAAAAAAGTGGGATAATCTTTGGGACTCAGCTTTGATGTTCTATGGCCTTTGCTTTTATTGTTTTTTCTGTACGAAACGCCTTTTACTACTAACTCTGTCTGCACAATTCCTATCCAGATGCTATGGCTCCAGATGTCAGCCATGGGATCTAGGATAGGCAAAAATGCTACATTTTGCTCTTGCTCTTAATGATTATGACATATAATCTGTGCTTCCTTATGTCTCAATTCCTACCTTATTGTACAGTTATTTTTGTAAGTATCTTCTCTATCCTGTTGAACTACATGCATGCTTTATTCATCTGGGAGGTTCATGGCCCAAGCACAGCATAGTGGGAGGGCTACCATTTTTTGAGGACTGTAAAATTGAAACTATCATTATACCCAACTGCTAGACAAGGAAACCAGAGCACAAAGAGGTTAAGTAAATTGCACAGAGTCAAATAACAATTAAATGGCAGCAGCAGAATCTACTCTTGTAACCACCATGCAATACTGTCCCACCCACCCTTATTGAAGGAAATTTATGAGCTCAACTAGGTCCAGTCTGCTTGATGCCTGGTAAACCCATTTCCTCCTTCAGAAAGGAAGGAAGCGGGAAGAGTCTGATTACGTGTTCTAACCAGGGCACAAGATGAATCTATGCCACTGATGGTGAAGGGACCAGCCAGGTGGAAACAGAGAGCACCTTGGCCAGGTCCATGTGATTATTCACTTTCAGGAGCAACTACGCTGTCGGTCCTTACAAATCTAGAAAAAAGCTGCTTTTGGCAAATGCTAATAACCACAAATAAAGCCTCCATTGTCTCCTTACCTCCTCATTTTTACCCTGAGTCTCAACCAGGTCTTAGAAAAACAAAGAAGCAGACTCTGCGGGCCTGCACCTATCTCCTGGGGCCTGCCGAAAATGAAAGAGAAATCAGCAGCGCTGGATGGAATCACTTTCATACTTGTTTTGTAGCAATTGTGCCAGGTAGAGTATTGGAACACAATGAGTCTTCAGGATCATTTTCAGAAACAGTTTTGAAGCTCACGTTTTAAAGGGACTGCTCCATTTTAGGGCAGCGGTTGGCAAACTTTTTCTCTAGGAACAAATGGTACATAGTTTAGACTTTGCGGGCCAAGAAGCCAAACTGAGGGTGTTATGTGGTAACTGATATGACAAGAAAGACTAGAGAAAACTTGTACACTTGGCCCCATTTACCTGGTTTGGTCCAAGGCCATCTGGGCTGGTGAGCATGCTTTGGGCCCAGTGGCCAACAGACATTTTTCAGAGGAAGCATGACAGGAGCACGGAGGGTGTCCAACTGTGTGTGTGGGGGTGGGAGGGTGTTCCCTCACTTTGCACCTCTGTCCCAGGGACATTCAGATCCATGCATATCCCTTCCTGCGCCCAAAGAAGCTGGCCTTCCTGACTAGGGAAACTGGCTGGGGCACAGGTGCTCATTGAGATTCTAGACTGAGATTCCACCACCCAGTACCCAGTAGCTGCCAAATAGTAGAGACCCCAACTCACAGGGGGCAACTAGTCCAGGGTGTGGCCAGTGGCTAAGCCAAGCTCTGGGGCAGAATGGGGAGCTGGAATGGAGGATACCCTGGCTTGGTTTCCATAGATCAAAACTGCGAGTCTGTTAGAGCAGTGCCATGGGCTGTAGGAAACAGGCAAGTCCTGTTCTAGGGCACGGCTGAACATGACATGATTATATGGAGGAGACACAGTGAAAGTAAACAGAAACTAGAGAAAAATGTTCCTACAAAGAAGCTGAGAAGGCAGATCGAGCTGCACCTACATGAGTATAGTCCAAAAAGCAGAATTTGGAAGGTGTGGGCGTATGAAGTAATTGTCATCACGGACAGTACCTACCGCAAAGGACAAGGCTCGTTTCCTAGGCACAGATTATATAGTGAACTGGGGTCTCAGAAGCCAGTGGGGCTCATTGCTTCCCCCTTCCCTGTAAAAGGGTTGTACATTCCTGCCCTTTGCCATGTAACTTGTGGGGTTTTCCTGTGGGAGCACTGCTCACGGTCTGGCTTCACCATACGACTGGATTTGACAAGTGAAGTTTAAAAGCAAGTGACACCATACTAGGCTGGAGCAGAATCCTCCTGAAACTTTTCATGCTCTCTCGCAGTTGTTCTCTTACTCCTTCTGCCAAGAGAACATCTGTACTCTTTCATTTGAGCTTTCGGATCAGCTGCAGAGCCACACTGCCACTCAGCCCACAGGTCATGAGGTCGAGAGACTAACACTCTGTTTTTATAAGCCACTGAGATGGGGGGATCATTCGTTACTGCAGCAACGCTAACACACACCAGTGAAAATCGGAAAAGCAGAGTAAAAGCTATTAGTGACGACACGAAGCTAAGGGTTGAGGCCAGGACTCCAGCTCCCATGATGATAAAATAAGCCAGAACATGAAATCTAGAAGCTCTGGTCCAGGATACATGACAGGATGTCAGGACAGGAATTGAGATTGAAGAGTTCTTCCCAGAGCCACAAGGTTATGGCTGACAGTAGAAACCCTGACCCCAGGCTGAGCTAGCTACTCTCTACCAGTAAGCAGCCCAGGAGCTAAGGGTTAAGAGACAAATAAGAATGATGGGGAGGAGACACCACGAAGTTTCTACAGAAGACATGGGGTCTCGAAGGATGAGTAGATGAGTGGGTTGAGGGCTAACACCTATAGCAATGTGGAAATAAGGATGGGCCCAAGTCCTTAAATCCTTGCCCAGCTGAGGCTGCTCTAAGAGTGCCTCACAGGCTGTTTCATGAACCACTTGCTCCAGAAGCAGCTTCCTAGAATAAACAGGTCCTGTGCCCCCGGACTTACTGAATCAGAGTTTCTAGATCTGAAGCCTCAAAGTATTCCAAACCAAATGACCCTCCGAGTGACCTTTTGCACACTCCATCAGAGACCCAATGGTATAGCCCAGTGGGTCTCAAACCGGCTACATATTGAATCATCTCAGCACCGTTTAAGACATAAGTTGCTTGGGCCTTGCCCCAGAGACTCTAATTTGATTGATCTGGTATAGGGTGCAGGCACTGGTGTGTTTTAGAAGCTCTCTAAATTTGTTTTGATGTACAGTCAGTTTGAGAACCATTGGTACAGAGAAAGAAATCAGTTCATACTTACTACATATCCATCATGTGAAGACAACATCCAGGGCACTGTTGTAACTACAGTGACAAAATTGATGACAGTCTTTCTTAAAAGAACCTTACAATAATAAAAGCTGTTAGGAAGATAGTGCCTGGCACAGAGCAGATGTTCAAAGTCATATGTTGAGTGAATGGATGAGGAGAAACTTATCCAAAGAGGATGAACACTTTAGCCAAGTCTTCCAGGTCATTCTTGAAACACCCTAACTGCAGTTCAGGAGCCACTGTCTTGTATAGAGTTGGGGAGCTAATGGAGAGTCATGGAGGGAAGGAGGAGAGAAGCAGTCTGAGTGCAGTTTGGGGCTCAAGATTCTAGGAACCAGGCTGACTCTGATAGGACAATCTGGCTCTAAGAACATAGGGGGCTCCATTCTCCTGGCTTTGGGGGCCTGGCGCTTTCTGTGTTCTGGCTTCTAATAGAGAACATACCCTCAGAACACGTGTGAAGTTATCTTCTAGTTTCGGGTTTTGCTTATTGCATTTTCAGAATTGAATTTTTCAAGAGCAATTGCCACAATACAATTTTGTGAACTTGTAGCACTGAACATTTCTAATTAGGTTGCTATAGCCCTCAGCCAAATTACTGCAAATGTCATCTCTCTGCTCTCTTTTTGATGCAAAAATGTAGGGCAGTCAGCAATATACACAATTTAATCTTAAGGCAGGCAGACGCCGCTCATGGTGACAGAAGGGTCTGTTTTCCATTAACCCAAAATTTGCTTAGTCAGGCAACTCCCTCATTACACAGCTTGCATCCAAAAGGATGTTTCTGTCTTTCAAGCAAGCTGCTACTTTAGCAATTAGCTGTCCATAAAAATGTGAGTAATTGCCCTATCTCTAGATGGTTGGTGGGTTGATCATGCCCACGGGCCAGCCTTGGCCATTCTGAGTCTCCTCTGTTGGCACAGACCCAAGCTGCAGGGAATGAGTGCATCACTGAAACATGTGATAGCATTGGCAAGTGACTTTCTGGCCTTGTCATTGTTTCCTTCAGTGGAAATCAGTATTCATGTAGAGGAAACATTTATTTATGAATTCCAATTCATCAGCCCCATGACCTAACTCCGTTTTTATCCACCTAAGTCTCATCTTTTCACAGCTAGTTCCATTAATTTTTCCAATGGAGGCTCATCCCTGCACACCAGCCTAGACCAATTCACGTGCAAACAAACACAGTAAAACAAAAAGAACAATCGATCAAGTGGAATGCTAGTCATCAGCCTTGAGTACTCACTATATATGAGGCATTGCATTAGGCCTTTTATTATTATTTTTTAGTTTTTAATTTTTTTTTAGAGAGGGAGAGAGAGGGAGGGGAGGGGCAGAGGGAGAAGAAGAAAGAGAATCTTAAGCAGTCTCCGTGCTGAGCACAGAGCCCAACGAAGGGCTTGATCTCATGACCCTGACATCATGACCTGAGCCGAAATCAAGAGTAGGATGCTCAACTGACTAAGCCACCCAGGTCCCCCACATTAGGCCTTTTAGATCTCAATTAATTCTGACTATAGTTCAAAGAATATGCATTATTATCCCCCACTAACAGATGAGAAAACTGAGTCAGTGAAAATAAGTGACAATCTTAAATGTCACACAGATGAGTCATGAGACGGCTGGTTGTTCAACATGTGATTCTATAGCTCTTTCAAACAGCCTCCTGAATATCGCCATGGCTTTGAAAACAGTCATCCTTTCACACATGGAATCCTCCTCCCCAGTCATGAGTTGAGAGCTCTGTAGGTGTAGACCCCATCCTAATGTGCACTTTTTCTGGAGATGAAGCTGGTTTTTCAGGGATGATTTTCCCTGGTCTTTGGGGTCTGTTACCTATGAATAATCATCTAAAATGAAGCTTATTTAAACCCCCAACTCTCATGAATTTTCTAGTCCAGATTCTTCATTGACAAGATTGATCCATCAGTTAGAGCCAGACCTGATCCTCTTCTGTCACCATGAGACCCTTCCTGTCCTGATCTAGGAGATGGGGAAGAAGCACATGTTTGTGGGAACTGAGATATTTTCATTCACAGAGTCAGCATGGCATAAAAGCAGATGTTTCATATCTTTTCATTATCAATCACAGCCTTGATTATGAACTGATTTTCCTGATCTGTTTTTTTTTTCCCCATCTCAGGTTCTGATATTAGAAGCTTTTCGTTTCCTGAGCTCCTCTGTACTTTTGACCTCATTTCCTTCCCTGTTCCTCTAAGGTGATTGTAAGTTTCTCCCTTGCTGATCATTTGGTTTGTCTCTCTGGCTCTCCTGCCTTCAGATAATTCATACCTGAATTGTCACTAGCTTAGGTTTATACCTTCTGCTTCAGCGTCAACTAGAAATCTCAGAAGTGCTCTTGATGTTGCTTTCTTCTCACCATTGACTGTCAACCAGAACAATGTCCTATGGATTTTTATTCCTAGATATCTTTGAAATTCTTTCCTTTTTCTCCATGACCTTTCCTAGTTTCAGACCGTCATCCCTAATCATCTAGGTTATGGAAGTTCCTGCTAAGTGCTTTCCACGTCTTCACCCTGACATCCCCGTATTCTGTTTTCTCCTTTTCCACCAGAGTGATCATTCTAAAGGTCATGCCTCTCCTAATTAAAACCCTGCAGTGGTATCCTTGCTTTCAGGATAATGTCTAAACTCCTTACTGTATGTGTCTCAAATATTTCAAACTGTATTCATCTTTCAAAACCCAATACAAATTTCTTCTCCAAGCCTATTTCAACTTCCTCCACCCCCAAGCATTACTATTATAGCATTTCTTAAATTGGACCATAACTATTTATATAGGAGCCTTTCTCCCCACTCTGAATCTAAATCCCTTTACTAGGTAAGGATTGTGTCTAGTTAACCTGTATCTCCAACTACAGCACAGTGCCTGGCACTTAGTAGATATTTAATTAATGCTTGCTGAAGGAATGAATGAATGAATTGGTCAGTGGGAGAAATAGAGGTCAGCATCACCATCCCCTTCTCTCCTGCTGGGTCAGAGTGTTTGCCCACATCTGCATTCAGGGTGGTGAGCGACTTACCCAGATAATATGGATGGAGGTTGCCATTGAAAAGTCAGTGAAACTGCCCAGCTTCTTTTAGAACAGATATGAGCCAAAGTAATTCAGTTGGCCTTTATGATTTAGAAAACTTTCATCCAAAGCATTTACGTATTAAACTCAAATTTGCATATGTCCTTAGCTTGTGGAAGAGGAGATGATGTTGCAGAATTATTCTGAAATAGGTTTTTGTGACTCCAATAGATGGAAGATAAAAGCAGGAGGGTTGATAATGTTGATATCTGAGAGAAAATGAAAATTTCCTTGTAGGTGGAGAGCAGGATCAATGAGTGGATTTCCTCCCATGTCTAACCGCAGTGTGTTAGGACAGAATGAAGTGGAGTGGAAGTTTTTGGAGGGGTCCTGGAACCCGTCATTCCACCAGCTCCTTATTGAACACCATCTGGTGTGAGGCACTCTGCTAGGCTCTTGGGATAAAGAAATAATTAAGATGTGCTCCTGCTCCTGGTGTGCATGTGGGTGTGGGTGAGGGGGACACACAGTGGGTAATTACAAGGCAATGTAGAACATGCTAGAATAGACAATGAACAAAATGCACTGGAAGTACTTTGGAGATTGGAGATCTTGTCTCTACAGACCCTGGGAGAGCTTTGCAGAGGTGACATTGGCGTTGAATGTGGAAGGGCACTTCAGGGTAAATAGCATTCCAGCTAGAGAAAACAGTTGGTATAAGATTCCCAGAGTGTGACATGGCACGGTAAAGTAGTGACACAGGGGTGGTGGTGAATGGAAGGGAGTGGTGAGAAAGGAGGAGGAAACTGACAATCACTGGCATTTCCTACAGAGGGAGCAAGGAGCCAGAGGGTTGGAAGGAGAGAATTGGCTGAACACACTCATATTGTATATTCAGAGGCATCTTAAGACTTGAAGCTTATGCAATTTAGGGAGTTCTTTATAACTTAAAGAATATTTTATATTTGCATTTTATAATAATATAAAATTAAGCCCATGTTTGTGAAAGTAAGCAGCTGTAAGTCCCTTAGCTATAAGGTAAATCCTCTTCTGTTTTGTAGAAGGTAGACTTGGTTGGTATACATTGCCTTTACTCTCAAAGAAATTCTGAGGATAAAGAGGGATTTGCTGGGGCGCCTGGGTGGCACAGCGGTTAAGCATCTGCCTTCCGCTCAGGGCGTGATCCCGGCGTTCTGGGATTGAGCCCCACATCAGGCTCCTCCGCTATGAGCCTGCTTCTTCCTCTCCCACTCCCCCTGCTTGTGTTCCCTCTCTCGCTGGCTGTCTCTATCTCTGTCAAATAAATAAATAAAATCTTAAAAAAGAAAAAAGATGGATTTGCTTTGTTAGAAAGAAAACTGGTAGAACCATAAAACATAGAAACCCAGTTTAGAAGGACTGGGCTGGCTGCCTAGAGATGTCCTTTCTCTGCCTCTGGAAAGCTGTTTGTCTCTCTTAAGTGGGAGGGAGAGATTGGGTCTTCTGACAATCCTATCACGTCTCCTCAATTTTGCCTCTTGCTGCTCCTGAAAGGGTACCAATCCATTGAGGGAGGAAGGTGGGAAAGCTAGGGGAAGGGGAAGGTTTTTGCGTTTTAAGTTTGCCGTATATCCTGTGTATAAGTACACATAGTTAACATTCCAGAAAATTGTTTGGAGGAAAATGTCATCAGAACTCATCTATACCACTGCTCTTTCCCTAACAAGATCTGCAAGAATTTCTCTATAGACCATTCCTTTTCCTTGCAAAGCATCTCTGGAAGGAAGATGAGGAGGAAAATTTGCTGATTCCTTCCAAGATTTTCTGCATATCATGCATCGTATACCAGTCAGCTACTTTGGATTTTTGAACATTTCTGACACCTTTTGGGTCCCTACTGTGTATTGCATGTTATATTATCTATAACATGACACATGTTAAAGGAACAACCTGAAAAGATTTGAAACCTGGTCTTTTCCCAACCCCAAAACTTAATCTTTTCCCAGTAAGAATTTTATTTTCTTATGGGTATCACCGTTTTACTTCTTTTATTTAATTTTTAAAGATTTTATTTATTTATTTGACAGAGAGAGAGAGAGCACAAACAGGGGGAGTGGGAAAGGGAGAAGCAGCCTCCCCGCTGAGCAGGGAACCAGATACAGGGGCTTGATCCCAGAACTCTGAGATCATGACCCGAGCTGAAGGCAGACACTTAACCAACTGAGCCACCCAGGCCCCCGGGTATCACAGTTTAAAAATATATATATATATTTGGGGCCATCAAGGGCATTGCTCAGGCACCCACAAACAATTCCAATTTGCTTTCAATGTGGTTTTTAAAGAGCTTGGGGTTTTGCCTGGTGTTGCTTATTAGGAGTTACGAGAACAAATTATTTCTGTCCTGTCATTTAATGACTCACATGCCCTCATTGGAACCTCATCTCCTGTGCGTATATGGCCCTCCTCATGCTGGCATGCTGACCTGATTTGATGTGTGGAAACACCGTATCCCAACTACACAACATCACGTGGTTCTTTCACTAAATGGAATGCACTGTATGTCCTATCATGAGTTCCTTGATATTTGGCTCGGGAGAGTTTATTCATTCTGTTCACACTCCTGAAAGCTTCCTGCATTATTAATTATTCAAATATTATTCCACTTTCAGAGCTAACTTTGGCACTTGCATATGACTATGCCTGTAAGCACATTTAGGGTCTTCTTTGTATCATCTTATTTAAATGTCTTGTCTTGTCTCCTGTTCTTGACTGTGGCCTTTCTGCGAATAGAATCAGTGTGCATGGGTACAGTGCTGGATATGTTCCTCTAACTGCTAGAATGAATGGGTGGATACATTAGGTAGAATAATCTTTGGCAAACCTTATTCCTACTGTGCCATCTCCATACCGGTAGAATTTGACTAGAGGCAGCTAGCAATTTTACAAACTCTTCAACTTTCTTACTCAATACTGGTTCTCGAAAGCCCTAAAAGGGCTTTATATATCTCAGTGATAGGGGGAGAGCGGTTTCTGATGAGAGATGTTTCCACACAGGTGATTTCACGTGTCTCTTCTCCAATGACAGGCAGATACAATCACTCTTCTTTAAGGAAGGGGGAGCCAAGTGCCGGAGTAAAGAGATGAAACAAGTAAATGAATGCAGTGCGGTCACATTTCTATGCACTTGGCTACTGACGCTTAAATTAGTGTCCTTCCCGGGATCAATATTCTTCCTCAGTGACAGAGACTGTGAAGTGCCCTGTGGGGAACATCATGTAGATCTGAAGAGAGAACCCGTATGAATTCAACCGATTAAAGGTTTGAAGAGTAGAGAAAAAGAGTCAGGGAGGGATCTGACAGAACAATCACTGCAAAAGGGATAAAAGTTTAAGTTCATCTCCACAGGTTTTCCTCTTTCTCTCCCCTCCCGACACCACCTCTCTCTCATACAACAGAGGAATTCCATAAACATGGTGAATCTTCGTACAGGCAAGGAAAAGGACTGTGATGAGTTTCCTCGATATATACCTCTTGAGTGGAAGGGGACTGCTGGCTACAAAGCTGGTTCAAGTTCATCCCCTGAAGGCCGGAAGTCGACAGCTGCCATCCTACAGAAACACTGTTACTGAGATGCTGTAGGACTGTCTCCTTTGTAACGTTTGCGTGCAGAAATTGTGCAGAAATATACACAGTCCCTGTATAGGACGCGTGCGTGAAATAAAGCTGAGTGGGAGATCTCCCCACGTAAAATCTCATTTACAGGGCTATAGAGTGTATGAAAAGGGGGAGCACTTTCCACTGCCCAGTGTAGAAATAAAAGTGATGATGAGGAATCTGAAAGTGATCTTGTGAGAAACTTCTCCTGAAGACTTTTACATGCCTGGGCTAATTGGTAAATCTTAGGGTGCTTCCTTCAAGGTAAAAAGACACACTGACAGTGATTTAATTGTTATTATATGTTGTAATGTCTCTCATGTTGGAAACAGGTTAGACCTCATCTGTGTGTTCACAGAACAGAACTAGGATCAATGATTCAGAACATCCTTGAATCAGAATGTTCCTGCATGCAGAAGTTAATTAAATCAGGAAATATTTCCTGAGCACTGTAATGGACTAGGCATGAGGATACAAGACAGATATGACAGAATGGGCAATCTGATGGACAAAGACATATGTCAACAAATAACTGGATACCCATGGCGACAGTGCTGTGGGTTATATCGTGTAGGCTGATGGACCCTCTCCATCAAGGCAACTTTCAGAAAACATCTACATGACTTTTTAAGGTTTGGGTTTTCAGTTTGGATTTCTTTTGAAAATGTCACAATGCTGAGGTCAGTATTGAGGATGAGAGCAAAAGAAGCATAAATGTGTTTGGCTTATGTACAAAAGAACAATGAGTTTTAACCATCTTCATGTGATTGTAAGACTTTCAATAGGAAGGTTTGTTCAGGAGACAAGGAAATGGAGCTCTGGATGTGTGAGACAGGGCATCAGGGATCAGGGCTGGAAAGAAGGTGTGGGAGGGACCAAGGTCCCCAGGGCTGTCCTGAATACCCATTACTGTTCTGCAGAGCTCATCCATGAAAACTTGAAGGTCACGTGCTAACTTGTGAAGGAGAATTAACATATTCAGGAATATCTCCATTTTCCAGCAGAGGCACTGCAGTAGTTTGCTTGATCGGCTGTAACAAAATACCACGCACTGGGGGCCTTCACCAGTAGAAATGTACTGTCTCAGTATTGGAGCCTGGAAGTCTGAGATTTGGATGTTGGCGGGGTTGCTTCCTCCTGGCGTTGTAATAGAGAACCTGTTCCACACCTCTCTCCTAGCTGCTGGTATATGTACAAGCATCACTGAGATTTCCGCCTTCATCATCACATGGTGTCCTCCCCCTGTGTTTGTCTGTCTCCAAATTTTTCCTGTTTATAAGGATGCCAGTCATTTTGGATTAAGGTTCACCCTAATAAACTAATCATAACTTGACTACCTCTATAGAGACCATCCTTCCAAATAAGGTCCCATTCTGAGGTACTGGGGTTAGGACTTCACATATCTTTCTGGTAGATCACAATACAACCCATAGCAGGTGCCTTATGGACAGTAAGGCATTAGTAGATTCAATCCAATTTTGTTGAAGATTGTAGGCAGTTCTTAACAAAACAAGCACTGCAAAAATAATGTGGAAATGGCAGAAGTGAGTTTGAAAATGGTACAATTAGCATTTAAAGAGAGCTAAGTGTGGAGCATTTATGAAAACAGTTTTCCAAGATCAATAATGCATTGTTTCATTTTTCTTTCTTTACCCTTTGTTGAGGGACACAATTTTCTCATCAATTGATTTCAGTTTAGCCAGTGTTGTGAAGAACAGACTTTGGAGAGGAAATAATAATTGAAGCATCTACATCAATAATAACCCTTTCTTACAAAAATGAACGACAGTTGTTCACACCATCAGAAATTCATCCATCAAAGCTTGGTGTAGTAGACTTGGGCTGGGAATGCGAAGTTCTGGATTTTAGTACCAATGCTGGTGGTCTCTTTATGCAAATCACTTGATAACTGTTGGTTACAGTGTTTTATTGAAATCAGAGGAGATTGTATTCGATTATATAAATATTCTAGATGTCTCTATTAGTCTTTGAGCCACTTCTGGCTTGTAATGGCATACATGGAAATAAAGTAGACCAAAGACCCAATGGAACACTGAACAAGAGATGAATGTAAATATCGATGTTAATGGAAGAAAAAATGGGAGTCAAATAAAGAACTAGAGAGATTGGTTGGATTTAATGAAGAATTATTTGATCATTTTGTTAACTAAACACAGTTGTTTGGGGAAATTTCAAGAAAACCCTAGATTCTTCAAGAAGATAACAGATTGTTATTTTTCCATCTAAAACAATATTTGTTAAAGCACTTTTTTGAACTATGGGTCACTGTGTTTATGAAATCAATTTAATGTATCATGACCAGAATTAAGAAGTAAATGGAATATAATATAGGTGAACTGGAAGAATAGAAAAGCAGAATAATTTTTTCATGTATATATATATATATATACTGAGTTGCAGTGTGCAGTGAATTTCTAACCATGGATGTTGATCAGAAGTTTAAAAGCTGCTGACTGTCTTTAATATCATTCACAGAGCACTGTTTATTCAGAGGTTTGAAACCACTGAGAGTCAAGGGGAATCTAGCAAAAGGTGATGCAATCAGAGAAAATTATTCAATTCTCATTTTATTTCCATTTTCTTCATTAAGGAAATTGATAAGCCTACTGGAAATAGGGGGGAGGAAATAAGTGCTTTATAGAGGAAAATGAAATCTGAGTTGGATAAGAAAGTGGTTTGAGAATATATGCCCATTATAAATGAGCCCACTTCTCCAAATCTAGGTGTTATTACACACCAGCATGATGAAAATTTCTAATGCGACATTGCAGTAAACTTAAAAGGAAAAACTTCTTTAAATAAAAAATTCCAAACATGGAAAAAAGCAGCATAATAAATGTCCACATGCTTATTTTCCAGCTTCAACAATTATAACTCATAGTTAGACTTGCTTCATCTAGACTGTCCTTCCTAACCCTATCCTGCCTTCCATTAGTTTGGAGCACATTCCTGCTATCATCACCAAACCAACGAACATTAACAGTAATTACTATTGTTCATAAATACCCTATTAGTGTTCATATTTTCAGTAGACTTTTACAAATTCAGGGATCACACTGAGATACCACCTTATACCTACTAGGATGGCTTTAATAAAAACAAAATAATACTAAGTGTTGTCAGGGATACGGGGAAATTGGAATCTTTATATGCTGTGGTTGGGAGTTTAAAATTCACAACCACTTTGGAAAACAGTCTGGCAATTCATTAAATGTTAAACAGAGAATTATCATATGATCCCATAATTCCACTCCTGGTGATATACCCAAGAGAAATGGATACATAAGTCCACAGTAAGAGCTGTACTTGAATGTTCATAGTCTTTTTTCATAATAGTCAAAAGTAGAAACAATCAGAATGTCTACCAGTTGATGGATGGATAAATCAAAGTGGTGTATCCATATGGTAAAATATTATTCGGCAGAGAAAAGGAATAGTCTACATGTAGATGAACCTTGAAAACATCATGCTAAGTGAAAGAAGCCAGTCACAAAAGGGCACATACTAGATGATTCCATTTTTATGAAATGTCCATAATGGGCAAATTCATTGAGACAGGAAGCAGATCAGTGATTTTCCAGGGATGATGGGAAAGAGTGGAGAAAAATAGATTGCTAACAGCTATAGGAATTCTTCTAGGGGTAAAATATGTTCTAAAGATGTTTTGGTGGTGGTTGCACAGTTCTATGAATATACGAGAAACCACTGAATTGTACACTTCAAATCGTATAATATATAAAACTATTGAATTGTACATTTTTATTAGGTGAGTGTTATGGTGTGTGGATTATATTTCAAAAAAATTGTTACTTTATTTATTTTTTAAGGGATTTACTTATTTTGGGCAAGAGAGAGGGGGAGAGCACGAGCAGGGGAAGGGGCAGAGGGAGAGGGAGAGAGAATCTCAAGCAGACTCCGAGCTGAGTACGAAGCCCAACATGGAGCTCAATCTCACGACCCTGAGACCATGACCTGAGCCCAAACCAAGAGTCGGCCCCTTAACCAACTCTACCACCCAGGCCCTAAAGTTATTATTTTAAAAAATGAGGGAGAGGAAAACATACCAATGGACTAAAAATTCCAAAATCAATCATTACAAATTTAGGCTTACTTGAGTGAGTAGACATTCTTGAAAGGGGAAAAAAAAATAAGGTAAGGAAACTATATATTGGAGGCTGTTTTTTGTTTTTGTTTTTTGGTGTTTTGTTGCTTTTTCTTTTCTTTTGTCTCCGGCAAGGGCTGTGAATTTGAACTTCTCACCTATTAGCAACCCCCAAGCAAAGTCTAGGGATAACTCTGGTCAAACTATCTTTAGGTTTCCTATTAAGAGGCTAGTTTTACTGCCATCACTGATCCCCGACCTCAGCCAAATCACCTTGCTTTAGGGGATTCAGTTAGTCGTGTCTGTGCTGTCCGCTTGAGATTGTTGTAAGATACAGCTCATACGATTGACATAAAATGTCTTGAAAATCAGGGAATTGTGTCATTGCCATTATTATCTGTGTTGTAGAAGCAGCAGAATCTGTTCACAGAAAACCACATTTGATGTCTGACCAATAGACAACACATGCTATGGATATAGTTGGCTGTAGATAGACATACTGCCCGCTGCAACCCACGGCGGATCCCCGCAATCCTTGTACCATTTCTGCAACTGTACAGCGTGGTGTGTATACAGGAAACATAATAAATCCTATTATTGTGGCTTATTCAGATTCACACATATATTAATGAAAGGGGCTCTAAAGAGGGGTGCGTTTGTATCCTGAGAGTAGGCAGATTCTCTTTAGCAGTGTAAGACTTCAGCTTTCCTTCTGGACCCTTTTTCTATCCTGACCTCTAAATTGCAAACTTTGTTCCAAAGATTAAAGGGATCTCTCTCTCCCTTTCTCTCTCTCTCTCTCTTTTTTAAGGAGTCTGGGAAATGAACAGCCACAGCTCTGCTTTAACGGAGGTTATAGAAAACCTACATACCTTTCACTCTGAGAATCCTTTGCATTTCTGTCTGCCTCCCTTTCTGCCTGGTCAGTATTTTTACATTTGCATTTTTAAGAAGTGGCATCTGAAAATGGCGCATTCATCCTTGCACTGGGACTGGTCTTCTACAATTAAGCTGTTGGGCCGCCATGATCAAATTTTTGCATCATGCCCCCTCGTAGCTGGAAGCAGCTTTCAATAACATCTTTTGTAACCTGCATGTAGGGAGATATCAAGGAAAAGTGGAAAAGTTGTGCAGGGCTCACCTCCTCCAACGCTTTCCCTGGCCCCTGTGGCTGGGGGCGCACTTTCCTTAGAAGCCTTCCATGCCCTGGCTCAGTCTTGTTCCTGCACTCACCGCATGCCTCAGTGATCCATCTGGCTTCTTGTTTTCTGTCCTCCAAAGCTCCGAGTTTCTTGAAGGCAACTACTTTTTGCTGTCATTGTCTTAAACAAAGACTAGAGCATGGTACCCACCACAGGCAAGAGTCCTTCTCAGACCACTCCTTATTTCAGAAGTGGTAACTGGTAGACGAAATGTGTCCTGCACCATAGCTAAGAGACTTTTATCTGAGTATCAGCAGCAAAGCTAGGTACAAAACCACAAAACGCATCTCTGCTTCTATATCTCATGGCTGTTACCACGCCATTAAACATTAGATCTTTCGGCTCCCAAATCTTTGGTCAGGAAGCAACAAATATTTGTGTCCTATTTTTGTGTCATGCAAATGTGCAAGTAGAGCAAACAAAACCAAAGCCTTTTCCCTTGGGGAAAATGGCTACACAACTCTTGGCCTTTAATTCAGCCTTTGTATGTTTCAGAATAAGCTTTTTTTTTTTCCCCTTCAGAAATGTTTTTAGAAACCAGATCTCGATCATCTTTTTATCCTGGGCTTGACAACGTTCCAGATGAACTGTCACTTTTGCTTCATAATTAAAAAATGAAATAGAGCTCTTTTCAGCCATTTTTCTCCAACTTGCCATTAGGAATGAACACAAGTCAGTGCCAATATATGGATTTATATTTCCTAGAAATAGTGATATTGATGGGCAAGAAGATATAAACCAACTTAAATTAAACTGGTTCTGCATATGATTCGGCTGCCTGCTTGGGGCAGACTTTATTCCACCATAAATACTTAATAGAAATTGGTGGTCTATGGGTTTTGCTAGTGGGAAGGCTTTGCACTCCTACTGATTTTGAGGACCCAGGTGGCTCTGGAAAAAAAAAAAATCGCTGGAAAAAAAAATTGCTGAAAGTGATTAATTTTTCTGACACCAGTTTGTAGTCACATATTCCCAATGGATGGCCTTGGGCATCTTGAACTATTCCCTATACCTTGGTTTTGTCATCGGTAAAACAGATCAGAATGTTTCTCTCATGTCCTATCCGGCTCTTGGGAAGGTTAGAACGATAGGCAAGCTGCAGCTGTAATGCATGTGGGTTTATCCATAAGGCATTCTGGAATCTCATTAGTGATGGATGGGAAGAAGCAGGAATGAGAAGCCAGCTCCAGGAACTGGCCTGGCTCTAAGGCTGGCTGGTGACTGGTAGCGAACAGTCACAATTATAGTATCCAGGGAGGCACAGAAGTGGACTGTAAGTTGAGCTCAAGTTAGATTTCAGGGAAACAAGTCAAGAATATGGTATTTGGGATAAAGAACCTACTGGAAATGATGATGCTCAGGGGCAGAGCATGGCTGGATGCCTGCACTGTGTTTCCAGTTGGTCTGTCTCTTTTGAGATAGCCAGCACCTGGGAGTGGTGTGTGTGTGTCTGTGTGTGTGTGTGTGTGTGTGTGTGTGTGTGTGTGTATGAGAAAGAGAGGAAGAGGAGTGAGGGTAGGGGGTTTAAGAAGCTGGTAAAGGACAAGCATGGAGAAGATTCTAGCTCTCAGGAAGAGGACTTAGCAAACAACAGGTCATATGCCCAGGCTGTAGAGAAAGAAAATGGATTCAGGCCCAGAACCCATCCCAGGAGGGACCTAGAGGACGTCAGGAGTGAGGAAAGCACCATGGTGCGTGACAGGGAGGTGTGGCTCACAGGGCACAGATGTGCCCGAGGCCTCGCCAGCCACATCATGCACCGCTTGGAGCAGCAATGAGAACTCCACATTAGACCTGCTGGGGGGGTTGAGTTGCCTGGAAATAGTCAGGTGAGAACCAGTTTTGCTGAGGAATTTGCCAGCACAGACTTCAGGCTGAAGGTCTTTACTTCCTGCTGCTCCCTTGGGGCCAAAGCAGGTGAGCAGGGACTCCAGCATTCTGGCTAAGAGTATTTTCCAGCCTCGCTAGCTGGCCTCTGGTCTCTTTCTTAAAGTCCTTTAGGTCTCACTTAGTCATGTATCAAAATTGGACTCTTCATTTTGTCCCACTGTGTTGTGACAATTAGGTTGACGAGCAGATGAATTTTTTAGATAAAAGTAAAATATAACGTTTATTTCACTGAGTTTGAGCTTTGGGGCATTTTCTGCTCTTAGATAAAAGAAATAAAATTTCATGTTTTTAAGAGCTCTAATGATGAACATATGCCATCAAGGTAAAGCTCGCAAAAGAAAATCTATTTTTATCCAGGCATATTAACTCCAGGGATAAAAGTCAAATGCAAAGTAGGTGCCTACAGCAGTCATATCCTAGCTTCTCACCCCGAGCGTCTGCTAGTGTGTGTCTCTCTGAAAGGTACTCTATTCCAAGGCTGAAAGGGGCGCAAATGCATCCATGGTGGATGCTGTTTTACGTAGCTGGTCTCCATATCGGCTGGTTTCTGTTTTTTCTTGCGCTGAACCTTCTTCGTACCTGCTGGTTGCTGATCACCTGCTGCCCTGGGCCTTGGATCCTGGGGCAGGTGTGATGTGTTGGAACCTGAAACAGGAACCACCTTGAGTTCTTTGTTGAGAGGAAAGATGGGGTTCAAGAAAGCCAGGTAGAGGTGCCAGACAGAGAGCTGGGACTTGGAGGTCTAGAAATAGAAGAAAGCCAGGCGGGCATGGAGAGCAGTGCCTGGCTAGATTTAGCAGGGTCTCAGTTTCTAGGCTAGGAGGAGGAGGGAGTGGACAGACAGCAGTTCCTGCCAAGAGAAAGAGAAACTGAGGTATTGTGCTGCGTTTAAAGTCAGGGGATCAGGCCCAGGGGAAAAGACAGGTGTGAGTAGGAAGGCGTGGACGTGGAGTAGGAGGGCATAGACGTGGACTGCAAGGGCACAGGAAAGAGGCAGGAGGCTAATTACTGGAAGGGCAGACCAGCCAGTCGGCTGATTGCTGTTAGTTTCATTGCCACATCCGGATCTCTGAAATTGACCCTCATTAAGGATAGGATGCTGCCCTGAGCTCAAAGGGATAAGGTTCAAGGAGTGAGCTTTTATAGCAGAACAGATAATCCTAGAAGTAGGTACTTGAAGCATGGCAGGGGCTGAGTATCAGGCATATCATTAGGAGTTCCCCTCGGAACTTCGGGAACCTGTGTTCCTCTTGCACTGATGCCTCCCGTAGGTATCAGAAAGAATGGAATCTAATGAAACTCATTTATACAGTGGTGTAGGAGGGGATGGCTCTTAGTTCTCCGTATAGCCTGCGATGTGGGAAGTACCCCTTCGTTAACTTCAGAGGAATGGTTTAGACCTATTGGGAAGCCAAATCAAACTCTAAATGATGGCTCTCCAATTAATACCACAAGGTAGTATTGAGCAGTTCATCTAGATAAGGTGAGCATGGAGGAAAGGCACTTGAAGTAATGGGCACTGGGTATTGTACGCAACTGATGAATCACTGAATCCTACCTCTGAAACGAATGATACGGTATCTGTTAATATAAAAAATAAATTAAAAAATAAAATATTACTTATCACTGCGGTACCGTGGCTTTTCTGAACTATACAGAAACTAGAGAGTAGATGTTCAGTCTGACCTTTATTTGCGTCTATATATGACTATATTTATCTATCTAGATAGATGTCTATCTATCTAGATATATCTAGAGAGAGACACATGCATATATATGTGTATATAAAAGTATATATTTGTGAGTGTGTTTTTAATTTATTTCTTCCTTTATTTTTCAATCTCTTCCTCATTTGAAAATAAATGGGCTTGTAGCACATACTGTTGGTGTCCCTGCTCAACCTGAGAGGCAGGCTGACTTGCAGTGACCAGCAACTGCATTTTTGAGGGCTGTGCTCAGGCCGGGAGAACCTACTCTGGCCAGCAGCACAGACCAGGAAATTCCTGGCACTACAGTCTTTTTCATGGGGATACTCCTAATCGATGTTCGAATGACTCTGGGTGTACACACCCCAGCCCTCTCACTCTTGGTGGGAATAATTCTGAAATGTGTGTTTTACAACTTAGAACTTCCCTGTTGTGTTAAGCTGGTGGCAGTTGGCTTAATAATGTTCCTTTTTATTAGCTATGTACCTAAACCTCGTCCCCTAAACTAGATACACTCAATCCTAGACTCTGCTCCAGAAAGACACCCAACCTACATTGGGAAACTGATTATTTTTGTGTTGTTCTGCTAAAAAAATTTACATGTTGAGGTCTAAGTTTGATTTCCTAAAATATTTCTTTTTTTTAAAAAAGGTTTATTTATTTGAGAGAGAGAGAGAGAGAGCACTCAGTGGAGAATGGCAAAGGGAGAGGGAAAAAGAATCCCAAGCAAACTCCATGTTGAGCACGGAGCCCAAAGTAGGGTTCAGTCTCATGACCCTGAGATCATGACCTGAGCCAAAGCCAAG
This sequence comes from Ursus americanus, assembly GCF_024610735.1. Classification (NCBI taxonomy): domain Eukaryota; kingdom Metazoa; phylum Chordata; class Mammalia; order Carnivora; family Ursidae; genus Ursus; species Ursus americanus. Next base: position 75,690,186 of record NC_142133.1, read on the forward strand.
AGTCAGATGCTTAACCAACTGTGCCACCCAGGCTCCTCTGGTTTCCTAAAATATTTCTTAATGCCTTATTTTTAAAAATCAGTTTCATTATCAAAATTATATCATAATGACTAAAAATTCAACAATCTGTTTAAAGGTGAATTGCAAGACCATTATTGTCTTCCAGAATTGACAAATCATGCCAGTATGGCGAAGAGTATTGAAATAAGTAAATAAGATGAATTTCGATCTCAAACATTATATACTGTGCCAACCCGTCATGCAGCATACACCTAATTCCTGTTTTACCAGTTTGTGGTAGAAGTGTAACAAGGATTTGTGAAAACACTCGGGAAACCACCCGGGGGTGTCGAGAGTTCATGATGAGACGCTCTTCCTGTAAACAAGCTGAGGCTTGACTCCTAGAGCATTGAGTTCTTCTACAGCAGCTTCGGAAACAATGCAGACAATACACATCTCTGATGTAATCACCCAAAAGACAGCAGGTAACAGAAGAACCAGTAGTTGCAGTGTTATATTTCTGGTTTTGTCTGAAGTCCAAACAGAGCAAGGCTGTGTTAAAAGGACCACTAAATCTGTCAGAAGGGATTTCAGACTCACTTTATTTGATTATAGCAGTGTGTGTATGGAGGTGGTATGGGGTGGATCGTGTTCATGATGCCAACATTTTTTTTTAATGATAAATACCCGCCTATATTCAGAGAAAGAATGTTGGGAGTAAAGGGGCGGAGTAATAGGGACCGTGGCTAAAGAAGAATGTGTGTGCTTAGTAAAATACCTAAATAAGAGTTTGTTGAAAGAAAGAATATGTAGACAAAAGGGTCTGCAGGGACAGAGCTGGGGGGTGAGCATTAACTCAAAGCCAACACAGAGACCTACAGATCTACATGGTCATGAAATCTGCCTTTGGTTCTCCCAGGGACTGTCATAGACAAGGATTAGACTTGTTCGATTGTCCTCAGTATACAGAGCTAAGGTGGATGGATTACAGCTTCAAGAAGGCAGATTTTCTATTAATATAGGGAGAACTTAATAGCCAGATAATGGAGTGCAGCTTGATCACCTTAAACAGATGTATTAGGAGAGAAGTTGACTATTCCATGTCTTGGACTGGCTGAGATGAGTGTGTCAGAGGAAGTGATACAGATTGGTAGTTTTGGGGAAGAAGATTTCCTCTACCTTTAAGGTCCTTCTGGCTGGACTAAGGATCAAATTGACGTGAGGTACTTTAACAGGAAAAAATCAACTTGAATGGTCTATGTAAAGGGAATCCACACAGACAGGGAAATTCCAAATATCCTGAGGCACCTCAGCTAAAGAGTGGGGTAGGGGCCTGAGAATACAAAGGGGAGAAAGACCATTAGCAGGAAGGTAAAAGGAGATGTTTGGAAAACAAAGGTTGCCTTATTGTGCAGATAAGTTTCTTTGGTTTCCTAGGTGAAGAGGATCTTGGTTAATAGCTCTCTTCCTGGTACAAGGAGGCAGTTGAGGGGGAGGTAAAGAGCTTCTCCTGAATCTGCTGGGCTTGGATTGCTTTTAACTCAAAATAATGTCCATGCCAAAGGGGTCCATCTTGGGGCAGCTTGCCTTGGTCACCGCAGAGGCTTTAAAACTTTCTCTTTGTATTGGCGCTAGAATACTTTCCTCACAGAGAATCTCATATGGAAGCACAGTATGTAAAACCTAAAAGGAAAGCTGCTTTGCCTGAATGGGGTGTGGGTGCCCACAGCCCTCTCATCTTCAACCTGAGGCAGCCCTCATGGCAACTCTGAGGGACCCCTGGGCTCCACTTTGAGAACTGCTGAACAAATAACTTTAAACTTTCCTTCAATCTCTTAAATGCAATATCCACCTAGAACTTTGTCTCCTTTTAATAATTTTAAAAGATATTTTATCTTCTCTGAAGTTGCATTGAAAATCTGTTTATCCATTAATCAAAGAAAAAAAAAACATGTGTTTATTTATAAATCAGTGTTCCCTATATAGGTCTTAGCTCATGCTTTGGTTGGGGCAAATATTTTGGAGACCTCAGGAAGAGAGCTTGATTGCCTCATGGACTTTTGTGAGAGTTGCAGTAGCCAATGTTTTGTTTTTTTGTCTGTTTGAGGAAAACAAAACCTTTTAAAGTCTTGTGTTTGACTCTTAATTTTCTTTCTTTTCAAGTTGATCTAAGTCAGCCAGAAAGGTTCTGGTGTTGATTAGGGACAGTGTCTGTACCATTATCGAACACAGGGCTGCTATCTGAAAAGGTAATGTTATGTATTCAATGATCCGACCATACTGAGTGTTCACTTTGGGCCAGACACTGTTCTGAACACTGAGGGCACAGTGAGTAAGAAAACTAACTCTTTGTACTACTTGAGTTTGTGTTCTAATGGGGCTAAATGTGAGCTTTCCACCATGACACCATCCTTAAAGAATAAATACCAGGTGCTGTGTGCGTGGAGAGCCCAACTCTACCTAGAGAAAGGCTTCCCTGGGGAAATCAAAGTTCTTCATATTTTGACCTTGGAAAATTTTAAACCTACAGAGAGGTTAAAAAATAGTACCATGATAATGATTTCAAAATAAGATATTTAAAAAATAATGAAGTGAACACCCATGCTCAGTCACTTCAATTCACCAGTTGTTACTAACATGCAGGATTTAACTTTGTCTCTCCATTTAGATAGCGAGAGTAGAAGGGAACTCGAAATAGAGAAATTCAGTGTTTTTTTTGGGGGGGGGGTGCTGAAACATTCATGGACATCTTGATGTTTTATTCCCTTAGTATTCCAGCAAGTGTCTCGTAAGAATGAGAGCATCTCCATTATAACCACTATACTGTTGTCAGACCCAAGAAAATTAGCAATTGTTCCATAATACCATTTAATATATAATTCATATTCCAGTTTCCAAATTATCTCAAAAATGTCTTCTAGCTGTTTTGTTTTATGTTTTTTTTCCAATCCAGGTTCCAGGCATTATCTGTGATTAAATCTCTTTTTAATGCCTGCTTTTCTTACTTTGACATTTCTTGAAGAATCCAGACCAGTTGTCTTGTGGAATGTTCCACAATCTGAACGCATCTGTGTATTGCATCACATTCAGCTTAGACATCTTTGGCAAGACTACTTTACGAGGCAAGTCATATGCTGTTAATCACATCAAGGGACACCTAAGTCAGGTGGTCTCACTGTTAGTGATGTTTGATTATTTGGTTAAGACAGAGTCTGTAGGATTTCTCCATTGTAAAATCATATCCTTCCTTTCGGAATATTAAGTAGTCTTAATACTTTCCTTCAAAGCTCTGGCTCTGGTCCATGACCATGATTGCATCTCTGAGAAATGCATTCATTCTTATAAACTCGATCTGATAACATCTGAATTATGAGTCTGCTGCCTCCATCACCAAGGACATACTGGACCCAATGACAAAATTATCGTTAATAGTCCCTGTAGGACTTCTGGAAGGGAATGTCCAGCATGTACTTCCTTCCTGCTTCTCCTAAGGACTGCCCTTCCCTGCTCACATTACCCAGACTTTTGAGTAAAAGGGAACTCAAAGTTTAAAGTCTTCTGCAGGGCTTACAAACCCGTGTCAGGGGTAATCTGAACACCAGCATGTCAACACCATCAGTGAACAAGAACATCAAGTAAAGATCTAAACGAACATTCAGTTAATATAGTTCCTGGACTGTAAGTAATACCAGCTTGGGTCTTCTCCCTCAGCAGAAACAGCTATGCATTTTATAATCTCAGAAAGAAAGAAAAAACCCAGCGGAGGTATTTTCCTCAGGAAACAGTGTTGTGTGCCTTCTGACTTGGTATGTAAAGGCAAAAAAAAAAAAAAAAAAAAAAGGTTAATTGCTGTGTATCAGGGCAGATCGGTGGTGTGCTGAGGCTTGCTGCTCCGAGGCTGAATGCTCTCTCCTTCCCCAATTCTCTTGTGGGCACTTGAAACAGTCCACAGTGGGAGTTTCTACAGCACAAAACCCTGCAAATGCTACAAATTGGGACTTTTTTTTCCTTTTCCTGGAGAGCTGTTGTCAAATATTTACCAGCACATCACTGAATCCAGACTAACCCCTGCCCCTGGTATAGACCACAGCGGGGACGGTCACACTGGAGTGTGTGTTCTTAGAAGCCAAGGAAAACAGAAAGCAAGTAGATAACAGAAATTCAAGTGCAGTGCGCTGTGTGGGAGACCTCTTGGGGGTTATGGTGGCACCCCAACATAGGGGTGACAACCCCCCTTCCCTGAGCAGCCTGGGAGGTACAGCAGGTAGTATGTGGGAGACCAGTCAGCAGGCAGCCAGATCCAAGGTGAAAATTCCAGACTCGGTCTCGTAGCAGGTGGGTTTGGAGGGCATATGGCAAAGGGAAGGGAGGCCCCAGGCTTTATGGCAACAAGGGCTCTGGTGTGGGCAGCAGAGGAAACCTCAGACATAGGAGGTCAGTTAGAGATCCTGTTACCAGAACAACTGTCATCTCTGGAGAACATTCTCTAAAGAAGTTCAGGTTCTGTTTCATGGTACATTGGAAACTCCTTCATCACCAGCTTCTGCAGAGTCTGCTGAATGGCCCCAGGAGACTGAGGCTTCCTTCTATCTGTTGAAACACAAATCAGCTTGATTCATAAATGCATTCTGCAGACTGTGTGAGTTCCTCGAGGGGCATTGCCATTCCACCCAGTGACTGGTTTCCTCAGGGCCTGGCACAGAGTTGGTGTTCAGCAAATATCTGTAAAATGCCAGGTTATTCAAAAATGATTTTGTCTCATGAGAGAGGCAGGGGTCCAGCATCCCTTGTCTTCTCTCCCCTGGAATGTATGTACCATGGGAGCCAGACTCTCGATTGCCTCGTTTACTACTCCAACCTCAATGCCTAGAGGGAGGTCTGGCATGCAGTAGGTGCTCAATACATACTTTGTGGACTGACCAATGACCAATCATGGGCCACAAGGTCAGAGCTGCAATAGGTAGTCTTGGGAGTTGAGACTGGTTTTGATGTGGGGCGCCAGTACTCCCTAAATGCTGTGGGCTTTGAGGCAGAGGTGACTTCAGACTGTACTGGGCATGTGTGTGTGTGGGGGGGGGGCACCAGTAGTCTAGTCCTACATTGAAAGGAGGCTGATGGGTCCAGTAACAAGGTCAATCTTATGGTATTAGTTCACAGCCTTGAGTGTGTATCCAAATCCCCTGGGGGTTATGTTAAAACAAATTCAGTTTCCTAGTCAGCAAATCTGGGGCTAAGACCAAGCAATGTTTGTTTTCTAATACGTTCCCATGTGGTGCTGGTGCTTCTAGGAACCACACTTTGAGAACCACGGTGTTAGTACAACCAAGTGGAGGGCAGCATGGCTGATAGGTGTTTTCACAGGACCTTTTGGCCCAATTTATCAACAGAAACTGAAATCGTCTCTTTTTTCCCCTCCGCCAAATTGTGCACCATTCTGAAAGAAACTTTTCAGGATGCATGGAAACAGGTGCCCACCCTCTTTAATAATAATATGAAAAACAGTCCCAAATGAGATGCTGCATTTGGTGCAATAAACTATCCTCCGAGGGTAATCACGTGCCGACAGTTCCACAAACCTCCCATAAATTTTGACACACCAGCCAAAAACCATTCTGCTTTCCCGACATTCGGAAGTTAACATTTTATGGCCTCACCATAATAAGATCATCTTACTTTGGAGTCATTTATGTTGTAATTGCTTTAAAATTTCCAAGAGCTCTGGATTTCTACACCTCATTAAATTGGATTACATCAGAAAGCTGGGGGAGGAAGAACGGTTGTTTATTTGGGTTTTTTAACCAAAAAAAGTGACCTTTCTTTGTTCCTTTATCCTGTCCTGTAGTTTCCTGGTGTCATGTGTTTGCTACTGGGCACTGTTGGACCGTAATCCACAGACGTCAGAAACTTCTAGAGGATGGCATACAACTCTCCTCCCGTGTTAACCACATTCTGTTCTTCCTTTTCATCAGGTAAAAAGACCCACAAGTCACCTGTGGTTTGGGTTCGAAGTCTGTGTAAGGACTGCTCAGGCCTGACTAATTGATCACATTATTGTTCTGCTTACCTTTGGGGTAACTGAAGGAAAGCAAATACTATCCAGCCTCTCTGCATCTCATGTACCAACACAAGGTGATGGGAGGAGGATGGAAAGACGGAGGGCTTCCTCTCCCTCTTCCTTAGTTCTATCATCAATTATTTTTTTTCCAATAAGCTAATCATTTGTAATGCTTACCATGTGCTAGGAATCGAATTCAATGATTTATATGTACTGTTTTTAGATACCTACACATTAACACTATTAAGTAGAATTGCCTAAAGGACTCAGAGCTAGTACAGGACTCTAGAGCCTGGAGATTTCTACTACATTATGATTCCAGGAAAAGAATTTTTTTTAGAAGCACCATAGGGGGTTTACATATAAAACAGATATGACAGGTATGCCACCCATGCTCTAAAGAAGTTCAAAGAAGGGAAATTCCTCCTTTCATCAATTTGAGATGCACATTGACTCACATTTAAGTATCTCTGGAATAATGATCTTGCAATTAACACCGCTTTAAGATTGCAGGCATGGTGTGCTCATCATGACATAATTATCAGTGCCTACATAGGCATGAACTTGACCCTTCTCATTCATCCGCCATCACTCGTAGCTCTGAATCAGTCTAAAAGCCTCTTTGGATAAGTACAAAATAGGACTTCTAAATGATAAGAAAGCAAGAGCTATCCCTCTAGAAGATTAAAAACAGATAACAGAAACAAACCTTGTGTGTATAAATATACATATATGCATGTCTGCACACATGTAAATACAAACATAACTGAATTTACACACATGTATGCCAATGTGTGAAAGCACCTTGCTGTTATCTCTCTCTGTTCCTGTCTGTCTGTCCGTCACTCAGTTCTTTCCTTTCTGTTCTGTGCGTTCCTCTCCACTGCTTATTTCAGTGTGACCGTACTTTGGAAACGAAAGTTACTTTTCATTTGATATTGACTTTATTTATTAAAGAAAGCATTAGGCCCTTCGACCATCATTTAAAATAAAGTGAGCTGAATTTTCATGTAATGCCTCACAGAGATAGAAAACATACTAAAGATTCACTCACTCAAGCTGGTTTTTTTTTCATAGTCAAAGCATGTTTTATTTTGTTTTGTTTTGTTTCTGTATTAGAGAGGGAGGCAGGGGCAGAGGGAGAGAGAGAGAATCTTAAGCAGGCCCCATACCCAGTGCGTGAGCCCGATGTGGGGCTTGATCTCACGACCCTGAGATCATGACCTGAGCTGAAATCAAGAGTCAGATGCTTAACTGACTGAGCCACCCAGGGGCCCCATAGTCTAAGCATTAACTTGAGATTTTTCATTGTGTCTGACCTTCAAATTGGGGTGTGTGGGTAGCTTCTTCTGCCCGGATATGAAACTCTCTTGTCTTCCTGACTGCAGAGAGGATTTTGCTAACCAGCCAGGAAGCTGGGTCACTATTTTCCTTTTGCATATTTGGGGTGAAAATATTGAAGAGATTAACACACTTTTCAGTATGCACACATTATATTAGAATAACCTAGTTTAATCTTTTGTCAAAATGCGGCTGGTTTCCCATTTCCTAGTGTTGGGGTAGTTCTGGGCGAACAGTGGGAGATGTTTCTCACAGAGTAAGGTTTGCACAGTGATGCCTGTCCAGAGCCCACCTGCCAGTTACACACACGTCTGTGCTGGTCAACGGATTGGCTGCACGTGTGCCAGGCCTTCCCCAATGGTTTGCTCATGTGTAGCTGCTTTGTTTTTATTTTTAAATGAAATCCTAACTGGAAAAAAAAAATATCAGAACTATTATAGGGAGGCCTCCAGATGAAAAAGAGAGAAACGCAATCGCGTTTGGAGATCGTGTGAAAGTTACCGACCACAGTGGGAAAGGCGGATTATTAAGGACGTGGGCTGTATGTGTTGACTTGGAGAAAGCTCATTCTCAACCTGTGTGGGATGGCGGCACTACGATCAGGGAGGGTGCTGAATCCAGACTAATCCGAACACATACTTACTTCTCAGGTATGGATCTGAGAAATGGATTGTAATGTTTTATAGTGATTATACATTAAAATGATGCTATTTTTGATACATTGGATTAAATAAAGTATGTTCTCAGCATTAATTTCAGTTGTTTTTAAGGTAGCAATTCAAAAAATGTTAAATTCCATTTGTGACTCGTATTATATTTTTATTAGATAACACTGCCCGAGACCACGTGCAAGGCCCTTAACCCCAAATATCCTGTAAAGTCAGCACTGTAATACCCATGTTAAAGACAAGTAAACTGAGGCACAGAAAGGTTGAGCAACTTGCCAGTCATCCAGCTTCTATCTAGTCTCCTGTGTGTTTTGACTCTAAGCCCAGCGAGTTTCCTTTTCTGGAACAGTAGCTTTCCCTTTGCAGCAAATGTTTCCCCAGGCAAACTGGAATGTCCATCTGCATTCAAGCAGCAATGGCACAACGTCCCCAGTCTGGCAAGCCCTGGGAGGGTGCAAGAGGGAAGAAATCACAGCTTTCCCGGGAAAAGCTTTTCCATCTTCAGAAGAGACATAGCAACCAATTGTACAGTTAGTGAGAATGACTCCACGGAAGTTCAAGAAGGAAAGAGAGACGCATAAGTAACCTGAAATTGATCGTGATGATGACACTGAGAGCAAAGTAAGGCTCATCATTCCAACATTTCCTGATGCCCTTCATTTCATTAACTGCTGACTTGATCCAGCCTCTCTGAATAGCTATGTTCACATTTATAGATAGGATGCTGTCTTACCTAGCTTGTCTGATGATCCTCTCACAGATTTACGTGTTATGCTTCCCAACGTAAAGGGAAAATGGTGGCTAACCCTCTCCAAAGGGCCACTGTGCGTCTGAACCACACAGAACACTCCGGTTCGATTTATTATTTCAACAGATATGTGAGAGTTCCCTTGCCCTGTTTAACATCCCTTCTATACTTAGTTCTGTAAAATAAACCAGCTTTCATGAAGGGAGTGGATAGCAGAGTGATGGGTCTTAGGGAATGGGTAAGTCAATCTTTGCTTATTTACCTAATCTTTCTAAGCTTTCGTTTATTTGGCTGTATGTAGGGAATAATCACTTCACTTGCAGTGTTGTCAGGAGTGAAGATGATAATAAACCTAATTCAGCAGCCACTGTGGCTAGCGCAGTTAGGTGCTCCATTGATGATTTGATGATCTCTAGTATGTAACGGTATCACCATAGATGATACTACAATGAAATCGGTCTCATCCGTGTTGTGTGTGCCGAAGAGGAGAAGGGTGATAAGTACAGAACAGAGTGCCTCCCTACCGTTCAAATCTCTTTATAGGAATTAGTCACTCAGGACTCTTTTACCATTTCAAAATGCGATGTGGAGAGCCTCTTCTTCCATGCAGGAGGCGTTGAGAGGTGGCATGCCGAGTGATGAAATGGAAAATGCAGGATTGGGTCTCTCTCTGTGATCTCTGTCTTGCTCTCAATTGTTTTATTTAATAGTGGACAGGATATGACTGGACAATCTTTTTTTTTAAAGATTTTTTATTTATTTGAGAGAGAGCACAAGCAAGGGGAGCTGCAGGCAGAGGGAGAAGCAGGCTTCCCACTGAGCAAGGAGCCCGACATGGGGCTCGATGCCAGGGCCCTGAGATCATGATCTGAGCTGAAGGCAGACGCTTAACTGACTGAGCCACCCAGGTCCCCCGTGACTGGACAATCTTTAACATTTTGTTCTACATTTCACAAAGCTCGGATTTGCCACCTGTCCAGCAGAAATTTATATTCTAATATAGGAGATAAAAACAATTGAACTATCATCTATGACAAAGGCTGCTGAAGGGAAGTGGCTTGAGGGAGATAGGGAATAAAGTAGCCTTGGGTGTCAGAAGGAGGAGTGGCCACTTTCACATGGGGGATCCGGCAAGTTTTCTTAGAGAAGCCGGCATTCGAAATGTGTTTTGAGGATGGGCTGGATTTCAAACATGAAGAACTCCAAGCCGAGAAACATATGGGAGCGATGGCTTGGGAGTATGGAGGGGAGAGGTCCATGTTGCTGCAGTGACCAAAGCTTGGAGTACGTTGCAGGATTTCACAGACTAGATGGGACTAGAAGCAACAGTGTGGCCAGGCCGTGTGTAGACATGGGGGTGAGATTTAGCAGCAGTAAAAGATAGAACAGACATGGAAACTGCAGTGCTTGGTTGTCGATAATTCTGGGGACAGTGAGCAGGTGGGGAGTGGTAAGAATCACTGAAAATGACTGATCCATTGGATCTGAAGATCAGGATGGATGGGATACTGGAGATAAGACATTTTGTCGGGATTATCCCACCAAATGTTGCTGTTTTGAAGGACATTTTCAATATTATATAGTGACTTCTGTTACATATGCACCTACCCATTTCATGTGCTCTCAAAACCTAGGGGGAGAAGCTGGGACACTCACACTAAGTCTCCTGTGTTGCACACTGGGCTGGAATGAACATGGTTAGGAGGCCTGGCCCAGCACGAGCCACCAAGAGCTGACATCGGTGAAGCCTGCCTGGGTTCCCAGCCACACATTGTTGGAGGACAGCATGATACGTGAATGCGTGTGCTAGGATCCTGCCATTGTCTAAATGACTTTCTTTCTCCACGCGCCACCTTCCATAGTGGGACCCGAATAGTTCTCATGGAAGAACAATGACTGAAAGGTGCAGAGGATTGATGAAGCATTTGGCACCTAGTAGTGGGTCCTCAAGAACGCCGTGACCAGAGGAGCCCAGAGTTTCTCAAGTTCCCCAAAGTGGCCAGGCTGGCCTGCCTTTATGCACTGAGGAGAGGGTGTGTGAGGCATGATCAGAGCTATTCTTTGTCAGTTGACCATGTCTAGACAAGGGCACCAGCCTCCTCACTGCCCACACACACACACACACACACACACACACACACACACACACACACAGAAAAAACCTGTCTGATGAGTAGGGCTCCAGAGGAGGGAGAGGGGAGCAGGCATAGCTGGTGCAGAGTGCTCCCTAGTGCCTGAGCGGTGAGAACAGAGCCCAGAGCCAGGGCAGGCTGCAAGGGATAATTATCTGGTCAGTTTCTTCAGGGTCACGTGAGCTGTGAACAGCTCATCCCTGGAGGTAGTGTGGAGAAAGGACAGGTATCTAAATGGCAACAAACTTGTTTTTGAACCCTGGTGTTACCATTACTTTCTGTGGGGCAAATTGCTTAAATTTTGTCTTCTTTACACCAGGAATACCACCACCTCTATTTCTGGGTTGTTGTAATTTCCTATGTAAAGAGTCTGGCACCTGTTAGATCACGAAGATGGTTATGGCTTGGAAAAGTCATTTTGGGGAAATCCCTTGGCTAAATGCTATGGAAAAAATTAAGGGAGAAAGAGGATAACTATTTTTCCAGGGTGGATGGCATTCATTTTGTTTTTCCTTACTTCACCTTGTTACAAATGGAGACAATTTATACCACCCAAGTTATTTAAAGCAGTTCCTTAGCAGTCATTGAGTTTAAAATGCTTTCCTAATGGTTAAATAGTCAATATCGTGTTCGGTGATCTTACTGCTGAGCACAGGTGCTCAGGAGACAAGCCTGGATCAGATAAGTCCATTATGTGACTGTCATCCGAGTTCTTTTTCTGGAAAAACATGGGGGGCATTCACATGTGATAGATCTTTAAACTTCCCTGTGGGATTCTGGAACAGTGTTAATGATAGTTGAGTGTAGCAGTTAGCTTCTGCTAGTGTAATTAGCATAACTGAACGTCCTATACACACCCCCCAGCATTTACTCTCATCCTCCCAAAGCTGCTAATTAAGGAAACCTGTGGCTTGGAAGTTCCAGAGAGTGAATGCCCCAGAAGTCCTCAACCGATGATAGACATGGAGTTGATGGATCAAACTTCTTGGTAACTCTGACTTGTGTTTTATACTGTCTCCTAGGGTCCCCGAGAAGATCTGCCCTTCAATCGCCCATGGTGTTCACTGGCTCCTTAATCTTCTGTTGGATTGCTTCCTTGGTCAGGCTGACTTCCTCACCCCTTCCCCAGTGTTTTTTAGTATCATCTTCCAAACAATCTAATTGCTGTCAGAGGCTTGTCTCAGAGTCTGCCCCTAGGGGAACACACACCAAGACACATTTTAGCTTCTTTTGGGTAACTGCACTGTTGAGTTTTGTAGTGTGAGGCCTGGAGACAACCTACATTTTTTTACAAAGTATAGCAAGTGGACATCTGATCCGAAGAGACCCAAAGGGGTAGGATCCAAATCTTATAGCAAGTTCAGGTGATGACATTGGCCACAGTTGGTACCAGGATACCCAATCAGGAATGAAGAGCATAGCAGCATTAGCAAAAGAGGAATAGAAACTAAAACATGGAACTTGGGGAAAGAGGCACCCATGATCCTAATGATATATAGTGGTCTGGGGGTCCCAGATGGTGAGGCTGGGCACCAGGATTTATTAGAAGTATAGGACTGGGTCTTGGGGTAACAGTCATTAGAGGTAGGGTGGTATATTTCCATGGCCTGAACCTCCCTGGCAGTTACAAACGGAGGTAATGAGTTGCATTTGTTAAGGCTGACACTGAGCATTTTTGTGTATGTTACCTCACATAATTCTAATAAAAATAGTGAAGTAGGTATTATCATCTCTGTTTTATAGGTGAAAAAAACTGAAGTTTTGAGGTCATCTTCCCAGGAAGTGGAGGTAGGTCTTGATGACACCCAGTTCTGACTGATTCCATAGTTCATGCACATTTTAGCAAAAGTCCAAAGGGTCCAAAGGCAAACAGAATCCCCTGGACTTCAATGCTGTGGGTATCAGTCCTCAACAGGATTGGCCACAGGGTGACCTGGGGATTGCAGGGACTATACTACATTTCACCATCAGATCCCATGTCTATGCAAAGGATTCACAGGACTGGCTAAGGAATTGAGGCACGTTGGATCACAAAAAGGGAACATCATTTTTGGGTGCCAAAAGCCCAGGGAGGTAGAGGAAGAGGAAATACTCTTAATAGGTGTGCATGCATTGCTCTCTGTTGTTTGAGTATTAGGGACAGTGCCCAAATTCACCCAGGATTCTATTGACAGGGAAGACATGGTTCTTTTAGTCTCAAGAGTTTGTTCTTTATTGTGAAGCATGCAATAAAAATGTTTAGCTTATTAAGTATTGTAAAATGAGCACCCATGAAACCTCTGCCCAGGTCAAAACATCGACTATTATCAATACCTAGAAACTCACAGTGGCCCCTCATTTTCTGTCCACTAGCTATATCTTAACAATATACTATGGTACTCACTCCCTTTCTTTCTTTTTTTTTTAATAGTTGTAATTACTACTTCTTCATGCTCATAAAATATAGCTTAATTTGTTCTTTTTAACTTTATATAAAAGATATATGCAGACTTTCCAGCACTTTGTCCTGTTGTTCCACTATGAACTGACCTTTATGAAGTTAACTACAGATTTCAGGGACTTCAAAGAAAGTGAGCCAGTTGGTTGAAGTTACATCCCTTAGAGGACCTATGACCAGAAGACACATTATGTATCTGCAGGATAGAGACTGAAAAGCCACTTGGGAGGCATGCACAGTCATGGTCATGGTCATGGTCTTGGAGGAGGATTTACGTGGCTGTCTGTCTTTTAAGTGCTCCGTGCTCTTCCGTCATAGGCCAGGTCATATAATTAATGCCTGGATCAGCAACAGATTCACGGAGAGTGGGGTTCTTCTACTGTCAGCAGTTTTCCTCCAGGAGAAACTGAAGTTTTCTCCTTTTTTTCTTTGTTCTCAGAACAAGATACACAGTTTTGACTTTGGGACCTTGGTTCACACTCCTTTCCAAAATTCCAGGTAATTGCTTCTGTCCCTGGGAAATACTTGGTCCTCAAGGTTCAGCTCAAATATCCCTTCTTAGATGAAGACTTTCCAGTGTCCTCTCCTTGAGGAGGAAATAATCAGAAATTCACTACCATTAGGAGTATTTGGACCTAATTGTATTGCCAATAACACAGTGGCATAATTATGTTTACATGCAGCTCTTTTCTACTCAACAGTAAGAAACTTGAGGAGAGGAACGATAATCCCATTTATCTTCTCCCTTCTCAGTGACAAATGTATAGACATCCACTCACTTTTGTTGAATCAATCAGTCAATCAATCAATGAAGAGATAGATAAAGTCCTGTGGAGAGAGATTAATTAGTGTCAGAGACTCATCACAGCTTAAACTAGAAGGACAAAACAAGGTTATAAATTATAAATTATAATCATCAAGCAGAGTTGGAGAAGGGATCAAGAAGTGATGTATGAATGAGATCTAATGGGATGGGTGGTATAGATGCTTAATTCAAGAACACAGGGAAAATGACAGATGCAGTGATGAGAAGAGCATTGGTGAGCTGAGCACTGTTGATCCGGCCTAAGAGGAGGGAGATGTCCAAACCATAATGATCTCTTTCTTACAACCCAATAACATTTAAGAAATTAATAATCTCAACAAAAAGTATTTATTATTTCCATAAAACCACTTTGTGGATGAGGGAACATGCATGGCTGGTGGTTTTGGGAAACTTGGAAACTTCTATATGTTATTCACTTCTAAATAACTGGAGAAAAACTTTCATAAAAAATATTACAAATGCTTTTATAACAGAAGCTATTTTAAGTTAAAGCTTTTCAGTTAATCCTCCTGAAGACCTCAGGATCCTACATATTTAATCCATGCAACACAACCTGGTGAAATGGTAATGTAACATTATGGTGCACTTGGAGGTGCCCTGAAAATTAAAAGGCAGAGCTTCTGATGAATCCCATTCTTGCTTGTGAAATGGAGTGTTCTTGGGATCAAATGCCCTTGCTGTCAAAAATCAGTGGTGAGCTCCCTTTTCAAGTGTCTCTTTTCTCTTTCTTTCCATTATTAATAACTTTTTCCTCTTGTATTTCTAAGTGACACAGGGTGGATTGTAATATTCACAGGGGATAGTGACGATAAATGTAACATTCATACATATGTCTCTTTCCTCCCACACAAAGGTGCTGTACAAATAGAGAATGGTTATAGTTATTGGTATGGAAGCTGGCATACTAAACTTTTGTGATTTGCACGTCAGGACACTATGAAATGAACAAGAGAAACCTCTTTTGAGTGAGGGTGGCAGGAGCAGTTGGTAAAGAAGTTTATTTTCTTTCTGTGTAGTGATTGTATTTCACAAATATTTAGATTTTCTAAGGCAGGTATAATGGGAATTAGAATCCTTGGTATGGCATTGCTCTTTCTGGTAGGTACTTTTCCCTGCCACCCAAATTCTCTCAAATATATATTTCATTCTTCCGCATTCAATGAATTTTGGGGTGTTCTTTCTGGGTCATGGTCACCTCTCTCATGCAGTGTTGGAACCTGGAGGTCCCAGTCTATCCAGCAACTTGAGGGGATGGGTGGGTCTAATTGTCTCTTTTTCTGAGAACTTTGTTGTCAACATCTGGACTTTCAGTGGTGGGAACTTCTGCTCTTGAATTTTTACCTCACTTGGCCACTACAAGCTATTTGGGGGCAATGCTCTGTTTATGCATTATGCATCAATAATTTCAGTTGGAACATAAATTCAAACTAAACATTCCTGCAGGGTTTTGGAAACAAAGCCTGAATTTAGAGCTGGTTTCATCAGCTGCTCACATCCTCTTGTTCATTAATTCATTAATTGTTCATTGATCAGTTACCATGCGAAAGACACTTCCTTAAGGGACCGAGAATACCCCACTAGATAAAAGAATGCTGTCTTTGAGTCTGATTTCAGATGTTGATACTGGAGCCTTCACTTATGACAACAGTTACCGTGGAAATGCAAAGAGAAACAAAGGAGGAAGGAACAAAAGAGTCAATATTCATCTCAAATAGGATTTTCAGTACATATACAAACAGTAAGACAATAGGTTTGAAAACAGTAAACATTCAGAAAGTATTTACTGAATACATTATCTTTCTAAAAACAAACACAGCATTATTTTTGTGTGAACCTCAAACCTACCAACCTGCAAAAATCTCAGCTTTCCTCTTCTCCACATTCCCCTGTACTCCCCTCCTAGAGTTTCCCTTCTGCTTCAACCGAAGCCTCAGGCCATCTCGTTGGACACCGAATACTCCATGTTCACTCTATCCTTAATTGTGTTTTCCTTTCTCTCTTCCCTAGATTTTGATAATACTCACCTCGTATCCATTTTTTAAGGGGATCCATAAATAGTCCATCACATCAGAATTACAACTTCGGATCCCTGTCAGTGCCCCTTGGGTAGAGCACAGATGTCTTAGCACTAAATCCGGGTGCTTTACCATGCATCCCCTCCTGCAAGTTTGGGCTCAGTTTTCATTCACACGCCCACCCACCCCATCCAGGACCCTTAGGTACACGCAGATCTCTTCACCAATCCCTGACTGGCTCACACTTGGCACCATAATTTTCCATAGCCCGTTTCTTTATACAGGCTCCTCTTGTCCTCTCGAATGCCTTTACCTGTATTTATCCGAGAGATTTCTTTTTTAAAACTCATCTCAAAGAGGATCTCCAGGATGAAACTTTCTCTGATAATCCATTATAATTGGTAGTTCTCTCCTTTTTATCCACAGAGTCCTTATCTCTCTACTTCCTGATGAACTCTGATGGCTCCTGCCAACCTGTTTGTATCTCCCTTGATGTGTCAGGTCTCTCGTACTTTGATGCCTGTGTTCCTGGTGCTCCTTCTGCCTGGAAGAGTCTCCCTTCACCCTTTATCCCTCCAAAGGACATCAAACACTCTTTGTAGATTCAGGGATCAACTTCTTTATGGCACTTTAACTGATCCTCCCACTAAGTGAGGTTGAATTAGTTCTCCTTGTTCTATGTGGATTTTGTGCTCATATTATAGTTTATATGGACTTCTACCATGAATGTCTTATATCTTGGAGAAATTATATTTGCCCATTTGTATCCTACTACAAGACCATAGGATCTTGAAGGAAGGAAGAGGATATAATGCATGTATACATTTATTCATCTAATATGTATATATTGAACACTTAGTTTATGCCAGCCATTGTGCTAAGTGCCAAAGATACATTAGTAAGCAAGACAGGCATATTTCTTGACTTCATTACACTTTATACTGCATTGGGGAAAGGAGGCAATGAACTAGTAATTTAAGTCTGGTATTACAAATATATCATGCCTATGCGAAGGGATACACCAGGTGGCTTAATCTAGCCGGAGTGCAGGGGACCTGGTTACACAAACAAGCCTGAAGTATGGTGGCTGTCTTCTGAGAGTAGAAACCTAAATTCCTAATTTCTAAGGTAGATGAGTTTCAGTGGGTGGCGACATGCAGGTTGTGACTGTGGTTACAATGAAGAGGAGAAAGTTTTCCCGATCTAGCACAATCCCTGAAACATGCGCTATGAGCAATAAATATTAATTGAAACAATTGAGAGTATGAAATTCTTTCTCACCTGTTGTTATCCTCTAGTCAATAGATTTCACTTCATTCTGGGGCTGATATTTGTTTGGCTTTGTGTATTCTTTTTCTTCATAGTACAGGATTTCATTCACTGATTTCAGTGGATGCTCTCATTTTCGTTACAGCAGCACATTCATGATATCTTGAGTGAATTATTCTACTTCAGTATCTCAGGCTGACCACCATCTTGGAGCAAGAGGCAGAGGGGTTGTGGGGAGTGGGATGAGCCAAGTTGACTGCCGTAGCCTTACACATTCTCTCCTTAATTTCCTTCTCCCTGCATCTGGAATACTCTTCCTACGCCATGGGAGTTTGAAAAGTTGCTTCCTTGCCTTCTGAGATAAGCTTTGGAAAGGAACTCTGAGGAGATTAACAAGAGAAGGAGGATTAGTGGATTAGCAAAAGCCTGAACACAAGCTATAGATTCCCAGAAGACTCTTTCAGGAGAGAAGATGACTAATGGCTCACAATGGCCTATGTCCTTGGACAGTGAGAAAATATATTGCAATGTTTTCTTCCCTCTCGGTCACAAGACCTGCTGATCAGCTTTAGTTACAAGGGCTACACACTTCAAGTTGGAGCCTGGTTAGAAGGAGAGATGCTGACAGTTAGTGTTTCACTGACAGGATCTGTTTGTTTTCAGAATGGGGGCTCCAAAGTGGAGAGGAAGTCTTTTCAGGCCTTGTTGACCATGTACATTTACCCTATTACAAGCTCACATGGCACCATGAAGAACAGGAACAGGCTTTGCTTCTGCTCAACCTTCTATCCTTGACTCTTGATGGCTGAACAATACAAATTCATTCAATGGTTGCATCCATGCATGTGCTAAATACGAACATTTAACTCACAGGAGGGTGGGAGCGGACATGTGTGATGACTGTGCTCTCAAGGAACCTGATCACCTCCAAGCTTAAACTTGACTTGAGCTGTAATCTACTGTGTCGTCTTAAGCCTCTTGGACTCCTTAAATCTGGCATGTATGTAATTAGGGGCAATTCTACCCGCAGTAAGTCAAGAGACTTATTACAGTGAGTGCAGCTCAATCTCTGGACTTGGGCAAAGTATTTCCCTTTTGGGCCTTGGTGTTCATATTGATAAAATGAAGGTGCATTAGATGACCTCTTCAGTTTCTTTCGGCTGCCGAGTTTTTAAATAATATAGAGTTGTCTTTTGTTTAAATGCATAAGAAGTTTATTAAATTATAAGCAGTTTATTAAAACTTAACTTACTCCCTAAAAATATAATCTTATCCATTTAAATACAAATTATAAAATAGAGTGTGTTGATAACTTTTAAGGAACTATGAAAATGATCCCTGAAAATACCGCCTTTTTTGATAACCTTTAATAACTCTGCTTTAGGCATTCGCAGATGTTCTCCTTCAAGTAAAGGTAAAGGGCAGGTCTATCTAAATCCTGAGTCCTATTCAGAATTTCCTTCATAATCTGCTTTTAGTTTTAGCCTCTTCTGTGTGTCATTTTTTCAGTGTCTTCATAGTTCTCTGTCAAATTTATTTATTTTTGGTATTGAAAAACTTTAAAAAGTTAAAGAGCATTCTCAGTCTCTTTCCCTCTGCAGTCTAGGTTTACAGTACCCCTTTTGGGTGATATTCAGCCATATTACTTGTTTTTGTTTGATCTGTATTATGGGTCACAGAAAGGAGAATAGAACTTGCTGTGTATTTCTCCCTACTGCTCTAATCAAACCACTTGTATTTACTATGAGCCTACTGTAAGAGGGTGCAATTGTAGGCAGGTATGCTGGGGCTGGGCTCCAGTTGCAAAATTTTCAGGAATTTTGTGATCTGGTTATTAAACACGGCCTTTAATAAGAAGTAGATTTTATGTGTATATATGTACATATATTAATAATTTATATAAAAAACAAAATTAACAGACACTCAAGATTCATCACTTAAATTTTTTATTACATTTACTTTTGTCTGTGCTCATAAATATATGGATACTGCTGACCATGCCTTCTCAAATCTGCATTCATTGCTATCGCGTTGATAACTTAGAATTGGCCAAAGTGGGAATATTTACACTACAGAAATCAGCCAATGCTACAGATTAGCCTTCTCCTCTCCTCTCCTGGCCTGTTGATAAATATTTATCAGCACACCACTGCTTCCAGGTGATACGTAAAGTCGGCGTTGAAAAGTGGTTATAGCATTTGGGGAAATCCAGGGTTCATGCGGAAGCAGGGACAAAGATGTAGAAGCAGCACTTTGTACGCTAGATTCATAATTAAAAGGTAACTGGCAAGATAATTAAAAGGTAACCAAGAGAAACATTCTATGCTTTGAACCAAGTACCATAATTAGGTTCAACACATGCTTTACCAGCTAGAATAGAGTATGAAACAGGTATTGCATACCCTGAATGTAATGAAACTACATTGGCCAAAGCTGATGAATGTCTCTGATAGGCTTTGTTATGAAGATAGCTATTGTCTTTGTCAATAAAAATTAGACATATATGAACACAAGTAGTTCTATAAATACAGAATGCCTGAGGTTTAGGTGTAAAATAGATCTCCCAACGTTTATTTAGATCAGGTTGATATAAAATATTTGGCCCAACTTACCTTTAATAGTCCTGAGTTAAAGACTTGGTAGGTATCCAACAACGCTCTGCTATTGTGAGTCATGGGCAGGGGACTAGCATTTAGTAAGCATCAACAATGCGCCAGACAAGTCGTTAGGCACATAATCTAGGCAATTTCTTGCCACCAGCACTCTGTAAGGGGGAGAATGAACAGGAAATTATATAGGAATTAATATATACTGAACACAAACATATACTGTTCATATATTGTCTTGAATCATTATGACAGTTTTAAAAGTGATATTACATATTCTTGTTTTAGAGTCGTGGAATGGAGGCTCAAAAAATATATATAAGAAACCATTCCGAGATCATATTGCCAGTGGCAGGGCCAAGATTCTTTAAGCACATACGTATCTATGATCCTTTCATTCAACGAAGGTTTTTTGGGTTCATACTACATGCCAGAAGATATCCTGGGTGCTGAAGAAAACAGTTAACATTACACTATCTGTCTACTTAGAGAATTTGTAGTATTCTGTGGGAGGAAGATAAGTAAAGAAGTTATTACAATCATGTGTGTAAATATTGTAGAGGACAGCACAGTAAGTTCTTAAGGAACATACTCAACATCATCTTGGAGCTTAGTGTAGGATCCTGGGATTAGTCTAGTTTGATACTTAAAGGACAAACAGGAATTAGGCAGGTCAGATGAAATGGGTGGGTGAAGAACATTGTAGACAGAATAACATGCAAAGGGCTGGGGTCAAGAGGAGCAAGGCAAGTGAATCATAGTAAGAACTAATATTTTATTGCTCACCCTCTCAAAGTGATTTATTTCTTCAAACCATTTAAGCAACTTATGTGCGGGCTGAGCTATCATAAATGAGGTTGTTCTAGGTGTTGGAGTAACTAGATCATGAATTTCCATAACATTACAAGAAGTTTGGGTTTTTAACTTGAACGTAGTATTCCAAACAAGGAAATAGAATGACCAGATTAATATTTTAGAAAGACCACTGTTTTTCAAGTGAAACAAGTGTAACAAGTGAAAACCTGACTAGTAACTCTCCTGTTTAAAGTCTGTTTTACTCCTTACTTTTACACGTGTGTATGTGTGTGTGTGTGTGTGTGTGTGCACGCACACGTGCATGAATTGAATGGGTCATATGTGTCAAGATCTAAATGAAGGCTTGAGATTGGGTGGTTCTCAGTAGTTGGCGGCCTTTGTTTTTGTTGGATATTTGTATCTCTTCCAACCTAACCTTTAAGGACTCTCATCTTGGGCTACCTGCTTGGAATAGTGCACCACACAACGCAGCTCTTTCCTTCAGGGCCTCCCTCCACAGAATTGACCTAGTAAACTCTCAGTAGATTTCCATCACTACAGAGGCAGAGGAAGGACAAGTGGCAGAAAGAGTAGTTTCAGGACTCACATTTTAGGAGTAGCATTTAGAGGAGATTCTTCAAAAGATCCACTTAAAAATCAACCATAGAGTTGACTGTTAGTGAGTACCAGGCCTAGAGATCATGAGACAGCTGGGGACATGAAAACCTGTCTGCCCTCCTTTTCTCTGCTTGCTTCTCATTTTTCAGCCCTAGAGGGGTCAGTCACAGGAGCTATGAGTGGGGGATGAAGTAAAGGAGGAAAAAAAAACCTAAAAATAACTAGATTCCTTGTCATCTTTATCTAGTTTAAGTTAAGGAGAGGAGAGGCTTTAAACTAGTGATAAATAACTTTCCAAGTTGTAATTACTATCTGGAAGGGAATGATTTTTTGAACAGAATTGAGAATATCATGACAGTTTAACCTGGAACCTGTTTTCCATGAATAATCATAAAATCTGTGGAACTGCTTGAATTTCTATAAAATAGTAGTTGAAAAAATTCCCTACGGATTATATTTTATGAGAAAAGTAGGAAACAAAATAGAGTTGTGTATTATATTCTATCAATCATACATGTTCCATTTCCTAAAAATAGAAAGAATTTTAATACCAAACTGTGGGTTTGGTTTGAAATGCGGGAAACATGAAAGAAGATGCTAAATTCTTGGACACATAACTTAATGGTAAAAGTTGAAACCTGAATTTTATTCAAGTGATTATGTTGAAATAAAAAAGGCAATGCATAATTCATGTATGACTCACCAAAACTGGATTAAAGATTAATCCATAGAGGTCACAAACCAGAGATACAGTGATTGGAACACTGAGAAATATGGAGAATTTGAAACTATTTGCCTTTTAGCACATCTTGCTTCAAACACTCTGGACAACCCACCATTCAGCTTCTTCCTTCCCTATCTTCATGCTGCATTTCAGGTCCTTTATGGGGGGAAGGGGTGAGCTGGGGTAGCCAGGATGCAGTTTGCAGTGTCCTCTAATGGTGAGCCAGTCTCCTTCCTAACATACTCCCAACCCCACCCCCATTCCACTCCATGATAACCCAGCAAAATCTTCATTTCAGTTCCCCCTGGCAGCTCTTGCTCTTAGACTTGCCCAACACGGGGACATTTGACTCATGCTATTCTCTTCACCAGATGTTGTATTTTTTCTCTTGCTGCTGAGATTTCAGTCCTCAAGACTTTTGTTTTTCTATTCTTATAACACTTTGTTCTTACTTACAATGAAGGAACTTGCCCCTTTGCATTATAACAGGAACTTTCTGCTTATCCTCACAGATTCTAGGTGTTTTAAGATGATAAAATGTGGGGAAGGGTTCAGCAGTCACAAGTGCTCCCTCAGTGTCAGGAACTACTCTCGACACCTTGCAAAGCATCTTATTCAATCTTAAAAACAACCCTATAGTGTCTATTATCATCTTCATTTTACAGAGAAGTTAACCACTCAGTAAGTTAATTAACTCATCCAAAGGGACACTAGTGGGAAGGATATAAACTGAGTCTTTTCTGTCTCAAAGCCTCTATCCTTTTCACTCTGTTGCAAGTCTTGAGATCGTGAGTTAGAGTTTCTTTAATTTAGTGCCCAGACTTTATACTTTCTGGATGCTGCCTCTGGATCATTGTCTCTTTCTATCTTTCTGAGTGTGTTTCCTCTCTCTCTCTTTTCCAGTTATTTCTATGTTCTTGGGACTTTTAATTTAATTTAATTTTTAAAATTTTAAAAATTTATTTGACAGGGAGAGAGAGAGAGTAAGCACAAGTAGGGGGAGCAGCAGAGGGAGAGGGAGAAGGGATGTGGGGCTCGATGCCATGACCCAGAAATCACCACCAGAGCCAAAGGGAGATGCCTAACCAACTGAGCCACCCAGGTTCCCCTCCTCAGGACTTTTTAAAGATTTTACCATACATATGAGTGTGTAAGGGGGTCACAATAAGGATTCACCATGAGGAATGCTATGCACTGCAGGGGCTGACGTGATGGTCTGGGTGACGAAGCGATATCATGAGTGGCCACCGTATTACCCAAGAGCAGAGTCAAGGGGAGGATACACGTGTTCCAGCCTCCATCCTAATGATACCAGGCACTGGGCAGGTAGGACGGCCTCTGTACCTACACCACAGGTGAAGCCGGTCATCCAAGATGCTCATGAACAACCAAAGCTGTGTTAAGATGGACACTGTTCTATTGGTCAGTGAAGGAAGCAGCCTACAGCTGCTTGACTCCTGGTCAACCATCTTCCACTCCCTGGGGGGAGGGGAGAGAGTGGTAACTACCCAGCCTGTGAGCTTGTGTAGATTCTTTCTCTCTCTGCAAATCACTTTTCCCTCTTGTATAATGAAATTGGGCAAGATTGGCTTTAGATTTGTTTTCTTGGCCAAACAAATGGAGGTCTTTTTAAATAAAGGACTTTATTTACTATGTTTTACTCTCAGGAAATCAGTATCATCTTCCAACTCTACAACACCATGTATTAAAATGGCAAATCTATTCATATTTTTAGTTGAAGAAACTCAGGCCTGGAGAGTTAAGGTGACTCCCAAAGTCACAGAACAAAGTAACAACAGAGCTGAGATATGACCCCAGGTCTCTTGACATTTAGTTTAATGTTCTTTCCATCACATCTCTGTTGATTAAAAAGAAAGCGGAGGGGAAGCCAAAGAAATAGTAATAGGAATCATCCCAGTTGAGTTTTTGACAAGGCTTATACCCTGTGGAGTTATTAACGGGAAGCTCAACACCTGGGGTATTTTTGATCACTTGATGGACCTAGTGACAAGGATTTGAAGAGTTCAGAATGAAATTGGTTAGGAGAACAGTATCTCTTCTGACACAAATCAGAGTTTTGAACATTTTCAGCATTTACCTATATGAGGCACACACATGAAAGACTCCAAGAAATCATATATGAAAGCTTAAAGTCCCTTCTGAATATTTGTAAAAATTGATGACACTAAAGGACATGGCTTTTCAAATTAAAAAAAAAAAAGACAATAAAGCTTTGAAAAGAAGATGGAAGTACTTTTTACTCAACATAGAAAGAATCCATTAAAAATCTATTTCCTTATTTTCTCAGCATGCCTGATGTGCTAGTGTTCATTTATTCAGTTTCAAATGAAGTTCAGAAAGTTGCCACTTTACAAATCCACATACTGAAATCTTTAGATTTCTATCCTTCAATCGACATTCAAGCAAGCACTAAGAGTTTCTCTGAGAGGTAAATATGCTATGATCATGAATGGCCTCAAGTTCCCAGTCTTCAATGGTCACCTTCCTTCTTAATAGCTAATTGTACAATCTGAGCTTCTGCTCTTTGTGTCTGCAGATGCCCCATCTTTTACTGGATATCCCACCCTTAGTCCTCCTGAAATCACCAGCGGGCTTCCATATCACCTGTCAATCTTTTGGTATGGTTAATATATACTATGAAGAGCTATCTGCCTTATGATTAAAACTGCCAAAGTAACAAAAGTAACATAAAACAGGTGCCTTGTATTACTAAGTCCCATGATTTATCTGCTGAAGGGCTCCAATTCCTGAGTTGGTTTGGATCTTCTCCATTGCTAACGATCTCTACAGCGTTGTATACTTTTCTTTGGATTATAGTCCAGATCAATTGATTTTATTTTTTTTCACATCAGAGAATTATTTCCTAATTGTTAATTGCTATGCTAATTTATGCCTGTCTTTTGCAAATATAGGAAATCTCATTGACAGTAGGAGAAACCTTGTAATTGGGAATATATCTTCAATTTTCTTAGACTTTTCTACATCAACTTCAACTCTTGTGGGCTTGATTGAGGCATCTCCCAGCTCATTCTACAGTCTTGGGCTATATCCCAAGAGCTTCCAATTTTGTCTACTCTTTTCTTCCCCTCTTGAATTAATTTTACACTCTGATTTTTTCCTATAACATTTTTCTATAAATAGCCTGACAGTCACTAGCTTTGATCAAGACTGGTTTGCTAATCTCAGTTCTATGGCTCATTGTCAGTCACGACCAACCAAGAGAAGGAAACAACACAGTAACTAGAATGGATAAATTTAATATAAAGAATAATTATTGGTATCTAAAAGGAGGATTAGAATAAAGAGGTAAGAACAACTTTGAAAAATATTTCAGAGTTGAAGGAATAAAAAATCATGGAAAGGATAAACTTGGAAGGGGAGGTCCTCATCCTCTCCTTCTCCAAGACTAGGATGCAGACCTCACAGGGGAAGGTATGTGCAGCACTCTGCACAGTGAAGACCTTCTCTGGGTTGCTCTGGGTCATAAGTGGTCAATAGTCAGTGGGCAGGTAGGTGGAAAACACCCCTCCTAGGTGAGGGTAGGCCAAAGCTTGGAAGCTAACTGCTGGGATGCCTGCAAAACTCCCTAGAAATCTGCACAGAGGGAGCCACTGAAACTCAAAGGCAAGTCTTCCATCTTGACTATTCATCCCCCATATTCCATTATGCTTTTTTAAATAGCCTTGTTCTTTAAATAATACTTTACAGGTGCTAGAGTGAGTGGGCACCATCCCAATTTTCTTTCTTGTTTCATTGTGAACCATTGTGTAAATTGTTAATGATTTGGGGGAAAAAAAGACAAAGAAACAAAGGGAAAATACTGGCTGTGAAGAGTGTTTGCTTCATTCAGCAACATAGATGGAAACAATTTCAGCAACGATTTGATCTTCTGAAAGCAATAAAAGCCTCATCCTCAGCCTGTCATAGTCAACTCACCAACAAGCGCCGACTTTTTGTAGACTCATATAAAGTACTGTTGTGGTTGCTGTTGAGGGCAAGGGAGGAGTAAAGACATTAATTGACAAATGCACCAAAATCTGTCAACCTTCAAAGCCTGTGGCCTTCCCAAAGTGCAAGGCTGGAATATGATTCTTTAAGTCAAGAACTTCACCTCAAAGAGGGTGGATGGCATTACTTCCCCTTCTCTCCCACCTCAAGATACTTCCAGGTCCTTATTTATACTTCATTTCCTGTTATTGCAGAGGAGATACTGCCTCTGTGGGACATTATCAGGAGCACTGATTGGACCGCTCTACCCATCTGGGCTTCTCTCTCTGTTCTGGCTATTTCCCCATATCCCACTCTGGCCATAAGTGTTTTGCACTTTGAAGTTTTTCCACCTGAAAATTCTTCTTTTCTCCTTTCGTCTAATTTTTAATCTTCCTTCTGATTTCAGCATAAGTATCGCTCTCTCTAGGAACACTTCCATGACCTTCCTGACAAGGTCAAATGTTCTATCAACTATTCTCATAGTATCTTGAATGTCTCATTTATAGCACTTGTCAGAATTGCAGTTTATATTTATAGTGCACTGTTTTATTATTCTGTCTCCCCACCAGACCATTTGCTCGAAAGCTATGGTATGTTTCCTTACCATTATATCGGGTAATCTAGCAGGTATTTGTAAAGCGACTATCCATTTGCCTATCTGTCTGTATTTCTGCCTTTCTCTAGACCTTCTTTGTGATGACTCCTTCTTCAAGGTGTGCTGGTTTGTCTGGTTCTCACCAGTCCCTGGATTACTTAGACTCTGTTGCTTGGTTACTCCTTTGTTGCTGAATCCAGTGCTGTCCATGCTTATTCCTAGTCCAAGTTGAATCTCGGAACCATATCATTTGTTGCAATTATTATCAAGACAAAAGCTCTTTCTCATCCACAAAGTCACATTTTCTCTTCTTTGAGGCACTTGTTGCCAGAATTCTGAGGGGCTTGTAAGTGGGATGCATTTCTAGCTTCCCTCTTTGCCTTTATTCAGAGTCTGGCCTCCCTGCCAGTCCCTGATCTTGGGGCAAGTTCCCTGTTTCCTTGTTTGCAGTTGCAACACTACTGACCTCACACCCTCCTCCAAAGCATGACCTCAGACACAATCAGGAGTCCATTCCCATAGGCCAAAATTTCACCTGCTTAGCACATAGACATTGCATATCGAACTAAGATGAAGCTCTTGGGACTGGCGTGAGCATCCCAGAGTTTCCAGAGCTCAGTCAGTGACTGAGAAGCAAGCAAGTCGATGTTGATGTTAATGACCAATGACGAAACCCTTCAGAGCATTTGAGGAACTCAGTGCTGAAAGGCTCTCTTTTCTGGTATTTTACCTGGTTTTATAAGTAGAGATTTTGATTGTAAAAATTTAAGTATTCAGGTGTAGTACTTATTGAATGTGGAAGAGCTCCGGGAATTTTTCATTTCTGAATACTTCATCAGTAGGCTAGCCATGATGTTGAAAAAACAAAAATGAGAAAACAAACAAATAAACCATAGCCTGAAGAATCTATAATGGCTAAATTTAAACCACAAGCCCAACAGATAGTATATTTCAGCTATACTTCTCTTTAGAGTTCTATTTCTACAAATAAAAGTAGTTAGATAAAGAATTCTACAAGACTGCTCATTACATAGCATATAGTTTAGGACATGTGCTTAATTTTTTTAAAGGATTTATTTATTTATTTATTTATTTGAGACAGAAGGAGAGGGAGAGAGCATGAGTCGGGGGAAGAGCAGAGGGAAAGAATCTCAAACAGACTCCCCACTGAGTGTGGAGTCTGAAGCAGGGCTTGATCTCACAACCCAGAGATCATGAACTGAGCTGAGACCAAGAGTCAGATGCTTAACCAGCTGAGACACCCAGCTGCCCCAAAGTGCTTTTTTTTTTTTTTTTGGCTTCAGTTTCCTCATCTATAAAATGAGAACGTAACAGCACTGCCATATGAGGATGTTATGCGGAGAAGAAAGGAGTTCCCATATTTAACCACTGAGAATAATGCCTGCAATTTTCCTAATTTCTTTCATTCAGTCTGGAATTTCCCAACAGGATGTAGACTCATCAAATATGTTCATTTTGGATCACCGCTGACCCGGTAGGAAGCCCACATGTAAACAGCACACTGTCCTTGAGGAAAATGTGCACAAATGACCAATTAGAGGGTTTCCAATGGATCTTCCCTGCTGCGGACATGAGCCTGTATTCTATCTTTAGTTGGAGCATATGCTGTGTGTTTCCCAGGCTTTCATTAGTGCTTTCAAACTCCCAGATGCCCAAGGAACATACAGGCGATTAGTTCCTTTCCTTTGTGGGTGATTATGAAGTAAATACCTTGTAGTAAAAGAACACTGGACAGGGATCCAGCAGATATGGCCATTAAGTCTCTGATCCTGACTTTCTCAGAGCTTCATTTCTTCCTTCTTATGTGAGACAAGGAGTTCATACCATGAGCTTGCAGAAAGGCTTTGAATATCAAGCGTGATCAGCATATAGATTCATCTTGAAAATATAAAGCTTTGATAAATTTGAAAGTTAAAATTAATGATTGGTAACACTGTTTACTTATCATTACAATAGAAAGACAACATATTACCGAGATGCCCGTAAGTTGGATCTTTTCCAAGTTGGGGGACAGAGTGTGATAGAAGGTTATAGGTTCTTTATTCAAACTTCCTGCCACAACAACATCAGAGCCATGGCCACAGAGAAAGCATATGAATTAAGGTGTCCCAATCTTCCTACGAGAGGTAGAAACAAAAAGAAGTACTCACTGCTCTGGAAGTAATTCTGACCACCATCCCTCTACAGCCATTAAGCTGGAAGTTAGGGTCTGAAAGGTACTGCAGAATTTGGGGAAGCTAAAATTTTACTGCAATCCAAAATATCCCAATGACAGAAGCTTTTACTATTTGGGGTCAATGGTAAGTTTAGATGACATTTGAGGGAGTATGAACTCTTATATTCTTGAATGCCATACTTTGGAACTGTGGAATTAGATGAGCAACAAGAGCCAGTACTTATATGCCACCTCAGTACATGCCGGGTACTGATGGAAGTGTTTTGCATATCACTCTTTTAACCAGTACAACAGCCCTGTGAAGCAGGTGCTACTGGGATCTCATCTACAAATGAGGAAGTGGATGCACAGAGAAGTTAAGTAATTTGCTGAAGGAGCAGAGTCATCAGCAGCAGAGTCAGAATTTGAATCAAGGCAGATTGCTTCAAATTCACAATCTTAATACCATTCATCAATACCACCACCCATCTTGAAGCCAAAACCAGAATCTTTCCATCAAAACTAATTCTTTCCTCTCCTTTTTTTACTTCTTTGCTCAAAGCTGATGTAGATGATATCATCTTTAAAAAAGACCATCTCCGTAAGAATTGGCTGCTTTTAGACTTGGTGCCATCCCAACATCCAACATGTATCTTTCTAAATTAGCAGGTTGATCCATTAAGTCAACAGATAGTGAGAACTGACTCTCTTGGTTACTGATCTGGGAAGAGAGAAATGAACAAGCATGCTGATGTTTCTCATGGTGCACACAATCTATAATGGTAGAAAGGAAAAGATCTAATCATAGTAGAAAATTAAAAGTGCCACAATAAGGCACGTTTATAGCATCACAAAGACCCCAGATCCAGAGCACTGTGCCTCCTAAGGGAAGTGAATTATGAGCAAATGCGAAAAGACCAAGACAACCCAGAAACATTTTTCCTGTTAGCAAGTATCTCTACTGTGAATGGCTGCACCTCTGTGACGACATACTAGTTCCAGATGCATTGATCCTTGAGGCCCAAGGAAGTCCTCAAGTGAAACTATTGTACAAAAATTAGAGAAAGTGTTCTCTAAAAGAGGCTCATCCCCAATGGGACTTGACAAAGGTGGCAAAAGCGAAAGGGAAGTGTATGCTGCATTTGTAATTTAAGATGAGTTTGAGATACTCCAGACTTCTGATTTTCTCTGAGGAATAGTCAAAGGATCATGTCACTTAGATCAGATGGACCCTCAAGCTGACCTCATACAGCTTCTGAAGAAGCATGCTGGTGATTCAAACATTTTCTGTTTGAGGTCTTTTAACGCATAGGAGCTGACTGCCCTATAAACTGTTCTTGGATATACTTAAGTTTTAGAAATGAGTGCAAAATATTATAATTAGCCAATATGTTTCTCTCTGTAGCATCTAAATATTGGCTTTTGGGTCATTTCAGAATGGAATAAATACCTTTATTTTCATTGTTTATACTACCACACCTTCCAAATCAATAATTAATTTATTGATTTATATATTCATTTAAAGCACACATTGCTTTAAAACATGGTTATGAATAGCTCTGAAAGTCTATATAGTTAGTATTGGTGGAGGGGGGAAGCTAGGCCAAAGTTTGCTAATCCCAGGGAATTTAACAGCCTAATAGCTGATTCTGATTTTAAGGCAAGGAAAATTTAAAAAGGTTGAAGTGTCAGAGGTATCAGACAAAATGGAAAGGTGTGAAGAGGATGCTGTGGGTGGAAGTGAATGAGGAAAGACTCAAGGGCTTTAGAAGGATAGAGAAGTTGGCCTCTATAAGACCTGTACCATCTTCATAGGTCTCTCTGGAAGTGGAGTGACAGTCCTTCTGTCCTCATCCCGGAAGTATATTAATATTCTAGCCCTGGTCTGGCTACAGCACTCATGGACTTATTCACCTGCCCTCAATCACAGAAGGCTCTAGACCAGTTATTTGTCTCTTTTTAAAATTTAATTTTAATATGTAGAGCAGATATTTGATCTCTTGGCCACGTATTTCAGTTATAATTCACTTGAATCTAGAGCACCTTTGGTGACAAGACAATATGGAGGAAGGAAGTGAAGTTATATACCCAACATGGGCAGGCTACAAAATGGCTCGTGAAGCTCCTTACTTCTCTTAAATCTCAATTTTGTACTTGACAACTCAAAAGCCAGCTCCTGAGTTCCTTGGTCTAAAGCCAGAAAGCTCCAGGGCTAAACCTTATTCTGGGTTCCACACAGCTGAATTAGTGAAATAAAGAAGTATATATATAAAATGGGAGTATGTATATAATATAGGAGTGTAAATTTACCTCAGATTCCCAATTTCCTTTAAGAAGAATAAAGAAATGGCAACATTATTTTAATATCAGCTCTCAGTATTTAGTAGGTTTCTTAACTGATGACTATTTCTAGAGTTAGTACCTAATGTGATACAGTTGATGAGTGGATGACTGTGTTTGGTACTTAATACAAGCTACTTTATTTTAAAAAGTTACATGTAGTTCTATTCCTTGATGGAATTAAAAGTACAAAGGTTTTGGTTCCTTCAATTGCTTCCATCTCTCTAAGGAATTGCTGCTACCCCCCCCCCCCCCCGCCCCCGCCGCCCTCTTTCCCAATTTGGCATTTTCACAACTGGACTGCAGGTGGGAATTAGTGTTTTGAAATACTGCATCCATAACTTGTTCATAACACAATTCAGCAGGTGGAAAGAAAGGTCAGATGATTTAAGGCTTGCAATCTGGGTACCTAAGCACTCTAAATTGAATCCTCTAAATTGTACGGGTCCTCCTTTATTACCTATTAAGGGTTGGCAGGAATGAGGCATGGAATGATACATTTTAAGGCTTAGGGGCTTCTGTAGTGAAAGGTCTGGGGATCCATAGAAGAAGTGCATGTCTTAGCTAGAAGTGAGTGGAATGACAAGCCCCCCTGATGTTCCATGCCATGAACGGCACACATGCAGTGACTGCAGAAGGCCACATCTACTGGAAATTTCTGCTGAATCTGCCTAATTTATTCCTTCCTCACTGCCATTGTCTTCAATGAAGGCTTTTCCTTTCTCTCTTAGATGGATGGAATGCACCAATTACTTCCTCTTTTTAGTACCACTCTCCTCCATTTAATTTCCGTGTCGCTATCAAATATTTTGAAGTACAACCCTCATGATTCTCTCACCTTCTTAAAGCCATTGAATGGTTATTACCTTCACAATAGAGCTCAAGCACCTTAGTAGAACATTCTACAGTCTTTGTGTTTTACGTTCTAATGAGCTCTCAGGCTTCTCTCGCCAAGTCCCTTTCCACATCCTCAATCTAGCCATGCTGAAATAGCACTCAAACATTCCATCCTTAGGTCTTTAGGTCTCTGTGCTTTACATATGTTGTATTCCAACAACTTGAAAAACGTTACCCCCTTTTTCTTTACCTAAAACCTATGGATCTTAAAAAAAAAAAAAAAGGATCCTTTCAAATGTCTTTTTACTGTAAGTTGGATTTTTTTAAGAGATTTGTTTGTTTATTTATTTATTAGAGAGAGAGAGGAAAAAGAAAGAGGGGGGGTAGAGGAAGAGAGAGAATCTCAAGTATTCTCCCTGCTGAGTGTGGAACCCAATGCGGGGCTTGATCCTGCGACCCTCAGATCATGATTGGAGCCAAAATCAAGAGTCAGGCACTTAGCCGACTGAGCTACTCAGGTGCCCCTAAGTTGGATGTTTTCTACTTGGTTTCCATAACTCCTTGAGCACGCCTGCATAACTGCATCCACCACATCATATTATAATCCTCTACCCATCCTTCTGTTTTCCCTTCTGACCTATAAGCTTTTTAAGGGCAGGGACTGTGCTTTATAAATTTTATTCCCTAATGTTTTATGCAGCAACTAGCACATTAAAAGCACTTAGTAAAGATTCATTGAATAATTGAATAGATTTTTGGATGAAATAAGATTTTTGTTGAATAAGATGGTCATTTTCCATGTGTACAAAGCTGATTCAGATAATATCACTTTATCACAATAATCCCATCATGGAAGCCTTGAATGCCAGGATGATATTCACCCAATATTCCTGGATTCACCAGGGTGTCCAGCACACCAAGGCCAGTGATGTTTGTCTGAAAAAGTCTTTGATCTACACCTATTTATTAAAAGATGTTTTGACTAGGTATAGAATTATAGTTAGCTCATTCTTTTCTTTTTTTTTTTTCTTTTTAATTTTTTCTTTTAAATTGTACTTAGTTATCATGCAGTGCAGTATTGGTTTCTGGCATACAATTCAGTAATTCATTACTTACATACAATACCCAGTGCTCATCCCAGCAAGTGCCCTCTTTAATACCCTCCACCCATCTAGCCTGTTCTGCCACCCCCCTCTTTCCCTCAACCATTATTTTGTTCCCTATTCTTTTTTTTTTTTTTTAAGATTTTATTTATTCATTTGAGAGAGAGAGAGACAGCCAGCGAGAGAGGGAACACAAGCAGGGGGAGTGGGAGAGGAAGAAACAGGCTCCCAGCAGAGGAGCCTGATGTGGGGCTCGATCCCAGAATGCCAGGATCACACCCTGAACTGGAGGCAGACGCTTAAAGACTGAGCCACCCAGGCTCCCCTTGTTTCCCTATTCTTAAGAATCTCTTATGGTTTGTTTCCATCCCCCCCCCGCCTTCCTGTATGTTCATCTATTTTCTTTCTTAAATTTCACATATGAGTGAGATCATATGGTATTTGTCTTTCTCTGACTTATTTCACTTAGCATAATACACTGTAGCTCCATCCATGTCATTGCAAATGGGAAGATTTCATTCTTTTTGATGGTTGAGTAATATTCTACTATATATACACCACATCTTCTTATCCATTTGTCAGTCAAGGGACATTTGGGCTCTCTCCATAGTTTGGCTCTTGTTGATAATGTTGTTATGAACATGGGGAGCATGTACCCCTTTGCATCTGTATTTTTGTATCCTTTGGGTAAATACCTGGTAGTGCAATCCCTGGGTCATAGTGTAGTTCTCTTTTCAACTTTTTGAGGAGTTTCCATACTGTTCTCCAGAGTGGCTGCACCAGCTTGCATTCCCACCAAGAGTGTAAGAGGGTTTCCCCTTCTCCACATCCCCGCCAACAGCTATTGTTTCTTGTGTTGTTAATTTTAGCCATTCTGACAGATGTGAGTCGGTACCTTACTGTGGTTTTGATTTGTATTTCCCTGATGATGACTGATGTTGAGGATTTTTTCACATGTCTATTAGCCATCTGGATGTCTTCTTTGAAAAGGTATCTATTCATGCCTTCTGCCCATTATTTATTTTTTTGGTGTTGAGTTTGATAAGTTCTTTATAGATTTTGGATACTAACCCTTTAACTGATATGTCATTTGCAAATATCTTCTCCCATTCTGTAAGCTGGCTTTTAGTTTTGTTGATTATTTTCTTTGCTGTGCAGCAGATTTTTATCCTGATGAAATCCCGATAGTTCATTTTTGCTTTTGTTTCCCTTGCCTCCAGCGATGTGTCTAGAAGTAAGTAGCTACGACTGAGGTCAAAGAGGTTTCTGCCTATGTTCTTCTCTAGGATTTTGTTGGTTTCCTGTCTCACATTTAGGTCTTTTATCCATTTTGAATTAATTTTTGTATATGGTATGAGAAAGTGGCCCAGTGTCATTCTTCTGCATGTGGCTGTCCCGTTTTCCCAACACCATTTGTTGAAGAGACTGTCTTTTTTCCATTGGATATTCTTTCCTGCTTTGTCAAAGATTAGTTGACCCTATAGTTGTGGGTCCAATTCTGGGTTCTCTGTTCTGTTCCATTGATCTCTGTCTGTCTTTGTGCCAGTACCATACTGTCTTGATGATTACGGCTTTGTAATATAGCTTGAAATCTGGAGTTGTGATGCCTCCAGTTTTGTTTTTATTTTTCAGAATTGCTTTGGCTATTTGGTATCTTTTGTGGTTCCACACAAATTTTCGGTTTGTTCTAGCTCTGTGAAAAATGCTGGTGTTATTTTGATAGGGATTGCATTAAATGTGTAGATTGCTTTGGGTAGTATAGACATTTTAACGTTTGTTCTTCTAATCCATAAGCATGGGATGCTTTTCCATTTCTTTGTGTCCTCTTCAATTTCTTTCATAAGCATTGTATAGTTTTCAGAGTGCAGATCTTTTACCTCTTTAGTTAGGTTTATTCCTCGGTATCTTTTTCTTTTTGGTGCAATTGTAAGTGGGCTTGATTCCTTGATTTCTTTTCTGCTGCTTCATTATTGCTGTACAGAAAGGCAATGGATTTCTGCACATCGATTTTATATCCTTCAACTTTGCTGAATTCATGTATTAGTTTCTTTCAGCACCTTAGATATGTCATTTCACTCTCCTCTTGTTGAATAATTTTTGTGTCATTCTTATCTTTCTTTTTCTGTATAGAAACAAAGCTGTTTTTAAGATTTTATCCTTATTGCTGGTTTTCAAGTTGATAATGATGTGCTTTGGTATGGTTTTCTTTCTTTCTCCTGTGGAATTCATTAAACTTCTCAGATCTGTGGTTATATGATTTTCATCAAATATTGGTAACTTTCAGCCCTTGTTTCTTCATATGTTTTTCTGTACTTTCCCCTTTCTG
Organism: Ursus americanus; assembly: GCF_024610735.1. NCBI lineage: Eukaryota > Metazoa > Chordata > Mammalia > Carnivora > Ursidae > Ursus > Ursus americanus. The sequence continues at coordinate 75,725,808 of NC_142133.1, forward strand.
GGACCCAATTAAACATTTCAGACCACTTGACATTTTCCCATAGCTTATTGAAGCTAAATTTATTTTTTGAGAACTTTTTTCTCTTAGTACTTTTTTTTTTTTAAGATTTTATTTATTTATTTGACAGAGAGAGACAGTCAGCAAGAGAGGGAACACAAGCAGGGGGAGTGGGAAAGGAAGAAGCAGGCTCCCAGCAGAGAAGCCTGATGTGGGACTCAATCCCAGAACGCTGGGATCACGCCCTGAGCCAAAGGCAGATGCTTAACGACTGTGCCACCCAGGCGCCCCCATCTTAGTACTTTTTTTTCTTAGTACTTCATTTTTAATCATTATTATTGCCACATTTTTGAGTTTCCTACTCTCTTCATATGACATATTTAGTCTCCTAGAAATCATATCCTATTAACTTTTTAATTTCAGATATTGTATTTTTATTTCTTCAGGTTTCATTTGGTTCTTTTCTTATATATTTCCGTTATGTTCATGCTTTTGCTTTAGAAAAAATATGTTGTTGGACTAAAATCATATCAGGCTTGTTGAAGGATGATATGCACCTGCTTATAACATTTTACCTTAATCAGGTACCATTTTGGTTTTAGATATGCCTTTTAAAATAGTGTAAACACTTCTTGGAAAAAATGCATAGCACTGCCTTACCGTACATGAGGAAGTCATGTTATTCACACATTTTATCACTTTACCTCTCAAACAAATATAGAACATTAGTATTCTGTTGTGGGGAACTACATCTTTAATTTATGCATCTACTTTATTGTCACATCAAAAAATTAATCAGTGTCGGGGGCCTGGGTAGCTCAGTTGGTTAAGTGTCTGACTTTGGTTCTGTTCATGATCTCAGGGTCCTGGTACTGAGCTCTACATTGGACTCTGGGCTCAGTGGGGAGTCAGGTCATGATGTCAGGGTACTGAGATCGAGCCCCATGGCTCATGGTGAAGTCAGCTTGGGTTTCTCTCTCCCTCTCCCCCTCCCCCCACTCTTTCTCTCTAAAATAAATCAATAAATCTTTAAAAAACCACATATCAGTAGATCATAAGCTGTAATCATATAGAAGAGCATAATCCAGTAAATATGTGTTAAAAAGTTATTTTATTATATAGTCTATGTTTATTATATTACATATATACATATAATACATATTATGATATATATTATAGTATATACCTTATTATAATATAATAAATATGTGACCCCTGAAAAAAAATAAATCTTAAAAAAAAAGATTCCTACGTTGAAAATGTGAAAGTGTCTGTGTGTAGTGGAGGTGGGGTGGTGGTAAGAGATCCATAGCTGTGAGAAAAGCTTTGAACTGAAAACAAAGAGGTCTAAGTTCCAGATGGTAACCCGCTCTCACCTCACCCCTGTGACCTTGAAACAATCACTTTCCCTTTTTCACATTTTTCTCTTATCTGTACAATGAAAGACTTGAGCAGGTTGATTCCTGTGATCCCTTCTAATTTCAAAGTCCTATGACTATACTCAGTGGTGAAGAGTCAAGAGAGTGAGTTTAATGCATATAAAAAGACTGGAAGTGGTTTAGATACCACAATGGATTCCTGAATCCTTAAGTTACATTTTAAACAAATGAAAGAATGTTTTGGCCATTGCTACTCTCATTTGAAATTCTAATCCAGAAAGCAGTTTGTTTGGAGGGCAATTTTGGTATTTCAGGTCAAGTCTAAAATTGTTATATTATTTTTTTTATGCCAAAGCGTAACAGATCTTTCCATGCTAGAGTACTGCCAAAGAAATTCTAACTTAAAGATAGCTAACCCAATGAGTGCATCTTAACTTCTTCATATCCTTTCAAAAACTTGAATTTGCTTTCAGTGTATTGCAAAATTAACCGTATTTTCCTGTTAATAACTATAAAGCCTTTTGAATGCTATTTTCTAGATAAACTAATGTTGTAAGTTAGAACTCAGTCCCAGGGATATGTTTGTAATATTAAAACAAAATGATATATCACTTTGCAAGTTAATATATAGCTTCCCTTAAAATATTAAAAAAATGTTTGTTTACCTAAAGAACCATTATTTTGATGAGTAGGTAGATAATCAAGTATTGTTAAGGAATGCTCTGTTGTATTTCTCATTTATCCCTGTAGTTCATCGTTTCCTTTGATTTCTCTTTTTTAATTAAAAAACCATATACGTGGCTTTATTGAGGCATAATTGGCACATAATCAACTACACATACTAACGTACACAGTTTGACCAGTTTGGACAAATGTGTAAGTCTGTGAAGTCATCACCACAATCACCATAGTGACCATATTCATAACCCCCCTTTGAAATCTTCCCTCTCTCCGCCCCCTGCTTCTTCCACCCAGTAGGATGGATCTGCTTTCTGGCACTACGGATTAGTTTGCATTTTTCTAAAGTTTTATGGAAATGGAATCATATTGTCTGTGTTGTTTTGTCTAGCTTCTTTCACTCAACATAATTATTTTGAGATTCATCTGTTTTTGTGGGTATCAGTAGTTCATTGTTTCTCATTCCTGAGTAGTAGGACCTACCACTGTATGGACATACCCATGATTTGTTTAACCATTCATCTGTTGATGGACACTTGAGTCTTCTCTAGGTTTTGCCTATTACAAATTAAACTGCTGTCAACATTTGTATGTACATTTTTATATGGACATATGTTTTCATTTGTCTTGGGTAAATGCCTAGCAGTGGGATGGCTGGATTCTATGACAGATATACATTTCACTTTTTAAAAAACTGTGAGTAAAGGCAATTTCATGTTTTTCATTTCAATCTGGAAGTTTTAAAATTTGTGTTATCTTTTTGCCTTATTTCACTGGTTGAGAAATTCCTCTTTTTCCTGGTAAATCTGGTCTACAATGTTATTGGTCTCAAAAATTCAGCTTTTGGTTTCATTTATCTTTCTCTGTTTTTACTCTGTTTTCTGTCTCATTTCCATTTTGGTCATTATTATTTCCTTCCTTATTTTGTGTTTAGTTCAATTTTATTTATTTTGTTCCTTAAGATAGAAACTGAAGTCATAGATTGGAGGTCTTTCTTCTTTCTTTAATATAGGTATTTATTACCATTAATTCCCCCTCCTTTCCTCTGATATATGCCAGGAAATAAAAATGAGGCTGTGAAAACAATGAATAGTAAAGAATTATAATGTATCATTATAATGGGAGAATAATCATGGTAATTAGTTCATATTAGGAACCTCCTTGACCTAAATTCCTGAAGTTACTTGCCATATATCTGATTCTAAGATAAAGCTTAAGCTGTGTTCAAAAGTATTGTACTTCTTTGAGCTGGAGAAAATCCCAGGGACAAATACAGCAGGATTAAACACCAAAAAAGAAAGCACATCTAATTAAAAAGTAGGTCTTTTTACATCTTCATATAATTTGCCCTAATCAAGTATTTTCAAAAATATAATTTTCACTAATACTCATTTTTATTTTCTTACATTTCAATAATTTTACATAATTATTTGCTTTAAAAATCAATGGCTGCTAAAGGCAAGTTGATATTTCCACTAAATTCACCTATACAGGGGTAATTGTCCTGAAATTCCTGAAGGAAGTCCGAGTTAATACAATTGTTTCATATATGTCATTCTCTTAAAACGATTATTAATCGTAGCTTTTACTCAACATTTCCCATTTTGAATTTGTCAATTAAATGCAGTGCTCCTGGGGAACACTAGTGTTTCTTATCCAGAATGGTGATAACCCATAAAGTAATGTAGAAGAAAGAGGGAGACTCACGGGTTGAGGAATTAGGACATTATACGTATGACACTCAAACCGATTGTCACCCTGTGACTAAAACTTTACACCAAATAATCACCGTCCTGAGCACTGGAAATAGTCTTTACTCTTTACTTCTCCAGTTGCTTTCCTCCAGTTGCTTTCCTCACCATTCCCACCTCTGGTCAACTGTGAAGATCAGAGCTTTTCCTCTTTACATCTTGAAGCTTCATTTTTTTCTTTCTGTGATAGAAATAATACTAATTTTTACTACTCTGCAGACTTATTTTGAAGCTGAATTTAGGCAATAAGTGAGAGAGCCCACTGGAATTTGTACAAAAAGTCACCTACGAGGAAGGATTGAATGTTTGAAATGAATTCAGTGCTACCACAGGCTTAGCTTACTGCTCAAAATCCCTCAGGTATTTTTTTTATTAACCTGAGTGTGTTATGTTACAGAAACTTAGCTTCGATTAGCCTCTCTAACTCCTGATTTAAGGTAGAACCAGGAAGAAAATGTCACCCAGAAAAGCAATGTGATTACACGAACAGACAGGAAAAACTGGGGAAATGTGTCCTTCTGTTTGTTTCAGAGCTGTGGCCCATTTAAAGAACTTGGTGAATTTTTAAACATTCTTACATAGGTATGAACAAATAGCCTCTGAGGGGACAGTCTATGAAGATATTTGCCTAGTCACTTCCACCATTATGTCCACCATTATGTCCACAGCCAGAGGGCTGTTTCCTTCCTGTAGTAAGTTCCTGCTTAGTTACGGACAATAGTACCCTTACTTTTCACCTTGGAGACTCTTCATTTGTCCTTGCACGATCTTTTCTTTCTACTTTTCTTATTACTTCTCCTTTCCTTCTATCTTTTCTTTTCTATCTCTTTCTACTTCTTTCTATCTTTTATCTCTTTATCTGTTTTTTGGGAAGGCAAGCCCACAGCAGGCGGCATAGTGCCCTGACCTGGGGTGTGTGTGTGTGTGTGTGTGTGTGTGTGTGTGTGTGTGTGTGTGTTTCCAGGGCTGGGGATCAGGGCGGGATTTGGGGCATTAATGCCCAAGAAAATCTTAGTTATAATTTTTACATTTTTTTTTACTGCTATCCAAAGTGGACGTGATATGAAACTTGCAGAATTGTTGGGCAGTGATATGTAAAGCACACAGCCCAAATGCATTGAGCAATCTTGGGAACAGGACTTCCATTTTGTAATTGAATGGTTCTTAATTGCAGAGTGTGGTAGTATGGAGCTTCAAGCACCTTCTCTCCTTTTTCTTTTATCTTCATGTGTTGATTCTAGTGTTTTCTGGGGTGAAAGAAGGTATATCTAATTCCTCTTTGTTGCAGGAATATTTCACATCTTTGAGGACAGTCTTTGCCAGTCTCCTCTGTTTTGGATTATCCGTGGACAAAGGGAAAGGAGAGGGAAATAAGGGAGCAATGATCATCCCAACCTTCTGTTGGAAAATGGCCCATGTTTCTCAGCTGGGCTTCTTTTGACTTCTGAGAGAATTTGGGGATGGACTCCCAGGATATAGAGTGATAATCATTTGTCATTTACAGTTAAGTGATTATCATTTTGCCTGAACTGAGAAGAGCTCACACATTTGCTGGGCACATCAGGAGGGGGCAGGAAATGAGGCAGGCATCCTTCAGAAGACAGCTCTTCCCAGCCATGTTACGACTTTGGCTCATGTGCGGGTGGGTTCTCATGGACACTAAAAAAGTCTCCAAAAGCCTTTGAAAACAGGCTTTTGCCTCTTTCAGACAAGTATAAGTCACTGATTTCTTGATGACAAAAAGATGAAACACCAGACTTTTCATTTCTGAGTCAGATGGGTACATTGCATCCCTTTTTGAATCTGAGGCCCCAGGATTTTGACTTCTTCAAAAATGTTGTTTATGTTTCTGTTCATTATGTTCATTGTGTTAGGGATTTCTTTCTCACTGGCAGTGTAACTATTTTGGTCTGTATTTATGGATGCTGAGGAAAAGCCTAGGAAATATGGACTCTTGTAAGCATTTTAGAAATACCAACCTATCTAAAAATCCTTGTAATCAAGAGACCGAGGCTCATTCCCCCTTCCTCTTATCATCGAAAAATAAGGACAGCATGTCCACTCACCGCTGTGCTAGCAGGAAATCTGTTAAAAGCAACTGCTTCTTATGTTATTTATCACCTTACAAAAAATCTACTGTTGCTGCGGTGGGTACATATCAATTGGTGTGAGGGTGGAGTATTTTCTCAGGCATGAATAAAAAAACCAGTTTAGGACACAGACTACGTATAATAATACCAGGACGTCCAGCATCACAGACCTACCAGCATCCTGGTGAGGTGCCCCCTAGCTGGGAGTCTTGAATCGGATAAGCAAGTCTACCCTTCATATGCTGTGTGACCTTGGGCAAGCTACTTGATACTGCTGAGCCTCCGTATTGGCATTTGCAAGCGCAGGGGATAATGCTGTCGCTGCCCTGCCCACATCCCCTCATATGCATTTTACCATTCCAGACACCAGTTCCCTCACCTTCCGCAGGCTTTCCATCCACCGGAAGGTGCTTGTGACTTTCTTTGGCGGACTGCCTTTGGACTTTGGAGCCTCTTGCTTCACCCTTCCTCACAGGAGTGCCAGGGACTTTGTGTCCCCCAGCAGGACCCCTAGCCTTTAGGGGACAGGCTGGTCCAGCGGCGTGAAAGATCAGCTACCTTGCCTTCAGGCTGAACACATTCTGGAACCCTGGTATTTCCAGCGCTCCCCAGACTACTGCTGGGATGGTACCTGAAGTCTCAGCCCTCCTCGATGTCTCGCCTTCCCTGTCCTTCTTCTCTCACTTCCTCACTAATTGCCTTGGGGAGTGCACTCCTCAAAGCCATTTACACACGATCTCATCTCAGGATCTGCTTCTTCAGAACCCTACCAAGCTCGTGCAGCCAGCCGTTCAAAGTTAAATATTGTTCGATCACCATAGACTTCTTATTCTTTTAGTATTTTGGTCGTGCTTTAATTGCCTAAACAAGTTCCTATAATGACACGATATAGACCTTCAGTCTACATACCTGTGTCAGTGAGGTGGGTATTTTGGCCCCTTAAGGTCCAGATTCAAGTGAAAAATGGTACTGTTTCACTTTATAATATTCACTTCTTTCATGATAGCCATAACTTGTGGTAGGAAGGGATTATTATTGCATTTTATAGAAGAGAAAGTGGAAGCTCAGACAGGACACATCATATAAGTGGAATCATGCAGTATTTGTCCTTCTGGGATTGCAATTTATTCTACGTAACATCATGTTCCCAAGCGTCATCCATGTTACTGCAGGATTTCCTCTTTCCTCTTTTTTTTTTTTTTTTGGTGGCTGAATAATATTCCATTATATATATACCACATTTTCTTGAAGTATCTAAAAGAGTCAAATTCAATGAAGCAGAAATAGAATGGCTGTAGACAGGGTCTAAAGGGAGAGGGAATGGGGTACTTGCTTTCAGGGTATGAAGTTTCAGTTAGGTAAGGGGAATCCATTCCAGAGATCTATTGTACCACATTGTGTCTTCATCTAACAATACTATACTGTACACTTAAAAGTCCGTTGAGAATATATCTCATATTATCTCTTGTTACTGCAATTAAAAATAAATAAGGGACACATCATTGTGTATATGTCTAGAGAACTGGGTTACATCATTGGAACTCAAGGGTCCCAGCTCTGAGTTCAGAGCCCTCTTAGCTGCCAACAAAGTTGTAGGTAAATGTTGTCCTTGAAACCTTTTGATTCCCTGGATTCCCCTGTACTTAGCATTGCCTCCACTAAACCCTCAATATCATGTTTAATTCTGAAAACTTTCCAAATGATAGCTAAGATATTAGCTGCTAAGGACTCAGGGAGCATTGATAATTTAAGAGAGTGCTTTAAAATATCTAAAGCCTTAATATTCAAAGGAATCAAAGCTGAAATGATACTGAACAAACTCTTCACTCAAGTTCTTCTAAAATCATACTATATATGTAATGTAAGGAACATAGGAACTATATTTTTAACAAAAAAAAAAACCCACAAAATTTAACATATTTTCATGTTTGAATTGAGACTCAGTCATCATCTTTTGAAGAAGACCATTTGGCATTCTCTTTCATGACAAAAGCATTAAGATTTTTTTGGTTTCCCTATAGATTTGTTTCTGAACATCAGCTTTTCTGAAGAAAAATTGACATTTTTAAGAAGCCAGTTTGCAAAATTAAAGAAATATTCATAAGAGAAGAGTGGGAGCAAGTCAGTTAAGGTTCAAGGGAAACTTTTCTTTAACTAGAGTCTCACAGCAGGAGTAAAGCACCCAAGGGGTTGAGGTCCTAGCAGGAAATGCAGCCATCTCAGCCTGAAAGAGAAGAATAGTTATTCTTAGAATGACCCAGAGGTATGGAATAGGTAATTAGCACCTTTCTTCTCCTTTGTAACTGACAACTGACTGACTTCCTAATCAGCTCAGGTATTAAGAATAAGATAAAGGCTTTAAAAGCATTAGCTATACTCTTAGAATGTGAACAATTACCCTGGGAAGCTGGCTTCTAAAGTTCACTATTGGTCCCATCCTTTGTAAGTTCTGTTTTCTCTGAGTGGGCCTGTAGCCCAGGAATCTGCATTTGTAACACACTTGGGTTCGGTTCCCATGTTCCTCACATCAAAGAAGACAATTGGTGCCCGCTGCCAGTTATGGAATGAATAAGTCACAGATGTGAAAGATACAGAGTAGGGAATATAGTCAGTGGTATTGTAATAGCCTTGGATGGCGACAGATGGTGGCTGCACTTGTGGTGAGCACAGCATGACATACAGAGTTGTCGAATCCCTATATTGTACACCTGAAACTAACCTAGCATCGTCCGCCAGCTACACTTCTGTAAAAAGAATTTTTAAAAGCCACAATTGGTGAAATACTATTTTAATAGAGGCCAGTATTCCAAGAAGGGCTCCATACAGTGGAGCCATATGATGTTTTTATTGTTATTTTCTTCCACTTAGTATGTTGTCATAACTTAAATATTTGCCCAAAGGAGACAGATGTGACAGCAAATAGGAGTGTGTGTGGTGAGAGAACTCTATTTTTCCTGAGGCACAGTTGAGTTAAATGAAGATGCCTGGAGACTCATAGATACAGAGAACAGATTGGTGATTACCAGAGGGGAAGGGAGTTGGGGGAGTTAGTGAAAAGGATAAAGGGGTTAATTGTGTAGTGAAGGATAGTAACTAGACTTATTGCAGTGTATACAAATTATTTGTAGATCATAAAAATATTGAACTATTATGTTTTACACCTAAAGCTCACATAATTTTATTTATCAATTTCACTGTGATTTTTTAAAAAAGGATTCTGAATGCTGTATGCCACCAAATACTTTATTTAAATGAACTCTTTTTTTTTTTAAGATTTTATTTATTTATTCGACAGAGATGGAGACAGCCAGCGAGAGAGGGAACACAAGCAGGGGGAGTGGGAGAGGAAGAAGCGGGCTCATAGCGGAGGAGCCTGATGTGGGGCTCGATCCCATAACGCCAGGATCACGCCCTGAGCCGAAGGCAGACGCTTAACCGCTGTGCCACCCAGGCGCCCCTAAATGAATTCTTCTTGATGAATCTAGTTTTTGCTTTATTTTTTTTTAAATATCTTCAAGAGAACAATTAAGGGTGAATAAGTAGCAGTAATGAGTATACTCTTCAGAGGAGTGGATTTCTAATGGAGTTGTCCCAGGTAAACTGCCTCAAATAAAGTGAGATCCAAATTTGCAGGGATTTGCAAACATTGAATGGCCAACCAACTGGCAAGAGGAAGTGATACAAAGCTCAGAGATAATTCTTTTTTTTTAATGATTTTTTATTATATTATGTTAGTCACCGTACAGTACATCCCCGGTTTCCGATGTAAAGTTCGATGATTCATTAGTTGCGTATAACACCCAGTGCACCATGCAATACGTGCCCTCCTTACTACCCATCACCGGTCTATCCCATTCCCCCACCCCTCTCCCCTCTGAGGCTCTCAGTTTGTTTCTCATACTCCATAGTCTCTCATGTTTCATTCCCCCTTCCGATTACCCCCCTTTCTTTATCCCTTTCTTCCCCTACCGATCTTCCTAGTTCTTATGTTCCATAGATGAGAGAAATCATATGATAATTGTCTTTCTCTGCTTGATTTATTTTACTTAGCATTATCTCCTCCAGTGCCATCCATGTTGCAGCAAATGTTGAGAATTCGTTCTTTCTGATAGCTAGTAATATTCCATTGTATATATGGACCACAACTTCTTAATCCAGTCATCTGTTGAAGGGCATCTCGGCTCCTTCCACGATTTAGCTATTGTGGACAATGCTGCTATGAACATTGGGGTGCATATGGCCCTTCTCTTCACTACGTCTGTATCTTTGGGGCAAACACCCAGTAGTGCAATGGCTGGGTCATAGGGTAGCTCAATTTTTAACTTTTTAAGGGACCTCCACGCTGTTTTCCAGAGTGGCTGTACCAATTTGCATCTCCACCAACAATGTAGGAGGGATCCCCTTTCTCCACATCCTCTCCAACAATTGTTGTTTCTTGCCTTGTCTATTTTTGCCATTCTAACTGGTGTAAGGTGGTATCTCAGTGTGGTTTTGATTTGAATTTCCCTGATGGCTAATGATTTTGATAATTCTTGTTACCTCACTACATATGCTTCCTTCAAGACAGCAAGACACTGGACCTTCCCCAAACAGAAGAATAACAACCTCGACTCACATCCCCAAACACAGCCTACCACCTGGAGTCTGCCTTTTCTTTTTCTATCTATAATTGTTGTGTCTTCTAAATTCATGGAGGGATTGTGATATCCAGAAATGCAACAAGGTCAGGGGTAAAAATTAGTTTATGTGGTTGTGCAGTACAGATTAATACTCACATACAATACCGATCAAAATGAAAACATTAAAAAGGACTTCAATATTTATTTTTGTTGTGAATGTAGAGAAAATAGTACTCTTACACCTTCTGGTGTAAATATGTATACCTTTATCTTCTATTAAGTAATCTCAAAGACACTATTAAAATCTAAAAGGTATATGCTCTGTGATCCAGCAATACTGTATTCCTTGAAGTGTATCTTCTAGAAACCAAAGGATCAATAAGTAAAGATCTATGTACAAGAGAATTGCTTGCATTATTATCCATATAGGAAAATATAAGGAGAAATGCCTATCAATGGAGAACTGGTTATACAAATTATGGTGCATCAACACCATGAGATAAAGCCATAGAAAGAATGAATTAGAATTACAACTGTTTCCTGGGAGGAATGTTTGCCAGGTATTGAGAAAGCCAAGATGAAGAAAATACATATACCATCTTTTAATTTTTTGAGACATGATTCAAACATATGTTTTTTAAAGATTTATTTATTCTAGAATGAGAGAGAAAGCACGAGCATGAGGGGCGGAGGGAAAGGGAGAATCTCAAGCAGACTCCCCACTGTGCACGGAGCCTGATGTGGGGCTTGATCCCACCACCCGGAGATCACGACCTGAGCTGAAACCAAGCGTCAGACGGTTAACTGACTGTGCCACCCAGGTGCCCTATGATTCAAATATATTTTAAACTAAATTGAGGTTTATGTATTTGTTTATGTGTGTTTATATGCATACATGTATTTGGTATGTTTATGTCTTGTGTATGGATATATATATATATATATATATATATATATATATATATATGTATATATATATATAAAATAAATGTGTGTGTGTGTGTTTTGGTATACCTAAGTACGGAACAAGTATGAAAGGTGTAGTTGTTACACAAGTTTTACTGCAAAGGACACTGATATGGGCAGAGAGAGAGAGGAATGAGGAAGGAAGGAGGCAAATTAATAAGTAAAAAATAAACAAACAAAACCACAAAAACAAAAAACCCCCACAAGTCTGCATTAAGTAAATAGTTTGCATAATTCCATAACTGTGCACTGTGGAAAATTATATATGTGTAAAGAAAACTGTATAATACCTTTTCCTGAGAGATGGGGAAAATCCTTATATACATAGTTTATTAGGCTAGTTTCAAAACTTAAATGACGAATCCTGTTTGGGTGAAAAGTCAGCAGGTAATAGAGTTGGATTCAGCTCAATGGGGTATTTGCTTGTCTACAACCTTTCTCATTCCGGCTCTGATTTAATGCAACATGCAATGAAAAATATAGCATAATATGAAAAATAATAGAGGAAATTACAGGCTGGGGAATTTAGACGCATTTTTTACAATTATTTTTTTATAAGCAATAACAAAAACCTCACGTTGGGTATCTGACAAGTCACTCATGACTGAAGGGTTTATGCATCCAGGCAGAACGTCATCAATATTCTTATCGAGTTGAGTCTCTTGATGAATTTACCTCATTTATCTCTATGACAGAGCAAAGTGATTTCTTTCACTTGGACAAACATTAAGGCGTTGTTGAGTATTGTCAAACTCAATAAGTCAATGGTAATTTCAGGGGAGAAAAAAGTATTTTAATTGAATTCTAGCATAGGACCTACAGGAAAAGGTCTACAGGATAAGAGTTTAATTGCTTCAACCTTTCCATCTTCAGTTTTGTTTAATTTAACACTTCAGTGAACTACCCAGTGGTAACACAATGCCGTGGACATATCCAGCTCCTTCTAGATCATTTACGGTTTTCACTAAATACCACAAATTAAGGAGGTCAACGTGGGTCAGAATGCATTATTTCTGAAAACATCTATATGGACTCTGATAACTCCACGTATCACTAAATCTATCAAGTAATAATTGTTTCCCCAGAGCTAATAGACATGAGAACATTTTTTAAGTGGCTCTTCCTATACTGATGTGCCTTTAGCCTAAAAATTTCAGACAGAAATGAATGATCTCTTAAGGCAGTGAAAGTATGTACCTTCACCTCAATTCCACCTGGTTTCCAATTATTGGAACAGACCTGCAAGCTCTCCCTTAGAAAAAGACCGGTCTGGCCTTCACCGTAACCCCTTCCTGCAGACGTTCATAACTCAACTGCAAAAATCCTCTCAAGGTGAAACGTGCCATGTAGTCTTCCAGTCCCAGATGTAGATTTTAAAAGCACAATTCTTCAGATTTTGATAGAAGACATTTAATTAAAAAAAAAAAAGCAAAAACAAACAAAAAAACTTTTGTCAGTTGGGAGGCCAGTCATAACATCCCCAGTTGAGAAAAAATAGGTTAAATATTAACTTAAAATACAAAATTTTGGTTTTCCTTTTAACTTTAATCCTTCCTTCCTTCCTTCCTTCCTTCCTTCCTTCCTTCCTTCCTTCCTTCCTTCCTTCCTTCCTTCCTTCTTTCCTTCCTTCCTTCCCCCTTCTTCCCTCCCTCCATCCCTCCCTTTCTTCCCTTCTGACATTTACAGAGCATTTTTAAAGTTTGTAGTACGTGTTGGGTCCTAAACTAGTTATTGAGTATATTAGTTTCCTGTTACTACTGTAACAAATTGCCATAAACTTAGTGACCTAAAACAACACACATTTTTGTTTTCTTTAGCGGTTCTAGTATCCAACAATCCAAACTGTGTCTTACATAGCTGCATTAAGGCACCTGCAGGGCTGTGCTCCCTTTGGGAAGCTTCAGAGAAAAATCCATTTCCTGTTGCCTCTTCTAGCTTCCCATGGCTGCCAACATTGCTTGGTTTGTGGCCATGTCACTTCAGTGTCTCCCTCTGTTGTCACACCGCTTTTTCTCCTTCTGTGTCTATTTTCCTTCCGTCTCTCACTTATAAAGATAGTTGGGATTGCACTTGGGGCCTGCCCTAATAATGCAGAATAATTTTCCAGTCTCAGGATCCTTAACTTCATCACCCACAAAGTCCCTTTTGCCATAGAAGGTAACTTTCAGAGGTTTCAGAAATTAGGGACTGGCTACATTTGGGGGCCAATATTTAGCCTACCATACTGGAGATATGTAAACATATACCATGAACTTGTCCTCAAAAAAGCTCACATGACAGCCATGTAAACAGATTGCCAAAATCTTAGAAAGGATAACATTAGACATTGACTCTGCGAGCATAGTATTTTCCTGTTAGAAAATGATTAAGAATTAATGACTTCCCAACTATGAATTTCAGTTTGAGCCTGAATAGGAATTAATACCTGTTTAACTATATGAAAAAAAAAAATACTAGAAACCAATCCAATGCAAACGGACATGTCCTTTTATTCCTGTGGTACACTGAATATGAACCCAAAGTTATTCAAGTCCTGATCCCATCCTGGTATGTTACTTTATATGGTCATTGGGACTTTGCTGATGTGAGTAAACTCAAGGATTTTGAAATGGAGAGATTATCCTGGATCATTTGAGTGGACCCTAAATGTAGTCATAAAGGTTCTTATTAGGGGGAGGCAGAGGGAGATTTAAAGACAGTTGAGAAGAAGTTGAAGCGCTGGTGGAAGCAGAAAAAGATGTGGAGTTGCTAAGCTGCTGGCTGTGGTGGTGGAAGAGGGTGGTCAAAACCCAAGGAATATAAGGAATTCAGCTCTAGAAGCTAGACAAGGCAAGGAAATGCTCTTCTTCCCTAGATCCTGTGGAGAGAGTCCAGCCCTGCAGACTCCCTTACTTTGGCCCAGCGACATTGAGTTTGGTCTTCTGACGTTCAGAACTATAAAGGAATAAGCGTGTGTTGTTTCAAGTCACCCAATTTTTGTTGATTTATTAATGCCACAATAGGAAACCAATATAATGTGTAGAGGCTCTGAATATTTTCTGCAGTTGAATGTAGCAGAAAGAACACTGGTCTGAGAGATCAGAGACACAATCCCAGAACTACTAAGTGCTCACTAACTATGGGCCAAAAACAACCACTTTCTTCTGAAGCCCGGGTCCCCTGTCTGTACATGTGAGGCATGACTCCCTTTCTGTTCTAATGTTATCTACTTAGAGAAAATGTAGTACATTTAGCCTTCTACACATTACAAATATCCAAATATCAGTCAGGAAATATCAAATCAGGAACATGACATTGATAAATACATGTGTTCTTGTATTAGATTCTGGACCAGGAATAGGACATGAGACCGTGTGTTCGGAGCAGAGCAGATTACCCCATTATTGGATCTTTTCCTGGATTAGAATCCAATTCAGGAATCCACGTTGCATCCAGCTTCCATGTCTCACTAGTCTCTTCTAATTCAGAACAGTGCCTCAGCAATTATTTGTTTTTCATTGCTTGGCACTTTTAAAGAGTACTGCCCCGTTGTTTTGTGCTGTGTTACTCAACATTGGGTTGGCTGAGGTTTCCCTGTGATTGCACTCAGGTTATGCATTTTTGGCAGGAATCCCACAGACGCTGCGTCTTTCTCAGCACCTCATATCAGCATGCACATGTTTTTAATTTATCTTGTTTAAGGAGTTTGGGTGAAGGATGTTGGAAGTCTTTGTATTCGTGTGCAGTTCTGTAGAAGTCTCAATGAAAAGTTGCAAGGTGAAAAAATTAAGCTGTAGGACATCAACAGGCAAATTGATGTAGCTTTAAATGTCTAGTGAATTGTGTAAAAAGTTGAAAGAGTTAATGCCCCTCTAAAAGGGCCTACCTATCAGGGTCATAAAATCTTGGGGAGAAAAACATGAAATGTATTTAAGAGGCACAGTTTCATAGGTCAGAGCCAGGGTTATTATTTTTTTTTAAAGATTTTATTTATTTATTCGACAGAGATAGAGACAGCCAGCGAGAGAGGGAACACAAGCAGGCGGAGTGGGAGAGGAAGAAGCAGGCTCACAGCGGAGGAGCCTGATGTGGGGCTCGATCCCAGAACGCTGGGATCACGCCCTGAGCCGAAGGCAGACGCTTAACCGCTGTGCCACCCAGGCGCCCCCAGAGCCAGGGTTCTGACCAGACCAAACCAGGGTTCTGATCAGATCGTCTGGCGTCTGCTCCACAGTGGCAGTAGGATCTTGGGCAATAGAGAATAGTAATAATGACAGTCGACATTTATTGAGAATTACTATGCTCCAGGTGTTATTTCAAGAGATGTACATCATTCCATTAATCCTTACAACAACCATATGTATTTTATCTAGTTTTTATTTCTATTTTACAGATGAGATAACTGTCACCCAAAAAGGTTAAGTCACTTCCTCAAGATCATCCAGCTAGGAAGTATTGGAGACAAATTCAAGTTTATTCTGTATCCAGGTCTATGCTTGTCACTACTGTATTTCCTTGCTGCTCTAAAATTGTTAACCACAGTTTTCTCATCTGGAAAATGGACATGATAATCACACCTGGGTTATACATACCTGTGATTTCATTAAAGGAGGCATTTAAATGTATGACTCATGAGAGGCATATATGAATGTTAGTCCCATTATCCCATAGTGTTTATTGTACCCTGACTTTCTTGGTGGGGGTAGGGGGAAAGAGAGTCAGGGAATTTAAGTAATTGCCCAAGCTAACATCATGAGGAAATGCAGATTAAAGCCTTAAGCTACTCGTTCTGTGCTTCTTTCTGTTATATGCTACCTCTCATGGAAAGTGATCATGACACTAAAAATCAAGAGAAAGTCCTATCATAAGGATGTAGTACAGCCATAGGTATAAATTAAAGGCATAATTTACCCATAAACTCATTGGAGATGACTCGTAGCAACCACTTACTAAAGGACCAGTAGAAACCCTTTGGTTCCAGGAACAGACGTGGATCACACATTAACAGTCTTGCTGCTGGAAGACTGTTGCCTGGTTGATCACCAACCACCCCACTCTCCGGGGAGCTTGGAAATCAGCAGCCCCTCTTAAGAAAATGGCGGGACTCAACACTCCATGCTGTGGTTAGAGACTAGTAATGGTCTCACAACTAGAAGTAATTAGTGGCCTCACACAAGTCACTTCCACTCCCTGGGCCTCAGTTTCCACAGTCACAAAGTAAGGAAGTTGGGAAAACTTTTAAGAAAAATTCTAATATTCATTAAAGCTTAGTAATTTTAGAAATTCTGAAATGCTTGATTATTAATTTTCCCATTAGTTTGGTTTTTAGAGCAGGCATTTTAGAAATCAATCAACTAATAATTAATTTTTGTGCTTAGTACAGTGTTAAATATTCATGCACTTCATAAATTAGAGTTCTGGACCAAGAGTTTGGTGTTTTAAACATGCTTTCCTTGTGCTCACTTGTCATTTGGTTGATTTCTTATTGCACTGTGCATACTCAAGCTTTATCAGACTGCTTGCTAGAACATCCAAATCATTTGCAGAGTCTTCTAAATGACCTTGTGCTAACCTTGTTGACCATAGATGAAGGTATGTCCATAGAAACTCTGTGCTTTTAACGTACTGTTAACTTTCCCCTGTCATATCAAAGGGCACAAGAAGTTCATATTGGTATTTAGTAAAGAATCATTTTTTATTTTGATTCTTTTTATATGCAAAGGCATTCTAAAGACTTCAGGAAGAATGCATTTGCTATGAACTTTTCCACCGTATGCCACACTTTTTAACATCAAAATGAAAAAAAAAAAAAGCCAGAATAGGACTGATGAGAACATGGGCTGAAGACCCCAGCTTGTATGTTCACAGTTGCATTAGCTGGAAAACAAGGTCAGAGTAATAAAAACAAGATTCCAAATGAGAGGAGCTGCTTATGACATTTTAATGCATTGGCAATTAGTATATCCTTCAGCAAGCTAGCTTGGTAAATAGTCCAAACAATTAGTCTTTAATATGTGTTAAAAGTTGTGTTTTATTCTCAGAAAATTTCCTGGTGAAAAGTTAAACTGAGGTGAATTTTCTTCCATATGGTAAACTTGCTGCTTTCATTAATGAAAATTTTCAGTGATATTTTAATTTTTATGAACTGGGGCCTAGTCGCTAATAGACTTTCTGAGGCTTGCGCCTTGATTTGGTGAAGAATATAAATTCTCACTTTCTAACACAGAATCACTGATGTCTATTCCGTGTCCAGAGTGTCCTATTAGGTCTAGGCCCCAGGAGAGAGTAAGGGATAGGTTCAAAGGCCAGGCAGCAGCGAAGTCCCCATTTTGCTGTCACCCAGCTAGGGGGAGAAGACAACTGAATACAAAGTAGACTGTGTTGTGTGACTTGAGAAGTTCACAGAATATTTTAAGACTTTAGAGGAAGATAAAATTGTTTCTAGGTAGCAGATCAGAAAAAGCTTCGGAGGGGGTTAATAATTGAGCTGGACCTTAGACAGTATGTCAGATATGGGCTTAGAAGAACTCAGGACAAGAACACTTGGGGGCTGATGGGTAGCTTAAAAAGAGGCAAACACGAAGTCTGGTTTGAAAATTGAGGACATTCAGTTTATTAAAACACATATCTAAAGAGGAATTCTAGGGAGAAAAGGTTAAATAAGTACGTCGGAGGCAGTAGCCGGGAACTAAATGGTTAGAAAGAATGACCTTGAGCCCAAATGTTATTCTCACCCCACTGATGCTATGCTTGCCATTATCCAATTGGAAATATTTATTTGACAGAAATGTTGGGAGGTAACATGTGTCGAAGCAGGAAGGAAATAGAAAACATAGGCAAGACACACCATTTGGGCTACCTCAATTTTTCTCCCTGGAACACGCTTCTTAATAAAACACAGGAAAACAGGAATATCTTCTTAATACTCTTGTAGGTAGCAAGAGTATTAAAAAAAAAAAAAGGTCTGGAATAGTGATTACTTACAAACCAATGTCAATGGAATTGCTTGGAGTGTTGAGTTTTTCTTTTTGAAAGACGCCCGACGAAAGGAAAAGTCGGAATGCAATTTCCAGAGGAGAATAGGTTTTGTGAACTCTGTCATCACTTCATTTTGCCTCTATGCAAAGAAAATTGTATCTTCTGTTCCAAGTCACAGTACATTTGTCCTGAGATAGTTTCACGCCATAGTCACCACCACCAATTTTCTGTCAAAATGTTTACATTATCTATGGGTCTATTTCAGAAACTGACAAAAATTGTTAGGCTGAAGGAAAGGCATATCAGTGAGCTTACTAGATACTTCGGCTCCCTTACCAAGTTTAAATTGCCACTTGCAAATTACAAGGCGTCGCATGATTATGGCAGTTCTATAATTTGGAAGATCTGTTCGAGACTATCACATTTAATTGTTTTGTTCTTGAGTCGTTTGGAAAAGTTGACTTTGAAGAACGCGGATTTGACAGTTAGCCTTTAAATTGGAGAAGTTCCTACGTAAGACAAAAAGCTATCGCTTCCCTCTTTTTCCCCTCACTTTGTAGAGGCATCTACGTGTATGTTGTTTTTGCTATGGGGAGTGATTTATTTCAGGGTAACTCGTGATGGATATGTTTTTCATGATTAAAATGAGTACTTTTTAACCTTAGGCTATGGCAGATGGGCGCATAAATATGAAACAGAAACTGAGCCAGAGACTGACTTGTTTGCTTTTTAATCCTTTCCCCCAACACACACACACACACACACACACACACACACACACACACACACGATTTTTTTTTTTTTTAATTAAAATCTCAAGAACTCCAGTTTGGATCAATAAAACTTCTGGGTTCCAAAGCCCAGTTTAATTCTGGCAATGACATGAACTGTTGAATTTATTCAAGAATGTTACTTACCTGGGTGTCTATCTAATTCTGATGCTTGGGTGCTGTTCACGTGCTAATTGTTATAATCCTGGACATGTATCTTTTCTTAGCAATACCAGGTGGGATTCTTCCATTTGGAAAATTATAAGGGCACTCAGAAGTAACTAAAAGCAGTCTGTATGTTTATGTAAGAGATTGGTTTATGCTCTCTCTGTGTATATCTTTAACTGGTTTTGCAATCATGATAGTATGCTTCTTATAGAAGGAACCATGTGATGTTATTTGGAGAATCTAGAAGCCAATTGTGTGAAATAGCAACTCTTGGTTTATAAAGAAAAGTATTAACTGAGGACAGCTTAAGTCACATCATAAAACAGCGACACCCATGTTTTGAAACGCTAATTTAAGCAGAGATTCATAAGACAAATTAGTACACGCACGGGAACCACAGAAACGTAGTTCTAATTTTAAAATTGTATTCCTCTTTTCTAGGCTAATTAGCAGTGGGTAGAGCAGCATTTCTTGTCTGGATTTGGTCTAAGTCTTGCACTTTGGCCACACCGCTCGGGTTATCCCTAACTCTGATCCATACGGCCTATTCTCTTGTCACATTCTGCCGCACCCCATGTGCGTAGTGCTGCTGGTGTTACATACTAATTTCTAAGAGTCCGCTTAGGTTCAGGAATTAGCATATGGAGGTGTTCTGCTTCTGATGAACTTCTGCTGTTCTGGATCTCTTTGATTCAGTTCTGAATTTCCGGTTCAGTAAGTCTTGATAGAAATCTCCTTGAATACATTCGAATAACTGTAAAGCTTCCCTGCCCTTTGGGCGCTGGCTGGAATGTAATATTCCCATGACGTTATAGGCAGAAAAAGATGATCTTCTGAGTACTCTGTGTATGGCTTTTCTTTATCTTTCAGAAGGCCTTTCCTTTCTGCTTACCTCCTTAGCCGTCCTCACCTGAGTTGGGGAAGGCTCTGTGGGGGGCCAAGGGTAGAGTTGCCAAATTTCACCAGTAAGAAACCTGGGAGAGGCAGAGACAAGACTTCATTTTTTGTGGCACGTCTGAGCTATTGGATATCTGACTGGAGATGTTGAGTATGAATTAGGTATCTGAGTCTGGAGATTAGAGAACATTTCTGGTTGAATTGGGAGTCACTGGAATATAGATATTTGAAGAAGAAAGCCATGAAACTGGTTGAGAACACCGAAGGAGTGAGTATGACAGGAGAACCAAAAGGAGGCTCTGGCTAAAATTGCATGTGAGGTTTTGAATATGTATAACTAAGTGAATTCGTTATGTGTTATAAACCTATAGAAATTCGTATCTTCACATTGGCCGAAACCCTTACTTGGGGATTTTTTTATTGGAAAAATTGGGAAAATAGAGGATTAACTTTATTTGGATTTGCTGTGTATGTTGAGACAAGTGGTAATGCTTACCTTATCAGAGTGTTTTCTGCAGGGGGTGGGACACTGGAGTGAGTCCCTAGTACGCCTGAGCCTGTGTGATAATGAGCTGGATTATAACAGGTTTCTACTGAGTATCTGGTGCTCATTCGTATTCTATGGGAAAGGAAGGCTGGCTTCACTAACTGGGACTTTTAAGTAATTTTTCTGTTTTTGAAGCACCAAAATCATCTTTCTTATATTTTTCATTCAGTAGCTTTTTCTCCCATCTGAAGGGAAATGCCTTGGCAAGTGTGAATGTGCTTCCATTTTCTTTCTTGTTAATTCTTTTCACATGATAAATTGCGGAGAACTGTACTGAAATCCCTTGAAATTGAAAAGTCAGCCTACATGAATGCTTAGGAGCAAAGGTTTTAAACATAATAAGTCCACAGACACTCAGCTGAGAGAATTTTCAGAAACATTTGCAGTAGATTGCTACCTTTTATGGGTACATATAGATTAATCTGCATACTTTCTTGCTTAGGTGTCAATCCAAGTTATTTAAAAGGATTGCAAAACCTACCAGGATTACTTGAAATATTGGATATTTTTTGAAGTTAAGGTCATTCATAAGGTAACCCTGCCTTTAAATTGCAATGAGTGAAAATAAAGAAATACTTTGGGATTTCTCCTTATTTCCATCTGTACCAAGATGAACTAACTATGTGTACTTCCAACCTGGCCCTCATGCTGTCTGTGTGCTCCCTGGTCAGAAGAGAGATAGATACTCAAGATTGTTATTATTATTATTATTAAAGATTTTATTTATTTATTTGAGAAAGAGAGAGAGAGCATAGAGGGAGTGTGAGAGGAAGAAACAGACTCCCCACTGAGCAGGGAGCCCGATACAGGACTTGATCCCAGAACCCTGATTTCATGACCTGAGCTGAAGGCAGACACTTAACCAACTGAGCCACCCAGGTGCCTTATTATTATTACTTTTTTATTTTGAAATGAATATATGTTCATAAAACAATTAAAAGAACTCTCAAACTATTTTAGCATTTCAGAAACTTAACCAAAAGCCATTTCAATTCACAATACATTTTCATAGGATAATTTAAAATATCAAAATTCTTTAGATTTCTCAGTTATCAAGAATCCAAGTAGTACATTTATATGTGTGCATGTGCATACTAAAAATCACAACCGAAACAAAATAACTTACACTAGTGAACATTGATTGGGGAAAGAATATTCACACACTCAAAGAATTGCCTGCCAAATTATTAATTATGGAGAGAAAGAAATACTTTTACAATGGAGAGATCTGGCCGATACTACATTAACTGGGATCTGAAACTTCGTATTATTAATAGTGGGCAAAGTGGCATGGGATCCCTCCTGATGAACCACTCTGGAAAGCATATAGCATCCCCTGGGGAGCATCTTTGCAGAAAATGTTTAAAATCTAAACCTAAGAGACCATCAGACAAGTCTACATTGAGGGATACTTACAACATAACACACATGGTCTGTCTCTTTAAAAAATGTCAGTGATGTAAAAGACCAAACAATACAAGGGGGGGTTATTTAAAATTAAGAGAAACTAAACAAACACCAAAAGGTAATTAGTAATCGTTTATTAGATTCTAGATAGAAACATTTTCATATAAATTGTCTATTAATAATATTGTGTCAATGTTTGATTTCTTGATTGTTGATTTGTGATTATAGTATTATGGTTACACAAGAAAATCTTTGTTCCTAGGTGATAATATTTAGAGGCGAAGTGGAATGACATTTGCAACTTACTTTCACAAACTTATAAAATACATAGAAACACCCATATAGGTAGAGAGGGATATATGAAGAAAATATGGCAAAAGTTAACAATTGCTGAATATAATAAGGTTAATGAAGGATACATAAGTATTCTTTGAACTATTCTTTCAAATTTACTGTAAGTTTGAGATCATCGGAAAAGAGTTGGGGAAATAAACTATGTATGTTTAAAAGGAAAGTAAATAGAGTTGGAAAATAAACCTCTCATCATAACTGATTCAAATTAAGGGGAGCATTTTTAATATATATCAGTAATTACAACATTGGCTTTTGTAATAATAGCTTATTTTCCACATAGTGCTTTATACTTTACCAAATGTCTTTTTATGTATTATCTAATGCTTAGAAACTCTAGTGATATTGTATTGAATAATCATTACTTATTATTATTCACTTTTTACAGATGGAGACACTTGAGTCTCTGAATTTAAATGCCTTGTCCAAGATTTTATAGATTTAAAAAAAATGGCAAACTAAAACCCAGATCACCCAAATCTAAGATATCTTTGCATTTTATCTATTAGATTCGTTGTAAGTGTTCATGTTTCTCCAGTAATTAAAACCTTTGAAAATTGCATATTTGCCTCTTAGCTTTAGTGGATAGGCCATGGGGCTAATGAAGCATATAATATAAACTCAATTTCTGTTCTGAGGGGAAATTTCCAGTGTTTCCCATTACTGTGCCGTGGATGATTGGGACCGGTATCACAGGGCCAGGCCACAGAGTATTTTTGCTTCAAGAAAATGTCATAATTTCAACTTGTAAATAGCCTTTTAATACTGGCTTTAAAAAACTTTTATTTTTATTTACACATTTATGCCCGGGTGACAGAACTTTAATTAAGATAGCTAAATTGTTATAGTTCTTGACAATTTCACAAGTCTGTTTTTGTTTTGTTTCACTTTTTTTTTTTTTTTTTGCGTTTAAAAAAAAAAAAACATGTCTCCAGATTAAATAAGAAAACCTTATTTAAGTTTGTGGAATTTGAAAGAAACATATTTCCTCTACATACCGAGGAGGTAAAAGAAGTCCCAGGAGTAACTTTCTTATTATTGTTTTTATGAGGATTTGTTTTCTAGTTTCTTTAATCATAAGATGATAGACAATATTTATCATGTGAAAAAGCTGCTATTAGCCTAAATTTGTTTGTTTAGCAGTTTTGTCTGACATTTTCCATTACTTCAGTGGATTCATGCTAACATAGCCAAACAAGTTACTGTACAAGGTAAGTATTCCGTGGAAGGAAGGAAAGTAGGCCTTGAGACGTGGCTTCACTGTGTGATTGTATCATTGTCTTAACTCCATCTTGTATGGTTTCTGACTGATTCTTCAGTCATTTGTGTAATTCCCAGGCTGACAGTGCAAGACCGGAAGTCATAAACCAATCCACACAGGTGCCCTGTTGCTGTTGTGTTACTGCAATGGCTTCCGGGGAGTTGCTTCTCTCTTCCGTGGCCGCTACCTAGTAGACAAAAGAGCCATTAAATGGCCAGACTCACTTACTGACAAGCTCTATCCATTGCTCTCTTCATCCCTTCTTCAAGTGTTTATTGAATAGCTAAAACTAGAAAATAGAATTTTGAGGAAGAACTATGAGGGGAGGCCTGGGTGGCTCAGTCAGTGAAGTGTCTGCCTTAGGCTCAGGTAGTGATCCTGGAGTCCCAGGATCGAGTCTCCCATCAGGGGAGCCTGCTTCTCCCTCTGCCCCTGCTCATGCTCTCTCTTGCTCTCTCTCCATCTCTGTCACATAAATAAAATCTTAAAAGAAAAAAAAAAGAAAAGATCCGTGAGGACGGAGGCCCATGCTAACAACCATTTAAAATATATTAGGTAGCGACACTGATTAAAATGATAGGATGTTGGTAGAAAAAAGGAAAAAAAAAGCAGTGCAACCAGGTGTATGGCTAATGCTGGAACAGACGGCAGTTTAATAATAACTCAGCCATAAGGCAAAGAAGTTTGCTCAATTAATAAATACAAATATTCAATAAATGCTAGTGATACAGTGACTCGTCTTTGGAAAAATAAACAAATAAATGTAAAGCCTCACATAACAACATATGCCAGAACAAATTCATGATGAATTGAAGGGTTAAATATTTTTTTTAAAGATTGTATTCACTTATTTATTCAACTCAGAGAGAGAGAGCACAAGCAGGGGAAGTGGCAAGCAGAGGGAGAAGCAGGCTCCTCGCCAAGCAGGGAGCCCGATGTGGGGCTGGATCCCAGGACCGCGGGATGATGACCCAAGCCGAAGGCAGCCATTTAACCGACTGAGCCACCCAGGCACCCTGAAAGGTTAAATATTTTTTAAAGATTCAAATAATAAACAAGTTAGAAAAGGATAGAAATGAATCCATGTAAAATCGGCAAGCGTGTGAAAGTTTATATGGGGAGAATTTCTTTGTTTTAAAAGTTGGTGGAAGAAAGTGAAAAAAAACCTCAATAAACATGTTTTACTAGGGAAACATTAAAGAGTTCTAGATACTTAAAAAGCAAGAGTATGGACCAAATAAAAAGTTAGCTTAATGTTCCCAGACAACAAGAGAAATAGAAAGTTAATATTATTTTCTTAATATTATTGAGCCTATAAATCTATTAAGAGCAAAAGATGTCAGGCCACAGAGCCCCAGGGAAGTCGTCCTGGTCATACACAGCCCTTAAAAGAAATTGGAGTGAAGGATGAAAGGCTTTGGACATTTTTTTAGCTGGTTATACGAACTAGCATCTTCAGAGCTGCTCATTCAGAAGGACCAGACATTTGCAAACAAGCTTTTGATCTTCCCTATGTTCCAAATAACTAACTTTGGACACCCTGGCTGTTGACTCAATCTCTCTTAAAGGAACCAACTCCATTAGTAGGAAAATGTACATTACCTATGCCTATCATAATGTAAGGAAAAACTGGAGAAAGAAAACTTGTACTTCGCATTCGTGTGAGGCTAGTTCACCAGTCATATCAGGAACAACTGCTCTTCCATTTTTAATGCCCCGTAAGGAAAAGACACAGGACCACTAACCAGTGGAACTTTTTGCAGTAGCAGTAGACTTCAGTGGAATAATGAACAAAGGATCCTAAAGTGTAATTCACAAGAGGAAAAACAGATAAGCAAACAAATGGAAAAATATTCAACCACACTATAATTAGCTAAATGTATTTTTTTTTCTGAAAATGAGATTTTCACCTGCTTAATCAGCCACAGTTTTGATAAAGTAATGTTACTTTTTTTCTGGTCTTCCATGAAATGGGCACTATTATATATTACTTCTCTATTGAGAGATTATTTGGGAGCTATCAAGAACTCAAAAAATCTGTATCTTTTTTTCACTCCCAGATTAGATTAAAGATACCTATCCTGAGTATGTAATCTATCATAGTGCAAAAGGTTCTGCACACAGAAACTTATCCTATCATTTTTGTCAATATTGGAAAATGATAGAATTCAATGGTGCATCTATTGTTTGGAATGTTATACCGTGATTCAAAGTGGCAAATAAAAAGTGACAGAAAAATGGTCAAAAGATTTGAACAGCGGTTTACCAAGAAATGAATAATACCTATATGAAAAGAGGCTCAATCTATGTATTGTTCAATAAATAAAAATATAGAGTGCTGTTTTTTAAACTATCCTATTTTCAAAGATTGAGAAATAGCATAATATCTATTGTTATTAAGGCTATTAGGAATAGTGCTCCAATATATTATAGATTACAGTATAAATTGGTACAACATTTTTAGAGAACAACTCGTCAGTACCAATCAAATAAAAAATATATAAAACTGCTGACCAGCAAAATCTTCTTTTAAAGTTAACTCTGATACAGAAAAACGTGAAAGGGTTGGCCAGGATGTTTATTGCAGCCTTAGAACAGCAAAATACTAGAGAGAACTTAAATGTCCATTCATACATCAATTACGATACAACTACTTGAGGAATATTATACAGTTATTGGGTTGAATAAGCTCTGTGTTACCTACTAACATGAAAGGCTATCTGCGATATGCTGATGAGTCAGAAAGCAAATTGCAAGTTGATACATAGAGCATGGTTCTATATTTGTGCTTTCTGTCTCTGTTTCTCTCTCTCTCACTTTCTGTATCTATCCATCTATCTACCTACCTACCTATTATCAGTCATCAATCATCTGTTTATCCATCCCTATCTGGGAACATTCATTAAGAATCAGGGAGGTTAAGAGATGAGGGATTTCACATTATAAGTGTGTGTGTGTGTGCGTGTGTGTGTGTGTGTGTGTGTGTGTATTTATTTATCAAAAATAATTAAAAATAATCATGATATTCTAAAGAAAAATTTATAATGTAATTATTAATGCTTATATTGTTAAGCATAGAGAAGAATATAAAATTATTAAGTACATACAGAAAAACAAACTGTTCTGCATTGTATTAAGGCTGCAACTATTTGAAACTAACAAAGCTATAAGCATAACATATATGCAAGGATATATACATGAGTACTAAACATACTTCTGGGATGTGAGTGTTGGAAATTATGGGTGTTTTTTCTTTCTGTACTTCCCAAATATTGTATAAATGAGCCAGCATACATAACATTTTGTGGTGGTAAAAAGAACTTAAAACACTGTTTTCAAGCATTTATTTAATTTGTAGGATGTCTTAGTCTATTTGGGCTGCTGTAACAAAAATATCCCTGGTTGGATGGTTTATAAACAGTAGAAATGTACTGCTCCAGGTTCTGGAGGCTGGAAGGCCGAGATCAGAGTGCTGGCATGGTCAGATGAGAGCCCTCTTCTGGATCATAGACTTCTCCTGTATCCTTATATGGGGTGGGGGCAAGGGATCTCTCTGGAGCCTCTTTTGTAAAGCACTAATTCCACCCAAGAAGGCTCTAGCCTCATAATTTAAGCACCTCCCAAAGGCCTCTTCTCCTGCTATCGTCATTTTGGGGGGGTTATGGTTTCAACACATGATTTTTGGGAAGACACAAACATGTAGGTCTTAGCGCCTGAAATGCTGCGATGAGTTCTATAAGAATAGGAGGTAAGGCAGATGAATGATACATGCATAAACAGAACTCACAATTTTTCAAAAGGTTTGTGTTGTGTGGTGGTTAGGAGCGTTGACTTTGGAGGCAGGTTATCTGTGGTTCATAGTCCAGCTTCTGCCCTAACTGGTTGTATAACCTTAAGCACTTTTATTTATGAATATCTCAATGCTGATTTTCTCATCTGTATAATGGAAATAATGATGGTACCTACCTCATAAAACTGGTATGAGGATTAAATCAATGTCTACGTATGAGCATTTTACTATAACAAATTACCACAAGCTAGTGGCTTAACACAACATACATTCATTCTCTCACAGTTATGGAGCTTATAAGTCTGATAACAGGATCACTGGGTTGAAATCAAGATATGAGCTGGGCAGTGTGCTCCCTGGAGGCCCTAAGGAGAATCAGTTTCCTTGTCTTTTCCAGCTTCTAGAACTGCATTCCTGGATTCCTTGGTGCAGAACCCCTTCGAGCATTTTCAGAGCCAACAGGCTGACACCTTGCATCAGTCCTCGCTGATGTGTGCTGTGTGTTAGATCTCCCTGTGCCTCATTCTTATAAGAACACTTGTAACTACATTAGTGCTCACTTAATAAACCAGCGTAATCTCCCTATCTCAGGATCCCTAACTTAATCGTAGCTGCCAAGTCCCTTTGCCAGTAAGGTCACAGTCATAGGTTCCACGTATTGGGATGGGACTATCTGTAAAGGTCATTATTTAATCTACTGCAACCTATTGCACTTAGTACAGTGTCTGGCTCATAGGATGTCCTAGATAAATGTTTGTTACTATTATAAAGTCATTTGTGATAATGACATAAAGGGCCCACTAAAGCACTAGAGAGTGCCTGGGGGTTTAGAGGAGGCGACATTGCTCTCATCTGAGGTTATCACAGGTGGTATAATACAGCAGAGAACATTAAGAACAGGTAATATTGGGGTTTTCAAAGATGGGGGGCACTGCAGGTTTTAGGCACTACATCATCCTCTCTGTCCTGCCCCTCCATTGTGTGCCCCATTACTTGCTTCATGCTCAGAAGATCAAGGGTGTTGCAATCAGGGGACATGAATTTAATTCCCCTCTCTTATTAACTAGAGGACTGAGAATAAGTTCTTTTTTATTCAGTTCTCACCTGCCCATGCTGGCCCTGAATTATGGGAAAACGAGGCTTGTCACAGGTTAAGTTTGGATGATGGCATTTCCTCCTTCACTTCTTCCTTTTATTTCTGAGTCCCAAAGCCCTCTTCTTTAAGAGGAAACTGGTGAATTATTGAACACTATATCTGAAACTAGTATGAACTATATGTTGGCTAATTGAAATTAAATTTAAAAAAAAAGAAAAAAAAAGATGGAGATCAAAGTGTCTCACAGGCCTCAAGACTTAATAAGATAATGATCACGGGGAGTATTCTGGAAAGGGTAATCTAGTCCACAAATGCTAACTATAGCATGTGTTTCTCTGTCATTACTAATTGTACAGGACTCCCTTATTCCTAGGAATAATGAGATAGATAAACAGCACAGGTTATCCTTAAGAGCATAATGCAATTGAAGGCTCACTTTCAGAAAGATCCAGACTGGTAAGAATAGAGGTAAGAAGATGAACTGTTTGTGTAGGACAACTTTAAACTCTTCTCTGAGACAATGGACCTGGCCAGATTTTTTGGGTGAATAGGTAAAATTCTATCCTAAATTGATCTCCATGCTAATTTGACAAAATTCTACATGAGAATGAAATCATTACTTTGACTCTTTCTTTGCTCTCTTTTCATATTTTCTTTCATGTCTTAACCCTACAGGATTTTTGATCTAAACCTCTTCCCCTTTCTACAAATTCTTCAGATTTGCTTTGAGTTCTTTTCTTTGACAGCTCTCTCATCCAAGACCTAAATGATTCACATCAACAACTTTCTTTGGAACCAAATGGCTTTCTTGTCTCAGTGGGTGGTTCTGGCACCCTAAGTCTCCCAGAAAATCTCCCTGAAATTATTAGAAACAAAATTCTGGGTTGCATACACCATTGGCTTAGCTGAGTAAAGCACTTATTTTACCCTTGTGGGTCTTAGAAGAGCAGTCTCTTCAATTGTAAACTATGGGTTGAACTTATTCTTATTAAGAAGACATTCTCCAATTCTCTCTCTGTAGAAATTAACTTTCCAGCTTACCTAGATGTGGTTAATGAGACGCAAGGTGTAATGAATGGTGAAGGGTAGTCATTAACTTACTCTGAAGCATTGCAAGAGCCCAAATCAATCTTTATTTCTACTTTGAAGATAGGAGTTCTGTATTTTCCTTTAAATCTTTTTGGCAGTGAATAATGGGGGAAAAAAAGTCTTGTCTCATGTTAGGTTTGGGTGATGGCATTCCACCTTCATTGGTAAGAAAGAGATGGATGCTAGTGGTGCATTGGTCAAGAGTGGAAGTCCCTTTGGGTTTCTTACAGGAAGCCATATCCCCCAAGTCTGGGCAAAGGAATACCTATAGTCCACAGAGAATAAATGGAGTTCTGAGTGACTAGAACTTAATGTCTCTCTGATCATATGTCTTGATGTCTATGTCCCTTTAATCCAGACAAATCAGTGGTCCCATCAGAGATATATAAGGGAAAGGGCAGGATTTAATTCTTTACTAGGCTCAAGGTGCTATGAGCAGGAGAAAGAAATTAAGCCTATCTACTAGACCCAAGCATTGGCAACAAGCTGGGATCAGACCTTGCAAGTTTTAATGTATCTTCACACAAATTATAAAAGCTGTATTATCATCCATCTACTTAAATCATAAAGTAATAGATGGTGGTAAGAAGAAAGTCTATGTACAAAGACAGTAACTAATATAATTTGATACAAGGAACATATTTTTGTGATATATATACAATGTTGAGATAATATATTGACATAAAAATATTAATGTTCTTTAAGCAGTTTATGGTCCGAAAACATTTCCAGGTATGTCATAATTTGGTCCTCAGGACAATCCATGATGAAGACAGTTCAGGGACTATCATCCCCATTTTACAGATGAGATCCCCAAGAGAAGGGAATCCGTTGATCCTTCACCATCCCTCACACAACGAGGGTGGCAGAGCAGAGCTTGAACCACGTTATCCTGACCTTAGGACCAACTTAACAACCTATTCTTTTTTTTTTTTTTTTAAGATTTTATTTATTTATTTATTTGACAGAGAGAGAGAGAGACACCCAGTGAGAGAGGGAACACAAACAGGGGGAGTGGAAGAGGAAGAAGCAGGCTTCCAGTGGAGGAGCCTGATGTGGGGCTCGATCCCAGGACTACGGGATCACGCCCTGAGCCAAAGGCAGACGCTTAACGACTGAGCCACCCAGGCACCCCCTAACAACCTGTTCTTATAGGAACAGCTGCCTTATGAAGGAAAACAAGTCACGGCTAATTCTCATCCTCCGCAGCATTGTAGCCTGGCTTGTTATTCTCATTACCAACCACTTCTCTAAGCTGCAGGCAATGTTGTGAAAAGAATAAAAAGTCACGATGCCAAATAAGATTTGTAATGGGTGTGAGTTTCATAAAGCAAAGGGAAGCCTGGGCATGTAGTACATAGCTGATGATGAAATGGGACACTTACAGAGATGGATGTCTTTTTAAATACAACAGTTGTACTCGGTGTGTGTGTGTCGTGTGTGTATCTATCCTTATGTGTGGGTGAATATAGCAGTGTAAAAATATGATCCTGAGGATAGCAAGCCCCCAAGCCTCATTAAATGCAAGTTTCTGAAATATACTGATATGCTATTGAACACAAAATATTCATGTGTCTCTGATGCAAAGTATCGTTCTTTAGAGTGTATTGGATGAATATGATGCTATAAATCCAGGGCTCCCCAAGTAGGATTTTTCCAGTGGGTTAGTAGACAGGAGGGGAATCTGGCCCACTGTGATTTTATTTGCTTTTGGAAATGGGGGGGAAAATGTCTCCATTGCTCAAAGATTCTGGGCACACAAATAAAAAAATGAATTATAGCATTAGCAGTCCATGCAGCAAACTTGCGTTTAGGTTAATAAAATGTAAATACTTGCAGTGGCCAAAGAATAGCACATTTCGTTCGGAAGGTGGGAGGTGGGTTGTTAAGAGCCAGGAGGGTGATGAAGGCACCAATATGGGCTTATGAGCTCACTCTGTATGGATTCAGAGACTGTAGCTGTGTTTTCCCCAGTGGCATTGCCAGCTGCAATTCTTAATGAGTTATTACATCCCGGGCCGAGCAGGCAACATGGCACATTAGGAAGTACGTTAAGGAACAATTCACTGCTTTGCAGAGTTTACATTCTGAAGAGGCTAGAAATGAGCCCTGGAGACCTTTCTTGAGAGGAGGTGAAAATAGAGAGACTTCTGGGAAAAGCCAAAGTGATTTTTATCAATGATCTAAAAGCTGAAATGCTTACTGATATGCAGAGAGCAGTTACTAGAGTCCTTCCAACAGAAAGGCTCTGTGACAAAGGGATAAGTGAGTATGTCTGGGCGGAGCAGAAACTGCTGGGTGAAAGCAAGTTATCTGGCAGGTGACTGGTGGTTAATTTTAACATTTTCACATTGATGGTAGAAGATGCTCCTTACAGGTGTGCATCAGTACAAATATAATGTAAAGGCAAAGAAATAGACTCTGGCTTTTGAGGAATCAATGTCTTTAACCTCACGAGCAAATGTTGTACCCCTGACTTAGCAGGAGGATGGAGAGGGAAAGCAGCATTTTCTGAACACCTACAAGGTGCTATGACTGTTCTTTCCATGGATCTTGTCCATTTAACCCTCTCAAGAGTCTTGAAAGATGAATATTTTAAGCCCATGTTTAAGCAAGAAATTGACGCGGAGATGATTGAAGTGATCCAGATCTCTGGGACTCAACACCTCAGGGCTCCTTCTACCTCGCCGTAATTCTGGCGTTTATATACTTCCTTCAGAGTGTTTTGGTTTTGGTTTTTCCTCTGCTGCCTCCCTGCTCAACTCCTACAGTCCTGTCTCCAGCTAATAGGGAAGCCAACTTTCCATGTCTCCAGGAAGTGGTAAGGGGAAAGAGCTCAGGTTGGACATGTCATGTCTCAGTACATGTCCTCAGACTCCATTGACACTCTTCAGTGGCTGTTCCCTCCTCCTCTTCCTTTCCTCTTCCCTCTTTTATCCCCCAGTGGTAGAAGCAGGCAATGATGTATAATTTGAAGATAAGAAGCAGAAAAATGTCACTTTTCCCTCTCCTTGTGGAAACAATGCTCATCATTTTTGGTGTGAGATGCATCAAGTTCAAAGTTCCTCCAAGGGTACGTTACATCGTAAGTTTACTGAATACCTGTAGTTTGCCACAGATGGTGGTGGCAGGTTGGTAGCTACCTATGTGTAGTGTGGGAGGAATACATAGAAGCGAGTTCTCAAACGCACATGATAGGCTTTTTAGCTCTCAGGAATTAAAGAAACACACACACACAAAATAAAAGGTTAGTAAAACTACCATAGCTTAAAAAATAAACAAGGTGCAATAATATGCAAAGCAAAGCAGTGTCAGTGTTGATCAAAGGGAGATGAAGAGAAAACGTTTGAATGGGACCTTAACATACGGAAAAGCAATTTGAGCTAGTCTTACTGTGTAGTACAACTGGTCAGCTTGGTAAACCCAAACCCTTTCTCCTACTTTGTGAAATAATTTCTAAACTGTACCAGGATGAGTGTTTTTCATATTCTTTGATATATGAAATAAATATATGAAATCTATTCTTTGATATATGAAGTAAATAAATACATTTTATTTTATGTTCCTGATTTGCTTTCCTTTTACCGTTCCCCCCACTTTTTCATCTGAGACAAACAAACAAAAAAAAACTTTTAAATAATGCTGATTTTCAAGGTTTTGTCTTAGGAGCTAGAATGAGAAGTTGAGACAGGTCAGTGGCTGTTCAGAACACAAAGAGATTCCCTGAGTCTCCCAGGGTTTTGGAAGCTCAGTGAAATATGCAAATATAATGGCTGGCCCCTGGTGCCACATGTTTGGAAGATACCAATGGTTCCGGGAAGGATGTTCTGGAACACAGGCTGGATGATACCATAAAATATTTCCAGTGGGTTGGTTCTCCATAAGGCAAGCTTCAGGGACATGGCGTGGCCCTAAAAATGCTGCAGGAATCTACCTGAGCCCAGTTCTTTTTTAGCATATTCCTTTCTAAAGCCCAAATTTCCTTTTTGTGCTTCTATCCAGGATGATAACTAAAATATCTTGCAGCTTTTTCCTGTGACATTTAACTCACCTAGCATTTAGTTAGTACCTGTTGTAAACTAGATCCAAGTAGGTGTTTGGCACTTCCCCAGTAACTTTGCTGTGGTTGTTATATACATCAAAAGCCTTCCCTTTTCCCTTACCTGCTTCCATTTTGCAAGTTACTTGAATTCTCTGTGCCTCTTCATCTTAAACCACAGAGATAATTATAGAACCTACTTAACAAAATTATTGTGAAGTATGATGACTTAACATATGTAAGGTCCTTAGAAGAGTGCCTGATGTATGTTCGACGTTTTATAAACAAGAACTCTTGTAGCTGTTATTATTACTTCGTCCTTGGAGTAGGGGGACTGGCTTTGGGCCTTTGCGAGTGAGTGGGATTTAGATCTCTCCAATTGATGCCCCAGTGGCAAGCACGATGGGAGGATTGCACAAAGAATGTTCAAATAGAGAATTAGACTGGGAGTCAAAGTACTTGTGCATTAATAAGGAACACTTATAATCAAAAATGATAAAAGAAATTGCATCGAGTACCTGCTATATACAGCTTGTTAGGAGATCTACGTATACTTCTGCCTCTAATGCTGTTTGCCTGACCTTGAACAAACTAGTCCCCTTGCCAGCTCCTTGTACTCCCGTTGTCAAGTGAGATGTTTGATGTAATCCTTGATCAACACACTTTTCAATTATTAGAGAATCCTCTTAAAATTTAAAAAGAAGAAATATATATATGAAATATATATATCTCATATATATGTATATTTCTTACAATCTTTTCTGTCTTTTTGGGTGGAAATGCTTCACCCAACTGTAGCAGCTCCTAGGAACCTCCATGGGAACACAGCTTGGAAACCTTTTAGATTAAAAGGTGTCTATTTATTATGTTAAACACATAATTGTATGAGTGCATAGCATCATGTAAATGATTGGTACAGCTCTGTGAGTTTGCAGTTGATTTCTGTAGCCTACGGGGATCTAAAGCTTAGCCCCTGAGGCGATTCTAGTTCCTATAGAGGATTGGCAAGGGTTATATGGCTGTGATGTGGGTGTGACCTTAAGAGATGCCATACAGTGACTTGAATAACCCCAGCCTTTCAAATCTGCAGTGAGCCATCATAACCCATTACATAAAATAGATTCCATAGAAAGACTCATAGTCTTTGATGAGCTCAAGCATACTGAAAAGAGATATTGTTGGCTAATAAATGTTGTTTTAATAAATCTCTAAAAATATCCTATAGAATGTGTCCTATATATTTTAGACAATATATAGGACATATATACTATGTTTTATATATATCCTATATATATTATATTATATATATGTTCATGTATATATACATGTGTATGTATGTTTATATATATGTTTGTGTCCATATATATATATATAGATATAGATAGATAGATAGATATCCATTCAGTTTTGTTTCTCTGGATTACCCTGACTGATATACTCCTTTAATGTTTTGTAAATTATGTATTTCTACACTTCTCCTGACTACCTTTAAAATTTTATCACATAAAAATTTGTATAATTATTAGTGAAAATTGTGAATATATTTTTATTTGTTTCATCTCCCTTGAATACCATACCTGCATTTCCCATTAAAATTATATGGGAAAAAAAGGGGTGCCTGGGTGACTCAGTTGGTTAAGCATCTGACTCTTAGTTCAGGTCTTGAGCTCAGGTCTTGATCTGAGGGTTGTGAGTTCAAGCCCCACTTTAGGCTGCATGCTGGGCATGAAGCCTACTTGAAAAAAAAAAAAGGAAAAAAATATGAAAATGTATTTTTAGAATATTATTAAATTTTTACCATCATGTATCAATAACTACTTATATTTTAAATAAGTTATATTAGTGCTTCCTCATTCAGTGTTTCTTTTTCTTTTATTCAATGTCTGACCCCTTCTTGTTAACTCCCCTCTCCCCTATTTTGTGGTGGTATATTCTTGAGAACATTTTCTAGAAGCAGTGTTACTTGAATGGTAAATTTTCTCAGTCATCGCATGTCCAATGGTATCTTTATTTTGTCCTTAAAATTAACTCACAATTTGGTAAAAGCAGAATTCTAAGTTCAAAATCCTTTTTTTTCCCATAAAGAAATTACTTTTGTCCTCCAGCATCCAGTGTTGCTCATGAAAAGTCCGTATCAAGTGTGTGTGTATATATATATATTCTGCCGGGTACTAGGAATTGATATTTATCTTCTTTATTCTTAAATATCACATGCATGCTATAAAATATGAAGCTGGTTGGTTTATTTTCATCCTATTTTACATTCGGTAGGTAGGTCCTTTCAGTCTGAAAAGCTGGTCTTTTAAAAGTTTAGGGAAATTTTTTTCTACGTTCAAATATTCTCTGATGACCTATTTTTCCTTTTTTCTTTTCTTTCTCTACTTTCTTCGGGAAGTGTTTTCTCTTTCTGGAACTTCTATTGGCAATATGTTGAAACTTGTGGATCTATATTATGTTCTAAACTTTCCATTCATAATTTCTATTTGCCTGATGAAGCTATGTTTCAGGACAATCTTTCATTGTTTCATCTTCCAGATCAATAATATGACTCTAAATATTGCATTCTGCTATTCAGCTCTTCAGTCCCATTATGTACATATTTATTTATTTAAATATATATCATAATTTCCTAGGACTCTAATTAGTTGGTTCTTTTTCATATCAACCTAGTCTTGTTTCTTGTTTCTTTTTTTTTTTTAATATTTTATTTATTTATTTGACAGAGAGAGACAGCCAGTGAGAGAGGGAACACAAGCAGGGGGAGTGGGAGAGAAAGAAGCAGGCTCCCAGTGGAGGAGCCCGATATGGGGCTCGATCCCAGGACCCTGGGATCACACCCTGGGCCAAAGGCAGATGCTTAATGACTGCGCCACCCAGGTGCCCCCTAGTCTTGTTTCTAATGAAGATATCTCATTATCCCTCTAAAAATAAAGCTTTATTAAAGTCATATTATTTTTTTCTCTAATAAATATTCAAAGCTTCAGTTTTCTGTTTGTTGAATTTAGTATATTTCTTTCATAATATCATTCTTTCCTAAATATTTTGTGATTCTTCATTTGTTGCTCTCCATTTTATCTGAGATTTCCTTTTGACCTTTGGGTGGATCTTGTTTCTGATTATTGTATCCAGGCTCCAATGATCGCAGGCTGTCCTGCAGAACGTGGCTCTGGTTGCTTTTCACCTGGATTTGGTGATGACTCACGCTTTCGAAAGTCAATAGGCACCTGGCACCCTGCCTCTCCTGCCTGCACAGAGGTAGTGGCCCCCATGCCCAAATGTACTGTCCTCATCTGAACTTCAAAGCTGAGGACAAATTTGCTATGGGAAAGAGCTGACAACCCAATTGCTCAAAAGCCCTGCCTAATTAATCACTTTCAGAAATGCCCAGGGAACCTGCTCATATCACTGTGTCTTAGCTTGATGTTTCCTGAGCTGTTCCTACAGCAGCAGAATTGGGTTGTGGTTTCCTCTAGGTTTCTGTTTTGTTTTGTTTGAACCATATATATTTAACACTATTTGCTACGTCAACATATATTCCAAGATGTGTTAACATTTCTCTTTCTCTAGTGGCACTCTTGTTTTCCATCCCATATTTTTTTAACTTTTTATTTTAGAATGATTTTCAGCTTATACTATAGTTGAAAGGATATACAAAGACCTCCCGTTCCACTTCCATTTTTTCAGATTCATTTCCTTTTTTCTCTTTTATATTTTTTTTTCTGAATCATTGGCATCTAGATTTGAAAAAATCTTTATATAGTCTTTCTCATTTTATTGCCTCAGTATATCATGTCTAAGTATTTTCTCTTTTTTTAAAAGATTTTATTTATTTGAGAGAGAGACAGTGAGATTGAGAGAACAAGTGGGAGGAGGGGCAAAGGGAGAAGCAGACTCCCTGTGGACCCGGGGCTCCATCCCAGGACTCTGGGATCATGACCTGAGCCAAAGGCAGACTCTTAACTGACTGAGCTACCCAGGTGCCCCTGTCTCAGTGTTTTCTAAGAACCGGGGTATTCTTTTACATAAATAAAGTTATAAAATTCAGCAAATTTAACAGTGATACAAAAATTTAATCTACAGTCCACATTCCAATTAAAAAAAATTTTTCCACTAATGTCCTTTATAGCGTCCCTCCACCCCCACTGCAGTATTTGGCTGAAATCACACAGTGCATTTACTGATAATATTTGTTTAGCCTTCTCTAATCTGGAACAGTTCCTTAGCCTTTCTTTTCTTTCACGACATCGACATATTTTAAGACAACATGGCAGTCATTTCGTAGATTGTTTCACAATTTGGGTTGTCTGATGCTTCTTGATTAATTTGGAATTTCCAGCACATTTGGTGAAAATATTATGTAAGCGATATTGTGTCCTCCTCAGAGAATCACATCAGGAGGCACGTGACATTTTGCCCCTTACTGGTAGCAAGTGTTCGTTGTTTTCCTCAGTGTAGAGTTAATATTTTTTCTTTTGTAATTTCCAGAAACCTTTTTTGAGATTATTATATGTAAATATAAAAATCATTCATAGATTTAGCATTTATGGATGATCCATTCCTGCTTCTCTTTCACTACGATGGCTGAAAAATAGTAATTTTCTAATTTCCTAATTCTTGTGTATTTATTAATTGGTATTCTGACTATTATAAAGAGGTTTTTCTCTCGTCATCTAGCCACTGTATAACATCATCGTCTTATTTTTATTTATTCTTTGATTTTTATTTTATTCAATGAGTTATATTGCATTACTGTTTTATTTATTTTGATGCCAAAATTTTCCCAGAACCAGCCGGAGTGGGCTGCTCGAAGGTGATTTCTGTGTCTTCTTAATACATCCTCATCTTTTATTTTTCGTTTTTGGAGCATTCTTTTGCTTTCTAGTGAAACGAGACAGTCCAGGTTCATCCAGTGTTTTCTGTTTCCCAAACCTAGAGAGGGCTATTTTTTCAAAGACCCAGTTCCTCTTAGTGGAGAATGGTAGTTAGAAACCACAGTCTAAGCAGTAATGTCCTCATTACTGGGGGTGTTGTTGACCTATCCCTTTTGGTGAGCAGAGCTAGGAGAATTCCCTCCAATTCTAATTCAAACCTAAGCATTCTGCCATGTTTTCCCACATTCCTCATTTGTATTTTCCTCCTTTTACAGTGAAAATCTTGATTCTCAACAAAAACAATATATTCATTCTTCAGTGATTCAGTACACTCGTAACAACTTCAGAATTGCTTTACTCATATCAGCATGAGTATGCTTTACTCATACTTGTTAGTGTGACTACTAACAAGATCACAGGATTTGTTTTCTGTTCTTGTACTCTTACTTTCTGACTGAGTATGTATAGTCAAAGTACTGAGTTCTGAAGTTACTTGACTTAGTTCCTTCTGTCCCCAGAGTAGGATTATATTATTCACTCGAAATAATTGTATTTTATAACTGAGTCTATCCGAGTATGTTTGCATCCAGTTTTAGAATTTATTTTCAATTCTTGTTGATTTAATTTTATTTTGATTAATTTAAACATTTACATGGCTCTAAAAGTAAAAGCAAAAAACAACAATAATTTTATTAGTGAAGAAGTGTCATGTGATGTTTTATTTGTCCTCATTAATCCCATATGGGATTGGGGGAGGGGTGCATATGGACAGATTTGAAATAGGTGACCATCAATATCCTGGGATTATCCAGCCTAGTTTCCTGTGTTTTTTTTTTTTTACCATTTCAATTTCAGGAGAAAATAATTTTATGAGATTCAGGATGGAAAAATCAAACGCATGTCCTAATTTTGCCAACCTAATCCCATTTCTGAAGCTATTAGTTTACCCACTGCAGCTAGTTTCTGGATGAACTTACATATTCTGTTTGGCTTCTCAGCCAAATGGTAAAACCAATCTGCTTTCTTGTTTTATTCCATCAGCCAATGTCCCTGCTCTCGTTCAATCACAGACTTGGCAAAACTTCAGGATAGTTTTGGCAAAAGTTACTCTGACATGATTTGACAAGTTGGCGGGCACCATGCAATGAAGTGCATTGTCATTTTGCCTCCTCAACTTCCATAAAGCACCCAGAGCTCCAACTGGGTGGGGGTGGGGAGTGTCCGAAAAGTCTTCTATGGGAAGGTGTGTGATAAGTAGGCATAAACCAGGTAGAGAAGAATGGGGAAAAAAGTTCAAGGCAGTGGAGCCCAGGTAAAAAAATGTTATGTGTGGATGACAATGAGTTAAATGCCCAAGGAATTCCACAAGAACTAGAACATAGCATTGAGGGATAAAGGGCAGTGGGGTAGGGTGTGAGGAGGAGGCCAGAACATAGGGCCTTCTCTGTGCCCATCCTTTATCTCACCAGTGTTCTCACTTGCAAGGAAATCAACTCTTTAATTAAATAAACAACATATTCCAAGAGGAGGTCTCAGGGTCACTGGTATAGATGACAGCCTTCCTTCATCCTGACACCTCCGAAAGAACTTTATGTTTTATACATTAAGAAGGTGATTCACCTACATGAATTTGTTCTCTTTCTTCCCAATATCCTCACATCGTTCTTGGCTTTCTTTCCCTTCATAGTCATCCAGTTTGGTATTCTCTGCTGATGTTGTGGACAGTTTTCACATGATCAGATTATCAGATCTAAAATGCCTTTCCTTCCCCAGCTGTATAAAGACGCTCTAAGGTAGTTGTCAGGGCAGTGAAAACATGAGGCTATGGGTGTGTTTGGGGCTCCAAGAGACTTCTGAAATAACTTCCGTGGGTTTGGTTAGGAGAAACAGAATGCAAAGCATCTCTTTATATGGCGTGTTTTATTCTTACAAACTATTTAGAAATATGAAGGGAGACAGACACAGAGAGGGAGACAGAGCAAGAGAGGGAGAAAGAGAAAGAGGGACAGAGAACATTCCTATGTAATCCTGTGCAGTATATGAACTCTCTTTCCAGGCTTATGAAATTCCCAGATTATGAGACAAAACTTCCTCCCACTACATACTGGACAGTTAGGGATAGTTTCCTCCCCAGCTTTTTTTGTAGCTTTACTTGCCACCATGATACATAACCCAGACTACGCCAAACAGGTTTGACCCAGATTTTGAATCACCAACTACTGATGCACAGACCTGGAGACTGAAAAGAATCTGTCTCAGTGAGGAGGAAGCAGCAGCCATGCTTCGGATTTCTAGGGATGGCAGTGGCTACGATTCTAGCAGGATATGCCCAGAGTCCGGCGGTTGGATGGGGAGCATGGAGAGGATTGCCAGTGTGAGCTATTTCACATCTGCCCAGCCACAGAGACAGTAGTAATTTCCAGTGGACCAGTTCTGTGACATGATTTTGGGTATTTCCCCTGACTCTTTACCCCAAAATATGGCTTTTTACCTTCCATGAGAGCTGTTTAATACTTTTTTTTTTTTGTATAAATTTGCCCCATTTCATTTCTGTTGCTTGCAACCAAGAACCCTGATTAATATACTGGATAAGTCCCCTCATCTCGTTGGGACTCAAGACCCCCATCTGTGAAACTGGCTGGCTAGTCTATGTGTATTTGTAAGTGGGTCTAGCATAGTAAGAGGACTGGTCAAGAGCATAAAAACATTTTTTATGCTCAAAATTAAAGAAATGAAAATAAAAGTTCATTGAAGTCGAGATAACAAACGACAGAATGGCTCATTTAGACTTCTCAGAAACAGTGTCACACTCATTAGTTCTTTTCTGGTACTAAAATGATGAATGACCTGGCAGTGAGCTTCTCACCCCATATAGTGGATCCCTGCTTACATGAGAAGTGTGCTTATCACAGAAGGAGGGTGTTTATGGTTTTAAGAAGTATTAGAATATAAGCTCCTTAAAGGAGTTTTAGTTTCTTAAAGGAGTTTGCAATTTACCACTGAGGACAAAATCACACTTTCCATGGGAATTGCAATATCCGGGCTGAGAGATAATGAAAGGGGCAAGATGCTGTCTGGGAAGGAAAGGAGCTCCAGGGGAAAAAGGACGGAGAGTCAGAACATATAAACTGAGCATTCAATTATTTTCCAGAGGAGAGAGAATCGAGATTTTTTTTTTTTAGAACAAAATAAAGGCTTTATAAGACCATCAGTTTCTTTTTGGAAAATATTTCAAAGTATTTGACATTCACAGACCTTTATGGGCAATGTGAGATATTTCTCAGGTTACCAGAACATAAATATATTTCAAACATCCACCAGTGAAGGTAATTGATCTGTCTTCAGCTTGGACATAGATTTTATAACATGTAGACCATGTAGTTGTTTTGAAGACATGCAAATTTAGAAGAAATAAATTAGTGTGTGCAGATTTCACCAATAAAGACTCTCTGAAGGCTGGGAGCAGCTGAATGTTCTTTTTGTAACATGAAATCTGAAAGGTTAATTCCCCTTGGGTGATTTTAGGATGTTTCACCACAAGATGTAACAAAACAGAAAGGCAGAAGTACACTTTTCTGATCACCTGGAAAATCACTCTGACACTTTTATGATGAACTGGTTTAATGTTAAAACATCTCAATTCTCTCTTACTAACCTGAAAGTATCGATAAGAA
Source organism: Ursus americanus (assembly GCF_024610735.1). Lineage (NCBI taxonomy): Eukaryota > Metazoa > Chordata > Mammalia > Carnivora > Ursidae > Ursus > Ursus americanus. The sequence continues at coordinate 75,768,205 of NC_142133.1, forward strand.
ATTAGCACATTTTCCCATCCACTCACCTTAAGCATTCACCAGAATGACGAATACACATGGATTTTCTGATATTGTAACTGGCGGGTCCTTCTTTAGATGTGTTGTTGGTCTGGAAAGTGTTTCATCTCTGGTTAAAGCCCTCAAAGCGAAGGACGATGCGTTTTACGTCTTTCCAATAGAGGTATTGAGCGCCGCAGATCTTCGGGAGCTATCTGATGATGGCCTTTAGTTTACTTTTTAAAACATTTGCATTTCAAAGCCTCCAAACAAGAGCATTCATAAAGAGTTATATGGATTTGGAGATCTAATGAACCAACTTCTGGTGTCCAGTACAATTTTTTTTTAATTCTTCCATGTACTCATATATCACATTCCATTGAAATTTATTGCACACCCACAGATACAGAGTCTTGTGCTAGGTGTTGAGATATGGTGGTGAGTAAACAGATCTGATCTCATGTCTAATGACAGACTTAGACCAAGAAAAATTATTAAAACCAGTAAAATCAGAACTGTGCTAAGTGCCGTAAAAACATGTAAAAATAAAATGGCAGAGAGCGTTAAAAACATGTTCTGTGTCCTAGTCAGCCTTATATTCCTAAGGACAATCAATTAAATGACAAATAATTCCTCATTAAAGTTCTGTTTAGTTATTTCCAACCTCTCACCAAGACCTGCTGGTGGTATTTACAACAGGGAGGTTACCTGGTTACCGGGATCAGGGACAACTTTCCTGAGGGGTAACTTCTGAACTAAGAGCTGAAGAATGAATCTGCAAGTACCAGGTACATTGCAGAAGGACAGGTGCTTCAGGCACGGGAATAAGTTGTGCAAATATACCGCCTCCTGACTTGTGGTGGCAGGATCTTGGTCACAAGCAGCTTTAACGCACTGCTTACCACACACCATCCCCTTTTGAGATCCGATGACACACACACACACTCCACACCGTCAGTATCCAGTCCTTTAGTATAAATGCCCAGAGAATAAAATGGAAACAGTGCCCAGGCAAATGGAGAGCAAATTAAAAGAATTCCATTCAGAGCATTCAGGGAAAAGAGACGGCTCAGAAAAAGCTGCCTGTTCAGTAATGAATAACAGGCAGAAATAATTATTCTGGAAGAATGTACCAAACATGCGTGTGCCCACAAGAAAGGAACACCAAATTCATAATGAAGATGGGAAATGAGGTTCTTCAAGGGGATATTCAAAGAAATAAAGAAAATATGAAGCTGATACTCACCTGCACCCTCAAAGAAATGAAAATGAATATGAATTGAAAATAATAATTGGAGGGGTGCTTTGGGGGGGACTCAGTGAAGCATGTGCCTTCAGCTCAGGTCATGATCCCAGGGTCCTGGGATGGAGCCCCACATGGGGCTCCCTGCTCGGCAGGGAGGCTGCTTCTCCCCCTCCCCCTCCCCCTGCTTGTTCTCTCTCTCTTTCTTTCAAATAAATAAAAATCTTAAAAAAGAAAATGATGTTTGGGGAATGAAAAATGATGGACTCTGAGCTGTGGCCCCCAGTTCTTCCCCCAGCAGGGACTTGATCCTGGAGCTGGTGGGAGTGCTACCAGGAAGAGCTGTCAGCCTGGGGTGGCCTCAGCCGCAGGGCCACTTAGCCCTAATTCAAACCTCCCCAGAGTGGCCAACAGCCGCTGACCAACCCAGCTAGAATTATAAAGGCCAGGCTATTTTGCCTGACAGGGGACATCAGTAATGAGTCTTGGTAGCTCCAGAGCTCCCCTTGAGATTAGCCAATGCTGTCGTTTGGAACTACACCCAAGTTTAACTTTTCCCTCTGCCTACTCCCAGTCTTGGTGCTGACCCAAGAGCACTGCTAACAAACATACTTCACACTGAACTCCCTCTTAGATTCTGCTTTCCAAGGAGCCCAACCCGAGACAAAATGCAAGCTCTCCCACAGGACAGCCTACGTTAAGAGCTTGAGATGAAGTGGAAAATGGCAGCACTAAGGAAAGAAATTAAAACAGATTATGCTGGGGGCGCCTGGGGGGCTCAGTTGTTAAGCGTCTGCCTTCAGCTCAGGTCATGATCCCAGCGTTCTGGGATCAAGCCCCACATCGGGCTCCCTCTTCGGCGGGAAGCCTGCTTCTCCCTCTCCCACTCCCACTGCTTGTGTTCCCTCTCTCGCTGCCTCTCTCTCTGTCAAATAAATAAATAAAATCCTTAAAATAAAAAAATAAAACAGATTATGCTGGAATATTATGCAGCAATGAATAGAATTGAATTGCAGAAAATACAATCAGTTATGTGAAAGGCAAGTTTGAAAAACAACCCATGAAATGCAGTTGAAAAATGGGCCAAGAGGAAAGCAATCAGAGATGAAGTGAACTCTGTGGAAGTGAGGTGCTTGCATGAAGATTGGAGTTATTAAGTAAAAATAACCAAGAAATCACAGAAAAATGTAGAGTAGACTTTTTTTCTGAAGTTGAGAAATATATGATCCTTAAGTGTGCACCTAATGTTTGCCTTAGTTTGAGACAGAAACATAGATGCAGGTATGTAGTTTATTGGACAGGTCATCTCAGGACACAAGGGAAGAAGAGGGGATAGCCGGAAAAAGAAAACAATGGGAAAGTGAAGAATATGTTAATGAGCTGGTTTCTACTCTGGGCCCCTAGGTCAGAGGTCCGAGATGCAACACACCTCAGAATAATCCTACCAGCAAATGGGAGGCTGGGGTTCTTAGCTGATTCCCACCCAACATTGTTGAGGTCAATTTTGGTGGCATCAACTCTGCCATGCTAATATGGTGAGCAACCAAGCGAACTCCAGGCCCTGGATGAAGCCTTCAGGAAGAGGAAAAGGAGCAAATCCAAGTTTTGAGATGGGAAACTGCAGCATTCTGGGAACTGTCTGCACCTACAGATAAATTCAGGTGGACCAAGGGAATATTGGGCAAAACATCACTGGCTTTTTGGAAAAAAAATTCTAGAAAGATATCAAGATTGAGACTTAATTTGTGAGGTTATTGGGATTCAAGAACAAATAAAAATTGCAAAACCATATAGAAGAAACATGTCACCTATAAAAAGGATACACACCTTTCCCCCACTTTGTACATGAAATGACATAAAACAAAGGAATAAATTTGTGTTGTTGGATGATAAATACATCCTGTTAGTAAAAAGGTGGATAAAATCAGCCCATGCAAACCAAATACTCCTCAGTGATGTGGCATCTGTGGCATTAAAAGACTTTCAGTGGCCGCTGGGTCCATGATGTCCACTGTGCTTTTATTGTATCCCCCGTACATTGTCCCCAGCCCATTAAAGGCATGCAGTGAATACTGTATGAATGAATTAACGTGTCAGTGAAGACAGTTAGTGTGAAATAACATTGGTAATCACATACAGAAAGAGAAGAGAGTTGCAATAATTCTCTCTGTTCAGAAAAAAATCTTTTAAATATTACACAAAGGGGTGTATCATGCAGTATATAAGAAGTAAAATATATAAAAAAGTAATAATTCTACACAAATGCATGTGGTTGGGAGAAAGCATTATCTTTCTCTGACTCCCTAAACATAATCACTACTACATTACCACTCAGTTTTTGACTTGCCTATCTCAACCTCTTATAATCACTTACCCGAATGTGTGTATGTGGGTGTGAACATATGAGAAACAGGAGGTCAATATGCCTTCAATCTTTGAAATACCAATTAGATAAAAAATGAGCAAAACTATATTGCAAATAAATGATGACATTTAAAATAGTATTAATAGATACACTAAATTAAATGAAAATAAGCATAAATTATCAACATGAGAGTACTGAAAACTGAAAAAAAAATCTTATAATAAACTCTAATGTCCAAGAGGAAATTAAAACTGCTATAGATCAATACCTGGGTGATAACAATAATAAAAACCCTGTAAATCCTGTAAGAGCTGAAGCTATATTCAGAGGAAAATGTGTACTTAAAGATGTTGATTTCATAATAAGAAATCACAAAAATAAATTAATTGACCTTCCAACAAGAATTTTATGGTAGAATAAAAGGGATTATGTACAGAAAACATGAGAAATCGATAAAGATAAAAGTAGAAATTAATTTATTAGGAAATAATAAAATAGTAGAATTGATAAATAATCATACAATTACTAAAACAAGTCCACAGCAAGTAATGAAGAATAAAAAATATATAAAATTAAGAATTAAATTAGAAAATAAACACAGACCCAGAGAATCTAATAAAAATGTAAAGATTACACAAAATATATAATTCTCTATAAAAATACGTAATTAAAATTAACTGGAAATCACTGCTTTGCAAATAGCAAAGAAGCAATTATAACATTTAAATAGTCCCAGATACCTTTGCAGATAAATTATTTCATGAAGCAGGTGATTTTAATGGCACTTAGGCTAGTCCAGAGCATTCTACATAAATATGCAAAGTATGAGTTATAAGCAGGTTCACTGCAGATTTATTTGTAATAATGAAACTGTAAAAATGGCGTAGATGTCCTTTGAGAAAGTACAGGTAAATAAAGTAAGATTCATCTACATAGGTGGTATGAGAACCAGGAAATTGGGGCATTATTCCAAAATTGTACACCCAGGAAAATTTTCCCAGAAAAAAATGATAGAATAATGCAAAGAATGAGTAGAAATTAGTCATATGAAGAATGGGTTAGAGTAGGCATTTTGGGGAGGAAACAACACATAGAAAGTTGTATAGACATAATCCAAACAGGACTGATTAAAATACCTCTCTGTGGGTTGGTGAGCCTGGGGCAAGTGATGTATACGGAAGAATGGAAAAAGATGTTAGGGAAAAAAAAAAGTTAGAAGACTTGGTTCAGAGCTTTATATAATCAAGGTATGACTGATCCAGGATCAAGAAAGAAACTACATTGCAGAGTGCATTGTGTTCAACTTACATACTAGGTAAATTCATAAAGTAGGCATGTATGCACATGTTTATTATAAACCTTAATTCCCTATCCCTAGAAAACTGGCTGAATCATTAACCTTGCCATGCTATTGGAAAGTTACCTTTTATTGCCTTGGTTAATTGATATCACTGCTTCAATTCTGGGTCCAGTTCTGGTCCACGTCCTATGCCAGTATGTTCTGGAATTGTTACTTCTTTCTAGAGGACTGGACCACCACCAAAAATGATTCACATTCCTTCTGTCTGCACTTCCTTAATATTCCCATCTCTGGTCAAGCCTTCGTGACTTATTTTCCTATCCTCCTTCACTGGGAACTTTATGAAAGGTGAAGTTTAAGGAGCTTCACCCTTTTTCACATAATATTCTTCAAAGCAATAGGCCGTTCCATTGCTGTAGCCCTGGGGGTGGTCACATAAACTGCCTTGGAGCTTGGCTAAAACATTTTTCCTAGGTGAAGATCTACCTCAAAAGTCTCTCTTACCATTCAAGAGCAATCAATCCCTTCAGTTCCCATGTTTCCTTGTCAAGGAAATAAGTCTTCCCTGAAACTACGCTCTCACTTTGCCTCTTCTGCCTCATACTGTACCTGCCGGTTTACCCTGGGTTTCAGGCTTAGGGTCCAGGTGGTGGTAGGGACTGGCCATCTAAGTCATGCCAGGAGGCATTTCATGGCATACTGTCTATCCAGACTTATTGGCCATTCACCGTTCTCCAAGAAAGGAATGTGATTCAATCTTCTCACCCATTAATTATTCAACAAGTATTTATTAAAACGTATTATTCATCAAGCATTGAGCTAGGTACTGGGAATACAGATATGAACAAGATATAGTTGTTCCTATAACTCATCTCCCATGAGGAAGTAGGACAGTGAAACAGATAAAATCAGTAGACTGTGCTGCGTGTAATGGAAAGAAGTGGTATGGGAACAGAGAGGAGAGGAACCCGCACGGTGGTCGGGGAAGACTTTCTTGTGTAAGTCACAAATGAGGTATACCATGAACCAGAGAAGGATGAGCCAGAGAGAGATGGTGTATGTGCGTGCACGTGCGTGTGTGCGTGAGTGCATGTGTATTGGGTTGGGGCTGGTCATTAGGGATGTTCAAGTCATGGGGAAAGTGGTGAAAAGGGAACCCAGCACTTTCTGTACCAAAAGATAATAGGAAGGAGAAGTGCTTTCACCACCTGTATAATGAATGATGCATTAGTTGAGCTTGTTGGTTTTTTAACTTCAGCCTTTTGAATCTCTTAAACTCAGATGCCCGCATTTTAAGCAATTCAGAAGCAATTCATACATAGTAACACAGCAGAAAAACAACTACAGTGCCTTAGAAATGTGTTCTTTCACTTGCCTTTTCACAAAGCCATTCAAATGATGAACTTAATTTCCACCTTTAGAACAGTTTAGATAGAAGCAGCTCTCTAGGCATATAGAAAAGAGATGAAAGTAAATATTTATTGGCACAGTTCATTTTGTCTTACACTTTCCGGCCATGATTTGGATCGAATGGAGCTGAAAGACTTCAGGGATCAAAGGGCTAAATATCATGAAGTGGCCACATAAATTTCAAAGCTTTTTTTCATTTCAGGAATATATTACGAGTGTCTTTGGTGACCTATAGAAAATGATTTTATGCTCTTGCTCTCAATTTGAAATAAACTCATCCCAGCACACAAGAGGCATTCGTAATTTGCTTAATGCCTGCTTTGTGCTGCAATACGCACATACGTATATACAACCTAGCAGATTGCAGAGCAAGGAGAATTCTTAAATGCCTGCACTTCAGAATCATTTATTCATTTATTTATTTATTCATTAATTCAACAATTTGTTTTGTGCCTATGTTGTCACGGTGCAAGGCACTGCAAATACAGGTGGACAAGGCAAGCATGATTCCTGCCTCTGGAGCCTAAGAGGAGAAGACTGTATGTCTTGTGGGGAAGACATACAGTGAATAAGCCCATAAATAAATGCAGATTCTAATAAATGCTATAAAGCAAGCAAGTGGGGTGAATTGATACAGAATAACTTAGGGGTGCCGCATTAGATCGGGTATAAAGGGAAGCTTCTCTTAAGTGACATTGAAACTGAGGTTTCAGTCTGGCATTCTCTAAAGTCTCCATTTACACATATGTAAAATGGGGTAATAATAGACCCCATCTGATAGGACTTTTGAAAGCATTACATGGGATAGTGACTGTACAGAATCCAGCTTCGTGCCAGACAACTCTCAATAAATGTTATTACTAAAATAAATGTGGTTTATCGAATATTTCCCTACCTGTTTTCCTAAATAAAAATTCCTGAAGCTCACAGAGGTCCTCCCAGACTGTGACGTAAGGCGGTAGGTTTAAAAAATCTTTAGGATACTGAACACCAAATAACTAACCCATCACTTCTTTAAAAATGGAAAAGTAATTTGTATTAGCTCCTTCTAGGACAAGAGGCACATGAGAGGAAGTGAGACACAAGACAGAACGAGACAGAATCAGGGAAGCAGAGGCAGCAGCGGGCTTTGTGTGCCGTTTGGAATCTCATCGGCTCTCCGTCATCTTCTGTGCTGACCAGAGCCCAGAGCTCTGGGGGGAAGTTACTTGCCCCCCAGAACTGACTGACCAGAAGCTCCGCATCTCCTCACAGAAGGGCATGGCAGAAGGAGTCAATGAAATAGTCAACATGCGGTTCACTGAGTCTGGGCTTTGTCAAGTGTGTTGAGGACACATGTTGAATTAGAAGTGCTTGAGAAGAGTTGGCTCAGAGGACCATGAAAATGTGTGTCAGTGGTGTGTGTTCATCTCCCTCTGAACTTCCCCACCCACATGCTTTCATAAGCACAGCAATGGCAGTCATGGCCGCTGACATCTGTATAAAACTTTATAGCTCATAAATTACTCCTTGGTTCATGGGCATGATGGGTCTGATAATAACCCACTGAACTGATATTATTGCCCAGGAATTTTTAAATGAAGGGTGGTTGTCCTAAGAACACCCAGGTCATGAGGACAGAAAAGGGGCCTCATTGGTGTCAAATTACTATCACTTTGGGAATATAAATTCTCATTTTTGTCTCCTATTAGAGAGATAATACATGTATTGATCATTGTCATCTTCTAGAGAGAACACTGAAGACAAGATTGGCAACCCAAATTTGCCTCCGTACCGTACATGATAGACAGTCTGTTAGAACAGATTATGATTAATCCTCTATGGAATGTGTTCGAGAAACCTTGTTACTATATAATCAATTCTTTTTCCCTTTTTATCTTGGCTGCTGGGGACTCCCGAATAAATTTCACATTTGTCCCTGACACAGCTATCATCTCCTTTCTTCATAAATGTTCTTCTTTTCCTTTCTTTCATTTTCACTTTCCTGTGGCTATGTAGATATCTACATTGATAACTATACCTCTATGCGTTTCTACAACTACATTTACACTTAGATCTCTGTGGCAAGCTGCCTCTTGCCTGGTTTGGAAGCAGTCAAGACATAAATCATAAATATAGAGAGGAACTCAAAGCAATTGAACAACTTGTGAATCTAGAGAGAGTATTTTGGCATGAGAAAGTAAACCCATTTTTTTAGCTTATTAGCCTGAATAAAGACCCAGATTTAAGTGGGTTTGGATTTTGCATTAATTTTATTTAGCTCTCTTTTATTTTAGTCTATTTGCTCACTCTCAGACTTTAAATAAATGCTACTTCTTTGTGGGAACTCCTGTAACATTCTCACAGAGAAACACATGGACATGTGGAGACAGAGATTCCAGTTATTAATTGAAAAAATGAGAAATTTCTGTTTACAGAAAACTTGGATGATTCATTATTAATTTATTTGTCAAAACATAATTGCACTGTACAGAAATAACTTAATTTCGACTGACACACTTTGATGACAAAGTAGGAAATATATCATTAAGTTTTAAGGTCAATTATAAAGGTGCAAATCAGGGATTTTAACAAAAGTTTTCCCTTTTTTTCCCCCAAAAGTTTTCCTTTGAATTATAAATAGTAAAAAGTTTGAGCATCTGATTTGGAATGAAGATGCCAAAAAGATTCCTCATTTTTAGCTTTGAAGCCTGTGTGTGTGTGTGTGTGTGTGTGTGTGTGTGTGTTTAGGATAGTTCTAGAAACTGCACCTGTAGCAAGTCATGCCAAGTGCATTAGTCGAGGAAACACTGGGTGGGAAGAAATATCTCATTTATAGAAAACATAGTTTACTGGAAAAAAAAGAAAAAAAAACGCTCCCCAGGTGAGGAATTCCCTATTGACTTTGCTTCTACTTAACCCCAGTCCTTTCTTTCCCAAAGTAGAGTTAAATGTCAGGTATGCTCATAATCTGTCTCTATTTCCGTATCAATTTAACAGGAATTTGTAGAACACTTATCCTTAGAAACCATCCTTATTGTTTATTCTCTAAAGTAGAACACTTTTGAGAGAGATAAGTATGTTAATAAGCTAAGACACAGGGGATTTGAGGATTCAGTAACTTTTCCCAAGGTCACACGGATAGTAAAGGACAGATGGGAAGGCCACGTTCACATTGAATGTCTTTCTAAGACTTCGCATTGAGGACAGTGTTCAGCATAGAGGAAGTGTTCAACAAATTTCTAAATGAAATAAGTCAGACACAGAAAATATCATGTTCTCATTTATATGTGGAATCCCGAAAAAAAAAAAAAAGTCAAACTCATAGTAACAGAGAGTAGAATGGTGGTTACAGGGCTGAGGATGTGGGGAGCAGGTGAAGAGAGATATTGACCAAGGCTGATAACTTTCAATTATAGGCTGAATCAGTCTTGGAGACCTAATGTATTACATGATATACTTGAAATTTGCTAACAGAGTAGATCTCAAGTGTTCTCACCATACACACAAAAATAACTATGGGAGGGGCACCTGGGTGGCTCAGTTGTTAAGGGTCTGCGTTTGGCTCAGGGTGTGATCCCAGGGTCCTGGGATCGAGCCCCACATCGGGCTCCTCCACTGGGAGCCTGCTTCTTCCTCTTCCACTCCCCCTGCCTGTGTTCCCTCTCTTGCTGGCTGTCTCTCTCCCTCTGTCACATAAATAAATAAAATCTTAAAAAAAAAAAAAAACTATGGGAGGTGATAGATGTGTTAATTAACTTGATTGTGGTAATCATTTTACTATATATTCACTATGTGTGTGTGTGTATATATATATAAAATATATATATTCACTATATAATATATATACATCACTATATATTCACTATATATAATATATATTCACTGTATATATGTCACCTTGTATACCTTAAATATATTCACTATGTATATACACACATCACTATATATTCACTGTGTAATGTATATATTCACTATGTGTGTGTGTGTGTGTATACACACATCACCTTGTATACCTTAAATGCATACAATTTTCACTTGTCCATCATATTTCAGTAAAGCTTCAAAAACAGATTAACTTGGAGAAAAAGAAAATAAAAATAAAATGTTTTTACAAAAACAATTTTTAAGAAACCTCATTTGAAAAACAAAAGAAACACAAAAAGAAATCAATCAATATTTTAGATTCACCACGACACGTAACTCAAATCTTTGGGAAGAAAGATGGAAGTGTAAGCCAGGACAGGAAGGCCCCCTAAGTGATGGGAGGGTACTGGAAGTTGTGAGGCAGCTAGGAAGTGGAGCAAATGCCCACCATGGAGAATAAGTGAACGCACGCAGTACACCTCACAGGCTTGGGGTGATGATGGAGCGAATGGATAAGAAAGTCGTTTGAAAAAGATACATTATGCATTATTATTCATCACTCCCTGCTCCGATCTTACCTCACCTACACTTGCTAGTTTATAAGTCATTTATCATTAGTGCATTATTAGTTCGTCGAGGATAAGAAACTCCCAGCTTTTATATCCCTACTACCGATTTAACAGCCTGAGGGGTAGAGAAGCTCAGAAAGGGTTATTACATGGATACAGACAATAAATAAGAAGTTATGTTTCCTCCACCACCACCACCCCTCCCCCGGGAAAGAGGACCCTGTTTACTATGAGGTATACACATCTTAAGGACTAAGCATGGCAGTGAGGTTAAGAGCATCTTTTGCACGCCCAGGGAAATCAACACCTGCAGACGTTTCTCCTTGCCCCATATCTTTCCACTGACACGCAGTAGTCTGTGTGTCCACTCCAACATAATAACCTTGCCCTCTCCCCAGAATGTGAAGACTAAAATCATCTGAAGGGTCACATACTCTCTTCTTGTACCTTTATAACTGTACATTCAGTATTAACTACCAGAAGCCCTCTCCGTGGGGAAAATGGCTAGGCTGTGACCTCCTCACTTAAAGACAACATTGCACACACACACTTAGCAGCTGGCCCCACTGTCCTCTTTGAAGAGAGGGTCACAAAATTAAATATTCCCAATTAATACTGGCTCAGCCCTCAAATCATGGACGTGAACCCAATTTATACTCATAATAACCCATTGTGAGAAGCATAATAATATCCTCGGCTTTTTTCTTCCTGAGAAAATTGTCAAGGTTCACACAGCCTTTAAGAGGTAAACCAGAGTATAGATTGTGTCCCTTTATACACGATTAACAAATTGAACTGTGGTATCTCTTCCACTTATATTAAAGGTTAGCTACACGTATTTTGCACACTAGGTTAGAGATTTAGTAGACTGATCTCGGCTCAAGGGGAAAAAAGTCCCCAGATTGCCTATGAAACTGAGGTAATTTGTCTTGTGTGGTACGTCAGAAATGAAAGTCCCCAAAATTATTATAGTTCTCTTTAAGAAGGCGGGGTATCATTTTCTTGTAACAGGACCCTTGAACAGATGAATGGGGGAGTACGTGTAATTATGGATTGGAGTTTTAGAGGTTTTAGGACCAGTGATAAGTAACTCCTGGCCGAGAAAATTGCATTTAGGCAAAGAAAAAAATTCTGAGAGTCTTTCAGCTAAAGATCTCATCTTTGCAGCTGTCTCTGGGGTGCGTATGGGGGTTGTTGTGGGTGGGAAAGGGATAGGGCCTCTGCGTGTCAACAGTTAGGCTGCTGTGTGGCCTCACAGTAAGAATCAAACACTGTATGTGTGGAAACACCTCTTAAACAGAAGAGCGGTGAGTGTCAGCCAGGACCAGAGAGAAGAAGTAAAGATCAAGTTTTCTGATGAGTGTCAGGGATAAAAGTGCAAGGGTCCCCCAGAAGCTCAGACATGCTCACCTCTGGCCTGCTCTTAGAGCCACTGTTCTTTCTTCTCAAGAAGGGATTTTTGAGGAGAAAATACACTCATAATTCCAATATTTCTTTAAACTTTAATTAAGTAAATGCCAACCTGAAGGAAATTCAACAAATCTTAGTGTCAGATCACAGTGTGTGCACGCACACACACACACACACACACACACACACACACACACACACACACACCAGTTAACTGCATTTGAAATAAACATGTAACATAAAACCATGACAAAACAAAACAAAGCAAAATGCCGGTGGGACAAAAAGAAGTGCAATTTGAGACTCAAGATGTAGCCAGAGAGCAACTCTTTACCTATCATTTAAATTTCATCTCTGCGGTATTGGAGTAATCAGGCAGGAATTAAACTACTCTGATAATCTGCTTTTTTTTTTTTTTTTTCCAATTAGGTATTCAAATTCTACATGAAAGAGCTCCATTTCCCCAGATTGAATGCTATCCAGGCTTAGATGCTCCCTGAAGTTCCTCAGTCTTGGGGTCTGAGGACCACAGTGGCTATGGGGATGGTGTGGTGGGAAAGGGAATAGGGAAGGGTGGACACAGCAAGCCAACTGAGTTCCACTGGGGAAGCTTTTGCGTCCCCCACCCCTCTTTAACCCAAACCACTGCATTTGGACCAGTGTTGTCATTGGGCTTTCTCTTAGGATTATTGAGCTAGGACTAGGATGAAGTGAGTGAGGCATTTGCCCTGGGCACACAGTTGAAGGGGATGCCAAAAGACCCAGTAATTGACACAATGAATATTTAATGTAATCTTTAAAAAAATCACATAGGTTACCTATGGCTCACAGAGTAGCCACGTGTTTGGTTAATACAATTTTATTGGAACCGTGGCTATCATTAGCACGAGTGAGGTAAGATCGTGCAAATACAGTGTTGGATCCTACCTTTATTTAAAATGTTGACAGTTTGTTCATCATGGATTATGGATTTTTTCTTATATTTTTATATTTTAAAATATTACATTAAATATCACTTGTCTTCACTACTGAGTTCTTTTTGGCATCTCCTCCAAAATGAAGGCTTCACTTGCCTCGTCCTAATTCTGGGTTTTTGATATTTGAACCCCAGATTAAATTTTAAACAAAATATATGCTGAAAAATTTGTAAATCACAGCCCTTGAATATGAACAATGACACTGTGTCTAGGAAGGAAGGAAGGAAGGAAGGAAGGAAGGAAGGAAGGAAGGAAGGGAGGAAGGGAGGAGGGAGGGAGGAACAGAGGCAGACAGGGAGGAAGGAGGAAACCACTTTCTCCAAAGCTGAGGGCAGAATCCCACCTGTTCCACCAGCCAATTATGATTTCTTTATTCCATTTGGTTTTGTGTTTGTTTTTGCTTTTTGTTTTAACTTGGTAGAAGGGTTAAGGGTATGACCTGGGGTTTAATTCTGGCTCTGAAATTTAACATATTTTTAGAGTTGTATTTTTAAATTCCCTGACCTTCAGTATCCTTATCTATAAAATGGGGGTAACATCTACTTCACAGCATTTGTGTGATAGTGAAGACAGTGCATAAAGTTCTCAAGCTCAGTTTCTGATAAACACTAAGGTCTCAATAAACATTAGCAATCGGTTTTCTTGTTTTTTGATGTTAGTGACATTGTTGATTTTTTTAAGTAATATTTTCCCTATTACATGACAGCATTCAATTACAGAAAATGCAGGACATTTTATATTAAATGTATATTATACTATATACCTAATGTCAAATTGCCTTACGCATATTATATATTAAGTATATGTTACATTTATGTCTCGTAGGATATATTGTGTTTTTTATATATTTTCACTATGTCGGTATATATCTTTGACCTAGCCTATATGTACTCATGAGAAACAGTCCATGCCTTATGCATCTGTCGATACGTAGCTTGCATTTTGCTGACACGATTCAGCTTTAATCTAAGTTTCCTTCATTTGGTACCATTTTTCCAGGAGAAGTAATTGAGCTAATCATCTTCATTTTTGCTATTTTTTTCAATCCTCACAACAACCTTGTGAGATATATAAGATTATCTACATTTGCCAGTGAGGAAACAGGGTCTCAGGGAGTCTGTGACTTGCCCAAGTTCTCATGGCCAGTTCTAGAATTCTGCCTGAGTACATTTTAACACTTTTGATCCAGCTGTGATTTTTTTTTTTGGTTTGGTTTGTTTTAACTCTGCAGCTGAGTCACACAGTATCTCAGAGTGGGAGCATCCTAGGCAAACCCACTTACGGTTTGGTTAGTGGTCATTTTATTTTGGGCAAACCTTGGCGAGGCATGAGTTCTGAGAAGCCTTGACGGCCATGCTCAAGCTGGGTTAGGTTCTCCCACAACGTCAGAGGCTTCTTGCTCTACCAGCCCTTGCCGGACACTATGTAATTGCCATTTATTTATTTATTTATTTATTTATTTATTTATTTATTTATTATTTATTTAAAAAAATTTTTTTATTATATTATGTTAGTCACCATACAGTACATCCCTGGTTTCTGATGTAAAGTTCGATGATTCATTAGTTGCGTATAACACCCAGTGCACCATGCAATATGTGCCCTCTTTACTACGCATCACCAGCCTATCCCATTCCCCCACCCCCTCCCCTCTGGAAGCCCTCAGTTTGTTTCTCATAGTCCATAGTCTCCCATGCTTCATTCCCCCTTCTGATTACCCCCCCTTTCTTTATCCCTTTCTTCCCCTACCGATCTTTCTAGTTCTTATGTTCCATAGATGAGAGAAATCATATGATAATTGTCTTTCTCTGCTTGACTTATTTCACTTAGCATTATCTCCTCCAGCGCTGTCCATGTTGCAGCAAATGTTGAGAACTCGTTCTTTCTGATAGCTGAGTAATATTCCATTGTATATATGGACCACAACTTCTTAACCCAGTCTCTGTTGAAGGGCATCTTGGTTCCTTCCACGATTTAGCTATTGTGGACAATGCTGCTATGAACATTGGGGTGCATATGGCCCTTCTCTTCACTACGTCTGTATAATTGCCTTTTAAAATGCTTACCTGCTCCAAAATACTCTGGCCTTCTTGAGGTTACTGAATGTGCTTTATTCACTTCCGTATCTGTGGTACCTCATGAATCTCTGGCACCTAGTAAGTGCTCAGTTAACGTTAATTGAATAAATGAATGTGTCAATGTGTGAAATTGCTCTTCATTTAACAAGGAATGACAAGATCCAGACAAGATCTTCCAGACAAGATGAGAAAAGCGACGATATTTTGCTCCACCCGACCTTGATCTGTTAATTAATCTGGAACATTTTTCTGGAATTGTTCTGCCATTCATCTCGCAAGCCAATCATTCCATGAAAAGCATGAAACTGCATATTCATTTAAACCGACTCCCCTCCTTCTCAGTTTCACAGATGGAAACCTCATATGTTTTTGATAGACGAAGAAATGTCAAATGTGACTGAGTTTTCAGTGGGTAGAGTCAGGCTAATTTTAATTTAATTTCTTTCTATTCCTAAGAAGGAAGATGATACTACCATTAAGATATCAACCAACTAGGGGAGTATTTTCCCGGTAAGACTATACGCACCTGTATTTCAAGATGATTTCAGTAGTGTTTTATAAAAAGCCAGATTCTTACATTTTGTGCCTGTTATGTGGAACTACATTCAGTATCTAATATTTTTTTCTTCACTATAAACAGAAATTCTTTTGTAATCGTAATAAAATATCTGCTGTTACATTACTCTAATTTTGCTACCGTCCAGGAAGTTCTATTCAATGTTGAGAAAGGCTCATATTCTGTAGCTGTTTAATAACTCCTTCTAGGTGGGTGACAAGTGCCACGTTAAGCCTTGGGAGCATAGAGATGGATGCGGCACAGTCCTTTCTGAGACGCAGCAGTATTCATTGTGGAAGACAGGCGTGTCGCCAGCTCAATACACCCAGTCCAGAATGTCTTCTGGAACCTACAAACTGAGGCAATGAGTCAGGTCAGCTCTAGAATTACTTTGTCATGAAATTCTTTGTGGTCATGATTATGATTGGTGTCACTAGACACAACTAGAAGGAGAAGAACATGTAGAACTTACTTATCATGAAACATGGTTCCTGTGGGGAAATGCATTACGTTAGTATTGGAAGGTAAAACTCCCTAATCTACACGGGATGCAGGTGGTAAATGACCTTGGAAATGAAATTAAAAGGAGGATTTGGAGCTTCAAAAGTTCCACTTCGGTGTATTCATCCCTCTTGTGACCGAAGTCCTTCTCTACTGAAGAGATGCGTTTTTGGGAAAATGGACTCTGTCATGGATGGGGCTGTGTCTGGCCTATCCTTGGGAGAAATGTGATTTAAATAAATTAAATTTCTTCCACTTTTTAAATTGAACAGGCTGGGATCCTCAACCCCATCTCTCCTATTCCCTTGCTGGAGTGAAATGAAGACCAAACTATAATTGGCAATTAAGAGCTTCAGATCCTATTATAGAACCCTGGTTGCAGAATTCATCTGCACACGAACTTCCCAAGGCAAGTGCCCATCTATATGACTGTGAGCACAAGCCGCCCTTTCCCCCAGAACCTGAAGTGTCAGCTCTGCACCCAGATCAGCTGTCCCCAGATAATCGGTGCCTGGCTGCTTCACTGCCTCTCACTCAGATAACCCCGGAGGAGCGATGAGGTCGGGTCCGTGGATATTTGCAGTGCAAATCAGCTCTACATGGCAGAAGCTGGTAGGACACTTACCTGTAGCTAAATTCAGTTTCTGCTACAAAAACTCCTCTTTTGGGGGCTTTTTCTAAAACTACAAATTCCCTACTTCTATCTATAAGTTGGAAATTGATTAACAAAAAAGATAAATGCAAAGTTATGATGAATATATACCCAGTCTGATTAACCAGCAAAATTCAAATCAGGGTAATGATTATCAATTTTTACTATGGATGGGCAAAAAAATTTTTTTTTAACAGTAATAACCAGTTTGGGCAAGGATCCAAGAAACTGGACGCTCTCACTCCCTCTGCAGTTAACTATTTGGAAATATATACCATGACCTATCACGTGTGTGTATCTTTGAACTAGTAATTCCATTTAGGGTAATTAAAACTAAGAAAGTAATTAAGGATATGGACATAGACTTAAATAAATGTCTTATTGTCAACATTTTCATTTGTAATAGTTAAAAATAAGAAACCACATAAATATTTTAAAATTTGGAAATATTCAATTCATAGTGATTTTAGTGGTTTTCTTTGAGATTTTGTATTTTGTAATGTTTTCTTATGAAAAACAGTTGCTTTTTTAATAGTAAAAAATAATATGTATATAAATGGCAAAATATATACTCAATATTTTCTACTGTCAAAAGCAATCACAAATTATAAAGGCACTTAGACTTGAAAGATTTAGACAGGCATTTTTTGAGACCAACTACAAAAATCTAGACTTAGAGTCATATCTTAACGTCGGAGAGCAATTCGAAAGGTATCAAGGCTTCTCAAACTAACATCCAAATGCTTAAACACCCAATAAAAATGTAGCCGGCATTGCTGGAGATGGAGGGAGAGCTTTAACCCCGAAAAACGAAAATCCCCCATGAATATTTTTCCTTGTGGGAAGGGAAATAGAAAAATAAAGCCTATACGTTTTAAAACATAGAAGTATGAAGGAAGAATCCTTGACTTAATATGGGCGACACCATTAACCACAGCAGCTCACGCAAGGTGGTAATAATGCTAGAAGAATTGTCAGGCCTATTGAGGGCACGGAATAGGAACACAGAGATTTAATATGCAGATCTCTAGAGGGAGAAGGATGCAGAATATTCTAATATCTTTTGAATCCAACTCCTCCCCTTCTTTCCCCTCAGCCACGGTCTTAATTCACGTCCTAATGATCTCTCTCCTATATGCCGACAGTTCATGCCATGTAGTAATTTGCAATTATTCTGAGATATGAATTTGAACAAAGCTTGGTGAGGCGGCTGATCATTTAGAAATCCAGTCTCATTTGAAAAGTGCTTTGTTGCTGTCTTTTCATCGACTGGGAAATGTTCTAAATGTTGGCTCTTTGTGGAAAAATGTCCATCTTGTGAGAAAACAAAAAGTGTAATTTTTAAAAGGTGAATAACATCTGGTCGTGTGAGAACATGTACAGAAAATATGTGCATTATTACAAATGTGATTCCTGGGAATGAGAATGCCAAAATTCTGTATCGACTATTCTTACTATTAAACTCGCCGCATATTACATCGGTTGGGGAAGGGAATTACCTGTTTAACAAACATAGGAAGATTTCAATGTATCACGCACTTTATATCAAATAAAATTTCAAATTTCCATGAGTTACCTTGAGAAAAAATAAAAATTAAAAGGAAATCTCTCAGAATAATTAAGGGAATATTGAATTGTTTTTAGAATGGAGAAGATATAGATAGATGATAGATAGATAGATAGATAGATAGATAGATAGATAGATAGATAGATAGATAGATGATAGATAGATAGATATTTTTTTGATAGCCAGACATGATATACTGCCCAAAAGAAACTGCTGTAAATTGACCTTTAAGAATGTAGTGGTGAGTTTTAGGGGAGGAGATGAGTTCTACAGTCGTATGATTGAGAATCAGGCTTTCAGTGAGTCTGCGCCTCTGGACTGTGAACTCATGTACCTCAGTACCCCCCACTCCACCCTCTTAGTTGAGATAGGAAGGCTAAGTGGGCTGGAGTTGGGTGTTTCCTTTCTTCCAGGCCAGTAAGACTCTGAGAACCTATCCAGTACGGTAGGGCCAGGTTAACTAGTTTCTCCTGAGTGCAGACCTTGTTAAGAAGAGAACGCTGTGGGATATTTCAAAATGGCTCCTTCCCCCTCTCCCCTCGTGCAAGCATGAATGGATTTTTCTCCAATATTTACTGTGAGAAAGTGGTTGAGCAACAGAAGGTAATGCTCACAAAACGTGGGCGCTCCCGTGACTGGGTCTCCCCAGAGACTTCAACTCTCAGAGTTGTCCACACGGAGCCTCCAGCAATTCACCAATTATAGTTCAGGTTTTCCTACCCCGGTACTGGCTCCCAGTGAAGTGTTTGCTCACGCCTGTCTGCTCTGGTAAGCCTTGACTCCTTCCCTTTATGTGCTTGTCTCTCTCTCTCTCTAATTTGGGGGAACACGGTTTGTTTGCCCTCTGTCCTCATTTCTCTTATAAATCCTAGAAGAATTGTTTTCAGGATGGACTTCCTAGCTTGTGCAATCAGAAACACAGAATGCTCATTTTTATAATGGGATAAAAAGCAGCTATATGAAATCTACTGCATATGAGATTCAAATTATAGATGTTAAAATGTATTATAAGTCTTCCTATTTGGTGCTTTTTACTATCGTTCATACAGGCTTGATGTTTTTATTATTTTATAATATATTATTATGTGATTCCAGAAAGATTTCCTTTTTCATGTTTCTGTGTTAAGAAATATATTTTGGGGGGAATACAATGGAAACCAGTACATTGGAGTGGCAGAGGGTAAAGCATTCCATGGATTATTGATTTGGACTCCATTGTCCCACCTGTTTAGTAGACAAATAATATGCTCGCATTTGAAAACAAAATCGAAGATCAATATGACCTAAAAGTTATAACTTAAGGGAAAAAGTAGATTCTCACCATTTAAAGGGTAAATTTTAGAATGAGGGACCAGAACTAAAACAAATATTAGACAGTCACGACAAGCTGACTCAACATGTTCAGTTTAAAAGCAAGGGTATGTTGGCATCTTTGTGATCAGTGTTCTCTTTCAAAGGAAATGACTACCAGAATAAAGCAAATGTGAAAGAATACAGTGAAGCACTTAAGATGGTGAAGCATGGAGGTCAATGCAACACAAGGAATCATATAGATGTGGTGCAAAGTTTTGAATTGCTTAGTCACTGAAGCAAGAGCTGATTGGATTAATTGCATTGAAAGGGTCAATAGTCTCATTCTTCCCTAGTCCTGCACCCCAGTTAAGGTTTTTGTCACAACTCCAGTCGAGACCCCTTTTTGAATGTCACCAGTTTTCTTCAGATGACAAGATATCGATAGCAGTTCTTCATTTTATTAAAACTACTGGCAGTACTGAATTATCCCTCCTTGAGATTTTGTTTTTCCTTGGCTTTTGGACAACA
Source organism: Ursus americanus (assembly GCF_024610735.1). Lineage (NCBI taxonomy): Eukaryota > Metazoa > Chordata > Mammalia > Carnivora > Ursidae > Ursus > Ursus americanus. The sequence continues at coordinate 75,788,497 of NC_142133.1, forward strand.
TTCTCCTCCTTTTAGTTACCTTCCTATCCTGATCTGTTTCCTCACACATTCATCCAGTCCATTAGATTTCCAGTATATTCCGATGATGCTCAAATTGTATCTCCAAGACCAACTTTTCCCTGAAACCTAGACTCTGAAGAAAACTAATTGACATTAACTTACCATGCTGCAAAGTGCACCTTGATCCTGACACTTGCTTTTCTAATTCCCAGCTTGCAGCTGAAGTTAGTCACAGAGCCCATCTTTCTGTTCAAAAAGAGACATCCTTGACTTCTCCCTTCCTCTCACACTTGACACTCAGTCCTTGATCAGTCTTATCTCTAATGTCAAAATAGATCCTGAATCAGAACCACCTTTCTCTCTCTCCCTCCCTCACCTGAGCTCATCATCTCTTCTCTGGCTCAGTGCTATAACCCTTACTCAACCTCTCTCCTTCTTTAACTGCATTTCTTTGTCACAAAATCATTGAACTAATTCTTTTAAAGAGAAGTCACCTCATGTCACTACTCTACTCAGAACTCCAAGGGCATGACATCCCAGGCAGAGTACAACTTCACGTTTTTGACATGGCCATGCAATACGGTGCCTGCTTTGACATTTTCTCCTGCCACTTTTCCTCTCGTGCATGTCCCTCCACACAGCAGGGCTCCTTGTAGTTTCTTCAAAATTCAAGCTGTACTCTGGTTCCTTTGCATTTACTTTTAACTCTGCTCCAGAGAGCTTACCCCAAATATTTATATGCCTCTTTCTCTCGTGTGAGGTATGTCTCAATGAGATCATCGCAAGCAATCCAGTTATCACAGTGTGCCCAGCCCTTTTTATTCTCTCTCCTCTTAATCTGGTATATTCTGCTATGGTTCTCTTACTATCTAATATGTAGTGATCTGATTGTTTATTGTCTATCCACCCCCCCTCCCCGAGCGGAATGGAAGCGCTATGAGAGCAGTCGCTGCAAGTATCTACAGTGCTTAGAAAAGCATGTGGTACCTTGGTAGGCATTCCTTCATTTGAGATTTCTTGAATGAAGAGTTGAATATATGAATAAATATTTTTATTCATGATATAAACCATGAGTAAAGAAGTGCCTGCATTAGTATATAAAAATATATTTGTGTCAATGAATTTTGTAAGATTTATCATTTGACTTTTATAACAAGTAATTTTATGTGCATTATGAAAGTACATTTATGCTTTTTCTGAACAACTGAAAGTGTTTCTTTTATTCTGTCCTGTGTTCCTTTTAGACAGTGCAGTTCTTTTGAATGATCACATAATGTGGCTATTAGGGAATTTAAAGTCATTTATACCCTACCTTTGTACCAGAGAAGATTTGTATGACATCCGTTTATTTATATTGCCTTTACATTTAGCTTTATCTTATTTTTCCACCAGTCTTTCCCCTTTATTCAGTATCTTTAAATGTTTATTTTTTTATTTCATTATATATCTACATGCCACCTAAAACTCAAAGGTAGGGAGCAGCGAACGTACACACACATATACACACACCCATACATAAAGATACACTTTAGAGATAAGTATCACAATGGCAATAAATGAAATATATACACATCATCTTTTATTTGTAATTTATAAGTCTGTTAAAATTATGTGAAATTTCAACTAAGAGAGCATATATTCTAAACATATTTCTAACTTTTGCAATCAACCAAAGAGGTAATTCAGTTAACATGTATAGTGAATAGAGTGCCGATTTTGAAGTCTTCTGGCTTTAGCAAGTCAAACACAAAAGTGTTTTGTTTTTTTTTTTAAGATTTTATTTATTTATTTGACAGAGATAGAGACAGCCAGCGAGAGAGGGAACACAAGCAGGGGGAGTGGGAGAAGAAGAAGCAGGCTCCCAGTGGAAGAGCCTGATGTGGGGCTCGATCCCATAACGCCGGGATCACGCCCTGAGCCGAAGGCAGACGCTTAACCGCTGTGCCATGCAGGCGCCCCAACACAAAAGTTTTAATAAGATTCTCCTGTCCACTCTTTCACCCCTACAGATAGTGCTACCATAAGTTACTGGCATATCTTCTCTTCCAGTATGGAAGCTTCTTGAAGATGTGGCATGTTTTATTTGTTCCTATAACCAAATTGCAGTTATACAGTGTTCTGTCTTCTAATATGCACTTTTAAATGAATCCACTTCACCATAAAGATAGATTTCTAGGCTGTCAAATTCCTTTATAGCTTAGTGATCAAATGATTGAATTCTGATATTTATAAAGCAGATCTTATACATACAAAAATTAAATGGTGGGATAACCCACAAATTTTTCTATCAGAAAGTGAAGCAGTGGCTCTGTCCTTATTCTAAATGTAACCTCCTTTTAGATACAAATATCAAGTTTCAAAGTGAGATTTCTTTAAGAATTGAAGTCAGAAATTCTGATCAGTGAGATGGGACTTCTTAGAAATTTCTCTGTAAGGAGATTGTGTGACTCTCTTCAGTGAAAAAGATGTATCTATGATAGAATTCTTCAACAGACTTACCTGGAGAAATGTTTATTACTTTACGGAAAGCAAACAAGGAGAAAAGGGAGGATTAAATTCAGTGGTTGGTTTTTAGAGGTGTTTTGTCACCGATGAAAGACATCTAAATGCACATAAATGATAATTTTAAAGAGTTAAGTTCATATCGTCATGAGAGATATGGGTGGAATTTCTTGAAAAGCCATGTTGAAAGAACAAAGATCACTTTAGTCCAAGTCAGAATCTTTCGCTCATTTGACTTTCAACATTTCCAGTGAATCGTGTATAAGCCAGTTAGAATTTCTAATGAAATGTATGCCAGATTAAGGGAATCTTCTGCCAATTTTTGTTCTTCCAGTTTTATAGAAAGAAGAAAGAAAGGCATGGTGAAAATATGTAGATATCTCGCTCAGAAACATATCTTTTTTCTATGCATATCAGTTGTTAGAAACGTAGAGATTCCATTTCGTGATTTATTTATAAATGTCTGCCTCACACACTTTTGCATAGTATTACAATTGTTCTAATGAAAGTTTCTGTTGTCAGCATGACTCCTCCAAGAAATAAGTGAATTTCATGTGGAGAACAAAAATAAATAGGGCTGTCCCCCGTCATCATTTTCTGAGCTTGGATGCTTTGTTACACTTTATTCTATTGTTGGGTGCTAATCTGGAATTTTAATGGTTTGTAGCAATATTGATGTTTTCTAAGGATTTGGTCTTGGGGATATTCTTGCCTATTATCCCCATGGGACCGATTCAATCTTTTTTGGCTCTTGTCTTCCTATTCTTCTCTCTCTACTTGGTTACATATTTGAGTATCTACCTGCCGTATAGAATCATAAAATCTTACTATTAAGTAGGAAGGTTTTAATTCAGGTTTTGGTAACTGATAGAACAATGTACCATACACTTCTTTCAGTGTGTATTCAGGTGGCCTGTTATCTAGCCTGATGGAACTCTTCCTCTATTGCATAAATTCAGCATAAATCTTCCTCCTAGTCCTTGTCAATATCATTCCTTTCTCTTGAAAGCTCCTCCTAATATTTTTGCATGCCCATTCTGGCCCAATTAGTTAAAATGCTCTAACCTCTAAAGAAATTTTCCTATTCCCCTTCCTTCCAAGATTGAATAACGAATATTTATTGAATGTTTATTGTGTGAAAGGCACTCTGCTAATTACTAAGCATCTTATTTTTACAACAAACTATTAGCTATCATTATGCTCATTTCATACATCATGAAGTTGAGATTGCATAGGTTGAATACCTTGCCAAGTTTAAACATTTTCTGTATGACAAAGTGAGATCTATATCCAATAGTTTCTACTTCAAAACCCAGGTTCTTAAGTTCTATTCTTAACTGCATTATACATATTCTGATCTCTGTTGCTGTGAACCGCTTTAATAACAAGTACCAGAGTCTAATTAGGTTTCTTATTGTATGTAACAATTGACCTGGATATTAGTCATGTCCCCTTTGGGAAAAGGATAAGAGCCCCAAACACATTTTCTACAAGGAAGAACAAATACTGTAATTTTCATTCTGTCTATGTAGCTACTCCATATCTATAATGTGTGTGTGTGTGTGTGTGTGTGTGTGTGTGTGTGTGTGTGTGTAAATTTTTAATTGAATTTACTTGAACAAGCGTCCTTATCCATGGTCTTGCCCAAGGTAGAAAGCTTTTATGGCTAAATTTTCTGCTTACCATCCTGGCAAAAACATCAGTTAAATATCTACACGTTGATGGAGAAATTCAATTTAACATGTAGCACATTTCTTGGGAGCCCTTGTAATTTTACTCTATGGAGGAAACAGGTATTCTTAGCAGGAGTCAGAAGCATCCTGACTAAGAATTCCCCTGGGGCTCAGTGATGCCACAGAGAGACATTTGGGGATTAGTTTATTCAGACACAAGTTATTAGAGGGAATGGCTGGGCAAACTGCTCTTAGCTATGGTTATATTGAGAGCATAAGAGATATATTTACTTATTAAGGACAAAAACGTTCCACAAAATACTGAGTTCTTGGTTATAAAGTGCCCTGCAGGATGGCATAGATGAAAAAGAGAGAGAGAGAGAGAGAATTAACTAGCAAGCTAACTAAATTCTGCTTCAAATCTTTGATTCAAATGAGCATTTAGAAGCATTTTCTTTTTTCAGTAGCAACTCATCGATTTTTTTCTGAATGAGATTAACTATTCATTTTAAAAGGATAAAAACTAAACCAACAAATAAGAAACCTCTTTTTGCTCAGTTTAAATTATTGTATAAAGTGTGTAACAAAAACCATATTGGAAATCAAAACAGTATTAAAAAGTCAACTATGACTTCCCTGCCTAATTATGGCAAATAATTGCATTTTTCAACTCTCTCATAATCGCAAGATTTAAAGAGCAAAGCAAGAATATTTAGTGTTTCTCTCCTCCAAGTATGTCCACTGTGTGAGAAGAAAACTAAATTATGTCAAAATGAAGTCTACCTAAATCTCAAAGTTAGCAAGTGAAAAAAGCAGGATTCAAATTTAGACCTTACTAATTTTCTAAAACATTACTTGCTCCAATTGACACATTGCTAATTTCTGCTGGGCATGAGGAAACAAGGAGATTAGCACTTGAGTTGCTTAGAGGTCAGAGATTCATACTCAGCTAAGCAGAGATCTTTCCCAGGAGCCCAGTGTTCCACCTGGGACATAACGAAGCTCCTAAATTGACAGATTAGTTTTCCATGAGCGTGATAATTACCCGTTATGGTAAGTGCCTACCTTAAAAGTATCTCTTAATGTGGATCAGAGTATTACCATCTCTTTGTTATGGTTTCTATTTTAAGTAAGGATGTTGAACTGCTCCGTGTTATGTCCATCAGTTTTGAGGGCAGACTCTGGAGTCAGAATTTTTGAGATGACCCCAGCCCTGCTGTTGATTCTGTGAAATTGGGCATGTTTGTGTAATCTCTGTGCCTCGGTTTCTGAATTGCAAGCCAAAGATTAGAATAGTATCTACCTTAAAGTGTTGTTGTACGAATTTAATGAATTTACAAGTGAAAAGCTCTCCAAACAGTGCTTTTCATATTGTAAGTCAAATATTGGCTTCCTTTATGTTTCTAGGTCGTTACAACAAAAATGCAATTTAGACAATGGATTCATTGATATTTTTCTAACTTTTTCCAGAATGTGTAAATAAATTACATGGATAATATTCATATTTGATCCCAGTTGTAAAGTTAAAACAAAACAAAAAAATCTGTTCTAAATCCTCATGATATTCTGTTTCATTGTGAGAAGTGTTTGGGAAGACAATCCCATTACGTATAATCTTTTTGATATTATAACGATTCTTAAAGTTTCATCTAGTGCATAGAAATTATCCATTATTTACACATTGTTACTAAATTAGTTAATTGACCATGGCTTGTAATTAAATCTGAGGTGGATATTAAATTATTCATGCTGTAAATAAATTAATGCTTAGAGATTTTGCTTCCATTTTTAGAATATTTGATTAGTACTCTTTTACTCTGTAACGTACCCATTTTCATTTCTAATGGGCCGTAATTTTTCACAGATGGACACTATGAACCCACAAAAAGTTGGTGTGACTAATTTGAGTTTACCCTGCTTTGTCTTGAAAATCTTTCCAGTTCTTTCTAAAGTTTCTGATCGCATCTGGCAGGCTGATGCAGTATAGACTTTTGAAGGGCTTCAGTGTAATGGGGCTGTCTTTCTGAAATTGTATCAAAATTTAAGCTTCAAAATCAGCTTTGTGTATCAAAATTGTTTCCTTGTGAGATTATACATAATTCTATCAAGTTATGGCCAAATTACAATGACCAATGTAAGATGAAATGTGACTAGTGTAATATAGCAAAGAAAATTAGATGACAGTGGTGTTTCAAATGTTAATTTATGGTTTCATCCCTGTGTCTATACACCCCTGTGTATGCATACTCGTACACACACCCATATACTCAGACTATTTCTTGTAGCAATATAGACAAATTATGTAAAACAGCTGGTCTCAGAAACTGTTATGCTCAATTCAATAAATATTTGTTGACTCATTTATTATTGCAGTGATCATAGGGTTTTACAGAAAAACAGCAGAAACACTGGTGAATGGTCAAGAGAAGTTTCTCATGGAAGATGTTGCCTGAATGCTCACTGTCTTTGTGGAGGTTAAGGAATTCTGTCAAGGCATTTCCATAATCATGGGTTTCACAGAAGCACTGTGGACTTTGCTGAGTAGTCTCGAGGCCTCACTGGCCATCTTGATGACTCTAGAAGGTTAGAAATAAGTGAAAAGTTCCGAATACCTCACAGATGAATGACTTTCCTTTCCAGAGAAGTCTATTCACAGAACGTGAAGTTTTCTGTCCATTGGCATTTTTCTAGTACTATAGTATGTATAATAATCCTTTTTTGGATACATTTACATATATTTAAACAAGTCTAATTAAGCGTAACACTAAGTGAGGCTAACTATATGGATTCAAATAAGATACATTCCCAGTCCTCAGGGGCCTCATGTTCTAATCGAGAGAGGAAGATAGACACATAAATTCACACAATAGATCATGGTGCCATGATCAGTGTACAGGTTGGAGCAGAGACACAGTGAATGAGGAACTGATGGAACATTCTTAGAAACCAAGGAAAGACTCTATGGCAGAAGTGACCCCTGAGTGAATACCTCGGAGATATGAGTGGATGCTTTGAGAAAGGAGTGGAAGGGATGGGCAGGGGAGTTACAATGAAGACAGAATAAGGAGGCCTGACAGCTAAGAAATGCAAAATCTTTCCTTTCCTCAAACAACGTGATTTAATACTTATGTGAATAAAAACCAATTCTAATTATTTATATTTCCTTCAAATTGACATCTCCTTTAACTTCTTGTTATCACAGCACTCATTGAATTTATTGAACTCCAAGACTCTACTTATATCAAAAGTACTGCCGATGTTATGTAAATAACAGCATCTTCAGTGGGCATTGCTAGGATATTAATATAAACTACAGAACATCTCCTTCAGTCCTTCTTCAAATAGTCAGAACTCCTTTGTCAAGGTACCTATGTTAGTTCATTCAGGCTGCTATAACAAAAATACCATAAACTGGTAACTTAAAACAATACACATTTTTTTTCCCAGTTCTGGAGGCTGGAAGTCCAATATCAAGGTACCTGAAGATTCAGAGGTTCAAAGAGGGCCATCTTTTCACTACTGTCCTTGCATGGGTGGAAGGGGCGAGAGCGTTCTGCGACCTCTTTTGCAAGATCCCTAATCCCATTCTGAGGATAGAACCCAATCACCTCCTGAAGGCCCCTTCTCTCAATACCATCATCTTGGGAGTTAGGTGAATTTGAGGAGACAGGCCATTCAGACAACTGCAGTTCAATAAAAACAGAAATGGTGGGTATCGTTATCAGTCAGGGTGTTAGTCTGGCTGAATTAGGCAGACATGGAAGTCATGAAAAGGATGTAAGATACTGGGTAGGAAGCAGAGTCAATAGGAGGGCTTGAAAGCCTGGCTCAGAGGGTGGGCAGTTAAGCAATCACTCATAGTGACGCCACAGAGCCAGGGCTATAACACCATTTCCATCACTGTTTCACTTTGCACTGATGGCACCACTGAGCCCAGATGCTGGGCACTCGCTACCGTTGGCACAACTGCCCCCCACTGCCCTGCGAGCTCCATATTATTGGAACTGTCCCAAGGGTACTGTGCAATCTCTACACCTTTGTGTCAATAACTCCTGATTCTAAGTATGGGTCCCTTGCATCGGAATGATGGAACCTAAGAGATGTTTCTAGGTACTCATTCCAAACCTGGGAAAGCACGATATCTGATACAAAATATGCTAATTACATTACTCAACCAAAGTGTGGATAGGTTTTCCACATGGAACTAGTATTGTTTCCATGGCTTATTTCAATATAGAATCAGGGCAGGATATAAACTTAGTTGAATCTATTTGGTAAATGAAACTTAAAAAAGAAAAGTGGAATGTGTATTTCAACATGGAACTTTATGAGGAAAATGAAAGACTGGTAAACTATTACCTGCTAAAGTTAATCTGTGTTTATGGGGATTAGTTTGTAGAGGACAGTTCTGGAAAAGATGGCAGGGTACGTTTTCAAAATTTAGATTTGAACCCCAACTTACCATCCAATCACTGCAAAAACAGATAAAATTATCCATAAATAAAAATGTACCCCTTATCATAGATAAGATGAGTATACCTGGAAAATCTCTGGTAAATGGGGCTCATGTCAGAAGACACCTGGAACTTGGATCCAATGGCAGACACAGGTAGCTAGAAGTTCAATATTCTGGGGTAAGGAATACTCCTGCCTCACCATGTATTTTGGGAAACTGAATCTAGGATCACTGAATGAAACAAGGGACTGGGGTAAAGTTTCTACATTCTTTGATAAAGATAGAGATAGAAAATATGAAAGAGATAAGAATATATATTCTGCTGTTATTGAGGGTTCTACAGATACCCGTTAGGTCAAATTGGTTTAAGTGGTATTCCAAGTTATATATATGGAAATGTTCCTCTTCTATAGCTCTATTCCTTTCCCTGTTTTTGTTTTATTGTTATCACTTATATTAATTTTATATATCTCACAAACCAACCATATTGGTTGGTTGTATTTACTACTTCATATAATTTTACATCTTTAAAAAAAGGTGAAGAAATAAAGAAGAACAAGTATTTGTTTATAACTTCATTCTAATAACTTCCTTATCATTTTTGGTTTTCTTTGTTCTCATGGATTTGGTAAAATCTGGAGTCACTTCCTTAAACCAATACAAATTTAATTTTTCTCATCTTTTTTGTGTTCTTACTGGAAAATATATTACACATATATTGCACTTATGCATGTTAGAGGGCCAAAATACATAGTAGGCTTATTATTTTCTACAATTACTTTTTAAATCAGTTTAGAAGAAATGAGAAAAATGTGCATTTGCACTGTGTTTTATAATGATATAATTACTCTTAATAGTCTTAGTATTTCTTGTAAAGTGGGTCTCATAGCAACAAATTATCTCAATTTTTTCCAGCTTTATTGAGGTATAATTGACAAATAAAAATTATATATGTTTAAAATGTGCAGTGTGATGTTTGGTAGATATATACACATTGTGAAATCTTTACCACAATTACCCTAATTAACATATCCATCACTTAACATGGTTATCACTTCTTTGTGCATGCAATGAGAACACTTAAGATCTACTCTTATGGCAAATTTCATGTATACAATACAGTAGTATTAATATAGTCGCCATGCTGTATTTTAGATCTTTGGAATCTGTTCAGCATACAGAACTGAAATTTTGTACACTTTGACCAACATCTTTCCATTTTCTCACTCTTTGGGCCCTGGCAACCACCTTTCTATTCTCTGTTTTTAAGAGTTCAACTTTTTTAGGTTTCATTCACAGGTACGATCATACAATATTTAATTGGCTGTGTCTAGCTTATGTCCTCCAGGTAATCCATGTTGTTAAAATGGCAGGGTTTCCTCTATTTTAAGGCTGAATAATATTCTATCATATATGTGCCACATTTCCCTATCCATTCATCTGTTGATGGACACTGAGGTTGTACCCATATCTTGGCTTTTTTGAATAGTGCTACAGTGGACACAAGGTGCAAATACTCTTCAAAATCCAGATTTTATTTCCTTTGGGTATATACCCAGAAGTGGGCTTGCTGGATCATATAGTTCTATATCTAACTTTTTGAGAAACCTCTGTACTGTTTCCCATAATGGGTGTAGCATTTCACATTCCCACCAGTAGTATACAAGGGTTCCCTTTTCTCCATATCCTTGCCAACACTTGTTATCTCTTGTCTTTCTAACCAGTGATCCTTCATTGTGGTTTTGGTTTGTTTACCTGATTGCTAGTGACATAGAGCACCTTTTTATATACCTGTTTCCCATTTGTATGTCTTCTTTTGAGAAATATCAATTCAGGTCCTTCGACCATGTTTTTGATTAGATTATTTATTTATGTGTTTTTGCTATTGTGTTGTTTGAGTTCCTTATACATTTTGGATATTGAGTCCTTATCAGGTGTATGGTTTACGAATATTGTCTCTCATTCTGTAGGTTATCTGTTCAGTCTGTTGATTATTTCCTTTGCTGTGCTGGGCTTTTTTACAGTAAATTATCTAAAAAGAAACTAAGAAATGGTATTGTCATTTATCATAGCATTAAAAAATACCTAGGAATAAATGTAACCAAAGAGGTGAAAAATCTGTACACTGCAAACTGTAAACTTCCAGGAACAAAATTGAAGACACAAAAATGGAAAGCTGTGCCATGTTCATAAATTGGAAAAATTAATAGTGTTAAAGTGTCCATACTACCCAAAGCAATCTATAGATTCAATGCAGTCCCTATTAAAATTCCAGGGGTATTTTTTAGAGAAATAGAGAGAAAAAATCTTAAAACTTATAATAAGTAATGAGGTTGTAAAGCACAGAGTGGTGACTATAGTTAATAATATTGTAGTGCAGCCTTGAAAGTTGCTGAGAATAAACCCTTACAGTTCTCATAAGAGGAAAAAAAATCTCTTTGTAACTTTGAGTGGTGATGATTGGTAACTAGACTTATTGTGGTGATCATTTCACTGTGTATACAAACATGAAAGCATTATACTGTACACCTGAAACTAATGAAATAATGGTAAATCTCAGTTATACCTCAATGAAAAAGAAAGAAACAAACCAGGAATCAAAAAGCTATCAAAATTTTCTTTAAATTCATATGGAGCCACAAAAAATCCTAACATTAAAGCAATCTTGAGCAAGAAAAAAGCTGGAGACACCACATTTCCTGGTTTCAAAATATATTACAAAGCTATAGTCATTAAAGCGGTCCTGACATAAAGACAGACATATAAACCGATAGAACAAAATAGAGGGCCCAGAAATAAGCCTACACATATACAGTCAACTCTTCGTCAACAAGAGTACCAAGAATGCACAGTGGGGAGAGGATGATCTCTTCATTAACTGCTGTTGGAAAAACTAGATATCCACCTACAGAAGAATGACATTGGACCCTTATCTCACACTCACACCATAAACAAAAATCAACTTAGAACAGATTCAAATAAAACCTACAATTGTGGGGCGCCTGGGTGGCGCAGTCGTTAAGCGTCTGCCTTCGGCTCAGGGCGTGATCCCGGCATTCTGGGATTGAGCCCCACATCAGGTTCCTCCGCTATGAGCCTGCTTCTTCCTCTCCCACTTCCTCTGCTTGTGTTCCCTCTCTTGCTGGCTGTCTCTATCTCTGTCAAATAAATAAATAAAATCTTAAAAAAAAAAAAACCTACAATTGTAAAACTACTAGAAAAAATATATAGAAGAAGCCTATTAACATTCCTTAAGTCATTGAATTTTTTCCCCCGGATGTGACCCCAGAACCACAGGCAACAAAAGCAAAGTAGGCAAGTGAGATTGTCTCAATTTTTACTTGAAGAAAGCCTTTTTATTTGGGAAAGTCTTTTGGATGAAAGATGGCTTTGCTGGATGTAGGACTCTGTTGAGAGTTGATTCTTCCCTTCGGGCACTTCGAATTTCTTACTCCATAACCTTCTAAAGGATGAATCCGTGTTTTCTTGCTTTCAAGATTTTCCCTTCTCTTTAACATTTTTACCGGATGAGTCTCTGTGGATCCCATTGTGTTTTTCCTGATAGAGTGTGTTGAGCTTCGTGGGTGTTTAAATTAATGTTTCCCAATAAATTCAGAAAGTTTTCAGCCATTATTTCTTCAAATGTTTTTCCCTTTCATATTCATCGTGCGTGTGTTGGCACAGTCATGGTGTTCCATGTTTCTCTGAGGCTCTCTTCATTATTCCTCATTCTTTTTCTCTCTGCTCTTTGGATTTCATCTCCTTTGTCAGTCTATATTCAAATTTATTAATTCTTCCTCTCTGTTGTTGAACTCTACTCTTGAGCCCCTGTAGTAAATTTTTTATTTCAACTATTATATATTTCAACTCCAGAATTTTCACTTAGATCTTTTTTAATAATTTATTTTTGTTTTTATTTCCTATTTGATTCAACAGTCTCATCACACTTTACTTCTGTGATCATGGTTTCCTTTCATTCTTAATATATGTATAATGGTTATTTTGAAATCTTAGTCTATTAAATTGGTGTTCTCGTGGGCTGGTTCTGTTTCCTGCTTGTGTGTGTGTGTGTGTGTGTGTGTGTGTGTGTGTGTGTGTATGCGTGTGTGATGGGTCGTATTTTCTTGTTTTAAAGAAACAACTTTTTATTCTGTGTCACATAACATCCTATTGAATACCTCGTGTTATGCTGCACATATGTGCATAGAGTTTTTTAGAAATACAGTTTACAAGTGCCTGGGTGGCTCAGTCAGTTGAGTCTCTGACTCTTGGTTTCCATTCAAGTCATGATCTGAGGGTCATGAGATTGAGATCAGGAGTCTACTGGTCCCTCTCCCTTAGCCCCTCCCCCTCACTCTAGCCCCTCCCCCTTGTCTCTCTAAGATAAATAAAATAAATCTTTTTTTTTTAAGAAATACACAGTTTAAAAAATGTTTGTAAAACAGTGTTTGCAGCCTAAGTTTGTAAGCCACTGGACTAGCCAAACTCTCAGGCCTCTTCGACCTTCAGATTTACTATCCAAGGACACTTTGGATTTGAAAACAGGTATAGGCAGAGCAGGTCTTCAACCTTGACTCTTCTGTCTTTCTGGATTTTTTCTTAATTTGGTCAAAGTTTTACCTAACTTATTTCCAGCTTGTTTTTACCTGACTCATTTCCCACATGTAGTTTTTCCGATTATTTTTGCATTCTCTCAAGGGTAGAGTCTCCCAGGAAGAATTGACTCTACTCTGAGGTGGATGTCTAGGGTATTGTTGTTGTAAAAAGACCTCATTCTGATCTCTTCATCACAAAAAGAGACGAGATCTTAACCCAGCTTCACCTTTTCTAGCAAAAGGACACAAATGCCAGATGCAATGCACATTTATTCTGTCATTCTTCTTATTGGTTCTTCCTAGGCTGACAGCTGTATAGCATGAAATAAGGGGTGCTTTTGGCCAGCTAGAAATATAAAGGCCATAAAGAAACAGCACACACTGCACTCATTTCCCATAAAACAGGACCACTTTTATTACTTCTGATTTATAATAGAAATGACAATTGCATATATTTCTTCATGCGTGTACAGAATCAAACGTAGAACATAAAACTCCCTGAACAATACAGGACTCTACCAATTAGGTCTGCAATTGAATACTTTTACTTTAGTCTAAAAACTTGAAAAACATTCCTGATGGATCTCTCCCTCTCTCTCTCTCTCACTCTCTCTCTTGCTCTCCTAGACACATGTACCCACAAACTTACAAAAATTTTACCAAATGAATAACCACAGCTTAGAATCCATTGTTGTCATCTATGTCATATAAATTAGCTATCTAAAATTATTTCCCATGAAGGTAAATTAAAATATTTCAAGAGGATTTTTTGGCACTTTAAAGCATCTCAGAATACTGCATCTTATACCTTAATTTTAATATAATGCTGTAGGGTAGTATTTCTTTTTCTTTCTTTTTTCCTTTGTAATCTTATGAATATAAAGATTCTTTTGCCCAGAATGGTCCTTTTCATCAGATAATTGCAAACATGCCCATGCATGCATTTTTACATATGATTTCATGGTGTATACAGAATATATCCAGGGATTGCAGATCAGAGAGCCCCTTTTTTAAAAAGATAGGAAAGGAATAAATGTGTACCCAGCACTGCATTGATACCATATGCTACTTCATGCGCAGCCTCTCACAGAAGTGCCAATATATTTTCGACATGAGGACGTTGAGACTCAATGGGGTAGTTAATCCAGTCACATAGTGAGCACATAGCCCAGCTGGGACTCCGCTGGTATCATTGTCTCCCTCCACATTTTTCCATTTCACCATCTCTAATGTTAATCAAGAGCTAATGAAAGATGAGTCCACAGATAGTTCTTCTTATCCAGGAGTCAGTTAAATGTCATGACAAAGCATCCTGCCCCACCGATTAGTAGTTGGATGAACTTGGTAGACTTCAGTTCTCTGCGTTGCATTATCCTCATCTGTGAAATGGGGATAAACACACTGTCTCCTGTGGCTGTTATGAAGGGTAAGAGATTTGATCAAAGGAAATCGCTTAGAACCTAAAATGTTCCTACAACAGAGAATGTTTCATAGTATGGAACATGGAAGTTTCCCAGTGTATTCTAATAATCATTATTTCTCTGATTCTAATACTTTGGTTCTTTTACCTCTTATGCTATAAATGTGTGGCTGGTATTTTTTCCCCAGAAATTTCTCTCTCTCTCTCTCTTTCTGGTCTCTCTCTCTCTCTTTAAAGATTTTATTTATTTATTTATTCATTTATTTATTTGAGAGAGAGAGAGTGCAGAGGGAGAGGGACGAGCAGACTGCCCTGAGTGCAGAACCCATCTCGGGGGCTTGGTCCCAGGACCCTGAGATCAGGACCTGACAGAAACCAAGAGTTGGAGGCTTAACCGACTGAGTCACCCAGGCATCCCTCTTTTTGTCTCTTTCAGGTAACTTTGTTCTGGTGTTTATAAAAGACAACCCAAATATGTTAGCAAATAAGGTTAAAACGAGCCAGGGGAAATTGAGTGTATTAGCCTATTTTCCTGTCACTGAAGTCTTAATTCTTCTGCTAGACAAAGCGTAGCAGATGTGGGCTCCTGGGGTATTGGTATGCAGACCTGGTGCATCCATAGTGAATTCAGTTATTGGTTCCTGACTCATTTATGCAGAATTAAAACTCTGTCTTTTCCCGTGGCATTATTATAAAACAAGATTTCAAAAATCGGTTATCTTATATCACTTCTGTCATATATTTATAGCCTATATTTACTGCCAGGATCTCACTCCTCACAGTCCTGTGTATTCGCAGGATACCATGCACCCTCTTCTAGAGTAGTTCGCGTGCCTTAATTTCCCGATTTCTAGTTAGAAATGATAATGATACTTAATAATGATACTAGCCACGAGGAGTTAGAAAGGTTAAGGCAGGTGTGATGGCTACTTTTATGGGTTGACTTGACTAGGCCGTAGTGCCCCGTTGATTGGTAAAGCGCCAGTCTAGATAGTGCTGTGAAGGCATGTTTTAGATGTGAAAAACACATCAGTAGCTTGAGTAAAGCAGATCATCTTCCACAGTGTGGGAGAGCCTCATTTGATCAATTCAAGGTCTTTTTTTTTTTTTTTTAAGATTTCTGTGTCTATTTGTGAGAGAGTGGGAGAGTGTGCATGGATGTACACAGGAGTTGGGGGAGGGGCGGGAGAGAGAATCCCCAAGCAGACTCCCCACTGAGTGCGGAGTCCTACGCCACACAATGTGGGACTCGATCCCATCATCATAGATCATGACCTGAGCTAAAACCAAGAGTCAGTCACCCAACCAACTGAGCTACCCAGCTGCCCCTGATCAGTTCAGGGTCTTAAGAGAAAAAAACTGAGGTCCCCAAAGAGGAAGGAATTCTATCTTATGACTGCTCCTGCTGGAATTTCCAAACTTGCAGCCAGCTCTGCAGATGTCAAATTTGCCAGCCCTATAATCATGTGAACCAGTGCTTTAAAATAGGTCTACCATTTATTATCTGTCCACCTACCTATACACACACACACACACAGACACACACACACACACACACACACACACAATTGGTTCTACTTCTGGTTCTCTGGGGAACCCTAATTAATGCAAGAAGTAGCATATTTAGTGCTTAAAGTACTGCCTGTCTATAGAAAGCACTTTAGTTACAGCATATAGTGGAATATTACTTAAATAAACTCGGAAACACCCAGTATAGAAATCAAACCATGGCTGCCTTATAGTTGAATCAGAGTGAAGAGCTGACAAGATTTCTCTGCTTAGGTGAAAGCAGAGGTGGCTCCCCCACCTTTCTGTTGCTGTCCATTAAGACCATCTTTTAGGCACATCTTGATGATCCTTGGAACACATTCTCAAATTCAATGGGCTCAACCTTTGGACTATGTTTGAAGTTTCCATTTTCTGTCTACCTGGGACATAATCAAGCGCATCACTAGACAGTGCTGATGGTGCCTTTGTATAAGAAAGGCCCGAGTATTTGTCTGCAGACTTAGGCTCGGTTTTGTGGTACCCTTACAGCACCGGGCCAAAGGACTGCTTTCACGACCACGTAGTTTTCTCAAGACCATGCCGGCCGGGGAAAGATTTATAATGATTATGGTCAACTGAGAACACCTTAAAATCTAATTGGGAGTCAAAAAAAATGGGTGGGACCCGATTTACCCTCTAGATTTTACGGTAGTTTTCAATTAAATTTAAAAAAAGCCAAAAAACAAAAAACGAACTGGCCCCATCAAAGACCTTACCTAATCATAATCTCTGGATGTTAGGCATTGTTGGTTGAACTTTTAAAAATTATTTAAGGTGATCCTAAAATATGCATCTGGTTAAAAATATTGACCGTCTTATTTCATGCAGCTTGTGTTTCTTGGTGACTAGAAGAGAGAAGTTAAAACAACTGGCCTGTCATCCACTCACTTTCTTTAGAAGCCGTTCGTCCCCGGAACAGGTAAGGAAAAAGAAGGCAGGTGACCTGCCTGGTCTCGTCTCCTTGTCAGTCAGACCTCCAGTTAAATGGATTAATGGTATTTGCTTGGGGGAAGAGGCTTTATCTCGTAAATGCCCTTGGCAGGATCTTGCGTGGCTGAAGGATTACTAATAGGGAATAAACTGGGAACTGATAAGGCGTGGCTCTCTGGAGAAAGTCAAGTAAGTGCTACAACTCTCTGGGGTGTATAACGGGGATGCTTCATAACTTAAATGCTCTTCACTGTGTTAGGTAATAACCTTTAAATCCTCACTTGGAGAGCCCATCTCTTACTTTGGGCTAGTGAGTTCAGGTCTGATATGGGAAAACAAAGCTGGAAAGCTGCCTTGATAACTCAGACCTCTCTAGACTCTTTCTGAGCCTATTTATTGCCTGTATCCTTGGGATTAGTAGTAAAATTGGATATTAGGGAAGATCTTGGATGGGCTTGAGCCTGACTTGACAATCCTATCATTTGTATTAGCTCATATATCAATTAGTATTGGGACATTTTGGGTTGCCAGCTTTTAAAGAGTTAGGCTGGTAAAGTGGGTGATATTTCATTTTATCCTAATGGCCAGAGATTATAGACGCCAGTACCCTAGACTGATTAAAAAAAAAAAAGTCAGTGGAACAATTAGCCCTTGTATATATCGGACCACATCATTCCCTTACTTCTTCACGCAGACTTGGTTTTATACGTCAAAAGGGACTAACATATGGTGGCACAAGGTGTTAATAATCTCTTTATGAGATTAACACCACAGACATCTGTTGTGATGAGAGTTTTGTTTTTAAAAACATGCCTATCCTCAATGGAACTCTGCCCTTAACTTGATGTCTTCCATTCCGGGAACAGCTACTGTGGTAACCCTGAGGAGGAATATCACCTCAGGAATCCAAGGCAATGCTCCTGAGACTCACGCCCATCAGTGTGAGCAACATAAACAATTTGGTGACTGTTCCAAATTAGCTAAATCACAGCTCTAATGTTCACTTCTATTTCATAATAGGTCTGCAGAGATGCCATAAAATAGTCTATCAGCAAATCTCACAAAGTCTTCTCTCAGTCCTAATGAGACTTCTCAACCTGACACAGTTACAGAGGGAATCAGGGAAGTTCCCACTCATGCGTCAGCCATCTTCCTTCTTGGTGGAAAGGAGTACATTTCAAATATCATTTTTCTTTCATATTTATTTTTTATTGCACTAGGAACGCTTAACATGAGACCTACTTTTAAACACATTTTTAAGTGTGCAATACGGTATGGTTAGCTGTAGGCAGAAGATTGTACGGCAGATTTCTGAAGTTTATTCCTCTTCCTGAGCTAAAACTTCATACCCCTTGATCAGCCACTGCCCATTTCCTCTCCCCCCAGCCCCATTCTATCCTGTTTCTGTATGTTTGACTATTTTAGATACCTCATACAGTTGGAATCACTTGTCCTTCTGTGACTGGCTTATTTCACTTAGGATAATGTTCTTCAGTTTCATCTGTGTTGTCAAGATGGCAGGATTTCCCTTTAATTTAAGGCCAAATAATATCCTATTATATGTGTATTCCACATTTTTGCTATCCATTCCTCTGTTAAAGGGCATTTTGGTTGTTTCTGTATCTTGGCTGTCGTGAATAATGCTAAAACGAACACGGGAGTGCGGATATTTCTTTGAGATTCTGATTTCCGTTCTTTTGGGTATATGCCCATGAGTGAGATTGCTGGATCATGTGGCAATTCTATTTTTAGTTTTTCAAGGAACCTCCATGTTGTTTGCCATAGCTGCTGTCCCGTGTTACATTCCACCTACAGTCGATAAGTATTCCTATTTCCCCACACCCTTGCTAACACCTACAACTTTTTCTTTTTGATGATAGCTATCCTACAGGTGTGAGGTGATAGCTCATTGTTGTTTTTATTTGCATTTCTCTGATAATTTATAATGTTGAGTATCTTTTCATATACCTTTTGGTCATTTGTATGTCTTCTTTGGAGAAATGTCTATTGAAGTTCTTTGCTTCCCCCCGCCACACACTTTTTAAATGATTTTATTTATTTATTTATTTATTTATTTATTTATTTATTTATTTGAGAGAGAGAGAGCATGTACAGGAGCAGGGGAGAGGGAAAAGCAGCCTCCCCACTGAGCAGGGAGCCCAATGTGGGGCTCGATCCCTGAATCCCTGAGATCATGACCTGAGCTGAAGGCAGATGCTTAACCAACTGAGCTATCCAGGCACCCCTGCTTCCCCCTTTTTTGTTTGTTTGTTAACCAGCTTTATTTTTCTCTTCAGTTAATGATATCGTGGATGTCTCTCCATATCATTAAAATTCTTCTGAAAGTGTTTTGATTTCAAATATTTGTATGGTACTCCATTTTATGAATATTCCATAGTCAAATTCCTAATATTGGATATTCAGGTTTTTCCATTTTTTGCTAAATATTTATATGGTGCTTGCCATTAGACAGTTTTAAACACTTTCCATAACTTAAATTAATCTCTACTAAAACTTTATGAGTTTGATACTATTATATTCTCATTTTATAAATTGGGAAGTTAAGCACAAAGAAAGGAAGTGACTTGTCTAAGATCACACAGCTAGTGGGTTAAGTGGTAGAGCCTGATTAAAATCGAGGCAGACAAGGATCTCTTCTGCAGGCCTAATCCTTATATTATACTGTCTTTCATTGCTCAAATGATCATAACTGAAGCTAAATATTTCATGCATCCCTAGCAAGTTCTTTGTTATATGTACCTAGATGTGGAATAACAGAGTCAAAGGGTGTGCACATTTTACAGTTTTCAATGCAAACTGTTCCAAACTGTGCTTCTCGGGTTTTTTTCTTGTTCTATTTTTTTTTACATTGTAAAATACACATAAAATAAAATTTACTCTCTGAAGCATTTTTAAGTGTACAGCTCAGTGGTATTACACAGATTCATAACGTTGTGCAACCATCACAGCCATCCATCCCCAGAACTCTTTTCATCTTGTAACACTAGAATTCTACACCCAATAGACAATAACTCCCCATACCCCTCTCCCTCCAGCCCTTGACAATCATCATTCTTTCTGTCCATGATTCTGACTACTCTAAGTACCTCCTATGTATGGAATCATGCCCTATGTGTCTGCTTGTGACTGGCTTATTTCACTTAGCTTATTGTCTTCAAAGTGCATCCATGTTGTAACGTTTGTCAGAATTTTCTTCCTTTTTGAGGACCGAAGGAAGGAAGGGACTTTCCTTTATTTGAAGGAAATAGTGCCCTGAAACTTAACTGGGTGTGACAAATCTGAAGGTCTGTAGAGTGCTGGGGGTAATCTAAGGAGCTCTGCCCGAGAGCTTGGAGACCTGACCTAGCCACCTGACTTGACGTCTCACCAGCAATTTCGACACGAGGAAGTCAGTAACTTCCCTGAGCTTGATACTCTACTTCCAAACAGTAAGGTCACTGACATAGACAACATGTAAATTTTGCTCTGGACCCACTTATTTTGACTTCATTAATCTCTAATTCCGATTTCCGAATATACTTACTGTCTTCTATTGTGGAAAATCAGGAATAAAAATTCATAAATAAAGACATAATTCTCAGTTCATTCAAACGTTCTCACATATTTCGATCCAAATACCCAAAAGGGCAAAGGAGAATCCTCAGCAAAGTGGAGTCTATTTCAAGTGTGCCGAGTGAGAACTTACTTGGGAGTTCTGATTTTAAAGTTAAACATTGATTCAGCGTGTTTCATCTGTGTCATGATTTATCCAGTTGTTTTGTATGTAATGATATGCTTTCCCCATTCTGCTAAAATTCTTTAAGGAAAAATGATGCTCGGATCGTGCTGTCCATTAGAGCATCCACTAGCCACGTGCGGCCATTAAAACCTCAGTTTCTCAGGTGGACTTGGCACATTGCACGTGATCAAGGGCCGTAACTGGCTTGTGTGCACCGTATTGGACGGTGCAGATAAAGGACTTTTCTGCTATCACAGAAAGGTCTGCCAGATAGCACTATACTGGAAAATAGTCTGGTGGTTTCCAGTTGCTCAGGAATACTGAGTATGTTCTGAAACATGGAAACCCACTTTGAGAATTGCAGCTCAATGGATATTGGAGAACATCAACTTTTGGTGTAGGCAAAATAAAGCACAAATTGGGAGTCAGATATTAGGATTCATATCGAGTTCTGCAACTTAGGAGGTGAGATGTAGGACTTTCAGCAATTCACTCGGATTACTAATGTGTCTAGACACAGGTTGTTTTATCTATATTATGTTAAAAATAAATGTACTTCCTACTTCGTTGGGTCATTCTAAGGATAAAATGAAATAATGCAGAAAGATAAGCATTGTGTCTCATTCATCTTCATATTTCTGAGTCGAAGGTGGTGCCAGGCATATCTAGGTTCTCAAAAAAACACTTAATAACTGATGGATGGGGTGATAGATATGTATCCAGTTGAATAATCATTGGTGTGGACAGTTTGAAAAGAAATCTGTTTATGAAATTTTATAAATAAATTGGTCATCAAGAAAAAATAATTTTATTCTATTAAAACTTTTCCTCAGATGCTTAATTCTAAATTTGATATGTTGGAAAAAAAAGATTAGCAGATCAGTATAAATTACTCTAGAAGTTGTGAAATCTTTTAGCAAATTTAGTTTTAAAGTTCTGGCCAGTATTTGCATGTTTTCTAAAGTTAAGGAGATGACCACAAATTGTCTTGCAACTAAATCATCTCTGGACGTTATCTGAGAGTTGGTTGTTTTTTTTTTTGGTTTTTTTTGTTTTTTTAAGATTTTATTTATTTATTTGACACAGAGAGAAAGAGAGAGAGAGCACAAGCACGGGGAGAGACCGAGGGAGAAGGACAAGCAGACTCCCCACTGAGCAGGGAGCCCAAAGTGGGGCTCGATCCCAGGACCCTGAGATCGTGACCCAAGCCAAAGGCAGACACTTAACCGACAGAGCCACCCAGGTGCCCCTCTGATAGTTGTTTTTTAGGGTCAACCTGTCTTTAGAGTGAGACATTGTTCATTCCAAGTTTGTTTCTTTGGGTTCTCCCTACTGTTGCAGAGCACAATATTGAGCCAAGGACTGGGAAAGGATGTGTGTGAGAGAAAAAGAGGAGTTCTGCTCACTCTCAATTTACAGAGAATTCTAAGTGTCAGTGCCTGGTTGTATTTACAGCACATTATATCTTGTAGATTGGGATATAGCTCAGTGAAGGGGTTGTATGGAAAATAGAAGTGATTTCTGACAATCTAATATTAAGAGAAATAACAAAACATCTTTGAGAAGAAGGACAAAGGAATAAATAGGGCATGCAAGTACTCTGAGTTTTCTGGAGTCTCCAAAGATGTCTTTGCAACCTGATCTAATATCAGATGGCAGGCATCAAATGACATAAGATAAAGCATATTACAGAGTTTAAGGAACTGAGTTCTAATGTGGACTTTGTTATTCATTGTTTGTGTAAACTTTGGCAAACACTTCCTCTGCATTTTTAATTTCCTTCTCTATAAAATGAAGGATTTAGGCTATGTGATCTCTCGCATTACTTTTGGTTCCAGAGTTTTATGGTTTAATCTGTAACACTTTATTCATATGATGGTCCCGCATTTCTTAAAGAACAGGTTCATTCATCATGTTTTCTTAACATAGGAGCACAGGTGCTCTGATGTGTATATATATCACTCAGTTGCTGAGAGGACCACAGGCTCCAGGCAGTAGAGAAAAGAACATATCACTTTGGAGCCACACCTGTTGGGTTTCAGGTCAACTATTTGACGTGCTCTAAGGTCTCACAGTTGCCTTTTCTGTAAAATGAGAAGTATTTTATACACATGTTGAAAGTTTCTCATGTAGCTAAAAAACCAAATTTATACATTATCTAGTTTTCTTTATGCACTTCATACAGGAAATCAGATCTCAATCAAAAGGAATTAACGCTTTTTATCTGTTCTCTTTAATATGCCCATGGCCTTTCAATTGACAACTCAATTAGGATATATTTGTTATTTTTAATTCTAAAATGTCAAATAATTTGGACTAAACTAAGGAAATAGCTAAAGTATCACTTTAAAGTAAAGAGGACCATGCATTAATAAAACTAGTTAAAATTAAATAAAATGGTACTTGTAATTCTAGAAATATTTCATTTAAATTTTGTGATTTTTTGAAAATTCTCTTCTTGCTTTTGCTAGTCACTAAGATGATTAAAAGATTTCTTCACCTTTATTTTATTATCTCATTGTTTTGACTATGTATTTATCTTTCCAGGGATTTCTACTTGCTTAATTTTGCAAAGAGCAAGAACCAACATTTCATACCCGATATAAACACATGAAAAATATCAGTCTCACAAAATGTACATTAAAGAAACAATGATATAACCACTCCTCCCCAAATGTATCATAAATGAATCCATCTTATTTTTAATGCTAGTGGATTTTGGCAAATGTCACATAATATTGGCTGTTTTAAATTAAATTAATTTTATTTATTAAGTTGTATTTTGGCAAAACATATCAATATATCAATTATGTTTGGTGTTTTTATTTATTTTACCATTTAATTAATAATTTCAACTGTAAGGGCACCTGGGTGGCTCAGTTGGTTAAGTGACCAGCTTCAGGTGGAGGCTTAGGTCATGATCTCTGGGTTGTGAGATCAAGCCCCGGGTCAGGCTCTGAACTGAGTATGGAGCCTGGTTGAGATTCTCTCTCTTCCTCTTCCTCTGCCCTGCCCCCCCCCCTCAGGCACACGTGCATGTGTACTCTCTCTCTCTCAAAAAAAAAAAAAAAAAAAGAAAATAGCAATAATAATTTCAACTGTAGACTCTTGAGCAAATAACCAGAAGTATATCAAGTTTACGTACATGGACACAAGGAAGCATTGATTTCTATTCACTTCTTTAAATATAATCTTACTTTTAAAATTTTTCTTCTCTGTTTTACCATGTTTTACATATATTCTATATGAAATATTCTAGGACTTCAGCTTGCATATATCTCTTACCTATAGCAAAGCTTATTTTTGGAGCAGTTAGCAAGATATGGAGGACTATTGCTTCATGCACATGTTCAGCAATCAAGAAATACTGAAATAAATTATGTGATTTGCAGATTAAACAAATGTGTTTCAGATATTAAACATGCTGCATATTTATCAGCATTAAAATTTAGAATATTTTATGAACATAGCCATATGTTTGCAACACACATGTCTAACAGGTGCGATATTACCATCCAGGGGTTGAAAATTGGTTTTGGGGGAAAGCATAAATTGACATATAGGACATAAGCAGATACATGGCATGTCTATCATATTAAAATTCCATCAGATGGCCATTAGGAAAAAAACATTTAAAAAGTCTTCTTAAAGGCGTGATATTGATAAAAAAAAAATTGAGAAACACTGGCTTATAATATTAAATAGTGAAGGCAGAACATGAGGCTCTCAACATATTTGTACGTTATGTATGCACAAATGTATACATAGGCAAGGTACACACATGCACATTCTCACATGGAGAATAAAACTGAAAGTACTACATTGGAATGGAATTTCTATGTATATAGTTATAATGAGATAGCTCATTTATTATCAATATCTCATTTTTTATGATTTATACAATTTTCTTTGTAAGCACATAAATTATTTTAAAACATTATTTTAAAAACCAACAGCTGCCTTAGGTTATATTTGAGCCCAGTGTCAGCCAGCGTAGGGGATTCACTGTTGCAAGAAGACAGACTTGAAACATTAGGAAATTAGCATGTAACTAGGGAAAAAATTATATACAGAGAGTACCTGTCAGCACACAGCAAGTCTTTTCCTGTGCCAAAAAAAAAATTGAGCAATAATAGTTCTTTGGTCTAAAAGGAACCCAGTTCTGTAAATCTGTGTGCTTACAGAAGCACTCAAGGAAGGGGCAGGACTCGTGCTTGCTGCTGGAAGGTATGTCTACCAAAGGGATTAGGTCTGGTTTACTTAGCCAAATATGGCAGGGAGAGTGGATTAAACAAGATGAAGATTTAATTCTCTTTCACATAAAATCTGTCCGGGTACAGCCAGTCCAGGGTCAACATGTGGCTCGTTGTCTTTAGGACACTCGCATCCTTCTATCTTGCTGCTCTACTGTCCTAATGTTTGGCTTCTGTCCTCGAGGTTGACCTCATGGGGCATTTTTGATGCTGAAGATCCAGTTTTTATATCCACATTCCAGGAATCAGGAAGGAAAGAAGAGAAGATCTCATTTTTTTTTTTTAAAGCCCTCTTGAAAGATGCACAAAATGTTTCTACTTATAATTTATTGGATGAAACTCGGTCATATTATGGCCCCATCTAGCTCCCAGTAGGACAGACAAAAACATTCATTATTCTAGAAGGCAATGTTCTTCCCCCAAATTTGGGTACATGTTACTAAAGAAAGAAAAGGCGAAAAATGCTTATTAGTCAACTGGCTGTCTCCACCACACTCTCCCCTTTTTACAGACTAAAAATCTCCATACATCTTTCTTCTCCGCAATAGAACACATCGTTTCTGCCTTCCTAAGAAAATATCCCCATGGTCTCTTCCAGTAACTACATCCAACTCAAAATGTGTAGTCTCTGGGTAAGATCCATCTCCTTCTTAGGTCCAGAAGTGTCATCCAGCATGGTATAAACAGGAAACATTTTTTTGCCCCCATAGCAACCAGTGGAGATGGTACATTACAATCTAATAAGAATTACTATTTACAAAAGGAGACAATTATATTACTGTGAGAAGTGATGTGTAAGAAATAGTAAAAGCTGAGGGAGTACAGAATAGGAGGCAATCACTGGGGGTGAGAAGATCTCGAACTGTGTTATGAGGGAAGAATGATCTGGATGCCAATGAATGGATACACCTTAACAGGTAAAAATTATAATTACAGTTATAATGATAATAGTATTACCATTATTAGTAATGAAACTATTTAACATTTATTTCCTATGCTTCATGCACCCTTATTTCTCTCCATGACTTAACCCATTTATTTACTGTAACAATCCTATGACACAAAAAGTTTATCCCCATTTTGAAGAGAGATTAAATATCTTCTGATCACATTATCCAGCTAGTAAGTGGCAAGGCTATGAGTCGATTCCACTCAGTCTAGCACCATGCTTTTATCCACTGCAGTAGACATATTATTTCACTACTGACGTAAACAGAAGGAATGCTCAACAAAAGTTTTTGAGGCATTGCACAGAATGTAATGGAAACTAGCAGGTGGTTTTAATTTAGGCTATGGCACAATAATGTTTTCAAACCACAGTTAAAGACACTGTGTGTGAGCTATGTTTGACTGTCCTTACAAACTTATTTTAGACACTGTGTTTTAATACTGATGAGATGATTATAATATTTAGATAACTGCTTACAGACATAATATAGAAGTAATCTCACACGAGACATATCGATATCGATATCTGCATATTAATGCCAAAACCAATGTAGGTTAGATGGAGATTGGCCAGACGTGGGAGCAGCTGTATATTTATGGGCCTTACACAAAAGCCAATATAGAAAGAAAATGAAAAATGGAGTGCTAAAAAATGCTCTCTTTATTTATTTACTATGTTATGTTCAAGGTTAAAATACCAATTTGTTAAGGGAGGATGTTCTGAAGTAACAATTTAGGAATGTTTTCCTCATGCATTTATTTTTTTAATGTTGCTTTGCTTATAAGAATGCATAATGCAGGCAAAGCAAGGCTTTGCAGTTGATCACACTTAAGAGATGAGATTTAAATTTGTACAAGTTGGCACACAGTAGACAATGAATGTATTCTAGTTAAATGTAAATCTCACTTTATGCTAGCTCTAGTGGAGGATACACTGTGTCTAGAACAATGCCCTTCAGTAGAACCTTCTGGGATGCAGGCTATGTCCCGTATCTGTGTTATCTGACATAGTAACCACTAGTTACATGTGGCTCTTGAGCACTTGTGGCTAGGGCAAATGAGAAATTGCATTTAAAGTGTTTTTTAGTTAATTTAAATTTAAATAGCTACATATGGTTAGTAGCTACCATATTGTACATAGCCCCAGAAATAGAAAATTCAGTTAAAAAATAAGGTGTACACCTAAAAATAGTGCACAATAAAATATCACTTAAAATCATTAGGCATGATGGTCCCTGAGTAGGGTAAGAGCAAGGAGAGGATTGTTACTGAATTAAATTATCAAATGTTAATTAAACACCAACACTTATTTTTCAATCTGTTACAGATACAAATGTGAATAAAACATGTAAAGAGTATTTCTAGTGGAGAAAAGGAGATGCAATTCATAAAATGTACAGTTTAATGTATTATATGATGTAGTGATAGATGCCTTGAGGAAAGCTAAGTATGGAACCAGAGAATGGAATAGGGTGAGTAGTTATTTTAGAAAGGATTACTAGGAAAACCATATATGAAATTGGGGTGCTTATTAAGGTATTTATGACCTGAAACAGGTGAACAAGTAATCCTTGCAGATATTGGGGGAAGAATGTTCTAGATAGGAATAAAGCCAGTGCAAAAGCTCAAGGTAGGAACTGGCTTAGAATGGCCTAAGACATCAAAGAAGCCCATGTGACTTCAGTTAATGACCAAGTATAAGTGTTGGCAGGTGAAGTCATACAGGTATTATGGGCCCCGGTAGATTTTGAATTTTATACTAAAGGGATGAGAAATCATTAAATTTAACTGCTTAAAAACTTACATTACAGTTAAGGATGCTATAATGCATTTTTCCCTGAAATTCACTGATTTTCATCAAAATGAGAGTAAACATTTGACCAAGAAGCAA
The DNA here is from genome assembly GCF_024610735.1 of Ursus americanus. Taxonomy (NCBI): domain Eukaryota; kingdom Metazoa; phylum Chordata; class Mammalia; order Carnivora; family Ursidae; genus Ursus; species Ursus americanus. The sequence continues at coordinate 75,816,452 of NC_142133.1, forward strand.
AATATTATTTTTAAAACACCAGAAATATAGTAGTACTTGGGTTAAATATATTTTTTAATCTTTTAAAAATCAACCATTATTTTACAACCTTAACCAATTATTTTCATTTTCTATCTCTATCATAAATGTAAATAAAATAAAAGACAGATAAGCAATAAGAACAAAACAATGCTATCATCTCCAAGTTTTTTCAATGGTATATGAAAAACTAATTGTATTTGGGGTTCTCTAGAAGAATAGAAGCAATAGGATGTGTGTGTGTTGGAAGAGAGATTTGTTTTAAGGAATCGGCTTATATGATTATGGGGAATGGCAAGTTCAAAGTCTTTAGGGTGGGCCAGTAGGATGGAAACTAGGGAAAATCAAAAATTTTTTAAAATTTTGTTTATTTGTTTTTTGAGAGAGAGAGCAAGCTCTAGTGGGTGGAGAGACAGAGGGTGAAAATCTCAACCAGACTCTGCACTGAGCGCAGAGTCCAATACAGGGCTCAGTCTCGGGACCCTGAGATCATGACCTGAGCTGAAACCAAGAGCCAGGTGCCCAACCAACTTAGCTACCAAAGCAACCTGGAAAAAGCAAGTGTTGACCTGCAGTCCACGTCTTACAGTCACCTGCTGGCAGAATTCTCTGCTGGGGAAAGTTGGTCTTCTGTTCTGCTCAGGCTTTCAGCTGAAGTTTATAGGGAAATCTTCAGAACAATCTTCTTTTTACTCAAAGTCCATCTATTTAAATGTTCATCTCACCCAAAAACACCGTCAGAGAAACATCCAGAGTAGTATTTGACTCAATCTGCCCACAAGACACCATGGCCCAACCAAGATGACACATGAAAGTAATGACCACACTGGGGGTGCCTGGGTGGCTCAGTCGGTTAAGCATCTGCCTTTGGCTCAGGTCATGATCCCAGCGTTCTGGGATCAAGCCCGCATCAGGCTCCCGGCTCAGCAGGAAGCCTGCTTCTCCTTCTCCCACTACCCCTGCTTGTGTTCCCTCTCTCACTGCCTCTCTCTCTCTGTCAAATAAATAAATAAATAAATAAATAAATAAATAAATAAATAAAATCTTTAAAAAAAAGTAATGACCACACTGATATTTAATAAACACGTTTTATAAGCCAGTAAACTCTATAACTTTACATAGTTTATTTCATTTTACCCCTAAAAAAAAGAAGCAAGTAAATCAATAAATAAAGAAGTAGGAGAAGGAAGTTGAGATCAGCAGAATTTTTGCACTAACGCCTTGTCAGGATCAAGAATTACCAAGAGAGATAAATTATGAAGTGGATTTAGCATCAAGGAGGCAGGGCAGTGACCCTGAAGGAGAAAAAGCTTGAGAGTCCGGCTGAACGGCGCCTGGGAGGGGAGAAAGTGGAAAGGACCCATGCGGATAACTTTTAAAAAATGTTTGGCCCTGAAGGGGAGATTGCATTGTAGTAGCTGTTGGAGATCAACAGCTGGGATTTTATGAGATGAATGACTAATGGGGGGGAGGTCTAGATGATGACAGGTTTTTTTTTTTTACCATCATGAAAATCCTTTGGTGATTTCATCTCTTGAGAGGAAATAATGGAGTTTTGTGAGCATTGGTTGCACGGAAGGAGCTTCTGTGAAGAAGACGACGGTGACAATGGGAGATGAATTCTGTTCATACTCAGTGAGTCACACCCTCAAGGGGTGTGCACAGAACCTGTGACTTTTTTGTAGACAACAGAATATAGCAAACGTGATGGACATCATCCCCATAATTAGGCTGTGTAATATGGCAAAGATGAAGGGATTTCTGCAGATGTGATTAAATTCCCTAATCTGTTGATTTTTGAGTTTTTGAAAAAGGAGATTATCCTAGGTGGACTTGATTTAATCAGAGGGGCCTTTATTAAAAAATAGTTGAGGATTCAGCCTTGAATCAACAGATTCTCTCGCTCCTGTGGGCTTTAAGGGAAACATCTATTTTTTTTTCCATATCTGCAAGGAAATTAATTCTGCCAATCACCACATGACTTTGGAAGGACACAAGCCTGAGATAAAACGATAGCCCTAGCCAACACCTTGATTATAGCTTCGTGAGACCTTGAACAGCAGACCCAGTTAAGCCATGCCCAGACTTTTGACCCACAGAAACAGCGAGATAATTGTTTTAAGCCTCTAAGTGTGTGCTAATGTGTTATGCATCTGTAGAGAATTAATACAGTGACTGGACGTATCCCAGACAGTGTTTTGATCCCAGCTGAGGTTGGAAGCCAAGACTCCATTTTACTTTTCATAACATTTCTTTCAGGTAACATGTTCATGTTTATCAAGGTCATGATAAAGACCCATTAAAGGAAAATTTGTGCACACAAGACCCTAGCGTCGTGCAGAGAAGTTAGTCAAAGGGGGAACTTTGTAAGCAGTGTTCTCCAGTAACCATGCTCCAGTATCCACCTAGTCTCCAGGCTTGTTTTACTTTCTTTTATTTTTTAAAAATATTTTATTTATTTATTTGGGAGAGAGAGACAGAGAACAAGCAGGGGAGGGGCAGAAGGAGAAGCAGACTCCCTGCTGAGCAAGGAGTCAGACATGGGGCTGGATCACAGGACGCAGGGATCATGACCTGAGCCGTAGGCAGATGCTTAACCGACTGAGCCACCCAGGAGCCCCATCCATGCTTGTTTTTCTGGTGTTTGGACATTACCATGCTTTTATGGGAACTGAGAAGGGTGTAAAGATGTAGATAGAAGGGAGGTAAGAAGGAGCATGTTTGTTTGAATTATATTCTCAAGGGGCGATAACTCATTAGATGGTAAAATAACCCTTTTGTAGCATCATCTGAACTCTGTTGAGTGTGTGGTAGTACAGAGCTCTTCTTGACAATAGCCTAGCAAATGTTATGGACCAAACAAAGCGCTACAATAAATGTGCCTCTGTGTGTGTGTGTGTGTGTGTGTGTGCGCGCGCGTGCGCGTGCGCACACGCGCTTGGAGAGACACAAACTCACGTATTAAAAATGTTGACCTCACGGTGGTGGAAAGTTGAATATTTTTATTTCCAAATTTTCAACAATATGTAGCAATCAATTCTTTCACTTTTTAAAATTTTTTTATTTAAATTCAATTAGTCAACATATAGTACATCATTAGTTTCAGATATAGTGTTCAATAATTTATCAGTTGCATATAACACCCAGTGCTCATCACATCACATGCCCTCCTTCATGCCCATCACCCAGTTACCCCATCCCCCTACCCACCTCCCCTCCAGCAACCCTCAGTTTGTTTCCTTTATTTAAGAGTCTCTCATGGTTTTTCTCCCTCTCTGATGACTTCCCCTTCAGTTTTCCCTTCCTTACCCTATGATCCCCTGTGCTGTTTCTTATATTCCACATATGAGGGCACCCATATGATAATTGTCTTTCTCTGTTTGACTCATTTCGCTCAGCATAATCCCCTTTAGTTCCACCCACATTGATGTAAATGGTAAGTATTCATCCTTTCTGATGGCTGAATAATATTCCATCATATATATATATATATATATATGCATGCCACATCTTCTTTACCCATTCCTCTGTCGATGGACATCTCGGCACTTTCCGTAATTTGGCTATTGTGGACATTGCTGCTATAAACATTGGGGTGCAGATGCCCCTTCAGTCACTACATTTGTATTTTGGGGGTAAATACTTAGTAGTGCAATTGCTGGGTCGTAGGGTAGCTCTATTTTTAACTTCTTGAGTAACCTCCATACCGTTTTCCAGAGTGGCTGAACCAGCTTGCATCCCACCAACTGTGTAAGAGGGTTCCTCTCACTATCTTCTCCCATTACATAGGTTGCCTTTTAGTTTTTTGACTGTTTTCTTTGCTGTGCAGAATATTTTTATCTTGATGAAGTCCCAATGGTTCATTTTCGCTCTTGTTTCCCTTGCTTTTGGAGATGTGGATTTTTTCACTTTATAAATGCCTTCATGGTCCTCTTACATTATGGTATATGGACATGAAGGAAGTGAAACAATAATACATTGTTCTACAAAATTTCATCCTGCCCCCACCTCAATTCTATTTCCTTCTTTGCAACAAACCTTCTACATATTTCTCCTTGCTCATATAAATGTATAAAGCCATAAACACATATTATATACATACACATATATACATATATATGTGCATAGGGATTTTTCTTAGAACAGGATTGTTATATTACCTGGATATTTATTGTTTCTAAACAACAAATAATGACATACAAATTTGTAGATATAGACTATTTTCTCATTTCATTGTGTGTGATATACAGTCTTATATGTGACTATATAATATGTACACATTGTATGTGGTTAGGGTGTTTAGGGCATTATTATTATTATTATTATTATTATTATTGCTTTTATCTTTTTTGTGTGTCTCACCATCTGTAGTCTTCCCCACCAGTCTTGGAATATCTGCCCTCACTTTTTACCCATGTAAACAAGCTGGCATCAATCTTCTGTTACATATTCATACAAAGCACAAATTTGCATATATAAAATTTGCATATATATAACATTTCTTTGTTGTATGCTGTGGAAAAATTAAATGGCATTCAATATATTTCTCTGAATATTATTTTTTCTGTCAATATTATCTCATGAAAATATCTCCGGGACAACCGGCATAGCTCCACTCTATGGTATTTAATACCTGCATAATATTCTAATGTGTGGGTCTAAGATAGTTTATTCAAACAACATTAATTTTGTTCAGTTACTTGCCTTATGAAACAGCTTTATAAAGTCTGCCTTTGTATTGCAGACTTTTTTTAGATACACTGGACAAGATGGATTTCTAGGAAATTTTGGGTAAAAAGTATATGCATTTATTATATTTAAAACATGGCTAGGTTGTTCTGCCATCAGAGTCACTCCAGCCAAAGTTCTAGAAAATATGGAGCAGAAATGAGAAGTCATGCCATGCCCTTCTTGAATTCCTAAAAAATTCTGAGCTTAATAAAGTAGTTATTGTTTTATTCTAATTGTGTGGGTGGATTTTAAGCAGGAATAGGTACCTAAATTAGAAACTGGTTCCTGAAAGTAGAGTTCTGCTGTACAAACGACATAAAACATTTGGCATTGGCTTCAGGCTTTGGGACAGAGCAGTGGGCAGAATCTAGAAGGATCTTGGGGAGACTCTGTTAGTGAAGCCGGGAGGGCGCTGAGCCAACTGTTACTGCCAACTGGGGAAAAGGGTGACACCCTTATAAGCTGATGCAACGTTTGGAAATTAGCAAATGATATTGCAAATCTGGCTAAGGAGATTTCCAGGCATAACGTTGAAAGGGCCAATTGGCAATTTCTGTGTTCCTATGTAAGAACAGAGAAGTGAATCAAAGGAGAACCTATTCATTTTAAAGCCTAATTTATAAATTACAAAGGAGTCAAGGGCTAGATGTTTTCAAACAGCATTGATTCTCCTCCCCTCTATCTCTGAAAAAAGACTCCCACAGTAGGAAATGGCCTCAGAACAATTATTAAAAATAGGATGTTATCAATAAAACATAATCTCAAGATGCTTCTAGAACACACTTCATTGAGATTACATGCCTGCTGGAGCCTCTAGAATGTTTATGAGCATGACCTCGTAAAACTTCTCTCCTCGGGATTAGGACTTCTAAGAATCTTAAAACAAACTCAGCTAGACAACAAAGTATCTCCAGGGCATTGTCCTGAACTATCATCCTTTCAGGCCAAGGTGTGAAGGGGCTTTATTTCAGAGGTCTGTTTGTGTGTGTGTGTGTGTTCCTCTGTCTAATCAAGCTGACACCATTAAGATGCAGAGAAATAAATTAATTTAAGAGAATTGTAATGGCTCAAGCACTACCTGTTTGCAATGAAAATGACAGGACAACTCCAAATGAAAAGAAGTCCCAGGGACCCCAACTTCTAATGGCAGGAAGCTCAATGGGAAAGTAAGTCAACTGTGCAAACAAGGGCTGTTTCCTGGGGAGGAACAAGCCAAAGCCGAGGGCCTCCTACTCACTCATTTTTTTATTAGGGGGGCTTCTTTAAGGGCATGAAGGCAGGTGATCCAGTCTAACCTCAGGATCCATTGGAACTTCAGGCAAATTGACCAATTATATTTTTTTAAGAGAAAGAGTCTCTATCTATACAATGTCCTGAACTAAGGATTGCTTATAGTTAATAAATTCAGACTCTAAGAGGCATGACTTTTGGAAGATTGTCACAAAAGCTACATCTCCTTGCACTATAAAATGGAGATGCTTCATAACTTAAATGCCCCTTGCTGTGTGAGAGAACCCATAAAACTTCACTTTGAGGCCTCATCTATTATTCTGGGACAAACAGTGAGTATCTGACAGGGGAAGAGAGGACCTACAGCACCAGGTAGGGTGTCTCAGATCTTCTCTGTTTTGCCTGAGTCTCTCTTTTTTTTAAGTTTTTATTTAAATTCCAGTTAACATAATGTAATATTAGTTTCATGTGTACAATATGGTGAGTGAACACTTCCCTGCAACACCCTGTACTTATCATAACAAGTGTATTACTTAATCCCCATCACCTATTTAACCCATCCCCCACCAACCGCCCCTCTGATAACCATCGGTTTATTCTCTATGGTTCAGAGTCTGTTTCTTGGTTTGCCTCTCTCCTCTTTGTCTCTCTCTCTCTCTCTCTCTCTCTTTGTTTTTTTCCCTGAGTCTTTGAATACCTGAATTCCTAAAATGATTACTAAAGCTTGATACCAGGAGTATTTGTTTATTAGGTTTACCATAAGGAAGTACTACAAACTGAGTGGCTTAAGTAGTAGAAATTTATTATCTCACAGTTCTGGAGGTTACACCCAAGATTGAGGTGTAGACAAGTTTGGTTGCTTCTCCGGGCTATGAGGGAAAATCTAACATGCCTCTCTCCTAGTTTCTGGTGATTTACTGGAAATCTTTGGCATTCCTTGGCTTGTAGTTATATTACCCAGATCCCTTTCTTCATGTTCACGTGGTTTTCTCTTTTGTATTTGCCTATCTCCAAATTTTCTCTTTTTTATAAAGACTATGTCATATTGCACTAAGGGCACACCATACTGATATGTGACCTCATATTAATTAATTACATCCGTAATGACCCCCTTTCCAAATAAGATCTCCGTTTTATATGAATACTATTTGACAATGTGATATGTATTTTAGCTCATTTCCTAGGAAAATGGAAAAATATCAGCTCGTTTGTAATTGATAAAAAGGATGCTTCCGAGAGCAGAGGGTAGAGCAATGAGCCATAAAGAAGCAGGGCTGTTGAGAAAGTAGTGATATGTGCCCATCTAGAGTTCAGATTTGCTATAGGCCAGTGGATACTGTGTACCTTTTGTTTTCTCTTTGGAACAGGAGTGTCTATTGTTATTATGTTATCCCTTTCTCACCATTTTATACTGGAGGTATGGAGTGGGGGTACGTGGCTTGTCTCCTTAGTTCACATATTCTTCATATCAAGAGGAAGCTATACTTGGAGAACCACACCTTTTGGGAACCTCAGCTGTATGTGGCCTTTATTTAAATGAAGAGATAGGCTTTGAGCTGATATCATAATGGGATGAAACTTTGAGTTCTTGGGGGCAAGGGGTGAGTGCACTTTGCACATAAGAAGAATAGGAATTTTGTGGCTACAGGGCCAACTGTGACAAATTTTATTTTCCAAAGACTGATATAACAATACATCCCATCCCACGTGCTGACTCACAGTGTTACTTTGCTATGCCCTATCCTTAAGAAGAGGAGTCTGTTTCCTCAGCCTTTGAATCTGGGTGGGACCCAAGACTTCCCTTGGAATTCCAAGTACTGTATTCCCATAGAATACAACTGGAAAGACACTTTGCCAGTTTCAGCCCCTTCACTGGCTGGCAGGTTCTGCGTACTGCATTGTGGAACATTTGTTCTCAGAATTTCCCACTTGAAACTCAGTTTTGTTTTGTGAGAAGCACAATCCAGATGGAGAGGCTATGTGCAGGTGCTCCAGTTTAACAGCCTCAGCTGACAGCCAACATCCAATAACAACCAGCTTGGATGGAATGCTCTGGAGAGCCTTCAGATGACTGTAGCCTCCAGCCAACATCTGACTGCAACCATATGAGAGATCCCAAGCAAGGACTACTGCAGATTTTGGTCAACCCTCAGAAATGAGAGACACGTTAATAATTGTTATCCTGGGCTCTCTGTTCTGTAACAACATATGACTAACGAGATGCTTTCTCTTCCTCTAAGTGTCCTCTTATTTAAGATTGAGTGTAAATTCATTTAATATATTTTTGAGTGTAGTTTTTATTTATTTTAAGAATTTTGGAACATGGGTCTGAGGAATGTTCATCTGTAATGTTCTTTTTGTTATGTCTTTTCTAAGGTTTAGTATTATGCTTACACTCTCAACCCCCTCCCTATTTGTTTGTTTATTTATTTATTTATTTATTTAGCTAAAAACATTTGCATGAGTTTATTATTTACTCTTTGACTATGGGATAGAAAAATTCCATTTCTTTAGTAGCTATAAGACTAAACATATTTTATTTCATCTTGGATCAATTTTGATCAATTTTACTTTGACTTATTTGTTGGCTTAAAGTTGTTCACGATCTTCCTTACCCAACATACCTTTAAATCTTGAGGATCTGCATTAATAAATAAACTGCCTATAGTTCTTGCTGCTGGTGATTTGTGCCATCTCTCCTTCCCTTCTTCCCCACGTTTCCATCCTCCTTCCGGGCCTTCGCCTTCACTTTTCCTCTTGTTAATCAAATTAGTTCGGAGTTTGTCAGCGTACTTGATCATTTCAATGAACCAGACTTTGGGGTTTGTTAAATTTTGAATTCTATCTTATTCTGTCTTTTTTTTTCTATTTTTGATTCCTCTCTTATCCTGTTATTTCCTTTCTTTTACTTATCTTAGCTTCGCTTACCTTGGATTCTCTTCTCTCTTCTTTTTTTGCTTTCTCTATAAAATATGAACACAGGCCAGTGGTTTTAGACCTACCTTCTCATCGAAGGAGATAAAGCTACGTTTCCTTCTACGCACTATTTTAGCTGCATTCCACAAACATTTTTATAGTGTGTTTTATTGTATTTTGTTATTCAGAAATTTGTAATTAGAAATATTTTAATTATTGTTATTTCTTTTATTCATGACTTCTTTACAATGTGTTTAATTTAAAAATATTTGGAGTTGTCCTAGATAGTTTGTTTCAGTCAAATTATAATTCAGTTTCACTGTGGTCAGAGAATATATTCTATTTCAATCTTTTTAAATGTATCGGCACTTTTCCTGGCCCAGTAAGTAGTCTGTCTTGACAAACATACTGCAAGCAATTGAAAAGAATGTGCATTTTGCTGTTGTTGAATATAAGCTTCTACACATATCAGTTAGATCAAGGGGATTGATAGTGTTAGCCAAATGATTTTGTTGTTGTTGTTGGTTGTTTAAACAATTGCTTAGAGAGTGGTGTTAAAATCTCTTTTTCTGATTGTGGATTCTTTATTCCACCCTTTACAATGATCAGCTTTGCTTCATGTATTTTTGGGGTCTGTTATTAGGCACACACTCATTTGCAATTGACATGTCTTACTGATGAATTGTCCCTTTTATCTTTAAGAAAAGTACATTCTGCACAAGATGAGGCCGTGCCGAGGGCATAGATGAAGGGATGTGTGAAAAACTGAGGCCAGTAAACCTCCTACTCCAAACTAGATTTTTGAAATGTTTTATTATCACACATACTTCTTGGTTTTGCTGAGATAAATCATAGTACTAACAGAATTTCCCCACAATGTGTTTGATGCTTCCATTTAATAATATTCATTGAGTATCTGTTATGTGTCAGATAAGGTGTTAAGCAATGCAGATATATCAGTTCTTTCCTTGAAAAACTTAAAACATCTCACAATTTATCAATTATATCACAATGAATTCATGGTATATAAAAGCATCTGTTAATACTTTACATATATATATATATTCATACATGTATACAGTTGTCCCTTAAACAACACAGGGGTTAGGATTACCAAACCCCACACAGTCAAAAATCCACATATAACTTTTTCTCCCCCCAAAATTTAACTACTAGTAGGCTCCAGTTGACCAGAAACCCACCAATAATATAAATAGTTGATTAACACATATTTTGTATATTATATGTATTACATACTGTATTCTTACAATAAAGTAAGCTGGAGAAAAGCAAATGTTAAGAAAATCATAAGGAAAATACAGTACTCTATTGAATTTAATGCTCAAACTAGTGTTGTTCAAGGATCAACTGTATATTTATATATACAAATACACACATACATATTTTTAAACACATGCATATATATAAAAACACACACAGACACATGCATATATACAAACACACACACACACATACAAACACACACATTCATATATATACACACAAACACACATCTATACAAACACATATATATACACACACACACACAAACATGCCCACACATGTACAAACACACACACATATGTACACACACACACATACTTGTAGTTTGCTGAATTTATTGCTCGTTAATTTTTTTCTTTCCTCCTCCTTTTTTACCTTGATTTTTGATATACTTGTTGTCTGCTTAGAGTCCTTTGAATATTTTTCTTTCAAATATGTGTTGAGAATGATATATTTTAAATGTAAATATATATATTAATAGGTGACCCAGACTGGATTACCCAGCCTGAAACTGAAACTATGGTAAACCAGAGAAGTCATAGTTTATCTAAGTTAGTTGAACACCTTCAAGGAGTTAGGGTTTCCGTATTTTGTTTGTTTGTTTGTTTTTAGAGAGAGAAAGAGAGAGAGTGGGGAGGGCCAGAGAGAGGGGCGGAAAGAGAATCCCAAGGAGGCTTCACAGGCAGCACGGGGTTTGACACAGGGCTCAGTCTCATGACCTGAGTTGAAATCAAGAGTCAGACACTCAACTGACTGAGCCACCCAGGCGCCCTATGGGGCTAGGGTTTCCTAATTGGTGTCTCATCTCCAGATTGTTCATATCAGGTGCATTCTTTAAAGTGTCTGCTCTGGGTCTAGCATATGAGCATATGGAGGATGGACTCAAAAAAGCCTCTGAGCTAATGTGGAATATTCAGCGGGGAAGAGAACTGAGATTCAGGGAGTAGAGATGCTGGGCCAGGGTCACGCACCATGACCCGGGTAAATGTGGTTAATACCCCAGCTTCTTGGTGCCCAGCACAACCTTCTTTCCTCTTGACAGCTGAAACATAATTTGGGGATCTATTCACTCTACAACTTTATATGTTTTTCTTGGCATTATTTTTCACATTCCCCCCATTAGAATACATAGGACAGATGGGATCTGTTTTTTTCAGCTGAGTCCCAACAATCAATCTCAAATCTGTTGTGATTGACAGGTAAGAAACTTGAACTCTTAGCTCCACTAACAGTATTCGATTTTAAGTTTTATCTAAGCGAGCTTTATCTGCTATAATGGTAGATAAAGTTAGCTTCAAAAAAGTATCCAGACACATCCTAAGACTGTGTTTAAACTAGAAAAAGAGGTTGGCTGACTTTCAGCCTTATAACACTGTTAAGATGCTGTACTCTTATTCTGAAGACTTATGAGAGAGTTTGAATTCAGGACAGTTTAAAATTTCATGCAATTAAAATTCCACTCCATTGTTAATGTCAACGGAAGATAGAACATAGTTTCCAAGAATATATTATCCACAAATCAATTTCTTTCCACTGCCAAATATATAAAAATAAAAGTGAGTTTTACAAAGAATGTGTACGCAGTAGGGAGCAGACCAGCAGGAGGGACCTTGCCTCCCCTGGGCACCTGGAAACCATCAGCCTGATGGGTTGTTGGAAGGCTTAGATGGACCACAGTCTATAGAATAATTAAAATAATTAAAGTAGGTATTTTCAGGGTACCAACATTGCAGTGATGCTTCATAATCATTCATTGAACAAGTTTTCATTTAATTCTTACCACAAGTCCAGGTCCATGCAAGCTGGCTCTCAGAGACACTCAGAACTCATAGGCAGGTAGATAAATTGGAATTACCTTTTGGGTTGATATTTAAGACTATTACCCTGTGCCATATACATCCATAGTCTATCTCTCTCTCTGTCTCTCTCTCTCTGTCCCTCTCTCTCCCAAATATTTCAGATACATGCTACATTGATAAATTATCAATGGGTTCTTCCCAATTAAAAGTCAGACCTTTGTGAAATTTTATGGGACCTCTCCCAACTGTGTGGCCAGAGTTTTGAGAGGTGTGTATGAGCACTTCCTCCAACTCTCCTTGCTTCTTCCCCATACACAGGATGCCTTTCTATGATTTTCAGGGTTGCCTTGAAAGAAGAAAACATTGCCAAAGGTCCTCCGCACATGTTTTCCTTATTTGGGTCTGCAGTAGTAGCTATGGGGAGAAGATTGCCCCCATAATGTGTACAGTGTTCTTTCTAGAAACAGCTGATAGAGCCACCATCATCTGCCATGTACTTCTCTTTTCTCTGAGCCCGGCCATCAGCAACACAGCTTCCTACTCTGGAAAAGATGAAGATGTGTGGTATGGGCCTTGTTTTGCCATATTCTATGGGCAGCACTGAATAAAGCTGCTGTCAGTTCGACCCTGCTTGCTCAGCCTCCCCTTGGGCTGTAGGAATCCAACATCTACCACAGAACACACAGAGCCACAGAGCCCCAGACTCCAGTCTTGGCTCTGACCTTATGGAACCATGAAACTCATTGTGCGAAGTGAGTCCTGATGGATAAACACTTTTATAAATTACCCAGGAGAGAACCCAACAGTGGCTGGACCTCTTGTTATCTCTCCTGCATTTGTTCGCATTAGCACTGCAGGAGCGGAAGACTCTACTTGGTTGTATCGGTGAGCTCAAAAGTTGGCATAAAACTTTTCTTAAATTCTGTTATTTCTTATTTATTGAGATTTTCCAAGGTTTTTTTTTTTCTCTCTCGAATTAAAGAAAATTCAAGAGAGAGGGATGGAGAGAGAAAGGAAGGGAGGGAGAAAGGGAAGAGAAGGGAAGAGAAGAGAGAGAGAAAGGGAAGAGAGAGAAAAAGGAGCTAGTGCCACATGTGAGAATTTTTAGACCGTGCCCACATATTTTGGTGTCCAAGAGTGATTGATAAGTATTTCAAAATGACTTCAGAAGGTCCCACGACTATCTCAGCTGCTGACCTCTGTTTTTACATGAGTGGGCTTCCTGAGAGTAATGTTAGCACTACTGCTGTTGGTTTAGATGGATGGATGGATGGATGGATGGATGGATGGATGGATGGATGGATATAAATGATGATAAATAATCGCTTCTCGGCCTTTTGGCTAAGATCAAGTATAAATGATGATAAATAGCGGATAGATAGATAGTAGAAGATAGATAGATAGCAGATGACAGATAGATGATAGATAGCAGATTTGGGGTGGGGGACTACCCCCAATGTATAGGTGGATAAACTTGTCATATCTGCTTATGATACCAAGGGAATAAAGCTCATGCTTTATCTTCTTTATAATTCCCCTCCTCACTGACACTGAAGTCTCTTTAGAAAGGGACAAGAGTCTCATTTTCTCATTACACATTGGTGCTAAAACAATAACAGCAACACCGACTTAAAATTATTGTAGCAGAAAAACAGAATAAATTTTAAATGAGTGTTAGATACCATGCTTTTTAATTTATGTTTAACTTAAAACTTACAACAACCCCGCAAGTATATGTTTATCATTTCCATTTTACAGGTGAAGAAACAAGTGCTGACAAAGGTCAAGTTCACTGTATAAATTTAGAATGCAGACACATGTCTGTCTTGCTCCAACATTATTTTTATTTAATTTGATACCTGCAAGATCAGGTACATGTGTACTTTTTGCAGAGGGAAAAAGAACACCCAACATTTGGTATACTCTTGTTTTTCTTTTTTTTTTTTTTTTAATTTGATCTACTTGTCTAAAAAGTTTCTTCTTATTATTTCAGAATACTAAATTTGTGGACTAGGAACCATGAAGCTGAGTTAGCTAGATTATTCTACACAAGCCAACAAAATCGTCTTTTCCGAAACCAGGCAGAAGGACAGTGAGAACCGTGCAGGAGGGAGAGAGAAAAATAGAAATGGGAAAAGAGAAGTTGAGGAAGCAGAGACAAGCTTCTCAGTTCTGCTACCAATCAGCCTTTTCTCCTCTCCTTTGCATATGGAAATAAAGGCATCTGAACGCTTTGTTAAACCCATAGATTTCTTCTTTTTGTGTGAAGCATGCATGCATAGGGGGCTTCCATCCAGCTTTGGCTGCTCACACTGCAAAGGAGCTGGCCAGGCTCCATGTCCCTCCTCCTTCTGACCTCCAGCAGTGAGGTCTTGGAACCTCAGCTCTTCCAGCCTGACTCTCCCCATCTGCAGTCTCTCTCTGTGCCCAGCACAGCTGGGCTCTGGCAGCCAGGCTTATTGCCAGTCATCTCCAACTCGCCAAATCTTCAGAAGGGCAGCTGGGACACCAGAATTCCCTGGGAATTTCCTGGCCGCCAGTTCAGATACTGTATCCTTGTTTGCTGAGCTAAAACTAGTAAAGATTGGCAAAGATAAATTAGCAACCAATCCGGGAGGATTGCATGTCTCATCCAAACATTTGCCCAACATTGATTCCAAGTAGCATTCAACTTTTCTCTAACGAGCTAACAGATGTGGGCATTATCAGAGAGAGTTGATATGGTATTATTCACAGAACTGGGGCTGCATGAGTTTTCTCTCTAAATGATGTTTTGGAACAACAATAGAAAATATCATTCTACTTGGACAATTGACTTGAACACTGAACTTTCTTTTCTCTTTTCTTTTCTCTTTTCTTTTCTTTTCTCTTTTCCTCCCTTCCTTCCTTCTTTCCCTCCTTCCCTCCTTTTTCCCCCTCCTTCCTTCCTTCTTTCCCTCCTTCCTTCCTTCTTTTTTTCTCTCCCTTTTCCTAGGTTCATATCTTAAGGCCAGATGCTTCTCTAGCTGTGGTTTCCTACAACCTACCTGGAAACCAGCAAATGAAGCATGATGTTCTGCCATTTCTAGCATGTGGCTTTGGGAAAGACATCTATTCTGGGGATGAGACCAAATACCCAGGGCTAACCAACCACAGCTACAAAGGTTGGCTCTGGGGGGGAAAGGCTGAGTAGCAAAATCTCCCTGCATCAGTGGGTGCCAAGATCACACACATCTGTAGGTCTTACTACTCTATCTATTACCATTAATGTAGGGCAAAAGAGGGAGATGCTTTTTCAGTATTTTCTGCCCCATGTTGAGACTGATCAAGGTCTAGGATTAGAGTGGCAATTTAAGTTGGAAATCTACTGGATGCTGTTGTAGGAAATTGAGCAGCAGGGATGAAAGAATATGTAAGCTTGGAGTCACCTTCTTTGGTGGGTAATTAATTATATTTTACAGGCACTGGAGGCATCATTAAGGTGCCTTTATGCCTGAAGTTTGGACTTTCACTTAGGTACTTCTCTTTTGAAAACTGTACCTAAATAATCAAAGCTTGAATTTCTTATTTCTTTAAATACTTTGATGCCATATAAGGGTAGATGGTTAGATTAGTCTTGATATGTGGTATGAAAGAAAGAAATTCAGGATGCTGAATTTTGAGGAGTGGAACTCTGTAGGAGGAAAAGCCTTCAAAGAGAATAGTGATATATAATCTATGCTGTAAAACTTTGGATAATGTTGACTGTATCGTGCAGAACACAAGATTTCCCATTTATTTGTATGGCATATTTTATCTTGACATGATTTCTTTGTGAAAAGAAATAACTTGGGATCTTCTATTTTTACGGCTCACTATTTGAGCAGAAATAATTAAACCAAATAATCTCTACCACTTGCTGAGTAAGCTGTTTACATGAATATTTCAACTTCGGATTGGCAGGTCTGCCCCATTCCCCATGACAGATGAAAAACCAGGCTTAGCCAGATATTTGCTTTACCAACTAGGAAAAGTTGCACAAGCTATTGCATTCTGGACTCCAAGTCCAAACAAAATTGTCTTCTTTTCCAGATGGACATATATTTTTCTTTTATTATAGAATTTATTTAAATTGATTAAAATATGCAAAGATTGAAAAAACGGTAACATGGTGGACAAATCTAGTGCAAAAGACAAAAGACACAGATGATCTTCAAAAGTATTTATTCTTTCTGTATGTCATCTTTATATTTGAAGGATATTCCCACCGATCTTGATGTTCTGGGGTCATTTTTTTTTCTCTGCCCAACTTTCGAAGTGAAGTTCTATTGTCCTCTGCCACTGAAATTTAGCATAGAAAAATAATATGTCAATTTATCACTCTGTTTTTGTTTTGTCTTAATTTATGCATCTCTTTCTGCCTGGTGCCTGGATTTTTTTTTTTTTTAAATCTGGGAATTCCGTAACTTCTTCTGGATAAACCATGGAGCTAAGAATTTTGCAGCGAAATTTCCTAGAATAAGGTGCACTCTTTCATTCCTCAGGGACAAACATCTTAATTTGAGAGTGTCTTTGTTGTTCCGTTGTATTTGTTACTGTTCGTGTGTATATCATAGATCTCCTTTATTACCATTTTTGTGTAATAACTAATATTTGTGAGATTCTGACTGCATGTCAGGAGCTGTGTTAAATCTTACATAAGAGGTAGGTTAATCATTATTCCCACTTTATAGATGAAGATCTTAACACACAGGAGGAGTAAGTAACTTGTTCCAGGATGCTTGGCTGATAAGTAGCAGCTATGCAGTTTGATCCCAGACAGTCTGATTCTTAACGTCCATGTGAAATTAGGCACTGTATCATCCTGCCTCTTACCTTTATCACACCTCGTTTTAATTGTTTTCTTTACCCTCTTAGTCTCTCCTTGATTGATGTGAGTTGGGTTTATTTTTAATTTATTGCTTCTAATGTGGCTTTCATCTCTATATTTGTTTTATTTTTCTCTTTAGTTTCCTGAACTCTGCTACCAAGAATTGCCTTTCTCTTATTTTATTTATTTATTTTATTTTTTAAAAAATATTTTATTTATTTATTCGACAAAGACAGAGACAGCCAGCGAGAGAGGGAGCACAAGCAGGGGGAGTGGGAGAGGAAGAAGCAGGCTCAGAGCGGAGGAGCCTGATGTGGGGCTCGATCCCAGAACGCCAGGATCACGCCCTGAGCCGAAGGCAGACGCTTAACCGCTGTGCCACCCGGGCGCCCCTCTCCTATTTTATTTATTATTTGATTTTCTTTCCTCAGATAAATGACCTTCTCTTTGATATCTTTGCGGCCATACAAAACACTTTGCATGAACTCTTCTTCTAGCTTTTAACCCCCTTTTGATACATGGTAGCTGCCTTGTATTCATGCCCTTTACTCTTTCCATGTTTTCCATTTTCTACATGCAAAAGTTTTATGCTGTAACTTATTAGGTTATTTCTTATTTTAAGGGGCATTTTCATTTGGGTCCACTCTTTTTTGAAGAATACTATGGTAAGTAAAGTGGGGGCAATTCCTAATTGTAATAAGTCTACATATTTTAATATTTTTCATGAAATATTGCATTAATGTCTGCCTTGGGCATTTTGTATGCCTCAGGACTATACCTAGGAGCTGGCATTTTGTTGCTGTTCTCAGTGAAGACCCTTACGTTTCAGGATCTCCATATGAACCCAAATTGGTTGTCTTTAAATGACATATTCTTTCCACCTAGCAAAACTATCAGTATATATAAGTCCTGTTCTGTCTGTGTGTTTCTAGAATAAAAAATCTTCATGTCCACTCTACAGATGGCAATGCCGCTTATGACAGAACTGGGATATGCAGGAAGAAGTTAGAGAAACACATCAAAGTCAGCCAGCACTCCTGTGGCAGACTTGAAAAATGGCATCCACGATGCATAGAAAGGCAATTTTTGGAAGGAGAAATATGTAGAAGCAACTTGGAGGGATAGAGATTAATACCACGCTATAAATCTTTCTGAACCCCATATGGCTAGAAGTTAGTTAGGTTTGAGAAATTCAATTGAGCTAATAGAAGTAAGAAAATATCTGAGCGCTCACCATTTCCCAGGTTTAGTAAGTAGACAACCGTGGAGTGGGAGAAGGTATTGCCACGTTTGGAATAAAGAAAGATTCTAAAGGGTATCTCAGAGTACCAAATTTGAGTTTTGTTTTGTTTTTGGTTTTTGGGTTTTTTTTTTTTTTTTTGGCTTCACCTTCTCACCTTGGTCAAATTCGAAAGGTTCTGCGGTCTTGTGTGCAGGAGCAACTCTCTTTTCGATTTGAGGGTTCACATTACCAACAGCAGATTATTCATACGCAATAATAGGTGATCACTTATGAAAAGGAGACAGGTGGTGTCTATGTTTCTGATGAGGAGAAAAGGCAGAGGGGTACACAGTAATCATGGGTTATTAAATATTCACATTGTTAGAGATTCCTGCAGTCATTGCACATTTAGAAACAATTAAAATAAAACGGTTGTCACCTTGGAGTCCCAGTGGCCTGTCCTTGCAGCTGGCTATTCTAGCATCAGATGAAGCCTCTAACAGCTGCTTCTCCGGAACCGTGAAAGAAAAAAGGCACACGGTAGACACTCTTTATGACTTTTCAATGACAAGTCAGGGTTTTTCAATTACTGGGTAATATTTTTCATTCAAATATGTAAATATTTGCTAATGACACCCTATGAATATACCTTATTTTTACCATAGAATCATCATAAATGCCATTTTAAAAAGAATATTTCATTTAGTATCTTCATATAAAAAGTACTTCAGGGTAAGAGGCTATAAAATTCCTTTGTTCCCTGATATATTTTTTTTCCTTGCTGCTGTTAATTCTTCATTTTTATTGAGAGTCTGTTTTCTTATAGCACGTAATTAGCATGTTTAAAACACTTTGCACCTTTTAAACGTTGGATTAAAGTACATAAATAAATATAGGTTGAGGAGCACAGGTGTTTTTCTGATTCAATTAGTGCTTCTTTATTCTAAATTCTTCCTTGACTTACAATCTCTTTCTTAGTTCAAAAGATGAAAATAAACAGTCATTTGGCTATTAGAGCGGCCCATGGAGGGCTCATTAACTGGGTTCTAATTGGGTTCTTCCCAAAATCTGTCACTCAGGACTGAAGGTGAATCTGACACCGGTAGCGCGTGAGCGCACGGAGGGCTGTGAAGTGGAATGAGGGAAAGCGCTTCAGAGAAATGGGGGAACGATGAATTTAGGACAAATGAAATGGACTTTTAATATGGGCAAGACGTGTGAGGTAAAATAAAGAGAGGCCTTAAGTGTTTAGAAAGACTGATTTAGTTAGACTCTTCTGAGCTTTTGCTTTATTTTCATTATGGGGAAAAGGCAGTCGTCTAAACGAGCGATGCTCCGGGAGCTGCCTTCCCATCACACAGACACCCAGAATTTCTGTGCTTACCTGCATGCTTAACATGTAACTGGCAGAACCTTGAGTGGTTGACTTATCCCCTCCCCGAAGACGTGTAGCCTTCCTGGAGGCAAGGTTTGCCTCTCCACAACTACCTTGCCCAATTTTTGGCCCAAAGAAGTCCTTGATTGGTGTTTATTGGGTCAATCAACCAATCCATCAATTGGTGAATGTGGGAATGCGTTGCCCATGCCCTTTGCCTTCGCTTGGTCTTTCCTTCACTTTGGCATTCCTTTTTCCTTCTGCCCTACTTTACTAAATCTTATTAACATTTCAAGACACAATCCAAAGATTAATTTCACTATGAAGCTATTTCCAACTTTCTACCACCCAAGTAGACATAATCACTTATTCTCACCTCAAACACACAAATAATGTCTAGTATGTGTCTCTATTATAACACTACATGTGTGTGTAATGTAATGACATGCTGATGTGTGTATTTCTCAAACAGATCATGGGGTAGTTGGAGTATGAACTGAATATTAATCATCTTCAGGAGCTTCTCTGTATTTTCCTTAGCACTTAGAACAGAGCTTGGCACATAAGAGTCAATAATTGGTATTCAATTAAGTGAATGATTGGATCCTTGTTTAGGAAGAACACTAAGTATTTCAGTCAGGATTGTCACAAAATTTCCGAAATCTAGTGTTGATTCCCTCTGAAGGTGGCTGTATTAATTTCTAGTGGATCCGTTTTCTAGCCCCAGAAACCAACAAGAACAAAAACACTTATAGATAAACTATAATAGTAAATTGAGATGATACAGCAATGAAACTGATAAAAGATAAAGCTGTGATAAGAATGATAAAAATAAGAAAAATATCTCTCAGGTTGAGAAACACAGTAGAGACTTTCCTTGCTGAATGGTTGCTGACTCATCAGACAGCAGCTCTGGGACAGTTCAACAGGGAGATGCGGCTCCGAGTTCAGTGACTGCGCAGGTGTCAGAGGATGGAACACCTGCCTCACTCAGGATGAGGATGGAAAGGCAGAGGTGGGAGTAATGAATTTATGAGAAAATCAAAGCTAATCATAATATAGTTACATACTAGTTATTATAATATAATATCTATAATATTATAGATATCTATATCTATATCTATATAATATAATATCTATAATATTAATAAATTATATTGGGATTGTGAAACAAGATATGAATTAGATAAACATCACACTTCTTTACATAAGCTGTCTAAAATGATAGTATATCTTTTTCTTTTTCCCAGAAGATGGGAATAAGGTCTAGGTCACGATAGGACCTTTTGTGTGTTAAAACATAGGAACAATCACAAGAGTACTAAAAATTAAAAACACAACTTCTGAACAAGTAGAGGAAATAATAAGATGACCAAGACCTCACCTCACCAACACCCACAGTCTGTGTGAAAGAGGGTATAAAATGCGACGTGAAGACCACCAACGGAATTTTTTTCCTCCCTTGGGTCATTTTCTACCCCTGATGCAACCCACCAGCACTCATGACGATTCTGCCGCCATGGATGAAGGAGGGGTTCCTGTCCTAAGTAGGACAGAGAGCCAAATACGTGGCACCTGACACGGGACAGAGGAAACCGAGAGTGGCTTCTTAGGCACGTGTACTCACAGCCTCGGGGAGGAGGGCACCACACTCAATGCAGGGCCACAGAAGGCTGCAGCCAGAGCTGCGGGAGGCATGCTTTGCAGGGCAGGGACAAGAGGCTGGGGTAATTAATGCCTGGTTCCCACAGGAGGATGTGACTGATTTTGTTTTGAATAACTTCTCACACTGGCAGGGAGGTAAAACCCAGGAGGCTGAGGTCTGGATTGGGTGCAGCTGGTCCCATCTACGATGTGGGGAGCCTTTCCTGTGGGGTGGGGAGCACATCTGGAGTGAGCAGGAGGACTCCCGGCTACATCACGGGGACGCTGTGAGGCTCAAAGATGTCAGGCAGCACCCGGAATCTCATTCAGACCTTACAGTACAATGACCCATTTCTTGCCAGATTGCCCAGCTGTAGCCCCTAATGCAGTCAGTGACCAACGTGACCCAGTGCTGCTTTGTCCTTCCGCTCTCTCCCCATCGGGACGTCCATCCCCTATGAGTCAATGCATTTATTTTGGTAGTTATAAATCATACCGCTTCTCATGTTACAATCAAAGTGAGAAAGAAATTACAAAAATGAATATGTAAATACAACGAAGAGGGAAGAACAAAGGAGTCTTGAAAAGGAGAAGACAAGATGCAAAAAATCGGGGATGAGACATTTGTTACAATTTAGCATAAGCTTCCAGGCTCTCCAGGAACAATAAATGAAAAACCACCCCCACCGACACAACCACCACTGGGACGAGAGCAAATGGATTTGCAAGTTTCTATTATCCGAAAGAGAAAGCAACTACCTCTCATTGAATACTGGGGTTAATTTATAGCGGATACCAAGTAACGTAAAACACTAGCCCAGGTGTACCGGTTATAGAAATATATATTTTTTCAAATAATCTTTTCCTATAGCAAATCTTTCTAGAATGGAATTCGTACCTCCTAGGAGCACATTATGTGTCAGACCTGGTGCTTTGAACTTTCGCTATATAATTTTACTTAATCCTCACCATGGCGCTGGTGAATTATATACTATTTTTGAAATTAATAGTCAAATTAATAAAGGCATACCACGGTTACGTTAAATTCCCAAGATAAGAGACCCTGACAAGTTGAAAGCAGGATTCAAATCCAGGCCTACTTGCCTCTTAAAAGCCTAGGGTTTAACATTAAATAATAACCAGTGATGTCATTTCTATTCAGATTCTAAGTAATGGCTTCCAGACATGCCACTCTCATAATAGTTAGTATCGAGGCATGTATAATTAGAGCTTAAAAATTCATAGGAATGAGTTGTTAAATCCTTTTTACTATTTTGCATACAAGGAACCTCGAGTGAGCAAGTTTAAAAATATCAGTCTGACCTACATGATGAAAAGTTTGAAGTTTGTGCGTGCACACACACACACACACACACACACAGAATTACAATTATTAAAGTGATAGCCCTGAGCTTTTATGACCAATTTGTTAACAGAACATAAGTAGCAGGAACCAGATATTTCTGGTATATATCACAGGCTAGCCTAGTTTCTCTCTGAGTTTGGTTGGGGAGTACGGAAAGGTGAGGCAAAGATTTCCTTTCAAATGCTTAAATTCATTCTAATGCTTGAGCAAGTTACTGAAATTTTAAACGGTATCACCTAAGACTAAAGCAATTTAATTGAATAGACTTATGATAAGGTAGGGATGAATTATACTTTCTTCATATGATATCCCCCTTGTGTTTATCTACTTTCTAAAGCAGCGTTTCATAAACCGCGTGAAGCTTCACCAAGCCGGAAGTATAAATGCCCGAATTGTGGGGAAGCCAACAGAATCTTTCATTTGAAGCAACAGACATGCTTGGAAATTACTGAAATAAAAAATATAGCAATATTTTGTGCTGTTAGAAACCAAAACTTCTCTGCCTCAAGGACACATCCAGAGCCGCACCTCCCAGTTTTGTGAATCCTGGAAAAGCAGTGTCCATAAATGACTGCTAAATATTATTCTAAAAATGAATGCCACCAGCAGTCTGGTCTAGTTAAAAAGCCTCCTGACTATCAGTTTCCTTGAAGGACAAGATGAATGTTGAGCTAGCTCCTGGAAGCTGGCAAATGTTGTCTAGCAAAATTCAACAGTCCGACTTCCAGAAGGAAGTAAAGGGGCCAAGAACTAAGAGATGTTTTGGGGAGGAGGGGAGGAAGATAAAATGAGAGCTGTATTTGGTTCAGTCCAAGGAAACTGTGAGTCTACCTAAGGTTTGTTTTTTCTGGCTTCCACATCCCTCTTCCCCCCGCACCCCCTGCCCTGCCACTGTTCCTCTTTATGTCTTGGTCTTGGCCCTCACTAACTCCTAGGGATGGGGTCTATGTGTGTCACAGGTAGGGAGCAGGGCTTGGGGATGATTCTGAGGTATTTTTCAGGAAACGGTATGATAAAGAGGACTTGAGCATTTTTTATCCAGGTTGTATGTCTCAGTTACCGAGGAAGAAAAAGTGGTAAAAATCAGAAATAAGATGCGTGTAACTGACTGGAACTTTCACTGTGTCCTGTCTCCTGGGGAACTAAGTATAGCGAGAGAACTGTGTGCAGAATGATGAGAAATGGCATCGAAAATGACCTTTAAGTCAGCTTCCAACCTAGAGAGTGGGAGACACTGGGAAAGACATTAAATTGCTCTATTATACAATTTTGCATAGAATTTTTAGACTCAGATGTATAATTTTTCATTTTCTGTGTTACATTTCAAGGAAATATAACCTCTTGTTCAAACCTGTCAAAAGCATTTTGGATCTGGGTTCTGTGGTATGGCGTATGACCTAACAATCATAACTATACACCAGGGGTGAATTTGACAATATGTCGCCTGTGTAATGTCCTCAACCAAGCTATTAGTGAAGAAAGGAAAAAAAATTGAACAGGACAGGTAAAGGACAGATAGATACCTATGGAATATAACCTTTCTTTGTTCTTATTCAAAGTTACCATTTTTGTTTCCTGAATTGTATCTTTTCTTACTGTTTCTTTAATAAAAGGGACAAGAGGGCCAAAAAAAGTTATTTTTTTTTGGCTATTTACCCATTGTTTTGTACTCGGGATTAATTTACTGAGTTCTATTAGATAAATTTACAGCAATTATAGATAGGCATAGGATATAGTATAGTATTAAGAAGTTCTGTTTTCTTTCCATGAACTTATTATCATTTTCCCACATTTCCCATTATTTTTCTATTTTTCGGTAATTTTCATAATTTTCTAATTTTTATTAGAACTGCATTGCATCTGTAGATTAATTTAGAGAAACAAACATTTTTATAATACTAAGACTTCCTGGGCAAGAACATGATCAATTTTATTTTTTAAATTTTTTAATATTTATTTATTTGAGGGAGAGTGCATGAGAGAGCACAAGCAGGGGAGAGGGCAGAAGGGAGGGGAGAAGCAAACTCTCCCCTGAGCAGGGAGCCCAAGGCAGGGCTGGATCCCATAACCCCTGGATCATGACCTGAGCCAAAGGCAGATGCTTACCCGACTGAGCCACCCAGGTGCCCGATTGTGGGCAATTCTAAACTTAAATCTTAGAGAAATGTGTGTACTTTGTTAAACGTAATTATTAGGCACCTTATGTTTTGTCAGTATGTTAAAAAATCTGTATTTTCTCATATGTAGTTGTGGTGTATAGATTTGCAATCAGCTTTTGCTAATCGACTCTGTGTCTGGCAGCTTTGCTAAACTCTGCTACAAATTACGATCATTTAATTAGTAATCTTTAGGGGGAACATATTCAATTTTTGTATGTGTATCAGGTAATCAAATAATCTATTTCTGGTTTTCTAATTGTTCTTTATTTTCTAAAAATAATTTCTATTGAACATTTTTAATGCTTTTTTAGCATCTATTGAGATATCCAAATTACTTATTTTCCTTTAACCTATTAATGTGTAAGTTACATTCATACATTTTCTAATGATAGACAAATAAACATCCTTGCATTCTTGCATTAAATACTTCTTAGTCATTATGTCATTCATTTTATAATTTGCTTAGATCCTTTTTTTTAAAGATTTTATTTATTTATTTATTTATTTATTTATTTATTTATTTATTTATCAGGGAGAGAGAGAGAGAGAACAAGCAGGGGGAGCGGCAGGCAGAGGAAGAACCAGGCCCTGTGCTGAGCAAGGAACCTGATGTGGGACTCGATTCCAGGACCCTGGGATCATGACCTGAGCCAAAGGCAGACACTTAACTGACTGAGCCACCCAGGTGTCCCATGCTTAGATCCTTTTAATATAGATAACTTCCTAACTTCACTTTTCAGCAATTTTTTTCTGATAATAAGTTTTATTCCTAACAGTATTTTCTGGGATATTGTTTATGCTTATGGGAAAATCACAATGTGTAATACTTCAGCCCCAAATCAATTTCTATATAATAAAATGTACAACTCCTCTTTTTAAGTAAAAGAAGCTTTTAGTTTAGGCCACACAATCTTTTAAAAATTGCTTTTCAATTACCAATAGATATGCATATTAAATGGATATTAACAAGCATTGCTTCGTGTCCTAATTTTGGTTTGGCCTCAAAATTATTCCACTGGAGGGTGAGAGGCCTGGCACACTTGTTCACAGATTCCCCAACAGCTTTTGGGTGCGTAATTTTCCTGTTAGACTTACCCCTCTGGGTATTAACTCCTTTATGACTTTATGTTGCATCGCTCAAGGCTAAAATACCTTCTGTGGCTTTGCAGAACGCATAGAAAGAGAGCAGCATATGACATACGTACTTCATGCATGCTGCTGGCACGTGCCTGGTGGTCCCCCTACATCTGCAGCAATTCAATGGGCAGGTGATGTGGTCCGTTGCATCTTTCATACCCTCCTGTTACTTTTGGCTCTTAGTGTACAAATCTGGGCAAAAATAAGGACTAATTAACTAATGAAATGAAATATAGAAAGATTCCAGAGAAGAATCCATGTTTGAGAACTGGCTCACAGTGTGGACGATAGATACTCAGACCATCTTCATCCCAAGGGTACCTGAGAGATGTATTCCTCTGTTGACAAATCAGAGACTTTTAAAACCATCTACACATAATGCTATAGTGCTTACAAGTGTGTTTGGAAAGTAACTCAAGAAGTCAGGACACATGGTTTTGGTCCAGATGTTGTATTAAGTTTGGGGACATTGTATCTTTTTAGGTAGACACAAACCATGAAGCATTGCACTGAAAATGTGAATCCTGTGAAATTTGGGGATTGAAAAACCACCGACATTCTTTCGAAAGAATGTCCTATGGGGATGCATTAATATAGGATATCCATCTATTTTGTTTGGATTTTTGCATCCATGTTTATGAGAAAGAGTGATCTCTACATTTCTTTTACTCTATGGCCTGTGTCTGCTTTTCATCTCAAAGTTCTACAAATACGAAAATAATCTGTGGACTTGTTTTTTTATGCACTGTTTTTTTCCATTTACTCCTTTTCTGAGATGTTTCTGCAAGAGTGGGATTAATTTACTGTAACTGTTTGGAGGGGCTAACCTGTGAAAACACGGAATTGATCTATTCTTTGTGGTAAGATCGTTTTTGACAGATTAATTTTGTTCAACATGTATGAGAATTTTCAAGTTTTTAATCTATTCTTACAAGGTCAGTTACCATCTCTTACCTTTTTGAGGCGTTTCCATATTTATCTCTTCTAAAATTTGCTGACAATAAGATGTTTATATTTTATCTTTTAAACTCTGCGGCATTTATATTTATAGTCCCTTTTCAATTCTTCATATGTTTATTCATGACTTTTCTTTTTCTTAATTCTATCAGCTTAATAGAGTTCTTAGGTCCTTCCAAGAATCAATATTTGGTTTTTCTACTTTAAGAGTTTGCTATTATATTTATTATATCTTTACTTCAGCTGTTCTTGTATTTAATGCATTTGTGAATTTTCTTACTTCTTCAAGTAGGTGTTTAATGAATCACTTTGCAGCCTTCCTTGGTTTTGGTCATAAGGTATAAGCATTTAAGGATGTGAATTTCCCAAGTACTAGCTTGGCCTCATTCCTTATATTTTGGCCTATTATAATCTATTCTTGGTACATTTCTAAATATTTTTAAATTTCATGAATAATTCCTTTTGAGTTATTTGAAATTGGTTTTTAAATTTCCAAATATATTGATATTTTTAACTGCTCTTCAATTATTTACCTTAACTTAATTGCATTTTTTGCAGAGAACATACTCTGTATGATCTTAACTCTTTGGAAATTGAGTGGGTGTCTTTGGCAGTCATACTACAGCATAATTCCTTTGCTGTAGTGTATGGGATCTGGAGTTAGACAGACTTGGGTTCTAATTTCAGAGTAACCAACTGTGGTCTCTAACCAAGTGCTGTTACCTTTTTGAGTTTGTATCTCTTGCCTCAACAGCACTGCATAAGAAACCACCAGAGGAGCTCAGTTGCATAAGACAGTGAGCACTCACTTAGCTCATGAGTTTGTGGGCTTCAGCTAAACTGGTCTTGTTACCGAACTCAGACGTGTCCGTGAACCCAATGCACAGTAAGCCAATGTCTAAGTCACTGGACTTGTAGCAAAGAAAGCTGTGCCATCAGAAGGGCAGCTCAAGGAGAAGGCAGGAGATCGTCCCCAAAGCTGCCTTGCCCTGTTGAGCCTAGGGAAACCTTTTATAGGTTTTATGTGCCCTGTTGAGCCAAGAAACATGAGAGGAGAGTGAGGGGTTTCTTGAAAACTTGAAGTGGGGTGAGAGGGCCTTGTAACAATCTAGAGGTATCCATTCTTGCCAACAGTGAGGTGCCATTTGGGACCCAGCATGATCAGGTGCATCAGAGAGTTTCAACATAAATGTTACCCTCTGGGTCCCATTAGGTTTCTACAATTGGTGGGTAAATAGAGAGTAGGAGAGAAAAAGGCAGAGTTAACAATTGATACTTCATGAAGCAAAGAGGTGCATAAAACAGGGGTACCTGGGTGGCTCAGTCAGTCAAGCGTCTGCCTTCAGCTCAGGTCATGATCTTGGGGTCCTGGGTTCCAGCCCCTCATCAGGCTCTCTGCTCAGCGGGGAGTCTGCCTCTCCCTCTGCCCCTCACCCTGCTCGTGCTCTCTTTCTCTCTGTAAATAAATAAATAAATAAATAAATAAATAAATAAATAAATAAATAAATAAAATCGTTTTTTAAAAAGAGGTGCATAAAACATAAGTAGGGAAAAAACAGAACATGGAGCTAAGTTGGTAATATAAAACTATAATACAACTATAGTGCTGCTTATGCTTTTAAAACAGGTCCAGGAACCAAACGTGCCACCTCGGTCTGGCCTTGACTAACACGGGCAATGCTTGATCATAGGCACGTGGTCAGCTGTGGGTCCTGTCTGCAGGTCTGGAGATCTTGGCTGAGTTTGCTCACGTCTGGGGTAGTACGTATTCTTACTACAAATGTGGCTTTTGGCAAGTAAGGAATTCTTTCGGATTTCGATTCATACTGTGATTTGGGGATGTATGTTTTTCTAAAATTATATATGCAGTATGTTTTCATTAATATTCTCCTAGTGCTTCCATAGTTAATTTGTTCTTAGTAGTTCTTAGTTTTTACAGATTTCTCTATATATCTGTAGCTGTATCCTTTCTCTCATCTTCAGTATAATTGGTTTTGCCTTCTCTTTGTTTTTTGTTTTTTTTTTTTTTTTTATTATTTCTGCCAGATCCATGCTATTTTGCTAGTCTTTTTAGAGGAGTAGATTTTGTTGATGCTTTTGATTGTCTCCTAGTTAATTGTTTATTGTGCCCTTCAGATTTACTCTGATGATTTTTGTATTAATTATTTTTTACTTGTAAACCATGACTTATTAATTTACCATCATTCTTCCTTTAAAATATATTCTCTTAAGACTACATATCACCTTCCATGTACAGGCTTAGCTGAAAACCTCATGTTTTGATATATTGTTGGTTTTCTGTTATTTTATTTAGATTATTCAATCCAAACACTTTGCAATTTTTACTACATATTTTTTGTGTATAATTTAGTTATTGCATTTTTAAGCCTCACTTTTTTATCCGTATGGGTGTGTCTATGTGTATATAGATAGATGCAGATACAGATATGGATCACATGTATATAATTTGCTGTATCATGTTGGATGAACACGATTTGGATCATATTGACTCTTCATCATAATTGATGGTTATTTTTTACTGACTATATGGTCACTGAAAATGCATCTCTGAAAATTATTTGTAGATGAATTTGAGGACAGGCCATAATATTTGCCAATGGATCTAAGTACATTTGGCTATTCACGTGCACGAGTCTCTTTTTGATGAATATTGTTGCTCGACGTCTCTTCCCTACAACCTCCCATTAAAGTAATTCTCAGCCTGCTTTCTACCACATACATACATTCTTACTTGCAAAAAGTTTCTTGTTACTTGTTCTGTAAGTTCAGTGAAGCCCTGTTTCTGTCATGTTTAAAATGCACCAGTAGCTCCTTGCATGAAAGGTCCCAAAGCAAACACGGCAAACTTTTAGCACCATAATTTAGTTGACTTTAGTTGGATTCAGGCAACAAAATTCTGAGTGTCTGGACAACCAACTATTTTAGAATCAAGCCTCAGGTATCACTCTCAAGTAATAGTCTAATGCACACACTCAATTCCCATACCCTGTTCATGCAAGGTTGAGAACTCCTGTTCATTACGTTTTTGCTAATCCATATATCCTGAAGCCAGACATTTTACCAATAAAAAGACATTTTTATTTCTTTTATTAAGCCTCCAGTGTTGTTCAGAGCTAAAGTTAACTGAAGCTCTTATAGCAGTTGCCTCGAGATCATGGGCTTCTACTTGGAAGCTTTCAAATACTAACTCATTATCCCTGAAGTATGTAATGCTGATTTAGGGAATTAACTCAAAAATTCAAAATAACAAACAGAATTATAAACTCCCCACTATCAATGCTGAATTATTAAAGATTAAGTTACAAATTAACAAAAGTTTTATAAAAGTACAAGTAATAACAAAATCATTCCTAAATCTATCACTCAGAAGTGAATATGGCTAACATTTTAAGATAAATGGCTGCAATTTTCTTTATATCTTTGTCTATGCACACTGGCATGTAAGTATATACATGCATATACAAATATGTGAACACATTTCTTTTTAAGTATTGATTTATACATTTCCATTTATTTTTATCCATCTATACATATTTGCACACACATATAATCATGCAGCATATATTCTAAAATATGCCTTTTAATATTAACAATATAAACATTTTTGTATGTATCCATATATATCTACAGTACTATATCATATTTCTTTGTAATCTCTTATTTTATGTATATACAATAATTCAACGCATGTAATCTGTAATGTACTGATGTACATTTATACTGATTCCAATTTTATTTTGCTACTCTTAACATTGCAATGAAAATATGTGTGCTATATGTCTTTCCCTTATCTGACAATTTCTTTAGGAAAAATGTGTGTAAGTAGAATCATTAGTTTAATGGTATTCTTGTGATGCCAATTTCTGAGATCTGTTTTCAAGTTATCCTCCAGAACAATTCTATTATTGAGGTATGATAACTTTTAATGTAAAAGAGAACAAACCTTCCTATTTTATATTCTTGCAATGCTTTTCTCAATTTATCACTTTTATTCAGTTTGGCAGTTTTATCTATTTTTTTTTTAATTTACCAAAAAAAATAATCATGCTTTCTGCTTTTACTGATGTTTTAGAAACTCTTCTGTATACACTATAACAAAAGTTTACAGTATACTTTCTTTAACTTCTTTTAATGGCTTTTAAAACATAAACTATATTTAGGCTATTTTAGCATAAATGTGAAATACGTATTTGGCTTGTTCAATCCTTTTACTTTCTTTCTTAAAAGATTTTATTTATTTATTGAGAGAGAGGGAGTGAGAGAGCACAAGCAGGAGGGAAGGGCAGGGGAGAAGTAGACTCCCTGCTGAGCGGGGAGCCCTACATGGGGTTTCTTCCCAGGACTCCAAGATCATGACCCCAGCCCAAGGCAGATGTTTAACAGACTGAGTCACTCAGACGCCCCAATCCCTTTTCTATTAAACAGTGGGTGTTCCAGGATCACTTTTTGAATAATTCATTAATTGACTACCAGCTTTATTTATTTATTTATTTACTTACTTACTTATTAGGGAGGGTGGAGAGAGGGAGAGAGAGAAAATTTTTTTAAAGATGTATTTATTTATTTGAGAGAGAGAGCCCATAAGGCGGGGAGAGGCAGAGGGAGAGACAGGAGAGGGAGAGAGAAATTCAAGCAGACTCTGCTGAGCACGGAGCCTGACACAGGGCTCGTTCTCATGACCCTGAGATCCCGACCTGAGCCAAAACGAAGAGTCAGGTGCTCAACTAACTGTGCCACCCAGACAGCCCAGCTGACTACCAGTTTTAGATGACATTTTAAAATGTTAAATTCTATGTATAAATATCTTTTAAAGAATTTTGTATGTTATTTCATTGATGTGTCTGTCTTTTCTCACATGGCCATGGGCCATGTAAATTGTTATGGCTGTTCAATACAATTAGCCTCATAAATATATCGGTATTCAAGTCATTAGACTACATTTGTTCTTACTGACATATTTAAAATCGTCTTAGTCTATCTTCAAAAATATATATTGAGATTTGATTAAGATTACATTTGCAGATTAATTTCAAAAGAGCTGAAATATTTACAATATTAAAGCTTCCCATTTCTGACAAGCCATTTATCCTCTGGAAAATGAGTAATCAGGCTATTTTGGAGAAATGGAAAAATTAGAATTTGGTATAAATTATTTCATACATTAATTCATCACAACAGCAAAGAGGTTTTCTGTATGCATTTGCTATTTATCAACTCAGTCGTATCTGTGGATTTAATATTAGTACGTACAGAATATTATAATGACATCACTAATTACAACTGCAATGACTTGTATTTTGTTTCATTCCAAGAGGGACAGTTGATGTTCTCAATGTTCATGAACAAAAGATTGGCTAAGAAATTTATAAACATTCTTAGGCTTGTACATCACTGACACAACTATTTATATGTAATCATCATCATTCATCCGGAAGTCGTAGAGTCCCTACTGTGTAACAAACACTGAGACGAGCAATGGGAATGCAAAAATTAATAGTTCAATATATGCTTTGGAACCTTACAGTAGCTCAAGGTAAACAAATTTACAATCCATTATAATTTCCTGTGATACATGTTTTACTGGAAGCATGTCAGAAATAATAAAGGATTATCCAGAAGGGAGTAAGTACTATGTGAGCTGGGGAAATATTCATATTATAAATTACCCATATCTTCCTGTACTCCCATACCTAAGTCATCACCAATCACATCAATGTTCCTTCCTAAAAAAACTTTCTATCTTTCAAATTTCTCCATCTTCTATTGCTCATAGGATAAGCTAAGCTAGTACCATCTCTCATCTGGGTTACTGTAAGAGCCTACTATAACAGTTCCACTGTATCCATTTTTTAAAATTGAGGTAAAGTTCATATAACATGCAGTTACCTAGTTTAAAGTGTGCAGGCCAGTGGCATATGATGAATTCACAATTTTTACAACAATGACCTCAATTTAGTTCAAAAACAAATTTTATTAGCCTAAACTGATACCCCATACCTATTAAGCAGTAACTCACCACTCCTCCTTCCCATGAGCCCCTGGTAACTCATCTAATCTCTATGTCTGTGTATTTGCCTGTTCTGGACATTTAAGAATAGCTTAGTGGTAGCATTGTATTTATATTAATTTCTTTGTTTTGTTAATTTAATATGGTTATGATGTAACATTAGGGGAAGCTGAGTAAAGGGTATATGGTAACTCCATACTCTTTTTGAAGCTCTTATATAAGTCACAATTATCTC
This sequence comes from Ursus americanus, assembly GCF_024610735.1. Taxonomy (NCBI): domain Eukaryota; kingdom Metazoa; phylum Chordata; class Mammalia; order Carnivora; family Ursidae; genus Ursus; species Ursus americanus. The sequence continues at coordinate 75,849,381 of NC_142133.1, forward strand.
AAAATAAAGAGTTTTAGAAAAAGCCGTAATACTCTGGAAAACACTGGACAGAGCTTTGGCCTTCGAGTCCAGGTGCAATGGTTTGAGTCTTGCTTCCCCTACTACTTGCTTTGTGTTATTTCCTTGGGTTGTAAAATAAATAATAAAATGCCTAACAGTTAAGCAAATTAAACTCTCTGGACTCCAGTTCCTTCTTTAAAACACAAAAGGGAACAGAAAAACATTGCAGAAGATATTTAAGATCCTTCTTATTCCAAATCTGGGTATTCATCCATTTTATAGAGGATCTGAACTCTTTCCCAAGTGGTAACAACCTTTGTCACAAGAACAAATTCCAAAGTAAGTAATTTTTCTTACTTCCTCACCAAGAATTCTATTATAAAGGTGAGGAAGTAGGAAAATAGTTATAATTATGTAGAAGTCTTAGGCCTGTATCTGGACATGGCAGGGGTTTAATAAATCTCTATATACTTAAATAAATATACATGTACATCTATGTGTTTTTTCAAGATGTTTTCAATTATATTAGTATCAACACAGCAGGTCCTTTTACTGGCTACTTAATGTCCAGCTATCAAGAAAAAAATGACAAGGTATAATAAAAGACAAAAAAACACGATTTAAAGAGCAGAGCAAGCATCAGAACCAGAGATTGATCACAACTGTGATTAATACGCAAAGGCTCTAATGGGTAAAACAGGCAGCGTGCAAGAACAGATGGGCACTATAAGCAGAGAGATGGAAATCCTAAGAAAGAACCAAAAAAAAAAAATGCTAGAGATAAAAAGAAACAAAACAAAACACTGTCACAGAAATGAAGACTGCCGTAATGGACATGGGTGAGAAAATAATCTCTGAGCTTGAGGATATAGCATAGCAATTTCGAAAGCTGAGAAGCAAACAGAAAAAAACAAAAACAAAACAAAACCAGAAGAGAATATCCAGGGACTGTAGAACAACTGCTAAATGTATAAGATTCTTGTGATGGGACTACCTGAAGGAAAAGGAAAGAGCATGGGAAAATATCTTAAACAACAATGACAGAATTTCTTCAGATTCGTGCCAGACATCGGGCACTGAGGGAATTTGTTGCCAGTAGACATGCCTTGCGAGAAATGTTAGGAAGGAAAATAATGCAGGTCAGAAATTCAGATCTAAATTTAAAAATGAAAGAGATCAAAGCAGGAATAAGTGATGGAAAAATAAAAACTTTTATTTTTCTTATTTTTAATCAATATAACAGAAATTTGTTCAATATAATAACACCAACAATGTATTTGAATATGCATGATTATGAATATATCTCATATATGTATATATACTTATGAATGATCTATATGGTCTATATGGATAGATGTTTCTGTAATTTGTCCTGCATAACCAGGACTTGCACGTATGCAAGCGGGCTAAGGAATGTTGTTTGTGAGACTCATGCTGAGTGAATAACCTTGGGAGCCTGGTTATTTAAAATATATTTTCCACCCTCCAGGTCAGAACTGGCCCTTCTGTTCTGGACGCTAAGAGCTACAAATCTTGCCTTACATCCCCTCCTACTCCAGGCTGGGCTGGCCCCTTGGAATGGAATCCAGGAGGGGAGGAAGACACACATAGCCCAGGCTCCTTGAAAATATAAAAACATGGTAACATAGAAATGCAGCTTGCTCCAAACTGCACGTAGGCAAACAAATGTTTAATTTCAGCCCCTGTTATCTGCCCTATAAATTTGGCCCTTATGGGAATGGTCAATTGGAAGTCTCACCGGAGGGGAGGACGCTCTGCCCAGGCCTCTCAATCAGGACTCCAGCTTGGCTGTTTCCACAGGGCTTCTCCAGCTAATGACATTGGGTGTTTACCCGATTTGATGCAACTTTATTCTCATTTATTGCTGACTATTATGTTCATCTATGTGTAGATTCCCTTCCTCTTCTGTTTCTATCCGGCTTCTATAATAATAATGAAGCTTATTTCCTTTTTGAAACCAGAACACAGCTGTTGTGAATCTTTAGTTCAGAACAGATGCTTATATATAAGTGAAATTAATAACATCAATGATACAAAGGATAGTAAGGAGGAATTAGGATTATTTTGTTATTGTAAGATGCTCACAAAACCTGCGAAGTGCTTATTTGAAAGTGAACTTGGATTAATTATAAATGTATCTTGTAAACTCTGAGGCAACCATAGAGAACTGGACAATTCTAAGATATGTTATTAAACAGCATGCTTCTAAGCAACACATAGATCAAAGGAAAAAATTTCAAAAAAATTTAACAATACTTTGAACTAAGTGGGAATGAAAATACAATTTGTTGGATGTAGCAAAAGCAGTTCTTAGAAGTAAATGTGTAACATTTAATGCATATATTAGAAGAGATGAAAGATTTAAAATCAATTATCTGTTTCCATCCTAGGAAAAAGAAGAATAAAGTAAATCCAAAATAAGCAAGAGAATATACATAATAAGACTTAGAGTAGAAATCAATGAGTGAAAAGATCAGTAAAATATCTAAGCCTGTAGCAGACTAATTAAGAAAGAAAAAAAGACAGAGGACACATATTACAAATATCACAAATGAAAGAGGAGAAATCACTAAAGAGCCCATGATCATTAAAAGGATAATAAAGAAATATCATGAACAACTCTATACCCACAAATTTGATAACATACATGACAGGGGGCAACTCCTTGAAAGACATAATCTGCCAAAACTAACACAAGAAGAAAAAGACCATCTAAATAGGCCTCCATCTATTAAAGAAGTTGAGTCAATAATTAACGGTCTTCCAAAATAGAAAGCTCCAGGCCCAGATGGGTTCACAGGTAAATTCTACCAAACATTTAAGGAAGAAATTATACATCTTCTCTACAATCTCTTTCAAAAGATAGAAGCAGAAAGAATACTTCCTAATTCACTGTTGAGTCCAGCATTACCTTAATACCCAAAGCCAAAGACTTTGCAAGAAAACTACAGAACAGTATCTCTCATGAACAGAAATGAAGAATCCTCATCAAAATATTAGCAAATTGAATCCAACAGTGTGTACAAAGAATTATATACCACAACAAAATGGGATTTATTTCAGGCATGGAAGGCTGGTTCAACATTTGAAAATCAATTAATATAATCCATCACATTAAGAAGCTAAAAAAGAAATATCTGACCGTATCGATAAATGCAGAAAAAGAATCGAAAAAATCCCATACTCGTTTATGATAGAATTTCTCAGTAAACCAAGAATAAAGTGAAGTTTCTCAATTTGATAAAGAATATTAAAAACTCTACAGTTAGTATCATACTTGATGAGAAACTCAAAGCTTTCCCTCCAAGGGCGGGGGTGGATCATCAGGTTTTTATATTTAGATATCTAAGTTTCCTTCTGAGTAAACTTAGTGTATAAGCATTAATTTAGATAATTTTTTAGAACTATTTTTTATCAATTCCTTTGCTAAGTACCATAAAAAATATTTCTCTAGTACAGTAAGCTAGTAGTAGCTAGTAAGGTAAGCTAATACATAGCAAAAATATTGATGATCCTTGGGCGTATGACGCTGCAGGAACACATAGGAGAATCGACGTGTTATGCCTGCTGTTTGTGGCCGCACTACTGACTAGGAAAGCCTCCAAAAGTGATGACATTCATAGAGGAAGTGATAAATGAGAAGCAAATAACCAAGTGGGCTTCAAAAATGGCCTTCTTGTCAGAGGGCACCAGTAAATATTCCAAAAATTATTGACCAGAAGACACATATAAAGTGTATATGGCCAAATATAGATGATTCTAGAAATATACTCTGGAGTCAGTTGGTGAAAGTCAAGGTAAATGGTCCTAAACCAGTTGGAATTTATTCTGCAGATAAAAGGGAGAAGGAGAAAGAGAAACACACATTTCTTGTTTTCTCTCATATATTTATTTTCTTATAGTAATACTAGCTGGCTTGGGATGAGTGTTTGCTATGTAGCAGTCTTTCTATAGCATTTTATATATATTATTTCATAGAATAAAATCATATTTCAGGGAGGATGTGACTTAAGTTCACACAGTTAACAGCTGGCAAAGCCAAGGTTGGAAATCCATCTATTTACTTCATTTCTTCCACACCATTCTACTTCCACCAAAGTATGGTTTCACTGACGCTTTATTAACTTGTCTAGGTGCTGTGAAGGCTCTCCTCCTGACAGCAAAGACAGAGCACCCCAAGATATTTCCTGGCTTCCCCATGGGACTGAGATTCAGGAATCAATGCTGAGCGCTTCTCGCAAGTTCTGGTCAAATCTTAAACACAGAGAAAGATCTGTGTGGCAAAGCACAAAGTTATGCCCCTTGCTCTGCCCATTAGGGACAAAATGTTTCTTTTTGTATATTTTAAGTTTACTAGAACATTAGTTTTAACCCAGTTTCTCCTGAATGAAAATATCAGGGTCTGCATATTCAGTGTGATACTGCTTGTTGGAGAGTGAATTCCGTAAGAAAATTCTTCTCATAGCTTCCTTTATTTCACAAGAGACTGCTTCCAATCAAGAGAACTGTTTTTCTTCAGAAGGAAAATCCAGAGAAGTAAAGAAATGACAGCTTTTATAATTCCATAACAAGCTCTAAAGGAAAGACAACAGTGAAACTCTTGCCTCCAGAGGATTCCACAGGGCAGCATTGAATGAGCCAGAATTAGAATGCACTTATTAGATATTCATTTCCAACTGCTGGATCACACCGTTTCTTTTAGTTAGCAGTGCAATGGAATGGTCTTTAAAGAGTTTTAATATACTTACTTTATGTCTCTAAAAAATGTAAATGCTTTTTAGCATTTTCTTTCTTTCTCATATTGATAGACTTTTGTTCAATTACAAAAATAATCCTTGGTCCTAAAAATCAAGCAAAGCAGAATCATGTAGAAGCGAAGTCCACCTTTATCCTTAAACCCGTATGTTTCCATTTATAAATATATTTTTAATTAATGGATTTATCCTAGGCATATTTTTCTACAACTTGCTTTATTAAAGTAGTAATATAATGTAGTTCTATAATGTACTAGATCTCCTCTATTCTTTTTATGGCTCATAGACTCCTGTGTTAGGAATAGAGCACAGTTTATTTAACCTTCACTTACAGATGGACATTGAGTTGGTTCTCAATGATTAGCTATTAAAATTTTAACAAATATGCATATCTCATACATACTCTCATCATATATATATTTACAAATAAATGCACATGCACCTCTATTTATACACATATAAAATGTATATTAACTTGCAGTCACTGCGTATGTATGCATATATGTGTGTATTTGTATATGCATACGTGTGCATTTATATGTATGCTATTTTCCCTTAGGTTAGATGTCCAGAATGGGAATGAATGGGTCAAAGATTAAGTAGGACTGAGATTTTGGTGGATATAGCTAAATAGTTTGTAAAATAGTGTATACCAACAGTGTCAACGATATATTAGAATGCCACTTCCCACCCTCTTGCAACATTGGTTGTTAATTAAATGCAGTATTGTGAATATAATGGGTAAAATGTGTTATCTTGTGGGTGCCCTTCTTTTGTATAAAAAAAAGGTAGCTTATTGTTCTGTTTCCCAAGTATATCAGTAGAGAATATTAAATTGGTTCTTAGTCTATAAACTACCTTATAATGTCTTTTACTCTCTACTTTATAGTCTTGTTGAGAGGAATAATAATGACAATACCAGTAAGTTATGGTTTTGCCATTTATTTCAATCTTAGAGTTCACAACTCTTGAATTTGTAGCCTTCTCTGCATTCTCACAGGAGACTATGTTTAGGTATCAGGCATTATAATTTTGAAGAAATGGAAAGTCAGAGCAATGAAATGACTTCACCAAGGTCACACAAGATCAAATAAGTGTGTGAAAATGATTTTAAAATTGTGAAGCTCCTGATACAACTTAAGAAATGGAAATTTGAAGATAAGAAACCATTTGCATAATTGAATAAAAGAGAAATCGTGCTTCTCAGCTGGAAAGCTGGGATCTACCAAAAAATTAAAACTGAAGTGTTTGGAAAAGGTTTCCCCTGTATTTAGAGACTACTCTGAGACAAGGGTACATCAGGACATAGCAAAGTCTTTGCTGGAATTCGGTCTTTGCAAGAGCTGGGTATGAATTTTTCATAGACTGCTGGAAGGGACCTGAAGCAAGAATTCTTCAAACAGTCCTGGCAGCACCAGGTTATATAAAGCAATGAAAAATAAGGAATGCAAACCTGAGGGAGCGAGGGGAGCACAGAGTTTACATCCCGCAAGGGCAATTTTCCATTTTGAATTTTTTTTCTCTGAGATGGACATGTAATTTTCAATCTAGGAGGTAGGGGGTGCACATGAACTTAACATTTACTATCACATGAAAGGTCATACATACAACGGGCATGCAGAATGCATGCACACAGATGTAAATGCACACACACACACTAATGCGTTCTTCCATAATGGAAACATGAACACGGATAGGGAAAGTCTGTGTATATTCATGTTGACTAGTATATACTTTATATAGATTTGTGCTTGCACTTTACTGAAGCACTCAAAAACATAGAATCATACCAACTCATACATGCGTACTCACACAAACATGAACATGTACATAGAATGTGTACATGTTTGCATGTGTGTGTAAAAGTACATGCTTGTCCAGAGATTTATAAAGGTTTTGGGGTCAGTATAACTCTGATACCAAATCCCAGCACAGATATTACAATAATAATAATAAATAATAAATACAGAGAAATTCCCCTTAAGAGGATACCTACAAAGCCAAATATTTTATTTTAGCAAATGAAATCCAGCAATAAGCCATAAAGATGATATTCATGAAAAAGTTGAGTTTATCGCAGAATTTTACAAATATACAAAAATTCACAAATATGTAACTTTGGTTACAATCCATAAACTTTGGTTTTTGTTTGACAACATTCATTATTTCTAAAAGGCTGAAAACATTTTGTTATTTCTTTAATAAACATTTGCCAAGCTCTAATATGCACCAGATACTATGCTAAACTCTATGGATCCAAAGATACAAAGATTAATAGGTTAACTATGAATAGGTTTCGAGGAGAGCCTGGAATATTAATGAAACATATAGTTATAAACCAATACGGCAAGTGCATGAGAGCACTGTTTATAGACAAGGTGCTGCTTGACAGAGGAGCTCCTCAATTTACCTGTGGGAAAGATGAGCTCAGGAAAACTGCCTCAAGATGTGATGTTTGAGTTGTATCTCAAAGGCAAGAAAGCAATGTATTAAATTAAGAAAAAAAAGCGCGCGTGCGAGAGAGAGTAGGAAGAACAGTTTAGATATTGGCCATAGCATAAGCAAAACCACAGAGAACTCAAAACAGCCTGAACTTGAGTAACTTCAAGAACTTCAAAATTGATGAAACATAGACAACAAAACAGATTTGATCTAAGATACTGGTATGGGACATGTAATTAAAGACATTGAATGTCGTATTTTTTACCCGTGGCCAAGGCTAGTCCTTGAGAGGAAAGTGATTCAATCAGAACCACATTTCCCCATTACTCTCTGCTATTTGGGATGGAATGGGATTCAGTTGGGCAAGTTTGAGACAAGGGGACAGTTTAAAAGATTATTTTAATTGTCTAGTCCAGGAATGATGAAGACATGTCTTAATTCAGTGTGAATGAAAAGGAAAAGATGGATCTGATTTTTAAAATATTGAAGATTCAAAAATCGGCAAAAGTCAATGATTGAATGGGAATATGAAAGACTAGTGTTTAGCGTTATGCTTGGGGTTCTAACATGAATAAATGAATCAAGCAATTGTCAACTGATTGGGGCACCTGGGTGGCACAGCGGTTAAGTGTCTGCCTTCGGCTCAGGGCGTGATCCCGGCGTTCTGGGATCGAGCCCCACATCAGGCTCCTCCGCTATGAGCCTGCTTCTTCCTCTCCCACTCCCCCTGCTTGTGTTCCCTCTCTCGCTGGCTGTCTCTATCTCTGTCGAATAAATAAAAAATATTAAAAAAAAAAAAGAAAAGAAATTGTCAACAGAATATATGGGAACACATGGCAGGGGAAAATACAAGGCAGTACATAACAAGGTATATTATTGCGGTACCTCTTGTGCACCTAGATATAAATGGTTAAAGCCCAGAGGAGATATCTGGGATGAAAATATGCAGTAATGAGTGAACGGTCTGTATCAAGGATGTATGTAATTTTATATGAAGAATCAGACTAAGACAGAACTATAAGGATTACCATCATTTAGCAGATAGACAAAGGAAGAGGATCATTTCAAGATGCACAGGTAGAGTACTCTGGAGGGAGACAGGTAGGGAGAACCAAGAGCGTGCGTTATGATGGAATCTAAGAGCATTAACAATTTAAGTATGAAGAGAACGATCCATGTTGTCAAATGATCCATCTATAGAAATCTATGAGAAATGAAATCATCAATTAAATGTTAATTGGTGTCTTAAATGGAATATAGTCTCAACAGAGTACTGAGAGGAAAACAGACTAAAGAGAATTTCATCAGAATGTGAGTTAAGGACATGCAAATATGGGAGGAGAACACTTTTCTAGAAAGGTTGGATAAGAAGAGAAGGTTAAAACTCATGGTTAGAATTTGATGCTTTGAATAAATGCTATTCGTAAATTTTAGGGTAACAAATTTGAAGGCTGAAGGACAAAATATAGTAGAATATATTTACTTTATGTGGATTAACTCTATTATCTCTGTCTTATTGATGAGCAGCACATTGAGGCATAGAAAGATAAATAACTTGCCCCAAGTTACTCGTCTAGTAAGTGGTAGAGTCAGGGCAATTGGGCCTCAGGATCAATACTTAATTAAACTACGTCAGTCATGGAAGTGTTGAAAACACAGGGGAAAGAATTAAAGCCAGAATGAGCAATGTGCCATGGTAAGCAAGTGGCTGGAAAATGATGGGGTGAAGGGTACAGGGAGAGAATTTGATGATGTGGAAGAGAAGAAATAGTTCATCAACTGAGCCTTGTAGAAAAATGGAAGTAGGCGAAGATCAAGATACACTAACAACTGGCGGTTCAGAGACACTGGGCTTGAAAGCGTCACACTTCTGGAGGAAGAGGGGATTACTCTATTGTACTTTTATCTACTCGTCAGAAAGAAAGAGAAATTCCCCCTCCCTCCTTCAGCCAAATCTTCTACCTGTTCCTTAAATTTAATTCCTTTCTGTTCTTTCTGGGCTGGAGCTCTTATTCCTCTGTCTCTGACTTCTCCCTCAAGATTGGTAACTCCCCCTACACGTTGCTTCCAGTTAGGATCTTTTCACGTCCTTCTCTCTCTCCATCTTTACAGTGAAACTCTGGCAACGATGTCATGCCACGCTGCCCATCTATCACGTGGTGTCACATTCTCTCTGTTTCCTAAAACGACTGCAAATTGGTTTCCCATCCTCGGTACTTCAGCAAAATTTGCCAATGTCATCACTGACTTCCAATTCAAAGAATCCCATGGACAATTTTCAGTGGATAAATTTCTCAAAAATATTATGGGTTTTTTGTTTGAGAATCATTTGACATATAAACGTAGTAGGCTTCTTTTTCTGTCTTTTTTTTCCTTTTTGACACTAATACAACATATTTTTGTTTTGGTTCTTACTGCTTTAGCTACTAACCACTCTTTCTCAGTAGTTGTATTTATTCACAACTTCAGTTTACAATGATGAATTGATGCTTCTCAAATTCTAACACTAACCCAGTCCTCTGTCTCTTTCATTCTGTAACTATAGAAATAATTCCTTACTAATTATTGACACTCGGATATTCTACGGGCATCTACCATTCAGTATGTACAAAATGAAATCATTATTTTCCCCAACCAAAACCTATTTTCCCATTCATTCTTTCTTTTTAATAACTTTATCATCTACCCCTATTAGTCAAGCCAGAAAAATCAGAATCATTCTTAAATTCTATTTTTTTTTTATCCTAAGTCTAGTCTTTTGCAAAAATTGTTACCTCTTCAATGAAGGTTCTCCCTGTGCTCGTATGGGTAAGATATCAACTCTTTCTCTGATTTTCACTTGAGGTGTTATTTCTCCATGGGAACTGTTATGTCTGTCCTCTTTTATCACCCAAGATGTCTCTATTAGAGCACATTATATATGTAATTACATGTTGAATATGTTTCTCTTTAACCCATATACTGTAAGTACTTTGATGATAGAGATCAGTTCTGTCTTCTTTAAAATCAGAGTGTCTAGCATAGACTCTAGTATTTAATGGTTGCTCAATAAGTATCTTTTTAAAAACATGATAAATTAATGAGTGACTGGCTGAAGATGTAAATGCTTTGTAATTAATCTATAAGTTATTTTTTTGCTGCTTATAAATTTTCATAGGACAGACCTATCTTAAGTAGCCTAATTTTTCATTTGTGACAATTTTTGTTTAGGAAGTGATTGGTGTGAGTCCTATAACCAGTGCCATTTTTAGCAATAGATCATGTGATGATCCCCATGACACTTAGATGAAAGTCTAAAATGTTGCATGGTCTGTCTCCAGCTTACCACTCCAATTTCATCTCATAGTATTCTTCCTATATTCATCCTGCTCAAGGCGTATGGGCTTTATTGCTGCTGTTCCAACATAACCAAATCTTTTCCATTTCTGGTCTTTTGAACTTGATGTTTAATTTGCCTGCACTCCACCCCTTTAGAAGATCACATTGTTTACTCCTGCACATCATTCGAGAATTAGTTGAAGTATCAAGTCTATTCTTTTTCTATTCTCTTTATTCTATTCTATTCTATTCTATTCTATTCTATTCTATTCTATTCTATTCTATTCTATTCTATTCTTTTTCTATTCTTTCTATTCTATTCTATTCTATTCTATTCTATTCTATTCTATTCTATTCTATTCTATTCTATTTCATTTGGCACCATTTTATTATTTTCTCCCTTAATGTTTACTTTGGGTTTCATTTTCTCTTCTTATCCTAATTCCTTAAAGTAGAAGGTTGGGTTATTGACTTAAGATCTTCGTTATTTTTAAATGTAGGTGTTTATAGCTGCAAATGTACCTCAGAGAATTATTTCACTGCATCTCCTAAGTTTAGGTCTGTTGTATTGCTATTTTCATTCATCTTAAAATATTTTCTAATGTTCCTCATGATTCCTTCTTCCTTATTGGTTCTTTAAGAGAATGTTATTTAATTACCTTGTGTTTGTGAAGTTTCCAAATTTGCTTCTGTTTTGATTTCTAATTTCATTCCATTTTGGCTAGAGAAGATGCTCTTTGTATGATTTTTTTTTTTAGTCTTTTAAAATTTATTGAGACATTTTTTGTGTCATAAGATGTGATCTATCCTAGAGCAATTTTTATGTGCACTTAAGAGAGAATCTTTATCTTGTTGTGTGTAGTTTCCTATATTTCTGTGCTAGGTACCTTTTGTTTATGGTGTTGTCACATTGTCTGTTTCCTTGTTTATATTCAGTCTAGATGCTGTGTCCATTATCAGAAGTGGTGTGTGCAAGTATTATTGTTGAACTACTTATTTCTCCCTTCACTGTCAGTTTTTTTCTTGTATGTTTTGTTTTGTTTATGTGTTTTGTTTGTATTCCTTTTTAGGTGATTATATGTTTATAATTGTTTTATCTTTTGCCAGATTTACCATTTATCATTATCTAATGTCTGTCTTAGACTCTCTTAGCAATTTTTGTCCTAAAGTCTTTTTTTTTTATGATAGTCACATATTGCTACTCCAGCCCTCTTTAGGTGACTCTGTAATCCCTTCACTTTCAAACATTTAGCCTGTTTGTGTGTTTGGGTCTAAAGCGAGCATATAGTTAGATCAGTTTTTAAATATCCACTGTGCCAATCTCTGACTCTTAATTGGAGAGTTTAATCCATTACCATGTAATGTAATTGCTGGTAAGGGAGGATTTATTTTTGTCATTTTGCTACTTGTTTTTTTTTTTAATATATCTTATGTATTTTTCATTTTTGCTATTCTTCATTATTTTGTGTTAAATAGATATTTTCTATTATACCATTTTGATTCCCTTTTTTACTATATGTTTCTTAATACATTTTCTCAGTGGTTTTCCTAGGGATTACAATTTACATCTAAATGTATAACAATCTAGTTCAAATTAATAGTAACTCAATTTCAATAACATACAAATATTTCCTCCTGAATACCTCCATTCCCCTCCCCCTTATGTTGTTTTTTTCACAATTACATCTTTGAACATTGCGTGTCCTTCAATATAGATTGACATTTAGTGCTTTGTATAGTTGTCTTTCAAATCACATAAGGAAAAGCAGAGTTGCAAATGAAAAATATACATACTGACTTATATTCATCTATGTAGTTATCATGCAGTGTTCTTTTTTTTTCCTTTTTTTCTTTATGGCATTGAGTTACTACGTAGTGTCTTTTCAACTCACCTTGGAGTGTTCCTTTGGTGTTTCTTGTAGGGAAGGTTTACTAGTGATGAAGTCTCAATTTTTGTTTATCTGGTAATGTTTTCATTTCTCCTGCATTTTGAAGGACAGTATTGTCACATATAAAATTATTGTTTGGCAGATTTTTTTCTTTCAGTGCTTTATATATGTCATATCACTGCCTTCTGAACTCCGTGGTTTCTGATGAAAATCCACTTTTCATCTGATTGAGGATCCTTTGTATGTGACGAATTCCTTCTGTCTTCCTGTATTCAAGATTCTCTTTTTGCCTTTGGTTTTCAAATTTGATTATAATTTCTTGGTGTGGATCTTTTTGAGTTTATCCTGCTTGGAATTTATTGAGCTTCTTGAATGTGTGGATTCATACTTTTCGTAAAATTTGGGAAGTTTCTGGCCATTATTTCTTCAATATTTTTATGCCTCTTTCTCCTTCTACTTGACTTTTGGGATACCCGTTTATGAGTGTGGGTACAGTTGATGGCATTCCATGGTTTTCCTAGGTTCTTGCCATTCTCCTCCCCTTTTCCTTCCTCCTCTTCCACCTTCTCCTTCTCCTCTTCTTTCTACTCCTCAGATTAGATAATCTCTTGACCTATCTTCAAGTTTATCAAATATTTCTTCTTCCTATTCAAATTTGCTAGTGAACACCTCCAGTGAAATTTTCATTCGAGTATTTTACTCATTACCATTTACATTTGGTCTCTTTTCATAATTTCTCTCTCTTTATTGATAGAAATCAGTTTGCCATTTTTTTTTGACAAAACTGCTTGCCAATGTCAAATAGATAGTTAAAGTCAGAGCTGAAATTAAAATTCAGCTTTTCAGACCCTAAGTCCATTGACCCTATATCACAGCCTGCTGCATCCCAATGAATGATCCCTAAATTTAAAAACAACCTTAGCAATAATTACAACAATACTTCCATAGAACTTTAACAACCCATAGAATCACTCCTATCTAGAACTGCACTGGCCAATATATAGCAACTAACGACATGTGGCTATTTAAATTTACACTTGCTTAAATTAAGTGAAATTAAAAATTTAAGTCCTCAGCTATACAATCCATATTTCAAATCATTGAGATCCACGGGGGTCTAGGGACTATCATTGGATAGCACAGATATTGAACATTTCCATCATCAGTGGAATTTCTACTGAACAATACTAATCTAGAATATTTATTTCCAAATTTTCTGTCATCTTTCATAGTTTCATAGGAATATAAAATAAGAAGGCACTTAGAGGTCAATTCTTTTCATTTGAAAGCTGTGAAATCAGAATGAATAAAATGACTTCCCCAAGGTCACATGCATAACTCAGTGGTGGAGCCAGGGTAGGATGCATTCATGCAGCAAGGGTATCTTGAGTGTCAGTCTGTGAAGTTTCTTTGGCTGCATAAACAATTTCATCAGTTCATTACAGAAATATAATTATACTTAATTAAGCTTTGTGTAGGCCTGGCCAGTTAGCTTTGGGATATACTAAAATGGAAAGGCTGCTAAATGAACATATGGTCACCTCACCCCAAATTAGTGAATAGTGTGTCCGCTAGTTCCTGGTGGACTGCCCCAAGGTGGGCACTGAGAGCAACTAGAGTTGCTCTTTTGATTGATGGAGACTCTAAGATCTCCAAATCAGTTATTTATTATGTTACAGTCAGCCACCTGGGAATTACGATATTCTTATTGACAAAATGCACATTAGTGTTTCAAACGTCAGCTTAAAACACCCAGGAGCAGGTTTTAATGTGTGATGTATCATTATGTGATTATTTAATACTATATAAAAATAACGACAGCAACAAATACTACATTGCACTAAGATTATCTGCAGAGACTTCTGCTTTTGTGCATGCGAGATAAAGTTATAGAATAGAAAAGATAAGGCAATATTCATCGGTCAGGTAGGTATCAGCTACATTTCTCTTCCTTTGTATTAGTGATTTAGAAGAAGAAAATACTACCTCAGACTGTGAGAAAGCATGCTAATTTGTATAAAGCATACCCTTAGAATCAGATTCTGATTTAAATCTTTGCTTTGCTTTCTCCTATCAGTCTAACCTGGGGCAAGCTATTTACTTTCTCTATGGATTAAATGAAATCATATATGTAAAGTTTATCAGAACAAGTTAAGTCAGTAGAATTTTTTGAAGTCTATGCAAAGGACATATAATATTTTGGATATTCTTTTTCTAAAGTGAAAATGTGGATGTCTTATATTTTCTGAAATCATTTTCTAAATTGTGGTAAGTATTTAAATGTATTTGATAATGTGCTTCTTATTTACCCTAAAGGGAGGAATGAAATAAAGGCAGAGAGCTCCTTGGGCTCCTGGGTGGCTCAGTTGGTTAAGCATCTACCTTAGGCTCAGGTCATAATCTTGGGGTCCTGGGATCAAGCCCAGCATCCTGTTCAGCGGGGAGCCTGCTTCTCCCTCTGCCTCTGCCTGCTGCTCCCCTTGCTTGTGCCTTCTCTCTCTCTTTCTGTCAAATGAATAAATAAAATCTTAGGGGGGAAAAAAGGCAGAGAGCTCCAAAGAAATGGGAGATACTATGTTCACTTACTTGTGAAATTTATCTGAATTCAACAACCATCTATAAACCACTTAAGGATTTCCTAAATATGCTAGAATTCTGAATTCATTCATTGACATGTTCATCTAATTTATCTCTATCCTTCCATCCATTCATCCATTCATAATGGTGTTTCATTTCCCTTCTTCCTCAATTGACACTGGCAATGTTACTGATCCGCTTCTTCAACTTCATCTTCTAACTAAGTCCCAAAAAATCTTTTGGAAATTGTATATTAAATGTGCTGTTTTTAAAAGAAGAACTACTAGTAGTTGAAAGGTAGATAAGGTAAAGAATATATGACTTTGCTCCTAAAAACAAGAAATACATGACAACAGGGCACATGGGTGGCTGAGTTGGTTGGGCGACTGCCTTCGGCTCAGGTCATGATCCTGGAGTCCCGGGATCAAGTCCCACATCGGGCTCCCTGCTCAGCGGGGAGTCTGCTTCTCCCTCTGACCCTTCCCCGCCTTGTGTTCTCTCTCTCTTAAATAAATAAATAAAATCTTCAAAAAAAAAAAAATAAAGAAAGAAATACATGACAACAGATGGGAATAATTTTAAAAGGAATGACACAGATCAGTTTTGCCCTGTCAATCAGAGTTAAAAATACAGATCTTCCACTCATCCTCATATCAGCTGTCATCTGAATTTATGACAAACATAACACATATCACAAAAATGGTACATAATACAGTAGAATATACAATCTGATGATATGCACACTCTCCCCTTAGAATAAACTCAAGCATGTTCTATAGTGACTAAGGAAAAGTATACATAGGTGTTTATGACAAAGATAGGGTATCTAATCCTGGTTTCATAAATATACGAATGTAGACTTAGAATGACCCTGATAGAGTGCTGTTGCTTTTAGAAAGATTTTGGCTGCAAGGTTAAAAGAAGTAGGTGTGCATCACAGGTTTTATTAGGAAATGCATTATGTTTCCTTTTACACTAATTTCACAAGTATTATTAATACTGAGTTTCTTTATATCCTTAGGGCTATCTTGGGGCAAAATTTATCACAAGAATAGTGAAGGAGACATCGAGTATTATGATCCTCATTTTCACTTATTGGGTCTGTGCTCTCTAGTGCCACTGTTTTTTGTTTTGTTTTATTTTGTTTTGTTTGTTGTTGCTTGTTTTTATTGATTTGAAGACGTAAACCAGAATAAAACACCTAAAGTTGTCAGTCAAAATAGTGATTCTTTCCAAAATTTTTAACTTGTGTCTTCATCCATGAAATTTCTTTTTTCCCCTTTTACATCCTTACATTCAAACTTTTAAAGCCCAGCCCCAAAGCCACATATTTAATGAATTTTTTAAAAATTACCTAAGCAAATCAGACTCTCTCCTTAAAGTTTAAAGTTCAATCTCTCTCTCTCTCACTCTCTCTCTGTCTCTTTCACACACACACACACACACACACACACACACACACACGTTTACATAATATTTGTCATTTTGTTTCACCCTTCCTCATTCACTTTAATCTTACATAGACTGAATTATTCTGGAAGAAAAGTAGTGCTAGTTGTGTTTGTTTGTTCGTTTGTTTTAAATCTCTGAATACCCTTCCTAGGACCTTGCATCCGAAAGATGCTCAGTAATTATTTACTGGGGTGTTTGGGTGGCTCAGTCCAGTGAGCATCCAACTCTCGAACTTGGCTCGGGTCATGATCTCAGGGTTCTGAGATTAGGTCCCACGTCAGGCTCCAAGCTCAGCAGGAAGTGTGCTTCTCTCCTTCTGCCTCTCCCCGGGCCCCTCCCCCTGCCTGATCTCTCTCTCTCTCTCTCTCTCAAATAAATAAATAAATCTTTAAAATAGTTATTTACTGACTTAAATTTCTGAACTAGAAGGACTAGCTTGCTCTTTTGGATTAGTAGTATTCAAACCAATTTGTTTGAATGCACGTTGGTTGTATTAAGTCCATCAAGATTCTTCTGCTTTCTATTGACTCTTCTTTATCAGTTATATGAAGACTTCCTTCTCCAAAATGTATATCAATACCTAAAATATAGAAGACATAAGAATGAAATAACTGCAGAAATCATACAGCCTATATCCATCAGGACCAGTTATAAGGAATGCATGTATGTATGAATTATTATTTTCTATATGCAACTTAGATGCCAGATTTTACTGAGTAATTGACATTGAACTTAGATAATTTGTCTCTGATTTCTAGGTGTCTGTGTGTGTGTGTCTGTGTGTGTGTTGGGGTTGGGGTGGGGGTGGTGACAGTTGCTGTTACTGAGTTCAAAGATGCCAGAATATCCAAATAAAAGACCAAAAGATTGTGTATATACACATATATACCACATCTTTGTTATCCATTCATCTATCAATGGAACTTGGGTTGCTTTCGTTTCTTGACTATTGTAAATAATGCTGCCGTAAATGCAGGAATGCATATATCTTTTCAAAGCAGTGCTTTTTCCCTTTGTGTAGTATAATTATTGGATCATATGGCATTTCCATTTTTAATTTTTGGGGGAACACATAGCATAACATATAGAGTTGTTGAATCACTATGTTGTACACCCGAAACTAGTGTAACATTGTATGTCAATTATAGTCAAATAAAAAAAGCCCAAAAAACCCCCACAAAGGATTGATGTGTTACATCAAATAGCTATGCTATTTCCAAACAACTAGTATATTTTGAGATTTTGGTTGCTTAATTTTTTTAATATTGTTAGAGCCATACTGACAGGAACTGAGTTCCAACTTTGAAATGAGTTTATATTCAATCTTCCATATCACAGATTTTCCTAGGTAGCAAGACTGTATCTTTCACGTAACCTTAGTGTAGCAGTGACTTCAGAATTTGCTAGTGTCTGTAAAGTATTATGCATAGTACCGTGACATTCCAGCCATTTCCTACCATGTTTGAATTCCTTTGTTGTTCTTAATGAAGCCAGTACAAGTAAGCCTATGTAATTAGTCCCTATATTAAGGGACTAATAGTGCACGATCATATGACCTCTTTTCTTCTCACCAAATCAGGCGAGGTATTACTTTTCATTCTTATGGTTTTATTTAAATGTTGTAAACATAAATTTCTTAAGAGGAAATATTAATTTTATCTAACTAGATACTGATCCAAAACCCTTATTTAACTCGTCATTATTTCTAGGGCACTGTAAACATGAGAGAAAGGGCTATGTCCCCGTGATTTTTATGTGCCACCCTTGTCCACAACTTTCCTAGCAAATGCTGTCTATTCAGTGTTCCTGGAAAGAATTTTTTAAAAAAGCAAATGGTGGCCAAAGCTCTTCAGGGCTCAGGAACCTAAAAATTATCTTCTATGGGCAGAGATTTTTCCTCCAGTATGTCCCCAAATATCTCTTTTGAGCTTTTACTTATGGTATTACTCTTTTTTATTGAACCCCCTTTTACACATCATCATCATCATCATCATCATCATCATCATCATCATCATTATTAGGCTTTTAATTTTAATTCCAGTATAGTTAACATACAATGCTATATTGGTTTCAGGTATACCATATAGTGATTCAACAATTCTATACATCATTACTCAGTGCTCATCATAAGTGTACTCTTAATCCCCTTCACCAAAGATAAAACATCTTAATGAATATTGATGGCATCCCTACTCTACCCCTAATCTTCATCTTCATTCACACACATAAAGAATACTTTTGGTATCTGAAATGTATCTTCTGGAAACAACAACTACAATTAAAAGAATTAATTCAAACTCCTCTTTTCAGAAACTGTAGCTCATTTTAGTGGACATTTGGAGACTTGCATAGCATATTAATTAATTCCATGCATTAATTTTTGCATAATTCCCTCTTTTTAAAGGAAAAAATATTAAAGTCATATTAAATTTAATTAAAATTCATGGTAGAAGAGATGGGATGAATATAAATTACTTAATATGTATAATTTTTAGAAACATTTTTATTTTTTCAGGATTGAAGTTTTATATCAAATATGAAAATTCTTTAGCCATACCAAGGAAAATTATTTTCTCCAAAATTTATGTTTAAAACATTTTAATTAAGAGTGCCAGGTGGCTCAGTCGGTTAAGTGTCTGACTCTTGATTTCAGCTCAGGTCATAATCTCAGGGTGGTGAGATTGAGCCCTGCATGGGGCTCCACGCTCAGCCAGTGAGGTGTCTGCTTGAAGTTCCCTCTCCCTCTCTCTCTGCCCCCCCCCCAAATAAATAAATAAAATCTTCAAAAAACATTTGGACGTCATCTGAACTTGATACAAGAATATGATTTTGCTGTGGAGGGCTAGTATTTAAAGATAATCTTAATGTCATAATGCTGCACTCTCTCCTCCACTTCCCATGTTCCACCCCCCCACACACACATTTCTGCAACATTATCTCTGAAGTTTCCATTAGTCTGGGGAATCTTATGACTCATCTTAATGTAGTTTAATGACTATGTACTTTGTAGCAAATTAAACCTTATTAAATGAGAATTTTAGGATGAAAATAATACTTCCATTTAAAATTAGCACATCTGATTTTTACATATCCTTAAATCTCATTATAAAAGCTTCATATTTTAGTTCCGTGTATCTCATTTGAATGTGGAACTATGCACATTAAAAATGGATTGTTTTAGAAACCAGGGAATTGGATATGCAGGCACAAATTTAGTAGAGAACTTAAAAGGCACAAATATTTTTGGCATTTATTGCACGCTATTGGACTGCATCAATGACTCATTAAAGTTCATTAAAATAATGCTGGAATGTAATGAACTATTTGAATGTTCCTGTTAAAGACAGGATACAAATACACAAATTTTGTTCTTTTGCTTTATTTCTGAGAAATTCTGGACAAGTGAGATTTCTTTCCATAACATTTATACTATAAGTCTTTGTTAAGTAATAGATCACTTTTTTTTTAAAGATTTTATTTATTAATTTGACAGAGAGAGAGACAGCCAGCGAGAGAGGGAACACAAGCAGGGGGAGTGGGAGAGGAAGAAGCAGGCTCTCAACAGAGGAGCCTGATGCGGGGCTCGATCCCAGAATGCCAGGATCACGCCCTGAGCCGAAGGCAGACGCTTAACGACTGCACCACTCAGGCGCCCCAGAAGATCACTTTTTACTTATGCTGATTAATCTAATGGACAGAAAAAAAATTAGAATTTACTATCAATTGCCTAATTTGTTTGTTGAAGACACTCAGAATAATATTGTACTGCATTAATCTTTAGACTTCTATTTATTATTTTTATTGATTGGTAGATAAAAACAGATTGTAATGAAGAAAACACTAAACGTCTCAATATTTTTTTAAAAATTTCCAAATCTCTTGTCCATTTTACAGACATATTTTTCAAAATTACTTTGAAAAACAAATTTCTTTTTTTTTTTTTTTGAAAAATGAATTTCTGAATGCAAAATAATACAGATTGGGGCACCTGGATGGTTCAGTTGGTTAAGCGTCCAACTCAGGTCATGATCTCAGGGTCATGAGATTGAGCCCCACATCTGGCTTCCAGGCTCAGCATGGAGTCTGTTTGTGTGCTCTCTTCCTCTCCTTCTGCCTCTATCCCCACTTGCAGGTGCACTCTCTCTCTGTGTCTAAAATAAATACATAAATATAAAATAATAATAATAATACCGATTAATTGTTGAAGAACTGTAAAAAGTAAATTGTGCTAAGGAAAATGAAAATCACCCATATTCAAATCAGAATCTAATATACAAGATAGACTCTTATTATTGATTTATTTTTATGTGTTTTTTTGTATTTTATTATTTCTTAATTTTATTTGGTAAGTTACTTATTATTATCTTGTTAATTTTCTATTGGGATATTTTTTATATACTGTTTGATAGGTTTGGTTCATTGAGTATTGATAGATGCAGTACCACAATTATTTCAATGTTTTGTTATTACACAGTTGATTTTGTGCTGTTGCCATTTTACAGTGATGAATATAAATCCACGAATCAAATGACTGTACCATAAAATGTAACACCCATTTCCCTAAGAAATACCCAACTAAATACCTGGGCATGGCATCGATAATTTGACCATTTGAATTTCTCCGATCTACACATTATGATTCTCGTTAGCTGTACCTGCAGCTAGCAGATGATATTAGCTCTAGTGGAAATACATAGATAGAAATATGTCATTTCTCAAAGAAAAATCAGGGTGCTCTGGAGAAAAGAAGGAATAACAAATAATGGGCAGGGAGAAAAACAGATACCCAATGTAGATGTAAATTAGGTATGTGAATTTAGGTCATCCACTTGACGACCTGTCCACTAAGTGCTATTGTGCCCAAAGCCATGGGGATGGAGGTGTGTAGAGTTTCGGAGGACCACTCTCTATCTGGAAAAACCATGAGAACAGGGCTGCCTCCCCAGTGGGTCTGGAAGGGACATCCACCCCGGTGGATCTGGGATGTTGAGTATATAGCCAAAGACAATTACTCTCAAACCTTAAAATCTCATGGAATTGGCCTTGTAGTTGGGACTTAACATGGGACCAACTACCCCTTTCTACTTTCCTATTTCTCTCTTTTGGAATGGAAATGTCTAACCTATCCTTGTCTCACCGTTGTATTTTGGAAACATATAATTTGTTTGGTTGAATAGCAGTTTGCATCGGAATGTATCATACTTTGAATCTCACCCATATCTGATTTAGATGATATTCAGACAAGACTTTGGATTTAAGATGTTAGAGCTGATACTGGAATGAGTTAAGACTTTTGGGGTGCTTGGGTATCTCAGTCAGTTAAGCGTCCAACTCTTGATTTCGGCTTGAGTCATGATCTCAGGGTATTGGGATCAAACCCGCGCTTGGCTCTGCACTGAGCATGGAGCTTACTTAGGACTCTCTCTCCCTTTCCCTCTGCCATTCCCCACCATTTGTGTGTGCTTTCTCTCAATCTAAAAATAATAATTAAAAAAAAGACTTGAGGGTGTTGGTATGTAATGGATGTATTTTGTTATGTGAGATGGACATGAATTTTGTAGGGAAAGGGGTGAAATGCCATAGACTGAATATATGTGTTCCCTCCAAATTTATATGTTGAAATTTTAACCCCAATGTGATACTATTAAGTGAAAGAGCCTTTGGAGGTGATTAGGTCATGAGAGTGGAGCCCTCATGAATGTGATTAGTACTCTTAGAGTCCCAAGAGAGCACTCTCATCCCTCTGCCATATGAGTACACAGCGCCTACGAATCAAGAAGTGGGCCCTCACTAGGTGCCTGCCAGCACCTTGATCTTGGACATCCAGCCTCCAGAAGTGTGAGACATATATTTCTGTTATTTATAAGCCACCTAGTCTATGAGATTTTATCACAACATCCTGAGCATACTGAAACAGAAATATTACATCCTTTCTAGGAAGTTAAAGATCTAAAATGCTACGTTCGAACTTACCAGGGCAGTATTTTAGCTCTCAATTGCTTTGTGACACATTCTGTAACATTCAAGATCTCTTTGACCTATTTTGGGGAAAAAAATAGCCCTAATATTCTGAATACTTCATTTATCTTATTGCTTGCATAGTATCTTGTTGCTTGATGGGACTAGAAGGAAATCCACTCGCCTGTTTTTATTAACCCTGGCAATACACAAACTTTCTGGCCTAAATAAAATATTCAAAGGATTTAATTTTTTAAGATTTTCTTTATTTTATAGAAAATTTAGAATTATAGACTACTGTATTTGGCAGAAACCCTAAAATCACCCAGTCCACATTGTAAGGAAGTTAAAATCAATGTTCAACATTGCTTAATTATTATATTTGCAGTAGATCGATGTCTTATTTGATAGCCAAAAAGGATAAACAATGCAAATGTCTATCAGATGATGAATGGGTTTAAAAAAAGGTATATCCACATGATGGAATATTATTTGGCAAAAAAAAAAAAAAGGAAATACAGTGATATATGATACAACATAGATGAGCCTTTAACATGTTATGCTAAGTGAAAGAATCCAATCATAAAAGACCACATCTTGTATGATTTCATTTGATATGTAATGTCCAGAATAGGCAAATGTTCAAATAGAAATAGTAAGTAAATTCGTGTCACCTAGAGATAGGGAAATGGGGAGTGACTGCTAATGGCATGGGTGTCCTGCTTGGGGTGATAAATAGATTTTAAAATTAGATTATACTGGTTGCTGCACACTAAGAACCCTTGAGTTATATACGCTAAATGGGTGAAATAAATGGCATATGAATTAAATCTCGATAAAATTATAAAAACGCCCATATCCCATGTTGCTTCATTATAGTATTTGCACTTCTACTGGTGTCTTACTTGTCCGGTTCACTAAATTATACTTGTGCAATCACTAAAAGTTCCCATGGAATAGCAGTCTGTGAAATTAGTAATCTGTGTTGCACTTCTAGCTAAAGATACTAGACCACAGAAGTTTTACCTGTTGAGCTCTAGATTTTTAATGACTGAATCAGATCCCCAACTTTGCCACGTAGTGTTAGAAACTTAGATATATAACTTAATCTTAATGATTCTCACTTTATTCTTCTCTAAAGTGAACATAATAATAACATCCAACGTCTAAGTTTATTTTCACAGTCAAGTGAAATATTAAGTGTCTTGCTTATGGTAAATACTTAGTACCAAATAAAGTGATGACATTTCAACATCTTAGACTAAAGATGCTTAATATTTGCTTCTCTGACCCTCGGGGAGGGTTGTTTTCATTTTTATGAAATTGAAAAACAAAATAACTCCAAAATTATAAATACTATGGATCTTAGGAGATGATTATAAAATAGGGCAAAAATCAGAAAATTTGGGGGAGAAGTTTACTGCAGGAGAATAATAACCAGCTCATCAGGGAATAAAGTCTCACTAAATAGCTCTCAAAATAACTGACAAGTGTATGAAGACAGAAAAGATGCATGGAATAAATTAATTGATCATTATTCCCCATCTTGATTTGGAAAGCTAATTTGAAATATTCTGTTCATCCTTACATAAACAACAAACATACAAAAACTTAAAGGAAATATTTCATCCTTCCTAAGGTATAGATTTTTCTTTTATTTTAGACCACTTCCTTCTATGAATAATATTCTCTTCACATCCAGAAAACTCAGGATGCCATGTGTATAAGCTTCATCCATTCAACTCTAATTTTCTCCATGACTAAAATGAATGCTAGTAACAGACCAATTAAAAGGATAAAGTTCACCAATGTATAAATTACAACCGGCTGAATTAATATTTCCTTCAGGATTTCGACAAAGTTCCAGTTTAAGAGGCAGACTCCAAGGATAGATTATAATTAAAATACCTGTTTTTCTCTGGATAGAAGCTAGGTTTCTTTCTCTCAAATGTATGTTTAAATACATTGATATTTTTAAAAACATTATGGTAGGATAATGACTACACAAAGGATGCTGAAACTAATGTGCCATCAGGAC
Source organism: Ursus americanus (assembly GCF_024610735.1). Taxonomy (NCBI): domain Eukaryota; kingdom Metazoa; phylum Chordata; class Mammalia; order Carnivora; family Ursidae; genus Ursus; species Ursus americanus. The sequence continues at coordinate 75,873,830 of NC_142133.1, forward strand.
AGAGAAGTTTTCTGCCTACATTCAGGAAAAGAGAAATATCCCTCTTCATTGAGGCTCCCATAACAATTTATAGAACATTTCTCAAATTCACCTATTGAATTCAAATTCTTTGTTTTTAAGCTATGGGGAAGCATCAAGTTTTGAGTTCTTAAACCTCAAGTTTCAATTTTGTTATCAAACTCTTCAACCCTTTTTCTTCCAGTTTTTTCTTTTTATTTAAATTATTTTCATCTAGTTCTTAGGATTTTAGTGCTTTATTTCTGTACATACCACTTTATCTCTTGGGGTTCCCCCATGACTCAGTGTTACCACTAATTGGTAATCGATATGCCCAGCTATCTCACAGATTCTTTGCATATAAGGTGATTTATTGACAAATTCCTCAGGGAAACTGAAAGTTTTTAATTTTTATGAAATCCAAATAATCTACTTTCTTTTTCATCTGCTACATGTGTTTTGGGTGTCATGTATAAGAAACCATTGCTTATTCCAAAGTCATGTACCTGTATGCCTATATTTTCCTCTAAGAATTTTAGCTTTAGTTTTAACAATGAAGTGTTTGATCAGTTTGGAGTTAAATTTTATTATCCTGTGATATAGACTCACCTCACACTTCATTCCATTACATGTAGATCTTGAGTTGTCACAGCACAATTTTTGAAAAGACTATTGTTCCCAAATGAATTTTCTTGGCACACTTCTTGAAATCAATTGACCACAGATGTATAGGCTAATTTCTGTACTATTAATTCTGTCCCATTGGTCTATATTACTGTCATTATGTCACTATTTCACTGTCTTTATTACTATACAATTTTATCAGGCTTGGAATGGGGAAATAGGAGTCTTCCAACTCTGTACTTTTTAAATAATAAATTATATACATATTATTTTATACAATTGCTTTTTAAACCAATTAAAAAGAAAAAAATAAATATGCATTCTTACTGTCATTGCTAATTACACGATTAACATAATCAGTGTCTTTTTTTAATGGGAATTTTGATTACTGTAATTACTGTTTGGAGTCAAAAGCTTTCTGCTGAAAGATGTCCTTTAGTATTCCTTTTAAAGTTGGTCTGCTGCAATGAGTTATCTCCATTTTCATTGATCAAATGATATTTTTATTTTGTCTTCTCTTTTGAAAATTTTACATTAGAATTCTTAGTTAACAGGGTTTTTTTGTTTTTGTTTTTGTTTTTGTTTTCCTTTCAGCAGTTTGAGTATGTTATCACACTGCTTTCTGGCCTGCCTTTTTTCTCACAAGAAGCCAACTCTTTTTTTTAAGATTTTATTTATTTATTTGAGAGAGAGAGAGCACACATGCAAGCAGGGGGAGGGACAGAAGGAGAGGGAAAGGGAGAAGTAGACTCCCAGTTGAATGGAGAGCCCTATGAGTGGCTCTGGGGTCAATGTGGGGCTCAGGGCTCGATGGATGCAGGACTTGGGGCTTGGGGCTGATTTCAGGATGCTGAAATCATGGCCTGCGCCAACGTCAGACACAATTGACTGAGCCACTCTGGTGCGCCGGAAGCCGATTCTTAAATCTTGCTGAGGTTCCCATATACATGATAATTTCATTGATCATTCAAGATTTTCTCTCTCTGGCTTTTAGCATTTTTACTGTGATGTTTCTGATTATGAATCTCTTTATGTTTGTCTTATTTGGAATTTGTTGAGCTTCGTGTTTTTAAAATCAGATTCGGTAAATACTCAACCATAATTTATTTGAATTTTTCTCCCTGCTCTTTTTTCTCTCCTGTTATCCTGGTACTCCCATGATGCTTATGTTGATGAAGTTAATGGTACACCCCTTTCTCTGATAATTTGTGTCTTTTCTCCATTCTATCTTTTTCCCTGTTTTTGGATTGTATCATTTTTTCAAACCATTTTCAAGTTCACTGATTCTTTCTTCTACCAGTTCATTCTACGTTTGAGCTCCTGTAGAGAACTTTTCATTTCAGTTATTTTATTTTAAAATTCCAGAATTTCCATTGAGTCTTTGTTTAAAATAATTTCTATATCTGTATTGATCTTCTCTATTTGGGTTGACGGTGACATCAAATCTTCCCTTTACGTCTAAATGTATGCTTTCCTTTAGTTCCTAAGAAGATTTATAATGCTTGCTTTGGAATCTGTTTTACATCTGACATCTGGGCCCTGTCACAGGCAGTTTGGTTTCTATTTGTTTGTTTTTCTTTCCCGTGTATAGGTTCACACTTTTTTGCATCTTTTCACTCTATGCATTTTGTTGAAACCTGGACATTAAAAATAGTGTCTGAACACTGTTTCCTCCCTCCCAACTAGGGCTGATCGTTTGTTTGCTCATTTGTTTGAAATCTTGGTTGTACTATTTTAGTAAAGTCTATTTCTCCCGTAGTGGGAAGCCTGTGGTGTCTCTGCTCAGCAGGCATAGACTTGGGTGTGTGTAGAGTCACCCAGGATTTTCTCTGTCTCTTTTTCTGCTTTCTATGTTAGGTTCATTTGCTGCTTTCTCTGTCGGGCCCCACACTGGTAAAACTATTGCTCTGACAGAACTGGGAAGGAGAGGAAGAGTTGAATAGACCTAGGTAACCACACCATAGACTCTCACTATTTTTATCCAAGGTTCATTAGTTTTTGTTGCAAAAATGCTTTTCAATTTGTCATGTCTTTGTTCAATTTTCAGAATTCTGAAAATACTGTTGGTTTAGAATTATGGTTGTTTCAATTAATTTTGTGCATTTAATATTGTTGAATAGGATACTTCCTAAATTCCTTACTGTATCACTCCTGAAGTTCCACCTCCAAAAACACACTTTATCGACCCAGTATATAAACCAATATACAGTCCTTCTGTGTCTTGTTTCCTTTGTTCAGCATTATCTTGAAAAACTCTGTCTTCATTTTTAATATGTAACTGTAGCTTTGTTCTATATACGATTTATGAAAATTTTAACATAACCAGATAATATTTTAATCTTTTTTTTACATAGGTACCATATATGATATCATCTAAAATATGAACAGGTTTTGGAGTCGCCCTGTTTATAATGGCATTTACTCTTCATAAATTAAGGAGAAAATATATTGTTTTGTCTTTAATTATAACCTTTTATTTAAAAACAATATAATGCAAATAGGCAAAATGTTAACAGTTGTTAAATTTTGGTGGTGGTATATAGTAATTGTTTTGTTAGCATTTTTTCCAGACTGTATGTTTGAATTTTTACAATAATGATATAACTAAAATAACCACAGATAAAATATTTAAAATACAAAGAGCAGATTTATTCTTCAAAGATACTAACATTTAACCTCCTAAAAATGTGAAATCATATGCGACTCAACTCCATATCCTTCCAAGAACTCAAAACATGATAGCCTAAGTTTCGTTCTTTTCAGCATTCCATCCAAAGTGCAAGTGGACACACATATATGCACACACACACACACACACACACACACACACTCATCCCCTTGTAAACCTGGTCAGATAACTGATAACCTTTTTCTTGCACTTCAGTGAGGCAGCTAGACACTTATGAAACATGAATTTGGTCTGACATTTCAGAATAAATATCACAAATAACTTCATAGGATAGAAAAAAATGGTTTTTATTTACCTAGTCTCTAGGAAATTTATTACAGAAATTATTTTCTCACAAAGAAAGAAAACGAGTTCCTTTTTGTTTCACACATATTCAACATGAACAAAGACCATAAAACAAAGTTTTTCAGAGATATAATTCAAGTAAGAATTATAAATCTCTTTTTCTCACCTTCATTCTTTTTCTTGGGCTCTAATATTTCCAGTATTACTAGGAACCTAAATTCTGATCCCCCCACCACCACCACCAAGTTGGGTAACAACAGCCATAAGCTAGATTGTCTCTCAGTATATTTTCCCAGAGCTGGAGGAAGTGAATGAATTCTAAAGGTGAAGATAAAGCCGTATCAAGTTAGACCACATGGGAGAAAATAAACCAAATTTGATGCAGATCGGTAGGACTAGAACAGACTAAAAAATGTAGATTAAAGGGCACAAATTCAGCCAGGCTGGATGTACAAACATACAACATAATCCCTATTCCATTTTTCCATCTTCCGTCTTCCAGTCCTTATTCAGCTTTGTGGTTTCTGCTTAGTTTTCATCTCTTCTAGAAAAGCTTCCCCAACACTTTCTAGACTAGCTTAATGTATGCTTTGGTTTACTATGCCAGTTTCTTGTATATCTTCCATCCTAGCATTTATGACATTATATTTTCACTGCATGTTTGTTTTTCCATCTTTCCATTTAAAATATATGCTCTGTAAAGTACATAGCATGTGTCTTCAAAACACAGGTCAATGTTTGCCATCTAAAGAGTTCCTAATGTAGATAGTCGACAAATATTTATTGAATCCCTGTTATGTGCTGGCTATTCTCCTAGGTACTGGGTAAACAGTTCCAGGCCTACCTTTTAGGAAACTGATAGCTTCCATGTTCATTCCTTAGAGCCCCGAGTCACCTAAGAAGTCTGACTACATAGCTAGAGAGACAGGTGCAACCACCCTGAGCCACCCTGAGTCATTTTAGCCACTGCAACTGAATTGCCAACCAGGGCATAAAGATGTTTTGGGTACTTTAGCTCCAGTCAAACCTATTCAGTCAACAACACATGGGTCAGAAACAACTCTTCCTCATTGAGTGTGGTCCAACTTACTATTAAGAATAAATAGATGGCTGGGGTGCCTGGGTGGCTCAGTCTTTAAGTGTCTGCCTTCGGCTCAGGGCGTGATCCCGGGGTCCTGGGATCGAGTCCCTCATCGGGCTCCCTGCTCTGCTGGGAGCCTGCTTCTTCCTCTCCCACTCCCCCTGCTTGTGTTCCCTCTCTCACTGGCTGTCTCTCTCTCTGTCAAATAAATAAATAAAATCCTAAAAAAAAAAAAAAAAGAATAAGTAGATGGCTTTATTTAATATCTCTGTTTTGTGGGTTTTCTACATGACAATAGATATCAGAAACACAAAATCAAAGGCGGGAAGAATTAATTCTGCTGGAAGGAATGGATGTAGAGAGGCGAAGGCAGGATTAAGAGAAGTATAGAAGATGAACACAACAATGTGGTGATTAAAGTGGCAGAATGGTGGAAAATTCCGACTTACTGATTTTGCATGTAATGAATGATCATTGTATTGGCTGAAATGTAAGAGAAATTTTTGTTTAAAAGTATTTAGTCACCAAAAATATATTTTTCAAACAACTTTATTGAGAGTAAATTCATGTAAGATAAAATTTGCCCATGTAAACATATAAATAAAATTTGTGGTTCATTCAGTGTGCACCCATCCCATAATCTAAGTGTAGAACATTTTTATCTTCCCCAAAAGAAAGCATGTATTATTTGCAGCCATTTCATAATCATATACCCCAGACTTTGTGCAATCAATGATCTACTTTCTCTCTGTCCAAATTTGCCTATTATGAAAGTTTCATATAAATGAAATCACATAGTATATGTGTTCTGTGAGTTGTTCCTTTCAATTGGCCTAATATCTTCAAGTTTTACCTGTGTTGTAACATGTATAAGTACTTTATTCATTTTCATTGCCAAATAATATTCCAAATAATATTGTTTGAATATACAATAGTTTCCCCTTATCCAGAGGATATATGTTCCAAGACCCCTAGTAGATGGCTAAAACTACAGATAGTTGTTTTGTTTTGTTTTGTTTTGTTTTATTTTGTTTGACAGAGACAGCCAGTGAGAGGGAACACAAGCAGGAGGAGTGGGAGAGGAAGAAGCAGGCTTCCACCAGAGGAGCCTGATGTGGGGCTTGATCCCAGAACGCCAGGATCACGCCCTGAGCTGAAGGCAGACGCTTAACACCTGTGCCACCCAGGTGCCCCTACAGATAGTTTTAACCTTATATATATCATGGATTTTTTTCTATTCATACATATCTATGATTAAGCTTATTTTATAAATTAGGCATATTAAGAGATTGACACCAATAACTAATAATGACATGGAACAATTATAATAATATATTGTGATAAAAGTGACATAAATGTGCTCTCTCTCTCTCAAAATATCTAATTGTACTATACTTACCTTTTTTCTTCTTGTGATGATGTGAGATGATAAAATGCCTATACAATAAGATGAAATGAGATGAATGATATAGGCACTGTGACATAGTGTTAGGCTACTATTGACCTTCTGACAATATGTCCAAAGGAGAATCATCTGCTTCTGGATCATGGTTGATTGCAAGTAACTGAAACCACAGAAAATGAAACTGTACGGTGACTAACATAACATAAATAAATAAATAAATAAATAAATAAATAAATAAATAAATAACCAACAACAACCAAAAAATAAAAAAGAAAGAAAGAAAGAAAGAAAATGAAACGAGATAAGGGAGGATTGCATTTTATTTATCCATTTGCTAGTTGACGGACATTTGGGTTGACTCCATTTTTTGGCTATTATGAATAATGCTGCTAGGAACATTGACTTACAAGTCTTTGTGTGTGTACATGTTTCTCAGGCATATGCCCACGAGTGGAGTTTCTGGGTCATATGGTAACTCTGTAAACTTTTGAGAAGCTGGTACACTGTTTCACCTTACAATGAAAAAATATATTAAGGTTCCAACTTTTTCACATCGTCATTGTCTATCTTTTTGATTATATCCATGCTGGTGGGTGTGAAGTGATATCTAATTGTGGTTTTTATTCGCATTCCCCTAACCTTATGATGTTGTGCCTCTTTTCATGTGTCTTTTTGCCATTTGTTTATATTCTTTAGAAAAAAAGGTTTATTTAATCTGTTTTCCCATTTTGGAAGTGAGTTGTTTGTCTTCTTGTTAATATGTGTGCAAATTTATACTTCCATGGAAACATCCAGCACAACTTGGAACAAAAAAATAAATTGAATATTAATGTTTTATTCTGTAGTTAAAATTCTTTTACTTTGGATTCATTTAATGCCATCCTCAATAAGATGCTTCTGTTTTGTTTTCCCCATCCAAGATACAGCATAAAATTTTACTGTTATTGCCATTTAATTAGGACATCTGAATGGAATAACATTCACAAACTGTAAAATGACTATAAACAAATTCAAAGAAAGTCCATCAGATTTTTCATTTACATACTGGTTATGAAGACACTGAACTCCAAAGACTTCAGGCAAATACTGTCTACAAAAGAAACAAAACAGACAACAACATCACATTCTCTTTCTTTCTTTTTTTTTAACATCACATTTTCTATGGCAATTTTACATCATTCTGTCAGTTATGTTGTAATCTATTCTTCAAAGCAATTATGATATTAGCATTTCAATTATAATTAAGAAATTGAAAACACTCTGTAAACTTTCTATTCAAAGAAAACACACATCTCAATTAAGGCACACTATAATTGACAAATACATGACAGGTACCCATAGTGGGAAGCAATTAACTAATGTGGTAAGTAGGTATGATGTATATTCAATATGAAAAAATGCCCTGGATCACCAATATTATTGAATGCCATGGCAATGAATGGTAAAATGTCATCTCTTAAACAATGAGATTATATTTGTTAATATTACCGTCTGCATTATTCACTACCTAAAAGTTACAAATGGCTGAAATGCATTAAATATTTTTTACACCAAGCTTTCTTATAGCAGTAATGTGATATTGGTACTATTATTACTAGGAACAATTTTCAGATTAAAAAATAAATAAACATGAGGTTAACTAGTTTATCCAACATACTGCTATTAAATATTACAGATAGAATTCAAACCCAGAAGCTATAGCTTTAGAGACTTCTCCTTTTATTATTGTGTCATGTTACATCCCATAGATGGCACATGTCTCAGAATCAGGTTAGAGCTCTCTGTTAATGCCTTTCTGTGTACTCTCTTGCTCTGGGCATCGTCTGGATATGAACTTTGTACATGCTTTTAAGAATGATCGGAAACTCCAACGGCATATTTTTATGTTTTGGTTTTCTTTTTCAGACCCATTTTGATACACCAGATGCCTTTGCACATATTGGCGATACTCAAGGACTCAGGTGAGCTAGAGAAAACAAATGATAGGAAATGAACACAGCTCAAGATGCCTTCAAGAAGCTCACACTCAAGTGAAGAAAGAAAACCACACACACATATATATATTCTGTAATTATATTTCAATGGAATAATGAAATTCCAATTTGAGTCCTGTAGAAACTCAGAAAATTAAAAATTATTTAGATAATGTTGTTACATGGTGGAAAGAAAAACTTCATGGAAAGGCATTAATGAACATGACCTAGAAGCAGTGTTCTCAGTCCTGCCTCTTCAGATGATTCCAGCGTACAGCAAACATTGAGAAATAGGGCCCCATAGAGTAGAATATTGCTAGGCAGAAGTGAGGGGGAAAAATCTATAGAACTATAGTAACCTTGAAACTTACAAACTGTAAAGTCCTATTTTTTTTTTACCAAATACCTGCAATATGCCGTCAATAGCCATAAATAGATAAATACTAGACTGTGTTAACTAACCTAAATTCCATGAAGCAATAACATTTCATGTGCGAAATTCTAAAATAGATTTTTTTTTCTCCTTAGTGCCCTAAACCTCTCTCTCATGATTGAACCCCTGTATGTTTGGACCTCTGCCCTATCTATTATGAGGGGAGATGACCTTTTCATTAAGCCAGAGCCCAAATCAGTGGACTAGGTATATGTCAGATGGGATAAATCAAAAACAGACAAGATAACCAGGCAGATTATTAATGTAACACTAAGTTTTAGAATGAGTTAAATATTAGGCAGTATTTCTAAAATTGTAGGTACACAAGACTCTGCTGATTGTTACATTTTTTTCTTTGGGAGTAGACCCTTACTAATAGTGGCCAGAGCTGAGATATTTTTCATGGGTTCAAACACTTAAAAAATATCAAAAAGTAGAATTTTTCTAGGGTAGCAAGTGAGAGAGTTTTGTCAGGCAGGGAAACTATTCAGCTCCTCTAAAATCTTGGCAGGTAGGCAGTAATCTGTGTCTATGTGCGAGACAGACATTGGGGACATTCTCAATTATTGTTATAACATATTTTCCACCCACACACACATCCCTTTCCTTAGAGCAGGGTCTATTTGGATAAATATATTGGAAATTGCTGTTTCCAAATAGCAAGTGAGTCTTTGTTTATTTCAGACAAAAATTCTACCATAAAACTTTTGTTGACAGGCCTATGGGCAAAGCAAATAAGCTTGCAAGAACTGAGCACAGCAGAGGTGTTCCTGGTCTTGTCACAACTCAGGGGTCAATCCTCTGGACTCTGCTGTGGTGAGAGCCTTGATGAGAGAAGAACAGGGACACGATTTGGTTTTCTAGAAACAGAGTTATTTCCCCAGAGTGTGGGGAGTGTCTGGTGGGCATCTCACACCTAGCATTATAGATGTTCTAAAAAGAAAAAATACTGAAAATGAAAAATGCCAAATTTCTTTTTTTTTTAATGATTTTTTATTATATTATGTTAGTCACCATACAGTACATCCCTGGTTTCCGATGTAAGAAAAATGCCAAATTTCTTATTCATGACTTTATATTAATCTTTTTTTTAAAAAAAGATTTTATTTATTTATTTGACAGAGAGAGTGGCAGCCATCAAGAGAGGGAACACAAGCAGGGAGAGTGGGTGAGGAAGAAGCAGGCTCCCAGCAGAGCAGGGAGCCCGATGAGGGTCTCAATCCCAGGGTCCTGGGATCACATCCTGGGCCAAAGGCAGACGCTTAACGACTGAGTCACCCAGGCACCCCTCCAAGACAGTTTCTTGACTTTGTGGCTTCTGTGTAAGTGTGTGTGTGTATGTGTGTGTGTGTGTGTGTGTGTGTGTTGCATCACACAACTCTATAATATTTAAATATAAGAAGATTCATATAGGGGCATCTGGGTGGCTCAGTCATTAAGCGTCTGCCTTCCATTCAGGGCGTGATCCCAGGGTCCTGGGATCGAGACCCCCATCGGGCTCCCTGCTCTGCCGGGAGCCTGCTTCTCCCTCTCCCACTCCACCTGCTGTGTTCCCTCTCTCGACGGCTGTCTCTCTCTCAAATAAATAAATAAAATCTTAAAAAAAAAAAGAAACTGTCTTGCAGTCTTGGTTGGAGGTCTCCATCTTGAGCACTGTAATGTTGAACACAATAAAAAAAAAAAAGAAAGTAAGTATATTTTAACAACCCCAAATATGTAGATCAAACTTGAGTTTCAAAAACATAGATATGGCCTTTGAAAGTCATACGCCTTAAAGGACCTAGAGAGAGTATTTCTTAAAACAGAAAGGCAAATCAAGAAACGACTCCCCTCCTGAGCTCTGGGCTCTCCACGTTACCGGGACCAGAGAGACTGGATGGAGGGTGAAGAACTCCCAACACGGTCAAGGGAGGGTGGCGTCCAGGAGCTCAGAAAAGATTTTCAGGAAGAAATTAGTCTTGCATATCAATGCTGCTGAGAGCTTATAATGAGAACAGCTATGTGATCATTAAATTTGGCAACCTGGAAGGCATTAGTGATCTTGACAAACAATTCAGGAACCTAAATAGAAACCTAGTTTCAGGGTATTTTTTAAAAGATGTATTTATTTATTTTAGAGAGCGCGAGAGCGCACATGAGTGGGAGGGGCAGAGGGAGAGAGAGAAAATCTTAAGCACACCCCTCACCAACTCTGGGCTCCATAGCAGGACCCTGAGAGAGATCATGACCTGAGCCCAAACTAAGAGGCAAACACTACCAGTTGCAAGGAATTAAAAAAGAATGGGAGGAAGGACAGTGGAGACAATATCTATACATAATAATTTCTGTAGGAAATGGAAGGATCTGTGGTTCAGGAGGGTTTTTTTTTTTTTTTTTTCCTTCTTCTCTGATGGGAGCAGTATCCATGGGGCTTGGCAGTAGCCTCCCTCTCATACACAGCCCATCAATTTTGAGTGCACCGATTATCCTGTCAGCCACTGACCTCTTTCACCACAGAAGTGTGTCCCCCGGTGCTGCGTGGTGAGGGCCCTGTGGTCCTCCTGGGTCCAGCTGGATGGTCTTGAGAGCACATTGCTCTAAACTCTCGGTTGAGGACCTACGATCCTGTACAAGGACACAGGGCCACAGGAGCTGCCCTAACTAGTGGAAGTGCCACTGCCCCTTTGGAAAAGCTTTCTGTGGTGGTGTGGAGCCAGCCGGCCTGTCCCTGTTCTTGGGAAGTATTTTCTAGCCACAATGATCTAAAGCACAGGTAAGTTTTATTTCTTCCATCAACTCAATGCCAGAGAGAGCCCTTTGTGCCGATAGGGTCAGTGGAACCAAAAACCAATTTCCAAAGTCAAAATATTGAGTCCTCAGTTGTACACACTCTCCATGTTAAACACCCTCTTTTTTTTTTTTTTATGGATACTCCTTAACCTGACCATTGCTCCAACATGCAGTATCCGAACCCCTTGCTACCGTTCCTCCATCTTGATTTCTTATTCCCACTGATCCTCAGGGCGCCTTTCACTCCCTCCTGACAGTCACTATTACGGTGATCATTGCCTCACTCAGCCTGTTTCTCCTCGTTATTCCCAAACGATCCATCCAGATCCCTATTCATCGAGCAAACCTGAAGGCTTTGACGTTCCATTTCTGACCCTGTCAGAAGGAAGCAGGGGGACAGCTGTGGGATGTACACATCTCATCGAGGTAGACATCCTTGGAGCAAAATGCCAGGGAGCATGCAAGTTTCTGCGTATGATCTCACAAAACCTCACAAAACCCAGGGAGGGAAATGGCAACATTTTCATTTACAGACGAGAGAACAGACCCAACCGTTTTATGCTGTGAGACCAAAGTTAAGCTTGTGGGTAGCACACAAGAATTCAAATCCATGTTGTCTAACTATATCCCTGTTTACTCCCCCACTATTTCAACACTGCTTTCCAGAACTATATTGCCAGAATGTTCGTTTATAGAGATACCTTCTTACTCAAGTGAGCTTTTCACCTGTCTGAGCTTCGACGTTTGTGGCTTTTTCTCCCCTGCCACACACCTGTCAAGTCTCAGTTCAGGCAAATCTCTCTGCAACCTTTTCTGACACCCACCCTGAGGCTCCAGCACCTAAGTGCCCCCCCAACACCTTATCTTCTTATCGAGAGGTACCGGGTTTGTAATTTGCCTGCGCCTTCCACGGAACATGTGTTTGTGAACAAATGAATGGATACCCAAGCAAATAAAGGAAGGGTTGTATCTTTAAAAATCTCCCATTGGATCACGCATATCAACCGGGGGCCCCTGCACCTGGAGGCAAAAACCTGCCATGCTAAGGGGTCCCCAGGGGATGATTTCCCTCTAACCCTACATCAGGGGTAGCAGTGCCCTCTGACCCGGGGTTATTTTTATACCACGTGGTCACACGGGAGTGAGATCTTGCAGTGTTTCCACCTGCAGCCCCTCTCCCCTGTGCCCTGCCATTTCTGCGTCTTTGGTCCCATCCCTCCCTCCTCTATGAGCAATTGAGAAGTCCTCCTATATCTTCAAGTGAGCACCGTCAGTTTTCCCAGAAGCCATTTGCTCCTTTTCTCAAGATTTCTGCTCCCTTATTAATGACTCTTCCTATGGTGCTTGAAGTTCCCTGGCTCTTTAATATCTGCTACTTTCCCCTTTTCAAGAATCTCCGTGCTGTCACTCTCACTAAATACCATCTTGTCTGAAACCTTTTTCCCCAGGCCCTGAAACTGAGGGTGCCTCTCTCATACCTGTCCCTGTAATTGCTTTCAGTCTGGCTCTGGCCCTGGTGAGGTTGGGTCTTTCTCCACGAGGAAACAGCCATCTTGAAATTGACAACCAGTTATCTTCCTACCTCAATTTACCCCCGACTCAGGGCAACAAGGCACTTTGTAGTTAAATAAGTAAAAATTCTGAATGCTTCCAGCCTGGCCTTTGTCAAATCGCTCACTGTTTGTGGAACGCAAATAGTACCAGGGTCAAATCTTTCCCTCAGGGTTAAGATTTGGATTTCAGACATTTATGGAACAACAACCCCCCCTCCCTGTGTCTTTGCCATTACTCCGGGAAGCATGGTTTCTATTGGCGTATTATACACAGGTCTCCTTTAAGAGGATCGCGTCATTTATAATGTATATTCAGTTGAGACGCTAAGAATATTCTTGTGTTGTTTCTAGATTTGGAAACCTCATCTACCTCTTCTAAATAACTCAAAGGCCCCTTGCATCCAACACTTAACAACTGTGATCTTTCTGCGTCTTTAGGAGGTAGTCCTGCAATCCTTTCATTGATAGGTCCCTATCTTGATTTTTGCCTGAAGCCAATTTCTTGGATTCAGTAATAAAGAGTGTTAAGGATTGTAGGAATAGGGTGCATATGAACAGGAAGAAGTTCAGGGGGAAGAACATGGGTCATGTGATGGGCCGTATTCTCTGCTTTGGCGTGGAAAGCTCACACAGCAAAGGCATCTACTGCTATTAATTAATGATGACCTCCCTCAAACGGGACCTCAGTTCCTCCAGGAAATTACACTATGTTACTCTCGTCAATGTAGTCCCTGAATGAAACATTTTCCTCTGTCTTTAAATTTTGACCGGTTCATCTCTTCTTTCACTGTCCTTTGATGGCAACTCCTTAACTAAGGAAATATGACCTATGAAGTGGGAAATCTCTCAGGTTTCATTAACCAAACACAAACCAAGCTACCTGATACTCACCCTGTCTTCTTTAGTCTTGGTGCAATAGATCAGTAATTCTCAGACTTGAGCAGGCATCTGAATGCCCTGGAGCGCTGGTGAAATCACCCACTGTTGGTCCCCACCCTCGGGGTTTCTAATGCTGGTCTACAAACCACAGTTTGAGAAGCACTGTGATGGAGAACGTATTCCTCATTGTCTGTGACACAAAGCCCTTCACCTGGGCCCTGGCCTCCAACCTTTTCCCACTAATAGTATTATCAAGACATTTATCAAATAATGTCATTCTTCCCAACTCCATGAAATTATATACATACTAAAGTTTGAAACAAATTTTCTATGAACCCATACTCTTCCTAACTCTCCCTCTCACAGGTAAATTTCTTGAATGACTCTTCCAACTTTCTGTCCACATTTATTCACTTCCCTCTTACCTCTCAACTCATTCCAACATGGCTATTTCCTCAGTCCACTCAACTGAAACACACCTTGGTAAATTCATCCAAGACCTCCAGTTTGCTATGTCCAAAGGATTTTTTGTTTTGTTTTACTTTTCTAACATTGCTTTTTCTATTTCTTTTCTTTCTATCACACCATGCACTCCCAGTTTCACCCATGTGAAAACGGCACAGACAGCCATCCCCCTTGGTTCTCCCTTTGTGAGTATCTTCACAGGCTTCTATATTTAGCCATAAGATTTGAGAGTCCTACAATCTTCCCCCAAGCCTTCAACTCTTCTCTGTAATCTCTTTCCAGACAATTTCATGCTTCCCCAAGATTTTAATTACCACCTTGATGCTGATTACTCTCAAATATACCCACGCAAGAGCGCTCATGTGTTTTTCCTTATATGTAGAGCTAACGGTCTGCTGCTTATCTCAACCTGAATAACCATAAGCACCTCAAACACAATAGCGCTAGACCCGACTGTCTATCTGCCCTCCGCTCCTACTCTGCACAACAGATTTGATCCATTTCCATTGTTCTATATCTCAGAGCATGGCTTCACCATCCAGTCAGTGATGCAAGTTGCACACCTAATTGCTATCTTTGATAGCTTACTCTTACACCGTGCATTCAATTCATCATGTCGATTACCTTTACATTTCTAAACATTTCTCAAATCTTTCTACACCAATATTGATAGAATTTCAGTCTTTACTTCTACGGGTTTTGTTTTCTTGTGCTCTACAGTTCGATAGTAATTTTCCTAGTATGAATTTCCATTTATCTTGCTTAAAATATACTAAAATTCGTAAATCCTAGGACTGCACATTTTGATCAATTCTAGAATATAGTCATTATATGTATATTTCCTCTGTGTATTTTTTCATTCTGAATTCTGCTTAAATGCATAGTGGTATCTCTCATTCAGTTCTTTTTTTAAAATTTTATTTATTTTTATGAGAGAGAGAGAGTATAACAGGGGAGCAGCAGAGGGAGAGGGAGAAGCATGCTCTCCACTGAGCGCAGAGCCATGACTTGGGGCTCAATCCCAGGACACTGAGATCAAGACCTGAGCTGAAGGCAGACGCTTAACCTACTGAGCTGCCCAGGCACCCCTGAATTGTTCTTTTGATTCTAGGACCCAAATACATTGTGTGGGGGGGGGCAGGGTTCTCCCACATTGTCAGGTAATGCTGGAGACACCAGCTGGGTGTCCTACAATTCAATACAACTCAATTCTGACACTATCTACCCAGAGACTGCATCCGGTTCCACAGGTTAAGGGCTCAGTCCTACAAGACTGTCCCCCACACTCTCAGAGGCCAATCACAGGCCTAGGTTGTCACCTGTGCTTCTGACCTACTGCCTATACATTAAAGGTTCCCCAACCCTCTCCTTGGGTTCAATTAATCTGCTAGAGTGGCTCGCAGAACTCATAGAAACATTTTACTTACTAGATTACTGATTTATTATTAAAGGAAATAACTCAGAAACAGCCAGCTGGGGGAGATGCACAGAGCCAGGTGCATGGGAAAGGAATGGAGTTTCCAGGCCCTCTCCGGGCCAAGCCACTCTCCCTGCATCTCCACGTGCTCCCCAACTCGGAAGCTCTCTGAACCCAGTCTTTTTGCGTTTGTACGGAGGTTTCATTACAAAGGCTTTGATCAAATCACTGGCCATTAGTGATTAACTTCCAGCCCCTCTCCCCTTCGTGGAGGTGGGGCGACTGAAAGTTCCAACCCTCTAATCATATGTTTGTCTCCACTGGCAACCAGCCACCAACCTCAGGTGCAGTCCAAAAGTCACTTGATTAACAGAATAAAAGACATCTTTATTGATCTCATCATCTAGGTAATTCCAAGGGTTTTAGGAGCTCTAAGCCAGGAACCTCGGATGGAGACCAAATATGAGAAATATCCTTTGGACATCTCTGACTGACCAAATTTATATTTTTGATAGATCACAATATTGCAATTGTCTATTTCTTTTACTTTTTTTTTTACTTTTACTTATATTTTGCCTTTGGTGTTACATTCTGCGTTATTTATTCTGCTTTACAGTCTGGTACACTAATGCTTTTTCAGTTATGCCTAATCTGCTCATCTTGTGAATTTATTTTGTGTATTATTTCAATTATTAAATTTTTAATAATTAAAGAAGTTCTGTACTTTTTAAAAAATATGCTTGAACTCTTTGGGTAGCTTCCTGTTCTATTATTATCCTTTTATTGCTTATATATTTTATTTAAATATATTGAGATTTTAACATTTTTCATCTGTGAAATCTGCTATGTATGGCCTTTTGAAATGTATTTTGTGATTTTATTCATTTATTTTTGTTCGCTGTCATTCATGTGGGGGTTTCTACTTTGTTGATCTACCGAGTATTTTTTTTTTTAAATTATGCACTTGTGTTTAATATGACTTTATTTTTAGATCTGGTTTTTAAATGTTTGTCCCTGGATAGGAATTGCATCTGATTCTGTAATCACTAGGCATTACTAGCCTGGCACTTCTTTAAACTTAATTTTCAATATTTTGTGTGTGGGGGGAGGGCACATTGTCAATTAGAAAATCCAGCCTGGGTTTGGAGTTAGGAATTCTCAAGGAAGACCTCTGTTTTCTTCTTATTTATCTAGATAGAGTATTGAGACAGGTGCACATCTCCTCTGTTTGCATCTCCATTATAGAGATTTTTTAAAAAGCACTTTTCTTATTGTATTTCCTGAAGCTAAAACAATCTTTGATACCTACTGAGTGTTCACTAAATACTTGGAGAATAAATGTTTAATACTGAATAGAACTGATGCAGACAAACTGGGTCTAAAGTGCTTGCAGAAGGAAAGCCCTGATGCCAAGGGCATAGAGACTTCAGGAAACACCTTGGAGACTCAGTTTGGCAGGCTTCAAACTTAGAGGTTTTTTACCATCTGAAATATTTATGAGTGACTATCACAGCATATAAATATGTACAGAAAGTTGGTTAGAGATAAAAAAATATATATAATGGGCAAATCTACAGTTTAATTAGAAGAAGTTAATACATCTATCTCAACCTTCCTGAAGTGGAAAAAATGGATCAATACTATTAGTAGGGTTTATCTTAGTAAATAGATAAAAATCAAACAGGCAGATGATATTTTTTATGAATAAAAAGCAGTTTTAAAATCTCAAAATCCTTTTCTGTTTAAAAAAATAATAATGCACCCCCCCCCATACACACAATATTTCCTTAATAAAATGAAGTCTATTTCAAGTCAATGGTCAAACTCATACTTACTGTATGATACTAAAACAAATAAGTTGTGTTGAATTTTTAATAATTGGGAAACCCATTTTAAAGTAGTTTACATTTATTTTCAAATTTACCACTCATATCAACCCAATAAAAAAAAGGTCAACCAATATCTCTATTTTTACCACAAATTTAACTAGGACTTCTAGAGATTAGGAAACTCTACCAAGGTCACACGGATATTTAAATGTCTAAGTTGACACTCAAATCTATGCCTGACTCCAAATTCATATTCTTAAACTGTGTTCTATACTGAAAATCGTAGAATAGGGAAGCAGTAATCACTTCTGCAGAATTTTCGCAGAATCCCGTATAAAATGAAAATGTATTGCAAAGGATAGTCAAAACAAATCCATTGCTTTTCTACATATAAAGAATAGCTAGTTAGGGGCTCCTGGGTGGCTCGGTCAGTTAAGCATCCGACTCTTGATTTCAGCTCAGGTCACGATCTCGGGATTGTGAGATCAAGCCCCACTTGGGGCTCCAGGCTCAAGGCTCCATGCTCAGTGGGGAGTCTGCTGGAGATTCTTTCCCTCTCCTTCTGCCTCTCTTGCCCTCCCCACCCCACCGCATTCATGTCTGCATGCACATGTACGCTCTCTTTTTCTCTAAAACAAATACATCATTTTAGAAAAATCAAATAAAAAGTTAAAAATAGCTAGTTAGCAGGGCTCATGAAAAGAAAACCATTCATAATACCTATGTATACATACAGAGAAAAGGCCGTTTTCATGGGAGAAATACTCCAAAATCTTATCGAGAAATGAAAGACTGTTCAATGATCTTGAATGTTGTAAGATTTTTTGAACTTGTCTCATCAAACATGTCCCTCAAATTAACATGTATTTTTTTTTCGGTCTACTTCTACATAAGTCAGGTTACAATCTGGCAGAGATAACTAGCCCTGAGTATTTAAAGCGAGGAGACTCAAGGCCCAGGAGGAGTTACAGGGCAGCTAAAACAGCTGCCAACAGGAGATCGTAGAGTAACCTGAGATTAGCAACAGCAGCAGACACTGCTGCTCTCAGACTGGAAGGATAACAGGAAGGGGAAGTTTTAGCAGAGCCCAGGAGTCTGACACATCTGACAAGCCAAAGAGGGGATCCACTAGTACTTCAAACACTGTGCCAAGCAGAGAAGGAGGGGAAGAAAGTCAGAGAAAGACAAATGCCATAGGATTTCACTTGTATGTGGAAGAAACAAGACAAATGAGCAAAAGGGGGAAAAAGAGAGAAATCAAGAAACAGACTCAATTACAGAGAGCAAACCGATGGTTACCTAGGGGAGGTGGGCGGGGCTGGAAAGGTGATGAGGATGAAGGAGGGCACTTGTGATGAGCACCAGGTGATGTATCAAGTGCTGAATCACTGCCTTGTGCACCTGCAACTAATATTACCCTCAATGTTAACAAGCTGGAATTAAAATAAAAATTTAAAAAGCCAAAAAAAAAAAAAATTGCGGTCTGCAGCATGGTTCTCCGTAGTATAAACCCTGACAGCTTTTTGTTTTGTTTTGTTTTAGTTTTGTAATGCAAGTGTCTGACTTAAGCTTTGATTTCGGAGGCATCCACTTCAAAGAGGCATCCACTTCAAAGAGGGCTCTGTGAAATCCACACCTAGCCAGCCCCAGGACTAGATGAAGAGCCCAGCCACCACCGCACCCCCCCTCACCTCCCCAGGCTCCTTTATTTTAGGATATTGGTTGATTTTGATAAATGACCATTTGGGCCACTTGTTTTTTCTATTCCCGTGCTTTAAATTCCTGCTCTTACGTTTTAAATTCACCAATAAAGAGTGAGCCCATTAAACCTTGGCTCCCACCCTCAACCCCGGTTAAAGTAGTACCCAAAGCCTGTGAGTGCTCTCTCTCTCAGTCTCTCTCTCCCTCCCTGCCTCCTTGAACTCACTGTGTGGCCCCAAGTAATTTCCAGCACTGGTAAGTCATAAACCTTTTTTTGTTTTTCAAAGTTTTCTGATGTTATTACTGAAGATGTCTTGCGATCCTCAGAAACACAAGGGCTGGTCCAGCAACCACACTGCTTATCCATAGACTGACACCTGCACACTGTAGACTCCCTCATCCTGGTCACTGAAGTGCAAGCCAGGCAGGGAAGGTCAACACGGTTGGCAAACCACTTCCTTTGTTCTATGACTTTTCTCAATATGAATATACACACATATGGAAATGTCAACATTCAACATATACAATTGAATGTCCTTTGTGCCTTAAAATTATTGGAAGTGTTCTCCTCTACCATAATCTATTTTTCTGAAAAATGTTTTTTTAATGATTGTCTTTTCTCAACATATCTCCTTTAAAAAACAAACAAACAAACATCTTAAGTTTTATAATAATTCTAATATGTAACCCCAGGGTGAATCTGTACAAAAACTTTGGTTATTTTCTTACTAATGAACAAAAGATTCTTGGGTTTAAAGTGATAAATTTGTTAAGGTTTTTGATACATTTTGCCAGATTGTCACAAGTGTTATAAAAATGTCCACTCTTCATTTTAAATTTCACCTCCTAACAGTTCATAAAGGGCAAGGAAAGTACCTTGTCCTTCTCCTTCTCCATGCCCCGATAGACATGTCTCAGAACTTTGTACCATTAGGGAGACTGCTTATCACACGTTCTCTCATCTAATACATTGTACCTCTTGCCTTTATCATCACCAAGACCTCTATCTGGCTGAACGATTTCAGGAATGGCATTTAAACCTCATCATTTGGAAATACAGTTGATAAAAATCATGCCCTCTGGGTGGAATTCACCTCTTGCTCTTCTTACTCGCTTTCCTGCTAAAGATATGTGAGTTGGATTAGAAACCGCGATGGGCAGTTTTATCAAGTTTTCCATATCTAGGGGTGGTCGATGAAAGGGCCCTTTGCACCGTATCTAACTGTTCCAACAATACTCCGTGAATGAATGTGGTCCTTCCTAGCTTGAAGGTGAGGAAACAAGTTCCAAAAGTTTGGTTGCCCAAGAGTACATATTTAGTTTAGCATTAATATTAATATTATATTAGCGCTTTATACCAAACATCATGTATAATCTTTCCACACCCCTGCAGAGTGTTCTCCTCATTTTACAGACATCAAAACAGAAGTTTGAAAATGTTGAGAAACTTGCCTGCGGTAAGCAAAGCTGAAAAGGAGTAAGCTGGTTTCCCAGTTTGTATCGTTTTTCTTCAAACTCATGCTGCTTCACATGGTGTAGATAACAGTCACCGATAAGTGCGGATTTGCATATATAATGTATGATTTTTATATTTGGCTGTTCCATTATGCAATCCTGTTTGGAGGAAAAGAGCAGAAAGCATGGAAGAGTATCATAAAATAAATAAGTTGATAATCCAGAGTTTAATATAAGAAGAAATTCTATTTTCTATGTCAAGATGTCACTAGCGTTACGTTAGTTCTAAATAATTTCTTTCTCCTTAATCCTTTTGAATATAGAATTTAAGTCCTACCATAAATGCACGTTTAAAGATGTAGGTCTAGAGCAAATTTTATTGCCCATTGTCTGTTTCATGCCAAATGTTAAGGAAGGTCTCTAGTTTTGTCACATACCGTTTTAGAAGCCTTTGTCCCCTTGCTAGAAAGGAGATTAATTTTTTAAATAAAAAATACTATGGATTCACATAGACATGTTTTTAATTATAGCTTACCTCTCATCTTCTGTGTGCACTTGATCAAAATATTTAATCTCTTTGGGCCTTAGTTTTCCTATTAAAAATGTCATAGAGTTAAAGATGGCAGAGCAAATCCATTATTACCCTATTCAGCATAATTCAAACACATAGAAAACAAAACCGCTGAAACAAAAAACAGAATAACTTAAAAGAAAATTTCCTAAACCCATACTGCAAATTATGACTCACTTCTGCAAATTCTCCTAATGGTTTTCTCAACATGAAGAAGCTTGCTGAGAGACAACAAACATTTCTCACCCCTCCAGTAGAATGTGACGTGAGTAAAAGTAAGGTTCTCCATCAGGAAGTGTTGGTCTGGTCATCACGTGACTAGAGCAAAGATGTCTGAGACTCAGCAAAACACACAATAAGAGTGGAATAGGCCTAAAACAATCTAATGGCAGGGGCAAGAGACCTGCAATTAAAGCAATGGCACCCCCATTTTCCAAAACCTTCTCCTGGCTGCTTCAGGCTGCCGTAGCTCAAGTGTTATTGAAGATGGTCTATCAGTCAAATTCAGTCAGGAAAAGAGAAACTATTCTTTGTATTCCAGGGCTTGCGTTAACATTGGAGAAGCAATTGAATCTAAGTTTCAATCAAGCTGATTCCAGTAACTTTGAATCCAGAATCTCTGGTCAGTCTACCCATATTAATAAATTCATACTGACCCAAATCTGCACCATCCCTCCCTCTTTCATCAAATACCCTCAGAATCCATTTTGATACATATTCCACAGGTTTCTGCCTGTAGGAGTTGACAACATTTTGCAATATTATTGTATGTATGAGAACTCTTCTCAGACTCTGTATTTGTGTTCCTTGAGATTCACTGGGATTTGAGTCTAACATTGAAGCAATGAGCAGTGTGGAATTAGGTCTTAAGGAGATTCAACTTGCCTGTGCAAGAAATTGCCCCTGGCAAGAGTGTTATTAAGATCTTTAGTCAAAGGGCAGCAAATCTACTCGGATGGGGAGGGACATGTGGTTGTTTTGTTTTGTGGTTTATTTTGGGGTTTGTTTCTTTCTTTTTTTTTTTTTTTTTTGTCTCCCCTGGGATTTGGGCATTCACAATCCCAAAACCAATTATTATAGTTCCACTTATTTGCAATTGTAACATAAGAGACCTGAGGAGGTTATAAATTCCATTTACTTTGTAATTCAGCCACTTCTTGGATAAGACTTTGGATTTGGTTTCCTGAAATATTTGCCCTATAGCAATATAGAAGAGCTGTCATAAAAATGCCTGTTTTCTACCCATGCTTAGAGCCGAAATCTTAAAGTCCCACACTGGTAACTTTGTCCTCTAAGATCTTCAGCATATTCAAAAGCAGCCTTCTCACCCCACAAAACTCGTATGCTTTGTTTCTACCATAAGTTTCTAAAATCTATATGGTATTGTCAAGGCTCACATTCCGTAGGCATTCAGTTGCAGGCAACTTCAAGTATTAAGAACTGTTTGCCGATGATTATTTCTGAATGTAAGGCTCATAAATGGTTCTTTATCTTTTATCATATCACGTCATATTATAGGAGCAAAAGTTCTCTCCCTTAAACAGAATTTTCAAATACTTAACAAAATATGAATATAAACTCATGTCTAAATAGCAGAAATAATCACAGAGCTTCTCCCAGCCCAACCTCACCCCCTCCCAATAAATGACATCTACATTTCATAGCAAGTAAGTCCTATTAGTTATTCAAATGACTACATGTTTATTTTCTATGATGCCACACTGGAAAAATATTCTCTGTGAGGAAAGGGACTTGAACTGTCTTACTAGTATTTTTTATGTATGTGGAATGCAAGGATAACTGTATATTATTTATCTAACACAACAAAGCCTTGTGGTTTTTTGTTGTTGTTTGTGATTTTATTAAAACATGGGGATAGCACCTATGGGCAGAAAGAGCTGCCCAAACCCGTGTTTCTTTTCTTTCTTTTCTTTTTTTTTTTCTTGAACCATTCCCTTGACATTGGGCAAATGATTTCATTTCTCTAGGTTGGATCCCTCTTCTGTAAAATGGCAATTTTAATACCTGAAACTTAATAGACACAACTGATAAGGAAGTACTGTGTGAACACAAGAAATATACATATTGTTCATTGTGTCTTCACTTATAACTGGTTTGTTCAGTCTAAGCCTTGAGGCCTGAAGGGTCATATTATAATCATTCTTGTCTTGTCTAATTTTCTGCTGACCCAGTTCTTTACCTACATTTATTTGTGGACTGTTCTTTTCAGGCTGCCATCTGTTCTATTTTGACCTCTAAAAGTTTCAGGCATACATAACTCAGCAGCAGAGAGAACCATGGACACACTTATCTACATTTTGCATCCATTAAGTATTTACTATGAGTCAGACCTATTTTAGCATGAGATAGATAGAGATATTTGACAGATAAGTATAGATATATTATATTTTAACATTATATATATTTACTCTCATTGGATTATAGACATTATATCTATCTATATCTATCTAGACAAATATATAAATAATATATATAATTTATATAATATAATCCTTTGATAATAGGGTCCCATGGGTAAATGGTTTTAAGCGAAAAGGTGGAAGAGCTGGAATTTAAACTCATATAGTCAATTTCATGTCTGTTTTCTTAACTACTAAGTATACTATCTTTTTTATGTACTGAACTTGATTTTTCACATTTTATATAATTTATTTTAATACAGAAGCTATGTTTCTTCACCTTCTCTTTTTTTCAGTGACTAATTGTTCTACTCTTTTCCCTTGATTCTGACCCCAAACTTCCCTAGAATGCTGTTCCCCAAATTCCCTTCCATTCCACAAATTTAAATCACAGGTAAGAGGCACATTATTTCCACGAGTTCCTGGTCCACGACACCTTTTGTCCTTATTGATCAGGAGAGGAGTCTCTGACATCATTCTTGAGTCATTAGTAGAATCTTTGGTTTTCTCTGGTCTGGTCTTATGCCTTTACTCTGACAAACCCAGCTATTAAAATATCTCTAATAGACCTACTTTCCTCAGTAATTGGATTCAAGGAGTCAGACTCCTGCTAAACCAAACTCATAATTTATTTAGCCAGATGACACTTACTACTTCCCAATGAGAAGTTAATTGCCCTTCTCAGAAGAACCTCACTGTGTAGAAAAGCTCTACAGGATGCCAAACCATGATCCCAAGTTGACTGGGTGTGTACAGAAGTAGATGAAAAAGAGTCAAATGGAGGAGATGAATGGCTTAATGACATGCCAGTAAAAGAGCCCGATGCATCCATGTCTATGTCTACAACTGAGACCAACTTATTGTAGAAACCAGCTAGTGGGAGTGAGAGCTGTCTTGTCCAACACCAGTGCTTTTCTCTCCCTCCTTTTAGGTCCTCTGCTGAAGGATCCCCTTTCTGTAGATACATTACTTGTCAAGCTTTTCTAAAACTGACTAAGATATCTATAGGCCTTTTCCGGGGGTCTGTTTTCCTTTGCTTTGTGATTGAGATAAAATGTGTCTTTAACTCTTTAAGAGAGTTTTGCATCACTCAGGTGAGCACCCTAAGCTGTCATTTTCAGTCTGTCACCCCTTCCAAGGTGTCACTTACCTAATACCCCTGACATAGTTAAGTTGGGTATCTGGCTATTTTTCCTGAATCCCACAATCTAAAAACACAATAAAATATTTGCAGCTTTGCCTCTTCCTGGATAAGGAGGTGTGATTTTCTAGTTATAGCTTTGGCCCCAATTTTCTGAGCCTTGTGGCTAATCACAGCTATGTTTGCAGCTCGCTTTCTCCACAGGGAAAATGGATATTCAACCAGATAACTACTATATTTATTCTCAAATTGGCTTGTATAATTCAACTTGGTATCCTAGGGACTCCTTCAGGGCATCAGATTCAACATGACAATTTAATAATAATTAAAATAAGAACAAGTAATATCGTGTCTGTTACCCAGACAGGGTAAGTGTAGAATCTTCATTACATAGATAAGAAAACTGATGGTAACATGTGATTTTCCAAAGATGGCATTGTTTGAAGAAGGACCACCAGAATACAAATTGTCTGATCCTAAAGCCCTTGTCTCACCATTATATTCCAAATAGTTTCTCCTAACTATCAAGTGGAATATTTTAGACACACAAATGACTACAGCATTAACCCCATCTACACACTCAAATCAATAATCAGATATTTATCTTGGGCAATTCCTTTTAGAAAAGATCACAAGCTGAATGTTCCAAAAGCAAAACCAAGAAAGAAAGAAACAAAACACATTAAAAAAATTAAATGAAAAATATTTCATATCCCCCACAAAGACTTGAGAAAGTATATGTTTCTGCTGAAAAGAAACAATACACTTCAGAGTCCGTCTGTTCATAGACAAAGGTGTTGTCCATCGACAAGGTGCGAGTGATCCAACATTACCAATGAGAACACAGTCAAAAGACAAACTAATCTGACTTTCCTGAGAGTATAAAATCAAATAATCCATACGAACATGGAAAAACATCACCCAATTGTTGATGTCAAATAATTCAATTAACTTGGATGTTAAAAAGATAAAACTACACGTATTCCACATCTTAGAAACTGGCAAATCTTATTTATGTTTGAATAGTAACATTTGGGGAAAAAAAAGTCAAAGTATCTCAGATACTGACTGAAGTAAATAATTTTCTATAAAAAAAAAAAAGAAGCATCCCAAAAGCTTAGAGTTGTATTTTGCAGAAAGTTTTTTTTAATTCATATTTTGTGTTTCTAACTAGAAACATTTGCTTGTAAACAAGAATTTGTTGGTTTGTTTTTTAAAGAGAGAAAGAGCGCAAGAGGGGTAGTGGGGAGGGGCAGAGGGAGAGGGAGAAAGAGAATTCCAAGCAGGCTCCACACCCAGCACAGAGCCCCATATGGGGCTCCATCTCACAGCCTTGAGATCATGACTTGAGCCAAAATCAAGAGTCAGACCTCCAATCAACTGAGCCACCCAGATGTCCCAAACAAGCAAATTTTTGAAAAAAATGGAAAGATTTGATAATACTACTACATAATGTTTATAAAATGTTTTAAAATGCTTTGCATACATTCGAATTTGTGGTCCCCAGAACAAATATACCAAGTAGAAGAGGAAAGTGAGACCTCTTCCTTATGTGGAAAAGAAGGTTTTCTGTGTCATTCTTTGCTGTGAGTATGCATTTAGCTGTGGACATTCTTAGCCCTCTGGTCAGACCACTTAATTCCTAATTATAATTCCAGATCCAAACTACAGATAGTCCTTTGTCAAGCCTTCTTTGGATTTCCCAGAAAATTTATTACATCTGCATTTATCATTTATCATCATTTTATGCAAATTCAATCTGTTATTAATGTATCGCACTGTAATTATTGTATTAATATTTTTATAGTCATTGATGCCACTCTTGCTCCAGAAAGTAATTAATTACTTTATTAGTTTATGCAAATGCATTAAATATAAAACTTTGGAACATTTAAAAAACTGAAGTGGCAAATAAAATGAAAGAGGGAGTGATGAAAAAAAAATCCACTAAAATAATAATAAAAGAAAACTTACTATAATGACCTAATAGGTTTGCTGAAATTGGGTCACCAATTATGCTCACACAGTCAACGAGAGGAAATTTTTTTAAGTCAGTTATGTAATTCATTATATTCAAAAAAGCAGGGAAAAAGTGCTCAGGAAAAAAAGAAGAAAAGAAAAGAAAAAGAAGATCCTTTGTAGAAGTTGAGAGCAAAATTTCTCTGAGCTCTCTGGCACCTTTTTTTGGTTTTGTGTCTCTCTTACCGTAGACTAAACTCTGAGCTCCTTGAGGGCTGGGTGAGCTCCATTTGCCTGCCAGAGGAGAGATCGATGTTGTTAATAGTTTCTCCCTCAGTGCAGCCGAGGTAACAACCACCGTGTAAAAACCCACAGCTAACTTTAGCAAGACTGCTGATCTCCTCAGGCGCTCCCTCTCTGCCTCTTTAGTCCTAAATTCACCTGTTCTATATGAGGGTTCCTTGACTTGCCTTTACATGAATTCTTCTTCTTTGGTTGGTTCCATCAGCTTGACACCTTGATTGTTCTGTCTACTGAGCTTCAGTTTCATTCATGGACAATACCTTTTATTTTATTTTTTAATATTTATTTATTTATTTATTTATTTGAGAGAGAGACAGAAAGAGAGAGCAACAGGAGAGGGGCAGAGAGAGAGAGAAACTTTAGCAGACTCCTCGCTGAGCTCAGAGCCCAACGTGGGGCTTGATCTCAAGACCCTGAGACCATGATCTGAGTGGAAACCAAGAGTTGGATGCTCAGCCAACTGAGCCACCCAGGGGCCCTACCTTTTAGACAAGACTTGGCCTTAAACCAAATCCCCACTTACCACGGGCAAGGCTAGATTATGATGAATGATTGAAAGTCCACCAAAGTACCATACTCCCAGCAACAAGCCAAAAGCTCATCATAATAGTAGATATTTAATAAAATGTGTTGGCCATTAGCTCTTTCTTAAAACATTCAGTGATTGGTCTAAGACCTACAGAATGCAAAGAAGAGGTCATTGATGAATTTGCAATGACATATCATTGTTACCATGTTCTCTGTGAGGTCATATGGTCATATTTCATTTTTTTCTTCCTTAACATGTCTGTTGATGCCTTTTCTACCTTTTCGTAACCTGCTGTCTGTCTCTTAATGAATTTTAGGAGTTCCTTACATATTCTTTTAGTAGTTATATTCAGTTGAACCTATTGTATTTGTCAATGGTTTGTCTTCTTACTTGTTTGAGGGGAGCTATGTTTTTCTTTGATATATCAGTTTTCCACTTCAGTGAAGTCAATTTTATCTATCTTTTCTGTATAGTTAGTGCTTTCCATATTTTGCTAAATAAATCTTCCCCTATTCTGAAAATCGTAATTCTTGAAATTTAACATCAGAATCACCTGGAGGGCCTGTTAAAATGAAAACTGCTACACCCCACCCCCAGAGTTTCTAATTCACTAGGTTGGGGTGGGGCATGAGAATCTTCATTTCTAACAAGGTCCAAAGTGATGCTATTGCTGCTGATGATCCAGGAATCGCTCTATGAGAAATGCACCCTTAGATCATTAGGATAGGCTTATACAGTACAAAGCATATTTACATTCAGACCATTACTCAATTGGATATCTATTTATTTTTGGTGTGAGGTACACATCTATTTTTTTTCCTATATGTATACCAATAGTCCCAGCAATATCTATTGATTGGATCTGTATTTATTCTTGAATTTGAAATGCCATGTCTGTGATTGAATATATATATATATATATTCAATATAGATATCTATTTATATAGATATCTATCTATCTATATATACACACACACATATATTGTGAATAGAAAGAATCTAATTTTTAAGAATACTTTATACTGGACTTTTAATCTGTATTTATAAGTTATACTGTTTTACAATTCTATTTTTTTTTAAGATTTATTTATTTACTTTTAGAGAGAGAGTGTGTGCTAGCAGGGGTGGGGTAGGAGCAGAGGAAGAGGCAGAATCTCCAGCAGACTCTCCACTGATGCAGAGCCCGGCATGGGGCTTGATCCCACGACCCGAAGATCATGACCCCAGCTGACACCAAAAGTCGGATGCTCAATTGACTGAGCCACCCAGGCACCCCTACAATTCTTCTTGCATTCTCTTAATCCTATTCTTATTTCAAGGTTATGTCTTTCCCATAAAATGAATTGAGTAAATCACCCTCTTGTTGTAAAACATATTGCATAAGAGAGAAAAAATCTTTTTCTTCAGTAATTATCAAAACTCACCTTTAAAAATAGCATTTTAAATAAAATAGATTAAAATTAATGTTCAAGGAATCATACTGATAATAAATAAATAGGGAAGAAGAGGGAGCTCTTCCTTACAGAAGAGACTTAAAAATTATCATTAGAACATTACAATAATAATTGCTTCCAGTATAACCCATCGGTGCAGTCTATAGATCTTGGGTGAAATTTTGAGGAGTAACAGGGTATTTGCACAGTCTAAAATTATCTCAGGTGTTTATTAATTATGAACAGGAAAGTAGTAACTTTACAGAGGAGAACATCAATATGCACAGCCTTAAATAAGTGATCAAGGTAAAGCAATAGGAATAAGCTCTATTGACATCATGTTCTTGCTGATATGACAGAGTGAGAAAGGCATATCACTTTGTTGGTCTGGCTCAAAATATGTAAATCCAACCTTATCTTGAGAAACAAATCTAAATTGTGGAACAGTCTTAAAGACTTGATCAATAGTCTTCAAAAATGTCAAGGTCATGAAAAACAAGAAATAATTGAGGTACTTGCATAGATTAGAAGACAGTAAGGAGGCATAACAAATATGAGACACAAAAATACATTAGTAGAAAAAATAGCAAAATCTGAATAAAATTTGGCAACTGATGTTGTACCAATGTCAATGTCTTAATTTTGACAAGTTTACTATGCAAGATGTTAACATTGGAGAAAATCAGGTCAAGAATACACAGAAAGTCTGCAATACTTTTACAATTTTTCTGTAAGTTTAAGACTATTTAAAAATGGAAAATTTTAAAGAATAGCTGTTTTACCCAGGGGTCTTTGGTGAGGAAGAATTTTCGTTACCATTTTAATCACTTTTTAAAAATTCCCTCTTTTGATAACACGATTTTATTTTAAGGTAATTTCAATCTCACAGTGGGGCAACAAGAACAGTACTAAGAACTCCCACATATCCTTTGTCCAGATTCACCACCTGTTACTCTGCCACATTTATACTCAGTAATAGATATAAGTATTTTTTCTTCTTCAATCTATTGTTTTCTTAGAGAACTCTTAAGTCTCCCATTATGTTTATGGAGTTGTGTAATTAACTTTATCCAGAAACTCAGTTCTCCTTGGCCAGAACTCAGTCTCAAGGCCACACGTCTCGGCAAGAGAAGCTGCACAATGTGGCTTTCACCAGGAGTGGTAAAGTGCCAGCGTCACACGTGATTGTGGAGGGGAGAAAACAGGTAGTGGTGGAGCATAGCCTTGTCTTCCATGCGGGTTTGTTTCATTCCTTCCCCCCACCACCTTGACCCCACACCCCTACCATCCTGGCACCAGAGGTGGGAAACCGACATGGATGGAGAGGGAAGCAGGAAATCTGTACCACTGTCTTCCTTTTTATTTTATCCAACAAATGGGTCTTCTATCTTTCCAAAAGCCTGGTAATTAAGTAAATGTTCTGGTATCAAGCCCTCCATTCAATGGAATCACATGGTTAAGTTTCAGAGGGTATTGGATAGTCACTTGCCTTCAGGTCTAAATGATCGAGCTAATAAGAAAGGCTACTCATAATGACGATAATAATATTAAAAACAATAGTAGTGACTTACATTTATATAGCTCTTACTATGTGCCAAGCTTTGTTTTAAGTCCACTTACATGTATGTATTTATTTAAACCTCACAAAAGTCTTATAAACTAGCTACCAGGGATCTTCCCATTTCACAGGCAAACGGATTGAAACATTTGGATAATGGATTCCAAGCTGCATGTCCAAACCACAGTAGAGCCAAGGCTTCCATCCCAAGGACTCTGTCTGGCTCTAGAGCCTGAGCTCCACCCGTAATGCTGTTCCATCCCAGAAAGTCAGAGTGTGGAAGGATTGACCCGCATATCATGCCGATACTAGATATGCCACGCGGAGCCTCTTCTCATTTTCTTGGGATGGAGAACCACTGAAAGGGGTTTGCAGGGCAATTTCATGATAAATCCTGCATTGGTGAAGAATCAGTGTTATAGGATAATTACATGGATGTTGTCCTGTTAAACATTACACTTCGTCATATTTTCTTTTCCATTTTCAGTAAGATTCAAAATGAAAAAAAAAAAGTTATGGCAGAGTGTGGAAAGTGGATCAAAACGGGGAAAGTCTAGAGGCAGGGTTATACCAACAGTTCAGACAAGGTATCAATGGAGACAAATTTCATCCTTAAGCGGGAAGGGGCGTAGGGAGTGCAAATAACAAGAGCAAATCAGAAAGTGGTGGCAAATTGAAAGGCTGTATAATGGTTAAGTAATTTGCTGAAGTTCACCCTATGGTGTGCTGGTAAGCCAGCTCTCTGAAGGGGAAGGGGGTAGAACCATGATGTGCGGTCTGTTAATTTCTGTAGTATAAACATGTCCACCATGGTTAATGTCAAGAGATCAATCTGATAAAACTGAACGTGGAATTGGGAAGAGATGCACGTACTGGGCTCTCAGGAGTGGGCTGGTGGGCGTTGAGTGCCAGCTGGATGCGAGCCAGCTGCCATGATGGTCACAGTGGCAGATGCCATCCCTTCACACCGTAGGTCTGTGTTACGCAGACCTGGCACCGAAGTGGGTTGTTGCCACATTGAGTAGCCTTATGAATGAGCTCAAGTTCTCGTCCTTTCTAAACTTCAACTTCCGCATCTTCAACCTAGGGTTAATGCCTACTTCAGGGAGTTATTTTGAAAATTAAAATACGGAACACCAATAGGAAGTCCGGGTGGGTGGCACAGTGAGCCCTCAGTGAGCACATTAATATTATTATTGGTACTCTTCAAGAAGAAGGGGAGGATACAGATCCTGCAAGAAATAATTCAAGTACCCCCGACTATAGTGGACCCAGGTGATGAAGAGCATGGAGTCCGGAGTTACAGTGTTTGCATCTGAATTCTGGTTAGATTACTTGCTAGTTTTTTGACTGTGGGCTCTTTATGAACCTCTCTCTGACTCAAGTTCCTCATCTACAAAATGGAGGTAAAAACAGCATTCACCACACCAAAGCATCATGAGGTTTTGTGATCACTTGGCTTTGTGATGGTGTGATTACTGGACTCTCTGTTATCCAACCCTGTGAGGAAAATTCATGGCAGCTACCCATGTTTCTATCCAGGGGTAGAGCAAGACGACTCTTACTGAAAGCAGAGGGACAACAAACAAACATAAAGGACACTTTCATCCTAGTCTGTGAGTTGTACATTCATCCTGATGCTTTCACAGCATTACTTAATTTTTTAAAAGATTTTATTTATTTGAGAGAGGGAGAGAGAGAGAATGGGGAGAAGCAGAGGAGGAGGGAGAAGGACAAGCCGACTCCCTGCTGAGCTGGGAGCCCTGAGCAAGGCTCTATCCCAGGACCCCGATATCATGACCTGACCTGAAACCAAGAGTCCGACGCTTAACCGACTGAGCCACCCAGGTGCACCTCACAGCGTTATTCTATATTCTATGATTTCCCACATCCCAGGAACTCATGTAAGTTATAAACTGTGCAGGGAAGACCAGAAATTAGTAACTGCATTTATACAAATCAAAACCAACAGTTCAGGAGGTGAAGAAGGCATTCTGGAAAATACACAGTGAAAAATGAAAATAATGGTAACCATAGATTACCTTTATCAGGGTCCGCTGCATGTTTGGCAGTATGCAATTATTGTTCCTATTTTATAAAGTTTAATATTAATACAAATATTAACCATAGACTTGTTTAATATATTCTAATTTTACAAATGGGAAAATGGGGACATGGGAATTTAAGGTCACATTGCTGGGATGGCCCGGATTTAAATACTTAGTACATTCATAGTTGGATACATGGTAATTTTTTTTAATTCTCAAGGAATCTTTGGCAGAAATTTACAAACTATAGAGGTTGGTCTGTTTCACCGCCTCTCCCTCACTGCCTATTTCACTATTAATTCTAACGGTGAGAAATTGATTTGAAAGCTGTTGTAAGCAGACGAATAATCAGTGCTCACCATCCTGTGACCTGAACATTGGTTGGTGTGATACCCTTAGCTTCTTATCTTGTATAACGCTAAAAACTTCAGCTCGAGGTGGGATTTTTGTATACTTCCTACTTGTCCTCACACACAACACCCATTATTCCTTGACGCAGTCAACTTTCATTTCTAAGAGAATTTAAAGTCCTATTGGAATTGTTATCACTCGTCCGTGGTCTGTGACAATTGATCATGTTTTATTTTTATTAGGTCACTCCGATTCAATACTTCCTCCCAAATATTTCTGTATCCTATAAAACATACAGATGGAAGGGAGGATGTTCTTTTATTAAACACATTTTTTTGTGAATCCTTTTGCTACTGTTCTTTGGGGATAAGTCATAAACTAGAAACAATATGCTCTGTGGAATTTATACTGTCCTGTCTGTATTAGTTTATCTGCCACCAGGAATTGCGCACATTTAAAAATAAAAATGAAATAAAATGAATCTGACAGCAAGGTTCCCTATTTTTCTTCTTGATAAGAACTGTTAGAATAATTTAAATTAGGCGGTAAATCGGAGTGTTTATCCTCACATCCCAAGCACTCCCAGAGACTGAAAGTCCCTTGCTCTCCAAGCTTACATCTTTGACCATTTATGTTCATCACGTTAGATGTTTCCTAAACTGCAGGTGTGTAAAAAATGCATTTTTAGCTTTCAATAGAGTTGTCATTTATTATTTAAAATGCTAGGCAAGATTGAGCAAAAGTTTCTCCTACAGAAACAGCTCAAGAAAGTTAAAGAGACAGAAAAGTTGCATTTGAATATATTTTGTGTTTTTGAAGAAAACAAACCTTCACGCATCTGGGGACTGAGACCTGGTCCGTGGAGTCAAAGCGACTGACGCAGGGGTTCCCACTCCGGCACCAGCCTCTGGGGGGAGGAGCGTCGAGACGCCTCCAGCAAGAGAGCGGTTCGTTCATCTGTGTAATACGCTTAATGAGTGTTCTGTGCACTTTATAGGGCAGGTTCGAGGCTTACATCTTTTTAAGTATGAGGAATATTGGAAATTTTTTAAAAACTCTGTAAGAAAATGTTAACGTCATTGTGCGGGGGACTGGGTGGGGGGTTGCTGGCTTGATCTGGCATTGAAACAGGAAGCCTAGGCAGATCCTTCCGTTCAAACTGATCTTTGAACATTGTCCAGAAGTGACGATGGTCGCTGAACCGGTGAATGACTGGGGAACAGGTCTGTGCCCTGTACTGGGAGCTTTGTCTTTTGTCCAAGCCTTTTCCCCTGAGAGCCCCAGGTTCGTCCTCATAAAGCAAGGGGTTCAATTACACTTTCCCCTAAGATCTCTCTCATCTCTGCTGAGGGTCTTTGACTCATAACCATGAACATTACCCCCATCCCTTCAAGGAGGTTGGTAATCAGCCGTGGAAAGTCTCCGTACTAACCTCCTGGACTAAATTTAATGGGAAGGAATGGTGGAGAATTACGACAGCAGCTAACAGTTTAGGGGTTTAAAGCTCGGTGCCTGGTGCTGTACTCAGACTCCCTTATTCGCCTACTATTCAGAGGCAAGTATTCGCATTTCAGCGTAAAGAGGACAAAGCTGAGACAGGTTGTCGAAGTGGCTTGTGGAAGGTGACACACATCAGGGAGTGGTGGGGACTGAGTACAGTGGGGAGGATGGGTCCACAGTCGACATCTTTCCCTTTGTCATGTCCCCTCCAACTGCTCCTTTGCTAACCTCTGTTGTAGAATCCCAGTTTTATAAGATTATATCACAACTTGCAGATAATCGTTTTTCTACTTAGACACTTCATAGAAACTTTGTTTCCAGTTATCCTCACATTCTAGCAAGACATATATCATACCCCGTTTCTTATTTGAAGAAACTTAGATTCCACTAGATCAAGGAAACTGTCCCCAAATTATATCACAGATAAATGGTGAGTCACAATTTTAATATAAATTCATCTGATTTGAAATCTCATGTTTATGCGCTGGGTCACACTGCCCTTCCCAGAGCCCACTTGCTCCCCCCATTGGCCGGTTGTCCTGCATCCACCTCAAGCCTCCTCAACAGTGTGGAAGGCGGTAAACTGCTCTGGGGTTAGACAACATGGCTCCACTCTAGTCCCCCATCTTTACTATCAGGATAATAGGACTACCTGTCACATAGGGTTTCTGAGGAGATTGAATGAGTTATATAAATGTGAATCTTTACAACAGTGTCCGACATATATTAATCATTCAATAAATGATAATTATTATCTTAATGATACTGCAATTATTTTTTTCTTGAAGAACAAGTACCAGGGGTAATTACGTATCTACTCTTGGAGATATTTTTTCCCCCTTTAACTCTATTCACTAAATAAGACCTGTAATAGTTTTTAACATGAATATTTTTTAAAGTTTGTTCTTTTTATAATTTTATGCATTTTAAAATGGATTATGTTTCCAATTTGAACAGTTATCTTCCCTGTTACCATTCAATATTGAATATATTTTACAAACAAATACGTGCCTTTGTGTGATATTCTTAATCATAAAACATTCATTTTGTCAAAAATAACATTAAGTATTAATACCTTCAGTAGTCAATATTTAATATATGTGCATCCTACCTAAAGATGAGATTATTTCCATGAAATATTTATAACACTTTTCACCTGTTCCGTGTGAACTATGTTAGAGACCCGGAAGTTAGAA
Organism: Ursus americanus; assembly: GCF_024610735.1. Taxonomy (NCBI): domain Eukaryota; kingdom Metazoa; phylum Chordata; class Mammalia; order Carnivora; family Ursidae; genus Ursus; species Ursus americanus. The sequence goes on from NC_142133.1 coordinate 75,909,394, forward strand.
TTGTCATCTATTTCTGGAAGGCCTGTGTAGACACAATTCTATGTATTAAGTCACAATCATCCTTCATTCCTTTTTATTCAGGTTGCAAAACCTCAGCTCTAAATATCACAGTTTCTGCACCCACATAGAGGTTTCCTAGGTCCATCTAGCACAATTAGTGAGATGACCCTCTATGTTCTTATAATCTGCTGTGTGTATTTATAATGATTCCAGCACACATCATGGTAGATGACACTGCATCTTGTCAATTCTGAATGCAATTTATTTACGTACTTATTTTTACATTTTAACATCTCTGAACTCAAGATATGTCTGCTACTCAATGCCATCTTACAGTTGTTGTCAATCAGACATCAGCCGTTATGTAGGTGTCATGATCTGTGCGTGCACAAACATCAAACGCAACAATATTAGAATTTAAGAGAAATGTCCAAAACTGAAATGTGGAGACATTTTTAACCCCTAGCATCAAATTGACTATAAGGAGAGGATGAGGGAGGTAAAATAATCAGACGTTTTAGGCAACATTTAAAAGGAAGGAGTAAACATTACAAACCTGGCTGAATGGCTTTGAGTTCTCCAGAATTATTTTAAAGAATTCAGCAACACCAATCAATACTTCTGTTGAGCATAGAGAATGACATTGATTGGATAAGCACAGGACTGACAACTCAGTTGAAAAGTGATTCAAAAAGACTGGACTTCAAATGTAAAGAAATTTTAAGAATAATTAAACCAATTTTGTCTTGAATAACTCTTAAATAGCTCTTTCAATAGGGATAAAGTAAGAATTCTACATAATAAGAGCTATGTCAGGATTGCATAGGCAGCATTTTTATTTCTTGGTGGCACATGACATAATGGCATATATTACGATCAACAATGTCTTAGCATCAGTGAAATAAGGTCTTCAACTATCTGCTCCTCCTAAGAAAACGAGTTTCTCCAGGTCCAGAACCACATGCTACTCATCTTTGCATCCTTTTTGCCATGTACATTTGGCACAAAGAGAAAGGTATTAATTGAACCTAAGAATAAATACGTGAAAGTTTTGTTTTTGTGTGTATAGCTCGTCTCCCTGAACTGAGGCATAGACAACTTGAGTCATTCTTTGATTTTTTGCATTGGGAACTTTTTGGGTTCCTATTGTGTCAGACATTAAAAACACAGGGGAAAAAAAAACACTAAAATGTAGATCAAAGAGCCTATGATTTAATGAATCATCACATACACAGAAAGATATACACGCCTGTACTGAGTGCTGTAAGAGGGGTGTGCTCAAGATTCAGTGGAAACACAAAATGGTGAAATAAATTCAGCCTGGTATGTTAGGGAAGATTTCCTAGAAGAAGGGCTTAAGCTGAGACCTGAGTGAGCAGGATGAGTGAAGAGGGGTGGCCCTTCTACGTACACGGAGCAGCAGCCACAAAGCAAAGTGAACAGGAAACCGCCAAGAGTCCAGTATGATAGAGAATCGAGTACCTGTGTCCAGGAAGTTAGAGGTAGGGTGGCATGTAGCTGGAGACAAAACAAGAGCTAGTTTATGGAGACTTTGATGCCATGATAAATCTGATAAATTTACAATTCATAAAAATATTCCACAAATGATATAAAGCAAAAACGTGCACAGAGTTGACCCCCTATTAATCATGGAAAGATGCCGTGGGCTAGTGCGTGATACGAGTGCTCAGTGCAGTGGATGGAGCTGCTGGAGAGATGTTGTCCTGGGAAGGCTGATGGAACAGACGAGAAGTCTGGGAGACAAAACGCCTGGGATCGATCTCACAGATAATAATTCATTGTACATCTCCCCAGAGACCATTCCAATGTATTTGTTTATCCATTTGTTATTTTCAGTAATTTAATATCATTGCTCATCTCCAACATATGGGAGTTTGACCCTGGAGAAAACAGGTAATTTATTTTTGAATTTGAGTAGAAGATTAAGAAAGGGGGTTAGCGGTGTTGACATTTGCATGCTGATAAATATGTCAGTAAATGGAGGAGAAGCTCATTACCAGAACGTGACCCTTCAAAGTGTCATATTGACAGCACCAGAGAAAATCACTGCTGCATGAACCAGGAGTCAGGCAATCCCGTTAGGTGACTTAGACCCCAGTGGAAGTCAAAGATCCCTCCACATTTATTTTAATTCATTCTCTCTGTGTTATTTCCTCTGATCTTCATAATAGAGGCTGGTATTTACATCTTGAGCTCCCCATTAGAAAACAAGCCCTTTTGGATCATGCCTCAGCTGTTAATCATTTCTGTATTTCCCCTCAATGTCGTCCACGCAGCCTGTTAATATGATAACTTTTGAAATTATTTGGATTTGTCACACTCTCCCTGTAGTTGGACAATTTAACACGTCCCAACTATACAAACGTGAATATGATACATTATTATCGTGCTTGGTGTGGTTATTTTACCTGGTCTGTATTCTAAAGACATTTTTTAAGACACTTTTAAGTATCTGTCATGATGTAAGTATACAGTATATTTCATGATTTTAATGGCTTTTGGTGTGGCATTATGCTTATTGTGTTCTTTTTTAAAGATTTTATTTATTCGAGAAAGAGAGCAGGAGCAGGGGAAGGGGCAGACTCCCTGCTGAGCAGGGAGCCCGACAAGGGCCAGATGTGGGGCTCGATCCCAGGACCCTGGGATTAGGACCTAAGCAGAAGGCAGACCCTTAACCGACTGAGCCGGCCAGGTGTCCCTGCTTATTGTGCTCTTTATATTGCTTGCTGGTCAACAGTCTTTCTCTCTCTCTCTCTCTCCATACAGGGAGTCTATATTCCCTATTTCTCTAGCAGCTGGGTGTTGCGGCAGCCAGTTTAACGTAGGTACGTACAACTTCCAGGCTGGGTTCATTAACATCGCCCTTCAGCACTTGAAGGCAGGTGGGCAGAGTGACCTTAGAAGCCAGGTGCTGAAGAGATGCTCTGCGAGCCTCATGATGTCATGCCGAGCAGAGCACCTGCTGGTCAGGAACTCCCATGTCGCACGGTTCCATGTCCTTCAACCACTGAGGCGACGGCGGGGTTCGTGAGAATAGCGAAGGAGCCCTTAACCACATCGCTGAAAGGCATGACTGGAACTAAAAAGCTAAGGAGACCCAGAAGAACAGCAACCCGACTTGCCAGGAAGGAAAACTGGCCAAGGCCAGGAGAAGTCAGGAGTCTAAGTCACAAATCAGTGGACACGTGGCTCCAGGGCTTCGAAAAAGCAAAGTCTTCTTTGAATGGCTGGCTGATTCACGGTTCTAGCACAGTAATGTGGAACAAGATGAAATTGTAGAAAAAACTCCAGCTTGAGCCCAGAGAAGAGGTGTCGTTTAAAAGTAACTCAGAAAGGGGCACCTGGGGGGTGCAGTTGGTGGAGCACCTGACCCGTAGTTTCAGCTTGGGTTGTGATCTCAGGATCCTGACTCGACCCCCTCCTCCAGCCCCACGTAGGGCTCTGCGTTCAAAGCAGAGTCTGCTCAAGTTTCTCCCTCTCCCTCTCCCTCTGCCCCTACCCGCTGTGGGCTCACCCTCTTTCTAAAATAAATAAAATAGATCTTTAAGAAATTTAAAAAAAAAGTAACTCAGAAGATCAAGTTCCCAGCCTACCCGGCTGGCTCTTACCACGATATGCAGTTCTGGAGAGAAAATGGAGTAAAACCTGCAGTTCAGATGGAGGCTTCATCGGGCCATGTTGGACAGAGGGAGAGAGGAAGAAGGCAAGGAGGTGCATATGAAGGCCCCAGGGCACAGCTAGCTTCCTGCACACTGGCCTTGGGAAGGTGGCAGGAGACCATTTTCAGACTTTGCCTTTGGCATCCTGACCATTGAGCCTTTATAAGCAACAGACAGGGAAGAGTAGGACCCACAACTGTTGGCCTCTGAAACCTCAGAGAGGCAAGCAAGACAGAGAAGGATTGACCTGTCAGAGCACATAGATGGAATTTCATCCATTAAAGTATGAAATACCCACAATTTTGATATTAATGGACCTTGTATTATCTGTGAGATACCATTAAGTCGACCCCACTAAGACTGGCTTTTATTGTAAGATGTATTTGAAAATAATCAAAACCCATCATATGGTAAGGTCATACAATGGGTCATTCTATTAATCAAAGATTACAAGGTAATTATTTTTATAACACTGGCAATAATTAGAGCAATGGGAGAGAAATGGGATAAAGTAAAAGTCAGAGCCAAATTAAAGGTTTAGAAGTGCAGTCTTAGAATGTTAAATGAAACTGAAACAAAATAGAGCAGAAATAAAAACTGGTTTCCTAATTGTTAGAAATGAAGGAGGTAACATAAAATCACTGTGGGTAAGTCTAAGGCGATCCTCATGTGGGGCGGGAGGGAAATAGAGGAACGCGCTCCTGACCATTGCTGTTTTCCTCTTTAACATGACTGAACCGAGTACTGTAACATGATATCTGTACCCCTGGATAACCTCGTCTTCTGGAAAAAAATAACAGGACTTAGGGAACAAAAAAACCCTCAATGCATATTTATGAAAAATACAGTACAATTCAGTATCAATACAATATAATATCAATACTAGCATCATCAAAAATGTAAAAATTTTTAAAAATGAAAGAAATGCTAGAAAATATATTGGATGTTTACCATTGAAATAAAGGCCAGTGCTCTCGATGCCTGGGGGCTGTAAGCAAGTTGCAGCTGCGAAGTCATAGAGAGAAGAACAAAACGCACACAGATTAGGGAGAACCATGTAAGAAGAGTTTGAAAGGCAGGACAGGAGTGTCCAAACTGAGCAGAAATAAAAAGTGAGGTGCGTAAACACTACATACAATAATCCGTTTCTCCGTGGCTTGTGGTCAGCTGTCTGGCATACTTTGTATGTATCTGTTCTCGCTCAGATGGCATAAAAGTATTAACGTAATGAGGAAAAAAGTGAATAAATCAATTTGACTTCAATATTATATGGGCCTCAATCCCCTATATACTAATAGGATATAAGCCAATTTGTATTCTAGAAACATGCTTTGGAGCAGAACAGACTTTAAGCCCATTAACCCATGCTCTCCTGTTGCAAGCATCCAAACTTCTACGTTGTTAGATATAAGTCATGCACCCATGCATTATAAATTTCACATATTCTAATACTTTGGAATCTATACAAGTAGACGTAAGAGTAGTCTAGGCTTATGGAATAGCACATGCAATCACGGGACCTGAAAACCCAAGGCACAGCTAATGCTACAGAGATGGTAAATTACAGAGAGGGATAGAGCAGGGAGTGAAATGGAAGGAGTCCGGATGAAGTTGGTATAGGTGCACTCTATAGACACTGCAAAGCCTTGGGAAATTTCTGCAAAAGCAGGTAATGTGATTGTCCCAGTGACATAAGATGCTGGCTCTGATGGCAGAGCAGATGAAGGGAGAGTCAGGAAGCCGTCGCCATCGTCAGAGGTAAATTGATGGTAAGTATGAATGAGAGCACAATTTAGTAACAGAGAGAAGAGATGTGGTGGAAACCAGAGATTACAATTTAGGTCACCATAATCCTAGAATGGAAATTATTGATATACAGAAAGCTCTTAAGTGTCTCCAAAACATTTCGTGAAGTGAGTAGCCATTGATGACCATTGCCCAGATCCATTACCCCAGGAGAAGTTGCAAAATGGTGATAAATCACCCCTTCACTTTTCAGCTGTGATACTTCTATGAACAAGAAACTTCCTATAATCGGGACGATACCCTGTTACAGAGTTTATACAGCAAAGGTATTGTTTATGATTTATTCTGTCCTTTTATCCCATTTTAAAATAACATGTTACTTCTCTGGCTTACTCAACGTGGTCAACCATTTCTCTTCTTTTTTTACTGTCTTTATGGATTCATTTATTTTAAATGTTTTCTGTTTCGTTGTATTTACTCCTCACTTTTTTTTTAAACCTTTGGGTCAGTAAAAGTTTTCTGAAATTGGCTCCCAAGACCTTTGACGTGACCTTTCTACGCGTTGACAGCTTCTGGAATGACAAGATGTTCTAGGTTTATCCTGTTTATCCTCAGTCATGTCAGAGGGAAATGACATTTTGGAGTCTAAACCAACTCCCGCTTAAAAAATAAATCATTGAAAACCTCATTTGAGTTGGTACTATAGCTCTGTTACTCAAAGTTTTCTAAGATACTTATTTTCCAAGATCTTTTGCTTGATCCAAATACAAGAGTAATGTGCAGGACAGTACTTCTTGGATGGAAAAGTGAATTGCATTATGGAGCGATGCTTGATTTTTTTTTAATTATGTAAGTCAAAAACTCATTGCATTATTAAAAAACGATGATGTAACAGTTTTCACTGCCACCTTTCTCCCTGGTACTTTGTGCCCAACATTCTTTATGACAGCTGACTCAATAGTAAATATAGGGGAAGATAAGGAAGTCCCATTTTCTTTCTTTTCAATACAAGTAATATTTAAAAGCTAAAAAATTTGTTGGTAGCACTTTCAACTTGCAACTGGTAAATTATCTGGGTAAAGAAGCCCCTGGGGGGGAGGGGGGTGTGAAAAGCATATACTTGCTGAGTAAAAATGTCATAGATTGGGCTCTAAGTAGTTTTCCTTTTTGAGCTTGCTTTTCATGTTAAAACAGATGATAGTAAACTACTGATATGCTTATAGTTCAAAATTCACGGAAGCAAGAAATCATCAAGTATCTTTTAAGCGCCTGCTAATTATACAAATGTAATGCAGATAGAGTCTTGTGAAATAATATTTGTGTGCTGTTATGAAAAGAAATTATAAATGTGGACATGTGAACAAGTAATTATGCTCCCTTGTTATGGAGAAGAATAATTTATCATGGAACTGATTATTCTTGCAGGTATTTTCAGAGTAATTTCCAAGTAATAAAAATAATGCAAGAATATACAGAAGTGAAAATTAGCCTCAAATGAAGGCCTCCAGAAAAGCAGCTGGAGGTCTTTCCTAATTCAAGTTCATGGCCAGAGGTTATCAGTACACAAATAGTGGACAGTAACTTGTTAGATTTTTCCAAAGTAAATATTTTTCTGGGCTGGCACAGTAGAGACGCGTGTTTTATGCTTGGGGGCATGGATGGAATAGGTTTAAGATCGAGTTGATAGATTGTTATGTTGAGACACTGCAGATGGCCACAGGATATTAATGTGAAACTTTAAGATAAGAAAAGCAAAATCAGGGGTGTTTAAAATGCAATTATCATGAACTCAGAATCTCAATTTCCACGCCCTCTGCTAAAACGGCACAATATGATTTTTAACATTACCAAATTTGTACGTGACTCAGCACTAAAAGAGAAAGCCCACACACAAGTGTCAGACCATCAATAATTCAAACTGTGCTTTCTTTTGGGTAGAAATGTTCATTTTCTTGCAATCCCTAAACACAAATTGAGAGAAGTGACTGTATCCCAGTTTCGCTATTTAGGAATCCGACAATGTTCTCAAAATGACCTCCAGATTAAAATTCTCTAGCTATACAGGTCAAAAGACAAGATCCGCCCCCCCCCTCCCCTAACTAAACTCACTGTAACATTCTTTTAAAATAAAATGGAAATGGACTCATTTCGCTTTCCCCTCCATTACCAGTTGTCAAGAGTGTGCAATCAGAACAAATCAAGGCATCTTAGATGAGTGGGCAGAGAAAAGCTCAGCTTCTGCTTTTGCAAGTGCACTGACTTAATAGTCCTACCGAGTCATAGCTTATTGTGAATCAGGAACAGGCAAGCCAGCAGACAGCTCTATTTAGAGCAATAGATGTATAACGTGGAATCCGAATCCCTATATTTGATTTCCGTCTCTGCTTCTTACAGGACAGTATTTCTGGGAATGCTTCTTAACTGTTTGGGGCCTTTTTACTCATCTGTGAAATGTGCATCAAAATATTCCCCACATAGACTTTTGGTAGCTTCTGACATTGGACTGAACCCAATGGCTGGAGAGGTAATTTATAAAAATATTCCCTTGGATCATCTTCCTGCTTCTTTCTAGTGTTCAGATGAAGAAGCCTTCATTCCTTCACTTGTTGTTTTCCCTGACTGATAATAGGAATAACAGTAGTTATTATTCTTTGGGCACTTATTCTAAGTGCCCAAAAGAGTAATTCTAAGAGTAAGAGTATTCTAAGGGTTTTGCATGGGTCATCTCACTCCAATGGAAGGTTCTGTTATTATCCTCATTTTACAGATCAAAAAGCTGAGACTCAGGGAATGTGAGTAGGAAATTCAAGGTTCCACAGTGTTAAATGAGAAAGCAGGGCTTGGACCCAGCAGTCTGAGAGGAAGTCCTTGATCTCCACATTTCAGTATCCTGCCCGTAGTGGGGGGTTTTCATTGCACCCTGTGCTCCTGTTTCTTAGTGTTTACTACCCTGCGTTGTACTTGTTTCCCTGTCTACCCCTGTCTCTTATCCTCAGCTCCTTGAGGGAATGGACCACTTCCATGTCCATCTACAGGAGATAGCACATAGAAGGTACACAGTGCATTTTTAAAAAATGAACAGTGCGTGTGAAAGTTTAGCATGGGATATAATTTGTTAAGAAAGAGTTGAACAGCAAAACCCAACAGACTGTCTCAGGAGAGGTGGGTGATGATGGTACTACTGCAGGGAATAATGGAAACACTACCCAGGAAGGAACCACAGGAAAATACTTGGAGCGCAATCGACCTTGTATGTTTCTGCAACATCCTCATTACAGGAAAACTTTAGGAGGGCAGGACATGTTCTCTATTTATTGTTTTAGTCCTCATACCTAACATTAGAAAATGTTTATCAAACTGACCTAAAATTAAAGTATTTCTCTTTTGTTCAAAAGTGGGAGCAGTGTATCATGCCCTACCCAGGAATTCATATATGTATAGATAGATCTTAAAAAGTTGATATTAAAATGCATGTAAAATCATAAGTGTGCAAGAACAGTCAAGGTAATTTTATGAAAGAATAGGAAAGGTGGCTTTCCTCCCTACAAGTTATATATTAAAAGGCTATATTAATTAGATGAGTGTGATGTGGTATAGATTTGATCAATGGGTCAATGAAATAAGAGATCAGGGAATTGAATTCATGCATATATAAAACTCATATATAATATATATATATATAGTAAGTAATATGATATTGATAAATGAGTAAGATTTTAACTGGGTAGTGAAAGATAGATTATTGAATAGATATCCTTGGGTTAGTTGGGTCTCCATTGGGTAAGAGGGAAATCAAATTAGACTATTCCCCCATAAAAAATTCTAGATACATTAAAAAGGAATTTGTATAAATGGAACAGAACTAAAGAAAAACAACCCAATAAATACAAACCTGGAAAACTGTGATAATAAAGATAATAGGTTCACCTTGAAGTTATCAGTGTATCACCAACTTTTAAATTCCATGTATTCTCTTTTTGTATGTCTCATAGCACATGGCATTTTACTAACATGGGAGGAATCTCCTTAAGTCATTATTAATTTTGCTCTCACTCTCAGAGTGAGCTGGATTGAAATAAAATGTATCATTCCAGAATATCTACTTTAAAGTTTACTCATATTTATCTTTGGCTGTGAACTTTGTTGCTCAGTCTAGATCTGACACAGGTGGATCTGTTGGGTTTTGGGATGTACTGAAAGGGCTAGCTGTTCTCTTCACCTCTTTCCTCTGCCCTAGGTGATGGGGCATTGTACTTTTGGACATTAGAAAAACTTAGGAATGAAGCTCAAGTTGCTGCCACGAGCCTAGGAGGGAATGCCAAGGCATAGTTTCAGAGTGGGTTCTGGTTCCTGGGGAATGAAATACGAACCATTATTAATTTCGTCTGCTGGGAAGGACAGCGAAACACAACCACATTTCAGCAACCGAACCACATATAAGAAGCCATCTTTTGTGCTTCGATTAACTCAGATGATATGAAAAAAATTAACATATGTATTTTTATTTTAGCTATTAATATTTGGCATCACTAAAAACAAAACGTGGATGTTTCACAGCACAAAGTTTAAGCACCAATTAATGAAGATAAATAAAAATCAAATACATTTTGAAGGATAAAAAACATCTGTAGCAGTTTTAGGGTATAGGATATTATTGAACCATGAGAGACTGTGGACTCTGGGAAACAAACTGAGGGCTTCAGAGGGGACGGGGGTGGGGGACTGGGATAGGCTGGTGATGGGTAGTAAGGAGGGCACGTATTGCATGGTGCACTGGGTGTTATACGCAAATAATGAATCATGGAACATTGCATCAAAAACTGGGGATGTACTGTATGGTGACTAATATAACAAAATAAAAATTATTTTAAAAAAGGATATTATTGGACACATTGATCTGGAATATCAGGGATAAAGGTTTGTTGTCTAAATTTTGCATGAAATGTTTGCATTTAATAATAGTCATGTTGCCTTAGCGGTATAGATGCTTTCTATTTATTTCTCCAGGTTTTCCTGAGAGGTCACGAGCTCCCCTACACTAGGGTAATGTTAGCACACCTGCACTCATCCATCTCTCCTGCCTCAATTTCTTTTTATGAATCCCTCCCAATAGCTCATGCACATATGTAAAAATCAGTCCTTATTTGAGTCCTTGCAAATATTCTTTACTTGTTCACATCGAAAAAATAAACAAAGTGCCCCTAGTTGTACCCACGTCCTGACCCTTCCTGTTCTCTTCGCCACGTGATCCATATCACTGTACAGCGTCTACTCTTATCATGGTTACCAATGACCCACTTGCTGATATATCTACCCAGTACTTATCTCACTTCACTTCACAGAAAAATTTCACAAACTGATCACTTCCTCTTGGCTTCAGGATTACATACAGCATCTGATTTTCTCTTACTTCAGTGGTTATTCTGCATTCAATTTTTTTTCTGTTTAAAATTTCCTGACTTTGCCTCCCTGCATCACCTTTAAATATTAAGATATTTGAGGACAGGGTACAGGTCTCCCTACTTTTATTTATCTACAAATTATCAACAAGTGACCTCATTCAGGTTATGGCTCTCAGATATTTATTTCCAACCATACTATTTCCCTACAACTCCAGACTTACATTCACGTATCTTCACGTAGGTCATTCTGCCTTTCTTAAATAGCTTCTTTGCTTCAGTTGGTCAAGCCAAAAACTAGAAATCTCTCTTTCTTCCATGGTCAATCCATCTGGAAACCTGTGAACTTTATCTCCAGAGCATAGGCTGAAGTAGACTACTTCACTCCAATTCCGCTCTACCATGTGGGTCAAAGCGACTGCCGTCTTTTGTTAGGACTGCTGCAGTAGCATCCTAACCTTGCTTCTGGATTCACCCCTTACAATACACCCATGATATTCATTCCCAACAACTTAGTAAAAATCTTCACACTTTTTGTTAATATATCTAGATCTTAGTTTGCACATTATCTTCTCAGGACAAGATACTTGTCATTCAATCTGTTCCACCTGTTCACTTGCTAGTGCCTCACTTTATTTAAATTTCCTAAGAGCATTTTACACTTTCAGTCTGTTTGTTTGTTGCTTGATTGTTCTCTTTGCTCACACAGACATGAAGTTCCATATAAGATCAGAACCTCATCCCTCTTATTGTCCCTGGATTTCCACTGACTTAGAAAGGCATGGGACAAATAGTTGTTGATGAACAGATATCATTTGAAAGAATGAGTAAATTCATAACTTTTTAAAAAGATTTATTTAATTTAGAGAGAGAGAGACAGGCAGAGAGCAAGAGTAAAGAGGGGAGGGTCAGAGGGAAAGGGAGAGAGAGAGAATCCCAAGCAGACTCTCCGCTGAGCATGGAGCCCGACACAGGGCTCGATCCCACGATCCTGAGTTCATGACCCAAGCCAAAATCAAGAATCTGATGCTTAATCAACTGAACCACCCATGCGTCCCTAAATTCATAAGTTACTATTTATTTGTCCTCACTTCCATCTTTGATTTTCCTGAGAACCTGTGACTTACATGATTCAATCTTGGTATCTCCTATAACCTCTGTATAGCAGGAGGAAATCCATGTGTGAATGAATGCTTGAATAAATGTAAAATCTCTAACATGGCCTCCATCATCATATCTCTCAACAGTTCTGAACAGTGAGATCCAATTACAAAATAACCTAGTTTTATAGAATATGATTGAGAGAAAAGGATAGTACAGAACTTGGAGAAAAAGTTACTCTGTGATTTTACTAGAGAACTGTTTATGGACAGGAAATGTTGACAAAGGAAGTAACTAATATATAAATGAGTATAGAGAAAAGAAAGAAGTTCGCAGATATGAAGAAACAAAGAGATAGTGGAGACATATTTGGGGCCGGGGGATGATGGCACAGACTGCTGGATCATGGCAGAATGTATTTCCCAGATGCTTTGAGAAATATTTCCCATCCCATCTACTTGCATTGTGACATTAACATTTCTTCCAACAAATAATGAGTCTATTTCCCCTGCTCTTGAAATTTGACAGAATCTTGTGACTACCTCAACCAATAGAGAACAGTAGATTTGATGCTACTTGACTTCTAAGTTTGGATCATAAGAGTGCCATACACATCTACTTTGTTCTGTTGGGTCACTCACCCTTGGGGCCCAGCAAATCATGCTGTAAGCAAGGCCGAACAGCTACATGGAGACTCTGGTATGGATGTTCTTGCCAACCCCCTCTGCTAAAACCAGCGTCAATTATTAGACACTGTCTGCCTCAAATATTTGCCAATGGGGTGCAGGTTATAAGGAAATTTAAATTTATTTACATTTCCTTTTTGCCTTTGTTCTCCACATCACTGCTACATTAAATTACAGTGATCAGATTCAATGAAAACATAAAACGGAGAGCATCTAGAAAGACACACAGTTTGCATCTCTCCCCAGCAGTCAACCAGAATTCCGAGACCACTCTGGCTGAGACTGAACAGAATAAAACAAAATAACAATAAAGAAACTATAATCCATACTTCTGAGGGTTCAAACATTTCCCATGGGAACACATAAATGATTTGAGAAATTATGGGGTACAATTTTAAAATGTACTCTGAGGGATACTTGGAAGATATTTTATATTGTTGAATGTTTTTGGTTTTGGGTTCTTTAAACACATACATAATTCTTGTTTGATGACCATGTTTTGGTAATAATCACTGATCTGGATAATATCAAGATAAGAAATGGTAAATGAGGGGCACCTGGGTGGCTCAGTCGGTTGAGCGTCTGCCTTCAGCTCGGGTCATGATCTCAGGGTCCTGGGATCGAGCTCCGTGTCGGGCTCCCTGCTCAGTAGGGAGTCTGCTTCTCCCCTCCACTCGTGATCTCTCTCTCTCTGTCTCTCCAATGAATAAATAAAATCTTTAAACAAAAAAGAAATGGGAAATGAGAGAGTTCTTATCTTGTGTATGAGGTGGCTGTGGGAAAAATGTAACTGAAGTGATATTCCTGCACATTGAGGTGATTTCCAGAGGCAACATTAAAGACATGCCTGGGAGCCTGAGTAGGTTATGAGTCCTAGCAGGTTACCAAAGATCAATTTCAAGGTTGAAAATATGAGCTTAAAAAGGTGAATTCTTGGGGCGCCTGGGTGGCACAGCGGTTAAGCGTCTGCCTTCGGCTCAGGGCGTGATCCCGGCGTGATGGGATCGAGCCCCACATCAGGCTCCTCTGCTATGAGCCTGCTTCTTCCTCTCCCACTCCCCCTGCTTGTGTTCCCTCTCTCGCTGGCTGGCTCTATCTCTGCCGAATAAATAAATTAAAAAAAAAAATCTTTTAAAAAAAAGGTGAATTCTTCTGATTCTCTGCTGAGTTCTTCCTTCTAGAGTGTTATTAATAGTTCTCACTCACAATAGAACTGACTGTTCAACTCTTTCGATTAAAAAAATAACAAAATTGGGGCACCTGGGTGGCTCAGTTGGTGAAGCGTCTGCCTTCAGCTCAGGTCATGATCTCAGGGTCCTGGGATGGAGCCCTGCCTCAGGCTTCCTGCTCAGTAAGGAGTCTGCTTCTCCATCTGCCCCTCCCCCTGCTCATGCTCTCTCTCTCTCTTTCTCTCTTTCTCTCTCTCTCTCTCAAATACATAAATAAAATATTTTTAAAATGTAGGGGTTCATCACTGATGATTCCTTACCTATAAAAGAGATTAAGGAATTCCCCCTCCATCATTCCATCCCTCCCAAGAAGGGCTGTCATTTGGGCCAAGGACTAACTTGAGTCTTAGCGTTAGGGACTTGAGCTTTCAGGAGAGTGATTAAAAGTTCAAAAGTTCCATATGTCTTGAAACATTTTCCATTTTTATTTGATCTTTTGGATGCTATATCACACTGCTCTTCTTTTTACTTTCCATCTGTGATACTAATGATTTAAAATGGGGCTGGGGCTCTATTTAAAAAGCTAAGTGGAAATTAAAGTAGAACTCCAAAAAGACAAACTGGGAAGGGTCTGGGGCCTCAGCAGGCAATAGTGTATTCTATTATTTCTTTTTATATTCTTCAAACTAAGGGATTTATGAAGTCAAGCATGGGGAAGAGTATGGCCATATTAAACTGCTAATTTAGGGTTTGTGTGCTTGGCTCAGTCATTCTTGAGAAGATGGTTAAATAAATACATAAATATTATCAATAAGTGATACAAAACATTTTATCATTTATAAAATGCTTCCACATCTGTTTCTACAGCTGCTGTCAGCGAAGTCTATAAGTTATTCTCAGTTTACAGTTGAGAAGAATGTGTTGAGAAAGGTCAAGAGACATACCCAAGGTCACTAAACTCAGCACGAATCACAAATTCACAAATTCAGCTCTTCTCTTCCTTTATTTTACATTCTTTTTATGTCGCAGAAAAGACCAATGTGGCAAGTAGACAAACCCGCCACATATAAAAATTATATTTACAATGGAAATGTGATAGAAATTATGTTTTCAGGCAAATTGAAAACTAATAAAATGAAGACAATCATGTATTTTAAGCCAACAACCTATTAAAATTCCTAGAATGGGAGTGAGAATCCTTACATACACTGTGTGCTAAAACAGGCTGATTGTGCTTTATTCGTGACATTTCCTAGGTTAAGCTAATCATATTTATGTATTGCAATATTCAAAGTTCTCAAATTGCCCACAAGTAATTTAATACATCTGACCTGAATGGCTGTAAGCACTGCCAAAATTCATTTGTGAATTTGCATTATCATCTAGAATATAATGTTACATAGAGCTAATCCAAATGTTGATTGTTTTTTTTCTTTCTAACCTTCCCTTTGAATGTCAAACAGATGGTCTGATTTGGATATCAATAAAGACCTTTGAAGTGTGAGTTAAGAATACCCTAAAGGACTTAGGGTAACTGTTGCTTCGAAACGTAAAATGTAGTAAAACGAAACTAAATGTTGTTTTTTGAGAATTCTCCCAAGTAGCCAATCCACCCTAGTTGTATAGGGTCTATCATGTGCAAATCTGGAACTCAATCAAGAAAAAAAAAATCTCCCTTCCAAAGTTTAGTTGTGACACTGTTTCCATACCTTCCTCAGCCTGCTGTGCAGAGAGGAAATATCCAGGGCCCATGGTTTTGCTAAGTTATGGAGAAGAGAGATAAAAATGTGTAGAATTAAAGGGCTCCAATGTGTGAGGCAGAGGACTGGAAGTAGGGAAAATATTGAGAGAAAGAGTAACAGGAATCTAGAAAGGTTCTCAAGTCATTGTCTGAAATTCCACAAGGCTTGTCAAAGCCCAACTACTGAGAAAGAATGACTACAGGCGGACATTAAAATGAACAGTTTCTAGAATTCACCCAGAGGAAGGGATTGTTTTAGTTCTCCCAGCCAGAGTGCAGAGACCTCATTGAGTACTTGGGCCACAGTAGAAGCCCAAGGAGGGTCTTCTTCAGTAGGAAGGATAAACTCCTTAGTAATGAGTAAGACTGCTATAGACTTGCCCTGTAAACCTACAAACCTCGAAAGACTAAGAGAACACAAACCAACACTCTTTAATGGAACCAACTACAGCACTCAAAAAGATATCATTTTAAAAATCTAGTATTTAATAAAGAAAAAGACCCACACACATGAGAAAAATCAGTCAGTTGAAACAAGCAAAAATAACAGATATAATGGAATCAATAAGCAAGGACTTTAAAATAGATATTATAAATATTTTGAAGGATATGAAGAAAATCCTAAAGGTATTAAAAATAGAATATATAAAAAGAAAAAATATTTTATAGATATGAAAAAAATATAGTATCTAATATGAAAAATATCCTGGAGGGGCTTAATAGATTATTAGTGACCAAAGAAGGAAAGTAAAGAGCTTGAAGACAAAGCAATAGAAATTAATAAACTGACACCCAATGAGAAAAGATAATAAATGAAAAATGAATAGAGTTTCACTAACCTGGGAGATAATATCAAGTGCTTTGATATATGAATGCTTGTGTCATAAAAAGACAAAAGAGGTACAGAAAAAAAAAATCTTTCAAGGAATAATGGCCATAGTTTTAAAATTATAGGACTAAAATGCACGTGTGCAAAATGTTAAACACACACAGGATAAACTCCCAAAAGTTGCAAAACAAGAGACTTCATATTTTTTTAAAGATGTTATTTATTTATTTATTTATTTATTTATTTATTTATTTATTTACTTGTTTGTTTATTTGAGAGAGGGAAAGAGAGAGAGCAAGTGTTAGCAAGGGGTGAGCAGTGGAGGGGGAAAAGCAGAGGGAGAGAGAGAATCCCAAGCAGACTCTGCATTGAGCAGGGAGACTAAAAGGGGCTTGACCTCACAACCCTGAGATCATGAGCTGAGCTGAAACCAAAAGTTGGATGCTTAACCGATGGAGCTACCCAGGCATCCCAACAGGAGACAGCATATTTAAAATGCCTAAAAGAAGAGTGAAGAAGAGAAAAATCTTAAAAGAAGGTCTGATTGAGGGGCGCCTGGGTGGCACAGCGGTTAAGCGTCTGCCTTCGGCTCAGGGCGTGATCCCGGCGTTCTGGGATCGAGCCCCACATCAGGCTCCTCCGCTATGAGCCTGCTTCTTCCTCTCCCACTCCCCCTGCTTGTGTTCCCTCTCTCGCTGGCTGTCTCTATCTACGTCGAATAAATAAATAAAATCTTTTAAAAAAAAAAGGTCTGATTGAAAAAAGATACATTATTTAGAGAAGAACAAGGATATAAATTTTCTGCGGATTAGCAGAAACTTGGCACGTCTGAAGACAAAGAGATATTTAAAGTGCTGGAAGGAAAACAGCACCAACTAGAATTTCATACACAGGAAAAACATATCTCAAAATGAAGGAAGATAAAGGTTTTTTCATACATTAATTCATTGTTGACAGACCTATAATTAGAAAATGTTAAAGGTAACTCTTCAGGCAGAAGGAAATTCGCACCGGGTAGCAAAGACCGACATGAAAGAATAAATAGCCCTGGAAATGGTAAATATGTGGTAAAGATAAACTATTTTTTCCATGGTAATTTTAGTCCACCACCTTTGGCGTCATGCTTCAGTTTGGAATTTATAAAGTAACCTTCTTAAATTCCTGACTTGTGCATGTAATAACCTCAGGAAAAGAAAGAAACTTCTAATCATGTCAAAAGATCTTGCTATAGTATATACTTGTTATATTATCACTGGAAAATCTTTTAACTTTTATGACCATTTTCATCACATGCAAGAAGAGATAAGATTAGCTTTGCTATGTGTCTTCCAGAACAGACATGAGAAGAAAGAAGTACAGTCAAGGAAAGGGGTCTTTTAACATGTTTAATAACCAATACAAAACGCTCACATTGCCAGTCCTCTACACATGTTAAATTAGGAGATATTTTTATGTGCTGAGATTTCAACTACGCAAACAATGGCTACCATCCATGCTCTTGTAGGATGGAGAGTCTGGCAGGACAAATTGGGATTAAGCAGAAACTTCGCTAATAAATGTCACAGTAGGTGGCAGATAGACACACATGGGAGCTTATTGGGCAGTGGACATAAGACTGAACTGGGATTCAGGCAAACAGAGGACTGGTAAGGTTTTGCTAAAAGTTAAAGATAAAATGCCAGGAAGTAATTTTATCAATGAGGTTCACAGTGAGTAAAATTTCTCAGCAAAGATCCCTCTGGGTCTAAAGGTCAGGTGGTTCAATTATTTTCAAACTTGAACATATTGGAATTGCTTATTGGGTGCCAAGTCCTTTCATGGAGGGCATATATTTTATTTTCATTCATTTAAAGAAACGTTTTTAAACATAATGTGCATAAGTGGTTGAAATTAATGAATGATGTGGAAGGGAATAAAATGCTAAACAAATTTATGTATATATAAGTCACACGATTTTATATATTTCTTTATTTAAATATTTTTATTGATTTATGGGAGAGAGAGAGCATATGTGCCTGCATGTGAGCAGAGCGAGGGGCAGTGGGAGAGAAACTTCAGGCAGACTCCCCGCTGAGCAAGAGCCCTACACGTGGCTGGATCTCACGACCCTGAGACCATGACCTGAGCTGAAACCAAGAGTCAGACACTTAATTGACTGAGCCACCCACGTGCCCCTATATATTTTCTCTCTATATATTCAAATCCCATAATTTCTTCTTTTGTGTAATCTTGTGTAAATGGATTCTCCTCTCTGAACACTTGTTTCCCTGTTAATGAGAATGACCACATAGATTTATCAAGAATATCAGGTGATCAAGATGATTGTTCTTTGTAAACCATAAAGTTCCAGGGAAGTGATGCTTATTACTATTATGAATACATTGTGATCCAAACAATAGTTTTGTAATGATTGATGCCTGTGCTGTCCCTGTATTAATTCATTCTCAGATCTGACTTCTGCTTTTCCTTGCTCCACTCTGCTCTGGAAGGGCCTGCTGGCCCCTACAACTTCTCTCGATTTCTTTGCCGACTGTAATGTCAGGATCCAAAAACAACAGAGTAGAAGCCAGGGCTGTCCCCAGTCCTTCCCTTCTCCTGTCCAGCTTGCTTTCCCTCATAGCATGTCCAGAGTGGCTGCATACCCCCTGTGTGTAAGTCATGGGCCGGCAGGCTCATGGGTGGAGGCTGGGGCTTGACTGCAACAGCAGGGGAAAGATTTTGCCATGAAGGAATCTAAAAACCAGAAGAGGTCATTTACTTGTCCAAAAATGAGGTAAACTGAATCACGCTTTTAATTACTAGTACACTGTTATTTCTTTTTATATATTACTTTTCAATGAGATTTTAGATTTTGTATATAAGTGAAATCATACTGTGTTTGTCATTCTCTGTCTGACTTATTTCACTTAGCAGGATACCCTCTAGGTCCCTCCATGCTGTCCCAAATGGCAAGATTTCATTCTTTCTTATGGGTGAGTAATATCCCATTGTGTATATATTATACACCACATCTTCTTTCTTCACTCATCTATTGGGTAGACACTTGGGCTGCTTCCATAATTTGGCTATTGTCAATAATGCTGCAATAAAGATAGGGGTGCATATATCTTTTCAAATTAGTGCTTTTATTTTCTTTGGATAAATTCCCAGAAGTGGAATTACTGGATCATATGGTATCTATATTAACAATACAAATGAAAAAACAAACGTTTCTTTTTGGGAGAGAGAGAGGAAGCACGAGCAGGAGGAGGGGCTGAGGGAGAGGTAGAGGTGATCTTAAGCAGGCTCCACGTTCAGAGCGGTGCAGAGCCCCACACAGGGCTCGATCCCATGACCCTGAGATCATGACCTGAGTCAAAGTCAAGAGTCAGACGCTTAAATGAATGAGCCATCCACGTGCCCCAGACAGACTCTTAAATACGGAGAATAAACTGAAGGTTGCTAGAGGGGAGCTGGGCAGGGGATGGGCAAAATAGATGAAAAGGATTAAGAGGTGTAAAATTCCGGTTAAAAAATAAATAAGTCACAAAGAGGGAAAGTACAGAATAGGGAATATAGTCAATAACATTGTAATAACGTTGTATGGTGATGGATGCTGACTACATTCATCATGGTGAACATTGAGTAATGTACAGAATTGTCGAATCACTACGTCATACTGAAACTAATATAACATTGTATATCAACTATACTTCAATAATTAATTTTTTAAATGAGATTTTAGTGCCAGAGGTCTTCAACAAAAAGTAAAAATATAATCACAGCTTTAATATTATCCCCACCATTAACATCTAAGCTGGAAAACTGCCTTTTTCAGGATGTTCTATTATTTTTAAATGTTACACAGAAAAAAAAAAATACTGCTAGTCTAAGTAACCCCAACAGGCATGTAGTTTAAATGCCAGGTTTGTGATTTGTCTTAATCTCATTAAATCTTTAATATTATTACCACTGGTTTTAATTTCTGAAGCACATTATGATGAACTCCATATCATTAAAATGCTTGGTTGTCACGTTTTCTTCTGTAAGTAATAATTCCACAGTTTTAAAAAATGTCCTTACACCTAAAGGAGCTTTCTGGAAAAAAAAAAATACCAGCATGGCTCTCCTAAGTACAGTTATTTAAAATCTGAAAAAGTTATGCCACGTGCAGTTAAGTTACTTTAAAATCCAAGGGCACATTGGAACTTTGCTAAAATATGAGATGCAATATGAAATTCAAAATAACCTCTGTATCAGTTCAAGTTCGAGTAAGTACTCAACTTCTCTCTTCCCCATGCCTTCCTCTGTTCTTCATGATGGTCAGTCCTATTTCCCTCATTGCACTGTATAATTACGTAGTGGAAAAAATGGTCCCTAAGCCAGCACTAGGCTTCTCTAAGGGCACATTATTTGTCCCACTCATTTTTCTTCTCCATTTGAAGCTTTAAATGCAACTTAACTGGGTTGTTTGCTTTATCTTAACATAGGGAATCTTTGGCTTCACTTTGAGACATTAATGTAGGTAATGTGAAACAGCCCACACAATTATTACACACTTCAACAGATTTTGAAATTGATGAGTTCAAGGAAGTTAAACATACATTATTATCATGAGCGTTATCTAGCCTTTCCTGTGTGTGTCCAAGGAGACATTGGGGGGAAGGGGTGCTACTTTTCCTGAAATTACTTGACCTTGACCAAACCTGTATTTTGTAACTTGGGTTGGGAATGATGCATTATATTACACTAGTTACATTGTGTCATTAATCACGTAGACACAATGTCCGCACAGACAAGGGCCTCAGAGTGTATTTTAAAGAGTGATGTTATTCCACAGGAAATGTAAATGAGGCATAGAGGAGGGAAGAAATTCTCTAATTAGTTAGTTGGTTAACCCATGGATTAATTAGTTAACTTATTCACTTATTCTCCATAGAGTTATTGAGCACTGGTGATGTGCCAAGCACAGCGTCCATCTACATAGAAAAAACTAAGCAAGAATGATAAAGGCTCCAAAACTTCAGCTCAGGAGACAATTTGTCCAGAGAAGTCTTTGGAATGGACGGGGCACTTGAGTTTGATCTGAAAGAATAGAAAAAGTTTGCCAAATAATAAAAAAATATCTTGGGCACAGGAAGAAGACAGAGAAACAACAAAGTAGACTGAATATTTTGAGAATGGCAAATTCCATGGATTTCGAGCCAAGAAAGTTGAACTACCCCGTGAGCACCAGGGTACCATTGGATGATTTAAGCATGGGATGTTGTGGAAATAATTATGGGAAGAATACGCTGATAGCCCAGTAGAAGATATATTTAAAAGGAGAACTGCTGTAAAAGACTGTGATGGTATAGGGATTACATACGTTTTAGCTTTTAACCAATATGGACATTGACAGGAACCCAAGGCAGAGATCAGCATGGCAGGAGCAGACTCAGGGAACTTCAAAATCCCCTGGAATTCTAAGTCACTGTTAAACATTTGGAACAGACTCTATTTAAATAACATATGTTTCCCACAATTCTGTGGCATGTGCTCCTTTCTGGTCCAACAGTCAAAGAACTGTTAAGATCCTTTTTCAGTTTTTGGTGATGTGTTTGGAAATACGGCATAGCTGAAGAGTTTGCGATCTCGATGCAGAGAGGGTGCCTACCTAAAACATCGTCAAAGCCAAGAAGCAATGTTTGGATAAGGACTCAATCCTCATACTCTGTAGTTTGTTCAGAAACCCAGGAAAAGACTGCGAGCAAGTGCTGTCAGGGTAAGCATCTCGAAGGAGGTGAGATGAACAGAAGCTCGAGAACAATGTAGCATGTAATGGGACAGAATCTGCAATCTGGTGTTCAACTCTGAGATTTTTGTTTCTGTTTATAAAGAAAATAATATTTACTTTTCTTATCATACCTACCTCATAGCATTGCTCCACGCTTTAAAATTAAATCTGGTAATTTATATACAAAGTGCTTCTAAAACATCTGTCTACACAGATGCTATTTTTTGGACATCTCTAATATGATGGGCAGAGTGGAAGGGCAGAAGTTTGGGGAACACAAATGGTGACAGTAGAGTTAAGCCCAGGTATTTTCTTCCTCAACCCCTTCCTTATTCTTGTCCTTTTCTTCTTCTCCCTCATCTGCTCTCTCTTCTCTCTCTCGCCTTTCTTTCTGCTGTCCCTCTTCATCGTGTACTATTCTGGGCCAGGACCAAAATTACCTTGGTTCCCATCTTCCAGAAGACCACAGAATACACGCTAGGGAAGAAAAGCAGGTGAGCACCTGTAAGCACTAGAGTGGAAGGGGGGATTTGCTTGTCTTAGGGAGGAGGTAAAAATATCAAACGTATTTCCCTACAGGGACATCTACATGTTCTCCATCTGCAGCAGCGCTCCCACCGCCAAGCAGGTGTTTTTGATTCTGTGGCTCTCTAGTCTGCTTGGCATCTTGTGAAAAAGCCACCAAGCAGGAGGGAGAGAGCCTTCTACTGGATGACGCCACGAAACTCATGTGCATTTCCCACAGACTCATAAAGCGATGCTTGCTGTGAAGACTTTCCAATTAGCTTAATCCCCTCTTTTACTACGATTGCCCCTGTGGTCCAAATTTCCAGGTATAATGATTTTGCCACAATGTAGGGACTTCATCCTCTAATCCCGCCATATGAGACAGAGAGAAGGGTTGGCTGAGTGTGACCTGGCTCCCTCACTGATAGAGTCATTATGTATTTTATAAGAGGTCACAGGTGATGAAGGATCACATCTGCCACCCACTTCTGTCCTGGTCTAAGTCCCTTCCAGCCAAGCTGTCTAGTTAGAAAGCTGCCATCCACAACCCTCGTCCTCATTTGAACATCCGATATTCATACAAGCTCACGGTAAAGATTTCAAAATATATTTTCTGTTTATATCTCATGTATAAACTGGGAACTCTGGTTGTTAATTAAGTCTTATAGAGCATATTTTTAGTAGGAATTATTTTTAAATGTGTTATTGGTACGAACTCATCACAGTTCTATCCGTGCCATCTGATTCAATCACTAGCAATCACGGCATCTTGAATGAAGACAGGTTTTGTGCGGTAACACCTCTAAAATTAGCAGGGAGAGAGAACTAGCAATATTCAGGAGGAATTTTCTCTTCACACGACACTTTACATTTTTAGAGGTACACGTTTCCTCTTTAACAGAAATCAGAGATTGTGTTTCTTTATAATTCATACCACACTACGAATGATTAAGCTGTTCTTAAAAGATACAGAAAGGTTCATATGCCTTTTTGGGAGGAGGGCGCTTATACACATTATCCTACTGAGGGAGTAGGAGGGGAGGGGTCTAAGGATTTAATTTCCAAGGATCACAGTAAGAATGCATGCACAGTTTAAACAGCCCGGTGAACATTTTACTGTCTCAATTTCTAACCTCCAAAGTCTTTATTAATTTCTAGTTTTTCTTTCTATATAAGAATAATATAATTTACATGATAGCCTTTGTTGATGGGAATATAAATTGCCGCAGCCACTATGGAAACCAGATAAAAAATTAAATATAGAACTACCATATGGTACTTCCACTTCTGCATATTTATCCAAAGGTAGGGAAACAATTATCTCGAAGGGATATCTGCATTCCCACGTTCACTGCCGCGTTATGAACAATAGTCAAGATATGGAAAGAGCCAAAGTGTTCATCAAGGGATGAATGCATAAAGAAAATGTATATACGATGTTGTAATATTCAGCCAGAAGAAAGAAGAAAATCCTTGCGTCTGTGACAATGTGGACAGACCTTGAGGGCATGAAGCTAAGTGAAGGAAGTCAGACAGAGTAAGGCAAATGATCTCACTAATATGTGGAATCCAGCAAAACAAAAGAACAAATAAAGCAAAACAGAGCAACACTTCATGGATACATAGAAAAAGTGGTGGTTGCCATGGGGGGCTTGGCGGGGTGGGCGAAATGGGTGACGTGGATGGGGAGATACAGACTTTCAGTTGTGAAATGAATCGGTCATGGGGGTGTGGTGTGCCGCATGTGACTGTAGGTAGTAGTATTGTTAGCGTGTATTTGAAGTTGCTGGGAGAGTAGATCTTGGAAGTTGTCATCACAAAAAATTTTTTTGGTAATTTTCATTGGGGACAGATTGTGGCTGCACTTACCATGGTGATCGTTTCATAGTGCATACGCATGTAGAATCATTCCGTTGTACACCTGAAACGAATACAGTGTATGCCAGTTACATGTCAATTAGAGGGAAAAAATATTAAAAACACAGCTGCAAGCCCAGGTATGGACAGAAGTGCACGGGGGCTGGGGCTGGCAGGGGAGACGGTGGCCTGGGCAGGCATCCCCTGGCCACAAATCAATGAAGCCAACCCCACACCAAAGATGAGGTCTCTGGCATCATTTTCTTCCTTTTTTTTTTTTTTAAAGATTTTATTTATTCATTTGACAGAGAGAGAGACAGCCAGCGAGAGAGGGAACACAAGCAGTGGGAGTGGGAGAGGAAGAAGCAGACTCCAGCAGAGCAGGGAACCCAATGTGGGGCTCCATCCCAGGACTCTGCGATCATGCCCTGAGCCAAAGGCAGACACTTAATGACTGAGCCACCCAGGCGCCCCTCTGGCATCATTTTCCAAAGGAACCCAGCTCAGTCTGAGTGTCTGCTTGCATTTCCAAGTCCACTCATCTACTGACATTTGCCTACAGTCTTCAACCCCATCCCATCTTCTTGAGGTGCCTGGGGGACCTTAGTACTGTCGATAATGCACTGTGAGGAAGCCCTGCACCTGTCCCATGATTTCCATTGTCTCACTCCCTTACCTTCTGCAAATGGCAGGCACGCGGAGCCTGGTTCTCCATCCTGATACCCAAGGGAAAGCCTTCCCACTACCTCACCCTCCTCTCAGAGACAGTAAAAAGAGCAATGAGGAGATGTTTGCAAAGCCCCCCATATGCACCTGTTTGCAGAGAGAGGGAGAGTTGCTGTACATATATTATTAAGAAGAGCCACCTGAGCCAAAAGCACTCCGGAAATTTCATTATTGTGTGTAGCACGTGGCTGTCTTTTGAATATTCTGCTTACTTGGTTTCTAATTTCCTTTTCTTAGGTGAGTCTTTCTCCCTCATAAATCTTCACATTGAAAGAAAGAAAGAAAGAAAGAAAGAAAGAAAGAAAGAAAGAAAGAAAGAAAGAAAGAAAGAAAGAAAGAAAGAAAGAAAGAAAGAAAGAAAGAAAGAAAGAAAGAAAGAAAGAAAGAAAGAAAGAAAGAAAGAAAGAGAAATTTTATCTCTTAAAACATAAAACGCATACAGATGTGTATTCTGTGTCTTTGAATCCTTAGCAGAGCGCAGTTACATGGGAGGCTGACAAGGAAAATCTTACAGCAGAACGAGGATAAAAGCTCCATCTACAAACACATTAAATACAGGATGATAGAGAAAGAGGTGTACTTAGTCAAGTATCTTAGCTAAATTATCTTCATTTGCAAGTCTATGTCCGTGCATATATTCCTAAAATTCCATGGCCAGAGACAAAGGGACAGGGAGTAGAGCCATGACCTCCTGAGCAATCTGAACCTCCCTGGAGCCTCCAGCACTACACCCCTTGTGACAGGGAGGGAGAGATGCAGAATGTAGGGAAGGGGAGCGCAGGATGGAGGAGGCAGTGCGAGAGGGTGTGGAGCAGAAGGCAGAGGAGAAAACTACAAGGGTGCAAAACGGAAGCAGAAAGTGTTTTCCAAAAGCAGAAGGTGAAAGGGCACCAGAGTGTGGAAGGTGGGCAGATCCTCCGTCCTGGTTTCCCCTGGGAGAAAGGAATAGGCCACTTCACCACTCTGGAGCTCAGTGATCCCATCTGTGGGGAGACAGCTGGCTTTACCCTTTAAAGTTGTCATTATGTGCAGACGCAGTAAGCAAGTGCACATTCCTGGCGCCGCTGTGCCCTTGCAGGCTGTGTCTGGCTACCTTCCATTTCAACCAAAACTCACATTTGCACCTGCACGTTTTATGCTTGGAAATCCAGGCAGGTAAAGGTCTGCTTAGTCTCAGAGGGCAGTGTGGACTATCAGTTTTCGATTCCATATTCCATGAAGCCACTTACTCAGGAGTCAGGGGCTCAGAAGGGGTTCATTTCCTTCTCCTGCCTTTCCCAAGAAAGAGGTCTTTACTTTCCAATGCCAGGAACTCCCCCCTCCTACAACTTATCCATCCCCTCAGATATGTGTAATAACTTCACACAGTTAAAAAATTTTTCTTTGTAAATCATTATAATAATTACAGACAAGGGAAAAACAATCCCCAACATTAAGCTTTCATTTCAACATGTTCAAGAGCCCTCCAACATTCAGAGCAATTAAAATCTGAAAATGATTTGCTTGGACAGTCATGACCGCTACGTAATTAAAGGTATTTATTTAAAAGCCAAAATGAGTGATTGGTAGAGATTGATAATTAATTTATTTGACAAATATCATCTTCTTCGTTTCTTAAGTCCCACCACCATTCTGAGTTATTCTAACTACAAAGTCAGTGATATTCCTCACAGAAACTTTCCACTGATCTCCTGAGCTCTCATGACCTTCATGATCTTTCCATTCCACTCATGTGTTCTCAGGGAGCCCGCCCACCTGTATGCTTGCACGGGAACATAATTAGGCTAAGAGTTGGACTGGTCATCTTCTGAAGATCTGAACTAAGGAATTGAGATGACATCCCATATTTCTTTGACTACAGGAGCCTAACCACGCTCGTGTACTTGCACGCGTCTCCCCATCTCTATGCTGGACTCCATGGCTCATTCCTTCTCCTACTTGATTTCTGCCACCCTATCCCCCAACTCCTTTGTCTATGTCACCTTCCATCACTACCTCAGTTACAGCATTCCCTCTTCCCCAGATCAGGATATTTTCTCTGCTCTTAAATTCAGGAAACTGAGTACAATTTAAATATACCAAACAGAAGACCTTAAACTGGGCTGTCAGTTAGGATCCCCAACAAGATTTATTTCAAAGAAGAAATTACCTAGTACCATGTGCTTATGCCTTCATGACAATTACTCTGACTTCCCCAGTGCCTCAGCATGGCACCTGTCCTTCTCCTGAGGTTAGAGTTTTGTTTGGGTCTTAATTTTATTGACCCAGGAACTGACATGTAAATCCCCAAACTCTTTTCACCCTTTCTCTCAAAAGAGTGATAGGTCAAGAACAGATCTGATGGCCTACCAGATGGTCCTCAACTCTTGGGGTGAAAATATACATTAAAGCATTCCCATGGTATCACTATAACTTCCATTTGTGCAATCTCATTATCTTTTAATGTCCTGTACTTTGCCCACTACGTGGCCTTTCAGAATACCCATCCGTCAGTAATGCATGCCAACTTCCCAGTCTTCGAACTATGCTTTTATAACACATTTCCATATTATACATTCAAAAAATATATTTAAATTGTCTCAGTCTGTCAGAGAAATGAAACACTGAATTTCTTTCCCTGCTAGTCTTGTACTAGGAAGGATGCCCACCATTCCAGACATCTCCACGATGTCTTCCATTACAAAAACCTTTGGTCTGGATGGATTCAAGTAGGAGTTTTAATGTCATTATAGGACAATCAATCTCTTATTTCAGTATGGCTCTCATTTTTTAAAAGGTTGGTGGCTTTTGTCCACAAACATGTTAGAAAAATTCTCCAAATGTCATGAGAAAAACCGGAAGAGGAAGTTGATGCAAATTCTTAGTTTTATTAATTGTGTCAATTTAGCTGACAAGGGTGTGGTTTATGAGGGTTTCCCCAGAACTGCAAGTAAAAGAATCTAGGAAACACAGATACAGAACACAATATGAAAGACGAGAAAATCTTATGTGTTCCAAACATATAATATGGTAGGAAAAATAACATGTTACTTCAAAGGACACTGTTATTTATTTTCTTGAAATAAGAAGTGTCTGAGACTTCCACCATATTGTGTATGATAAATTAGGAAGGTTGTTATATAGGGTTAGGTAGCATTCTGCTAGTCTGGATCTTATTTGAATTTATATTTTTAGTAATCTCATCACATAGTATTGTAGAGAATAAATTCTGAAATACGAAATTCACAAGAGGTCACCAAAAGCGGCTTCTATTTTATGATTCTACATTTGAGGAAAGTATTTTGGTTAGTAAGCAACCCAGGGATTTTTACCTAAGCACACAATTAAATACTATAAATCAGGAAATATTCTTAAAACTGAAGAACTAAATCTAGGAGGTAAATGTACATTACTTTATCCAGAATACTTAGAAAAGAGCTGGAGTTTGCAATAAAAAAGGCTTATATTGCTATGTATTCAGTACGAATAAAGCATACACATGCTATTTTAACAGAAAATAAAGAAAATTGTTCTTTATTTTAAATAAGGCAGATATAGTAACCATATAATGTCCTCTACTTTTATATATAAACAAGAGCCATGAATCAGATTACTTAAAATACGGAACATATAAGTTCTCAAGGGCACTGGAGTAATTCAATGCTGTATGGGATTAGCTTTTTAAGAATGCATTGTATAGTCCCTAAGGGTCCCATACCTCACTAAATTCAAGTTCCTAATGTTCTCATTTCAATTTTGTCAGACATAATAATAGACCCTAAGCTGGGAATATGCTATTTAGAGCAATATATAAATATAAAAGCATACCAATGTGCTGTAAATTATAGATGTATTGTATAGGCAGAAAATGTTTTCACCTTTAATATGGAACATAATTGAAAGGCAGTATTTATATATGGTAATCCAAAGAGGAGGAAGAAGAAATTACTTTCTGGAAAGGAACAGAAATTGTTTCCTAAACAAAGGTCAAATATGACTCTCCTTTTTAGGCTGGGCAATCAATACCTACGTTACCCTTTTGCCTGTGAAAAAAGCAGTCCTGTGTCTAGGTCCTTGTAGGCATTTTTCTCTCCTTCCTCCATCTTACTTGGCAGATTTTCAGGAAAGTGAAGTTAATAAATGGGGTAGACTTCCAATTTTTTTTTATTATCAACAAATCCCCTTATTATTATTTCATCTCACTCTGCTTCATATATATATAAAATGTTTGATAAGGTTTCCTGCCTAGCAACATCTATAAGAAATAATAACATGCTATTACGGATTGAGTTTGACCTTTGGAGTGTGTTAGAACTGAACGTGACTTCTAACTTGGCCCTTTGATGCCTCAGTAAGTGTTAGCAAGTTAATTAACCTGCTGGATTTTCAGCTCCATCTATTGGGGTTGTTCACCTGTACACTATAGATGGTCTCAGAATTAGATACAAGATGGCTGTTATTGTTAGCTGCAAACTTTTCCTATTTGTTTCACCTCTTTTAAATTCATACCTTTCTGCAAAACTGAAATTCCAATAACTATATTTCTAGTGTTAATGATTTTTTTTTCCATTCCGGAAACACCTCTTATTTATTCTGGTGATCTTACTGTAAAAAGTTTCCTATTCCAATTATTTATAAAATATTATTATAAGTATTCCAAGTCAATTTTTTATAAAAGTGTTTGTAGTAGTGCACGAACTCCTATCACTATATAATGTTCACTCACAGGGCTGAGCAGGAGATGGGCTGGTCCTTCCATTGTTCCTTTCTAACAACTTGGTGAACTCCAACTGGGGAACAACTTGGTGAACTCCAACTGGGGACTCATGTTCTGGGCTTCTTAGAGCAAAGGCCAATGTCCTTTTGGGATTTGGAAGCAATGTCTAACATCTTCTCTGACTTGGGATGAGTGTCTGTTGATTCTGCTACTTTCTGAGCCTCTCAGTGTTCGTTAGTGTTCAACTCTGTCACAATTTTTTCTTTTTCTTTTCTTCAGAGTGAGAATGGGGATGGTCGGTCTTCTTACACTTACATTCTGTGGAAAATACTTAGCTCAGGAAACCAGGGCAGGAGGCTCAAGTGAGCACACTGAAAAATGTCTTCAGTCTAGAACATCCAATTTATGAGCATTTTCTTAGTGCTTTATTACATAATAACACTTGTTCAATGAAGAATTGTTGGAAATTATAATAATGTCTGAAGGAAGATACTACCCATATCTCATTTTCCAAAGTATTATTAATGTGTTTGAATTTATTATTTATGCTTTTCTAATGTGGATGTGTATAATTTTTAGAAGATGAAAGTTTATTGAACAATTATCATGACCTACTTACCACATCAATAAATATAGACCTTTGACAGTAGATAATAATCAAATGTAGGGATACTATTTTATTATATAAATGTGTATAACAAAATGTATAATTCAATAAACATTTTCAGAGGGCAGATGGCTTTTCCCTTAAGATAATGAACAAGGTAATGAATAATCGATATTTAAAATCATAAAAATATATCATTCATAGTAAGAACCCAAAATTACAAGCCATTATGTACAGGATCTATTTGTGGAAAAATAAAATAACTCTGATGGAAGAAATCAAAGAAAATCTAAATAATGAAGAGGTACTTGCTGCTTATAGATTAGAAGACTCAGTATTATTTAGACTTTAATTTTTTCCAACTTGATCTATTTATTGACTGCAACACCAATTAAAATCCAACTAATTTTGTAGTTATCAATAAAGCGAATCTAAAGTTTACTTCTAAGGGCAAAAGACCTAGAATATCCAACACAATACTAAAGAAGGAAAGCAAAGTTGGAGGATTCACACTACCCTATTTCGAGACTTGCTGTAAAGCTATGGTAATCTTGTTTTCTCAAGTCATTCTCCAACAAAAGGAAGCAGGGTTCCTTGGAGAAATGGCTGAGCCATGACTAGGACAGGAAATACAAAAGATGCTTCTGGAGTATCTTGCAGTGTGCCTCCAAACTGTAAAGGTTAGCAAAAATGAGCAAATCCGGGAAACTGTTACAGTCAAGAAGAGCCTAAAAGTAATGACTAAATAGAATGTGGTATGCTGAATGGGATTCTGTAACAGAAGAAAAGAACTTAAGGGAAAAACCAAGAACATCAGAATGAAAAATTGATTTTAGTTATTTAGTTATTAATAATGTATCAACATTTGTTCCTTAATCCAAAGACAAATATACCACACTCATGTAAGGTATTGGTAATAGGGGGAAATAGATAGGAAGTATACTGGAACTTTGTCTCTGCACCCTCTTAAAAAGACACTAATCCCATCATGAGGTCTCTGCCCTTAGGACCTCATCTAAGCCTAATTACCTCCCAAAGGCCCACCTCTAAAAACCAGCCGGTTGTGGAACAGGACTTCCACCTATGGATTTTGTAGACACAATTCAGTCCATAGCAGGGAATGAAAAAAGAGGTGCTAGTTTGATAGACGATCAGGAAATTCTTCTGTTAGGAGGTGATATTTGAGTGAAGTGTGGCTCTCTTGCAAAAGAGCATTCAATCAGATCGAACCTTTCTGTCTTCCATTCATTCCCTCCATCTTTCCATCCTGTTTCTGTCGATGAGCTTTTGTCCTTTTTCATTCTGACTGAAATTCTCCTCCATTAGCTGGTTCATTCTCACCTGCAATTCTCAGCTCAAACATTACTTCTGCAGAAAGACTATACTTGAAGTGTATCTAATGTGGACCCTGAGAATTACTATATACTTTATCGTCTTGTTCTTGCCTTCATAGAATCTATCAGAATTTGTAATTATGTTGCTCATTTATTTAGTTGTTTCCTTCTATCTCTTGGGTTAGACTACAATTCATATGGGTACAAAGAACTTGTCTGCCTCATTTACAAAGGTATTCCCAGCTCCTTTTAAAGTGTGTGTTATGTGAGTATGTGTGTGTGGGGGTACTCCATAAAAGTCTCTTGAGTAAAGGAATATTATTTCTCATGGTATTGTACCATAGGAAGTTCTGCATATCTTTATCTCTATAGTTGTGGCCCACTGAAAGGATCTATCCTATATTAGATGTCGTGTATTGGTTGACTGATTAATAGTAATTTCTACATGTTCCCTGGATGCTCTGTCTTTTTAAATGAATGCTCAAAGGTAATTACTTGAGATATTTATTCACTACTCCTATTTTTTAATTTTTTTAAGTAAAAAGGCTTCTTTGTAATATTTTCTATGCTGCCTAATATTACTCCCAATTCAAATAATCTGAATTGTCATTTAATTAGTGATAGCTATACTTATTCTCTTAACATGACTTATTGATCCTTATGCTACAACATACCTCCTTATAAATATTTTTTCTAAAGTAAAAATTTTTCTTTACCATCAAAATTTTAGAAACATTCTTTCCTGTATCTTCCTGAAAAAAAATCCAAATTATTTTCTAAAATCATGATTTATCAGCAGACTTCCTTGTTCTGGAACACAAAGTTCTATCCACACATATACCACTTTCAAGAAATAAAGGGAAATCTTTATAAAAATGTAATGAGGAAGTGAAATATGCATGTATGTATGTTGGATGTGTACGTGCACATTTACAAAGAAATATCTATGTATATTTTATATCAATATATATCTCTGTCTATCTACAATGTAAATAATGATATTGGAAATAGAACATGGCATTTTATCTATTTGCTTATTTGTAGAGCCTTATAGGTTTTTCAATGTGGAATAAAGTAAGAATTCCTTACCTTACAAAGATATAAAATATATGACTGTTCAACAAAGATATGATTAATATTGGATCCAGTTATGTTTTACTATATATATTTGTGACTATAATATTATTTTAACATAGTTTACCAGAAATTTAGAAACTCTTGTCACATGTTACCTAAACCCAATATTTCTTAAATGTGTAAAACTTCGTGAGGAAGTGAGGAAGGGCCAAGACTACATAATGAGTACTAAAAAACTGAGGCTAAAATTATATTACCAGTACTCCACAAATTTAAAAGCCATATGCTCATGAAAACTGAAAAAAGAAGAAGAAGAAGAAGAAGAAGAAGGAGGAGGAGGAGGAGGAGGAGGAGGAGGAGGAGAAGGAGGAGGAGAAGGAGAAGGAGAAGAAGAAGGAGGAGGAGGAGGAGGAGGAGGAGGAGAAGGAGGAGAAGGAGAAGGAGAAGAAGAAGGAGGAGGAGGAGGAGGAGGGAGGAGAAGAAGAAAGCTATCATGGAATCAGTAAGGTTCAAATATTGCTTTAAGAAAGAAGTAAATAATGAAAATAACAACAGAAACAGTACAAAGCCTCAGCAACAAATATCATTTATTAAGTGCTTTTTAGATGACAGATAGGACTCTACCCACTCTATATATGTCATCATACTATGTAGTTCTTCCAACAAAACTGAGATTTATAGTATCACCATATTATTTTATATAAAATTAAAATGAGTCTGAGAGTGAAGTAAAAATGTCCAAGATAGTAATGGCATAGATAGTAATATTTAAGTCCAAATAATGTGATTATAATGCTATTAAAGTCTTGTACATGATATTTTTCATTAAACATTTTTACTGAAGTATGTAATATACACATAAATCATAAATACACACAAAGTTAACAAACTCCTAAAACAACCAAAAGTAAAGTAGAAAATTACCAGAACCCCAGGAGCTGTGTTCAGTCCATTTCTAAACTACTCTCTTTTCTCTCAAAACATAACTACTACCCTGACTTCAAACAAAATAGCTTCATTTTGACTTTGTATGTTGACTTGCACAGTACTTAATTTCTTTCTGGCTGACTTCTTGTATTCTTTCCCTATTTTTGTGTGTATCAGTAGTTTGCTCATTTCTGTTGCTGTGTCACAGCCCTCCACCATGCTGCTATCCCATAGTTTATTTATTCATTCCATTCACTATTGATAGACATTAGTATTGGGGATATTATCATTAGTACTGCTATGAACTTTCTGTAATATGCCTTTGGACCACATATATATGCATTTGGGGAGGGGTATATGCCCACGAGTAGACCTGATGGATGAGTCATATGTGGATATTCAATATGCTAGATCATGTCAAATAGATTTCAAAGTGTAAAGATTTACATTACCAGCCATAGTGTTTCACTTGCATCCTCACAAACACATGATAGTGTGAGGCTACTTAATTTTAGAAACTTTGGTGGATAACTAGTGGTATCTTATTGTGGTTTTAATTTGTATTTCCTTGTTGGCTAATGAGATTGAACATCTTCCCACATATTTATTGGCAACTTGCATATTCTTTCTTTCTGTGACATGCCTGCCCTAGGCTTTGCTTTAATTTTAGTTGGGTTCTTTTCTTTTTATCAATTTTTAAAAGTTCTCTATATATTCTGAATCTGAATTTTTGTATTATAAATATTGTGAAATTAAGTTCACTAGTCTTTAACTTTTACTCTTTTAAAGTGGTGTTTTGATGAACAGAAATCTATAATTTTAACTGCTTATGGTTAGTGCGTTTTGAGTCTTTTTATTTTTAAAATATACTTTATATTTCAGAGCAGTTTTAGGTTCACAGCAAAATAGAGTGGAAAGTACAGAGAGTTCCCATATACCCTTTGCCCCCCCAACACACACACGCCTCCCCAACCATCAATATCAGATGTCACATTTGTTATAGTCAATGAACTTACATTGACACATCATTTACACCCAAAATCCTGATTCCTGTATGACATTCTGGAAAAGGTAAAACTATGGAGACAGTAAAAAGAGCAGGGGTTGCCTAGGGGTAGGGAGAAAGGAAGAATGGATAGGTGGATCACAGAGGATTTTTAGGGTAGTGGTTTGAGTCTTGTTTGAGTCTTTGGAAAAATGTCTACTCCGTTTCTCTACCTGTTTTTTAATTGGATGTTGTTCACTATCTGGTTGTATGGTTTCTTCATATGTTTTGAATACTAACCTCTTATTAGATATGTGTAAATTGGTGCAAACACAATGAAGAACAGTATGGAGGTTGCTCATAAAATAAAAAACAGAATGCCTATATGATACAGCAATCCCATATTTAAAGGAAATGAAATCAGAATCTCAAAAATACAGATGCACTCCCATGTTCATTGTAGCATTATTCACAATATCCTGTTTCTGTCAACAAGTGAATGGATAAACAAGATATGTATATGGTGTTTACAGCATGAATAGACCTTGAAGGACATTATGCCAAGTGAAATAAATCAGACAGAGAACGACAAATACTGCAGGGACCCACTTATATGTGGAATCTTAACAAGCTGAACTCATAGGCACCAAATAGAATGGTGGTTATCAGGGCAAGGAAATAGGAGAAATTGGAAGATGTTGGACAAAGGTATAAATTTCTAGTTGCATGAGGAATACATTTTGGAGATCGAGTGTACAGAATGGTGATAATAGTTAACCATAATGTATTATATACATCAAAGTTGCTAAGAGAGTAGATCTTAAATGTTCTCACCAAAACAAAACAAAACAAAAAATGAAATGGCAATGACGTTGAGGTGATTAACATGTTAGCTGACGCTGTAGTGGTAATCCTGTTACAGTATCTACGTGTATCAAATCTACGCATTGTACACCTTAAACATACACAATGTCATATGTTAATTTTGTCTCAGTGAATCTAGGGAAAAAACAACAAAAAAATGGCCCTTATTATACCTGTGAGTACTTCCAGTGTAAAAATGAACATGTGACCGTAGACGTCGATCTAACCTCAGGATGTTGGATTTTACAAAAATAATTCTGTGTATTTCTGAGATAGCTAGGTTTTCTGAAATGTTATTTTAATAAAATAAATTACTTTGACTAGTCGTTGTTTTAAATATAAATGCAACCCCATATGCATGGAATAAATCCAAATTGGCAATCAATTTTTTTATATTAATTTAAATATTGTGGTAATTTAAACTAAGAATGTGATTCATCCATAACATGGTCTCATATATGTGAACACATCTGTCTGCTTACCTATCTTTATGTAGTATTTATAGAGAAATTTTTGGAATAACATTTATGGACTATTAGAAATGCTTCATTCTCCAAGTTTAAATGTTTAGTGTTAAATTTCAACTTTATTATTGTTTTTAATTGCTTGATCTGTTTTAAAGTAATGAATATGTATTTTTAATAAAAGAAACAATCACATTATTCAAAATAAAAAATATATATATTTTCAAGGCATACCTTTAATTGGTGAATTCTTCTACACCGAGCTCTAACCAAGCTCCTTATTCTTTCCTGAAGCCCTCTGGACATATATTTATTGTCATATGCATGGCAATATTTTTACTTTATTTGTGTGCTCTCTCCTCTACTTAAGGGTGAGACTCTCAATAAAAAAAATAAGGTGATCTTTCAAAGGAGATTTTCATAGTCCCTAATATTTTGATTCAATGCATTTTTGAAATGACACAAAACTTAAAAAAAGAGAGGTCAGCAATCACAAACATAGGTACAGATGAAAGTCATCTGAGAAACTATTAAAAATCCTAATGCTCAGGCTACACCTTAGGCTGATTAACCACAAATTCTGGAGGAAGGAAAAAGGCAGCTGTGTCTTTAAAGCCCGCAAAGTGAGTCCAATGTGAAGTCAAGTATGAGACACTGAAGTGGACAGAAACTGTACTGAAATATCCAATATAATTTTTTATCTAGAGGGGCATCATCTTCCAGTAGCTTCTAATGAATCTTTAAAATGGGATACGTTTTGTTCTGTGAATCATCTTTTTCTTCTTCTCCTGAAGGTGATACAAATTAAAAACAATATTTTTAATGTAAAATTTTACATATGATTTGTGTTCACAGGAAAAAAGAGAACACTGCTAAGTACAAAAATATAATAGACTTAAATAGAAGGACAAAGGACACAAGTTGTCAAAATGTATAGTCATGTCTGAGGAAGTTTGGTTGAATTTTGCCTAGAACAATTCCTTGCTAATGCTTAAGGGCTATCAGAATTCAAGAAATAAATTCATTCTAACTAAAATTTATATGAGTCTCAGTAAACACCTTAATGCTACTTTAAAAATTTACCTTCAGGATATTCAGAGGGAGTAGAAATAACAACAATAGTAACAGGTATTTGGTGAAGATTTATTTTCTATCAGGGACTATGCCGAAGGCTATACACATTTTAATTCAATTCTCACAAAACCTTTTGAAGCAGTTATTATAATCTAGCTTTACAGACAATCAAACTGAGGTTCAGAGTTTAGGTAATTTTCCTAGTATAACACGACTTATAATTGGCAGAGAAAGAATTGAACATTCATCTGTGTCCAGAACTTCTCCACAATCAGTTCATTTCCTCCCATTTCAAGTCACTTGAAATGGTGAATCATAGTACAAATGAATGTGTTGTTCATCTATTTTAATGAACCATTTCAGAGAGGAAGGAACATACTTTCCTTCTATCAGTGAGCCCTAGCAGTTAGCCAAACTAAATTTGGATCAGAAGGTTGCTAGGTAGGGGCGCCTGGGTGGCACAGCGGTTAAGCGTCTGCCTTCGGCTCAGGGCGTGATCCCGGCGTTATGGGATCGAGCCCCACATCAGGCTCCTCCGCTGGGAGCCTGCTTCTTCCTCTCCCACTCCCCCTGCTTCTGTTCCCTCTCTCGCTGGCTGTCTCTATCTCTGTCAAATAAATAAATAAATAAATAAATAAATAATCTAAAAAAAAAAAATAGAAGGTTGCTAGGTAAGCATGAAACCATTAAGTATATGTTAGAAAAAAGAATAATTTTTTTTCAACTGTTATTGATTGTAAAATAGATTCTCTTTTTAGCGGGTTATAGAACATACATAGCTGTATGCAAATTAAATAGTAAAAAAATTTCCATAAGGCTTATTGAGAAAAGAGCCATCCCTTCCCATCCTACTCTCCTTCCTATTCCCTTTGGCTATACAGAGGTATGCCTCAAGCAGGCTTAAATCTTGAGTCTACTGTCCCATGGCTTCTGGAAAACTGACCAACACTCTAACCACAAGATTGGGGGATGGCTGTTTATGCATGAATTATTCACACCTGGCTGTGGCAAGGAGCATGTCATTTTTTTTTTGGCATTATCACAGTGCTCGGTTCATAAGAAGAATTCAATAAACATTGAATTTGTTGGAATTTCTGTGGCTTGAAATTAATTTGCTTAACTTGCATTAAAGCCTGGGGCTGTTTCATTTGTTAATGAATTTGTGTATGAATTTCTTAATAAGAGGAAATACATGAAGGCCATGCTTAATGAATGCGATGTAATAACTATGACATTTGTTTCATTCAATTTCTGTTCTTTGGCTGTGCCTTCAAAAAATAAAATTTATTGGTAAAACCATCACTCATATGAGCAGTCTATTAGTAAAGAGACTTTATAGACTTTCGTCTTTTTTTTTTTTAAAGATTTTATTTATTTATTTGACAGAGATAGAGACAGCCAGCGAGAGAGGGAACACAAGCAGGGGGAGTGGGAGAGGAAGAAGCAGGCTCATAGTGGAGGAGCCTGATGTGGGGCTCGATCCCATAACGCGGGGATCACGCCCTGAGCCGAAGGCAGATGCTTAACCGCTGTGCCACCCAGGCACCCCGACTTTCGTCTTTTTAAGTTTTTTTTATTTATCTATTTTTTTAGTGCTTTACCATTTTTTTTGAGAAATCTCTATATGCAACACAGGGCTCAAACTCATGACTCAGATCAAGAGTCCCATGCTCCATCGACTGATCCAGCCAGGGCCCCCCCCCATGTTTATTTTATTAATTGAAATGTTTAGGGATTTTTTTCATATAATTTTATTTGGCACTGTACTTTAAACATAAGACTCACTAATTTTTTTTTTTAAATGTTGTAACAATAGAATGAGACTGTGATCACCAGGAGAGCACTTTTTAGACAGCCTATGAAAACACAGGACGTTTAATTAAATACAAAGTAATCAATAACAACCATTTAGTGTTAAAACTTTCAGACATTTCAACCTTAGTGACTTTCTGATGGTCAAAAATAAGCATAATGATTGGAAATATAATCGCTATGGATCCCGTGTCACTACACTGGTAGATGGACACAAAGCATCTAGTTCCAAGAGCTACACTTACATTAAGTAAAAGTAGAAATATTTACTTGGATTTCCATCATCTCTGCACATCTATG
The DNA here is from genome assembly GCF_024610735.1 of Ursus americanus. Taxonomy (NCBI): domain Eukaryota; kingdom Metazoa; phylum Chordata; class Mammalia; order Carnivora; family Ursidae; genus Ursus; species Ursus americanus. The sequence continues at coordinate 75,948,730 of NC_142133.1, forward strand.
CAGATTGCCTTGAGGTACCTTAATAAGCTCTTATGCTCACCTATCCAGACCCAGAAGCATGAATTAAGAGGATTTCCAACAGCATTATGATTTCCAATAAGATGTTTTGAAAGTTTTCCAAGTCCATTTGAAATTCCCAGAGTGATGGAGGACCACTAGATAGAATGCAGTATAAAAATAGTCGCATACACTCCTTTGCGTAATCCCTTAATGCAGGCATTGTCTCTTGCCTCCAGCCCCCCACTGTTTTGCTCCAAAACTTCCATGTTAATGGAAACTTTAGTGTACGGTTTCCTTCACTAAGAACCAGTCACCTCCATTCTATCTTTTTTTTTTTTAACTTTTTTCTAATTTTATTTTATTTTGTTATTATTTTCAGTATTGAAGTATAGTTGACACACAATGTTGCATTAGTTTCAGGTGTCTCTATCTTAAGAACAGTATTTTGTGGGAGTGGGTCTCTTATCAGAACTTCTGGGACTATTACTCAATGTCATCAAGTTAACCCTGGAAAACTCCTGTAGGGGTAGTGTGCCTCTAAAGTCAGACCATAAGCTAGAGAATATAAAAATGGAACCTAGTAGTTCACTAAACTGTCCCAAGACAATCTGCATATGTTCAGAGGTGATAGAAATCCAAGTAAATATTTCTGCCACTTTTAATTTCGGTGTAACTCTTGGATCTAGATGCTTTGTGTCTATTTACCAGGTTTGTGATACAGGATACCAGTTGTGGTAGTTATATTTCTAATTGTTATGCTTCTTTGCGGCTGTCAGAAAGCCACTAGGGTTGAAATGTCTGAGAAGTTTCATATGAAATGATTATCCTGGATTTCTTCGCACTTCAGTTGTCTGCAGCATCATATAAATTACTTAAACAAAGAAATACACCTCTGATGATCATGAAGTCCTGCTTCCTTACATAATAAGTTTCCTCTTTGGACCTCAAAATGTAAAATAAATCCATTATTATGTAAAGTGAAGGTGAAGTACAAAGGAGGGGGAAAGGGGTTAGGAGAAATCTGAACTGAGTGAATACCGTTTGCCTGTGCTTTGCATAAATCATAAAATTTCTCCAAGTTAGATATGGTTTCATTTCCAAAGGTACATATCAATGCACAGAAAAGACATGTAATTCACTCAAGATTGCATACCTAATAAGTGAATGAAATGGAATTTTTATGCATAGCTATTCAATTTAAATCCTACCTCCTTTCTCTGTATGCTATTTTCTTAGTGTCATTAATAGGAGACGTAGAAATAAATAACTATTTAGGGTTAGGCATAAGTATAAGCATGATCAAATTAGATATGGAAGATAGAACTGACATAAAAAAAAGGTGATTTTCGTTATTACGTGTTTTTATTTCTTTTTCAACAGTGCAATCTTGTTTAGATTATCCATACATTAAGGTATTTTTTTCAAGTGAAAATCAATTTTCCTCTTATGAAATGTGTCTTCTCTGGTGGAAAAAGCACTGGTCTATTTCACAGAAATCCAATATTCTAATATGTGTAAACTTAAGTGTGATAATTTACCTCCTTGGTGAGCAATTACCTTTTTTTTTTTTTTAATGGGGGAAATAATTACTGTTCTGTCTACCTCACTGGTTTTTTATGAAGGACTCCTGAGCTAATGCATATGAAACTACTGTAAAGAATCTCAAGTGTTGAATGCATGCAAGAGATATTTAATGCTATTTAATGAATCATTAGACCACAAGTCCCTTCAAAGAAAGAGATACAGTATTTTAGTTTATTTATTTATTTTGAGGTCTCTGCGGCACACGGAAATTGACTAGTACAGCGAAGTTATTTCGGAGGAATTTACTGAACAAATTCCAAGCTAACTTTATACATACTTTGTCGGGTGAGGAAGAATGCTACATACAGAATCTAATTCATCTATAATCCTCACAACTACCTTGTGAGGCCATAGATATTCATTCATTAAAATACAAATGGAGAGAATGGCTGAAAGCATCCAGCATCAATCTCATTATTTAAATATCAACCCGAGGTACAAAAATATAGCAATTTGCCCACAAAAGACAGGGAAGAACTGACACTTCGGTATACAATAAAACATCACAGAAAAGAGTATAGATTCTCTGGCCAACCAACGTGAAACCTGCCAGCGTATCTCCTGGCATCTGGTCTCCTGGCTGCAGAGGAGAACCCAGGTGCAAAAAAGTCCTGGGCAAAATCAGAGAGTAAGTTCTGAGGGTTGCAAGAGCCAATATGATATGACAGACAGGATTCTAGGCCAAGTTTAGGAAATGTCACTTTACATGGTATTGGAATGGTATTAAAACGTAGAGAGAAGTCACTTAAACCACTGAAGGGAAGGGATTGGGAGGGAAGTTTCTTCTGGCGATTTCCATTCCACTTACTTTTGCCTAGTATTGTATATACTATGGTATATTTCCTGAGTCCTTTATAATATTATTCTACAATGGAAATAAAGCTGAGTGAGGTGTACTCGGGGTCTTTTACCTGGTTCCATCCTAATTGGTTTATAGCATAACTCAAAAATAATAAAGCGCGTCAGGCAGATCTGGAGCTCGGGAGAGGTGCCTCCACGGAAGTTAAAATGTGGAAGTCCACAGCCTACAGCCAGAATTTACAGACGTGAAACTGCATGACTCTACAAGGAAAGAGCGCATCGTTCAACCCCAGGACATCTCATTCGGGGATGAAAAATCAAATATTTCTCATTTGTAGCCTATGGTTTGAGGAGGCTTTCATGTGAAATAAATGCCATTGATTCAGAAGAGAGAGTCATGATAGTGATTACAATTTTAAATTACTAGAACTTTCCATACCCTGAAAATATATCCTTTCCTCATGATTTAGGAAGTTCCCAAATACCTGGTAATCATGATTCCACAGGTAAATAGATATGTCTTCAGGAAGAAAAGTAAAATGTTGGAAAATCACAGAAATCAAAGAAAGGGGTATTCTCTGCTCCACATCCCTCACTTAAAAATAACTTGTCACCTTCATCAGTAGCTCTTCTTCAGGAATATGGGAGCAAGTATCCAAAGATTAACGCTTAAAGTTATTATTTACTGAGATGGTAATGGGAAGAGACTTACCTACCGTATTTTCTTAATAAATGTTTATTAAATCATAGGATGATAAAAAGAATTATCTATAAACCACGTTAACAGCAACATGTATTTAATTATTTTTAAAATTTATTTTAGAGAGGGAGAGCAAGCATGAGTTGGGGGGGTGCAGAGAGAGAGAATCTAAGCATACTCCATGCTGAGCAAGGAGCCTGATGCAGGGCTTGATCCCAGGACCCTGAGCCGAAACCAAGAGTCGGACGCTTAACCGACTGAGCCACCCCAGCAGCCCACATGTATTTAGTTATTATTACATGATAAAATCTTTGCATTCATTTTCACTAATATTCAAAACAGTTCTGTTGGAAATTTAAAAAATGAAAGGCTACAAATTGTTCAAAGCGGTTCCTGTAAAGAAGGAGAGTGTATTTTCCCACCTTTTTCACGCCTGGTCATGGGTCTTACTTTGGCCAATGGGACATCAGCATCTCTGACTAAAGCATTTTGTTAAAAATGCTTGCACATTAGGGCTGGCCCTCTGTTGTCTCTGGGGATTTTTCCATCATCATGTGTATAACCCTGAGCTGACCTTCTGGAAGATGAGAGGCCATGAGTAGGGAGGCTTCTGCTTCCCCAGACAGCCCAGCTAAGGGCAGACATTCAAGAGCATTCTACATCAACCAAGAGCAGCCAACTCAGACCAGAAAAACCACAGAATAAGAGCTAATTAAATGATTGTTGTTTTGAGTCATTAACTTACAGGATAATTTGCTTTGCAGCAATATTAATTGATAAAAGTCCTGTGTTTAAATTAAAAAATAACCTGGGTTATTGGATGAAACAGCTGAATTTCATGTTGTTGAAGTGACTTTCTCAACATCGCCTAGCTAAAAAATGGAAACATTGAGGTTTAAAACCATATTTGTTCGAATCCATATGCTCTGATTTGTCCTTTAGATATCACTAACTACAGTCTGGCCCATCAAGTGGCCCCAAACGTGACTCAGAGTATTGAGTCTTCGTGACATCTTCCGTTAGTTGTTACATCTGGAGCTCTCCCATTCGACTTGAAGGCACACAGAACAATGAAAAGAATGATATTGAAAGAGACAACTATGGTAATTAATGATACACAATAGTACAAGTACCATAATGAAATCATACCCAATGTGCTCTTGCTAAAATCTAGTGAATTTCAACAAGTACCGTTAAAGCCCACTTGAATTTGTATTTAATCTCAAATGCTTTTTTTAACACTCAAAATTGATCCTGGAATGATGCATTGTGCAAAATGGAAAATAAAATTGACTCCTAGAGACGTTTAAAAGCAAAATAAAAATAAAGTGCTTTATCGTCCTGAAATATTGATGTAAACTGTCAGTGGCTATATTCCCCTTCTGCCCTGCTGGGCGGTAGGTGAAGCTTAGACTTAGAAGTGATAGACATTTGTCGTTCTCATTGACTGAAGTTCCAACGCTATATTTATTAATTCACGAGTTCGTATCACAGCAGACATCCAAACTGAAGTAATGCTGGTAGTAATGTACGGCCGTGGGTGAAGTACTGCCGGCCTTTTCAACACTTCTACCACTAGCTGACCTGTTCGTGTGCCTTTGGACTGTCATTTACATTTTCTGGCTCTCGGCTTTATTATTTGTGTTTAATACTTATGTCATAGATCTTTAAAAACTGTAAGTACCGAGACATTTGTACTTGTTTAATTAAGAACATAAACCTTGTATGTTGAGTCTAACGGTAGCATAATGACCTAGAATCAGTTACCTCAAAATGTTCCCTTAGGTGTATCAGAGAGTGTTTCAGCCAATGAACTTTCTAGTACTTTGCTTTGCTCCCATTCCATCCGCAGTATCATTTTGTGTCCATGCTTCTGCATCTTACAGATGCTAACTCGTCACTCCCAACTCAGAGAGGAAAACGGCTGTGTCTAGTAGTCAAGAATACGACTGAACATATGACGTAGACAAGCAAGTCAAAGGACTGCTCACAAACATCCCTAGAAACAACCACTCTTGCAACCTAAGTTGGATCTCAGGATCACAGCACCTCTCGCTCTTTCTCTGTCTCTCGACCTAAGCTGATGCTAGCGATTTAAAAAGACCCATATCCATGCAGGCTCCTAGCATCGCCGCGTTGCTAGGAAGGAGACTAAACCCTGCAGGTATACGTACAGGTCACAGGAAGAGAGAAAGCCTCTTTCTTTCCTCATGTCCTGCTTCAGAATCCAACTCTTTACAGAGTGATTGACAGCTGAAACCTTGTTACTCAGAAAAACCTCATCATGTTTCAAGGGCATGTGCCAGACTCACAGATGGAAAGTCAATTTCAACACGTGACAGTACATTTCCCGCAGTTGGTTTTCCTGAATCTAAGGCACTGCCCTGTGCAATGGCAAAGCTCGGTTCATATAATGATGCGCCAGGCACTGCGCATTTTCTTTTTACCTCTGTCCTTCAGTATATATAAGGAAAGGTTCTCCCATCCAAATCTGATCTCCTCAAGCAACTGTTTGGGCAAGAACACACACACACACACACACACACACACACACACACGTCATAGAAATTTGACACCCACGCAAAGTTCCCCAATGCAAACAACCATTTCTAATGTTAGAAACATTTTTAGTCATTTTTAGTCAAAAACAGTGTGTCTACCTCTCTGTGGTATTAATCTTTATCTCCTTTTTATAGAAAGGCAGTAAGTAAAGAATTAGTGGCACTGAGTTACTTACATTTTCTATGCCTCACTGTGTAAGGCACAGGTTTGTCGTGAGGACTTCATGAAATAGTGCGTGCAAAACATGAGGTATTAGTGCCTTACATTTTATCAGTTACTAACCTTTACATAAATTAAGTAAAATAATGACCAATTCACATTTTAAATTTAATTATCATCTATGTAACAAGGCATTAATTAAATTAATTAGCAATTTACTTATGGATATTTATTCAACACTTACTCTGGGCTATCGAGACAGAGTTGCTTTTATTATTTTTGGTGACACTCGCAATTTGTGAGAATGCACAGTCGTGTTTTCCTCTCACTTTTGTATTTCTTCAAGATGAATTATGGAGACAAAAATACTTATTTAGAGTTATACTTCTCTGTACAATAACGAAGTAGTTTGGCTGCTGATTTGTCTTGCACTTTAATCGTATCTGATTACTTTCCTTACAAATATGTTCTTACGACTGTTGGAGGCTGATTCTAGGACAGATGTGGCCGACTCACTTGTCAACACAATTTTAGACTAAGCTTATATTTCAAATGTTTAATTGCTTATGAGGTTAGAAGGTGCCAAGAGAACACTATTGATTTCCAGATTGCAAATTGGAGGTGATAAATTTGGTGTCTGAAAAAAAAAAAATCTGACTCTAAATTATGTAAATGTAACAGAGAAGCTGTAACATGAAATCAAGATTTTAAAAATATCATTGTACTCTTACTATATTTTCAGACCAAATCTAAAGGAAAGCCTTATGAATACATTGTGGTAATATGACCGAATCGTTATAACTTCAAGGCTTGGGTGCTCATTTTGTGGCCTATGTTCTTATATTATAAATCAATTTGACAATCATACAACAGATATGGTAATAGAAGTTTTTATCTCAATGGCTCTAAGTTTCACTGCACCTGAAAAAGTCACTTCGCTTGAGTATTGTTTACACGTGCAAATTTTAAAAATTTTTTAAATAATTCAATCATCAAATTACATCTATAAGTATTTCACATGTAATTCATAAGTCATACTGTGATAAGGTAGATCTACTAGGTTTTGGAGAAAAAAGACTTATCTGCAATGTATAAGACTTTTCTTCATTTGCAAATTATATAGTACAATTCACAACTGGTAATTATTGACCACTAACTATAACCCTAGGGAATGAAATCTCTGGGCAAAAATATAAGCTGACATTTAATGAACTACTAATCTTTTCTTTATGCTTCAATGTGGTTTAATCTTCACAACACCTCTATGTGGTTCATATTATTATCTATGTTACTGATTAAGAAACAGTGGATCAGGGGCGCCTGGATGGCTCAGCCGTTAAGCGTCTGCCTTAGGCTTAGGGCATAATCCTGGGGTTCTGGGATCGAGCATCGCATCGGGCTCCCTGCTTTGCTGGGAGCCTGCTTCTTCCTCTCCCACTACCCCTGCTTGTGTTCTCTCTCTTGCTGGCTGTCTCTCTGTCACATAAATAAATAAAATCTTAAAAAAAAAAAAAAAAAGAAAGAAACAGTGGATCAGAATATAAAGTAAATTTTCCAAGATCACACACACACAAACACACACAATTTCTCTTTCTGGCAAAATGACGGGCAAAATAACTTGAACACTCTCCTACTAAAAATATCTAGGGACGCTCGATAAATATAACAAACAGCTTCTTACGAACATAGATAACCTTGCAGCAGGCTATGAGGAAAACTCAGGAGGCCATAGAGAAATCACGAGGATGTTGTAACCCTTTAAACAGATGCCATAATGTTCCTAGGAGGGTAATTGGCCATGGAGTATCTCAGTTATTTAGATAAATATATACATATATATATTTATATATATATATATTGTAGTCTGTTGCTTTAGCTCTGACTTCTGATCAGCTTTCCATCCTTATAATTTTGCCTTTTCCAGAATTAATATGAATTAAATTATTTAGTATGTAGCCTGTGTCTACATAGTGTCAGGCTACTATGTGTTTTCCTTCACTTAAGAAAATGCATTTCAGATATTCATGTATGTGAAAGAGTAGATAATTCCTTTTCACCAATGAATTTCATGGCTGCTCCATAATTTGTTTATTAACCTGTTGAAGGAATTCTTGATAGCTTCCAATTTGGAATGATTAATGGATAAAACTGCTATAAACATATGTTTTTAGTTTACTTGGAAAAACAGAATAGATAGAAGTGGAAATTTTGGATTTTATGGTAAGTCTGATAAGTGTGATAAGTTTATGTTTAACTTTATAAGAAACTTTCAAACCATTTTCCAAAGTGGCTGTGGAGTCCCGGAAGAAGTCATGTGGAGTCGTGCTGAGGAGCGAGTCTATGGACATCATAGGATCCCCCAAAGGTTCAAGATAGCTGGCATCAGCTGTCTCTGAAAGTAGAGGGGCAAGAATGGAATAAAAATTCAAAAAACTGATTGAAGTCTTAAGATGGAGTAAGACTCACAGATTCCTTCTGTCTCCTACACACACATCTTGTAAATGAGCAATGACATCTCCAGTTTGACAGGAGACAGAATGTTGATTTTTGGAGAAAAAAAATTAAAAAGTGCCATGTTGAGGGAGATGGTACCATTCCAAAAACGAGGTGGCTAATGAAAGTTGTATGCTGCGTAAAGGATTTGAGTCTCGCCGGAAGCTGACCCCGAGATAAGGCCTTACATCAGTTTCTGAGAGGAAACCTGTAGGGAGATCACGTGTAAGTAAAGACCACAGAAAAAGTCCCTCCTATACACCCAGAACTTCCAGCCTGCTTCCAGATAGCCCATCCTGAATATGGTGAGAGAGCAACAGATCATCCGCTCTAATAAGAATAACATAAAACAAACCAAGAAAAAAAGCTACTTAGCGGAAAGAGAGACCATTCAAGAGAATAAAAAAATTAATGCAGTTTCTAGGAAATGGGGACAAGTTGTTTTGAATAAAGAGACAGAGATAACAGGAAAGAATAATTGTAAATTAAGGCTATATAACAAATATGGAAAACTTAAGAAATACCAGTCTTGACTGAAGCCATTGATAAGTTTCCAGTCAGAAGATAAATTTTATAGGACACATCATGGGTTTGAAATTTATAAGACACATCGTAGGTTTCAATGACTAGAGAAGGGATTTACACAATAGGAGGAGAATTTAGAGTAACTATGTCAAGCTCTGAAGCTAAGTCAGTAACATCAGTATCAGCAAAAGCTGTTACAACTGAGAATCATCATAAAATAATGATTAAATGCATAACTGAATATTGGCGTTAGAGTCCTTCAGTACAAATACCACCCTACCATTTTCTAGCCATGTGACTTTGACCAAATTACTTAGCTTTAGTTTCCGCACCTGTAAAGTGGACATAATACTACCTTATAGAATTCTTTTGAAAATTAAATATATATATTTATTTTGAAAATTAAATTATAGATATATGATACATATATCTCTCTATATATCAGCTACTAAAAGCTCTTAGGGGAAAATTAATAACATTTGGAAGGAAAATAATGAGCAAAATATAGTGTGTTTAATAGACTAATGTGAATACAATATTTTTCTAACAAAAATTATAACTATTTTAGAAAGACAAAGTGCGTGAGTATGTGTGTGCTGGGGGGGAGATTGAGAGAGAGAATGATGAGGATGAGAGTTTGGAGGTGTTAATGGAAAGTTAAATTCTCATCTTCTAGACTAGAAAGATAATAGATAAAAGCTAATACTGAAAAATCAATAAGTGGTTATATATGCACGTTATTTATCAATATGGAGGTGAACACTAATGGAATCAGCTAAAAGAGTCTTAAGCATTTGCTTCGGTATGGAATTAAGTGGTTGGGATCTGCTGTTGTTTTCATAATCAGCCTTGTAGAACTAATTGACTCTTTAAACTTCCTGCATTGCTTTGATGGAGAGTTAAACCATTTTTAAAAATCAATACTGGTATGAATAAATGCCTAAATTTATATACTTTCTTATATCTCTGTGCCTTTGCACATTGTTTCCTCTACCTGTAATGTCCAATTTCTTGAACTTTTTTTCCTGGCCTTTTTTCATCAGTAAACCTGAGTAAACTCACATTCTGGTCTAGGAAATCATTACTGAACTACCCATGCAGATTTGATAGCTTTTTTATTTGCTTCTTGACTGCACTTTGAGCATTCCTCCCTAGTGCACTGCACTGAAATATCAATTATGCGCTTGCTTCCATTTCTAGGCTGGATGCTCATGGTAAGGACTGTATCTTAATTGTCTTTGTATTTTAGGCCTCAACACAATAGAGCAAATGCCTAATCATTGTTTTTTTAAGTGAACTCAAGTAAATAAATCCTATGGATTAAAGTTCTCAGGGATGTATAGTGCCGAATAAAAGGAATGTCCATAATATTTTCTGGTTGGCTTCTCATAATAAGAAAAGAGGTTAAATCTGAGTTAAGAGTCTGTATGTAATGGCTTAGTTATGGGAATTATTTGGCGTTGCCGGTATGCCAATATCAGTACTACTAATCATAGAATTTTTGAAAACTACTTCATATTTTCCTGGGAATTGAAACTTTTCTACACACACACACACACACACACACACACACTCACACTCACAGAACTTACATGGTTACTATGAACGTTAACACATTATCAAGTCATGACTTAGAATTGAATGATTTATGGTCAAGGCACAATTTTGCTGATCAAGTGGTTCACAGATGGGAATGTAACTAATTCCGGAACATTCGGTGTTGATCCTCTGGAATTTTGCAACTGACACTGAGGAAGGAAATGAGTCTCTCTAGAAGTGTCCGAAGCTATGTCCTGTAAAATTCAAGAGTCTCTATCAGCTCTATGTTCCACTACCTGAGCTAAAGAAGTAGAGAAAGTCTACCTCCAGATAGAAAGTAAAGAACAAAGCATATGCATAAAGCAGAAATCCAGAGACCGGAAGGTATAGGGTTTCTGTTTCCATTTATTCCTAAGGCTTTATTCTTATCAGTGGACTTCTTCAAACATCTTGGAGAGATTCCTTTTTAGATATAAATTATTTTAAATTTGATTTATGTTACTTCTAACCAAAATAGAACAAACTTAAATACATTTTAATTAATTGACATCTTAATTAATTTTTTAATTAATTAAGTTAATTTTAAAAAGAAGTGCATGTGGGAGTTGGGGAAGACAACACCATATGAATTAAGCTAGCGATTTAGAGATTTAGGAGCTGGCCTATAAAAATAATTAATTACATGCTGAGTCTGGACAGTATTTGTATGCTATTCTCTGGTCTTTTCCATTTTCTGAAATTTTAGTAGAATATCTTTAACATATATAATTTTGTCTAAGTTGTAACAGAAGTAATTATGGATGGATCAGCTTTAAAATTTGGATTGAGTAGCAAAATTTGGATTGGACTTTCCTTCCCCAAGTCCATTCAGGCATTGGCAGTGGTGGTAACTAGTAGAAGAAAATATGATCCATTGTGGAAACACAACCAAAAATAGTTCACCAGCCTCAGAGGCACAATGTGGTGGCCTGATGGGGAACCTGGAGCAATTAATGCTGAGGGACCCAAGTACTTTGAGGACTGAACAAAAATGTCTGAAGGAAAATTTGATATGAGCAAGCTTTTGAGCATCTGATAAATAAATATCGATGAGACATAATTAGAAATAAGAAGAAAGAAAGAAAGAAAGAAAGAAAGAAAGAAAGAAAGAAAGAAAGAAAGAAAAAAAGAAAGAACTTGTTTAGTTTTCTCTTGCTGTGTAACAGACTACCACAAAGTTATTGGCATAACACGATACTAGTTTCTTATCCTACAGTTTCTGTGGGGCACGAGTCCAGGTGTGGTTTAGTTGGGTCCTCTGCCCAGGTCTCTCAAAGGTGGAAACAAAATGTTAGCTGGTACTCATTTTGAGCTTGCGGTCCTCTTCCAACATCATTCAGGTTGTTGGCTGAATGTAATTCTTTCTGGTTGCAGGACTGGGTTTATAGTTTTTATTTGTTTCTGTTATTATAATATTAGCTTCAGATCTTAGCAGCTTCACACTCAGCTCACAAAATGGTAATACGCTTCTTCTTAAAGAAAGAGCAATAGAGAAAGAGAGAAAGGGAGGGCGAGGGAGAGAAAAAAAATTATTTAATTCACCAATCATAAAATTCACTCTCCTTCTACTGGGAGAAATGAGCAAGAGATGGAATGATGTTCAGAAACACTATTTAGAAGAATGCATATGAAAACTTGAAGAATAAAGAAAAATAGGTTTGTGTTTGGGGGAGGGCAAAATAAGAGTTCTGTTTTTGTTATGTTAAGATTGAGATGGACTCAACCAGAAAGAAATGTCAAGTAGGCGAGTTTGGAGGGTAGCTACATCATGTGTACAGCTAGGAATGTAAATGTCTGTGGTGTAGACATGGTGCTTCGAACATTGCAAACTATTCACAGAGAAAGCGTAGAAAGAGAAAATAATATGCTGCCACAGAAAGAATCTCAGGGCCCTGTAACTTTCAAAGTTGCTGAGAAGATAAGTCTAGAACAAAGGGGACCTAGAAGAAGGAGAGGTAGAACTAAAACCAATACATTATGGTATTACGGAATCCAAGAGAAGACGCCATTAAAGAAAAGGGCCGCAAATGCACAGAATGTTTCTGAGAGCTGACTACTACATTTACAACATACAGGCCCTGATATCTTTACTGAAGGGATCTCAACAGAGCCATAGAGAAGGAGCAAGCTTGTTCGTGGTTGCAGATAAAGTTAGAATGAAGCTGTAGAGACAGTCTCTCTCTGTGTCTCTCTCTCTCTTTCTTTGTGTGTAGAACTGCAGTATGGGACACCTGAGTGACTCAGTTGGTTGAGCATCTGACTCCTGGTTTCAGCTCTGGTCATGATCTCAGGGTTGTGGGATCAAGCCCCACAGAGGGCTCCATGCTCAGAAGGGAGTTGGCTTGAGGTTTCTCTCTCTCTGCCCTCCCCCAACTCATGCTCTTTCTCTTTCTCTCTCTAAAATAAATAAATAGGGACACCTGGGTGGCTCAGTCATTGGGTGTCTGCCTTCGGCTCAGGGCATGATCCCAGCGTTATGGGATCAAGCCCCACATCAGGCTCCTCCGCTGGAAGCCTGCTTCTTCCTCTCCCACTCTCCCTGCTTGTGTTCCCTCTCTCGCTGGCTGTCTCTCTCTGTCGAACAAATAAATAAAATCTTAAAAAAATAAATAAATAAAATAAAATAAGTAAATAAACAAATAAATCTTTAAAAAATGAGTGCAGGACAATTGGACTTTGGTTACAGAAGGATATAGATAAGCGAGTCTCCTTTTATTATTGAGTTTTTCTTTCCTGTGAAGGCTTATTGAATGTAGTGACAATATCGCACTACGTCACTCATTAACTGGGTAAATATTAGCAAGTTTTCTTATGTTCTGTGGCCAGTTTATTCAAACAGAAGGTGGAAGTATTAAACACACCCATCTTGGGCTTTTGTGAGAAGTAAGGTATTAACACATATAAAGCACTCAGCATTGTGTCTGAGACATAGAAAGAACCCATTTATTGTCAGCTACTGTTATTTTTTATTACTACATCTTTGCATCCCCATATTCATCTCAGTACCTTCATGTATAAATATGTCCTATATAAATTATTATGAATTCATAACTATATGACTTATTGAATGCATTTTGCATCTGGTTTCAGTTTACAAAAGATCAGAGGAACCCACTTAATCTGTATTCAAGGCTGTGGTCATTGTTGTAGAACTCTAAAAACTGACTTAAAAATCGTTGGATTCACGATATAAAATGGGGGTTTTATGACATGTAAAATATACCTCACTAAAGCTGTTCAAAATCAGCTTAAATGAACAAGACCTATTTCCTATGCAGATGTAACTGCAATTACTTACCTACTAAGGTAGGGTGAAGAGTTGTCCTCTTGCCCACGTTCCAGGCAACCAATTCTCATGGAAGATGAGTGATATTCTCAATGTATTTACTTTCCTTGCATAAAATTCTGTATCTGTTGAAAATATTTTGGAGATATTTAAGTAGAATACTAATGACCAGTAATTTTTACCGATAGTTAATTTTTACATTTTAATAAGTGGGTTCTATGCCCTTGTGCATCACAAAATATTATTTTAAGATACCGCATGATTATCTCCCCTAGATGACTCATTCATAATTTTAAAATAAAATCTAATGGAAAATATTAAAGTTACATGTAGGAGTTATAATTGTAGTAATGTGTTTTATAGGCTCCCGGGCTCTTAAAGTTGGCAAAATCCTTCAAGGCGAACTAGGGAGCTTGGACATACAGAGTTTTCTTCGCATATCAGTTTTACTTAATACTATTGTTGGTGGCATTCTTGGAGCTATATATCAAATAATTATTTATTTAGAGTTCATTTGATTCCAAGAAGGATTTAAAGTTGTTGTACCTATTACTGGACCATCAATTCTGTTTTTGAATGACATACTATCGGACCATTCTTCATGTCATTCTCTGAAGCCATATCAAAGACTTGAAATAATTTCTAAAGCAATGTACTTATTTGATACACTAAATTGTCTTGGCTGTAGTAGACATCCCTAAAGTATAATTTTATTTTATTTTTCTGTGAAAAAGGCAAATTCTGATAACCACTTATTCCTCAAGCATTACATCACACTTAATATTTCTTTTCCAAAACTAGAAGATGTCGAATTGTATAATAGCGGCATAAACTACAGTTTAGAAACCTGGTTTTGAGATAAGTACAAACTGGTGTTCACAATCTCAAGTTCACCATGAATTAGCTCTGTGAGCCTGGATAAGTTATTAAACCTTTTAATATACTACTTGCAGGAACTATAAAACCTAACTCACAGGATTATTACAATGATTAGTATAAAATATAGAAGATAATACACAGTCCTTCGCATAGTGTAAAGTACAGAATAGGTGCTCAATTAAGGTTAGCTTCAATAATGATGACAACAATTAAGAAACAAGACTAGTCCCCATTTCCAACATTTGATAATACTCCAAATACTAAAGAAATATGGAAAATCAATTTTAGACCCATTACAGAGATTATTCTGGGCATTCTCCACCAGAGGATACTTTTCAACGTTTCAGTTGAAGCTTTTCTTGTAAGAAATAAAAAGACCAGCAAGGGGTACCTGGGCGGCTCAGTTGGTTGGGCGTTGCCCTCTTGGTTTTGGCTCAGTTCATGATCTCAGGGTCATGAGATGGAGCCCCATGTGGGGCTCAGCAGGGAGTCTGCCTGAGTCTCTCTCTCTCTCACTCTGTCCTTCCCCCCTCCACTCATGCATGTTCTCTCTCTCTCTCTCTTAAATAAATAAATCTTTAAAAAACAACAAAACAAAACAAAAAAGACCAACAAGGTCACAGCAGTGCTCTAGAAGAACATGTGTTCTAAATAAGTTTTTGCCACACTCTGGCAAGAAGAAATGGAGGAGAATAAAGGTGGTAAGGTGATGCATTACCATCATAATCTTTTGTTCATTCCAACTCATTTAATTTTAATGTACTGCTCACATATTAAGGGAAGGCCAATTTACTCATTGGTGTTATCACAACAACTCAAAACAATCAGATAATTTCTGCTTTGATTTGAAAATTAATTTATTCCAGCATGACTCTCATGACTATTGTAAATAAGTAATTCATAGGACAAAATGATATTTTCCACATCATAGTTGAAAACTCAGCTACACAAACAGATACACCTATGTCATCATAATTAGGTAAATTTAGTCAAATGAGGAGAAATTTTAAATTTTTTAGTTTGATAAGAATTAACTACTCTAATTTTTTTAGGCAATTAACTAAAAATAGAACTGAACTTACACTCCTCTTTGAAGTCATTTTGGATTTATTTTTTTTCCTTTTTCCTTGCTTTTGTTACTTTTGTTACTCAGAGGTGCTATTTTTGTTCCAATAACTGACAGAGTAAGATCCTTGAGAACATGAGAAGGTATGAAATTCAAGGAACAAGTGGAGAGATTGACCATTGATAGAGGAAAAGGCATTGCCCCTACTGAGAGATGAGGGAAGAAAATTTAAGTCAAGTACAGAAACATTTGTATACTCACTGGTTAAGGACTTCCTATCTGATGATCTCTCTTTTCCACTGAAATGGTACTTCATTATCATGAAGCCACGTAATCATATATCTAAAGAAAATTGATTCATGTTTTGTTTCAGCTCCTCACTCATTCTGCAAATAATTACTGAGTGTGTACAGTGTATGTCAGGCACCATGCTAATTGTTGGAGAGAGAGAAATGTAACCTAGGAACTTGCAGCCAGTAGGGAAGACTGACACTAAAGAAACCATCACCTAAATAAATGCGCAATTAAAATTTCATTTAAGATAGGATGCATGCAAAAATTCTTTGAGTAAGAGGAACTCTAAATGAAGCATGAAAATTGGGTAGTAATCACTGGTCAGAAAATAGAGAAAAGAGTGCTCTGGCAAAAGGAATCCTATATGAAGACTGCAAAGCATGAAAAATCCTGACAAATTCAATGGAGGGAAAGATGTCAACATGCGGGTGGGTGGGTTGGGGGGAAACAAGGTAAGTGGAAAAAGGACCTGACTGAGCTCTTGGTGCTTTCAGATCATGCTCTGGAAGGAATGTCAAGGGCTGGATTTTTTTCTTAAATTTACGCTAATGGGAAATAACTTAGGGATTTATTTGTCTTACATAACAGGAAGTCTTGGACATGGCAACAACCCAATAAAGGCATTACAAATCCAAGCTTGTTTGCTCTCCGTTCAACCACCTTGATTATTGGCTTTATATGCATACCTTATGGTTGAGAATGAGTGTTCCACTCCAATATTCACATTCTCCATATGGTGGGCCAGAGGAGGGACAAAATGGTCCACAAAACCATAGGTTTTTCTCTTTTACTTGGGGGAAACTGTCCCCAGTGATTCCACTTTCAATTCATTAGCCAGAAACAGTGAAGGTAGGCTAGGAAATGAGATAATTTATGTCTCCAACCTTTATGGCAGAAGAAAGAAAGAAGGAGGAGATATGAGAGGCTTTGGGTAGCCAAATCTGCTGTTATCATTCCTTTTATTAATCAATTCCCTTCTTCCCAGAATAACACTTTATGTGGAATACCCTCACCTCCACCCTAAGTGAGGCAACTCCAAAGTTTCTTTTTTAAAAAAGTATTTTATTTATTTATTTATTTATTTATTGGAGAGAGAGAGAGTGAGAGAAAGAGTGTGTGTGTGTGTGTGTGTGTGTGTGTGTGAGATAGAGAGAGAGAAAGAGGCAGAGAGAGAAGCAGATTCTCTACTGAGCCCCAACATGGGGCTCAAGACCAGGACCCTGAAATCATGACCTGAGCCTAAGGCAGATGCTTAACTGACTGAGCCACCCAGGGGCCCCAACTCCAAAGTTTCATCACAGGATTGCATTTAGCTTGAAATTCAGAGTCTGCATTATGGACAGTTCTCTGAGTCAGATCAAGCTCCCGTTCCAGAAGGATCCCTTGGTCTTTTGAGTCCAACAGGTGAATCAGGTAGGAGAGGCTACGTAGGCTGAGGTTGCCTTAGAATGGTCACCTGCAGAGGGATGGCGAGGTGATGAGCTCTTGTAGAACCGCTCTTCTTACATAATATGACATCGACCTGTAGCACTGTCCTATCCGTTTGCCTTCTGAAACCAGAAATGATTTTAGAAACACATTTCCATGTCTTTCTTTTCATACCTCCTCCTCCCTATGTAGACAGCTCAAATGACATTCAGTTACTAGCCTTCCATATGTCTGTGATTTAATTATAATTCATACCGTCAGGGAGGGATGCTAAATCACAGAGGTCTGTCAGAGCATGCTGGCACAGCATGAGAATTTTCAATGTTCATCTTTTCTCTGACTTCAAATTTATATTAATGGCCATCATTTCTCAGGAAGCTTCCCTAAGTAGTACCGGCCACCAAGAACGAAAGAGAAATAAACTATATGTTGCCTCAAGCAGGGAATGGCTGCTGTTAAGCTGCATGAACACAAACTTAAGATGCTCCATTCAAGCCTTATATGACAAAGGCTTTTCTGTCTCATAAACTCATCACATATGTCTCATCCAACTTAGCCCGCGTATACAGGCCAGTTAGCTGTCCTGCCACAAAGATAGAAATTCAGAAATAGAACAACTTCTCTTGAAAAAAACCAGCTAAAAATGCATTAATAGGAATGCCACTAAGAACAGACTTTTTAAGAGCCTGAGCATTTCTTTGAACTGAATTATATGTAACAGAACATGAGGAAAGGCATTTTTAAAGCTAAAATCGAATGTGTAGCACATTTAGACAGGAAAAAACTTGTTGAGATAGCATACTAAGAGGTTCCACTTACCTGATTTCTCTCACTTACCCAGTTCTTGATTCTGACGGGGCAGATCTGGTCCATAGCCAGGTTTAACACACCTGTTCAGGATTTTATAGAGAATAGGGATTTTCATTAGAAATAAACAAACTCAGACCATAGAATGGAGATGATATGGAGATGACTATTTGTCCACCCATGTACACACACACGAATGCATCGAAACATGACAATCTCCACAAACTCCAAGGTCACCTGAACAGCCATGAGGATCTTTGGTCCGTGTGGACACAGGAATATGCCCCAGTGATTCTCTTCTCTCCATGTCCTACTGGCCCTATTATGTGTCGCACACGATTTCTTCCCTAGAAAATCAACTCTGGGATGTTGTTTTTGCGCTGCCTCAATTTAAATGTCAGTTTCTACTGGAGAATTTTCTCAAATTTTACCCAACACTACTCTGTTACGAAGCTTTAGTTGCCAGTTGCTCTTCATAATCTGGCAGTTGCCCTGAACAATGCAGACCTCGGCCTTTGACTGTCTCTCTGTCTCTCCTTCCCATCACTGAACGTGCCCTCTGCTTCCATGCACTGAGTTTTCTGCTGTGCTGTGACGAAGGAGGGAGAATTTTCATGATTTTAGTGGGAGGAAATAGTCACTTCTAATTGGGATCAGATTTGGCAAAGATATTTTCGTTAAACAGACATGTGGCTGTTGTGATTCTTTCTGTAAAAACCCATTAAACATCCACATCCGTGATTTTAGAACATTTTCAGGAATGTTTTATTTTTATTTTTAATCATTAAATGTTTCTCAGTTTATACTCATATATGAGGTAAAAGACGCCTTACACATTGCTCGTGAGCAGACACATCAAAGTACTTACCATATCCTACTCCTAGAGTCTCATGTGGACCTTATAAGCATTAAGGTGTTCATTAATGTCTATTAACTTGCATCAGGCTAACGAATTTGTTGGACAGAAATGTAATGTGCATTCAACTTTTCTCTTCTCATGAGAGTTGAATTTTGTGAAGAGACGGCTGGTATTCCAAATATTTGATACATGTCTTAGGTTAAATCAGGTTTTTCAATTTAACAACAACAAACAACAGAGTTTTAAAATATATGTTCCTTCTTTCTTTTGTTTTTAAATTCTGGAGCTTACCTTTTTTAAAGAACTTTATTGAGATACATTTAACATATAAAATACTATATACTTGAGGTGTGCAACTTCATGTTCTGATGGATGTATACACGGTGAAAAGACGACCACAAACTAACTTATCCAGCAGCTCCGCATAGTTACCATGATGTGTGTATGTGTGTGTTGTGTGTGTGTGAAGATTTCATGTGAGAACTATCCCCTTAGCAAATTCCAAGTATACAATACAATATTGTTAACTATCATCATCGGTTTGTACATTAGATGTTCAGAACTCATTTATCTTACATATCTAAAACTTTGAATCCTTTAACCAACATCTCTTCATTTCTTCCTACATTCTGCCCCTGGCATCCACCATCCTATTCTCTGCTGCCATGGATTTGACTGTTTGACATTCCACATGTAAATGAGATCATGCACTATTTCTTTACCCGTGTCTGGCTTATTTCACTTTTCATAATGTCCTCCAGGGTCATCCATGTTCATTCATAAAATATAGTTTTTATAACTAAAGCTCTTTAATCATTTATTTTTCAAATAGAGAAACAGTTATTAACCCTGATTAAAGAGCAAATGTTGACAAGTTCTAAGACTTAATATGTAGTTCAGAATAACACTTCTAAAGGTTCCCTATTGAATTATTTGCAGGAGAGAATAAAACCATACTCTGTATGCCAATTGCAAGTATCACTTGTCTTTACTTCTTCAATTGTGTATTATATTCTATAAATTTTGTATAATATTTTCCAATATTACATTTGTATTTTAGTAATAAAATAATATTTTAAGTTATTAATTCCAGGTAAAGCAAATAACAGAAAATAAAAGTAAATATTTTCATGTTAAGATTTTCTTATATCAAATCTATGAATTTCAAAAGCTTTTGTGTATGTTGTCTGGATGTAGGGCAACTGACATGACTCATAAATTTCAAGTTTCACATAGTTTTTATTCATGTATATCATATTTTTGCATAACATTGAGAGTATCCCTGATTGAGACACTTGGAATTAAAGAACTATGTTTCCTCTGATCACCTTTCCTGTTGACGTTTACGTAAGAGCTGATCAGAGAAATCAATGAGAAAAGGGCCTTCTTGGCTGTAAAAAGGGTTGAGAGATTTATGACAACAGTGTTTATTCAAAGGTGAATGAAAAAGAGACAAGAAAGGAACCCCATTGTAGAGGGTGCCTTGCTGAATGAAGTATTGGGACTTCATCCTTTAGATAGCACAGAACCTTTGAAAAACGTCAGGGGATTTCCATGATATTGTTTCCCTTTAGACGCATCTCTCAGTTGCAATATGGAAGGTGTATTGAGCAAGAGATGAAAAGATAGGTACAGAAACTATTGTGATGTTTTAGATGAGGAGTAATAGCATGGTGACAAGGAATAGAATTCAAGACTTTTTAGAATATGGACATGACAATCATGTAGTTTTTCTTGAATATCAGCATGTGGGAGAGAATGAAGTCTATAATTACTGCTAGATTTTGGCTTGGCATATGATATAACTATTAAGGAAAACAAGATGATTTAGGATTGAGGTAGAAAACAAATTCAACCATGCTATATATACCAGTTTCTATTAAACTCATAACTGAGTTATAGAAACTCTTGAGTTTGCAACAAAGGACCGAGAGTGTAAAAAATATCACTATGTTGATGAACATCTTTTCTCTTATACTTTTGTTGTACTCATCAGACCACAAAAGAGATAATGACTTAAAGATAAAAAAAAAAAAGATCATGAGGCTAACTTAGTAAAATGAGACTTAGTCTTCATATCAGACAACTCACACTTTAGTTGCAGATCTATGACCTACCATACAACTCAGGAAAAATTGTATAACTTAATCAGAATTCAGTTCTCTTGAGGGTAAAATCAATAAAATTATGGTAACCTCATGACATTGATATAAGGATGAAATAGGAAAACATAAGTGAAATCATCCAGCCCGGGATTATACACATATAAGGGGACTTATTAATGCTAATTTGCCAAAAATAAACATCAAAATGGATAGATGCTAAGAGATATTCATTTTAGTGTTTCATGAATTTGAGCATGAGTGGAAATAACCAGAACAGGTTCCATTTATTGTGTGACTAGTGTAAGCCAAGAGATTCTAAGAGATTATTTCTCTACATTAATTTAATTTAAATAAGCCTCACAATGGCCCTGTTGAGATAAATATTATTACTCCCATTTTACTAATTCTCCAGATTATGAGTATTCCAATGCCAAAAATCTGTCTAACTCTAGACCCAATCTGATAATTATTTCTTACCTCAAAAATAAGGTTCTACCATGTATATCCTGAATATCAGTGCGGAAAAGGGCAGAAGTAGTGGCATTGGGCAAAACACCCTGGAAATTACAAACAGTTTTAGCACCAATGGCCCTAAGTTACTAATATTATTGTTTCTGAAATCAATGGCTTATAAATGACATCTAAACACAACCAAACTAAAACCAACCAACCAACAAATCTTTTTTTTTTTCCTGTCATTATGGAAGAGACTTAAAACTGATGTCATAGCTGCATATCTTTCAGAGTTTTATGAAATGTTGTCCTTTTCCCCATCACCAGTGTTTCCCATCTTTCTTTCATCAGTAGCATGATTCTCAAAGACATTTATTATATGTGCTGACTACGCTTTGCCCTTCCCAGTATTCCCCATTCCACCATGTAATCACTATCAGTACCATACAGAAGCCATCAAAAGGAGGCAGGAGAGAAATAATCTAAACACGATGTTTTCAGTGGTGCCATTCTAGGTAGATAAAGCCAAAGGAATGAATAGATTTCACAGAAACACACGCAGCATAGGAAAGATAAGAAATGTCTACTTAGGTCCAAATGTTTACAGGTAACAGCTGTCTCAGTATCAGCAATGTATGACTGTTTAAAAGATACTGACTTTGGTGCTCAATTGATACTACTGAATAGTTGTCTTATTTTGGATCAGTTGCCATGGCTTTTTGAGTGTTAGCTTCCTCATCTGTAAAAATCAAAACGAAACAAACAGTGAAATGAAAAAAGATTTTAATAACTATATTACAAGATTACTGTGACTACTATGTAACATAAATATATATCAAACCTTTGACATGCATAGTTGAAAGATTTTTGCACTGAAAATCAATCCCTTAAAAAAAGAAAAAGAATTTTGATAAGCACCAACTTCAATGAGTAACATGTTTGTTTCCATAAGGTGATTAAAATATTTGACAATGGCGGGGCACCTGGGTGGCTCAGTGGTCAAGCATCTGCCTTTGGCTCAGGTCATGATCCCAGGACCTTGGGATGGAGCCCCAACTTGGGCTCCTTGTTCAATGGAGAGTCTGCCTCTCCCTCTCCCTCCACTCCCCCACTCCTTCTCTCTCTGTCTGTCTCTCTCTCTCTCACTCTCTCTTTCTCTCAAATAAATAAATAAAAATTTAAAAATATTTGGCAATGGTGACAAAACTCAAACTGTACTGTAGTCTCTTTCTCAAGCTGTGTCCCAAGAAGGCAAAATAAGTGGTTGAAAAGTGATAGATTTAGTTCATCTGATCTACACAAAAAGTTTGCCTGTTTTGTTTAATTCACTCGGTGTGGGTTTAGAGTCTGTTTCTAGATCAGTATTGATAAACTGTCAATCAATAAAGTTAATCTTTCCCTCCTCTTGGAAATAAATTGTCCAAGCCTGTGTACCCAGTTCAACCAGGCTACATTTTTCCAGGTACAAAAGGTGGAATCCTTCAATGGATCCACTAACGCCAGAGTCCCAATGCCTTAGAAAGACAAAATGCCTCTGCAGCCTGGCCTCAGTCCACCTCTCCAGCGTGATAACCTGAGGACTCCCCTCCAACCACTGCTCTTATATACCCTGTGTTGTTGGCACACTAAAGTACACTGGTTTTTCATAAAAATGGTTCTTTCCCTTTTCCTTCCTCTCCTTGAGGAGTCCAGCCCTTAGCCCAAACCCAGTCTGTGATATTTCAGGACCAATCACAAGCAACTGCAAGGCATTGCCCTGCAGAACTCACGGGGGATAAACCTGCCCCCCCTTCACCAGACTTGGTGCACAGCCAGCCCCGCGCAGTCTCTGCATTGAAAATCAGTCAAGGACTCCCCCTTCCCCAGTCTGACTCATACACGCTCACAAGCATAGCTGTATTCCTACCTCACCTACTGCCACTGGGAGCCATCTGAGGGGTGGGGAGCTCAGCTGAGGCACTTTTTAGGCACCTACATTGAAATTTCATTGAGGGAGCCTTGAAGAAAACACTCTTCTCAGCTCTAACTCAGTACTTCTCCATCCTTAGTCCTTCCACATCCCCTGACCCCTACTCCCAGCCCTGCAGGTCCATAAAAAGGCTCTCTTTTTCTTACTTCCGGTTGAGTTCCTTGTCCTAATTGACACCTAGAGGCAAGTTCTTTACAGGCCTAGAAAAGTCTTTTTTATGTGGCAAGACATAAGGAAGTATTCTCTTGCTTAAGAGTCTTCTCTTCATGACTCAGAGGAAATTCAACCAACCCCTACATTATAAATGTATTTTTGTCCCACACGTCTCTCTACATCTCTATTATTATGATTTCTCATATGCCTTTAAAATTGCATGCTCTTTGGGTTTTTTTGCCTTAGAGGCCATGAGGTTTTGGAGAAAACAAACTGTCATATTTATTTCCCTATATAAACTGTGACAATGTGTGACATGTTAGGTGAATAATACAAATGTTCAATGAGCCAACCTTATCAAAATCTAGTGAATGTTTTAATATCTGGTTCTTATAAAGATGTGCACATCTTGCTTTTTTTTGTATAGTTTAAAAAAGATATTTAGGATACGAAAATAACATTATGTAGCACCTAATAGCTAACATTATCACAAAATAAAATGTTTAAAGGAAAATAATTTTCCAAATAACGAAGGCTTGCATCATTAAATGCTATTTCCTTTTAGTTTTAAAAAATTTATTCAGGCGATGGCATTCAAATTCTATTGCCTAATTCCTTTTTTTAATAACTCACTGATATGTATTTAGATAATCATCAATTTATATTCACATTTACCTCCTCACATAAATATGACAAAAATGTTCTTTGCAGTTTAAAATGTCTCCAATTCTGAACTGTTCATAAATACTCCAGTTGCTACTTTTGTTACAATGGACTCGTTATAAAAAGTAAAATACAATTTTTATGTCATGTAGCTATGAAATGAAATGGAAATAATTTACTCATAAGAGTCATATATGCCTGCTATTCAAAAAACACTCTCTCAAGTATTAAAATGTCATTCCACTTAAATTTTTACAAAATTATAGTTCCTAAAATAAACTGATCAACTGATAAAGAAAGGTGGTTAGTTTAAAAATCTGTTGAGATACAAAAAAAAAAAAAAAAAAATGGCCCAAAACGTTTGATGCGATTGGATATTCAGTAACGTTCTCATCTGACTGTAGAATTACTTCTAAAGACTCTTCTCTTCTACTTCTAGGATGTGGCCGGGTGGGTCATAATCCAGCCCCAGGGGAATCATAGCAGGAAAAAAACCCAGGAAAATAGGAAATTCTCTTTGCTAGTGGAAGAATGTGTGTCCAGTCAGCTTTTAGGATGGAGTTCCTTTTCTTGCAAGCGATCCCCTTGGATCTACTACTGATGAAGCCCTCAGATTGGAGGGGGGGGGAAGGGCAGGAGGGACAACCGCTTTAGCACTCTTTACAGTATTAGTCCAGAGGAAAGAAGAGCTCTCCCTTCAGATGCAGGGAGCACACAGAGAAAGAACATGGCCAACTATTCTACTTAAAAAACCATCTTGTAATCTGAATGATTTCTTTATTTTCCTAATGACTGCATCATTCATATATTGTTACCCATCAGTTCGTCTTATTCTGGGCATTTAAGTCTTTCTTAGTTCATTTGCAATCACCTTGCCTTTTTAAAATTGGGATTTTTGAGACTTAAAATGATTATAATAATTATTAACAATATTCTAGTGTAATATAAAAATGCCTGAACAAGCAGTTTTTTCTGAGTGAGAGATACTAGATACTAGGAGGCCATCGCATCCAATTAATACAGACACATGAACAATAAAGTTAAAAAGAAAGGAATGAATTACATGACCCAATTGGTTAAAAACACTGAATGGCCATGGTTGCAAAGAAGGCTAGATGAAGTAAAATTCTAGATAGGGAAGAGCACTCCTTCGCTGAGCTGAGGTGGCTGGCCACTTTCATCCCATGGAGAACTTTCCTCTGGTTCTGGTGAAGGCCAGGGATCTGGTTCCCTGCCAAGAACAGAAGGGTTCTGCTACAGAAATAGACAACAGTGGACCTTGTCTCAGAGCTACAGGGCCTTGTAACCTGAAGAACAGAAAACTCACACTTTCTTCGCCCCTGCTATGCTTTGCCAAATGCTAGGGCCATGTATGAACGCGGCAGTCTGGAAAAGCAGAATGAAACCCTCTAGTTTTTTTATGCTTAAGAGACAAAACGCCACAAACAAGTTGCCCCCACTTAGAATCTGCCAGATTTTTAACCTGAATAGGAAAGCCGGCTAAAAAGGGCTAAACTCGGGGCGCCTGGGTGGCTCAGTCCTTAAGCGTCTGCCTTAGGCTCAGGGCGTGATCCCGGCGTTCTGGGATCAAGCCCCGCATGGGGCTCCTCTGCTGGGAGCCTGCTTCTTCCTCTCCCACTCCCCCTGCTTGTGTTCCCTCTCTCGCTGGCTGTCTCTCTCTCTGTCAAATAAATAAATAAAATCCTTTAAAAAAGGGGGGGGGGCTAAATTCAAGATATCTGAAGGGACAAACTTTCAGTCTGGATGACAGAGGGACATTACGTGTCAAAAGGAAGCCAAACGTACAAGAACAAAAACAAAAACAGAATGGAGAGAAATCCTAGTGTCTCAGAGTATGAGAAACACTATCTTTTTACTTCCCTGTGATTCCATTTACTTTGAAACGTTTCCAGTCATTTTTTATTCAAATGTCTTTCCCCACCCCCGCCCCCGCCCCCACCATTTGTAGGATTCCAGTTGCAGATGGTGGACATATTCTGTACCACATGTCACTGTGTCTATTTTATTTTCAGTCTTTTAGTGTCTGTGTTCAAGTTTGCGTAGTTTATATTGTCAGGAAATCAAGCTCTCTCTATGCTTGTTGTTTTCTGCAGTGTCCGAGCCGTTCTTAAGCCGATCCAGGAGATTTTTTCATTTCAGTGACTGTACTTTACAAACTCCATTTGGTCGGCTCTGTTTCTCCCATGACTTTGCCTATATATACTTAGTGAGTATATTTATGATGCTAATGTTATTGAAACATAGATCTATATCTACATATAGACTTTTAAGAGAGGGAGAGAGAGAGAGAGCTTATGTGCGTAGGGAGGGGGGAAGGTTAGAGGGAGAGAGAATCTTAAGCAGACTCCACGCCCAGCACAGAGCCCAATGTGAGGCTCCATCGAACGACCCTGAGATCATGACCTGAGCTGAAATCGAGTCAGACGCTTACTCAACTGAGCCACCCAGGTATCCCTTAGTGAATATATTTTTGATACAATAGTGATTCAACACTACCATACATCATCCAGTGCTCATCACAACACGTGCACTCCTAATCCCCATCCCCTATTTAAGCCACCACCTACCAACCTCCCCTCTGGTAACCATTAATTTGTTCTCTATAGTTAGGAGTCTATTTTGGGGTACCTGGGTGGCTCATTTGGTTAGCCAACTCTGGTTTTGTCTCAGGTCGTGATCTCAGGGTTATGAGATTAAGCCCCACGTTGTGCCTGCACTCAAGGGGGAATCTGCTTGAGATTCTCTCTCTCTCCCTCTTTCCCTCCCCCTGCTCACATACTCTCACTCCCTCTCTCTAAAATAAATAAGTAGATCTTAAAAAAAAAAAAAAAGAATCTGTTTCTAGATGTTGGTGAGGATGTGAAGAAAGGGGAACCCCCCTCTTGTACTATTGGTGGGAGTGCAAACTGGTATAGCTACTATGGAAAACAGTATGGAGTTTCCTCAAAAAAATAAAAATAGAAGTATCCTATGATCTAGCATTGTGCTACTAGGTGTTTACCCCAAAAATACAAAAATACTAACTCAGTGTTTATAGCAGCATTATCTACAATAGCCAAACTATGGAAGCGGTCCAAGTGTCCATTGACTAACGAATGGATAAAGAAGATGTGGTATATATAGTGGAATATTACTCAACCATAAAAAAGAATGAAACCTTGCCATTTGCAATGACACAGATGGAGTTAGAGAGTATTATGCTAAGCAAAATAGGTCAGTAAGAGATTCACAAATACCATAGGTTTTTAACTTAAAGGAGTCATGTTTTTAACCCAACACTGTGCTCTACTAAATTTTGTTTTCATAATATCAATACAAAAATAAGTATATATGCTTTTTGACTGCGTTTACAACATTTACAATAAAGTCAACTATTTAATCTTTTCAAGACTAAAATTCTAAAAGTCTTACTTGGATTTCATGAACCATTTGAAAAAACAAATTAAACCATTATTAGAATTAATTATTTACTTTATTTTAAGTGACTAATGACACTAGTATCATTTAACTGTTTATGAAGTCTCTCTTGCTAATAGACCCAAAAATAACACTTTTTATTTCTATCCAGGACACTCTGGAATCCAAAATGAACAAAAATTAGTTCAGAAATGCTTTTAATTTAAATGCAAAGGCGTGCTTCATAGAATAAAATGTAAATGTGCCTTCTGAATTCTACATGTACAACTTTTAGGACATTTTGTTAAAGTGTCTACTAATTCTGAAGGAGACGCTGATGTTTTTCAGCAGGGCTGTGTCTGATGGTTTTCGTATCATCAGTAATCATCACTGTAACTCCACTGTGGAAAGTCAATTCACCTTGTATTTTGTGCAAGCTACAGATTCATTATCTGCTTTCTTGAAGAATGAAAATTCAATTCTTATTTTTTATTAAATATTTGCTTTTTTGACCACTGCAGCTGAAAGTTATATTGCTCTTATTTAAAGGCTTTTATGGCAAAATACGTAGGCAATAAATAAATAAAGAAAGAAAGAAAGAAAGAAATAAAGAAAGGCACTGCCAAACAGGATAAATCAATCAATATATACTTTTCACCGCACATTACTTGAGCTTCTAGGCTACTCTCTATAGGTCTTTTACTCAGCCCTTGCTTGCTGCACATGATTTCTATGTTCTTAATCTTGAATTTTTCACATTTCCCGCTGACTACATTGACATGAAAGTTTAGTTTTGCTGGAAGGCTAAAGCATCAGCTATGGCAAAGCTGGCTGGTACATGGTGATGTCTGGCAGGCCATAGTGTTGAATACTTCCTCTATCACTGCCCAAGACTGGAAAGAATTCTCTGTCCATAATTGTTAGTGTCTGAGTACTCTGCATTTTTTTTTTCACATGGAAGCCAGCATGCTGTCTAGAAAGGAAGGCATAAGTTAGACGGCCTGTGAAAGTTTCATGAAAACAGAGTTGAGTTACTCTTGGTCATTTTTCAGACTAAACTGTGATCCAAAGAGTAAGCCCTTTTACTGCACATAGATCTGATGAATGACTAGATGGCAAGGAAGTCCTCCAAATCCACCCTAGCTCACTTTAATGCAACTTTTAATTATAATACCTTAGGTTAAAGTTAAAAAGCTGAAATAAATTATAACGAAGATAGGAGGCCGGTAGGATAGGACTACCAGCACTTTCCTCGGCAAAGGAGGCATAAAGTCACCCTCTCTTAGAGAAGCTCCCCCATCCCCACTGAGCATCTTACTCAATTGCTTGAGTTATTTTCCTGGATTTCTGTTAATTTTTTTATTATGCTTAGACCACCCTAAATTTTTAATAAATAGTTACTGAATCAGGGGAAAATGCTTACAACAAAACTTACGTAGCCTCAAAATGTATGAGAACTCTATGAAATTTTAGATAATTATTTGATTAGCATTGACGTGCACTCCAATTTACATTTCAAATGAATGCTGAAAAAACACATATGCAAATTAAATCATTCAATAACATAGTTTTGATGTACATAGAATTGGTTTAGGTGAAATAGAAGAAAATAATAGCAAAATAAACAGTCCTTAATAACTGGGGTTGTATGTGTGAAATGGAATTTGACCAATATACCATGCACATAATTAGTGCCATGTATTTGGAAAAGAAAAGATTCAGTGTGCACAAAGGACATGAGAGGAATGTTTATAGAAGGGGCTTGGTCTGGGATTTGAGATAGAAAAGCCTTTTAAGAAGACATTCCATGTGCTAGAGAAAGTGCACAATATTAAGGGGGGGACTGTGCCCGACATGTGCTAGAGATGTTGGTAGAACAGTTCAGCTGAGGCACAGAAGGTGCCTATAAAAGAGCAGAAGGTGGAAAGAACCAGAGTCAGGTTGTTAATGCCCTTGAAAAGCAAGTTTACAAGTCAAGACTTCCACTTGTTGAAAACCATGGAAATACTATGAAAAAAAGAAGAAAAGTTCTAAAAGTAGTTTCAGAATGAATTTGAGGAAAGGGTTATTAAATTTGAGCTGGGTGAAGGATTCTTTCAATTGCAAGTGTCAGAAAACCAGGCTCAAACTGGCTTATAGAGTAAGCGAATTTATCAGGTTATTGCAAATGGAAAATCTAGAAGCAGAGCTGTCTCCAGGCATGTTCGGTAAAGGAATTAACTTCAATTCTCTCACATTCTGTGCCCTGTTATGTTGGCTTGACTTTTTAATTGTGTAACTATATTCGTGGTTACGATACTGCTGCCAGTAGTCACTGGAGCTATTGAGTTTCCCGTCTTTATCCAACTATCAAACATTACATTAATTGGTCTAACCTGAACCATGTATTGATTGGCATAGGACTGGGTTATCATCTATTCCTAAAACCACATTTTAGCAAAAGAAGATTCCACTTATTGGCTTCCAAAATTCAAGGTCCCTTTGTCTTTTTTTTTTTTTAAGATTTTATTTATTTATTTGAGAGAGAGAGAGAGCACAAGTGGGGAGGAGAGAGAGAAGCAGGCTTCCCGCTGAGCAGGGAGCTCGATGCAGGGGTCGATCCCAGGACCCTGGGATCATGACCTGAGCCGAAGACAGAAGCTTAACCGACTGAGCCACCCAGGTGCCCCATTTTTAAAAAATTTTATTTATTTATTTGAGAGAGAGCACAAGTAGGAGGAGGGGCAGAGGGAGAGGTAGAGGGATAAACAGACTGTTCACGGAGCATGGAGCCCAACTGGGGCTTGATCCCAGGACCCTGAGATCATGACTTGAGCGAAGTCAGATGTTTAATTGGCTGAAGCTAAGGTACCTGTCAAGGTCCCTTTCCAAATCACAAAGCTATACCCTAAAAGTAAACCCAGATACTATTATTAGGAAGGGGCTACAAATAGTGAATATCCACCTCTTCTATAAGTGGTGGGAACAGAAAAAATTCTGATTTTTTTCTGTATAGTCTTAGTTTGCTAGTGATTACAGTTTAGCAGTTCTATATTTATATTAAATTGCTAAAATTCATAAGAATAAATATACTATCAATTTTCAGTCTTGAAACTATATGGTTTTATGATAAAGATGACAAAAAATAAACAAAATTAATCTTAATAGTTTCAGAGCT
This sequence comes from Ursus americanus, assembly GCF_024610735.1. Lineage (NCBI taxonomy): Eukaryota > Metazoa > Chordata > Mammalia > Carnivora > Ursidae > Ursus > Ursus americanus. The sequence goes on from NC_142133.1 coordinate 75,979,668, forward strand.
TTTATGGATATGAAAAAAATCAGCTATTTTCTGATCCATGACACAAATTATAATTAAATTCCAGTAACAAAAAACAGACCAATGGAATCTTTGGCATATTCACTAAAACACTAAAGTATGACTTTCTCTATATGACCAAGGGTACACTATCAGGGCATTGCTTCTTAGTATTAGAAGAATAGGTCTTGGAAAACTTCTTTCTTCATCTACTTCATGTTTACATATAAACCCAATTAAAACAGGGAATGAGAAGAAAATGTGTGAATTTGTAAACAGTATATGACAGGCATGTTTATGTGTGATCACATCTAATTCACCTAACAACCTTACAAGTCATTGCAAGGGAGATAACTATTGCACAGAGAGGGGCTATATAATTTGCCATGTGTCTCACGAATTTGCAAGTGAAGGAGCCAGAGTCTTAAGCCAAAGATGATACCTGAGAAGGTAATTCCTACCCTACTTTGATGCTTTGATTTAACTTCTAGGTTTTCAATGGATACATTCAAAATCAGCCTAGTTAATTTCTTAATAAAGGATGTCTAGGTGATTGCCTTTTGGGTCTACTCCTTGGTACATTTCTTCCAATAAGTAGAGCTGACATTTCTTGCTTGCATTCTCTTCACAGCAGCATGACCACATTTCTGCTGCTGATGAAAGAATCAGCTTAGACCTGCTTTTCCCATGGACAGATCTGGTCTTGTGTGTAATTAACAAAACAGTGTTAGAACTGTTATATCTACGTGTCAATATCCCCTTACCTTTTCCCAGCAATCTTTTTATGGATCCCAGAATTCAGCTGACTTCTTTATTCCACAATCAGATTAAAGATTAAAAGGCCAACATTTGTTGCTAGGAGTAATAAGAGTCTGGCTTATATTCACAACAAGGATTAAATGATTGATACATATTTTCCTGAATGCAGTATTTACACAGGCTGTATAAACCAGGGAGTGATAGTAAACTGGGAAGAAAAAGGAAAGGATGAAGTTTGCCTCAGAGGAAGGAAATTCTCAGAGGAGAAAGCCTGAGAATAGTAAGATCTCTCTTGCCTCCAATTATCTCTTATTCTGGGGACATAAGTGGGAAAAATGCCAGAGTTATCTGTCTCTTAAATTTAACTGTCAAAGTCAGACTATAGGAATTATTTTCTTAATTTAGGGTTTGTCTTCCTTTCTGTTATGCATGTATTTTCTAGACCTAAAAAATCTGTCTCTTATACCTCTTTTAAAAAAACAAACGCCCGTAGAGTGTTATTTCGTAATAATTTCGGCATTGAAATTATTGGCTGTGGCGTATTTAAAGAAATGACGAGAGGCGTAACAAATTAAAATTTTTTTCACTTAAATGCCTCTTCTGAGGAATGTAGAGCTGTGTGTGTGTCCTACCTCTCCCACTTTGTGTTTCTCTATAGAGAATGTAAAGCCCGTGGCTGCTTTTGCTTCCAGTTGCTAAGAGGAAACAAGAAGAGTTTCTCTGGCTAACAAGGTCACATAATCATCTCCAGCAATCAAAGGATTTGTAAATGTCAGTGCACTTGTTCACATACTTCCAGCTGCTAAGACAACTGTGATTATTTTGCTTGAGTGCTAAGTTTTTTCTTTTCTCTGACCTCTAAACTCTAAGTGTTTGAAGACCATTGGAGAACTGAAAGCTGGAATTTCCCCCAAGGAAGTTGCTCAATCAAACCCATTCAATCTTGTTTATATCCATGTTAGTTGAACCACTTGCTGTGTTACCTTTAAAACACATCTCCTCTTAAAGTGTTTTCTTTTCTCTTTAAAGTTGGTTGAGTTCTTGACAATTTGAGTAGAAAATTACAGCCTCTACTTTCTAATTAAATAACAAACCCAGTTTAATTTTCTTCGGTAGATACATATTAAATTCAACACTCCCTATGTATCCCATTGCCTAAGATAATGTGCTCATGCAGGTATATTGAAGCATCTTTTCGACGTTAATCAGTTTCTATTGTTTTAAGGACCTTATGAGCTTCCTGGAAGAAACAAGACTGACCAGTTCAGCCTGGTATCTTGTGTTCAAGCTGACAATCTGGTAGTTTGTATATTATAGTTATAACCTTCCAAACCAGGGTATTATATGTGCAAATACATCATATAAAGTGGAAATAGAATTAGAGACATAACTTTGTTTTGTTTGGTGAAAAGGGATAATTCCCATGTCTCATTATGTGGTGTCATTAAAATTGACCTTTATCTTTGCTTCTAGAGAACTTATGATAGTGTCACCCAGTGAACAGGAAACAAAATCTATTAATTAGAACAATACTCCTAGAGTCACATTGATATGATAATCATAGTATAATAACCATGTAAAGTATCGACCAATTGACAGCATACTTGATATGGAAAGAAGGCAGTATAAATAATTGCTTTTTGGCAAACAGGCGGAGAACAAGACTTCTCAGATCAAACAAAGACTTTTATCTACCCTAAAACAGGTGAGATTAACAGACCTAAGGAAAAAAAGTCCCACCCATGCTAACCATCATTCTCTTAGCAGATCACCCTCAGCATACCTTCACACTTGAAGGCGACTACTTCGAAACAGACACATTCATACAGCAAATAGCAGAAAAGCAACTAGAAAGTCACAGATTGAATGACAGCACCAGCAGGAGAAGGAGGAGGATACCACACTGCAGGAGAGAAGACTCAGGATTATTTCCAAGTCATTGCTTTAAAAAAAAATTACTTAAATTCCAATTAGTTAACATACAGCATGATTGTTAGTTTCAAGTACACAATATAGTGATTCAACACTTCCATACAACACCCGGTGCCTATCACAACAGGTACATCTTTAGACATGTTCTATTATTAATATTTGAATTAATCCAATACCTGGTGCGAAGTCATATTGGATTCAAAGGGTATGTTTATCTTACTGGGATATATTGCCCGAATATGCAGAATAACTATGGAGGGGGTGATGAAAGGACTTGTTAGCATGTAGCAGGGGGCTACACTGGTTATGGAAAGTAAATGAAGAGTTTTATGAGTTGGTAATGATTTGAAGGTTAAAATGACCTTTAACCCCCTGTTATCCTACAGGAAGGGGAAGGCGGAGAAAGTTGCTCGGACACCAACAAAGGAATATTCTCCACCATCCACTGCAGATGTGACAGGGGAAATAATGGAGAAGGAGAAACCTCGCAAAGATACAGGACCCTGCTTGACACAGTGACAGGCTAGGGCAATTGACTTCTCTCTCTTTGGAGGAACAGGAAGTCTGTTTTTATTCAGGGAAGAAAGGGAGTCAAGTGTGTTGCAACCAAAAGGTGGAATATGGCTTGCCAAATATTTCAGCTGCCTGTTCCCTGGAGATACAATAGAATTTCACCTCCTGGAGCCTATTGTGTAGCATGGGGCCACATATTTAATTAGTAAATGATTAGTAGGCGAATTAATAACATATCACTTATGGGACATTTTAATTGCATATCCCCATTAAAGGTCAGAGCATTTAAGGGCAACGTAAGATCATTCATCCATCCATATTTTTACTTTTTCTCTCTAGCATATAGCCAGTGTTAGTATTCAAAATGGTGGTCGCTGCTCTATTGGTTCCTAAATGATTGCAACAAGCAGGTATCTTCTCCTAACCCTTACGGATAAGAATTTATAGTGAGAAATGAATCTTTGTTATTTAAAAATGTAAGTTGTTTATCCAATATCAAGTATTGGATTGATTGGATTAAGTTTTTGAGGTTGCTGATTATTTTAGTGAAACGTAGCATAGGCTGACCATTCAGTAAAGATAGCCAATTATTTTTGTTTTCCCCATCGGCTATGATGAGTCATCCAGGGGGCTTCTTCTGCTTGTGATATCCTCAATATCGTGAGGACTTGAATATCTTGCTGGTTTCTTTTCTCCTTCATCTGCCTCTGATCACTCTATCTTTATCATGCCCAGCCACTGGAAATTTCTTCACATTGAGTCTCTCTTAGGCTAAATTCAAAGATTCTACTGTTTCAGAGCCTTTCTCTAAGCATCTCTATAACAAAATCTCTTCATCTGTAAATAAGGACAATAAAAATTCATATTCTATAGAGAGGTTAGAGGGATTACAAAATACATATTAAGAATTTAGATATTTCTGGGGCGCCTGGGTGGCACAGCGGTTAAGCATCTGCCTTCGGCTCAGGGCGTGATCCCGGCGTTATGGGATCGAGTCCCACATCAGGCTCCTCTGCTGGGAGCCTGCTTCTTCCTCTCCCACTTCCCCTGCTTGTGTTCCCTCTCTCGCTGGCTGCCTCTATCTCTGTCGAATAAATAAATAAAATCTTAAAAAAAAAAAAAAGAATTTAGATATTTCTGTTGATGTTCTCACCATCATCACCTCTTACTATCAACATCTTCATTATCTTTGCAATCTATGGCAGACATGGAAAAGCTTAAGATGATTTCCTATACCATGTTCGGAACTATTGGATCACCTAGACCTTCTTTCCTTAAGCATTTCACTCAGATACTGTGATTATTCCATCCTCATTTAATCATTTTTGCATTCTCTCTAGGTTTTACCTTGTAAAGGAAGCACAAACTTCGACTGTTCCAGGATACTTCCAAACTTATCTACAAATTTCCATTCATACTCTTGTCCATCTCTTTGGATTTGATTAAATGAATCAAAGCCAGAGGTGGGTAATTGTCATACTCACTATGTCTAAATTCTACTCAAGATCCCTCTGACTCTCACTCCCCCAACACATAGCTTGGAAGTTAAACTATTTTCTCCTTGAGGTGGGAAAATGATGGTGTTATCAGGAATTCTTCTCATTTTATGGTTTGAGAGCCATATAGTCTGAGGCCTTCCGAGTTTCATCTCAATATACCATGTCCTTCTTTTTGAATTAAAAATAAACACACCAAATAAAAAAGAGCATATCAAAAGCGGTACCGTTTCTGCCAAGGGCTTAAAAAATACACATTGAAATTCAAAACTGAGGAGTAATTTCTTTATCAGATTGGATCATCACTTTTCCTGGGGCAATACATGCACTGGCTTAATGTGTGAGAGACCATGGAAAAGAGAAAAAAGTGAAAAAGTAACACTTCAGTTTACAATCTTCAGATTATATCTTGCAAAGCTAATACTTAAAAGGCTGTGGCTTGGGGGGTCTTGGGGTTTTCCTGGCTAGGGGAAATATTTAATTATCTATACCAACACTCTAAATTTGGTGATACTAATTGGGAAAACTACATGCTGACAAAAGTGGCTACTACACTCTGTTTCTAATGTAGGTATCTAACTTCACTGTCTTATATGCTGGTTCCAGGTACAAGCACTTCCAACCACTCACAGACAACCTTTCCTATGTTTCATTTCCCTTCCCTGAAAGAGAAAGGAAATGGGAGTCCCAAAGCTTCACCTGTTTTTGCCTTATTGCTCCCTATTTGCTTAAAGACTGATTACATATTTCTTGCCAGAACTAATGCTATATCTCACCTGTTTTGTCTTTTCACACAGATACATGATTATTCCCTTATCTAATTGTTACCTCTATTTTCCATGCCATCAAGTTATGTATTTTAAATCTCATAATGGACTCAGTAAATAGTTACTTATGGAACTCTTTGATTTTGCATCCTTAAATGCAGAATGATGCCTTGTATGTTGGCAGCTCAGAAAGAGCCCAAATCCCCATGTTAACGTTAAAAATGCTTGAATATATTTGCCATCAGAATTTCCCAACAACACTAACGAAAACATTTAGAACATATTATATACTAATAGAAAGCTACCACCAAGAAGAACTTTTCCTTTTATTTTTTATTTTTTGCCTAGCAATATAATATGAATATATTTCAAAATTATATCCAAAACTTTAAACTTTTATGATCATCCTTTTGGTAACTTACACTCTTCATATTATGGGTTTTCAAATTTCTGGATTCTCTTTAGCCAGGCTTCCAGGATTAATGGAAGATTTCCATAGATAAGTCCTGTTGCAACTAATGACAGCTATACAAATTAATCCCAAAACTGCTTCTGTTGGCACATCTATTAAAAGCCTGCATTTCTGATGATAACTACATTTTTCTCCCATAATTGGAAATGTGATGACAAAATGGCTTAGACAACATAACTGCAAAATTTTCCCCTCCAATAGCTCTGTATCGTTTTAAGATTATAGGCAGAGGCAAAGGGAAAAGCGAGGATGCCAATGTTTCAGTGGCTTTTTGTTTCATAAAAATGAATTGTGTGTGCTTCAATGTACATTAAAATAATAGCCCAGCTGTTATTTGCACACATTTCATAAAGGGTGACAGAAAGTTTTAAAAATATGAAATTACCTGAGAGTTAAAAACAATCCTGTGAATTGATGATAACTAGAAGAAAGTTTCTGGCAACACATCTCTGGTTTACTGCATCTACTCAGCCGAGATCTGAAGTGCAGAACTACTATGGAAAGAAATACAAGTTGATGAAAGGGGCCTATTTTTTTCCCCAATGTACCAAGTACTGTTTATAAGAAGGATGATCTAGTTCTTTCTCTTGAAGTAGATATTCCAGAAGAGGAGACTTTCCCTATCCACGAACCACCCCCTTTGATTAGCCTGATAACAAGAGCTCTTACCCAACAGACCATGATATGGTCTAGAATCCCTCCCTGCTTCTGGAACATATTTTGGTGTCTCCCTGTCTGAACAGAGAAGACACCTTTATATAGAAGATGAATAATTTGTTTAGAGATCACCATGAACTTTTCAGTTTCACAAAGACTGAGTTAATTCTTCCTAATCCCTGCTTCTTCTCATCACGGTTTCACAACTCCAAATTTGGGCAAGTGAGTCTGAGTGGAGAGTCTGGATCAGATGCCTGTTCTCTATGGAAGGGGGTACTGGAAAAGTAAGAAAAAGGCATTTCATCCCCTGTTGAGGGACAGAGGATTTGCTGCCATCAAGTTTCATAATACAGAAAATTTTCTCTACATTGGAAGGAGTTCAGATACTCAGCAAACTCCATCCCCCAAATGACAAGTGTCAGGGAAAGAGGTTTAGAAAATAAGCTCTGCAATTACTCAAATTTGGGTTCAATTTCCAGCTCTTTAGTTCGTTACTCTGGGGAAACTATATGCCCTCTCTGACCATCAGTTCTTCAACTAGTAAAATGAGGACACTCTTCTCTCACCTGTGAATTTACTGTTATGTTTAAAAGAATGTAAATAAAGTGCATAACTGCATCTGAAATATAATAGATACCCAAACGTTAGAGACAGCTGCATATAATGATACACGGGGCTCTACTTTTCTCTTGAGATTTGAGGGGGGATATTGGGGATTGTGATAAATGGCAACAGAATCCTTAACGCCTAAGGTGCTGAAAGAAATAGTAATCATTTTGGGAAATTCCTTCTTAAATTAGCTCCTTTCCACAAGAATCATATTCAAATGAAACAAAAAGACCACTTGGGCAAGGATGTAGGAAAATGGCTTAAAGTCAAGAATAATTTTTTTACTTGCTCGAAGTATCAGTAGCAGCCTTAGAACTGAGAGTGAAACCAGCTCCCCAGCCTTGGGTTGGTTTGCATTGTACTTTACACAACGTATTGATTGGCTTGTTTCTAAAAGAATTAGAAGGTCAACAAGTCACACCATGGGTATAGAGGTACGTTTTCGAAATCTAGAATGGGTCTGACCTTTCATTGATGATTCGACATTTGCTAATTTTTATACTCACTGGCAAATTATTAGAAATTCTTAAAGTTTAAGTCACCCACAGCTTGATATTTATGAAATGCATGTTGTTATAAAGTGATGTTTCCTTAAATTGTCACTGTTTTAAAGAACAGGTTTGATGTTTAAATTAATTAGAGCTAAACTATAAAACTGGGTTGTACAACACTCAGCCTGGGGCTGCTGTGGCCTCAGTAAGAGCCGCCATTTAATTTTAGATGGAAAGCGAAGAAACTTGTCTACACGTTGCTTACTTCCCAATTATACTGGACGTGAACATTTTAGCGGACAAAATGCAGTACCAGTGATCTCACTGATATCAGTCTACATATATCATTACATTATTATATCTCCAAAAGCACAGACTCTAAGTTGTAAAAAATATCGCATTTTATTTATTTTAATTATTATTTTAATTATTAATCATTTATTGATTTAATATTGGTATTTGAATACATAAACTATTATGCCAATTCTTATTAGACTTGATTCAGAAAAGTTTGCCAGCATCTTCAAACACTTTATAAACTTGTGATTTCTAAAAGAGCTGTCATTCTAGTTATTATAGCCAATTCATTTTCAGTAGGGAGTTAATAGTATTGCTCAACTCATTAATAACTAGATCCAAAAATTTGCTTTGCTCTGTTGCTTTCAGTCTTCCTTTGTTCATTTTCCATATTTGTTCCACTTTATTTATTCACTTTCCATACTGGTTTTCTGTCCCTCCTCTCTATTCTGTACAGTATAAATGCATCCTTATCTATGTAGGCATGTCATGTATGTACACACAACAAAACACTTACATATTTTGCATACACAATGGTGAAACCACAGACAATCATCATCCAAATCATCAACATCATCACTAGCATCGTCATTTAATGGGGCTTGCGCATTGCTTTCTATCTGGGGCTTTGCGACCTTAAATGAAACACATTCTCTCAAACATATTTGCTAATATTCTTAGTTTGTGCTACATACACTACACCAGCTTTGTGTGAATTCAGACAAGTTTCTAACCCCTGCATGGCCTTATGCGATCATTTGTAAAAATGCAGTAATTAAGATTTATGACTCACATGCTTGTGCAAATTAGATAATTATATCCTACATACACTACTTAGTCCCTTGCTAGCTCCTTGCTTGGCAAATAGTATGTGTTCAATAAATAGAATCAGCAATTTTTAAGTTCTAAGTTTCATAAATTTGATGACAGCAGATTCTTCACTCTCTGATCTCAATATCAAAACTTAATTATATTATCCGCATGGAACCTAACATTATAAGAACCGTCTCCTGCCACTGTTTCTACTCAAGCAGTAGTTGTCATATTTTGGATTTCACAAACAGTTAATTAAAAACTAAGAACTGTTGGGGCTTCTGGGTGGCTCAGTCGGTTGAGAGACTGACTGGATTTCAGCTCAGGTTGTGATCTCAGGATTGTGAGATTGAGCCCTGTGTCAGGCTCCCCACTCAGTGTGAAGTCTGCTTAAGATTCTCTCTCTTCTTCTTCCTCTGCCCCTCCACCCTATGCACGTTCTCTCTCTCTGAAAATAAACAAATGAATCTTTAGAAAAACTAGGAACTGTTAAATACTTCCCATATTGATAATTTTTTCAACTAATGTATTTTCCACTTGCACATATTCAAACTCCCACCTGCATCTCTGATGTTCAAAAAAAAACCCAAGGAATAAATAAGAGTCAATTTAGTTTCTGTCTATAAGAGCAGAAGACCTAGTAGACACGTATAAAATTTTTCACGAGTACAAGTCTCTGGAATAAAACTATCACCTGTATAAATACAATGATGGGCTCAGTGCAAAACAAATAATGGATATTCTATCATGGACTACAGTGTACTCAGATTGAACTGGAAAGAATAACAAATTAGTAGTAGATTTGATGCTGCTGAGATGTCTCCCATAGCCAAATTTCATCTAGGAAAATGACAATATAACTCACATGATAGCAGTCTTGAGGGGGAGACAAAGCACACATTTCTAGCATATTTGCTTTTCATTTTTTAAAACAAAATTAAAAGTTCTAATTAGGAAACCGCATAATGGACAGTGGGGAAATAAGAGTACAGCTAAAATTCTAGTAATTGAATTAAATTTTTTTCTCAATGTAGGTATATTGGGCACTTGAAAAGAAATCAATATAGCTTTCTCAGTAAAACAGCTGAAAATTATCTAAAAACACCCTGACAATCCATTGAGAGCTTTTATTGTTAAAAAAAAATAAAGTCAGCCAATGTTGTTAATATTAAAAACACCCATAAAAGATTAAATTCTGGCCTGTCAGCATGAGGAGTTCCGCACATCCACTTTACAGTGAAACTGGAGAAAATGATTTTAAAAAGAAAAAAAAAAACATTTAAAGCCTCTGGAAATAGCCCTAATGTAATACAGCAAATGAAGCAACATCTACTCGAGGAAACCTGCAAAAATACTATAAGAAAAGCAGGAGTCTGATACTTAAGCCAAGACTGCACCATCCCTCCTCCCTCCCAACGGGGCTCCTTTTTCTCTTATATTTGTTTGCATTTTCCAGGATTTCACACAAATAAAATAATACACAATACACACTTTTGTAACTGGCTTCTTTAACTCAGTAAATTAATTCTGAGTTACATCCATGGAAGAAGTACTATTCGCTCACCTGTTTTCATTGTTGCATAGTATTCTATTGTTTAGCTATATCACATTCTGTTTATTCTTACAGGGACATTTAGCTCGTTTCTAGCTTTCCACTACTGTGAATAAAACCCCTATTAATGCTTGTGTACAAATCTTTATGTGGATGTATATATATTTTTTCATTTTGCTTAGGTACATTCCTGGGAGTGAAATGACTGAACCATAAAGTAGATATAGGTATATGTCCAACTTTAAAAGAAATTTCCCAAAGTTTTCCAAATGGCTTTATTATTTTACATTTGCACAATTAATGATGAGAGTTCCAGTTACTCCAGATCCTTACCAAAACTTTTGTATTTTTTTTCAGTCTTTTAAAAATTTTAGGTATTCCAGAGGGTGTATATTCCATTGTGGTATTAATTGGCTTCCCTTGATGACTAATTACATGGATTCTGATGTGCTTATTGGCCATTCATCTCTCTTTACAAAGAGTCTGTTAAAATACTTTACCCATTTTGTAAGTGGGGTTGTTTGTCATCTTATTATTGAGTTGCAAGAACTCTGTATTTATGATACAAGTGCTTTTCAATATGTGTTGTAATATTTTCTCTGAGTGTCCAGCTTGCCTTTTCATTTTTAAATGGTGAATTTCAAAGAACAAATCTTTAAAATATTTTTGATATTCAATTTTTTCTTTTTTAATTTCAGCTCATGCATATTTATCCTACAGAAATTTTTCAGGACAGTTGTGATGATTTTCACTCACTTTCTTCTTTAAGACTCTAGCTTTTTATATTTGTTAACATGATCATAGGGCTAGTCGCTGAATATAAAATAATAGTAGTTGGGGTTTTTTTTTTTTAAGATTTTATTTATTTATTTGACAGAGAGAGACAGCCAGCGAGAGACGGAACACAAGCAGGGGGAGTGGGAGAGGAAGAAGCAGGCTTTCAGCGGAGGAGCGTGATGTGGGGCTCACTCCCAGAACGCCGGGATCACGCCCTGAGCCGAAGGCAAACGCTTAACGACTGAGCCACCCAGGTGCCCCTAAAATAATAATAGTTGTTACTGTCTCCTAACTGTGTGTGTACCACGTACCAGCTACTGTACTGACACACACAGGTGCTAAAGGGGATATAAAGAAACTTAGAAAAGGAACTTAAGTAATCAGATAATCCTTTCCTAGGAGGTAATATCTAAGCTGAGCAATTAGGAAATAATGGAATTTAAACAAAGAAGAACAGGCGAAGATTAAACGTTAGACATAGTGAAGACCAGTTGCAAATGCCAAGAGATGCGAGTGCATGACAGTGTTGGAAAGGCGATTTTAGGTTGATTCAATCTTAGCATGCAAGAGAATGTCAGCCGAGAGACAACTGTGGAATGATTAGAAAGGACTGGATCATAAAACATCTCACATCCTGTGCTGTGGAATGGAGACTTTACTCTGAGCACAATGAGAAACATGTGTTTTGGTGTTTTGGGGGTTGTTATTGGTTTTGTGAGGTTTTTTTTGTTTGTTTTTTTGGCTTTTTTAAGTTTTTATTTTACTTCCAGTTAGTTAACATACAGTGTTATATCTTTAACATGATTTGAACAGAAAAGAATCTATTACATTGTAATTTGGGGAAAAAACACAGTGGCTGGCATGTGCCAAATACATTTGAGACAGAATAATAGTTAGGGGTTGTTTTAATAACCAAGAGAGGGAAGATGGGAGACTCAGAATGGAGTATTGAGATAATTTTGAGAGATAGTGAGAAGACCAAATTGGCTGAATTTAGTCATTGATTCAATACGTTCATCAGGCAAAGGAATGAAGAAAGGTTGGTGTGCAGGTATCTGGCTTGAGTAAATATGTGAACGTTTCTAATGTCTACCAACATAGAAAACGAAGAACAAGACAAAAACTTGAGAGGGAAACTTCATTGCTTTATCATGTTTGAGATAACAATAACATGTCTTAATACTTGGTAGCTTAGGTCAGGGACATAGAACAATACATATAACTGTACATGTAAATTTAGGAAGTCTTAAACTTATCAGTGGTGTTTCACTCAATAAGAGAACATACGATTCTATGGGGGAAGATTATTCGTATCCCTTTGCTTGAGTGTCAGAGCACCCTGAGCTTCCATATATTATATCAATCTGGTGATAAGTGTTTACTTGTCTGTTCACACCTACTCTATTAGACTGTGGTTGAGAGTCAGAACTATGGCTCCTCGCCGTTATATTCCAAGTCATGAAACATAAGAGGCATTTATTATTGTTTATGACACAAATAAACAAATAGTGAGTGAATGAATATATTAATGAACCCATGAATAAATAAGATGCGAAGTTTTCAAAATGCCCTTCTTATGTCCTAGCTTCAGAAGTCCCAGAGCATTCTATCAGTCAAGTCACTAATTACCATACCTAATCATTGTGAGTCCAACAAAATATATTTAGAAAAAGGAAATGTCACTATCTAGGTGATAAACACTACCATGATTGCTGGAAATTGGTTTTCTGGCCTCCTTGGCAGCTGCTTCTGGAAGACAAGTATGTTTGGCCATTATTCAATGATGCACCTTTCAGGAAGTTATTACTTCAACTAAAATAAATACTACAAGTCACTTTTAAATTTCACTGTACCATTTCTCATTGATTTTATGGTGCAAGATATATGCACAATGTGGAAAGGCTTGGGTTAATTATCTTAGAATGAAATTTATATGCTAAAGAAATAGATGTGCAATCATGGAAACTTCATTTACAGTGTTCTGATTACATGCCCAAGAAAAGAACCTATTACACTGAATATATTACATTAAGAGGTGAAAAAATATCTATAAGTCGATAAATGAAAAATAATTGCATGAATGAAGTAATTATATATAAAAGCTGGGCATGCTAGACCAGATAGTAGCAATCAAAAGTCCATACTCCTCCTTTTAATATATTACATACAAGAAATAAATAAATGGATGCTAATCTTACATGATTCTAACAACCCTTTTCCATGTGCCCTCCCACTCACTACTAATTATGATAAAATGGCTTTCAGTAAGTAGTTTGTAGTGATCCAGTGCTAGTCACAATATAGTCTATAAACTATACCGGCTCTCAAAAGGTTGATTTCCAGTCTGTAAAGAAATGAATATACAAGTCAGAGTGTTAAGAATTTTTTACAGGAATTTTCCTTTTTGGTGATAAACAATGAAGTAATCAGCTCTTTATTTTCATTATGGTTTACAAGGATTGGAACACAAAGTTTTGAAATTGGAAATAAATTGTTTCTTCACCACAGATGATGTGAAAAGGGATATATCTAGTCAACAATTTATACATTAAATGCACTCTTGTCTTTTTCTTAGTGGAACTTGTACTTCTTGTTCTGAAACAACTTGTACACTCAACAATTTGCTTTTATAATATTTCAATGTTAGTATAATGTAATTATATTTCTATTCTTATAATCGATGCATTATATTCCATTGTATAAATATATTCTAATATATCTATATATATATTGCAATTCCTCTACTGAATAAAAATTTAGATTCTTTTTTTTGAATAATGCAATAAAAACCCTTCCATGTATATCTTTATATGTACATGTGAGCTGCACTTAGGACAGATTTGTAAAAGCATGTTTACCAGCTTAATATATGTGCATAATTAAAGTTCAGCTGTAGGATGACCAGCTTCCTTCCAAAAAGGCTTATTAAAATGTCTTTCTCTTCTACTTCTGACTCTGGCAAATTAGTTTACAGGAAAGAAAACTTCCCACCAGGAAGAATTAGAAACTAAATAGAATTTTAGAAATCTGATTGAAGACATTGAAGAGAAATCAAGGCAGCCAGAAAAATCAGGAAGTCATTTCATCTCTCCGAGAACACCCAGGATAAATAACTCATTGATGGGATTCCTCACATTCTACAGGCATTTTTCCTTTTGCAATGCTATCTGATTCATCAATGGGAAAAAAGTACAATATGTATTTTATTCTTCTTCTAGTGGTCATGATTTTGAGTCAAAATGAGAACCAATGTTCACCCATAGCTCATTAGAGAAGAGAATATGGTATGAATCCAGAGTCTGCCACTTACTAGCTCTTGAAAAGTTGGCCAATTTCCCCTCCACTCTTGAAATCTCATCTTTCTTACTTCAAAAATGTGGATAGTGACATCTAACTCACAAAAGTCTTAGGAACAAATATGAGATTAAAAGTTGTAAAAGTCCTTATCCCCAAGAATAGCAGTCACTCAGATATTAATGCACTTTCTCAGCAATTTTCTAGTGTCCTTTGACTTTGTTCAAAATGATTTTAGGTCTTCTTTCTTTCTGCAAGGCAGTGAGCTGGACATCATTGCTTTATTATATCAACTGCTTTGGAAGGAATAATAAGTTAAAATGCCTGCCAGGCTTAGATGCTTTCTCTACAAGAAGCCTGCTTACTCATTCTTAGTGGGATGTCTGTTTCTTGGGTCAATAATAGATTCAGTCCCCCCCGGGTTTTGTCACTTGCCACAGGTCTGAGGCAGCGTGGGCCTTGATGCTAGTAGTTCAACGTACTGCTTTCATGCTCTGATTCCAGGTGGAATTCCTATTTCTTACTTTATAATCTGAGATTATGGAGTCAGGGGCTGTGTATGCATCTGGAGGGTTACACACATACCTATACTTCACCCGTGTGCAGTTGGTAACGCATGATGAACATTTCTCCAGCCCCCACAGCAAGGACAATAGGAAGCTTCAGGGGTCTTTGCAAACCCTCCTAACTATTCCCTACCCAGGAAAGCCTGTCGCCCTTGTCTTGTGAGTCCACATCTTCTGTTAACACCTTTAGTTACACAGTGGTTTCCTAGGATCCTGAGGCTGCATGTATTTGTTCCCAGGGAATTAGAGAGATTACATCCAATGCCACTAGTCTATCCCTAAGCAAGTTATTGTCTTCTGACTTCCTAGTTCCATTTTGAAGCAACACACACATGGTTGCCCTTTGTGCAGACCTATTGCAAGGCACTGGGATGGCTCACTCATTGGTAGAGGTAATGAAATTGGCTCAAGGAGTAAAATCATTTGGTCTATTTTTAGTTCCATGGCTGTACCTTCTTTAATATACCTCTCATGATATCCTTTCTTCCACCCCCAATTCTGCAAGGACAATTGAGTTTTTTCTATTCCCCTGAACACCAACTTTCATTCCCATCTAATTCCAGAGAATCACAATACTTACCATTTTGACCTAGAAAGTCTCAGTCAACATTCCCATGTTCTATGAGCAAATTGGAAATAAAAATCCTTTGTAAGTTGAAATTGTGCACTACACAGTATGTTTAATAACCATATTTCGAGCACTGATGAGTTATAGTTGCCGATCTGCTCTAGGGAAAAGAAGGTTATCAAGTAAAGGTGTCACTTTCTTTTCCAGTCTTCCCCTTTCTACTCTGCAATACTTAATGTGTTCACTGCCTATGGTATCCAGCAAGCTGCCATTAAGTATTTCTGTTGTTTTTTTTGTTTTGTTTTGTTTTGTTTTTTATTTGAAGTGAGGAGAGCACTGTAGATGAATGGCTTTATCAAGTCCTATCACAGAGGATGGAATTTAGACAAAAGGAGAAAAATGATCCCCAATATATGCTCTTCTGAACTCTGAGAAATATTTCCCCAAATGAAGGTTGGAAATAAAGTATGGAAATCATTTGAAAATATTCTGAGTCTAAATGTGAAGAACAGTGTAGTCTGTCAGTTGCAGCACCTAAGCGAGTTTAGATCTTGTTGTCATTGGAGACCAGTCAGTTTAATTGTGAGAGGCAGTAGGGACCCGGGATAGGAAGAAACTCTGGAACTGACTGCTTCTCGAGAATTCCAACACTTCCATTCACCACCTGTTTGACAAATACCATCTCCACACCTCTAGGACCTGATGTCTGCATTTTAAAAATAAGATTATATGGGGCGCCTGGGTAGCACAGTCCTTAAGCGTCTGCCTTCGGCTCAGGGTGTGATCCCGGCGTTCAGGGATCGAGTCCCACATCAGGCTCCTCCGCTGGGAGCCTGCTTCTTCCTCTCCCACTCCCCTGCTGTGTTCCCTCTCTAGCTGGCTGTCTCTCTGTCACATAAATAAATAAAATCTTAAAAAAAAAAAGATTATATGAGTAGCTATACAATATAGGGCTTTTTTTATGGCTCAAATGAGCTAATGCATGTAAAGTACATAAAATAGTACCTGGCACATAGTAAGGGCTCCATCAATGTTAGATATAATTTAGAAAAAAAAGGGGGGGAGGGTAATCATTTATGACATGAATATTGTCCAGTTCACTAATATTGGTCATTTAACTATGATTCACATTATAAAATAGTTGAGTTTTTTTTCAAATGAATAAAATGTGTGAGGAAGGCAAATGGATATAAGAAGATGCATTAGGGATAATATGCTGTGTTATTATTTTGTGGGCGTGAATATCGCAACATAGTAGTAGGACTGTTACTGTGACTTGGATGGGCTGCACATTTCTCTCATTTGCTACATGGCCCTTGTGCATTCGAAAATGTACACCACACGGGTATGCATATTTATATGGGTGCGGGTAAACAAGTCTCAGGGCAAAGTGATTTATTTCTGTGGCCCTTTTTTCCTTTAAAAATACCTATGGAACTCTACTCTGTTGGGAGATGTTCTATAGGGCTTTAGATTCAAGGACTGTCCTCATCTAACCTTTCCACAATATCTGTGCTTCTATAATTTCTTGCAAAATTCACTTTCCAGTTGACAATGCCAAAGAAGCTTCACTTACAACCGACAGGCTTGTTATTACACATTTTATTTTATCGTCATCTTCTAATCCATATTCATTTTTGTAAGATGATATATTGCTCAGTAACAAATTTTTAATATATGGACTTATGTGTGACTCTCAGCTGTTGATGGCAGTGACTTTTGTTAACATCCAGACAATTCGTATTAAGGTATAGGGTGGATATCCTTCCCCCATAGTTTTTAGACTCTAAAAGTCTTGAATATTCTATACTATTTAAATAATTTTGAACAGTAAGGACAAGTAATAGTTTTACCCACACAAAAGAATAATACTAGAAATAGATGTGTTATGTGTATGTGTATATATATATATATATAACATGTGCACACACACATATGTGTATACAAATATGTACCTAAAACATTTATGTACTGACACTATGTCTATGTGAGTCTATATATTTATATATGGAACATACTTGATGCATATGTGTGTCTATGTGTATATATACAGTTCAGAAATAATAAGCACAAATAATAAAATGTAGCTTTTTGAATTTTCACCAAGTGAATATATTTTGTAAAAATCACCCAGGTTGAGCAACGGAACCTTACCAGCTGCATGCAAGCCCCCTCGAGCTCTCTTCAATTCTCTAATCTCCAAGGATAACTGCAATTCTAGTTTCAAAATCATAGATTAATTTTCATTTTACTCAGTAGGTTTATTTTTTTCTTTCCACTATGTGAGGCTTCAGAATTTACACCTAACCATGCTGGGTCAGGGGACCGTATGTTCAAGACCCCTCAACTCTCCATTTGTGTCTCTCCAGTCCTTGAAGATCACAATAGCTTGGCTGCTTTCTCGATTGCCCAGCAGTACTTCTCTGCTGGGGCTGAAGCTCAGATGTGTAGCTTCTATCTAGCTTCTTGCTAGAATCGGCAGATACCCTCTGAGAAATGCCCCTGCACAATGCCACGTGACCTCCCGACTCCTCTCACATGCATCTTATCCCTCTCCACTCATTTTTCCTCACAGCTCTCCAATGTCACCAACACTTGATAAATTGTGTTTTATTCAGCTTTTTTAGCTGTTCCTGATGGGAGCAGTGTGCCCTTATAAGATACTTTATCTTACTCAGAAACAGAAAACCAGAATAAAATGTATGTAATATAATTTTGAGACCTACATTCTATTTCACAGTATGAACATTTATTTCCGGTTGTGGTCAGAACGAGCAATAATATGGAAGATAAAACTAATTTAAAGAGGAGGTGATTAATTCAGGCTTGTCTGAAATAATTAACTGAAATATTAAGATAGGCAAGGAAAGGTGGGGATAAAATATTGATTCTGCTTGATTCTTGATTAGAGAAAAAGTAAAATTCCCATTCTCCTCATTCCAAGGCAAGAAAACTATAAATCTACCAGATTTTGCTAATGAATGTTTCTGCCCAGGTGTTTTTCTCTAGGGTTAAGGCAGCGCTCCCCGAAGATCAGGTGCAGCTATCGGCCATTATTCAGTCCACATACCTATATCAGAGCTTGGGCAGAATTATATTTAGTTTTAACATTTAAAATTCTAAGCGTGAGATGTCACCTGATACCTGTTAGAATAACTATTATCAAAAAGACAAGAAATCACGTGTGTTGGTGAGGATGCAGTGAAAAGAATGCCCTTGTGCACTGTTGTGGGATGTAAATGCAGCCACTTTGGAAAATAGTACAGAGGTTCCTCCAAAAATGTAAAATAGAACTACCATATGATTCAGCAATTCCACTTCTGGGTATTAATCTGAAGAAAACTTTTCATGAAAAACGAATTCAAAAAGATATCTGCATTATTTATAACAGAATGTGAAAACAACCTCAGTGTTCATCGATGAATGAATGGATAAAGAAAATGTGGTGTGTAAACAATGGAATATTATTTAGCCATAAAAAAGAAAATTTTGCCATTTGAGACAACACCCATGAACCTTGCTAAGTGGCATAAGTCAGACAACAAAGACAGATACCATATGATCTCACTTAACTAGGGAACCTAAAAAAACAAAAACAAAAACAAAACACCAAGCTCATCAGTAGAGAGATGGCTGCAGAGGTGGGGGCTGGGGGGTGGGTCAAATGGGTGAAAGGAGTAAAAAGGTACAAAATTCAGACTATAAAATAAGCAAGTCATGGAGACATAAAGTTCAGCATGGTGACTATAGTTAATAATACTGTACTGCATATGTGAAAGTTGCTAAGAGAATAGATCTTAAAAGATTTTATCACAAGAAAAACAATTCTGTAACTACGTATGGTGATGAATGTTCACTAGACTTATTGTGGTGATTATTTCCCAGTATAAACAAATACTGAATCGCTATGTTGTACACCTGAAACTAATATAATGTTTATGTCAATTATACCTCAATAAAAATAAAAACAATAACTTTAAAAAAGGAAAAGAAAAACAAACTAGTAAACTCGTATTCCAGGATGCTATTGTCAGAACCTGTTAACTCTCAGAGCCATAAAGACTGGTTTGTGCTCTAGATGAGAAAAGAACATGCGTAACACCCTGCTTATGGTCTTCCTTCCTCTCATCTCCAGTCACACTCCTTTTACTCACTACGTAACAATTATTTCTTTCCTTGCTATGCTAACAATTTGAGGATTTTTTTTCTTTGCCAGCTGGCTGGATCTTGAGCTTTGTCCATAGAGAGCCATGGACAGTCATTGCAGGAGGGAAGGGCTTTGCTTACTGGTTCTAGTGTGGTCCTTAAACAGGCTCCTGACAGGCATATGTGATCCTTCAGAGCTTGGCTCCAGCAGATGACCAGCGTCTCCAGCCTTCCTCTCCTGCAGCACGTGGCTTCCTCAGTGCCCAGCACCTGCAGCACGGATGACTTCTCCAGCACCAGGTTCTGGCAGTGTGGGTGTTTTCTCCAGCGCTCAGCTCTTTCAGTCCATAGGAGTCAACAGCGCCTTGTGGCCAAAGCTTTTCCCAGAAACTCAGAAGCCAACCATCCTGGTTTCCTCAGGACTGAGGAAATCCATAGGATATGGGACTTTCTCTTTTAAAATTGGGACATTCTCAGAGAAACCATGACAAGCTGGTCATCCTATGGACAAATCACCTTCCCCAGATGGTTTAGTAGCCTCTGGTGAGACACCTTCTCATACTCAAGGTATACTCGAGCTCTGCCAACATGGACTTCAGGGACTTCTCTGCCATCCAGAAGACCACAGTTGCGATCTCCAGGAAGGTTTGGATCTCAGACTTGGGGTTTGCGGGTGGAGGCTCTTCCTTGGGCACACCACCTCAGCCCAAGGTATAATGGTTGCTACTATTCCTATATTGTTTAGAATTCTCCTTACTTCTTATAAGCCAATGCTTTCTTACTCCAACCTCCTGTTATAGTTAATAATGCATTATATGAAATCCTCCCCATTCAACTTTCTATGCTGTGTCTGTTTCATA
Organism: Ursus americanus; assembly: GCF_024610735.1. Classification (NCBI taxonomy): domain Eukaryota; kingdom Metazoa; phylum Chordata; class Mammalia; order Carnivora; family Ursidae; genus Ursus; species Ursus americanus. The sequence goes on from NC_142133.1 coordinate 76,000,234, forward strand.
TTTGTACCCGACTGATACATATGGCATATTCGGTTTCTAAATAGCACTTAAAACATCACCTGGCACGTAAAAGGTGTTAATACATATTTGTTTATATATTAACATATATGGTATATTGGTATAAAAATTATGCTAGTACCTCTCTCACAGAATTGGATGATAGAAATCCATTAGGAAAAACTTCTCATGAAAAAAATAGAACTTTTTCTAATCAGATGATATTAAACTGGACAGAAGAATATAAAAGATTTCTATCCTGTTACATTCCAGAAGCACCATGGCGATGAAATTTGGGTCCAAGCCTGAAATAACAAAAACCTCCTGCCTGAATATATTGGGGAATAACAGCTTCCAGGAATCTACAGTTGTTGATAAGATTTTGGGGGATAAAATGAAGAATAACATTTCCTAATTAATAAAATTTATGGCCTTCCTGGAGTAACCCAGTTTCACAAAGCCTAAAATAAAATTTACATTTTCAAAACCAGAGGGGTAAGCTTAGGATTTGGAACATTACCACTCTTATCAGTGGGAGTTAATGACAACATCAACATATAGAAAATACCACCGTAATGAGTAGTTTCAAGATTAGGATGTTATAAGAGAAACAGGTCATACTGATCAGGGAAATTTAATGTTCCCTTTGAATTGTTTGCTCCCCGCTAGGGTACACTTAACTCCTTCAACACTCATCATTGAGCTTTCAATTCTTAACAAGGAGAACTACATTGATTTTTTTCTAGCACTACTGATAGATTGTTCCCTATTGTTACAAATATTGCAAAGGTCTGCCCTTTGGGGAACATCCTGACTTACTAGTGTATTCATGCTCTCGCTTCTTATGTTTGAGACTATGACTCAACATCATTTACTTCCCATATATCAGAGGTTACTGTCTTTTGTGGCCTGATGTTTTGAAAACCATTGTTTTGTAAATTTGGTCCAGTTTTTGCATTGTATCAGGTTAGAGTGTAAATCTGGTCTCTGTTCTTCAATCTTCTTTGGAAGCTACTCAAGACTTTTGACTATTATTATATAACTGGGGGATTGGAAATATGGCTTTAATCTAATTTTTAATTATTTTCAATTCCTATAAATACATATGTGAGCCATACAATTAAGTGGAGCAAAGCAACCTAACACACATGACTAGTGATCCAGAGTACAAATCATTTGGAAGGTTTGGTTCTTAAACCAATTTTTCAAGCAAGTTTCTAAAATGACTGTACGTGAAGCTGAAGCTGGGCATAGGTCTAGGTCAATTTGCGCTGAAGTTTCTGACATCCACCTCAAGAGGGATTCCCCCCCGCCACCGCATTCTCCATTAGGGAGATGAAGAAATGGGCTCAAGACCCAACCTCAGCTCAGCAATGAGACAGGTGAAGTTCAGCCTCATCTATTTTCAGAACTTCCTTGTTTCCTGTGATTCAGACTGTTTTGTCAAATCTTAGAAATCAAAGAAAGGGGGAAAATCTGCTTTTCTTCCTGTGCTCTTTATTTGTCAAGATTTCTATGGCCAGTTCGATGTTGGTATCAGAAGGTAAGTTGTGGGGACAGGCAGACCGAGGAAGTAGAAAGCAGCCACATCCTCAGTGACTGGAAAGACCCAGCAAGGGAGTTTTACTCTATTACTTCCATCGTGAGAACTCACTGATACCATCTGAGTAGAGGAACTGGAATGCCTGGCCTGCTTTGAAAGATACATTTGCCAACAATCTTTTTAAGTTTATTATTTTCCTAGGACCAAATGAGATATTTTAAAGTTACTTTTCTTCTGAGAAAGGGATAATTTGAATCACAAATCTCAGCAAGCCAAGCCTGGAAAAAATTAGCTCTCTGGTAAATAATTCTGCTAATGTGTGTCGCAAAAAAATATTTTCCACGTTAAAGGCATGCATTGTCGAAATACCACAAGTGGCGTAGGCTAGTTTTCCAAGTGAGTTTTCTCTTTCAGTTAGTACAAGTTTTTTAAGTGTTATGTTACAATTGTGGCAAAGTTGCAAGTCGCAGCAAGTATAAGTGAAACACAACCATAACAACACATGTTTGAGAATTCAAGTGTTTTTTTTATTTAGTGTCTAAAAAGTGAATGGCTGGATGGTTATTATTTGGAAATGAATACTAAGAAATGCATTATGGAGGTCTGGCTTAATTCAATTAAAAATATTTAGAAATTACAATTTTGAAAAGATATCTGCACTCTTATGTTCATTGAAGCATTATTTACAATAGTCAAGATACAGAAATAACCCAAGTGTCCATCAATGGATGAACGGGTAAAGAAAATGCAGTATACAAATGAGAGAGGAGAGATAACAACCAACACCACAGAAATACAAACAATTATAAAAGAATATGAAACACCAAATGCCAACAAATTGGACAACCTAGAAAAACTGGATAAATTCCTATAAACATATAATTACCAAGACTGAAACAGGAAGAAATAGAAAATTTGAACAGGCTGATAACCAGCAAAGAAATTGAATCATTAAGCAAAAAATTCCCCAAAACAGAAGTCCAGGACCAGATGGCCTCACAGGCAAATGCTACCAAACATTTAAAGAAGAGTTAATATCTATTCTTCTCAAATTATTCCAAAATATAGAAAAGGAAGGAAAGCTTCCAAATATGAGACCAGCATTACCCTGATAACAAAACCAGAGAAAGACACCATAAAAAAAGAGAACTACAGGCCAATATCCCTAAAGAACAAGATGCAGAAAACCTCAACAAAATATTAGAAAACCAAATCCAAAAATACATTTAAAAAAATCGTTCACTGCATTTAAGTGGGATTTATTCCTGGGTTACAAAGGTGGTTCAATATTTGTAAATCAATCAACATGATACATCAAATTAATACGAGAAAGAATAAGGACCATATAATCATTTCAATAGATGCAGAAAAAGCATTTAGCAAAGTACAACATCCATTCATTATAAATATCCTCAAGAAAGTAGGTTTGGAGGGAACACACCTCAGCACAATAAAAGCCATATATGAAAACCCCATAGTTAATATAATCCTAAATGGAGAAAAATTGAGAACTTTTACTTCTACAGTCAGGAACAAAACAAGGATGTTCAAACTCACCACTTTTATTCAACATAGTACTGGAAGTCCTAGCCACAGCAATCAGGTAATACAAAGAAATAAAAGGCATCCAAATTGGCCAGGAAGAAGTAAAACTTTCACTATTTGTAGATGACATGATACTATATAGAGAGAACCCAAAAGACTCCATCCAAAAATTGCTAGAACTGATACACAAATTCAGTAAAGTCACAGGACACAAAATCAATGTACAGATATTTGTTATATTTCTATACACCAATAATGAAGCAGAAAGAAAAAATAAGAGAAATGAAGAAGTCAATCCCATTTACAGCTGCATCAAAAATAATAAGATACCTAGGAATAAATCTAACCAAAGAGGTGAAAGACCTCTACTCTGAAAACTATAAAACATTGATGAAAGAAATTGAAGATGACACAAAGAAATGGAAAAGCAAATTGGAAGAACAAATATTGTTAAAATGTATATACTACCCAAAGCAATCTACACATTTAATGCAATCCCTATCAAAATACCACCATCATTTTTCAGAGCTAGAACAAACAATCCTAAAATGTGCATAGAACCACAAAAGACCCCCAATAGCCAAAGCAATCTTGAGAAAGAAAAGCATAATAAAAAAATTGTAAAAACGAAATAAAAACAAACTATATGGCGACTCTTAAAAAAAAAAAAGAAAAAAAGAAAAGCTGGAGGCATCACAATTTCAGACTTCAAGTTACATTACAAAGCTGTAGTCATCAAAACAGTATGACACTGGTACAAAAATAGACACATAGATCAATAGAACAGAATAGAAAACCCAGAAATGAAACCACAATTATACAGTCAATTATCTTCAACAAATCAGGAAAGAATGTTCAATGGGGAAAAGACGGTCTCTTCAACAAATGGTGTTGAGAAAACTGGACAGCAACATGCAAAAGAATAAAACAGGACCACTTTCTTACACCGTACACAAAAATATATTCAAAATAGATTAAAGACCTAAATGTGAGACCTGAAACCATAAAAATCCTAGGAGAGAACACAGGCAGTAACTTCTTTGACACTAGCTGTAAAATCTTCTTTCTAATATGTCTCCTAAGGCAAGGGAAACAATAGCAAAATCAAACTATTGGGACTATATCAAAATAAAAAGTTTCTGCACAGTGAAGAAAGCAATCAACAAAGCTAAAAGATAACCTATGAAAAGGGAGAAGATATTTGCAGATGACATATCTGATAAAGGGCTAATGTCCAAAATATATAATAACTTATAAAACTCAACACCAAAAAATTGAATAATCCAATTAAAAATGGGCAGAAGACATGAATAGACATTTTTTCCAAAGAACACATACAGATGACTAACAGACACATGAAAAGATGCTCAACTTCACTTATCATCAGGGAAATGCAAATCAAGACTACAATGAGATATCACCTCACACCTGTCAGAATAGCTAAAATCAAAAACACAAGAAACAACAGGTGATGGTGAAGATGTGGAGAAAGGGGAGCTCTCTTACACTGTTGGTGGGAATGCAAGCTGGTCCAGTCACTCTGAAAAAACAGTACAGAGGTTTCTGAAAAAATAGTACAGAGGTTCCTCAAAAAGTTAAAAATAGAACTACCGTATGATCCAGCAATCACACTACAAGGTATTTACCCAAAGAATACAAAAATACTAACTCAATGGGATACATGCATCCCAATGTTTATAACAGCATTATCTACAATAGTCAAATTATGGAAACAGCCCACGTGTGCATTGATTAGTGAATGGATAAAATGAGGTGATATACATACATACATATCTATAATGAAATATTACTCAGCCATAAAAAGAATGAAATCTTGCCATTTGCAACAACATGGATGGAGCTAGAGAGTTAATACTAAGTGAAATAAGTCAGAGAAAGACAAATACCATATGATTTCACACATATGTGGAATTTAAGAAACAAAACAAAGGAGCAAAGGGACAAAAAGAGAGAGAGAGGTGAACCAAGAAACAGACTCCTAGCTACAGAGAACAAACTGATGGTCACTAGAAGGGAGGGGGTGAGGGGACGGGCGAAATGGGTCACTGGGACTAAGGAATGGACATCATGATGAGCACTGGGTGATGTATGGAAGTGTTGAATCACTATATTGCACATCTGAAAGTAATAGTACACTGTATGTTAACTAACTGGAATTTGAGTAAAATCTAAACAAAAAAAGGAAAATGTGGTACAAATACGATGGAATATTATTCAACCATAGAAACAGAGGAAATCCTGCCATTCACAACAACATGGATGGACCTTGAGGGCATTATATTAAGTGAAGTTAAATAAATCACACAAACGAAGACAAATACTGTATGTTCTCACTGAAATATGGGGTCTAAACAAACAAACAAACAAACCTCATAAACAAAGAGAACAGGTTGGTACTTTCCAGAGGTGGGGGTTGTGGGTGGAGGAAAGGGGCGAAGGGGCTCAAAAGGTACAAGCTTCCGTTACAAGACAAATAAGTTCTGGGGATATAATGTACAACATGGTGATTATAATTAAGACTATCGTGTTAGGAAGTTGCTAAGATAGATTTTAAATGTTTTCATCACAAGGGAAAAAAGTTGTGACCATCTGAGGTGATGGGTGTTAACTAAACTTATTGTGGTAATCATTTCACAATGCATAAATATATCAGATCATTGTTTTGTACACCTTGGATTAATACAATGTTATATGTCAATTCCATATCAGAAAAATTGTAATTATTAAGAGAAAGGACATTTTAAAGGAACTACTCTTATTTATACAAACAGTGTTGCCCCTATCACAAATAATTTGGCTTTCTTTTCGGTTACTGAGCTATCACCAAATGCTTAGTCTACTTGGCACGTGGATGTGTTTATTGTGTTCTTATGTCTGGGGAATATTTTGTATTCATTTCATCACATACTACTACATGTGGAATCCCGCCTTGGAAGACCGCACTATGACTCTCAGACTTCTATTGCTTATATTTAACTTTCATGTGGAAAGTTTTATTTTTTCATTTATTCTTCTTATTTTATCCCTTTTAAAAAAGAAGAAAGTGTACTTTCAGGACAGCTTTAAAGCTTTGACATTGGATTTCTACTCAATGACCTTGGCGAGTCATTTCATATGATTATTGATCTACAAATGAAAATCATAATCCTTATTCATAGTTGTTTTGTGGAGTAAATCAAATAGTAGCTAACAATTGCCAAGCATAGTGACTGTCTATAGTAATAGGTTTTAAAATACACTAGCTGGATCAGATGCGATTTGAGCCCTAGCTGTAACCAGGTTCAAGAATTGAGTTTTGCAAACTTGTATTAACAAACTGATATTCTTATTAGGTTGTGGTGACAAAATATTGGGATCTCAGGGTATTTCTGTCTATGGTGACAATAGGAGAGAATGATAAGATTGAAGATTTGAGGAAAGCCATACGTTTCATATAATACCTACCACCTTGCTCTAGGTACACTAAAATCTTCACACGTATGATTGTTAAAATAAAGACTATAAGAATAATTAAAATAACATAATAATAATGATATTAACTCATGAATTCAGGGGGGAAGGGCATAAATGCTGACATTTTCAATGCCAGTTTTCCAAGGGGAAAATATGGGTTGAGTCGTCGGCAAGTAATGACAACAAGTTTTACATTCTTATAACTCCCCGTCCCTCCAGATCTGCACACACCATGCCATAGAAAGATCAAGAGATGACATCTGAAGTGAGGTTTTTGAAGGAAGAGTGATTTTTCAATTAGAAAACAGAAGAGCTGTCAAAGGTCAGAGAACACAATAAGGAAGGATAGACATAAAACTCTGAAAACGAATGGCATTTTGGGAAAACGGTAACCCAGTTTAAAGTGCTATATTCATCTGACAAGCACACACTCAATTTCTTCTGTCAGCTAGACACTCTAGCATCAGATGATTTCATCGCCAACATCTGGATAGGAAAGGCAGAGTAAATATGGTTTCCTCTGAAACAAACTGAAGTGCTTGTATCTATCTACATATTTTAACAATAGCTTCCGTTTTTCTTTCTTTCTCTAGTCATTACATCCAATGTAAAAATTGCTACTTTATGGGGCAATAGGTGGCTCAGTCAGTTAAGCATCTGCCTTCAGCTCAGGTCATGATCCCAGGGTCCTGGGATTGAGCCTGAGTTGGGCTCCCTGCTCAGCAGGGAGTATGCTTGTCCCTCTCCCTCTACCCTTCACCCTCCCCTTGTGCTTGCTCTCTCTTGCTAGCACTCTCAGTCTCTCTCTCTCTCAAATATTTTTTTTAATTGCTACTTTGCTAAAGGATGTTAGAATTTTTTTCTTATTAACGAGACTGAATTAGTTCTCAAAAATAGAAGTAGAAAGAACGTTTATTCCACAAGTTCATTCAGTTCAAAACACTTTTGGATTCATGCTTCCATTTCTTCTTTGACAACTAGATTGGTTATTCAGAAATTTGTTGCTTTATTGCTAAGCAATTAGATATTTTCTAGTTATCTTTGGACTGTTAACTTCCAGCTCATTTTTGCTGAAATTAAGTTAAAACATATATTTGGTATGATTTCTATCCTTTAAAATATGTTAAGACTTTTTTTGTAACCCAACAGATGGTCAATTTTGGCAAATGTTCCATGAACACCTCAGATAGGGTTATTCTATATTTATTGGGTACAGTGTTACAGTGTTTAATATGTGCCAGTTAGGATAAGCATGTTAATTTTTATTGTCCAGATATTCTATATGCTAATACAACCAGACATTTTTTTTGCATCTTTCTTTTGTTCTTGAAACCTTGGAAACAACTTTGTAACTAATTACCTATATTCCAATGTAAAAAAAAAATACACAAAAACCAAAAAACCCACAAAAACCTAGATTACTTCAATTTTCAGATTAACCCCTGACTGCTATGACAATAAGCTGATAACAGTGAAACATTCCTGTGTTCAGGAACAGAGGTAAACTGAATGGATATAGTCAGGGAAAAGATCTCTTTATGCTGCATATTCTTTTTATAATTTAAAAAATATTATTACCTCAAATATAAATACATTTAAATTTTGAATACAGTAAAAAAATCACAGTAGGTATACTTCTAAAAAAACATTGTGTTAAAATGAAGGAAAAAAAAAGAAGGAAAAAGGTTTGGCAATATGAAATATTATTATGGTTTATCATAATTTCTAATAAATGGCTAACTTTGTTTTCAATGAATAAAGTAAGATGGGAGAGAAATATCAATAGAGATATTTATGTGTAATAGCATTATATATAACCATTACACAGGCTGCTGAAAGTGCATAAATGTAACCACCCTGATAAATTTGTAGTTGAATATTGCACTGTCAAGTGCGACTTTGGAGTTCCCATGTGTTTGAGCACAAACCAACTGTTTACCTGGTGCCTGGCCTGAGCTTATAAAATCAAAATTCAATATTTACTTTTCAAATTATTTAATACATTGTTTAAGGATAAAATTGTATGATATCTCTATTTTAAGACATTTCAGGGGCACCTGGATGGCTCAGTTGGTTAAACATCCGACTCTTGATTTCAGCTCAGGTCATGATCTCAGGGTCATGAGATCAAGCCCTGCGTCAGGCTCCAGGCTGAGCCTGGAGTCAGGTTAAGATTCTCTCCCTCACCCTCTGCTCCTCCTCTCCCCCTACCCCAACGCACACTCTCTCTTTCTCTAAAAAAATAAAAAATAAAAAAAGATATTTCAGCAAACTAAAAATAGCTAAAGCAAATATGAAAAATGCTAATTTTACTAATTAGTAAATATAAGTTACGAGCACCTGGGTGTTTGTAAGACCACGCTAGTTGTTTTCTATAACATTTAAAATTTTTCGTCAAATAAAGTAAAAAAAACACAAAATATAATGAGTTGTGTTCTAAAATACACCCACCACAATTATCACAGAAGTTCTCATGCAATTTTACATTTTGTTATAAAAAAAAAGTGATTCTGATAACAGATTTTTTTTATTTTAATTTTTTTTATTATATTATGTTAGTCACCATACAGTACATCCCCGGTTTCCGATGTAAAGTTCGATGATTCATTAGTTGCACATAACACCCAGTGCACCATGCAATACGTGCCCTCCTTACTACCCATCACCAGTCTATCCCATTCCCCCACCCCCACCCCAGGCCCTCAGTTTGTTTCTCAGAGTCCATAGTCTCTCATGCTTCATTCCCCCTTCTGATTACCCCCCCTTTCTTTATCCCTTTCTTCCCCTACTGATCTTCCTAGTTCTTATGTTCCATAGATGAGAGAAACCATATTATAATTGTCTTTCTCTGCTTGACTTATTTCACTTAGCGTTATCTCCTCCAGTGCCGTCCATGTTGAAGCAAATGTTGAGAATTCGTTCTTTCTGATAGCTGAGTAATATTCCATTGTATATATGGACCACAACTTCATAACCCAGTCATCTGTTGAAGGGCATCTCGGTTCCTTCCATGCTTTGGCAATTGTGGACAATGCTGCTATGAACATTGGGGTGCATATGGCCCTTCTCTTCACTACGTCTGTATCTTTGGGGTAAATACCCAGTAGTGCAATGGCTGGGTTATAGGGTAGCTCAATTTTTAACTTTTTAAGGGACCTCCACACTGTTTTCCAGAGTGGCTGTACCAACTTGCATTCTCACCAACAATGTAGGAGGGAATCCCCTTTCTCCACATCCTCTCCAACAATTGCTGTTTCTTGCCTTGTCTATTTTTGCCATTCTAACTGGCGTAAGGTGGTATCTCAGTGTGGTTTTGATTTGAATTTCCCTGATGGCTAATGATTTTGAACATTTTTTCATGTGTCTGTTAGCCATTTGTATGTCTTCATTGGAAAAGTGTCTATTCATATCTTCTGCCCATTTTTTGTTTATTTGTTTCTCGTGTATTGAGTTTGAGAAGTTCTTTGTAGATCTTGGATACCAGTCCTTTATCTGTAGTGTCATTTGCAAATATATTCTCCCGTTCCGTGGACTGCCTCTTAGTTTTTTTGACTGTTTCCTTGGCTGTGCAGAAGCTTTTTATCTTGATGAAGTCCCACAAGTTCATTTTATCTTTTGTTTCTCTTGCCTTTGGAGATGTGTCATGAAAAAGGTTGCTTTGGCCGATGTCCTAGAGGTTGCTGCCTGTGTTCTCCTCCAAGATTTTGATGGATTCCTGTCTCACATCGAGGTCTTTCATCCATTTGGAGTTTATTTTTGTGTATGGTGTGGGAGAGTAGTCAAGTTTTATTCTTTTGCATGTAGCTGCCCAATTTTCCCAGCACCATTTATTGAAGAGACTGTCTTTTTTCCACCGGATGTTTTTTCCTGCTTTATCAAAGATTAGCTGCCCAAAGAGCTGAGGGTCCATTTCTGGGTTCTCTATTCTGTTGCATTGGTCTATGTGTCTGTTTTTGTGCCGGTACCATGCTGTCTTTGTGATCACAGCTTTGTAGTACAGCTCGAAATCCGGCATTGTGATGCCCCCAGCTTTGTTTCTCCTTTTCAACAGTTCCTTGGAGATTCGGGGCCTTTTCTGGTTCCATACAAATTTAAGGACTATTTGTTCCATTTCTTTGAAAAATGTCCTCGGTATTTTGATCGGGATAGCACTGAAAGTGTAGATTGCTCTGGGTAGCATGGACATTTTAACTATGTTAATTCTTCTGATCCATGAGCATGGAATATTTTTCCATCTTTTTGTGTCTTCCTCAATGTCTTTCAACAGATTTTTAAGTGATACAAGAAATTACAATAATTTGTCTTGATATTTTGAATAAAAGGTAATATAAACAGAATTTTATTGGGATTTTAAACATCCATACTTTCTCTTTGAATATTTTATTTATCATTGCAAATATTTTCTCATTATTCAGTGTATCTTATCAGAAATGAGAAGGCAATTTTCACTGAAGATTTCACTACTTATATAGAATATTGCAAATAATCATATGAGCTAACATTTATTAGTGTATTTTATGTGCCAAACACTACTCTTAGGTATACCCCATGTATGAATTATTTAATATTTAGACCTAGGTCTTAAGAAAAGAATGTCATTATCTCCATCTTAGATGACAAAACAGAAGATCAATGAGTTGGAGTAATTTCTCGGACATCATATGTATGGTATTGGCAGAGAACACTTACCTGCTATGTTGTCACTGACAATTAATGAAATATTACTCCAATATCCACATCCTTGTTAATATCTGAAAGAAGTGAGAAAATCACAATTTTTAAATCAAATAAAAAATCATAGTCTAAATTGTGCTTTGTTATAATCTTTTATTCCGGGACTAAAATATTCATTTATGGCATATTTAAATGAATCATATTTTTTGCTACCAAAATGGTAGTATAATTGTAAATGAAGGAGTTTCCAAATAGTACTTTAGTTGAAACTCAGTTGCCAATGCCTCATTAAATATCAGATCCAAGAAATAGCACTAACCATAATAGAAATATTTTCGTTAATCATACCTGATTAAGGAATTTATAAAATACTTTGTTTTGAATAATAGCTAATTACACTGGAATTTTACTTTAATTATAGCTGTACGAGTATATAAATGCCATCTCTAAAAAATTTGTTTCAATTAAGTGTTTAGTAAAAAGTTTGCAGTCAATTTTGCATTTAGTTTCAATTCTCCACAATGGAAATTTTATTACCTTAAAAGCCTTGTTAAAGAAACTCATACATCAGCAATTGCAAATTCATAGCCTAAGGGCAGAATCTGGCAGCAAATATGTTTGGCCTACACAGTTTTAAAATTCTGGTTTGTGTTTTCTTAATGTTTTAAAATAAAACGATATATCATAAAAATCCAAATATCTTTACTTCAATAAAGAAAATCAAGTCTAAAGATATAATATTTAAATAACATTTAATAATGAAATATTTGATTTGTAAGGAATAAAGGAAAATAGATCCTACATCCCAGTGAAGAAATGGGTAAGTGAAATTAAAAATATTAAAAATATTTTAGTTCCTTGAACTAAATATTTACAATGTTGACTAATTTAGGTATTATTATTTATATTTTATTTTTAAATGTAGGTATTATGTAAATATGTACAGATGTTAGAACTAAGATTTTATCAGTTTTTAATGTTCTAATAGAAAAAATATATTAAACCCTAGAAGATTGAATGTAAAAGGATGAAAAGATATAAATGTGAGAAATATTAAACAAAACACCAAGTTACTCTTGAATTGAACATGTTTATTTTGGGGGAAGGGTAGGAATATTGACTTCATTAAACCCCTTTGCTGAGTTTATCAAGCTTTGCAAATTATTGAAGATAGTCCTAGTAGTGCAGGAAATTATTTGTCTTTGAAATTTCATGTAGTTAAAATTTTCTCTAGCTTGATAATTATACATGCATACAATTATTGCTCCAAGTCTGCTCAGGGCAATCTGTCTCCTTTTGTATATTCTAAGCATTTATTACATAATAGAAAATAGACATTTTCTCAGATTTCCTTTTCCATAAAATTCTGACTAAAATATACATGTATTTCATAGACTTATTTGGTTCTGATTTTCAAACCAGTTTTTCTTCTCTTCTAAATCTCTCTATTTGGGGGAATAGACATCTTGATACTGTTTACTTTCAGTCTGTATTAACACAAGGTCAAATAAAATGCGTAAGACAGCATTTAGCGCCTTGAATCCATAGTCACATCTAACAGGAATCCATCACCTAAAGCCTAGGAGAGTGACAGAATTTATTATCACTCTTTCTCAAACTCCAGCTTTATTTATTTTGTGAGCAGTCTAAAGAAAATAGCACAGTTAATGGGTAATTCAGTGAAGAATCACTTTTCAATTATGTAGGAAACAATTTGTTAGTGTCAGGATGTGGAAGTAGAGGAAGTACAGCCTGTTTTAAGCAATCATTTTTAAAAATTAGAGGACATGAGGAATTATTGTGGTTCTTGGTTTAAAAATTTTAGCTTCGCATAACCACAGTGAGGCTGCATGGCTTTAAGCGCCAGGGTTCTCGTGCATGCCACACAGTCCTGAGGAAACATGGTGTTGCGGCCACTATGCTTATCACACTAAGGTAGGTACTAGCCACACATTAGATCACTTAATCTTCATTTTGAAGAGCTGATAGTCACAAATATGCCCATGTTTATGTACACAGAAATGGGAACCCAAATCAACTGCCTTTCATAGTTTTGAAGAACTCAAGATTGATGGATCCAGATCTGAGAAGAATTTAATGCTAAGTGAAATAAGTCAAGCAGAGAAAGACAATTATCATATGGTTTCTCTCATCTATGGAACATAAGAACTAGGAAGATCGGTAGGAGAATAAAGGGATAAAGAAAGGGGGGGTAATCAGAAGGGGGAATGAACCATGGAGACTATGGACTCAGAGAAACAAACTGAGGGCTTCAGAGGGGTGGGGGAATGGGATAGGCTGTTGATGGGTAGTAAGGAGGGCACGTATTGCATGGTGCACTGGGTGTTATACGCAACTAATGAATCATCGAACTTTACATCAAAAAAAAAAAAAAAGAATTTCAGCTCACTTAAACCTCACATCAATGAGGGTAAACCAATCCTGGATCTCTACTTTCAATGAAGTTGCAGTATACTAGGAGGAGGAGGAGGAGAAGGGGAAGAGGAGGATGAAGGGGAAGAGGAAGAAGAAGGGGAGGAGTAAGGGAAGGAAGAGGAGGATCCAGAGAAAAGGACTGGGTGCACCTAGACAACGCAGGATCATCTTATTAAAAAGTCCATAACCTCAGGTACATCCTGAGGATGTAAGAACACCCATTCGTGTGTTCCAGGGATTAGGGCCTGGGCAGCTTTGTGGCAGGGATGTGGAGGGTTATTCAGCCCTATTTGTCCAAGGGAAAAGAAAGTCAACTTTCTGAAGTAACTGAGCATTGAAAGGTATAAGCTGGCTTTTTATCAACCTTGGAGAAAATGGCCATGGGATGAATGATGATTTTGGAATCCAGCCAATGGACCCGTCACCCTCTTTGTTCACCAACCTTCCTTTGGTTGTAGAGATATTTCATAAGATGGTGGGTGGAAAATACATGGGGTGGAAAATTCATCAGCTTTAATCCCCTTGATTTATAAGAGAAGGCTTGTATAGAAGAGTAGTGAGTTGTCTAAGTTCACACAAATACTAGTTGTCAGGGCAACCACCTAAATGGTTTAGGACATAAGAATAAGTGGAAATAAAATGCAAACACACAGCAACCCCTGTGAGCTTCTGTTTGCCCTCGTGTGTTCTAGGAAGAGACAGGTTGCCATATTCTCCCTCTTTCCACATTTTCCTGCAGGAGTGCCAGGGTCTTAGGCTCACAGAGAAAGTTACAGGTTCTTACTGTCAAATCTCTTCTTGATCTCCATTTCTCGGAGATTTGAACTATCTGTGCCTGAGTCCTAATTGCCAAAGATCTAATCCAGTACGGCTTTACCTTTTACTTGGTCACTTTGTGGGGATCCTTACGTTTATTTTTAAAAATTGTGCACTTCTTCCAAAATGTAATGGCAAACAATTTCACTGTGTGGGGGAAGTGTCATTCTATATTTCATAACTTTTTTCCTTTTCAAAGAAGTAAATATCTACCAAGCCTTACAAACCAAATTATCTTATTTTCATCAATGAGATTTCTTGCTTATCAAGAGAGAAGATTTTTATTTTTGAATAGATCATTCAGAATTTTATGTTCTACCACTTTTATTTTTCAATGTCAAGCAGAAATATATATTTTAATATTGAATATGATTTCCCCAAATTACTGACAAAGTCTCCCTTAGTACTTACTTCTTGCTGCTGCTGGTATATATTTGGGAATTCTAGGCCACAGAGTAGGGGCAGGGATTTGGTTCTTTCTTTGCTCATTTACTAGATTATTGTACTTGGTTTGTTACTTCACATCACTGAGCCTCAATTTTCTCATCTGTGAAATGAGAATAATATACTCACCCAACTCTATTGCCATATGGATTACATAAAATCATGTCTGTAAAAGCATCTGGCATGAAACACTTACTCATAGTGTTGATTCTCTCTCAATGCTGCCATTTTAATTGTGTATTTGTTTTCTAGGAAACTCTGATGCTGACTTAAAAAGATAAGGGAGAGACCCAGATTCTAAATTCACAAAGAATGTGTTAATAACCATTCATTAATGAAGTTTTGAAGACAATAGTGTAAAGAAAATATTAGGGTAAATTTCAAAACCTTCTTGCAATTCCCCATGTTGTCTTTATAATTAGATCTTTTCTCAGAATGCAGTTATACATTTTGTAAATGACTTGTGAATGTCAGCTAATCTTGTTTTAATTAGAGCAAATAAGACTGATGTGAGGGAAAGTTTCAAACTTTAATGTTGAATTTCTTTCAAGTGTAAAGTGCAGTGAAGAAAATTCCTTTTTTAAGTGAGAAAGGAGACAGCTATAATGAATCGTCAATCTCATGAGAGAAGAGGCATTTCTTTTTTGAAGCACAAGAAAAGATAAATATTTTAAAACAGTAAACAAGCTCCCTTTGAGCAAATATGTAAAGCCAAATTCCAAATTTAAAAGCTCAGAGCACAAAAAATGATCATTGTACTAATCACAACAGCTAAAATGTATTGAGGATGTCCTATGTTCTAGTTATTGATCAGGACGGCCTTCGTGTTTCCTTCAGCTTCAGGAAACTTTAGACTGGATTCTGGCCTAACCTCCCTTTCCTTAGAGCACTGACTTCAGAAAAATTAGGATTGCAAATTCTTTTTCTGTCTCTTTGAGATGTAAATCTTTTTAAAAGCCTCTTGCCAGTTTTACAACCCAAGCCTGTCTTTCTCAAGTACCTGGGAGCCATCCCTTTGAAATGTAATCATCAAGGAAGATAGTGTTTCTATCTCCTAGTTTTTATGGGAGGTTAGGAGCAGACCTTCAGTGGGCATCTTGCTTCAAGTTGCAAAACAACTGCCTGCCACAAAGATAGGAGAAAGTCCCCTTTCCTTTGAGTAAGGCTGATTAGCAAACACAGATGGCCTGTCATTCCCTCACTCCAGCTCTCAAGGCTCTCCCACCCCTTGTTTCAGCAGATTTGTGTTCAGACTGGGTTCTGGAACCTCTCCTATTGCAATAGTCTTGAATAAAATCTTCCTTAACTTTGTCCAGTGCAACTTTTACCTTGAAAATATCTGTACTTGGTCATGTAATACTTCCACTCCTCAGAAATTCAATCTACTACTAGTCAACATACCTGGTTTAGGCAGCATTATATACGGAAGGCAGTTTGGGCAATGATCACCAGAATCGTGGCTCATACAATTAGGTGGTGCCGCATATCTATCAGGTTAGTCTTAACAATCTCAGGGGCCCTTCAACTCAGGTTTTCTGATTAAAAAAAAAAAAATGTGCTGACAATGACTGAAACCTCATCTTGTAAAAAATATAAAGATATGCATATAAGAGAAAGTTTAAGAACTTGTGGTAATGAGGCTTCACAGTGCATTCCACAGTTCTCCGAAGTGTCTGGTTGGGTGCTCCCACCCAGTCCAAAGATTTCCTGTGGGTGCCCAGCTGTTCATTTTGTTCAAGCTCTATCACTATCAGAGGAAGTTTTTAGCCTTGGATTAGGTGACCTCCCAGAGAACAGTCCTGATGTACAAAGTTCTTTTTTTTTTTTTTTTTTAAAGATTTTATGTATTCATTTGACAGAGAGAGAGACAGCCAGTGAGAGAGGGAACACAAGCAGGGGAAGTGGGAGAGGAAGAAGCAGACTCATAGCGGAAGAGCCCAATATGGGGCTCGATCCCAGAACTCCAGGATCATGCCCTGAGCCGAAGGCAGACGCTTAACAACTGAGCCACCCAGACGCCCCTGATGTACAAAGTTCTATCAGTTACATTTGACAATGTCCAAATTAGTGTTCTGCGTGCAGACCTGGCCGTGTAGAGCCGCATCCCCACCTGTATGTCCCACCTGGGTGTGTCATGTGTGTATCTGCACGCTTGGTGTATATACACTCTCTTCACTCTGGAGATCAGGTGAGGAATATTTTTAAAATCCTTTGGTAAGAAGGACCATTTCCTGCTTAGGGTAGACTCAGGGAACCACTTACCCCCATTTGCATAGAGTTGTCATGACACCTCTGGGCAGCAACTTGAAACACTCCCTCTGGACTCAAGAGCAGTTCAGGTGTGTTCTCGACGATTTTATTCCAAGCCTGAGCTCCGTCTGCAGCACCACACTCAATTCACAGAACAAAACAGTCAGGCAGATGCAATGGCCTCCATTTATAAATGAGGAAACTAATAGAAAGGTGAAGAACATTTTTCAGAGATGCATGACTAGGAATTTAACACACCTGAATTCAAACCCCACATCTCTGAGTCTAAATCAAGCTTTCCTTTCTCTTACATTTGCTCTCTTTCATAGGAAACATCAAGTCACCTCATGGCGTATAAATTACAGATGAGGAAATGGAAGGTCAAAAAGGTTGAATGATTTTTGCCCAAGGTCTTCTAGCTCCTGAGTGGTAGAGCTCATATGGGGCCCTAGATCTTCCAATTCGAAGTCAAGGCTCATACCAAAATAATGAAGAGATTGAAATAGATGAAATTATAAATCTTCCTAGTGTGGGTGGTGTTAAGGGACATTTGGAAGCCAATTGCTTCTTCTTTTTTGAAAAGACTTATTTATTTATTTTAGAGGGGGTGCAGGAGGAGAGGGAAAGAGAGTCTCAAGCTGACTTGGCAGAGTGCAGAACCAACTTGGGGCTTGATCTCACGACTCTGAGATCACAACCTGAGCCAAAAGCAAGGTCAGATGCTCCACCTAGGAGCGCCACCCAGGTGCCCTGCTATTTGCTTCTTTAATAGAATTACTAATAAAAAAATCTTCCCCCATAGTAGCCATCAGAACTTCTATTAGTCTAAGTTCTGAAGGCCATTTAATGGTACATATAATTCTTTATATATGGACAAAAGAAAGGCTGCCTAGGAAAAAGAACACTTTACCAATTGATTAAAAAAAAAAAAACCCATTCAGTGTTCTACTGGTCCAGGTTCTTCAAAGAAAGACAATTAATAGAAAGAAGGGAGGGTAAGAGGGGGAGAGATGCAGAGAGGTTGATTTAAAAATTGGCTCAGTATGGTGACTAACATAATATTATAAAAAATAAAAAAAAATTGGCTCAAGCAATCATGAAGGCTGGCAAGTTCAAAATCTGCAGGATAGGTGAGCAGGCTGGAGATATAGGGAGGGGTTGATGTTGCAGTTTGAGTCTTAAGGCTGTCCACTGTCAGATTTTCCCCTTCTTCAGGAGAATTAGTCTTTGTTCTATTAATGCCTTCAACTGATTGGACGAGGCCCACCAAAATTATGGAGGGTAATGTGCTTTAAAGTCATTTGAATTAAATGTAAGCCTTGAAAAAAACCAAAAAAACAAAAACCAAACCTTCACAGAAATATCTAGAATAATGTTTAAATACCCGAGTACTGTGGCTTAGCCCAGTTGACACATAAAATTAACCATTACAAGCATATACTGAGTCACTCACTATGTTAATGTTAAATATTCAAAGATGAAAGAAACAAAACAAAATAGGTTTACCTAGTCTAATGGGGAAGGAAACAACCACTCAAATGATTGCAACATCATGAGATACTTGTGCTAACGGACAGGTCTGTAAGTTAGAATGCAACAAAGAAACACACTTGATTATTGTTAAGGGGATCAGCAAGGAAGCCCTCATAGAAGGGCAGGTGAATACTTTCTGCCCGGTATACTGCTGGACTATATGGACTTATTACTATTCAAATTTCAACACTTTAGAACTTTGAGCAGGTCACTTCTCTGGGTCTCAGTTTCCTTCCTTTTAAAATGAAGACAGAGCTCTGCCAGCAGGTTATTGTGAGGGGTTAAAAATAATGTATGGAAAGTACTTAGTACAGGGTTTGTGGCATAATACCAATCCTAAAATATCATCCGGCCGGGTCAGGTCTTTGATAGCCTGTCTGTGTTCATTACCTTTCCTACCTGACACACTGTCTGCTCTTGAATATTGAATATTTTGCTACTCTGAGTCCAGCCTGATACTATATCCTTCCATACTGATTCTTTTGCTTAGAATGGCCATTATCTGCAGTGTGGTTGGTTAACCTTTCTTATAATTAAACTCTCAGAAGAAATGCTACCTCTTCCAGGAAGCCTTACCTGTTACCAGCCCTCCAGGCTTCCTGGAATGGCTTCTTCTCTTTATGACAGCTATTACCCCCACATTGCCGGGGGTTAGTGAGCTTTAGAGCCTACATATATTTTATTTCCCTCGAAATTTATGAAGAACATGATGTGTAGTGGATGATAAATGTTTACAATGGAATAAACAGAACAATGAGGTGAAAAGAGCAAATTCAAAGGTACTGGTGGGGGCACCTGCGTGGCTCAGTTGGTCAAGTGATCGACTCTTGGTTTTGGCTCAGGTCAAGATCTCAGAGTCATGAGATCAAGCCCTGCATCAGGCTCCAGGCTCAGAGTGGAGTGTGCTTGAGATACCCTCCCTCTTCCTCCTCCCAACCTGTGCGTGCGTGTGCTCACGTTCTCGCTCTCTTTCTCAAATAAACAAATAAATAAAATCTTTTAAAAAACAAACAAAACCACCTCAAACGTACAGGCAATACACCAAGGAACTATTTCCCATGGGAATAGTTTCCCTATTGACTTAAATATGCTGTCTTCTTACAAACTTGTTCAGTGAATTCAGGCACAGTATTTCTCGTTCTTGGCACGCATTTCCTTGTCTATAGTAAAGACTGAATTAGATTATGTATAATAACACCTGTAGTTCCGAATCTGTGTTTCTTTGAAACAATCCTGTAGTAAAAAGGTAAATATTTTCTTAAGGAAAAAAAATGCCTGGCATCTTAACAGAAAACAATTGCACATTTACTGAAACTAAGTCCCGTGTAGATCACACCCACGTGTGGACACGCCTCCGGCTGACAACTTCCAGAGCATTTCTTCCTTCAAACTTCAACTCCCATGTACCGGTGTGGGTCAGTGCATGTGTCCCCTTGACGCACTCAAAGGCAACAATGATTTGGTTATCTTCCCTTCACTCTTCTCCTAGTCAAAGAAGTGCTTTATGTTCACAGAGGTCAGCAAAGCACCTTACATTTCCAGAGAAAAGAGTGAATTAAAATTCAGGATGTTATTTTCTTTCAAAGTAGATGAAATCTCTGACTTTTAAATGTACACTTAGACACCATATAAATGCTTAATCTTATGTATTTATATTAACCATTCATAGCAGCATATTTAATAATTCCTTATAACAGTATCACCTCATATGCCCACCAACCAAAAAGGACAAAGGTTATTTGTACGACCATCGAGTTTCCTGTTCCATTTATACTTTATGTACATGTAGGCATCAATACATCTGATTGTGATTATTAGCAAAATACCTTTGCATTGGGGTGTCTAGGTGGCTCAGTCAGTTAAGTGTCTGCCTTCAGCTCAGGTTATGATCCTGGGGTCTGGCTCCCTGCTTCTTCCTTTTCCCCTCACTCTGCTTATGCTCGCTCTCTCTCAAATAAATGGATAAAATCTTAAAAAAAGAAACAGAAAAACAAAAACCTTTGAATTGCTTGTTTTCTTATACTCAAAAAATTCATATTCTCATAGTTTTTCCAAACCATTAATATTTTAACCTATTGCATTAGTGTTTTTCTTAAACTCATTTCTTTTGTATAAAAGCAGAATAGTTGAAATCAGTCAGATCTGAATTAGAATTCATGCTGACACCAGTGTGATGGGTTTCCTTGGACACATTGGTAACAATGTTATGCTATGGTTTTCCTGTAGAATGGAGAAAATTATTCATAATTCATAGGGCATTTATGGAAACTAACGTGTTACTATATGTGACAAAATCTGGTATGCTGCCAACACACAATAAATGCTTGATATATACATTGTTTTCTTCCTTTCTTTTAGAAAGGTAAGATTATTTTTTCTTTTTGGTAGTATAGATAATGTTGCAGATAATGCCTTAGATATAAGGTTACAAACTATTCTCATAGATATGCACATGAAACTTGTGCATATGATTTTCTCTAATTTTTCCAGTTACAAGTATTACATGTAATTACATGTATTTCTAGATACATGGATACATACATTTAGGACAGGAGTTGTCTGATTAATCCTATACACGTTAGGTCAGTGGTCCCCCACTTAGGCAAGTTTGCCCCCAGAGCACATGTAGCAATCTCAGCAGACATTTTTGGCTGCCACACGTAGAGGGTGTGGGGTGAAAGGGGCGTCTAGTGGGTGGAACCCATGGATAATGCTAAATAGCCCATGATGCATAGGACAGCCATGCATAACAGAGAAATCCTTGCTCAAACTTCCAATAATGCGGAGGATGAAAAACTCTGCCCTAAATCTATCGCAGTGCTTGGCATATCATACATGGTCAACAAATATTTGCTAACTCTATGGGAAAGTCTCATCTCCCCATTGAAAGTAAAAAGTTGGGTGCAGGAATTCACAATGCTCATTTCCTGTAGTATGCTCATTTTCATATTAAAAGGAAAGAGCAAAGGATGCCAAAACCTATTACTATGTTGCAAGGGTTTATTCTGAAAACACGTTTATTTTTTTAGATAAAGTACAGTTTCTCCAAATAGCACTTTGTCCTCATGAAGTTATTTTTTTTCAGATACAAAATTGATTACCATCCACTCTTGACCACTTTATCAAAAGCCATAATGCAGTTAAAATTAGTAGAAAAGAATGATCTCCATTAGAAATGTTGCCAGCTACCTGTCAGATCAATGAGTATTTAGATGGTCTGAACAAAATGAGACTCTCAGATCAAAAGCCCACTAATGCTCAAGTATACTTTGGTTTAAGTTAATTGCAACCCAGGAGGAATGATGTTAACCAATGTCATTCCACGAAATCATTATAATTAAAGAAAGCCAGGAAGAATCAAGAGTCTTTAGGGAGCTCTATCAGGTTACAAACTCATGAGCTGAACATACTTGATGAAGTAGAATGTGTTTACAAAGAAACAGCTGCACCATCCAAAGAATCATGAGGAAGAAAATGAAGGAAGCATCCGTCTTGGTGGAAAGCATGACCTTAAGACCTAAATTTAAGTCCTGGATTTAAATATGTTTTTCCCTCTTTGAAGCTATCAATTTATTATTATAATTAGCATTGTTATATTATTACGATTTCTTTAAAAATTGTAATGAAATGAAATGAATACAAGAGCGGAGAGTGAAAATAAAGTGAAGATGTCTAAGAAAAACCCTAAGAAAAAGAAAATGTATAGGTAAAACCTCCTTACACCAAAGTATAGATTGTGTTAAAAATGTTTGCATCACCTCATCCAATTCCTGGAACACACAGAAAGGAATGTATTTTTAGTATTATTTTAAAGATAAAAGAGATCAAGGCACATATGAGTTAAATGGATCCGCCAAGATTATGTAGGCCGTCAGTGATGGAGGCAGAATTCAACAGTCCCAACTCGTCACGATACTCCTCAGAACTAGTAAGGAGAATGAGTGGGTTTAACGTTAAGTCTCCTGATGCCAAGTACTTTTATTTATACCCCTATTCATGGAAGACTGGCACGTACACAATGATAACAAATTCAGAAGCTGCTTAAAAAACTCCGTGAGAGTCTGACATTAGCACCTGTAATTTTAGCCAAATCTCCTAAGTAGGAGATAATTCATCATGTGTAGAAAGAGTTCACACGAACCTTTACGTAATGGGAATAGTCAGAATTTTGGTGCTCGTGGAAAGAGAGTAAGGAAAATGTAGGGTATCATTCAGGAGATGCTTTTGGGTAAGAAGCTTGGTTTTATGGGCACCGAGAAGCTCTGTAGGCTGCTCCCTGGGCCATTTGGGGCCAAAAGGCAAAATAAACCTGACTGATACATCTTTAAGATAACATCTTGCACTTTATTCGTTGAAGCAGTCATATAGAAAGAATAATATTTTCTTTTTATGTACTTAACAAACATTGGTCTATTAATATGTTTCAAAGAACTCTATGCTAGCTGGTAGCAATAAAGATTACACAATTTAAATAAGATCCTTGCTTTCATTAAACTTCCATTCAAAGCAGAGTGGCACAAAATAGACTAGCAATAAGTACCATAACTTATGATAGTGAGAAGTACAATTTGGAGAATAAAATATGATGAAAGAGAGAGAGCATGTGAGCGGGAGTGGGGGGAGGGGCAGAGGGAGCTGGTAGAAATCCTCAAGCAGACCCCCATCCCCCACCAGCCAAGGAGGGGCTTGATCCCAGGGCCCTGGGATCATGACCTGAGCTGAAATCCAAAGTCACAGGCTTGGGGGTGCCTGGGTGGCTCACGCTTTAAGCGTCTGCCTTCCGCTCACCGCCTGATCTCAGGGTCCTGGGATCGGGCTTCCTGCTCTGCTGGGAGCTTGCTTTTTCCTCTCCCACTCCCCCTGCTTGTGTTCCCTTCTTGCTGGCTGTCTCTCTCTGTCAAATAAATAAATAAAATCTTAAAAAAAATTGTTTAAAAAAGAGTCAGAGGCTCTCCCACTGAGCCATGCAGGCGCCCCACAGGAAATACATCATTAACATTTGCTTTGATATGGTAAGTATTCAGGACACTTACCTGCACCTTTGCAAGCCAGGACTAACCATCTGAAATAATTAAGAACACCAAATTCAGAGATGGCAGGCACCTGTACCATCACCCAACTCTACTAATTGTAATTAGCTGGAGAGGAATGGGCAAAGAGGTAATATTTGGGAACATGAAGAGAACGCTTCTGAGTTTGAATTAGCAGGTTACTTGAGAGCTGGAGGGCCTGGGTGACTTACAGAAATTCTGAGTTTCTGCTTCCCTCTTTGTTGAAATGATTGATAATATATTTCAAATAGTTGTTTTGGTTAAAGAATTAACGCATACGAGAATTTTAGAACAAAGTACGCGTTAAATACCCATCCATTTCCTTTCCACCTATTTCACAAATGGCAAGATTGACTCCTAGAGATGACGTAAAAACGAAGCTCCTGAACTTACCTCCTGCCATGAACACAGGGAATCTACAGCTGCCTGTGGAACAGCTTCTGAAGAAACCCTAAAAACTAGCTGCTGGACTCCACCTCAGGCAAAGAGGAAAAAAATACCACACAGAAGTGGGCTGGAACGGCTGAGACACAACGTTGCCATAATCGTCACCCCCCGCAGGGCAACGCGCAATCTGGAGGGAACTCAAAACCAGGAGCTTCTCCCGCAAGCAGGGAAGGGTTGGATATCCCACAGCGGGCACCCCAACTCCTATCACTGCACCTGAGATGAGTCCCAAAACATCTAGCTTTGCAGACCCTCAGAGCTGGCGGCCAAGAGAGCCACAAGGCTGTGAGGAACGGGGAAACGCTCTTACAGGGCTGGTGCCCACCTCGGCCTCCCGGGACCCAGCACTCAGGCTTCTGGGGAAAGAGGCTCCAGTCCTGATCTTAAAGCATCGCCCTGAGGGGCGGGGCTTCTGGGCGGCCTCCTCCCCCAGCGGCGGAGGCCCGAGCTTCCGAGCTTCCGGCTCTCCCTCCGCCTTGCTGCAACCACCTGGCAACAACCATCCCCCACTCCACCGTGCGCAGAGGGCACTTTTCCTCCCCACGCGGGGCTTCCTGTTGAAGTGCCCCTTGGCCTCCCTCCAGCAGGGGGTGCCGTGGTGGGGTCGGCCTCCACAGTGGGAGCCCGAGCATCGCAGGAAGAGAGTTTTCCCGCGCTCAGAAGCCGTGCCACTCTGACAGGCACCGTGCACCATCAACTCCTGGGGGCCGTTTGAAATAAAATAGGCTGCTTGGCCAATGCCAGAGGCTTGCAGACAAGCCCGAGGGGAGGCGGGCTTGAAGGTCACATTCACCTCCTTCCCAGTCGCTGCTTCCAGCTGGGAGAGGGCCTGTTTGCTCTGCTGCCCAGAAACCCGCAGAGACTGGAGCACAGTGAAGAGACAGGAAAATACGTGCCAGACGACAGAACGAGAAGACACCTCTCCAGCAAGGAAGGAACTTGCCCACGATGACACAGCTACTCATTGGGTAAGCCTAAGCAAATATTTATTCCCCATTTTATGCTCTTTCCTGGACTCTGTTTATGTGATGCGATGAATTTCATTGGTAATGAGCGAAAGGACGTCAGATGAGGGAGGTTTGAAGAGGGTCATGAGTGATCCCAAGATTCTTTGTGGGAGGAGCGGGTTTGAGCCTCAGGGAGGCCTTTACTGGTTCTCAGAGTGTGTTCCTAGGAGCAGCAATGTGATTACTGCTTGGGAACTAGCTAGAAATGCGAATTTGGGGTCACGCATGCCTCAGAGCTGCTGAATCAGAAACTCTGGGGAGACCCGAGCAATCTCCCTGTGATCGTGGAACACATCAGAGTTTGCAAACCCCTGTTTCAGATAAATGGTTAGGAAAAGCAAGAGTATCCACTAAAGAAGTGAACAGTCATTTGCAGTGCGACGTTGTAAGAATGAAATTCTCACCCTGAAGGATGTTTTGTGAATGGAAAATTGAATATAGATACATGATAGATATTCATGGTACCTAGGTCGCAAATCATGTTTGCTTTCTACCCGTCTCTCAGCTCATTTTTACTTTTACTTCCTTTGCTTCTCCCTGCCCTAAAAAGAAGCTTGGCAATATTCTATCTGGTACTTTTAGGTAATAATAATCATATTGTTTTTATTCACTTTCACGTTACCTAACTGCAGAAAAAAAATATTTTTTTTCGGTAGAATAATTTAATGAATGCTGATGGGATGCCCTCAGACTTTGACCAGAACTGTTGTATGTATGATGTTGAGTGAAGTTATCCAAGGTCTGAAGCATCCTTTGTGGGTGGAGCCTTAACATTTAAATATTAATCATCACCTGTAAGAGAACTGACATGTGCTCAGATAATCTCAGATGGATTCTTGCATAACAATGATTTTATGCTTTATTTACTCATAACATATGTGCTACATTGGATAGATTTGGTCGGGGGTGTATCCTGGAGATTTAGCGTCACGGTCAATGAGAAAAAGAGCAAAATCCGTCTCAGGTGGTGGACATCTCAATGATACAAATCTCTCCTTTCCTGAGTTCCATGTGTGGATATTGTTGTTGTGGATTTACAGACATTCTATGGACTCCTCAGAGCTTGACTTTTCGTCTGGTACTATTCCATATTAAGTTGAAGAAGTTGAAGCTTGACTTTAGATAAAGTGGAAGTCTTCAAAGCTAGGAAAACTGTGATTGAAACCCAGTTCTGGTTGCTTAAAAGTTCTTGCTTTTCTACTCTCTGGAGTCATAACCATGAAAACAGTTTGGTCTCCGTTCGACAAACCCTTGTTGTGCACTTCTCATGCTAGAGGGATGCTCGGTAGAGGATGGGGCCATTTTTTGTTCCCTGTTTCTAGTCTGCCTCCTCTGCCCCTCCCCCCCAGCCAATTTCAGCTCCAGTGTCTTCTTAGAAGACTTAGGTTAACCATTCTGCATCTCGGTTTTCTCATTTATCAAATAAAGCAAATAATATTATATAATATATAGAGCTGGGGTAAAGATAAGCATGTATTTGAAGGTATCATTAGTAGACTAATAGGTGATTTTTTTTTTAAGGTTCTGAGGTTTCCCAATGTTCTGTAATGAACATATATCACATAAATATTGGTAAGTACATTTATTTTCTGAGGAGAAGCATTTTCTGCCAGTGTTCTGTAAAATGTATTCAATTTCTCTTCTTCTTAAAAAAAATCCTATTTGCCTCTCCCCTCAACATGTGTATTGCTGCTCTGTATCAGATTAAATGGAGGTATGAAGCAACGGAGTAAGTAAGGGGATCATTTCTGAAGTCTTAAAATAATTAAAATTTTAGAGGGAAAACTTAAAAGCATGTAGGAAAAAGGACCTTCCCTACCAAGTCTGGAATCCAAATCCTTGGGCAGATTTCCTTGGCAAGTTTTTACCGAACTCTGATTTGAGATCTTATTGATAGCTTCATTGTCAATCCCTGTAGAAATACTTAAACTACTAACATCTATCCGTATGCAAATCCTGCCCTTCCTTCAGACTTCAGCCAAAAACTCCATTAAGTCTGCCCTGGTTCTTCCCAACCAGGAACTCTATATACCTTCTCCGTATTCAATGGGTTCTTTACCTTTGTGTGTCCCAGAACACATCCCTACGGAAATGTTGGCAAGGAGGAGAGGGTTCTTATTACCCTGCTAAAAAGAAGTGTGGAGAAGAAAGACAAAAATACCTATATTCTATTCTAAAGACATTAGCTGTTAGTACTTTGGTTTTATTATGTTCATTATTTTCTTCAATGTTTATTTGGTGTGTATTTTTATACCTAATTAAAGTCAACTTGTAAAAATACAACAATATGTAGAAACTATCAGATTTTACATTGTAAAGTGATATTATAATATCGTAATTTGTCAGGTCACTAAATTCTTCATGATACATCATTTTCTAACATGTAGTGTAAGTTGTCATTGATTGTTACCCACCATACTAGAATACAAACTGGATGAAACCATAAATTGTATCTGAATTGTGCGTTTCCCCCAGGGTCTCCTGATAGTAGATATTCAACAAATAGTTGTGTTCTGAATGGCTTTCACTTTTATTGCATTTTGGGATCCATGAAATACATTGTGTCATTTAACAGTGACAACCCCTTAGGAAAGAGTAGACCTTTTTACTTATTTCATGGGTAATTTAACTTCTGGGAGTGAGTGGTCAAAAAGGCTTGACCATCCATCCTGAGCTTTTGTCTCAGAGCTGGTGATCTTTCTTATAAGACAGGTTGCCTTAAATTGAAAGAATGGATTCCACAGGGTCTTTAACTTAGATTCATACTCTTTACAGGATGGCCAACCAACTCTTCCTAGTGATATTCAGGATATGCATACGCCGAGAGTTTGCGGTGTTTCTAATGAATTGATCTTAAAATCTTCCAAGCACATAGCGTGCCAAAGTCATTATTTTGATGAATAGTCCCTAAACTTTTAAAAAATGAAGCTGTGATGACAAATATCAAATCTTTTAAACAAAATCAAATTCAGGAGTTCAATTTAGATCTTGGCAAAGTTTCAGGCACATTAAAAGAAAATTAAATGAGTTTTAGGAAGCAGAGCATTCATATTTTACCTTTATTATTAAACAACTCTTAAAACCTCTACCTTTTCATTTTCCCACCCCAGAGAAAAAAGGCCCCTTTAGCAGCAACCTGTCTGACCTCAGACATATTAATTAAAATAAATGGAAGAACAAGAAGTTTTTATTTTAAAAGCCTTTTCAGTAGTGAAGAAAGTATATCGCCAAGAGTAAGCAATTAGAAATTTATGGCTGCACTGTTTTGATTTTCATTTTTGTAAATATATAGAATCTTATTTTCAAAGGGAAGTTAAAAGAGTCATAGTATCTACTATTTTTAAACACCTACTATGTGAGAGATGTAGTTCTAAGCTTTTTAATACATTAAGTCACTAGTTTTCCAAGGCAGCTGTTAGTATCTCTGTTACATAGAGGAGACCATAATCCCTGAGATGGTAAGAATTCTTGTCGTAGTTGTATGCCATTACCTGACGAATTGTGGTCTTTGACTTTAACGTATCTGTGCTCTGCATACTACCCAGCCATCACTAAAATCTGCAAGTCACTGTACTTAAAAAATGTAAAATTTCTATATAGTACATAATGTGTCTATTTATTTTAATGTGCAGTTAATATTTTACATTGTCTACCATCAAGAAAAATTGGTACTCTAGAAGGAAATGCCATGTTTTTCCTTGAGCTTTCTCTACATCTTACAAACAAGTGTTTACCCCAGGAGTATGTGCTCCACGTTTGAGAAGAATAAATGATGTACTGTGTATTAGGTGCTCATTGTGAGGAAGGATTATGCTAAGGACTTTGCACTCATGATTTCACTTGATCCTCAGAGAAATCATTGAGGCACAACTTTTTGAGATCTGTTTATATAAAATATCCTGTGGCTTATCATTTAATAGCATCATTAATTTCCGTTAAACTGAGTTGTTTTCTAAGTCACACCAAGTATGAGCTCCAGGGCATAGAATCTGTGTGGTTGGTTGGTTTCCCCAAAGTGTAGAAGAAGTGCCCGGGGTGGAGGGATGGGGTGCGTCATTACAGGCAGTGGGTAGGATTTCAGAACTTTCTGAGAAAGACCATCATTTTTTTTTTTAAGATTTTATTTTATTTATTTATTCGACAGAGGTAGAGACAGCCAGCGAGAGAGGGAACACAAGCAGGGGGAGTGGGAGAAGAAGAAGCAGGCTCATAGCAGAAGAGCCTGATGTGGGGCTCAATCCCATAACGCCGGGATCACGCCCTGAGCCGAAGGCAGACGTTTAACCGCTGTGCCACCTAGGCACCCCAGAAAGACCATCTTGATATGTGAATCTGTAAATAGTACATTTCACAGATTATATTTCTTTTTTATGGAACGTGGAAACTTTTATGTTAAAAGGAGTTAACTTTTGTGAAGTTAACTGTCATTTAATAGCTAACTAAAAATAACACGCTGAATTTATTATAAATGGGAGTACCTGAGAAGATTTTGCAAAACAGAAAATTCATGGGAATGCTGGGTATCTGACAGACTAGATTAGATCAGGTAAAATACTGTGTTTTACTCTTTAGCTGCATTTTAAAATCGTTTATGCCTTAAGAGTTCTTCAACACCAAGTCTGTCTGATTTACACAGAGCTGAATACTTGGAATGAGCTACCCTTTTAACTACCAATGGATGCTCAGAACATCCATTGCTATGGGAGAAAGGGAGGTCAGCTCTTAAACACTGTGGCCCTGAGGCCTTAAAGTTGTTTTAAGGTCAAAAGTTAATAAGTGGCAGATATTGTGCTTAAATGAGTTGACTTTAAAGGATGTCAGTTCGCAAACTAACTGCGAATTTTTAGTTTGTAAAGTAACGCACGGATGTAATAATTTTGCAAGTGAGCATAGATTGAGGTCATCTGTTTCACATCTCTAGTTGTAGCTGGGAATGTGGTCAGTGACACTGGACCCAGGTAATGACTGTGTTGAGGCCAAAGGCAATGGGCATTTGATGAACTACTTTAGATTCTTCCACATCCATACTGATTTCAGGAAAATTTGACTGTTGACATAGACCAGTTATGGGGGGGCAACGATCATTACTTGTTCATTCATTCCTGCTAATGTTTTCAAATCTATTTTTAAGTGAATTGACTTATTTCTGTCTATGCCTCTGTTGAGCAAGGATTACCTCCCAGATAAAGTGCTAAGTGCTGGTCGTGCAGTGTGACAAGACAAAGTTTCTTTACTCATCAAACAAATATGTGGAGGGAGAAAGACCTTCAACTGAGTTTAAAAAAAAAAGGTTAATTATAAAATGAGTCATTTTATTGCAACAGAGTTAACGAGGAATCCTAGGCCTTTCTGAAGAGGTGACGTTTGAGGTGACATCTGCATGAGTCCAAGAGTGAAAAAATGGCATGTGGGATCAGAATGGGTGGCCTAGATAAATGGCTTGGGTGAAAATGGCCTTAGGCACAGCCAATGTAGCTGGGACAGGAAGAGAAGGAGAGCGGTACAAGATGAGGTTTGAAGAGGAAGGTGGAATCTGGTGGTGACCCACAGTACTCAGTCTTCCTCGGCTTGTAGATGCATCTCTCCAATCTGTGTCTCTGCACGTCTTTTTCTCGTGTGACCCTGTTTCTTCACATGGCCAACTTTTCACCAAGACACCTGTCATATTGGGTTAGGAATCCACCCTACTGCAGTTTGATCTCAGTTTAATTACATCCGCAATGACCCTATTTCCAAATGCGGTCACATTCCAAAGCACTGGGGATTAGGACTTTGATATTATCTTTTTTGGGGCGACACAATTTGATTCGTAATAGCCCTATCACGGGATTTTCATTTATTTAAGATGAAGAAGAAATCACTGAAAAAACTCATGCCTCCCTCTGATAATTTTTTGAAGGATGTAAAAAAGCAACAGAAGAAAAAGAAAGCAAATTAGTACGCTTCTGCAAATACCTTGGGATGGTTAGAGATAATAGTGGCTTAGGCTAAGACTGCAATCCTAAAGATAGAAATAGACACATTTGACAAGAGCATCATAAGAGGAGAAATAGATTTGAGGATAGCAGCAAATCAATAAATCATTATGGACTTGTTAAGCTTGGCACGCTCTGAGACACAAAGGAGAAATGAAAGTAAGATGTTGGCCCCGGAGGAGCATAATTCAAAAGGGAGGCTGACAATACAGCTTTAGGACTCATAGGCACACACATGGCACTTCAAGAGATGAGTATGGTGGTCTCATTAGGAGAGTAGAGGAAGGAGGATAGAGTTCTGG
Organism: Ursus americanus; assembly: GCF_024610735.1. NCBI lineage: Eukaryota > Metazoa > Chordata > Mammalia > Carnivora > Ursidae > Ursus > Ursus americanus. Next base: position 76,031,728 of record NC_142133.1, read on the forward strand.
GCTGAGTCCAGTCCAGGTGGAGGAAGAGGGTGTAGTGGCCTCAAAGGCAAAGAGAAAAACAGACAGACAATAACAAGCAAACAAGAGAATAAGGTGGTATAAATTCAGAGATGAAAATGTTTCCAGAAAGGAAAGTTGGAAAGTGCTTAATGCTGCTGAGGATGACATAGATGAGGGCTACGTGGACAGAATGGGATCAGAGGGGTGCCTTTTTTTTTTTTTTAATCTCACAAGGGAATGCCACACTTATTGGAATAAATTCACATGTAAGTAGTGACATAGCACTGTCTGTGTAAGGAAAGCTTGACAATGTAGACGAACAGCTTAGACTGATTTTGTTCCTGGTACAAACAAACGTCAAAGTCATAAATCGATAGGGCTAAATTAATAAGGGCCTGAATAAATCCCAATCTCTTTTTTAAAGACTTTGCTGAGTCGTGCAAGTCTCCAAGCATATTCGACATGAATAATCGAGGGCAGTTACTCTGTGTAGAAACGACTGATAGGTGTTTCTCAATTTTCAGGAATTATCAAGTAATCTTTGAAATAGTTGCAGCTTTAATTGTGTGTATTTATATATGGCACTATTTCAGGGCATCCCAGGGACTTTTTGTTACTTTTCCTACCCTTCCATTTGCCTCTCCTCTTGATGTTAAGTAAATAAAAATCCTGTGATAGGGCTGTTATGAATCAAATTGTGTCACCCCAAAAAAGGTAATATCAAAGTCCTACTCTTAGTGGAGGGATTATGGTCAAGAAGACTCAGTGTGAAAGAGGCCTTAAGTGGCATGAACTGTCCCCAACAGTAGAGGATATGCCATGCCTGAAATCATTTATATTAATTTTCTAAAACAGTTTGGAAGCCTCCCAAACAAAACAAAAGAAAACAAAAAAATAGAACAAACAAACAAAAAACCTTGCCCTAGCATCTTGAAGCTTTATGGACTATCTCTATAAGCTAAAAGTACATTTTCATAACACTGGGAACATAAAAGTCTTAAGAAGACAAGAAACTTGAATGAGCTTTTGAGCATACCCACAGAGTCCTCATTCTTTCCATGCTTCAATTTATTGGATTCACCCAACAGTACAATATTTTTCTCTCCTTCCAAAGACTTGTCTACCTGCTGTTAAGAATTGGACAAGATTTACTGATTTGGCTGTCTACTGGTGTGGTGTCTTTAAGTGCTGAATATAAATCTTTAATCACACTGCTTAGAGTGACTTCACTTCCTACTAGTATTTCATCCGTGAATAGGAAGAAAAGGCTACTGAGACTATATTATTGATGTTTGTAATACCATTCTTTTTCCCGTTTGAATTCATTTTCAACAATTTTAGAGAACCAGTTTTGTTTTTATTTTCCTGTTGGAGTGTAACCAGTATTTTCTAGAAAAACAACCTTAGAAGAAATAAATGATCTACTCTTCAAATAAAGGCAAATATGCTGAAAGATGACAAGTTTGAGATGGGGCATCTGACCAGCACATCTTCTCTTTTAATCTCTGATGAATGGACATCTGCGAAATAAGTGTTATTTTTTCTTTACCTAACTTCACTGTTCAGTTCAGGATCATGTCAAATGAGTCCTCATTTGCTATGGCTAAGAATTCTGGGACATAACTGGAATAACTGGGCATCCTAAACACTAGCTTGTGGAAATACACGTAACTTTTCCCGCTCGAGGTGTATCACTGTCCCACATTTCTCTTTTCACACTTCCCACAATCCCAACTATTCCTTTTCTCTTACTGCCTTTCTTTTTGGATGCAGATGATTTATTATAACAACTTAATTTGTGGTTGAATATATTTGGCCCTGTTGAATAACCTTTGGCCCTGTTATGAAGTACGTATTGCAGAATTTTCATGTTAATTTTTCAGACTCCATGATTTCAAATATACTAAGGAAAAACAACTACCAATGTCTGTTTTAATAGTGAAGTAATATTAAGTTTTTCAAGTGGAGTGGACTGCCAGAGATATTGAGGTGTGTATGCTTTGGAATAAGAGTTTAAAGATCAAATACTGTTTGTCCCATTGGCTAGCTTTGTGTTTATGCAGTCAGTAATCAATTTTCCCAGAATGTCAGTTTACCCATCTATGTAAACAAAACAAAACAAAACAAAACAAACAAACAAACAAAAAACCCAAAACAGATTCTGAGAGCTTTAAGAACTCTGTCAAGAATAGTTATAAGAATTATAAGAAAGAATGTAGGTGAAAGAGCCTAAAAATTAGAAGGTACTTAATTAAGATTAATTCTTCCCCCTTTTTCCTAAAGAAAATCTTCAGAAAAACCAGCTGCTATTTTATTTTTAAGCAATAGAAGGCCTTTTTGAGAAGAAATCTTACTTTTTTAAAAAAAATTATTATTATATTTTTAGTAAAACCTTGTACCCAATGCTTGAATAACTATTATTCTAGGGACATTTGGAACCTTACTTTCTAGAAGAATTGTATTAGTTTAAAATGTCATCAGTAAGTAGATTACCAAGTAATTTTTACTAAAGTGCTTGCTATTACTTATTCATTGTTATTTTACAATTTGAAGTGTAAGAGTTAGAAGTCTAAGAGAGAAGGACACATGGTGTTATCAGAACAAACACTATATTCAATTTTTCTGGTTTTTTTCTGCATACATATTCAAAAGGTTATTTTTCCCCAAGATCCTCACCTGAAATCTAAGGGAAACTGTGTGGCTTTTTCGTCTGTTTTCAGGTAACAAATATCCTTGGTAACTCCTAGTCTTGTTGAATAGCTTGAATAGTGCAGTAAACTAGTTTCCTCTTTTCTTTTTTTCTTTTTTTTTTTTTAAAGATTTTATTTATTTATTCGACAGAGATAGAGACAGCCAGCGAGAGAGGGAACACAAGCAGGGGGAGTGGGAGAGGAAGAAGCAGGCTCACAGCAGAGGAGCCTGATGTGGGGCTCGATCCCATAACGCCGGGATCACGCCCTGAGCCGAAGGCAGACGCCTAACCGCTGTGCCACCCAGGCGCCCCTCCTCTTTTCTGTCTTGGGTCTCTAATCAGTTTGTCAACTACACTATGAATAGGGGTATGGTTGACCTGTCCATCTTTCCTGATCTAGTGTGTTCTATCCCATCTTAATAACTGTGGTTTCTAATATCTCCAGAGTTAGAAGTGGATATGAGAAGTGATTTGAGGCAGACAAATCCCAGTGCATCTATTTCCCATCTGCTATAACACCAGAGCTTCCTGGTTGCCACAAACTCCTGTTCATGGGCTCTCTGAATCAGGCAATAGGCATCACTGCTTATTGTCTTCCAAGTTCCAAAGGTGATATATTAAACTTTCTAAGTGGTTCCCTTTCCCTAGGTTGCATCTGTTTTGTAGGTTCCCTAGGTTGCATCTGTTTTGTAGGAGTTAAAGAGTGGGACTTACATCTCAATAATAGCTTTTCTAAAATACTTCCCTAATCTTGAACTGTCTTTACAACCTCCCTCTTTAATAAGATGGAAGTGAATGATCAAGGAGATGTTAACAAACTTTATAAAATATATACTTTAATTTTTAGGGAAGTTTTATATTCACAGTAAAATTGAGTGGAAAGGACAGAGAATTCCCTATACCCTCTGTCCCCATACATGCACAACCTGTCCCGCTATCAATGTTTGAACCAGAGTGGCACATTTCTTACAATAGATAAAACATACTGTATTCATGAATTGGAAGACTCAACATGGTAAAAAGGTGGCCAAATTAAGTTTAACACAGTTCATATAAAAAATATTAACAAGGATCTTTGTAGATATTTTGTAGATATAAACATGCATATTCTGACATATTCTAAAATATGTGTGAAAAGAAATCATGACATGGTAAGAAATGACCTCAAAAATCTAAAAGAATTTTGAAAAAGGAGATTAATTTTTTCAATGCGAAGTTTTACTATCTACTATAATAACACAGTGAGTACTAGATGAGGAGTAGACATGGGTAGATGGAACAGAAATAGACTCACACAAATATGTCCAATTGACTTTCATAATAGTGCAAAAACAATTAAATGGAGGAAAGATGGTCTTTTCAGTTGGACATCCAATGGCCAGAAAAAGAAAATGATCGTAGTTTTACACCTCAAAACTTACACAAAATTAACCCCAAACATACCACAAACTTAAATATGAGCCATAAAGTATAAAACTTTTAGGAAAAAATAAAATCATTAGAGAAAATCTTTGGGACCTAGGACTAGGCCACTTAGACTTGACACCAAGAGCACAATCCATAAAGAAAAACAATTGATAAAGTACGCATATCAGAATTAAATAAGTTTGTTCTGTGAACAACTCTGTTAAGAAGATAAAAAGGTGAGTTACAGACTGGGAGGAAATACTCACAAACCATATACCTGACTAAGAACTTGTATGTAGAATGTATAACAAACTCAAAATTCAACAGTCTGAAACCCCCAAACGATCCAGTTAGTAAATGGGTAAAAGGAGCAGTCAGTTTATCATAGAAGATATCTAGATAGCAAATAAGCATTGAGAAGATTAACATCATTAATCATTAAAGAAGTACAAATTAAAACTCTAGTGAGGTATCACTTTACAGCTATTAGACTGACTAAAATAAAAATAATAACACCAAATGCTGGCAAACATGTGGGGAAACTAGATCACTCATATTTTGTTGGTGGTAATTTAAAATGGTAGAAACAGGGGCGCCTGGGTGGCTCAATCGTTAAGTGTCTGCCTTCGGCTCAAAGCACCCAGGGATCATCCAGGGTCCTGGGATGGAGCCCTGCATCGGGATCCCTGCTCTGCTGGGAGCCTGCTTCTCCCTCTACCTCTCCCCATGTTCGTGTTCCCTCTCTCGCTGGTTGTCTCTCTCTGTCAAATCAATCAATCAATCAATCAGTCAATCTTAAAAAAAAATGGTGGAACCAATCTGGAAAATAGTTTGTCATTTCCCTTTAAAACTAAACATATGTTTACCATCTGATCCACCAGTCACGCTTTTGGGCATTTATCCCAGAGAAATTCAAGTTTACGTTCACTCAAAAACCTGTAAACAAATGTTTATACAGTCCTATTAGTAGTAGATAAAAACTGGAAACCTTAAAATGTCTTTGAATAGGTAAATGATTAAGCAAACTGTGACACATTTACATCATGGAATATAGCTCAGTAATTTAAAAAAAGGATCAAACTCTTGGTTTATACAAAAACTTGGATGGTATCAAGGGAATTATGTTGAGTGAAAGAAGCTAATCTCAAAAGAGTACATCCTTTTTGATTCTATTCATAAAGCATTCTTGACATAGCAAACTAAGAGAGGGAGCGTATTAATAGTTACCAGTGGTTAGGAATTTAGGAATTGGCGGGGGGCGCGGGGGATACGCATGTGGCTATAGATAGGTAGCAACAGAGAACCTTTGGATCAATTGTCATTGCAATTACATGAAGCTCCACATATGATAGAATTCTATAGAATTCTACACTCACATAAATAAGTGTGTGTGAAGGTGGTGAAATTCAAATAAATTCTGTGAGTTGTACCCATGTCAATATCTTGGTTTTAATATTATATAATTGTTATAAAAGATGTTACTGAGAAGGTTGCTTGAAGGACACAGGATCTCCCTGATTTTCTGCAAATCTCTTATTATTTCAAAATAATAAGCTTAAGAATGGGATTAATACTATCTTATGCATACAGTAACAAAAATAATTTGATATCACATATAAAAACGATCCTTAGCTGCTTTCCTAATATATTCTTCCTGCTTATCTGCCTCATTTTATTTTTAAGTATTACATGGCATTATAAGATTAGCTATCATCCCAAAGGTCTAATAGCTTCTTCCAACTCACAAATAGAGTTAGTAGTAGATTCCGATAATACAATTTTTATAGGTGGAAGTGTTGTGGTGCACCTTGATATAGCAAAATTACTACAGTATTATTTAACATAGGTTTTCTGATTTCTATTGTGGTGTTCTATTATGCCTTGATGGTGGCCTTGATCTTGAGTCTCATACAAAGACAATTATGGTCTCTCTCCTAATTTAACTTACATACTTAATCTTGAGAAACTTTCACCCATGGGGTTTTCTTTTTTCTACCTGGGGGCTTTACTGTTGCTTAGCATAACTTCACTGAAGGAGGATTTCTCCCTTCAATTTGCTCTTTTAAATGTTCTCAAACTTTCCTTTAGAATCCTCGTTTTTTTTTTTTTTCTGTAGGTTTAGAAATTTCTCTTCACTTGATCCCAGAAAAAAAAATGTGCCTTCAACCTCATTTTTAAATAAACTCCCATCTCTCGACTCAAATTATTCCAACATATGTGAAAAAAAATGTTTCTATCTTGCAAGAATAGTGTAGTTGTTGAAAGTACCATGTTATGATATAATGCATTCACTCTGCTTTACTGAACTTGAAAATATTTTATTGTTAAATGACAGAAATGATGAAGGAACATGTAAGGAATCCATGCAGAAAATCATCTTTCCTGATGAAATAAACCTAGAACAAATCTAACATTCTAAGCAAATACCTAGCCCAGCTCCAGAAGTGGGCATGACACACAACAGGTTACCTTCAGTAACTAGGTAGACAAATGTGGGCCTAGGCTGAGTACAAGTCATTCTGTGAAAATCTGTGATTGTTTCCCAGGCAGAACCTCCAGAGGATTTTTTTGTTTTCTCTTTCTACTCTAAGGAAAAGCTTTTCAAAATCAAGTCTTATAAAGTATTTGATAAGTAGACAAAAATGAGTTTAATGTAAAAAAAATGGGAGAAGGTGATAATTTTACAGTTAAGATATGGAAGTCAAATATTCAGTCTTAGGGGCAACTTGAACTTGTGTGTCTTAAATATATATATAGAACGAAAGCATGTGTCACCAGAAAAAAATATAGATCTTTATTATCTCAGTGTATTGCCTCATGGTTTATATAGAGGGTATGTTTAAAATTTCACCTCTTCTGTCTAGTTTTTACTTCTTAGGATTTTGGATCTTCTAAATTGGATTGTATCCAAATAAATAATTTTACTGTACTTTCCTATTTACATAATGCAGATTTCATCTATTTTGTCATGTTGCCTTAATCTGATGTAGATGGTACATGAGTTTGTTGATCTCATCACCATTTCAGAGATGGTAAAAGTTAAGACACATCAAAAGGGATGTGTCTCACCTCACTTAGCTAATATAAGGCAGAGCTGAAATTCTAATTCCTGTCTATCTAAAACCATAGCCTATTTTTTTTCTGATACATTCCACTGTATTAATGAACTCTGTACTCCCTACAGTTGAAATATCTTTGAGCACACAGGGGAGAATGCGTTCTCTATCTAGAGTCCTAAAGAGCCATTGAGCAATCTTCTCCTTTTCTGATTAATCTAAGTGGTCTAGGAAGAAAGTCAAGTACAAAAAAAATTGGAATTTAACTAAATCTTTCAAAATCTGAAGGCATGAAGTTTGTTCTCCTCTTCCATGGGTCCCTATCTTACTAGTGTTGTTATGCCATTATAAGTAGGAGTCTGGGAATTTCTGTTATGGGTTTTATATGGCATAAAGTATAGCCTTTGGAGGAGGATAGAAGCTTAAGACTCATCTGGTTTGACTTAATTCACAATCAGTAACTTGCTTTGATAATATTGACTTCCTATGAAGTTCGCAGTATAGAGCTTTTACTTTATTTTACTCTTCAAATTTTTTTTTCTTGGAGGTATTATTACTTTAAGGTATTCCTACTTTAAGATAAGCACCCTTACACTCACAGAGGTTGAACAACTTAACCAGTGGCATTGGCAAGTAGTTGGCAATGCCGACTTGTGTTCACATTTGTAGGTTCTAAACAAACTAACCAACAAAATAGGCTAAAATGCCCAGTTTCCTTCTTGGTTGGCAGTCAACTTTTTTATTCAAGAAGTTAAGACATAGAGGGCACAGACCGTGTGGCAGAGGCCATCTCCCCCTTGGTTCCAGAAAGTGAGGCACAGGGCCAAGGCGTGAGGGTGCTCTGGGCTGAAGGAGCAGGGCTGTCACCCTGGTTTGCCTGGGAGGTAGGACTACCACCCTGGTGGGCCCAGGCGATAAAGCATTCAGCCAAAGTGGATTATTCTCAAGCTTTGAAATGTAATAGAATTTGCCCTGCCAGGTTTTGGACTTTCTCGGGAACAGTGACCTCAGAATGTTACAGTATTTGAAGGTAGAGTCTTTAAAGGGAAAATTAAATTAAAATGAGATCATATAGGTAGGCCTTAATCCAATAATATTGGTAATCCTTAGAAGAAGAGGGAATTTGGACACAGATACAGAGAGAAAATGTGAAGACACAGAGAGGATGGCCGTCTACAAGCCAAGGAGACAGACCTGGAATGGAGTTTTCCTTCACAGCCCTGGGAAGGAACCAGCCCTGCTAACACCTTGATTTGGACTTCTAGACTCCAGAACTGTGAGAAGATACGTTTCTGCTATTGAAGCCATCCAGGCTGTGAAATTTTTCTGTGGCAGCCCTAGCACACATATACACCACCCAAAATGATGTCTTTTTCTGTACCTGATTTCAAACAAGACTTGTGAAGTTAAAAGTAGTCCTAGCATACATGACTGTCCCTTTATGAGAGCCTGCATTTATGTAAATGTTCCTTAGTTGAAGCCAATAAAATGTCAAAGTGACCTTAGTTGTGTATTTTTTTCCTTACAGCGTCTATGCAAGTTTAGCAAAGCAATTATAAATGCATGCGTGATACAGAATGAGAAGAATCGTGTCTGCCATTCAATCTGGTGAGTCAGAGTAATAGGATTTTAGAGCTAGTAAAACATTGTATTGGATACAATTGCATTGGATACAATTCCAACCAATTCCATTGTTGGGATTGTATTCCAACCCTAGGTTACATAATGTTCTTGGCCCAGGCTTTTATTTAGGTAGCAAGTGGATATTAATTTTTGCTATTATAAAAATAAAATATTATTTATAATTTTGTGTCACTTTTTAGCTTTAAAGACTTTCCTTCTAAATTTTTCTTGGCAGGGAATACTTGTTTATCAATCAGACAGAAATAAATCTCTTAAAGAAAAAAAAAAAAGAAAACTTTTCACCCAAGCATGACTAAATCATGAAGTAGCTTTTTTAGGTAGAGGCATAGCCACAAAAGAGGTCTTAATTCAGACTTCATGAACTTTTTTTTTCCGACTTTAGGAATGTACCAAAACATTTTTAAGGACAGACCTATTTTATAGGAAAAAGAAATCTCAAAATATTGTATTATTTGGTTAGCTTACACATCATTTATGATAAGCTCAACTGATATCTAAGGGGCTTAGGCAAAAAATACAACTTTTCTGCACTAAGAAACTGATAAACACCTTTAGGATAGACAGGCTAAGGGAATTATTTCTGAACGGAACAGACTGTGTTTGAAAGTTGTACCTTCGTGCAGCGTGTCCTCCAAGCTCACTTCTTTCGGATGGCGCTTCGTGGAATCCCAAAGAATATTCACTCCACAGCCAGAGTCTCTGGTGAAGTAAACAACCTTTCAGCTGGCGGTAGTGGTCCCGTTGCTGTATTGTTCATTTCCAGATTCTTCTGCATTTTGAGATTTTCAAGATCTGTTTGCCCCAAGTCATACCTCTTGTGTTGGTCTTTTTCCATGCTGTCTACTTTTACATTTGCAGTGGTTATCACAGACCTGCTCTCTTTATGATTCTAGTATAGCTTTCACCCTTGGTCTCCATACACATATAATCTGTAACCCAGTGGATAATTCTATTTCAGTGTTTAATAGAAAGGCACCCTAATGCACTCTCAAACTGTAGTCATCTCTCTATACCCCCCACTTCCATACAGGAAAGAAAAAAATCTTCTTCTCCTTCAGGAATTTGTGCACTGGGAACTATCATATGATTTACGAAGTGTTCCATACTATAAACATGTACATCTTACCCTTATCTTCTCTTCATTGATCCCAGTGTTTGTTCAAATCATGTGTTTTTTTTTTTTTTTCTGCAAAGTGTTAGAAAAAATATACTTGTTTTGGTTTGCTTGTTTTTTAAATGTAAAATTTCACCTTCAAAAAAATAGAATAAGATTTCACCTCAGTAGTTCCGGTCATCATCCTTGATTTCTCGAATTACTGCTGTGTTTTTAAAAGTGTGTTCCCAGCTTTCCATCTGGCTTCCTTCAGTCTGTTTTCCATATTGAGTCCATACTGATCTTTCCAAACAGAAAATCTGCTTTTTGAAAATTTCTTTGCTTCAAGTCCTCGACGTACCTGTTGTCTTCAGGATGCCTTCCTGTGTTTTCAGTGAACCCAACACAGTCCCTCATGATTTGTCCCCAGCCTTTCTTTCGTTTATATTGCCTCCTCTCTAGTACAATAAACTCAAGAAATTAGACTCATGATCCACTTGTAGATTTCTGAAGACATGTTTCTTCCCTCTTTTATCAGCGTCTTATCTGAACAACCTCTTCACATCCTTTAGGGCTCTGATTTGAAGTGTTATTACAAAGGAAATTTTCCCTGATTTTCCAAGACTGAATATGGTATTCTTGCAAGGTGCTTCCCTAAGTACTTTGTTGTGGCTTAAACCACAGCACTTCTGGGATGTGTGCCCTTTTCTGTTTGTTTCTCTAAGCTGCTTGTTGGAAAGGAACATTATTTTGCTTAACTTACAGATCTAGAACCTAACATTGTTCTTAGTGCATAGCAGACATGCAAAAATTATTTGTTAAAAGTTTGGAAAATAAATGCTTTCCCTCTAGTTTCAGTCTCTTCCAGTTCACTGGGCCTTAATCTAGTCCTCAGACTTAGGTTACTTTTCCATGCTGCTGGTCCTCAAATTTATGGAAACTTTTATTGCAGATTTTGACATTATTTAAAAAAAGAACAAGCCTCAATGCCTGAAAAGCTATGGCCTGAGAATTCACATATTTCAATACATGTAGCATATGTGTTTATTAATTATTAAATATGGCTGAGAATTTCCATGTACAGAACCTAAATTGGGAGTGGATGTACATGGTAGCAGATAAATTAGGCTCTGTTCTAAGGGTATATGTAGTAATTTCCATCTAGATAGTTAATGTTGATGGCTTCACTAATTAATATTTTTAAATGTTTAGGCCATTTGGCTGATTTACATAAAATTGCTGATATTTCGTAGTTTTTTTGGCCTAAAACAACAATTTCGATTGCTACAACCTAATGTTTGCCAATAAATTTGGGACATTTTATAAGATTTGCTTGTTTGGATTATGTTCTATAAATAAATTTCAGCGTATATATCCCTAGTGTAAGAGAAGCCAGAAGTCACCATTTTCCTTGAGTTATGATTGTGTAATCACATGAATTCAAGTAAATAAACACCACCCCAAAATGTACTTGCAGCATGGATAAAATACATGAATATTGCCTGTAGTCTCTAGTGCTTATATTTATTTTAAGTTGTAGTATAAAATATACAAACCCAAACAATATACTTGGATTCCTATTTTGTTTCATTTTCTTGAGCTCTACTACCTTGGATAGTAACCTCGAAAGCTTAGTTCAGTTCCTCAACACAGACATTCTTGGTATTTGTCACTACATACTCCATGAATTACATATTCACTCCACTCTTGACCCCAGTATAAGCCAAACTTTGTAACTAGAGAATTGAATGTGTTCCTCGATGTAAGTGGATATTAGGAAGATACTGGAGAACACGAATTTAAAAATGAATTATTCCCGTAAAAATTACATTCTTTCATAAACTCAGTTCTCAGATGCTCATTTGGTGGTGGCACATCTCAGGTGCTTCCTGCCGTCTGACTGTGAAGTCCTAGCCGACTCCATCCTGCCCTTCTTTCTTGCTAGTAACTGGAAGAACAATTTTTACATAGGTTTAGATAAGCCAGTAATCAAATAGCAGTCTTTCTATCCTGAAGGAACAATAAAATGGACTCAAGCAAAGAAGCCATTGGGGTTGTCACAACTATAGCTCTGGGTTTGCTTCATTATCGGAACACATAGAAGCAGCAAGCAAGGCTTCTGATGCCCTTGCCTCAGTGCAAGTGGAAGAAGAAGAGTTTGGTGTGACCCAACACTCCACCATGGCTTGGCCATGTTGAGAACCTGTCTTCCGGTGCATGTGGAGTATGAACTTCCTGTTTTCACAAGTGTCATTTAATTAAAAGTACTACAATTTCTTTTTTTTAATTTTAATTTTAATTTTTTAGGTAGGTTTCATGCCCCATGTGGGGCTTGAACTCACGACCCCGAGAGTGAGTGTTGCATGATCTACTGACTGCGCTGGCTAGGCGCCCCAAAAGTACTACAGTTTCTTTTGTGGAAGAGAAAGTTGATTCAAATTTTCACTATTGCTTGTGCCAAGCTGTTAATGTATAAGGTGTAAATAGTCTAAAGACAAAGAAGGACAGAGATACTCCAAGTAGTGAGAATTAGATGTAATATTGAAAAAGTATTGAGCACAATGTCCAGTTAATGGTAGATTGGTTTCCTATGACTATTGGATACAATTTCTTATAAATTAAAAATCTGAAAAAGGAGTGAATGGATAAAGTGGTCTTCCCTCTCATCCGTCTTGCAAAGCCCATTTTAAGTGGCATTTTTCTCTCAGAAATCTCTAATCCTGAGAATTCTGATTCCCATCCCAGATTTCTTAGTGTTTTTTTCATATGTATGAATGTGAGACTGTATTTGCATTAATATTTACATTTAAAGAATTCTAAAGAAATTGCAATGCGTATGGTTTGTGAAGATTTGGTGTGTTTTGAAAAGGGCCTACATCTGAGCACATATTGCATGAAACTAGGAAAAAGAGGTGGCGTTTGCAATAGAAATTCAGGGAGAAGGGGAGATTAGACCACATAATGGAAGGTGGAGGCATTTTGGTGACTTTGGTCCTAGTCAAGAGGTTTAAATTATCTGCAGTTTTCCGTTGGAGATCTCTGTCCTCATTTCTGTAAGGAAATGTCTAACCAGGGCTAGGGTGTAATCTGAAACTGGAAAAAGGAAAATGAAGGTAAGAGCTGAAAATTGCCACAGGATAAATGGACAGAAGTATGGCTCAGTGAAATACGAGGTACAGGAAATGAATCATGTAAAGGACACACGGAAGACTTTTCAGAGCTCAGGGAGGGAACAAGAAGAGAAGATGATTGGATTCTAGTCATTAATCTGCCAGATTATTTGTCATAGTGTCAGGGACATTATGGTTCCTAGGATAACACCTGATTCCATCAACCAAATGAGCCTATTTTGCAGGCTCCCCACCTCCCCCCGGGTTGAGTAAAAAATTAAGGTATTTTGGAAGTATCAGAAAGAAAGGGAATTGTGTGAATCCAGTATTAACCTACCTGGGTGATTTGAGGCACATTTTCCCCTGAAATGTTAACTTCTTTTAGATTTTCTCCATTGATAAATAAGTACTAAACCCAAGAGTTAACAATAGTAGTAAGAGAATCTATTTAAAAAGTGTCCGGACATTGTAGCTTCAAAGCACACGCAAATGCTGCAATATTATTGTCTATTATGTACTGGAAAATTGAAAGCTTTTAAAACCATTCAAGTACTTCTGCTAATAGCTGGAGAAAAACATTGGAGTTTTCCCACATCAGGGAATAAAGGGACCTATATAAGGGCTTTAAAATTTGAATCGCAGTAAAGACCCTCTAGTGTCACCCTGCAATTTACAACTCAGTTTTGGTTCTTAATCATTCTCTAGTAATCCTTCTTTCTATTTCTTTCTTTCTTTCTTTCTTTCTTTCTTTCTTTCTTTCTTTCTTTCTTTCTTTCTTTCTTTCATATTTATTTGTCATTTTCATTTAATTTTTTGAATAAAAGAGAGCTGCTGAAATGTGGATAACTGATTGAGCTTTATCTAAGTATAAGTGAGTGGCTTTGAGTAGCTACTTCCAACAGGAAGAAGTAAGGAAGTTTGCAAATCTTCTCCCCCCAAAAAGAAAACTGGACAACACTATCAAAAACAGCCATTTCAGGGGCACCTGGGTGGCACAGCGGTTAAGCGTCTGCCTTCGGCTCAGGGCGTGATCCCGGCGTTGTGGGATCGAGCCCCACATCAGGCTTCTCTGCTGGGAGCCTGCTTCTTCCTCTCCCACTCCCCCTGCTTGTGTTCCCTCTCTCGCTGCCTGTCTCTCTCTCTGTCGAATAAATAAATAAAATCTTAAAAAAAAAACAAAGAAAACAAAAAAAACAGCCATTTCAGTCTCTGAAAATTGACTAAGTCGTGCAGCTAAATGAGAAGTGTTTGTTCATGAGAAACTACCGAACTTTTGGTAGGAAGAACGGGAAATTGTGGTGTTTTTGCTTGGGGCTAAGGCTATCCCTTCCACCTTGGTTCTTTCTGGAGCTGTGGATTATGAAACCAACATCTTCACTGCTGGAAGGGGCTGAGAGCATTTGGAGCTGGTGTTGGCGGGGGGGGGGGGGCATTTTTGATATCTCTGTGTATTTTATACTTACAGTCCTATCAATTCCACATTTTAAGGTGGACCACATTTAAGTGATAAGTAACCACCCATGGGTAGTGGGCTCCTTATCTCTTTGTTAATTGGCTACCATTCCTTTTTATTTGACACATTAAATGTCGATATCCTCTGACAGTTCCTCTCCATTCAGACCCACAGCCCTGCTTGAAGGGAGGACCACCACAGTCATCAGAGTGCTTTCCCAATCCATTCTTCCCAGAGCCTTTGGAGCACCATAAAAAATAATAATAATAATAATAATCCGTAGCGTTTGCTATGTGCATAGTCATTATGCTGTACATTGCTCTTTATACACATTAAACTGTAATAAAAATTTACATAAGAGAGTCCATGTCCTTCAGTACTTGAGACTCTGCTGTGGCACCTTAAAGTGGCATACAATCCCTTTCCCATCCAACACATTGTTACAAAGCTTTGACCCCAATAATAATGTCACCACCATTATTGAAATTCAAACTTTGCTCTCACCACTCAGTTAAAGTATACTGTTTTTGTTTCCATATTACCATATGTAATAGCTTTTTTGCCATTGATGTCCACACTGAACTTCAAGGCTCAGCTTAAAAGGAACTCTTTTAAAGAATTTAATGGACAGTGATCATTCAGGCTGAGGACGTAATGTTTTCCCCCTAAATTTTCCTAGAAATACATACATGCATACATAAAATATTCTAATACATACTTTTATTTTTACATATAGTGTCTCTTCGCATTTTTTATGTGCATACGTGTTATTTGTGTGTGTGTGTGTGTGTGTGTGTGTGACAGTTTTTAGATTGTCCGACTCCCACTGGTCTATTAAGTACTTTGAAGTGAAGAGACTTTCATACATCTGCACTTACTTTAGTATCTTCAGAATGTAGGATAGAGGTGAATTATTAGCTCAGTACATTTTCCTTAATTTAAAATTACAAGACTGTAATTAAATGTCCCAGCTAATTGCTCAAACTGGAGATGAAATTGTTTTAATAAGAATACGGAGGTGAATAAAAATGCATGTGAGAATTTCTTTGCATTGTAAATTAGACCACATTCCTGCATTTGCTCTGATTCCACAGTGGTCACTTTCAGGCATACCCAGATCAAGGTAAGACAAGGGAGTATCTTTTCCACATGAAACACAAATCCTTTTGCAAAGGGATGATGAAAAAGTCGATAAGCATTTCGTACCTCAGTCTTACTGACTTCACGAAGTAGTTATTTGAGATGTTATTTTTAAAATTGAGGTGAAAGTTGTATAACATACAATTAACGATTTTAAATTATATACTCGAGTGGCATTTAATATATTCACAATATTGTGCAGCCACACTTTGCTCTAGTTTCAGAATGTTTTCGTTACCCCAGAAAAGCAACTCGTATCTAATAAGTAATTGTTCCCCATTTCCCCAGCCCTGATGCCCTGGTAACCAATAATCTATTTTCTGTCTCTATGTATTTGTTGAAGCTGGATAGAGCCTAAGAAAGGAAACATAAAATATGTGACTTTGGGTTCTGGCTTCTTCATTTATATTGTAGTATGCATTAGTATTTAATTTATTGTGGAATAGTATTCTATTGCATGTAAATACCACAATTTGTAATTTCCTTACTGGTCATTTGACTAGACTTTCTGTCCATTATTGAAAGTGAAATAAAATATCTAAATATTTTAGAACTATTACTCCCTTTCATTTTGTCAATATTTTATTCATATACTTTGGGACTCTGTTGTTTGTTTGATATTTACTGTTATAATTGTTATATCTTTTTTACGAATTGACCCCTTTACCAATATAAAACCTCTTATCTTTCTCTAATAATAACTTCTGCCTTAAAATCTATTTTTGTCCAATATTAGTATAAATTCGTAGGCTCTTTTACGGTTACTATTTGTATGAAATATCTTTTCCACCCTTTCACTTTCAACTGTATTAGTGTCTTAGGGTCCAAAATGAGTCTTTTGCAGTTGACACATAACTGGGTTTTATTGTTTTCATTAATTCTGCCAGTCTCTGTAATTTATTTGGTGAACTTAAGCCACTTATGTTTAAAATTAACTGATGTTCAAGGACTTTTGACGTTGTGGATTACTTTTCTTTCTTTCTTTCTTTTTTTTTTTTTTTAAGATTTATTTATTTGAGAGGGAGAGAGAGAGAGAGAGCTCACGTGAGTTGGAGGAGGGGCAGAGCGTGAGGGAGAGAGAACATCCTAAAATAGACTCCCTGATGAGCAAGGAGCCTGACTCAGGGCTCAATTCTAGGACCCTGAGATCATCACCTGAGCTGAAATCGAGTTGGCTGCTTAACTTACTGAGCCACCCAGGCCCCCTGTGGAATTACTTTTCTTAATGTCACAAATATTGTCTTCCTCCCTTCCTCTAGTATTACCTTGTGTTTTCTCAATTTTTTGTATACTGTACCATTTTGATCCCCTCTTCATTTCCTTTTGTGTATATTTTTCCAGTTATCTTCTTTGTGGTTACCATGAGGATTATAGTTAATAAATTTATAGCAATCAAGTATAAATTGGTAACAAGTTAGCTTCCATAGCATACATGAACTCTGCTCTTACAAACTCTTTCCCACCCTTTATATTGTTATTATGACAAATAGCATATTTATACATTGTGTGCTTATCAACATAGGTTTATAATGATCATTTTATGCATTTATCTTTTCAATCATATAGGAAACTAAATGAAGAAACTTAAAAACTAAGTGTAGTTTTATAGACCAAAACTACAATAGTAGGAACATATATACTTATCTCTATAGTTTCCCTTACCAGTGATCTTTTTTTCTTTATATGGCTTTGAGTCACTCTACAGTGTCTTTTTTTCCAGCCCCAGAGACCCCCTTCAATATTTCTTGTAGGGCAGGTCTATTCATGACATACAATACACCCTTAGCATTTGTTTATCTGGGAATGTCTTAGCATCTCCTTTATTCTTGAAAGATAAGCTTTCCAGATAGAGAATTCTTGGTTAACAGTTTTGTTGTTGTTGTTGTTTTTTCTTAGCACGTTAAAGTATCTTATTACTGCCTGCCAGTTTACGTGGTTTCAGATGAGAAATTGGCTGTTAATCTTGAGGATCACTTACTGTGGCAAATCACTTTTCTCTTGCTGCTTTCACAACTTTCTCTTTGTTTCTGACAGTTTGATTACAATGTATCTCAGTGTGGATATTTTTAGTATAACCTGCTTGGGATCCATTGAGCTTCTAGGATGTGTAGATTCATGTTTTGCATCAAATAATGTTTTGATAATTTTTTATTCAAATATTTTTCTGCTGTTTTCTCTTTCTTCTGAGATTCCACTGATGTTGCTATGCTTGATGATGTCTCATAGATTCTTTATACTCTTTTCATCTTTCTTTCTCTCTCTCTTTCCTTTTCTTTTTTTCTTTTCACTGGGAAACTTTTATTGCCTTAACTTCAAGTTTGCTGATTTATTTATTTATTTATTTAGCTTGCTCAAATATTCTGTTGAATCCCTCTATTGATTTTTTTTTTAAGCTACTGTACTTTCAACTTCTGAATTTCTACTTGGTTCATTTTTATAATTTCTGTATTTTTATTGCTATTTCCTACTTGCTCCAATACTCTTCCCCTGATTTGCTTTAGTTTTTTATTCATGATTTCCTTTATCTATTTGAGCATTTAAATTTTTTTTTAATTTTTAAAAATTTTGATTCCAATACAAATAACATGCCATGTTATATTAGTTGCTGGTGTACAATATAGTGATTCGACAATTCCACACATTACCCCGTGCTCATCACAAGTGCAGTCCTTAATCCTCATCACTTATTTCACCCACCTCCCCACCTACCTCCCCTCTGGTAACCATCAGTCTGTTCTCTATAGTTAAGAGTCTGTTTCTTGGCTTGTGTCTCTCTCTTTGAGCATTTTTATGACAGATAATTTGAGGTCTTTGCCTAATAGGTCCAATGACTAGGCTTTCTTGGAAATGGTTTCTATCGTATTTTGTTTGTTTTCCTCTGAATTACCATAGCTTCCTATTTTTGTATGCTTTGTCATTTTTTGTTGGGAACATTTCAAATATTGTAATGTGGTAACTGGAAATCAGATCTTCTTCTTTCCCCAGGGATTGCTGTTGTTTCTTGAGGAAAGCTGTAATTTTCTATTTAGTGACTTGTCTTAACTATTTTTTGCAAAGACTGTATTTCTTACCACATATTGTTAATGAAGTTTCTGTTTTATTTTCTCCATAGTCAGCCAGTAACCTGAAAGAGATTTACTTAAATGCTTGATCTAAATAAGGGGGAAAAAAAAGGCACTCTGTTTCTTTAAATCCTCTTGATCAACACTGCTAAGGAAGCCACTTGCACAGGTGAGAGTTGAAACAATGGTCAGCTTCTTTGTCATCTCCTAAGTCAACCATCAGGTACATCAAAACCCACAGTCCCAATTTGTATAGGATAATGTCCCTATTGTCTAATTTGGCATAGCCTCACTGAGAATCGGGGCCACCATCTGTACAGCTACCACTGCAGAGCTGGGGGTTGGGAAATTGTACCCACTACTCAAAGTGTCAAAGTTTACCAAAATATACAAGCTTTTTCTGCATGAGGCACTTTTTGGGATGCTGTGTGTGTTCAGCTAGACTTCAGAGTTTCAGTAGTTCAAATAGTTGATTTCAGACAATTCTTTAGCTAAATAGTATGTTTGGTAGAGTCATGGATTCCTGAAGCTTCCTCTTTTCCATCTTCCGTGAGATCAAACTTGTGAATTTTTTTTAAAGATTATATTTATTTATTTGAGAGAGAGAGAGAGAGGGAGAGAGAGCATGAGCTGAGGGGAAGAGGCAGAGGGAGAGGGAGCAGTAGACTCCCCGCTATGCATGGAGCCTGATGTGGGGCTCAATCCCAGGACCCCACGATCACGACCTGAGCTGAAGGCAGATGCTTAACCGACTGAGCCACCCAGGTGCCCCCAAAGATGTGAATGTACTACGCTGCCTATTTTCATTAGTTCTCTGCTTTCCTTCTTTATTTGTTTAACTTTTTAGTAGCCTTTTTTATTTGGAGTAGTTTTAACATCACAGTGAAAGTGAATGGCAAGCAGAAAGAGTTCCCATATATGCCTTCCCCTATACAAGCACAATCTCTTGTGCCATCAGTAACCCATACCACAGTGGTACATGTGTTACAGCCTGTGTTAGAACATGGTTATCACCCACGGTTCCTAGTATACATTAGGGTTCTCTCAATATTGTACATTCTGTAGTTTTAGACAATGTATAATAATATCTTTTTACCGTTATATTGTCATACAGAAGAATTTCACTAACCTAAAAATTCTCTGGGCTCTGCTTGTTCATCCCTTCATTGCCCCTAAACCTTGGCAACCACTGATCTTTTGAGTCTCTCCATAGTTTTGCCTTTTCCAGAGTGGTATATAGTTGGAATCTTATATTATGAATCCTTTTCAGATTGGCTTCTTTCCCTTAGAATAATGCATTAAACTGTCCCTTATGTCTTTTCATGGCTTGACAGCTTATTTCTTTTTGGCACTGAGTGATTTTCCATTGTCTGGTACCATGGTTTATTTTTCCATTCACCTACTGGAGAATATCTTGGTTGCTTCCCTGTTTTGGAATAACAAAACAAAAATAAAGCTGCTATAAACGTAGGAATATCTTTTTATAAAAAATGAATATGAAGAAAACTGTGGTAAACATCTGGGTGTATGTTTTAAGGGGCACATCGATTTTTAATTAATATGGTTAAATACTGAAGAGTGTGATTGCTGGATTGTATGGTGAGAGTCTATTTAGTTTTGTAGGAAGCTACTGAACTGTGTTCCAGAGTGGCTGTACAATGTGGCTTTCCTGCCAGCAGTGAATGAGAATCCCTGTTGCTTTAAATCCTCACCAGCATTTGGTCTTGTCCATGTTTTGGATTTGGGTCATTCTCATGGGTTTTCATGGTGTCTCTTTGTTTTAATTTGCCTCTCTCTAATGACATATGATGTTGAATATCTTTTCATGGCTCTTTGTCATCTGGATATCTTCTTTGGTCTAGTGTCTGTTAGGTCTTTTGTTTACCTTTTAATTGGATTTTTAATTTTCCTGACATTGGTTTTAATAGTTCACTGTATATTTTAGATAATAGTCCTTTATCATATATTTCTTTTGTAAGTATCTTCTTCCAGTTAGTGGCTTTTCTTATTCTCTTGATAGTGTCTTTCACAGAGCAGACGCTTTACATTTTAATGAAGTCCAGCTTAGCAGTTCTTTTATGGCTCATGCCTTTCGTGTATCTAAAATGTTATCACCGTACATAATGTCAACTAGATATTCTCCTATGTTATCATTTAGGAGCTTTATAGTTTTGCATTTTACATTAAGGTCTATGCTCCATTTTGAGTTATTTTTTTGAGGAAAATAAGGTCTGTAGCTATATTCTTTTTTTTTTTTTTTTGCATGTGGATGTCCAGTTTTAGCAACATTTGTTGAAACAATGATCTTTACTCCATTGTATTGCCCTTGCTGCTGCATCAGAGATTAGTTAACTATGTTTATGTGGATCCATTCCTGGGCTTTATTCCATTAATATATTTGTTTGTTCTTTTACCCATGCTACAGTCTTTTGTTCACAATAGCTTTCTTTACAGTAAGTCTTGAAGTCAGGTGTTGGCAGTCCACCCACTTTGTCCTTTTCCTTCAATATTGACAACTCTAGGTCTTTTGCCTCTCCATATGAAGTTTGGAGTTATTTTGTTGATAACCATGAAATAATTTGCTGGAATTTTGATTGGTAATATATTGAATTTTTAGATCAAGTTGGGAAGAGTTGACATCTTGTCTAAACTGACAGTATTATTCATTCCGTTGCTTAATATGGAATATCCCTTCATTTATTTAGTTCATATTTGATTACTTTCTTAAAATACCATACCCCTCTTTTTGCATTTAAAAAATTATTCTCCTGTGTCCATGGTTTTACCATCTGAAACTCCCTCTGTGCACCCTGAACCCTTTCTGCAACTGTCCCATCAATAGTATTTAAGGACTGCATTTGATTTGTTTAAAATATATATCATATGTTTAGGGGTGCTTGGGTAGCTCAGTTGGTTAAGCATCTGGCTTTGGCTCAGGTCATAATCCCAGAGTGTTGGTATTGAGCCCTGCTTCTGACTCTGCTCAGCAGGGAGTCTGCTTCTCCCTCTGCCCCTCACCCTGCTTGTGCTCTCTCTCTCACTCTCTCTCAAATAAATAAATAAAATATTTTAAAAAATAAAATATATATCATATGTATAAATTAATCTCACTTTTATGTATGAAACCTTATATCTTAGAGATTATGATGCTATTTTGCACTTATACTTCGTCATTCTAGCTATCCCTTTTTTGTATGAAATGACAGATATTTACTTTTCCTAACTTGTGATGATATTGTTTAAATTATTAAAATAATATGCATTTATAATGTAATGTGGGAGAATTTCAAAAATAAACAAAGGAGAATTAAAAATATATTTTTTCCATAAATATATATGTAGATTTTATTTTTGTATTAATAAATTTACTATTTTTCTTTCTCTTGTGTGCTCTCTTATCATACATATGTAAACATTTATGAATTTGTTTCCTATAGAATATAAATCTTTGCTTCTTGAATTTTGTCTCATTATATCATGACCATTTAATTGTGTCTTTACTCATTATTTCAGAATATATTCTCTTCCTAAATGATCTCATTCACAATCATGGCTTTTTCGTTTTGTTTTTGTTTGTTTGTTTGTTTGTTTACAATTATGGTTTTAAGAATAACCTATGCAGATCATCCAAAAAAGTACACCTCCATCTCGTAACTCTTTCAGCTTCCACATCTATATATCAAACTGCCTATATATCAAAATATTCTTGGATTCTCAAAGGTTTACCAAACTCAATAAGTAAAAATTCTAATTTACAATATTCTAAAATTCTACTTTATAATCTTCTACTCCAAATTTAGTTATATTCAAGCTTTCCATGTTTCTGTAGTTGATGTGATCATTCGCTCAGTTATAGGAGCCATAAATTTTGAAATAATCTTTACAAACTTTCCCTCCTACTAAAATTTATAGCATCTAATTACTCTATTTGAACTTAAAACAACAATAACAACAACAAACGTGTGGTTGGAATAGGCAAATTCAATGCTTAGCTATTTATGTTAGCATAGAATTTTACGTGAAAGTTGGTATTCTCTTCTGTGTTAGAATACCAGCATTTACTCAAACATCCTTACAATAAATAATGACACCATCCCAGGTTTATTCAAACTCGTGGTCATACTTTCAAATCTTTGATTTATATTTGGAACTTGTACATTATTCTTCTTCTAACTGATGTGACTTTGCTTTGTGATCCAAAACAAACTGATAAGGAGCCATCATTTTTGAGAATATATTTTATTCTTTGAAAAGACAGATTAAGTTAATATCATACTGTTAGGTAAATCCTAATGGGCTTTGATGAGGAACCAATACAAAATGCAGGTATATGTGCAAAAATATTATGGTGAAAAAAGTTTAACTACCAAATACCCAGTAATAGGAAAATATTTAGGTAAAGTAGAATAAAATTACAGGTTAGATTATTTATTGCAACCCTTGCATGGACAGGAAATAATGAGGAACTGAATTCAAATGGTATAAATTAGAATGGAAAATAATGATGGAAAAGATTATCACAGTGACAATCTGTAAACCTTTCAGTAAGAAGTTGACTATGTGGATATTTGAATGGGGTAAAGTGGTATTTAAGAAGTGATGTCCCCCCTGACATTTTTAAATTGGGTATCTCGTGTCGAGGGTAATGTCAGTATGTAAGTATACACATTCACACACACACGCACGCATGCACAAGTTAATAAATATTTGGGGCAAAGTTGATAAAGTAAACTTTGGAAATGCTGAATCTTATAGAATTGTCAGATATCCAGGAAGAAGTATACACTAGGTCATTGTCACTACAGTTTAGTTCTCAAATGAGAGATCATAGTCTCTAAAAGTCTTTTGTTTCCCTGATTGTTTTCCAGACTTTTCTTAGTATTCAGAGCCTGGGAAGTACGAACAAATTTATGTATATAGAAAAAAGTCTCACAAATGTCCTTCTATTGGTTAATGTTAGGACTAAAACTGATCTGATACCTTAGTTTTCTAAATTGTGCTCCTTTGAATCCCAAGACCCACTACAGGGGCAAGCAAGAGCCAGTTTGTCTGAAGTCCCTTTTCTTCACTCCAATGGCAATTTTATCTCTATTTATTCCGCCTATTGGGATCTTGCATACATTCTCTTTTTCTATATGAATAAAGAGTTGAACTACTCATCATTTCCTGCTCTACCACTGTAACATGATGGATTTTGACCAACCTGTATTCCAGAATGAATGAGTGTAAGAATTGCTTATTCAAAGAAAGTACAGAGAATACCAACAAATCGTTCTATTGAGGAATTATTTTGCTTAACTGATTGAGAACTTACTGTGTGCACTTACTAGGTGAACTTACTTCCCAATTCAATGCATTATGCAACTGTTGCAATAACCAAAAAAAAAAAAAAAAAAAAGAAAGAAAGTAAAGAAAGAAAGAAAACAGCCACAGCATAAACAAGAGTGTTCATTCAGTAAACTCATAATTTGGTGGTGGGGCTAGGATTACTTAGGGAACTCCCACAGACAAAGTATTAGTAATAGTAATCACAGTTTTAAAGGGTGTGGTTTATCCTAGGTATGTTTGGGTAAGGTTAAAATATTAAGAGGTACCTGCAGCATTTTAACCTCATACCCTCCCAGGCAGATAGGCACCTACACACTCTGTTTGCCAGCCCAGATCGGCCCCATTAGCAATATTTTCAGTAGAAGATTTAGAACCAGGTTTAAATGATGAATTGAAATAGTCCAGGGAATGAAAATAGATTGTGCAGCCAAATATAAAGATAAATTTTCTCATTATATGCTGCCCAATGTACATGTGCATGCATTCTTTTAAGTGTCTGAATGGCTTATAATTTAACATCTATGAACATTTATAAATGCTGTTAGACTATAATGACACATTTCACTCTGAATTATAGCCAATTTATGTATCTGAAATTAAAGAAGCTCAGTTTAAAAAGAAATAATCTCTTGAGCGTTGCATACTATATAATAGCTTTTCCAAAGAAATGAAATAAAACAAAGCAGGCACATTCACTACAGAAAAATAAATCAAGACTCTTACATGGCATCCAGAATAAACATTCTATTGCTGTTGATAATTGGAAGGCCTAGAATGTAACCTTTTACAGGACAACATAAATTAACCAATTTGTTTTCCAGGAAAAAAAATCACTGGCTGTAATCCTCATCTTAAACACTTAATGGTATTGTTTGTTTGTTTGTTTTGGTTTTTGGCTCAGAAAAGATAGCCCTCAGGCCACCAGATGGTATTCCATTAAAATAAATTATTTCTTAGCACTTATCTGCATTAATTTCAGTAAATATCATTGAGCACATTTCTGAATACTCACCACACCCAGGAGATTCAAAGATGAATTTGAGTGTACTTTTCCCTTGATGATATGCAAGTCTAATGAGGGAGACAAAGATGTAATTAGCAAATTTCAGTATAATATGTCAAGTGTCATGATAAATATATGCTGATGAGTAAACTACAAGGAGGGGTTGCTTCACCAAATTAGGCACTTAGGGAGGAATTGCTGAAGAAGATACTTGGTTAAATCTTGAGAAATGACTAGGCTTTCTCCAAAAAGAGACTGGGAAAGTAGAGCATTTCAGACAAAGGGAACTGAACAAATGAAAGTACTGAAGCATGAATTCCCATAGCATTCAGAGGAGCTGCAGAACGTTTTGATTTACTGGAGTATAAAGTTTAAGATGCAGAATCTTGATGAATGAAACTGGATAGAAGAAGCCAGGCCATGGGAGCATTGCATTCCTTGTCACAGCTTGGACTTTATCTCAAGGGCAAAGAGAAGATGTGAAAGAAATCAAATCCAGAGTATATTAGATCATCACCCTTGCAACAAGATAAATCTGGGAGGAAGCAGCTTGGGGACAAAGATTAAAAGTTAGGAAAATGAGTCTCATCAGGTACTGTGGTTATAAAATATATTAGTTCTATAAATTGACTTATGCCCAAATGAAAAATTATTAAGAACAACTACAGGGGCCATATGGTCTCCTTTGATTTGTTAATTAATGATGAATGTCCCCTGCATGGCCCCCATTCATAGAGAATGGCATTGTGACTTGACTGGACCCACTTGTTCATCAATAATAGCTAAGATTTAGCATGGATATACCCTATACAAAGAAGTCTGTCATTATAATCTATATACTCTGCAGGCCAGGATGAGAGGCCTTTATGCTAAAATTTATGGGTGGCTCATATATTTTAAGGAGTTAGTGTGTCTTGTTCAGCCTCATGACAGTCAGGCTGTGTCTGAGCATCACAGATCCTGGGCAGAAATACAGTTCTCTGAAAATTTTAAGTTATTCGTGGGCTAGCTATCTTCTTGCATGGAAAGAAATCATCAAGAAGGTTTCCCTAAATGACAAAGTGCCACAGATGTTTGAGTATTTTTGTATTTCTTGTTGAAATCCAGCGGCTTAAAATGATCATAGTAATTGAGTCATTTCCTCATTTAATCATTCATTCATTGATCCATTTATTCATTTGGCTAACAAATTCAGAAATTCCTCTGAATTAGACACTTATAGGCCCTTAGAATGCAGAATACAAACTCTAAACTTCTTACAAATATCTAATGATCTTATAATAAAATACTGGTATTTCTTTGCCATGCGGATACTAAAGGCAGAAAACATAGTTGAAAAATTTCCAAATAAACACCAGGCTTACTCTGATTAAGTATATCATTAAATCTGTAATACCTCACTTATTTTGAGTGATCCCCCCCTTTTTTTCTATTTTCTTGATTCTGTCTTCCAATCTTTCCAGCCCTATACAAATGAGTCACTGTCCTAGGGATTAGATTTTCACTGCTGGATAGTTTAAAACATGCATTTCAGTATATGGGTTCTTGTTTTTCATTCATACTGCTGAGATAAGGAGATTGAAAATCATCTCAAGCAAAAGAAAAAATACCTGCTGTATACTCAGGACATTACAAATTATTTTCAACTACAATATCATAGTTCATACTCACAGCAGTCTTAGGAGTTAGGGATTGATTACCACCCTATGTGATAGATAAAGAAAATGAAAATTGTTCTAATATTTGTGTAAGACCACTTACGGAAAATACCAGAGCTGGAAGTTAAATGTGGATCTCTCTGCTCTGAAAATCTGCCTCTGATATCACTGACCCCACTTGCACCCCAGGTGCTTTCTATTTTATAACTTTGCCTTATACACAAATTCCTGAAGCCTGCCTTCTCATTTTGTTAATATTAACCCTGTAAGTACTGATAATGGGCAATGACCTGAAGATTATGTTCAGCAGTTATCTGGAACCATACAAATATAAGTGATATGGGCTTGATAGAACCTCTTGTCTAAACAGTTATGACAGAAAATATGAATTTTTAGGCAGCAGGTGGCAGAGTTAAGAATGCAACCTTATTCTTTCATTACATGCACATATAGAAAGGATTACTATGCAAAAAAATCTATACATCTAAGAATACAAACACAGAATCATGTTCTGTGGAAGGTGCTGAACAAATGTATTGGCAATTATATATTTGTTTGGTGTTACCATCCCTCTCCAATTAGGTTCTCTTTTTAGGATGCAGCTGCAATATACACATAATTGTCCATTTTTTATGTTTGCAAAAGCTAAGAATTTAATTTAAAGAATTTGCCATGTGTCACCCACACAAAAATATGTAATTGAAGGAAATCAGATTAGTTTGAGACTAAGTTTCCACCCATCCCAGGAAAACATATGGAGTAGAAGTAAGGGCCACTATTGATGATAATGGATTTGGTATGAGAAAAAAACATAAACAAGTGCAGAAGAATATTGTTTGAAAATAGACTAAAAGGCAGAAAGTTACCATCATAGATTTATAACTTTAAATATGGTATAAAGGCTTGAATATGAGTCTTTGTCTCCAAAAGCGAGTTTTGAATGTGAATCAAATTCTAAATGCAACAGAAAATCTAGAGTCTACTATCTCTTATTTTTTTCTTCATTATTTTTTAATGGGCTGTATTTATTTTTTATACTCTCTGCAAGTTTGAGATAATTGTACATTTAAATGTAGCAACAAACAATACAACGATCCCTTTTATCCTTTGCCCAGTTTCCCAAAGATAAGGACTTGCAAAACTAGAGTACAATAGCATAAATAGAATATTGACGTTGATAGAATTAAGGTCCTTAACATTTCCACCACCATAAGGAACCCTCTTATATCCACACCCATTTCCCTTCAGACCTCCACCAATCCTTCACCCCTGGCAACGACTAATCCCTTTCCACTTCTATAATTTTGGTATTTCAACAATGGAATGTAAATGCAATTATAATGTATGTAACTGTTTGATTTTTTTCCCTACAAATTATAATTACCTCAAGATTAAACCAGGCTGTTGTATCAATAGTTTCTCTTTTTTAGTTAGACTGGTATTTCATCGTGTATGTAACACGGTTTGTTTCAGTATTCACCCATTAGAGGATATCCAGATTGTTTCCAGATTGGGGCTATTATAAATAAAGCTGCTATGAACATTAGTGTATAGATTCTTGTGTTTTCATTTTTATGGGATAATTGCATATGTAGTTACATAGGAAAATCCCAAAGTGGTTTACAGAAAGGCTGTACAATTTTATATTCTCACCAGTAATGTATGAATGACATAATTTCTCCACATCCTTGCCAGGATTTGGTGGTGTCACCTATGTTCTATTTTAGCCTTTTTTTTTTCATCTTTTTTAAAATTTAAATTCAATTAGGCAAAATATAGTAATCATTAGTTTTAGATGTAGTGTTCAGTGATTCGTCAGTTGTGTATAACACCCAGTGCTCATCACATAACGTGCCCTCCTTAATGCCCACCACCCAGTTACCCCATCCCTTCTTCCCCCCCCCCTCTGACACCTCAGTTTGTTTCCCGAAGTCCATAGTCTCTCATTGTGTGTCTTCCTCTCTGGTTTCTTCCCAGTTTTCCCTCTCTTTCCCTATGATCCTCTGTACTATTTTTAATATTCCAATGTGAGTGAAACCATATGATAATTGTTTTTCTCTGATTGATTTATTTCACTCAGCATAATACCCTCCAGTTCTATCCATGTTGATGTAAATGGTAAGTTTCATCCCTTCTGATGGCTAATATTCCATTGTATATATGAACCACATCTTCTTTATCCATTCATCTGTTGAAGGACATCTCAGCTCCTTCCATGGTTTGGCTATTGTGGACATTGCTACTATGAACATTGGGGTGCAGGTGCCCCTTCTTTTCATTACCTATGTATCCTGGGTAAATACCCAGTAGTGCAATTGCTGGTAGCTCTGTGTTTAACTTCTTGAGGAACCTCCAGACTGTTGTCCAGAGTAACTGTTGCATTCCCACCAATGTAAGAGGGATCCCCTTTCTCCACATCCTCGCCAACATTTGTTGTTTCCTGTCTTGTTAATTTTAGCCATTATAACTGGTGTGAGATGGTATTTCATTGTGGTTTTGATTTTTTATTTTAGTCATTTTTATAGGTGATCTCATTGTGAGGTTTTTACTTGAGTTTCCTTAATGACTAATGAAATCAAACACATTTTCATGTGCTTATTTTTCATCTGTATATCTTCTCCAGTGAAATGTCTTTTCATATGTTTTGCCCAGTTCCTGATTGGCTTTTTACTTGTCATGTGCTTATTTTGCCCTTATCTTTTTAGGTTCTTGATGTGCAAGCTTAGATTATTGATTTGAGAACTTTTCTATTTTTTACGTATGCATTAATGTTACAAATTTCTCTCTTCATGCTGCTTTGCCTCTCTCCCACAAATTTTGATATGTTGCATTTTCATTTTCATCCAGTTCAATGCATTTTTTATTTCTCTTGAGATTTCCTCCCTGACCCATGTATTATTTACATGTGATTTTACTTTCTCACTGTTTGGAGATTTTTCTGTTGTCTTTCTGGTATTGATTTCTAGTTAGATTTCGAATTTTTTTTTTTTTTTTTCAGATCACACACTCTATATGATTTCAATTATCGTAATTTGATGATTTTTTTTTTTTTTACTGTCCCAGCAGATGGTCTATCTTGGTATGTGTCTTGGGGCACTTGAAATTAGTGCGTACTCAGCTGCTATTGGGTAGAGTGTGCTACAGATGTCTATTAGGTCTTACTGGTGTTGAATTCTTCTATACCTCTTCTGATTTTCATTCTAGTTGCTCTATCAATTGTGTAGAATTGTTTATTTCTTTTTCAGCTCTGTTAGTTTCTACCTCAGGTATTTTGCAGTTATGTTGTGTTCATGCATACACATTCACTATTCTTGTGTCTCCATACTGGATTGACCCTTTCTCATATAATGTCCCTCTCTATCTTGGGTACTTTTCTTTGCTCTAATGTGTATTCTAAGTGATATTAATATAGTCACTTCTGTTTTCCTTTGATTAAAGTTTGCATAATACACCTTTTGCATTTGTTTACATTTCTGTTACCTATATCACTATATTTAAAGTGAATTTATTGTAGACAGTCTATAGTTTGGTCACACTTTTTAATCCACTTTGCCAATCTCTGTGTTTTCATTGATGTCTTTTGACAAGTTGCGTTTCGTGTCATTATTGATATGTTAGTGTTATAGTCTGCCATTTTATTTTACTATTGTTTTCTGTTTGCTCTCCGTCTCTGTTTTTCTCTCATATTTTCTTTTTCCTACCTTCCTGTGGTTTACTTGAAAGTTTTTTGAATTCTGTTTTGATTTATGTACAATGTTTTGGGGTATATCTCCTTTTTATAGCTTTGTCAGTGGTTGTTCTAGGTATGACATTATATACACATAACTTGTCCTAGTCTACTTATGCCATTATTTTACCAGTGTGAGTGGTGTAGAAAACTTGCCTCCCTGTACATTCTCTTATTCTTGTCTATTTATAATTGTCTTTACTAATTTTAATAATTTTAAAGTTATTAATATTAATAATTAAAATTTTTCTGTGTACATATGGAACCACATCTGACAGTGTTATAACTTTGCTTCAGTTATAAACCATAATTTAAAAAACTCAAGAAGAGATGAAAAGTCTATTATAGTTACCCATACATTTCCTGTGCTCTTTTTCCCTAGTCTTGCAAGGTTCATTCTTCTATTGTTTTCTTTCTTCCTTGATAACTTGATTCAGTCATTCTTTTAAGGTAGGTCTGCTGGTGGCAAATTCTCTTAGTTTTCCTTTATCAGAGTATTTTTTTGATTTCCTTTTCATTTCTGAAGGGTGTATCCTGTGGATATAAGATTCCAATTGATAGTTCCTTTCTGTCATCACTTGAAAAATGTTGTGCCACTTTCTTTTGGTTTCCGTGGTTTTGGATGACAAATCCACTGTCATTCAAATCATTTTTCCTTAAAGGTAAGGATAGTTCCTCTCTCACTACATTCAAAATGTTTTCCTTGCCTTTAGTTTTCAGAGGTTTCACTGCTGTGTCTTGCTCTGGATCTCTTGGGAATTATACTATTACGGGTCTTTTTCTCAGCTTCTTGAAACTATAATTTTCTGTAATTTTTTCACATTTTGGGAGTATGCAAAATTATTTTTTCTAGTACTTATTTAGTCCTGCACTCTTTTTCATACTTTTCTAGGACTCTGATGTCACAAAATTGAGATTTGTTTTAATAGTCCCGCAGGTCATTGAGGATCATTCATATTTTTCCCCCAGTTTTCATGCTATTTTTCAGGTTGGTATTTCTACCATTCTGTCTTGCATTTGATTCACTGTGGTGAATTCTTTGGATTTCCTTTTTTACCTCATATATCCCAAACTTGGAGCTAAAGAAGCCATCCACCCCAAAACACCCACAGTGTGCATTGACAGATGAAGGGATAAACTAAATTTGGTGGGTGCATGCAACAGAATATTATTCAGACTTAAAAAGGAAAAAAGAAATCATAGACGTATATGAAAGTAAATATTTTTGCCTCATGAGCAATCCTTCTCTGCTTTTAGAACAATACTCTTATTTCACACTGGGGAAAATACCCTATTGTGGTCTTGTTGGAACTATTAAATATGGCGTCCCAATTTGTAACTAAGAGTTAAGGCCAGTATTCCAGGGGTCTCCATAACCACTCTCAGGTTGGATGTTTTTCTAGACTCACAGAACTCAATAAAGCTGTTATATTCACTTAAAAATGTTTATTACAAAGAAAGGATATAGATTAAAAGCAGCAAACTTTAATAGACATGTGTGCTGGAGTCTAGGAAAACCCAGGCAAAAGATTTCAGTTAACCTCACCCGATTTAGTCCTATAGATAGCACTTAATTCTCCCAGCAATGGTATATGACAAAATGTATGAAATATTGCCAATCAGGGATGCTCACCTGAGCTTTGACCACTAGGGTTTTTGTTAGGGGTCGGTCACATAGGCACAGAGCACCCTGTGTACCTGACCTTAGCTGTTCAGTGTCCAGCCATCTCTCCCAGAGGTTAAAATGATACAGCATGGCCCAGAGACCCAGGTGAATAAAAATAGATATTTGCCATTAATCATATTGTTAGCACAAACTATACAGTGTGGCCAAAGTTCTCCCATACGTGAAAGCACTTTTATCAAGTAGGATAATCCAAGGGCTCAGAGTTTATCTCCCAGAAACTAGTCAAGGACCAGTCCTTTCTTTGGAATGCATCAGGTTTGAACACTCTACATTTGCTGCATTAAAACTTGACTGCATAGGGGCGCCTGGGTGGCACAGCGGTTAAGCGTCTGCCTTCGGCTCAGGGCGTGATCCCGGCGTTATGGGATCGAGCCCCACATCAGGCTCCTCTGCTGGCAGCCTGCTTCTTCCTCTCCCACTCCCCCTGCTTGTGTTCCCTCTCTCGCTGGCTGTCTCTATCTCTATCGAATAAATAAATAAAATCTTTAAAAAAAAAAAACAAAAAAAAAAACTTGACTGCATAGATGACTACATATCTTGTAGGACCCAGGACATAATGAAAATGTGTCATTCCTTAATCAAAAAGCAGGAATATAGTGTCATTAAAGGAAGTGTTGTTAAAGGAACTAAATAGAAAGGGTTTTCCTGTCTTCTGTTAGCTCTTTCAGAGAATCATGGCATTTCAAATTTGCTGTGTAATATCATTCTAATTAAAGAAGAATTAAAATTCTAAATTATTAGGGATAATAACACCAGTTTTAAATGCAAATGGGAACCTTTAACTCATATATTGAATAACTGGAATTTCAGAATTTGTATTTCTTTGCTCCTAAGAGCATATGTGTGTAGCTCTTAACCAGAACGGTGGAACTCACACAAAAAACTAACTCGACTATTTATATTTCACTTCTCGATATGCATACCTTCCTCTGCCTTTGGTTTACAAATGAGTATAAAGGGCTGAAAGAGAAAAACACTGTTTTTGTCTGATTTTTGTTGTCCCACGTTCCTCTTTCCCTTGATGTCCTTCTTTTCAGTGTAAGTTGTTGGCTGACACAATCATGCAGCACAAGTAAAGAGGACCACGGCAGGCTTCCTTGGTTCTCTGTCTTTCTCAGAATGCCAGAGCCTTATTTCGGGGAAGTGTTGCATTTCCACACTGTCAGTGTCCCTCCTTCCGTGCTTTTGGGAATTTGCTCTCATGCCTCACAGGCCCACTGGGATTCTGTGCTCATGGGGCATTCTGGCTGAGTGCAAACAAGCTAGCCAGGAGCCATGCAGACATGCCCGCTCTGCAGAGTTCCTCTGCTCACTTACATGCTCCATTGTCCCACTGACTTCACACATAAAATACAAGTTCAAAGATAAAACTATTAACAATTTTGTGAACAGACCGTAGAGCAGGAGACCAAGGCTGAAGCTCTGTTGACCACAGACCATGTTAGGTTGTGAACTTCATGAAATGGGAATGAGCTCTATACTACAATGTAATGTAGTGTATTCACTGGGAGGAGAATAGTAAATATTTTATCATATTGTTTTTAGTGAACTTGAAATTTGTATGAGGGTCTAAGCAGTAAAGCCAGGATTAGATAGAGGATGAAACATAGCGATACTGGAAAATTTCAGGGTGCTGTGAGAACTCCCTGAGACAATTAATTTAACTCAGAATTCAGGAAAGGCTTTTGGAAAGAAGTAATATTTAAATGATAACCAACGGCTGAGTAGGAGCTAGCTTAAAAAACACAGGTGAGGGAAAGAGAATATTTTAGGGAGATGAAATATCACGAACGATCTCTCTGTATGACTTTACTCTCACATACAGTCACTGGATGCTTTTTGAAAAAACAAAAACAACCCCCCCAAAAACCCCAAAAATGATTAAAAAAAAAAAAAGAGGAGACTCTCTTCAAGAGTTTTGCAGATTTTGTATGTTTGTTCATTTAGTGAAGGGTCTCATAAGCCCAAGGCAAAGGCAACCATAGTTTGAATTTCAGAGTAAGGGCCGATAGACAAACAGGGTAGCTGCAACTTCAAAAGAAAACACAGTTTAGAATGGCCCTGCTTAAAACTTCTCAGCTTTGTCCGGAAATTTCCCTCCTCAATGTCAGGCACAAAACCTAAGCTGATTTCTTCTCTTCTATATAAAGTTTTCAAAAGAAAATGGACCATAGAATTACCCAACTTATTTATTTTAGATCTAACACCCACCTACTGTGCTTTCTGGTCTTCAGATAATTGTCAGTTTATGCATTACTTTAATTCTCTTCCTCCCTTTTTTGAATTATCAATATTAATTCAAGAGATAGCAAAGTTTTAAAAGAAATAACACATAAAAAGGAATTTTTATTTATCTTTACATATTTATGCCTTAGACTCTAGGAAGTAGGTAACTACGTGGCACAGCTTTCTTAAATGAGCCCTTAATTCACAAATAAAATATTACCCCCGCCGTTTGTTTTCAGTGTAATTGTAGCTGAAAGTAGGAAGTAAAAAATTCCAGGCGTTGGGGTGGAACTAATTAAGTTGAAAGCCTGGTGCTTCAATGCTGTCATCTTGGTCCTTTCCACATCCTGAAAGATGTGCTTCATGCAAATCACAACCCTGCTATAGTTTACCTGAGAGCCTGAGATAATAAGATGATCCATTATGCAACCCAAGTGAGTTCAAAGCTTGAGAAGGGAACCTAATAGGTGTTATAACAAGTACACCACAGTGTTTGAAATGCAAAATTGTATAAAGTAGTGGGGCAGTGATGAAATGACAAGAGAAACAGAATCCAGGTGCTGGGGTCTGGGGTGATTAATTAAATGCCATCACTAGAGGAAAATCAATGGCAGCTAGGTCTTTTGTCCATGCAGGGAATCGTGGGAAGTTGAGGTATGGCAGAAAGAGAGATTATGAGACAGTGCATACTTTTAAGTAGTGGATATTTAGGCACATAAGCGCACAGTGTGCATAATGGTGGGGAGGTCCAAAATTAGAATTGTTAATTGTAAGATTCAAAAGAGACACAGGGAATGTAACCAGAGAGAGCATTACATAGTTTTACAATGTATTTACCAGGTGACTTGCAAACAGAACCCAGATTTCCGTACCCTCTGTCATCTATGGTTCCCTTCTACTTTTCTTTGTGCACTGCATTCTCCCTTTGAGTTCCTTTCTCTGGATGCTCAGGGACCAGCATTTTGGCAGTTCTAGAGCAAGGTCATGTTTACCTGACCCTTCGACCATCCTCTGGAGGTATCTTTAGAAACCTGAACAGATACGACCTAATGCTGACATTCATTCCTTCAACCAATCATCCGTTTTAAAACTATTTACTGAACACCCTCTAATGCAAGATCTATTTTTATTTTTTATTTTTTTAGAGAGAGGCAGAGTACGAGACCGAGGGCAGATAGGGGGAGGGGCAGAGGGAGAGAGAATCTTAAGCAGACTTCACTCAGAGCAGGGGACCCAAAGCAGGGGCTCAATTTCATGACCCTGAGATCGAGACCTGAGCTGAAACCAAGAGTCAGGTGCCTAACCAACGGCACCGCCCAGGCTCCCCAAGCATTTTAAATAATAGAAGACCTGAAGAGATGAAACAGATTTGGATCCTTGTTTTAATGATTTGACACACATACAAGCAAGTGTCTACAACCCAAAATAAAAGTAATAAATGCCCTAAGCATGGTATGAAAATGTTATAAGAGGAATGTGGAGAGATTTTTCAGAAAAGATCATATTTAAATTGGTTCCTGAGGATGTGTATACAAGTTTAATACACAGAGATATGGGCTGCTTTATTTAAGTGGCTGGAAAATGTGAGCAAAGATAGAACATTAAGTTAGGTGTGGATTTTTGGAGAAATAAAGAATGATTTACATGGGGGAAATGTGACATATTAGGTATTTTTATGTAAAAGTTCCTTCTTTTTGGAAAGATTCGGTTCTTAAAGCACTAGGGAATTATCATGTGGAACGAGAATGTTTTTCATTGGAAAGTGAATGGAAGAATTTAGGGAGCTAATACAAATTTGGGGAGGGAGTATGGAGACTCAATTTTTCATCTACATATTTTTTTAAATGAAGGCATTGTTTACATACAGTAAAATTCAGCCATTTTAAGTGTGCAGTTTGCTGAATTTAGTAACTGCATACAATCGTTTAGAAATCACAGCAATGTCTAGTGTCCTGTGGGTGGTTTGCAACCAGATTCATGTGTCTTAAAGGGGTCAACCTTGATTTCTATAGTGCAGCCCTTTCTCACTGTACCCACTAAGAAATTAAGGCACACAGCTTCGTAAGGTTGAAAATACAGTTTGCCTCCAAAGAAAAGTAAATGACTTTAGCTCACTGTCATTTTTTGCACGGATATGACTTAACTATTCTAGGGAATTCTTTCTTGGGAAGATGTGACTGGAAGTAACTTTGTTGTTTCTTTCAGAGGCTTCCTTCTGAGAACAATCAGTTACTGAACTGGGTTTATTAAATAATTGTTTACTTTGCAATATTCACTTTAAAAACTGCCTCATTTGCACTATTCTAAACCATTATATTACAAACATTGCCCAGCCCGGTCAGTGAAAGTCCTGTCTTACGCTGGACTCCCAGAACTTTATAAATACTCCACCTTAGACCTCCCTCTTACAAGATAGTACTTACACTCTGTCAAGGTCGCTGTTTCTATCACTGCAGCCAGCAAGAACCCTGATTTACTTGATTAACAGTTTATTTTCATTTCCTTTCATGGGATCAACAATAAACCTCTCATTTTGCTTCTAGCTGTCATCCTATGAGGAAGACAGGACCGGCATGTTTTACAGGATGAGAAAACTAAGACCAGTAAGGTGATAGGACTTTTGGTCTTTTGACTTTCACCCAGGGGTGTTGCCAATATGAGAAATCATCTTCCTAAGCAGTAACATCTCAAGTTATGTGTGAAGAATTTTAGTCACTGGAAGGCCTGAAATTAGCTAGTATACATCCTAAAGCACTAAGCACGTGCCTTACAAATTAATACCTTTAACCTTTTTATCTTTCTAAAATCACTTCCATGTTGTTATATTCATGCTCAAATCTTCATGATCCTGAGTTTCCTGCAGAGTGAATTACACATTCTTATCTTGATGTTAAAGACTCTTCCTATTCTGACCCCAAACTTTTATCCTTTGGAGTATTCTCCATTTCTCCCTCCCATGAACCAAACTTCTTTCTCCCTCCCTTCCTCCCTTCTTCCCTCCCTCCCTGCCACCCTCCCTCCCTGCCTTCCTTTCTTCCTTCTTAAAGATTTATTTATTTATTTGGGAAGAGAAAGAGAGAGCTCCAGTGTAGGGAGGGGAAAAGGCAGAGGGGGAGGGAGAGCGAGAGAACCTGAAGCAGACTCCCCACTGAGCACAGAGCCTAATGCAGGATGTAATCTCAGGACCCTGAGATCATGACCTGAGCTGAAATCAAGAGTTGGATACTTAATCAATGAACCATCCAGACGCCCCTCCCATGAACCTTTCTTCATCACAGTAATGTTGGCTCATTCCCACCCTAGGTGCCAGGTAGCATTGGTTTCTATGCTTTTGTTCTCTCTTGTTAAACATGAGTGTGAAGATTATTTTTGGTTATACCTCTTCTCCAGCATGTCTGTTTCATCTCTAAGAAACTAAAAGAAAATCTGGTAATTCACAACTGTTCACTTAATGGATTATCAACTGCGTGCTGCTTCAGGAGAACAAATTGCCCACCCTAATCCCAACTGAGGGTAGGGAGAGAGGAAGGAGAAGCGTAAAGGTGTAACTGTCGGCCTTAGTATGTTATTTCAGGGAATTCACACAGGTTAACTCTCACATTCCTCTTGTGAGGAGCACAGTGCTGGAGTCAGGCTTCTGTAACAGCATAGCAGTAAGTTCTGAGGAAGAGAATCCCTTTGTGGGAAAATCTAGACAATGGTGTTAGAAGACCAAATGGTTTGTACAGAAGGGAAACCAACTCTACTATTACTTTAATTATTCACCCTATTAACTGTGACAGTGTGGTTTTAAAATCTCTTCATTACTCACTTTAATTAAGTGGCGCAGCAAACAACAGGATGTCAGAAATCACATTCCGGAAGACACGCTGTGAGTGATGGCGTGCATACCATATATAGACAAAGCATTTTAAACAGAATAATTGCTTTCACATCACTTCCCAGGATGCCTCACCTGCCTTGTTTTATGTTGTTTTAATTTTTTCTTTTCTTTTTTTTTTTTTAAAGATTTTATTTATTTATTTGACAGAGATAGAGACAGCCAGCGAGAGAGGGAACACAAGCAGGGGGAGTGGGAGAGGAAGAAGCAGGCTCATAGCGGAGGAGCCTGATGTGGGGCTCGATCCCAGAACGCCAGGATCACGCCCTGAGCCGAAGGCAGACGCTTAACCACTGTGCCACCCAGGCGCCCCAGACAAGCCTGCTCTCATAAGTCAGCCAAAGGTATATGACTATTCCATCCCTACCACATGGCTGTGTTTTAATTTTCAGCCTAGTATTTGTTACTATCGGTGATTTTCTGTAGTATTTGTTTACTTATTACTGTTTCTTCTCCATAGTGTGTATGTTCCCTGAAAACAAGTGTCTTTCTTTTTTGTTCATTACTGAACCATTATTAATAATAACAGAAAACACTTTTAAAGTTCTTGATGCTTTTTAGTCACTGTTTTAAATGATGTATTATATGCATATTTATACATGTATACATTAACATTGTTATATATTTATATATAACTAATATCACTCCATATATTTGAATATATGAATACAGATTCACATAAACAAACATTTGGAGTGATATTAGTTACATATAAACACCAATATATGTTGCCTAATTGTCATAACAACAATGTAAGTACATGTCATTATTGCTTTCATTACTATTTTATGGTTGAGAAACTGCACAAAGAGATTAAATTCCTCAAGATCACAAAAGCTAGTAAATTGCTGAGAAAGAGTTCAAACCCAGTTAGTCTGGCTCCAATCTTTCTCTTAATTATTAAGTTAGAGCATCAAGAGTGGTGTCGAGATCGATGTAGGTTTTTAATTAGATTTCTGGATTCAGTGAAAGTGTTGAATTGCCTGCCTGGAAGAGGTGGTTATGTTTTGATTTAGCATATTATAGAGTTGGCTGTATGAGGCTAAACATTTATATCTAGAAATAATTTTACTTGTGACCGTTTTGGGGGGCAATAGTCTACAAATTACATCTTTATTATTTATTAATGAATGCTAACTTATTCATTTCAGTGAGTCTTATTGGAAATGTATGAAATTATATTCTGAGCATATGAAAAAGAAATTTTTCTAATCAGAGGACAAGTTAACTATTACATCAGTGAGACTTACCAATGCACATCATATTCTTTTTTTTTTTTTTTTTTTTTTTTTTTTTAGTATTATAGATCCCAATATAGAGGTGCCTGAGTGGCTCAGTTGGTTAAGTGTCTGCTTTCAGCTCAGGTCATGATATTGGGGTCTTGGGATCCAGCCCCACATCAGGCTCCCAGCTCCACAGGGAGTCTCCTTCTCCCTCTGCCTGCTGCTCCCCCCTGCTTGTGCTCTCTCTTCCTTTCAAATAAATAAAAAATAAAATCCTTAAAATATATATTATAGAACCCAATATATATGTGATTTGCAAATACATATCTAATATTATTATAACATAGCTAAAAATGTCTATGGCAATCCACAGCTTTATTGGTAAGAATATTCTTAATAATTTTTATCATATTTAATGTTGTGTCCAGCTCTCAGGGAAATCCACAGATCTGGCACAGCCCTGGCTCTCAGAAGCCTAGAGTGTAGGCTTGTTTTATAGGGCCAGGAGCTCTTAAGGACATATTGCTTCCCCATTTTTTCCCCATATCTTGGATGTTATCAATTTAGATGGAATTCAGAAAATATAGTTGTCTTTTAAGAATGACAACTATTCTTAAATGAAAATGATTTTAGCTCAACTGAAGGAAAATAGAGTTGCTCTTTTATTCAACTGAGTCCTCTGTGTATTTGTATCTGCAAAGTGGGTCTGGAGCCTCAATCAGAAATATGAGCTTGAGAAAGATACATTTTTCTTTGTTGGCAAGTAGAAACATTTTGCTATTCCTAGAGTAGAAATGCATGGAATCAGGATGGATGAGGGGAGTGGGAAAAAATGGAGGACAAGTGGAGAGAGCCCCAGAGGATGAGCACTGAGTGGCGGGGTAGGCAGTGAAAGGTTAAAACAGCACTTGGAAACAGGTGTTTCGTCATCCTATAAGTCCTGAGTAAATATTGTTAAAGTTGATATGTGTTTTAAAATTTTTTTTTAAAAGATTGTTTATTTTAGAGAGAGAGAGTGAGCAAGCAGGGGGAGGGGTAGAGGGAGAGAGAGAATCCAAGCAGACTCCACACTGAGTGTGTAGCCTGACACACGGTTTGATCCCAGGATCCTGAGATTATGACCTGAGCTGAAATCAAGAGTCTGTTGCTTAACCAAATGAGCCACCCAGTTCCCCAATGTTGATACCTATTAAAAAGGATATCAAGGAGGATATTTTGTTAGCTATTGAGTTAGTTTTGTTTGTATTGTTATCTGTAAATCACAAAAAAAGCTGTTGATAGTGATGAAGAAGGCATCAGGCCTTTTATGTGGAGCCGTATGGGTTATCTCTAAATCTGGAGAACAACGCTGTTACATCATCCCCATTACTAGTATGTAACCGGAGTGAGAATAAGTAATTTGTGCAAGTTTATACACTGAGTCATTGGCAAAAATGGGAGCCACCATGCAAATTCTTGTACATGGCAAATGTGATTTGAAGTCACCATTGCTTCCCATCTTCTAATGCTGCACTAGACCCTAATGGATATGAGCTCTGCTGTTTCACCCAGCTGAGATTTTGTGTATACCGTTATTGCTGTTGTGAAGACACCTTCCCCATTTTCTTTGGCTTAGAAGTTTTTATGTGTGATTAAAAACAGAGTTAACATAAAAGAACAGCTTAAGCATATTTTTTTGATAACTTTGGCTACAAAAAAATCATCTCTATCTTCTTTATTCCTTGTATATATTTCATTATTGTGGATACTTCTGTTGTTGAACATAACAATGATTGTCATCCCGACTTGTTTCTAAGACTTTGCCCACTTCTGGGCCATGAGAGGGAGAAACCAAAGACTGAGTCATGTGGTATAGCACTGATTACATAATTGTCAAGTTAAAATGCAGTTGGAATGAGAAGGTGATCCTAAGATTCTATTCTTATTTGCTAATTATGATCAGAACACAGTCTGTCAAAAAATGAAATAATACTCTTAACTCCTTTCTACAGATTCAAGGATGAGGAAAGACTTTGTGACCAATGAAGAGCTTTGAAGTGGAGAGGGCATTATTTTTTTATGTTTTAGTATCTTTTTTTTTTTCAATTTTGGAGATTTTGATTACATATACACTTCTGTAAGATATCAGCTATTAAGAATAATAGTTTATTGTTAAGGTCATTGTAAAACTCGTTATTAGAAATATTTGTGAGTTTAATGCTAATGAACAAAGGCAACCTTTTGGGGGGCAAAAAACAAGTTTTTGTCTTATTAAGCCATACAATGATAAGTAAATATAAATACATACATATTTTTATATACATTGAGAGATGCCCCAAATTTGGGAGGTCAAGCATGTATCAGTTGACTAGTTTAGTTATCAAGAGCAGTTTTTCAAATTATTTAATCATAATTTGGTTTTTATTTCAATATTCTGTATAAAATATAATTTTAACATAAAGGAAGCATTTGAATTCCCTTGAGTGTTGAAGTTTTGTTTTTTTTTTTTTTAAGATTTTATTTATTTGAGAGAGAGTGTGAGCAGGGGGAGGAGCAGAGGGAAAAGGACAAGCAGACTCCACTCTGAGCATGGAGTACGATCTCGAGATCACGACCTGAGCCAAAACCAAGGCTATCCAGGCACCCGAGTGTTGAAGGTGTTGTTGAGTCCAAAGTACTTAGTATCCATGCAAAGGGTTAGAATTGAGATAGTCAAAGTACGAATGGACAATGGCTGGATTATATATGACGGTAGAATTCTGACCCAGAACTCCTGCAACCAGTCCAGGAATCCAAACTACAACCACAGCAATCAGCCCAGAAACATCAAGACTGGTCAGTGACTGCCACATCCCTCTACTTTCCCCTGGTTTTCAAGATGGGACTAATCAGAGACAGTCAAATATGTTTCTCAAACCAATCACCTAAGATGTCCTGCTCCCCACCTCCAGCCTGTCTATGCCGAGAATGTCCAGTCAAAGCACAGCTAAAACTCTTCCCCTTTTCTCACTAGAAGGTTGTCCCACTTTCCTGCCTGCCTTTGAGCCTCTGTCAAACGCAAGTGGTGCTATAGCAAGCTCTGAATAAATAGCTTCTGTTTGTTTTCATTTGGGTGGTCTTTGTTTATTTTCACAAAACCAATATGAGTAGAGACTTTTAAATCAAATAAATTAGATCCAAAAAACAGAAGCTAGGTTTAAAATATAATTCAGTGATTTTTATCG
The DNA here is from genome assembly GCF_024610735.1 of Ursus americanus. Lineage (NCBI taxonomy): Eukaryota > Metazoa > Chordata > Mammalia > Carnivora > Ursidae > Ursus > Ursus americanus. Next base: position 76,074,320 of record NC_142133.1, read on the forward strand.
CAAGTTACATGACTGTCCCTACTATATTTAAAAGAGAATTAGATTATTTCTTTATTATAAGAGAAATAGTTCATATGCACCAAATGAAATTAGTAAAAGAAAAAGTTATACATCTTCTAGGTTTTCTCAGGATGTGGATATCATGAAATGTTTTTCATTAAAAATATAAGTCTGATTATGTTAGTACTCAACTCAAAATCTTCCCCTGGCTTTCTAGAAACTTTTGTAGAATTATTTATTTTGGCCAGTCTTTAGTTGGGGATAGATATTTGCACTTTCAGGGGAATAAAAGGAATTCTGATAGCGCTGGCCTGTAGTAAATGTATGAATCAAATTCTTTTAGGATCGTTCCCCAGTCTCATCTCCTCCCACTTCTTACTTCTTGAGGATGACATTCTCTATTGAAATATTCACCATTTTTTAGCATACCCAGTTATTTCAAATTCTTGGACGTCAGTTCTATGCAATTCAGTAAATAAGGCCTGAATGTCTAACAAGCTCGGAGGTACTGTCTGTCCTGGAGTTTACATCCTGCTGGAATGGACGTATTCTTTTTTTTTTTTTTTTTTAAGATTTTATTTATTTATTCGACAGAGATAGAGACAGCCAGCGAGAGAGGGAACACAGGCAGGGGGAGTGGGAGAGGAAGAAACAGGCTTCCAGCGGAAGAGCCTGACGTGGGGCTCCATCCCAGAATGCCGGGATCACGCCCTGAGCCGAAGGCAGACGCTTAACGACTGAGCCACCCAGGCGCCCCATGGAATGGACATATTCTGACCAGGCTGCTCTTCCTAACTGAATCCCAGTCTCTTCATGATCCAGTTCCTCTACTCAGTAAAGCTTTTCTTCAGTCATCTAGGCAAAGTTAATTGCTTCCAGGTCCAAGTTTCCAGAGCAGTATCTTTACATCTCTTTTATAGCCATCACTTTTCTTTACTTTGCCTTATGATTGTTTATGATAATTTTTGCAAATACTTTTAAACCATTTCAGTGGATAATACATCATGCTGCACTTTATACTCATGGTCCTTTCTCTGCCTAATCCCTGGAGTAGGTATTCTTATTATGACCATTCACATAAGAGTAAATTGAGGATTACAGAGATTTATTAACTTTTGCAAAATCATGTAGGGAGTGGATACAGATGTAGGATTCCAACTCCTGGCTATTTGGACTGTTACAGACTTCAGTGACCGGCCTCCAACTCTGGCTCCATTAGACAATAAATCTTCCAAGGAACAATGGGCACATTCATTTTGTATGCTTTCCTTCCTTTGCAAAGTAAGGATAAGAAGCAAGCTATGTAGAGTGTGTACCATACTGACTGGCATGTTGTGTATATAGATATTGTCTGCGGACTGACCAAGAAGGCATGCTTTTGTCTGCAAATCCCTGACTTCCTTTTGCTTAGAGCATTTACTTTAGAAAATTTGTGATTGCAAATTCTTTCTCTTCTTTTTTGGTGTGTAAAATACTGTTAAAAGCTTCTTGCCAGTTTTTATAACCTGGGACTTTCTTTCTCAAGGACCAGGGGGCCATTTCTTTGAAATGTAATCAAAGAAGATCTTGCCCTTATCTCCTACTTTCTGTAGGAAGTGGGGAGAGCCTAACTTTGGTGGACACTTTGTTCCCTGCATAAAATTTCTTCCTGTCTCGGAGATTTGAGAAAGGTTACTTTTTCTTTGGGTGAGGCCAATTAGCAAACACAGATGACCTAAGATTCCCCCATCCCAGTTCTTAAAAACTCACCAGCCATTAGTTTTAGTAGAGTTGAGCTTAAACTGAGTTCTGGCCACTCTTCCCTGTTATGCGGCCTCAAACAAAGTCTTTCCTTCCCTGTTTTTCTTCGTGAGGTGCAATTTTTGCCTTGACACACTTCGAGCTTTGGTTTGTCACTCAGTCTCCTTTCTCAGGAGTGAAGCTGCTTCTTTTGTTCCCATGAAATTATTTCCCAATATCCAGCCCATATTAATCTTCAGGCTTTGGAAATGACATCAAAATTTCCAGGAACTCTAGCAGATTCTCTAAATATTATTTAATTCTGAGTTTTTCTTAATACTTTATTTATGTATTTTAAATGAGTGACCATGAAAATAAACTGTAAATTGGTAATCTATAATAGGGTTACTTTTCAGTGGTTGTTCTTCTCTCCTATCCTGTTCTTTTCTATTCTTTCTATTCTATCATATATTTACATATATATGTAGATATAGATATTATACCTATGACTAGCTTATCGATATTATGAAATGATATCTTGGAACAAGGTCATATGTTCCGGTAACATGTAAAAATAATTTCTACTTGTAACAGAAAACATTAAAGAAGGTGTTAAAATAAATTCTAAATGAAACCATTAAGAATTGAAAGATAATAACACAAATATTTAATGTCCAAAAGATATTCCTAAAATGAAATTGTAAATTGTAAGTTGGCTCTCACTGTACCTGTGAAAATTGTTGTAAGGTTTTCAGAGATGAGGTTCTGGGAAAGAAAATTAAGATAAATTTTTTAAAGACAAAGTTCTACAGGTGAATATCTCCCATGTCAGTGGCTATTTGGTGAATAAAGGATAGTTTTTTCAGCAAATGATATGATAATTAGATATCTAAATTCAAGAAAAAAATAAACTTTCATCTATACTTCATATTATGTACAAAAATTAATTTGAAACAGATCATAGATACAAATGTAAAACCTAAAATTAAAACTTTTAGAGTAAAATATAGGAGAAAATTTTTGTGACTGTGCGTTAGGCAAATATTTCTTAAATACAACACCAAAAACACAATTCATAAAATTAAAAAAAAAAGATAATTCAAACTAATTAAAATTAGAATTTTCTGTTTTTCAAGAACAAGAGAATAAAAAGAGGCCATAGGTTGGGATAAAATACTTTTAAGTCAAATATTTGATAAATGATAAGAAAACAAACAAGCCACTTTAAATGATGGGAAGACGATTTAGACAGCTATTTCACCAAGAAAAGATGTAGGTGACAAGCACATAACAAGACTCTTGATATCATTAGTCATAGGGGAATGCAGATTGAGGCTACAATGACATCACTATGTACCTCTTAGAATGGCTAAAATCAAACTTATTGACAATATTTTGTATTGACAAGGATGTGGGGAAATTGGAAATCTCACCTATTACTGATGGGGTTATAAAATGGCACGACCTTTTGGAAAACAGTTTGGTAGTGTTCTAACAAGAAATGTGTACATCTGCCTTATGCTACGGTCCTTCTACTCCTAGGTATTTCTCCAAGTGAAATGGAAAACATACATCCATACACACACTCAAATATGAATGTTTTTGGCAGTTTTATTTGTAATAGCCCCAAACTGAAAACAACTCACATGTCCATCAAGAGGTGAATGGATAAGCAAACTGTCTGTCATATATCTATACAATGGAGCATGTCTTACTGATGAAAAATCAATACAGGATATAACATGGATTATCAAAATGACTACATTGAATGAAAGTAACCAGACCAAAAAAATATATGCCTAACTCTTGCATATTCAAGGCAACACAAATCCTCCCTTTGAAACAAAGATCTTATCCAAGATTACTCTGGTTTAGAGGACTAAGTATCTCATTTCTGGCATTTCCTATTCTAAGAAATCAGTAGTGTCATCCAATCTCATTAAGCCAGCAGTAAAGAGATTTGGGGAGACTTCCATTCTCCTTCCTAATTTTGTAGTTTCCTCAAAAGAAAAGTATGATGAGAAGTTACTTGAAGAAAAAATGATAGCCCTCCAGAGCTCTGCATTTATAGTAATATGTTTCTGTCTGTATCTACAGATCAGCTTTTAGCTAATTTATTATCTAATTATTTCTTTGCTTTAAGATAGCCTACAGATTCCTGGCACCTGGGTGGCTCAGTTGGCTAAGCGTCCAATTCTTGATTTCTGCTGAGGTCATGATCTCAGGGTTATGAGATCGAGTCCTGCGTCAGGCTCTGCACTAGGCTTTAGATTCTCTCTCTCCCGCTCCCTCTGTGCCCCTCCCCCTGCTTACGTGCACATGTGCACACTCTCTGACTCTCATTCTCTCTCTCTCTCAAAAAAAAAAAAAAAAAGCTAACAGATTCTCCAAGGAGATCATAAAATAGCCTAAATAATATGAGCCTACCTAATCAACTGGTGACATCTACTAGCCTTCAGGGCTACATCTTATCATTTCAGGATCAAAGGGTTAACCTAATAACCAGACTTTTGACAAATCTGTATGCAAAATGACCCCTCGGGTTTTCCCCCTTACTTTTTAAAATCTCTTGGGCATTATTGAAAATGGTATGTTATTTGTGATGGCCATTTTGTGTTCTCATTTTCACCTCTAGAACTGAGTAGTTGCCAATTCCGTATCCCATTCAGACCCCATTACCTGTATGATTTCTGAACAGTTAAATAGTGCCTATACAAGATATCACTAGAAGGGATTCACGAATCCCACATGTGGCAGAGTCAGTTCATCAGGGGATGAGAAAACTCTCAGGTGCCTGTGAATAATAACTGTAATTACACAGTACTTGTTTCTTGTGAAGGTCCTTAACATGAAATTGGAAGTGCTCATATACCCCACATTTTATACAGTAAATGCTATTGCAAATTCAAAGGCTAACTCCAAACATATATTTTGATTATAACAAAACTATCCTAAATGAAAACAATGATCTCAAGGTATTTGAGTTAAACCAGCAAAAGAATACAGAAAAAAATAATTATGAAGGAAAGAGAATTAAGAAGATTCCTTTAGTGTGTCTTATTCCATAGTATTGGACAGAAACTGTCATTTCTGTAGTTATCTTTTTGGGAACACTATTTGAGTCTTAGAGTCATAGGTTTCTAGAGGCTTTTAAGTTAGTCTTAGTTTGAGGCCACTCGTGTGGAATTCCACTGGTATATAGATTGGTCGCATGCCTATACTATATCTTTAATCTTGAATGTTGTAGCTATGATCAAAAGAATTTGAAATCTTGCCTTGAGGCAAGGATAAAACATTTGTACATTACTGTCTCGTCTGGTAGATCCAGTTACCATGTTGGGGATCATGCAAACTTTGGAAGGTATCTCCTTTGGAAAAGTCGCTTGTACTTGCTAGACCTAATTATGAGTAGACCGAGTAAGTCCTTGATAATATTTAGCTAGATCTATATGTAACATTGTGGAGTTAGTTATTGTTGGAGTTCTCTAAATATTCCATAGGTTGTTTGGTTATGATCTCAGAGAGAGAAAGTCAGTTTGCACCCTGAGACTCTTTCATGGCCCTTAATGCTAGTGGCAATATTTTAGGTCAAGGTAGAGCAAGGATTTCTTCTATTTTTGATGTTTTTAACTTAAACACAATGTTTATTGTTTCTGAATTTCTTAACTTATGGTGATATGAACATGAAATAAAATTTCTGGGTTAAGAGAATAACCTTGGTAAGCTGTTTCTGTATAGGGAACACAGAGTATACTTTGCCAGTATACTCCTCTATCAGTGAGAATCTATCCAACCAGAAACTTTACAAACAGGAACTAATATATATTCGTAGTTTAAAGATATGCAGTTATATGAGATTAATTTGCTTCAAAAAACTTTGAGTAGGAAGCTCTGCGCCATTTTTTTTAACCTTTATATATTCTCAGGATTTTGTGGTTACATGTGAGGCATGTAAAAACTATCTCTTTCGTTATGTTAAAATAAAAGAGTAATTTGACCAGGATCTGTTGGATTAATTGCGGGTCTCCTGAGAAGTCATGACAAAATCATTAAAATTCATGATTATGGAGAAAGCACTCCTTTGATAGCCAATATGTTTTTATTTATCAGAGAATTGAGCTGATTGCTTTGAGTTGATCGAAATCTTTCTAAATTTGTTAGCACTTTATATTAGTGATAATGTTAGTGGTAAAAGCCACTTGTTGACCGAGGAAGTTAAGCAAAGCATTGCCCTTAGCTTCTGGAGCGGTCTCTTATATGGGATTATGGTTAAATTACAGATAACTCTTGGGGATACTGAAAAGTTTCTGAGAAGTCACTGATGTTTTTATCATTCTTAATTGTCTTCCCTATTGAGGTCATACTACCATCAAGTCATGCATAATTCCAGAAGCACATCTGTTTGTATAAATGTTTTTACTGTTTTAACTTTTTCCAGGGTTCCAGCTCAAATCATAGATACTCAGTTTAGTTATCTGAAAAAAACATTAGGAAAGTTCAGTGGTTATACCATATCCCATGCAGGGAATGCCTTTGCCATTTTTAAGGTAAGAGCCATTCAAACAATATTAATTCAGGATCGAACAAGAGGGGTCTATAAAATCAGACCTGAGTATATTTGATTCCTGAATTATAGCCAGTCATGTATTCTCCTTCATCTAGAAGGAATAAAATTGCAGGATTAAGATTTAAGTAAAGTTTAATATTGGCAAACAAAGTAGACAATAAAAGGTTTTCATAAGCTTTCACATGATCAAATAAGAATTAACCAGAATTCTTGGCGTATAGAGCCCATGGAGTTAGTGGAAAAAGCAAGTACCATACCAGCAGAATCTTCAAGCAATTTGGCTGCTGCCGATACTTCACACAAGCAGGAAAGGCGTGCCTTTGCTCCTGAACTGAGGGTTATGCTAATGGCAGTAGACTCCTGTATGAATCTTATTGTGTCCTAATGCAGTCAGCCTTCTCTCTCGTAAACAGCAAGATGGGTGGTTTTTGTATAGTTAGGGATACCCAAAGTTGCAGGCTGCTGCAGACAGGCCTTTAATGAGGAAGCTTGTCAGCGTTTGGATCCATGGGAGACATAAGGGCTGAGCTATATTAGAACAAATAATGATTATTGTCTACAAAAACCAGTCAGTCCTAAAAGCAAGCAAGTGAGCAAACAAACAGAAAACCCCAAACCAACCAAACAAAAACCTTGAGTTGTCTTTTAGTTTAGAAACAGATATAATTGGAGAGCCTTTATCTTCACAGAGTACAGAAATCATCCATCTTCCAAGATTGTGACCCAAATATTACACAGATCCTTTATAGATTTGAAAGTTTGCTCTTGATGCTCTGTGCAGCTCTTCAGCTAATTTTAAAAATTATATGGAGTCCTGTGGACTATTTCAGGAGAGCACAGCACTAAATCCTCTCCCTGCCATTTCACAGTGGATCCTCAAGCAAAAATCAAATCTTTAAGATTATCATTTAGACATTGAGGGAAATAGGAGAGAGTTCTCATACATACCTGAGGCACAGCTAAGCCGGTATACTGCTGATTGCCCCACCAAAAAAGCAAACCAATACTAAGTACCTTTACCTGCTGGTATCTAAAGAAGATGGCAAATGAATCTGCCCTTGTAAAGTGTTTGTTTAGCAGATAGAAACTCCCTGGAATCTAGAGAGCAGGGTTCTATTGATTGCCCTCAGGGCTTGTACAGATAAATAGCCTTTTCCGTTAAGCTCCTTAACTGGCCGTGTGGGAGTACTGCAGGGACTGGTACAGGGCACAGTGTGTCCCCGCTCTAATGGAGACTCAATAGGACGTATTTCTCCTGAGCTTGCTTTATGTGCCAGAGCACACCGTAGTGTAATTCAGGCAGGGGTTTATATCGAATAATTTGAATTTTTATAAAGTCAGCTCCATATATTCTGCTCAGGTTAATTGAATCTTTGGCACAAAGAGTAGAGGGTAACTTATCTAGTATTCGGTTTGTAGAGGCTAGTAGGTGCACAAAGCTGCACACCTCCATTGCTTATATCACTCTTGGAGACCCAACTGATCACTGACACAGTCTACATAAAGAAATATAATTTCTGAATCGTGGATCTCTAGCATGTTCAAGTTAGGTCAAGGGGAGAATTGTGGATTGGTGCTATTGCCATCTTTTTGAATCCAGTGTATGCAGTTGTATGATGACTGGGTAGAATTTAAGTAAACTGTATGCAAATTAAATTATTGCAGAAATAATTTTAGTTAAGTCATATGTTTGCATATTGTGGGGTCAGCAAATTATAGCCCTTGAGCTAATCTAGCCTGCTACATGTTTCCATACAGCCTATAGGCTGAGAATGATTTTTGTATTTTTAAGTGGTTGGGAAAAAATCAAAAGAATAATATTTTATGACATGAAAACTCTGTGACACTCAAATTTCAGTGTCCATAAAGTTTTACTGAAACACAGCTATGCTAATTTGTTTACATATTATCTATGGCTGCTTTCACACTATGACTGTTGAGTTGAGTGGTTGTAATAGAGATCATATGCACCATAAAGCCTGAAATATTTACTCTTTGGCCCTTTAGAGAAAAGTTTGCTAAACTCTGTATTAAAGTGACTCAGGATGCTAATTTTTATATGTGATACTTTTTTCTTAGTTTGACATAAGTGATATTTGGGATATAATCTGTATAATAGACAAAGAATAATATGTACATTACAATAGAAATGGAGAATCTAAGGTGTAGATTTTCCAGTAATTTGATGCATTGAATAGGGTATGTTATTTGGGATCAGGTTAGTGTCTGCCACCATCCAACTGTGTCTTTGTGCAAATATATTAATAATTTTACACTGCAGCAATTAATAAATAAATATTGGCTTGAACCAAATGAGCGGTTCTTAAAGAATTATATTCAGCCAAATTAGGAAAAAGAGTATATAGATCATTATTTTAAAATATATTTTTGTTTGATTTGGTATAACCTTCTTTTTCAACTGAGAGTCTGTTATTCCTAACTGTGGTAATGAATATACTTTTTCTTTTTATGAAGATACCATAGTGGTCCTAGGAGGTTCTTTTTTTTTTTTTTTTAATTTTTGGTTTTCTAAAAGACAAATTAAAACCATGGGCACTCAATTACATACACATACACACACATACACAGAAGTATATGCATATGCAAATAAGTAGAAATATATACACATGTACATACATACATTTGTATTTAGGTGTCAAGTGTTTTTATAGTTATTTTTAAATTTTTAGGTGTCAAATAATTTTGAATTCTCTAAACCATTTGGTGAGGTGACTTTACTGCCACCTCTGTTCTGAAATACTTCTATACTTTATACATATGGGTCTTTAAGTAAGGATTATAGTATATGTAATTTTTGAGAAAATATTCTAATCCTGATAGAATATTAAGTAACATTTAAGCGACCATATTGGCTATTTATTGCTATGATGGTTACTTAAATGGCATGTCTTTTAAGATATTGACTTATGTCCTAGGAGTAGAATCATTTCTCCTATTTTTTTATAAGAAAAAAATTCTACCAAGATTTTAGAATTCATTGTGATTCATAGCTTCTGTGTCTACAGAAGTATTTTGAGCGCACTCTTCTCTAACACAAACACCTCATGAATTGATCTGCCATATTACATCTCAGAACAAATGGCCAGCTGCTCTCAGAAAATAGGGCAATTCCCATTACAGCCTCTACTCTAAACTTTTTTATCTTCATGGTCAATTTAAAGAATATGACTTAGGAATTACATCTATTCTTTTCTGACAGTATATGCCCAATTACTTAAATATCTAACTTGTATCTGTTGATCTCTACTGAAATCCCTTTGTCCTCAAAAACCTTTGAGGAATTCTCTAAAACTGTACAGGTGTTTGTTCTGAAAGGTAAAAAAAAAAACAAAAAACAAAACGAAACCCTGGGGGAGCTCATGTGTACAAGAATAATTCTGACACAGTCCTTTGATTTGCACCTATAAAATCCCATAAATTAGTTTATTTCATGTTCACAATTTTATGTCTTTTATAAGCCTCTCAGTGAAGTTGTTTTTATTTCTGGTGATGACTGATATATAAAATGATGTATAAAATGAGTTATAAACATCACAAAGAAAATTCATGTCAGAATCAAGATTTATATATACTTATAGTATTAATATACATAATTGAACTGCCTCAGCTGTTATTGATAGAGACAGTTGCCAAATATTTTTATCAAAGCACAATTAAGGATCTTCAAAGAAAAATGAATAATGGGTAAAGTACTAAGACAATGAAGAGAAAGAAATGCTATCTTATTTTTAAAAATATGTGAGTAATGAAATTTTATAAACCTCTTGGCTTCGTAGCTTCAAACTGATGTAAGACAAATCTTAAATTATTGAAAGACAGTTTATTAAATTACTTAGGAAAAGAAGAGCTGATTTCTAACTAGTAACATTATTTCAATAGTTTAAATTCCTATGAGACAATATTTTTTCTCTCCTTTGATGAGGTCCCTGGCTTAGTAAAGCATGGCTGCAGGAAACTTGATTACAGGTAATTCACGTGGAGCGGACTTCAAATTGTGGGTTAATCAGTATGATTCACTGGTGTGATATGGCTGTCAACAAAAATTTAATGTTATCATAAGTTCATTATAAGAAATAAACTGGAACGAGTGCAATGATATTCTGCTCTATTCAGAACTGACAAAGTCACAACGGTTGTTGTGTTCTCTTCTGAGTTCACGTGTTGCAAGTAAAATTAAGAGAACAGAATGTGTTATTAGCTGAGTGCCCAAAGGGGTGAGACGACCTGAAATTATGTCAAAGAAAGGGGACAAGGGTTTTTTAGCTTTCAAGAATGCCCAATTCATCCGTTTGGTACTTCAGATTTAGTTCTAACTACACAGAATTAAGTTTATTTTTGCTATCTGATTAATTTTTTGGATTTTTTTCTATAGACATAGGACTTTCCCTACAGTTGTTTGAATGCCTAATCTTTCCCTGTGTGTTTTAAATGCATTTTAGATTTTAATTCTGTATACGGAGACAACTTCCAACTAGACAACTAGACAACACACAACACAGACTGGGGTGTAGGTTTTATGGTTGTATACTTACATGAAAACTCATCAAGTTGTATACATTAAATTTGTACAGCTTTTGTATGTCAGTCATACATCAATAAAGTGGTTTTTAAAAGAAAGACTAGTAGGAATCCATTACCCATTTCCAATTTTGCAAGTACCGAACGTCTACACGGCACTTCATTTCCTGGGTGAAAGGTATGACAGGGCAAGAGTCGCAGTCCTGTTTGTGGTCTTCCTTCACAATACTACCTGCTATCATCTTCTCTGACTCTAGAAAATCAGTCTCCTGTTCCATGCATAGTCAGATGTGCTTATTTTAAACTAGGAAGAACAAGGCCTATCCCGAAGGCAACTTGAAGGTGTTCAAGGATAAGTTATGTAGATAAAACTTTTTAAAACATAAAAAGAAGTTCTAACAAAGCTTAAGCTAAGATGTCAAGAAATGAATAAAACCTTGTCACAGGAAGTGGCTGATATAAGACTTCAGGTCAAAACAGAAACAGATGCTCTGAGACTCAGTGAGTGTTTTGTGGTCCAGCAACTCCTTGACTGGTCTTCAAAGATAGCTTAAATTTAGGGCTGCAGAGGCAGAGAGTGGTGGCCTGGGGAATGACATCACCTATATTCTTGCTTAACTGAAACGGGAGAGTGACAGATTTGTAATTCTCACGAGAAGGAAGTCAGAAGCAATGGTCAGAACCGTTGACTGGGAAGGCACTTCTGACTACAGAGATAATTTTCCTTAAATTTGTTAATGAAGTAAGTATTTTTCTACTTTCTACCCTCAGGCAGGTTTGGAAAACTTTTATAGATAATTGTCCTGAGGTTATTGAAGTGTCGATACATCATAAATGACACCGAAGGGCTTTCCATTCTTCTAGAATCAGGGAATCATGCATATAGTTTATTTTGTTTCGTTTTGATTTTGGAGCTGTAATCCTTTTTATTTTCTCTGTTTAAAATCAAGCAGAAAACAAACATCAGTTGTTAGACACTAACATTTTCAAAGCACATCATTTGTGCAAGAGAACGACTAAAAACAAAAATGTGTTCACAGAGATCCAAACCAAGTGAGCCTCAGGGCCTCACCTCGCACAGCCTTCTGATGGTGCTCACGGGGAGCCACTTCTTCATCTCTGGCTCTACACAAGGTTGCAGAATTCTTTGCCTGCTATTTTAGGAACTAGTGAAGATAATTCGGTAATAACGCGAGGCTCTTCTCATCCAGAATTGTGCAGGCCGACATCACTCCAGTTCGTAAAAATAATCTTAGTGGATGCGGTACCCCATACACCTGGGTCACGGGTATGTCCAGATGGTCTGCGAGGATCTCCGTGACCTGTGGTCTCTCAAATTTGTAGAGCAGCTGAGTGCCCGAGAGTACTTTGAAGTGTTCCTTTATCCCTGCCACAGCCTCATTAACTGCCTACTCCTTATTATCTGTGTCTTCCTGAGATTTCTCGTATTGTGCATAGAATGGAATCCACATTCTTCTTGGCAGGAAGATACAAGACCCGTTGCTGCCTGGTAGTTAAGTCCCAGTCCTCAACAAGCCAGGGTTCTTGGTTCTTTAGGAATCTTTAATTCTGTTCCTGAATGCTTTCTCAATGTCAGCAGTAGAATCCACGGGGGCCCTTTACTATTTACTAGTGAGGAGGCTGAGGGGTTTCCCTGGTCTGCCACCCTCTGCATTTCTGGGTGTTTTCTGTTTGTTCTTTTTGGCTTCAGCGTCAACATTTTTCTATTGGCCGACCAGAGGTCTGCTTTCCTGGGGCAGCCCCCTCATCTTCCTCTCCGCATATTGCTCCTGACTGGCCATTTGAAGTTCACACTGCTTCTGCAGATTGGTATCCTCATGTTTGAGTATTCTGCTCTCTAGAACCCGTTCAATCCCAATTTTTATTCCGGTGACTGTAAAAAGTATTTCACTTGTTTTTCCTTTATGGCAACCTTTACATAAAGGTTGTATAGTTTATTTTGTGAACTGTTTTGCTTGTAACTCTATCATCTGTATTCTTTGCCAACCACAGCTCTTACTATATTTCCCTTATACTATATACGTCAGTCTTACAGAAATGCACTAAAAATCTGAATGGGTTTTGCTTTCTCTCAGGTGCTTCCATATGCATGTGCTCTTCACTGTTGGAATGCCCTTGACCCATGCACTGGCTGGCTAATTTCTTATCCTGCAAGATTTGGCTCAGTCACAGCATTCACAGGGTGCTTCCCCTGATCATGCACTAATCGGAGTTTGATTCTTTCCCCATGCAACAACTTCCCATGTTTCCTGCTTTCATAGTGCTTATCCGTAATGCTTACCCAATGCTCTAAAATTCTGGTTCATTTGTCTATTAATATAATAGACTCTGAGTTGTTTCAGAATAAGAACTATGGTTTCTAAATGTTTTCATCTTTTGCAATAACATAACACCTGGAAGATTATAGCTAATTAATGAATGCTTGTTAAAAGAATAAAAGAGTGAGTAAACATAACATGAGCGTAACATACACTAATACCCAGCTACATACATCAATAGGAAATTGTCCCCAGCCATGTTCAGAGGAGTATGACCCTAAAACTGCATTGCTTTACTACCCTTCCTTTACTGTCAATGTCATTGGAAATAAATCTGATTCTCAGTGTTTGGTACGAAATGATAAATGATAAAGCAAATCTCTGAACTCTTGGAGTCAGAGGAGATGCTCAGTGATACCGTACGTGAAGGAAAAAGCATTTCTATTTCGGCATAACAAAGGAAACCATTTTCAGCTTAAACATCAACAAGAAAGTTTCATCCAAAGGAGCAAATTATAGTAACACTTTCTGCCACAAAAGCATGTGGCAGAATGCAAAACACAGAGGCAGAACGCAGAATTACAGAGTCAGAGAACAGAGAGTACTTCAGTGGGAAAGAAGCAAGACAGAAAGCTACAGGGCAACCTACAGGCCAAACATGTGACACTTAGTAACTCATGAACTAATGGGTGGCCTTTTTAAAAACACATTAAAAGGACAAAGGCCGATTACTTCAAGTGAACCTGAAAAGTATAATAAAAAATTCACAATTATCTTCACTTAAATTGAGCCAGAGATGGAAATGATTATGCATACCCAAAAGAGAGATACGGCAACAATTCAGTCACTGTGCACCAGGGTCCCAGCAGGCAGGGCTGTTTTGTGGAGTAGTGAAAAGAATTCTAAAATTCATCTTCGGGGAAAAGTATGAGAATAATCAGAGAATTTTTGCAAAAAAATAAGAATAAGATAAACTGCAAAAGTGAAACAATGCATCGTGTATTTTAAAATGATAATATTGACACAAAGAAAGATTGATGAAATAGAATAAGATCAATATTTATATAATGTTAATATATTAAAGGAGCCGAATCTTAATTCAGTAATATAATTTCTAATCAAGTAATGGCAGAATAAATCCATTTAATTCTGTTCTATTCCCTGAAATACACCGGAATCAGGGCAACAATAACACCAACAAAGAAAGAACATTTCAAATGCAGTAAGAATTTTAGCTGTGAAGCAGTTGCAACCTCAGATCACTAGTTAAGGCTTCTCAAAGTATTATTATTTTACTAAAATTCTTATCTCATTTCCTTTTTACTTTGGTTTGTGGTGTAACAGCTAATACAGTCTATGCTCCAGAGTATCCGTTCTTACAGCGTCTTCCGCGAGATTTGTCGTCTCTCTTGTTCACTGTCTCTTTCTATCTTTTTGCCTCTGTTTGTCTCTCACACCCACACACACCCCCACCCCCACAGACCCCCCACACCCCCATCCATGCTCCCCCCCCCTCCGCCCCACGGAGCTGTCCCTTCAGTCCCCTAACACTCACTACGTCATTTACACAGCGGCACTCCTCTTTAGGAACCACGGTGCCTCGGTTCTAAGGGTACATTTATACCAGACAGTTGTGTTGTTGTCATTATTGTTAGAGTTGTTGTGTGTGGTTCTTCTTTGTTTCATGATCTTGCCTGCTGTCCTGTTTTCTTCAAGTTAAGTTCAGGGAGTCAATTTCTGTTGGGTCCTTTCTGCCTTTAAGATGCTGATTTCCCCTTTTGATATTTTGTAGATGAGTAGAACATGGGCTGAGAAGCTGAACTTCTCTGGATTCTTAGTTTTTCAAGGTCATGTGAATAGGAGGAGGGTCTTCTCTACTAGTCTTATTAGATGTAGCATTTGAGCTTTCAGGGTGGTCCCTCTGTAGGCATAGAGGGAGGTGGAAGGGAGAGGGAGAGGCAGGAGATTGGGGGAGGGAGAGGGAGAGGTGGGGGGAGGGAGAGATTTATTTTAAGGAATTGGTTTATATAATTTTGGGGAAATTTCAAGTCCAGAATTTACAGGTCAGACAGGCCAGAAACTCAGGGAAGAGTTGATGCCATAGCTGGAGTTCAGAAGCACAGTGGAGACAAAACCCTCTCTTCCTTGGGGTCCTTCAGTCTTTTTCTCTATGGCCTTCAAACGGTTGGATGAGGCCCACATACATATGGAGGATAACCAGACTGCATGTTAATATCATGTGAAAAATACCTTCACAGCAACATCTAGACTGCTATTTGACCAAATATGTGGGTACTGTGGACTAGGACTTGCCAAGTTCACACACAAAATTTGCCATCCCAGCAATTCATCAGTCCCCATTTCTCTGTCTTTTTTCTTTCCCCAAACAATGAGCAAATAGTGGCACACTGAAGCACACCCACCCTCAGCCTTTTTCTATTTGAAAGAATTTGAAATCTTCCTTGTTCAAATTTTATACCTTTGCTTTATTTCTAAGAACCCATTAAAATATCTGAAATTCTATTTTTTATCATACCATTATTTAATGATTTCAAGGGTTATTTTTGTATTAATTTTTTAAAAGATTTATTTATTTGGGAGAGTGTGAGAGAGAGTGTGAGCATGCCCCTGTGAGCTAGGGGGAGTGGCAGAAAGAGAGGGAGAGGGGCGCCTGGGTGGCACAGCGGTTAAGCATCTGCCTTGGGCTCAGGGCATGATCCCGGCGTTATGGGATCGAGCCCCACATCAGGCTCCTCCGTTATGAGCCTGCTTCTTCCTCTCCCACTCCCCCTGCTTGTGTTCCTTCTCTCGCGGCTATCTCTATCTCTGTCAAATAAATAAATAAAATCTTTAAAAAAAAAAAAAAAGAAAGAGAGGGAGAAGCAGACTCCCCACTCAGCGGGGAGTCCTGTGTGAGGCTCCATCTCAGGACCCTGAGATCATGACCTAAGCCGAAATCAAGAGTCGGACCCTATTGAGCCACCCGGGTGCCCCTTGTATTAACTTTTGTACCTACCGATGATAACATTACTTTGTGTATATTCTATTTTATTGTGAAATGTGCATTTTTTGTGGATATTTATGTATGGAAATTACTTGAATTATTTGACCTCAGATGAAAATTCCTTCTGAAAAAAATTTCTCTTTACTTCTGTAGGTTTCTACAGTCACTATAGATCCATCAGTTAGAATTTTCAAGTGCATTAGCACCTTTCAACTCTTTGGGTTACCCAAGTAGTTTCTATAGTATGATAAACCTAACTCAGGGCTGGGGCGTGGTTGCAAAATTCTCAGAAAAAAATCAATTTTTGTTTTTCCTCTCTGCTCGGGGCCTAAGTATCCAAAATAATTTCTCGCATCAAGGTGATGATACAGCTGTTGCTAGTTTTCTCTGCAGAGTAATTGTTTCTTTCCCTACTATGTCATGCATGGATGAAAGAAATATGTTTATTTGTTGATTTTTTTTTTTGGTTATTATCAGGGAAGGTTTGAGTGTAGTCAGCTAGGTATATTAAGTATATAAATTATTTAAGTATGATTTTCAATTTATCACATTTTTCCTTATTTTTAAAATCACTACTCTATTGGAAATGTCTTGTTTCTATTGAAGTATTGTTATGAGTACTCTTGTTTTGAATTGATACTGTCAGAGGATTTTTCTATTTGATGAAGCTTTTCAAAGAACACATCTTTTGGGTATTTTGAGTTGACCTTCAAACAATGCAGGGGTTGGGGGTGCCCCCTGCAGAGTTGAGAGTCCACGTATAAGTTTTGACTTCCCTAAAACTTAACCACTAATAGCATACTGTTGAAGGGAAGCCTTCTAAGAATTTGAAATGAGCTTTTCATAAATAGGCATTGAATGTGATTAAATTAATTTGGGATTGGCACTAAAAAACATTAAAACACATATGTGCCTATTTTATTCTGAGAACTTGATATCACCTATTGAGCAATTCCAATAATGACTCCTTATTGGGATTTCTGACTCCATCAAGTTTCAATTTAGGGATTTGTTTGGAAACAGAAAATTGTGGCCTGTAGTCTTGACCCCATTCTTAAGCTCCCTCCTCTTGGAGTCCAAGACACAGAGTTCAAAACTTGGAAGTCACTTGAAGACAAATTTGTAGTTTTGGGTGGAGCTCACGAATGCTCAGATTTCCGGCTAATAAATACCTCGATGAGGAAAATCTGAAGTTTTCCTTGATAACGTGGATTCCTACTGGGCAGCACAGATTACTTTTCAAGGCGTAACCTGAATCCTTCTTGCTAAAACTCTAACTCACTTCCTCAGTAAACAGAAAAGGCCACTGCTCCTTGTTCCATAAGCTATATTTCCTCTCCTTGAAGATTAGGTGTCCATTCAACCTTCTTTCGAAATTTCAAGCTGTAGTGAACCTCGTTTTTCTTTCTCTCCTGGGGACAATTCCCTGACTCTTCATCACTTGGTTTGTTCCTCTGTGGCCACTTACTCAGACCCCTGTATCCCCCTGCTTGTCAGGGTGTCTGAGTATCCAGAAGATACCCACGGTCCGCTCTAACCTTTTTATTCCCACGTGGCACCGATAGCGATCAGCCCTGCAGGAATCTGTATTCTCCTGCAGGTTTCTACAAGCAAGCAAAAGGACTTCTTCCTCTGACAAGTGAACCCTCTAGATTTTGTACATTTTATCAAATCCACAACATGTCTGCAGACGGTCCCTTAGATAAACAGCCTTATCACCTCAGGGGGGCACCTCACGCTGGGGAAAACACAGTGCCCTCCATGACAGTTCTTTTCTGCTTCCTAAAACTGTCAACCTTCTCTAAATATTTCACTTCTTTTTAGGAAAAATGGAGGGATGTTGTTAAACGTAACTCAATTCTTTTAAAAGTTTAGACTCTGTGTCTTGTCAGCAGAACAAATAGACGCAGCTCCGGTGGGCCCTGCATATGAAATCACTAGCAGGATAATCCTACAGGATGCCGACCTCTATGCTTCAGTGACAAAGCACTTCAATAATAGTTTGCTACAGAGGTATATTTTACAATCCAATGAGCTAACAAATTCTAACCCACCGAGCTTAAAACAAGATGAAATAAAATAAAACATAAAATGTTCTGCAGAACTGGGCATGGCAATTTCTTGTGGCTTTTGTGGAAAAATATTACATTTCAGATGGCTCTTCTCATGGAGTTGGGTAAAGATAAGTCATAAGAAAATATTCATTAATAACTGTGTGTTATTAAAAAGCTGTCCAAGTTCTTTTTTTCCCCCTCATGGTCTGAGAAGATTTTATTTAAAGCCTTAAGCAGGATAAATTAATGTTCTGTTCATCCCTTCTGCTGTCTTCACTTGTTTGTTAATTAGCATAATCTTCTAACATTTAGCAAGATAAAGCCTGCTGAACACTGGGGAGATACATTTAGAAAAGAAATACAAAAGCTGGCGAGAATCCTACCTCATAGCCAGCCTCCTCTCTTTATTAATTTTAATCAAAGGAGGTTTGACTGTAAACACATCATCACTTTATATTTACATGTAATGCTTCCTCATTAGCAGCAAGAGAGAGACTGAGGATACGGGTGATAAATATGCCGATCCTAAATTTATTGTGGTATCTTCGAGTAAAATAGAAACTGGGAACTTTGAAGATGTTTCAGGACAAAATGTAATACGTGGATATCCAGGGCCGGGAGAGCAGGCTATGTGACACCACACAGGCTGTCCACCTGCTCAGAGTTCCTGCTGGACCTGCCTATGCCATTCACAAATATGTCAGCCATTATAATATGTCAGTCACTAGACATAAAAGTGACACACACTTTGCCTTCTGGAAGCATTGTGTGGTAGGGGCATCCAGACATGAGTTAAACAAACGTGCAATAAATACTTAACTAAACCTATGAGAATTACTTAAAACAATAAAAGCAACAGCAACACCAAATTCAATCTGGGAAGGTTTTCCTGAGATAATGCTTGCTTTAAAAGTCTAACAAGGTGGGGGGTGCCCGGGTGGCTCAGCCCTTAAGCGTCTGCCTTTGGCTCAGGGCGTGATTCTGGCGTTCTGGGATCGAGCCCCACATCGGGCTCCTCTGCTAGGAGCCTGCTTCTTCCTCTCCCATTTCCCCTGCTTGTGTTCCCTCTCTCATTGGCTGTCTCTCTCTCTGTCAAATAAATAAAAGAATCTTAAAAAAAAAAAAAAAAATCTAACAAGGTGAAAACAAGAGACAATATTTTTGTTTTTTTTTTTGTTATTGTAATGTCTTTTTGTTGAATGTTTGATAATTATTTGATAAGCAGTTATTTTCAAATACTGTTCTATATTAAAAAAGAAATTGAGTTTTTAAATCTTTTTCCATAGAGAAAACTTACTATGAAAGATAACTTTTAAGGGCAGTCATTCCTAAGAATTACATCGAGTTTAGTAACTTCAAAGTAATGTTTTGATGATACAGGTTTATGGATTTCAAAACTCCTCCTGTGACAATATAAGGGTTTCCAATGAGAATGTACGTACAGGGGCGCCCTGGGTGGCTCAGTCGATTGAGCGTTGGACTCTTGATTTCAGCTTAGCTTGGGATCTCAGAGTCCTGGGAGTAAGTGCTCAGCGGGGAGTCTCCTTGAGATTCTCTCTTTCCCTCTCTGCCCCTCCCCCCACTGGCACACTCTCTCTCTAAAATAAATAAATAAATCTTTAAAAAAGAAGAGTGTAAGTATAGACACACAAAAACATACAACTCTCCCTTGTCAGTTGGGAAATTTCTCTCTAAATGTACGTATTGAAGAAGAACACAGAATGAGGCCCAAATGATAATATAGAGGCTGGTCGTGGGTACTTAATCTGAAATACATTTAAATGCAAAAATGCAACTATTATTCCAATCTGTACTGAAATGACCCAGTGCTGTCTTCTTAATGAGATATATTAAGCATAATGCTCCTAGACAACAAAATATGTAACATCAATTCTTAATCTGTATTATATTATAGGTTGAAAGACCTTTTCAGTTCATTAGGAAAAGACAAAACTTATTCTCAACAGATTTAATAAATCTCAGATAATACACTAAGCCTACTTTTGCTAAGTTTGAAAATAGCAGGCAGTTGAGTTCCCGGGGATCCCTCTGTTGCCCCTGCACCTCCCCTACCTTCTCAACCCTCTTAATTTGTCCCATTTCTCATTTTCATCACTACTTCTTTTCCCTTCTTCCTTCTTTTTCTGTTTTGTTCATCTTACATGTCCTTCTCCTTATTAGAAGTGACGTGATTTATCTCCTAAAGATAAATTGCCTAAGGAGTTGAAACTAACAAACACAATAATTCCTTGGTGCTAAAGAAATCTACTTCTATTATTTTATGTTTTCAAATGCATTTTTGATATGTTATAGAATTTCCATTCGTTTTTCTTTCCTACTTTATTTTGGCCATCAAATGTGTTACTACATTTCAGAATTCTAAAGCCTTTTTTTCTTTTTTCCTATTAAAGCATTAGTTCCAGACATATATTTAATGAAATATAGAGTTATAAATCCTCATAAAATCTTGGATTATAGGCCTGCTCAATTCTTTAAAAATTCAAACGCCTAATAAATTTTGAAAGCGAACATAGAAATAAAAAGAAAGGTTTGCTAATACAGCTCGAGGAGTAGAAATTATTCAACAACAGATAACTTTCACCTGCTTTGGAGGTTCAAATGTTGGTTGATACTTTGGCATTAACCCAAAGTGAAAGAGGAATTTCTAGTTCAACAAAATTATATATTCAATGAAATGGGTTATTAAATTGAATAAATATGTATGAGTGACTAATGTTTCAAATGAGAATTAGGAGAACTTATCTAGAAATCAGTTACCTTCTCTAAAATAATTACCTTTTCTAAAACAATGTAAATTTTTTGAATATATTTTATTGGGTTTAGAACATCAGAGTCAATACAAGGAATGAAGGAAGGGTATAGAAGGAAGGGTATAGAGTAGTGGAATTGAATGGAGGATCAAGTCAATAGGGACAGGTGAGATCAGAGAGATCAATTTAAATAAATATAAGTTGGGTAGAAAATACATTTAGAGTCACATTCTTTTGGGGTGGGGTAGGGCAGCTGCATCAAGGAGCTGGTCTAGTTTGGCCGGGTTCTCTCCACTGACAGTTGCTAACTTACCCACCTTCCTCTCCTTGTCTGAGGAGCTGAGCAGAATTTGTTCACATTCTCTCTATCAGCACCAAAGATAGATCCTGGGTGATGAGGGTATGCTGACGGCCTGCTGGCCCCACCCACAGTTCCTGTACCAGAGCACTGCTGACACTGAGAATCCAGTAATTCTTTGTTGCAGGAGGCTGTCCTTTGCATTGTGGAATGTGTGGCGGATCACTGGCCTGTACCTCCAGATGCCAGTTCCATCCACTGCCCCAAGTCACTATATTAAAAACTGTCTCCAGACTTTGCTTAGTTGTAAACTAAGTTGTAAACCCATCCTTCCTTCATTTATTATTGATTATTATTGTAAACCACCGGCTTAGAGTGTGATCACTGGGCAAGGGCAGCCCCTAAGCTGTCAGTGAGTGGACAATGCAGTGCTTTCTCCCATGTTCCTGGAGGAGAATATGGTGAACTTTCAAATGAGAGACCCTCAAGTTTAACCTTCAAGGCAAATTTGCCTTTCAATCCATACCTGCTATCCATCTCTAATACAGTATGTTTAATAATTTGAACAATGTCTTTTACTTACTTCGTTCTGTATTCACGGGCTGACCATCAGCATTCTAAATCTAAGGAATACCCCTTTACTCATCTCTGTTTTCCCATCACTTCCGAAATTCCTGGCAAATACAAGACCCTTCATTACCATTTGCTGAAATGTTTTTCAGACTGAAATACTAAATCACAAAACAACTCCACTCATTTCTGAAATCAATTAGCAATGACACAGGCGTTCTCCTAGAAAGGATAGGCTAATCGATGAATTCTATCATAGGCGAAAGTCTGTCCCTCAAAGAATATTGTAAGAGAATGTTCCCCAGACAAACTCATGTACTGTTGTATATGTATAAATGTACTGTTTCCCTGCCTTTTCATGTACTTAAAGTCAGTGACATACAGCTTAGAGCAAATTTTATCTTGTCTTCTTACCTCACAGATTCCCAGTAGTAGAGTTTATTTCTATAGCTTAGTGCTTGGACCACAGTGGAGTCATCACGTAATTTTTCCCTCTGCAATGTTAGCTACATAACAAATCCTCAGCAAAACCTTACTGGTTTGATTGAAAAATCCTTTAGTATACTGTTAATGTAACTATAGGCTGCATTACACAAAAATCATCCCATCATATTTTAGGCGGATTTGAATTAGTCTCTAATAGCTCATGTAGTAATGAAAACTCCCCAGAAACCAAGAACAGATAGAATTATGCCAAAGTTCTACCTATATTCATTCATTCTTTCACTAATTAACAAAGATTATCTAAACTTTTACTTAATTCATAGTCTAGTCATTAAGACAGCCATGGGAAAAGATGGATGCCTTAAAAATATATAGATGCTATGATGAAAATAAATGGAGAGAGAGCCAGGATTGCATAATGAATAAGAATATGGACTCCAGACACACTGCCTGGTTCAAATTGCAGCTCTGTCACTAATTATGTGACTTTAGGAAAAGTTACTGACTTCCAGCATGCCTCAATTTCTTCATCTGTAAAATGTGGATAATAACAGTGCCTAACTTACAGAGTTGTTGCTGAATACAGAATTTTAAATGTTTTTTTCTTTCAACATTTTAAATATTTTCACTCCACATCATCATACTGAGGTCTTGAACTTCAATCAAGTACACGTTACACCAGGGCTCGTTCGAGTCTTTTCTCTTCGATTATTTGTTACCTCATAATCCAAGACCGAGAAGCATATCTCCTACCACCCAGCTTACACTGACTTAATTGTTTAACCCTAGCAGACATGGGTAGTGGTTTCAGAATTGTTAGCCTGACCCAGTGGGCGCACTTCCAGAGTTCAGGCTTCTGGGTACTTTCTTTTGCCTTTAGTCCATTCACTTCCAGCATTTCATCTCTTTCCCCCACTCCCTTCACCGAGGTTGATTCGTATGTTTGAATGCAATCAGTTTCTTCTCTCACATTCCGTTCTGGAATTCTCCAAGCGTCACATAAAGTATATTTCTGTGTCTATATTTAATTGTCATATATTAGTGTCCACCCTTTGTACTGTAAAGTTCTATGGGATTTGTCAAATTCACAGTGTCATGTATCAACCATTGCAGTACCTGACAGAGAAGTTTCACTGCCTTAACCATCCCCACCTGTTCAATTCCCCCAAATGTAAACCCATGACAACCACTGGTATGTTTAATGTTGCTGTAGTTTTCTCTTTCCAGAATGTCAAATAAAGGAGATCATATAGTATGGAGCCTTTTTGACTGGTTTATATCACTCGGCAATTTTTCTTTAAGTTTCACCATGACTTTGCATGGATTGGCAGCTCATTCCTTTGTATCAGTGAATACTGCTGCAGTTTCTACATGTGCTGCAGTGTGTTTAGCCAGTCACCTGTTGAGAACATTGTGGTTGCTTCTAGTTTTTGTTGATATGAATCAAGTTGTAGTAAATGTGAATGTCTGATTTTTGAGTGGGCATAACTATTCAAAGCAATTGTGTAAATACCTAAGAGTGCATTGCTGGATCATATAAGGCTATATTTAACTTTATAAGAAAACTGCCAAACTCTCCAAAATGGCTATATGATTTTGCATTCCCCTCAAAAATGAATGAGAATTCTTGGAATTCCTTCCTTCCTTCTTTCTAACCTTCCTTCCTTCCTTCCTTCCTTCCTTCCTTCCTTCCTTCCTTCCTCTTGCTTTCTTCCTCCCTCCCATCCTTCCTTCATTTATTGTTGATTCAATTTCTTTAATAGATGTAGAGCTATTAGATTATTTCTCCATGTGTGAGCTTTGTAGTTTATGTCTTTCAAGGAATGAGTGTATTTAATCTAAGTAATCAAATATGTAAGAATTAAATTGCTCATAGTATCCTTTATTATCCTTTTAATATCCATTGGATAAGTCAAGATAACCTCTCTTTCATAACTGATATTGGTAATTTGTGTTTTCTTTTTTTTTTTTTTTTCTTGGTGAGACTGGCTAGAGTCTTGTCAATTTTATTAATCTTTTCAAATAACCTTGGGCTTTGTTGATTTTCTTGCACGATTTTTATGTTTTCAATTTCACTGATATCTTTCTAAATTATATTTATCCTAAAATTTATTCCTCTGTGGCTTTTTTTTTTAGCTTAAATTTCATGAGTCTGTTGGCTATCTGTATATCTTCTTTGGAAAAATGTCTATTCATGTCTTCTGCCCATTTTTTTAATTGGATTATTCATTTTTTGGGTGTTGAGTTTTGTAAGTCCTTTATATATTTTGGGTTTTAGTTGAAAACATTTTACCTTTTTAAAAAAATTCACTGGCTTATGTATCATTTACGTGTGTGATGTTTAATTTGCAAATATTTAGGGATTTTCTGCTGTTTTTCTGTTACTGAATTCTGCTTTAATTCCATTTGATCTGAAATCATACCTTGTATAATTTCTATTCTTCATATTTTTTATTTATTTATTTATTTTTTAAAGATTTGATTTATTTATTCGACAGAGATAGAGACAGCCAGCGAGAGAGGGAACACAAGCAGGGGGAGTGGGAGAGGAAGAAGCAGGCTCATAGCGGAGGAGCCTGACGTGGGGCTCGATCCCAGAACGCCGGGATCACGCCCTGAGCCGAAGGCAGACGCTTAACCGCTGTGCCACCCAGGCACCCCTATTCTTCATATTTTTTAAAGCTGTGTTTTATGGCCCAGAATAGGGTCTCTGTCAAATGTCCATGTGAGCTTGAAATGAATGTGTATTCTGCTGTGGTTCAGTGCCATATTCCACAAATGTCAGTTCAATGAAGTTGATTGATAGTGCTAGTCAATTCAGCTATGTCTTTACTGATTTTCTGCCTGCTGGATTACTAACAGAGGGTTGCTGAAGTCTCTGACAATAATAGTGGAGTTATCTGTTTATCTTTGATGTTCTCTTAGTCCTTGCCTGTTATATTTTGACCTTCTGTTTGTTATCTACATCCATGTATAAGGATGTTGTATTTTCTTTGAGAACTGACACCTTTATCATTATGAAATGCCCCTCTTTATCCCTGACTGTTAACATTTTTTGGAAAAATGCTTTGTCTGAAGATAATATATTTATTCCAGCTTTCTTTTGTTAAGTGTTAGAATGGTATATCTTTCTTTATTCTTTTTTTTTTTTTTAAAGATTTTATTTTATCTATTTGACAGAGAGAGAGACAGCCATTGAGAGAGGGAACACAAGCAGGGGGAGTGGGAGAGGAAGTAGCAGGCTCCCAGCAGAGGAGTCTGATGCGGGGCTCGAACCCAGAACGCCAGGATCACGCCCTGAGTCAAAGGCAGACACTTAATGACTGAGCCACCCAGGCGCCCCTCTTTCTTTATTCTTTACAATTTTTTTTTTTTGAAGGCCTAATGAAAACACATTTAGAAAGTCAACCAGCGGGATTTTTATTTTAATGAAAAATAATAAAAAGCCCCCTGCAAGGAGAGCAAATTTGACCAAGTTATTTAAATATATACATGGGCTTTAATGTTTCAAAAGAGATTTTAGAAAAATGGGGGGGCACCTGGGTGAATCAGTCAGTGTAGTGGCTGACTCTTGATTTTTGTTCAGGTCATGATCTCAGGGTCCTGGGATCAAGCCCCGCATTGGCCTCCACCCTTAGCAGGGAATCTGCTTGAGATTCTTCTCCCTTTCCTTTTGCCTCTCCCCCCACCCACACCCTGTCTCTCTCCCTCTCTCTCTCTTAAATAAATAAATAAGTCTTTTTTAAAAATGGGATTTATGCTAATTTGTGAGTTTGGGCCTGGGTCTCAGGGTGGCTACCAGATAGTCTTAGAAAGCAAGACTCCTTTGCCATGTAAGAGTTTGGAATAGATTCTGTGGTATTTGAGTTGGATGGGGACTTAGAGATAATGTAATTTTTTCCCAGAGATATTCATTTTATTCAAGTATAATTAACATACAATGTTATATTAGTTTCAGTTATATGACATGTTGATTCAACAATTCATATATTACTCAGTGCTCACCATAGTAAATATAGTCACCATACAACATTATTATTATATTATTGACTATATTCCCTATGCTGTGCTTTTCATCTTTGTGACATATTCATTTTATAACTAGAAGTTTATACCTCTTAATCCCTTCTATATATTTCACCTATACCCCAAACCACCTCCCTTCTGGCAGCCGACCAGTTTGTTCTATTTCAGGGTCTTTTTTCTTGTTCTGGGTTTTTTTTTTTTTTTTTTTTTTTGGTTCCTTACTTTTAACCTAAATGCGTCTTTATATGTTAAGTGGGCTTTGTTTAGACCACATATACTTTATTCTTGATCTTTCATACTTTCTGACAATCTCCCTTTTTTTGAGGTATTCAAGACATTCACATTTAAAATGATTATTGATATAGTTGGACTGGTATCAAGTTACTAATTATAGTTGGTATTTAATATTTATTGATTTTTTTGTTTTTAGTTTCTTGCCTCCCAGTTTTTTTGGGGTTTTTTTTTGCCTTTTCTGGTTTTAGTTAAGCATTTTATATAATTTGATTTTATCTCCTGTATTAGAATATCCATTGTATTAAAAAAAAGTGCTTGCCATAGAATTTGTAATATGCATTTTTATCTTATGTAAGTTTACTTTCAAATACTACACCATTTCATATGTCGTGTAGGGAATTATAACTGTTTCCAACTTCTACCTACAACCCCTTGTGATATTGCTACCATTATTTTCATTTATCCGAATGCTATAAATGCCCAATATATTTTTAACATAACCTCTTAAAATAATCAAATTTTTTAAAAATTAAGGATTTGATGTTACATTTATTTATTCTTAGATACTCTTCTGTTCTTTATGCAGCTCTAACCGTATGACCTATGTATTTTTCCATCTGTCTGAAAAACTTGCAGTATTTCCTGCCGGGTAGATTTAGAGGCAGTAAATTGCCACAGTTTTTGATAATTGAGAAAATATTTACTTTTCCTTCACTTTTGAAGAGTAATAATTTACGGTGTATAGAATTCTAGATTTATATTCTTTCAACATTTTAAGTATTTACTTACACTCCCTATTGCTTGCATGGTTTCTAAGAACTTTTCTGTAATTGCTTCTTGTTCCCCTATAGATAAGTGTTCCCCAACCTTAACCCACTGGGTTTCAAGACTTTCCCATTGGTATTCTGCAATTTGAATATACGATGTTCAGGAATTTTGTTTGTTTGTTTTGGTAATTATTCTGGTGTTTCTGAGCATCCTAGGACTGTGGCTTGTTCTATATCATCCATTTTGGAAAATTCACCTGTTCTTTCCTCAAATATTTCTTCCGCTTCATTCTCTTTCTTTTTTTCCTTCTGACATTCCAGTTATACCTATGTTGTGTCTTTGGAAATTGCCCCACAATTCTCAGATGTTCTTTTTTGTATTTTTTTTTTTTAGCTTATCTCTTTTAATTTTATTTTGTGATGTTTATATTGCTTCATTATCAAGCCCATGGATTCTTTTTTCAGCTCTGCTGTATGAGCCCATTAAAGGCATTACCCATTTTTGTTGCAATGTTTTTGATTTCTAGCATTTCCTTTTGACTCTTGTAGAACATCCATCTTTCTGTTTCTGTTGCCATTGACTCTTGCATATTGTCTGCTCTTTTTATTGGAGCCCTTAATGTATTAATCATAGTTATTTTAAATTCCCTCTCAGATAATTTCTATACATAATAGTCCAATTCTGATTATTGCCTTTTCTCTTCATAATCCATATCCTTTCAACTTTTGACATGACTTCTTATTCCCCCTCTTCCCCTGTAAAAATCAGATATTTTATATGAAGTGATAAGAACTGAATTAAGTAGGACTTCAGTGTGGGGATTTATGTTAATTTGGCTATGAATTGGACTCTGTTGAATGTTTGTTACAGCTATAGGTTGTCATAACTAATGGTTGTTGTAGCCAGAGGCTTCAAATCCCTCTATGATCTCTGTTTTTATCTCCTTTCTTGATTTTGGGCTTCCCTAAGTACTCCTCTTTGGAAAGAATCAGTAGCTTGCACATCCTTCAGATGCAGTCCATTGTTATATTGGGTCCCTGTTGGTGTGTTGGTAAGGAGTGAGGAATTGAGGTGTTCTATAATTGTTTGATTAAATCTCAGTGTTTTAGTGGGACTGTATTTCAGGAATGTGACCTTCACAGTGTTTCTCCAGTGGTATTGTATTTTTCTCCCTGTATCTTTATTCCTTCCTCCAACCCCTGTTGTTTCCACCTGGGATGAGCTAGTAATAGCAGAGCAGGCTGGAGTGAGAGAAAAATCACTTCCCCAAAACTGGGATAAGAAGGCTCTGGGGAAGCCTGTTGTCCTGGAGAGAAGGCATATGTTATGGAGAAGGGTGCTGGTATAGTTTACAATAATTATGCTGCCTCTCCTCCTGCCAGACCCACAGGTGAATCTTCCTCAAATCTTCACAGTGAGAATCTGGTGGGTTTCCTGGCAGTATGACCTTCAAAAGTCTGAGGACCTGTCTAAGGCTGCTGTTCCCAGGAATTTCTTACCTTTTTTAAAAATTTTTTTATTTATCTGAGAAAGAGAGAGAAAGAGCTCGATAGAGAGAGCATGAGTAGGGGTGGCAAAGGGAGAGGGAGAAGCAGGGAGAGGGAGAAGTAGACTCCCTGCTGAACAGGGAGCCTGATGCTGGGATCATGATCTGAGCCAAAGGCAGACACGTAACCGACTGAGCCACCCAGCCACTCCAGGAATTTCTTATTTTCAAGGTGTCCACACACAACCTCCACCAGTTCATCAAAATC
The DNA here is from genome assembly GCF_024610735.1 of Ursus americanus. NCBI lineage: Eukaryota > Metazoa > Chordata > Mammalia > Carnivora > Ursidae > Ursus > Ursus americanus. The sequence continues at coordinate 76,103,347 of NC_142133.1, forward strand.
AGCATTTAAGTGTTTCTACCAGATTATTGTTCCAATGGATTCTCCTTTAAGTATGCAGAGCTAGGCTGTGACTCTTGGGATATGCTTGTCTTTCCAAATTTTGGTTGTGATTTAATCTGTTTCCTCAGTTTTATGACTTAGAAAAGGTATAGATTTTCTGTATGTCTAGCTTTTTCTTGTTGTGGGTATAGTAATGCTGACTTCCAAACTCTTTACACTTCTGTGATGAAGTTAGGGACAGTTTTGAAAGCCAATTTTCTTAAGTTTCCTTCTTTAAAAAAGAAATTATTTGGGAGAGAGAGCACACGTGTGCACACGAGCGGGGGAGGGGCAGAGATTCTCAAGAAGACACCCTGCTGAACTTGAAGCCTGGCTTGGGGCTCTGTGTGGGGTCCACCTCATGACCCATGAAATCATGACCAGAGCCAAAACCAAGAGTTGGATGCTTAATTGACTGAGCCATCCAGGCGCCCATCTAACTTTCCTTTTCTATAGTAAAAGGAAAAAATGATTGTTTTACTTACTTCTGTCATATTTCAAGAAAGGATACAAAAGCATGTCATAAAAGTAATGAAAAATTTACACCTGTCTGGAATTAAACATAAATGATTGTTACCTGCACTATTGCTTTTACACATATATTTGAAGACTATGTTACCGTTTTCCTCACTGAAAATGTGGTAAATACAATATCTTGTTTTTGTCAATTCAGTGTTGAATAGTAATTTTTTGTTTGTTTGTTTCACATTTACCAAGAATATATACGTGTGTGTGTCTTTACTAGTGAGCCCTTTGGAAGCAAAATATATTATTTCTTTCAATTTTTGATCCATGCGTCCACAGTGAGTTGGACACCTGATAGGGATTGCCAAAATATGTAGAAGAAATGAATAATGATTTAGTGTAAAGGACTGAAGATTTAGTTCTTTTCGGTATCCACACATACCAGGTCAATTTTGTGAAAATGTGCATGAGTATATTAAAATCCCATCGATACTGATTTACCTTTCCACACATAGATACTCTCTTCTGGCTGTTTTTTGTTTTGTTTTGTTTTGTTTTGAGGTCATTTTCTTACCTTTATATCCTAGTTAACTGTATCTGATTTATATTCCAATTCTTATGTTCTAATGAGTGATTAAGATATTCTATCTGGATATAACCTTTTAATTTGTCTCAATTATACAATATATTTGGAACTAACTCCTATGCCTAGCCCTTAAGAAAATATTTCTTAAATGTGCCTATTTGCAGATAGGTTACTCACCTCTGCCTGAAATGGCATGCTCTTCTTTTTCAAATTCTAACACCCCCATGGGTACATTTGAAAAAGGAGAAAAGAATAGATTCATTAAAAAGAACTTGTGAAGGTGATAGTAAAATTTTAGAAGTTTGAAAGCCTGAGGAGAATAGATAGACCAGTTATCTGTCTCTGCAATGAGGACTGGTGTCTCATAGAGTTTATATATTTGTCTATGAACATTCAAACACATTTTGGAGAAAAGCTTATAAACATAATTGTCAATATTAGCCAAAGGAATGATTGCATAGTAAAGAGTACCCATGAGACAGATATTCACATTTCCAAGCTTTGTAATACCAAGAAAGCATTCGGGATTAATTCACATTATATGTAATTTAAATCTTAGTTTGAACTAATTGCTTTTTAATATGAATAATTGATCTTTGTATATGGACAGGGCATAAATTGCTATTTAAAAATAGTCATAAATATATTCCAATGATGTTCCTATGCATTTGAGCTTAGTTTGTAATGTGCAGAAATCATGAGCGACTGCTTTAAGAGTACAGTTTCCTTTGTTCAAGTAAAATGGAATGAAAACAAAATTAGTAAGAATCAGAAATCTTTCTTGTTCTTAATGAATAATAATCACAAATTAAAATTACCACAGTAGAGTGCCATGAACAGCAATGAACAATAAAATTATTTTTTCCACTTCCATTGTTTTGTGCAACAGGCTTCAATATATTTGTATATATTTGAATAAACAGTCATACAATTTTAAAAATATAAGATGTAAAAGTCATGAATATTTCCAGAAGTAAAGTGAGACATTTACCTCTACCATATGCATTCCAATTTCATTTTAATTAGCTTAAAAGGTTGCAATTAAGACCATTCATCTTATTAATTCTGTAAAGAAATGAAGTGCTTCTTTTTGATATCTCTCGCAAGGAAGATTTGGAAATGTCAGAGACTGAGTTATAGGAAAAAGAAAATTTCATGGCCTAGTAATTCAGGCAATGCATGCCAAGCAATAAGAAGGAGAGAAAGATAATTGAACTAGGTAGGACAGAAGAAAGATTGTGGGATAAACATTATGTATGGAGGCATACTCCCCAGGTAATGAGGTGATAGATCTAATCTTTTGTAAAATGTAATATACAAACAGCCCTGTTTTCTAGGAACAGACAATACATGCGGCTATAAAAGAACAAGTAATCAAGCATTTATTATTCTCTAGCTCAAACAATAAGCAGAAAATTATAATAGTGAAAGAAACTCTTTCAGATTGAGGAAATTGCTCAGTATAAGCTTTCTCTAACTCCAAGCCAGCTCTCAATAACATGCACTGTTGGAAGAGGAGGTATGATGCAGGCTATTTGAAATGACATCCGTAAAAAAATCATATATGATTTAGTAATGGACAATGCATATTCTGATGTGAGTCCCATAAACAATGAAGAGCCAATGTTTGCTGACAGTTTTGTCATGGGGACCCACAAATTGGGTGCACTGTGCAGTGATACTTGAAAATCTTCTGTTAAGAGGTGTACTGTCTTGGTACTGGATTTGGAATTATGAGGCAAGGCAAGAGACTCTTTGTACCTTTGATCATTAATGTTCCAATCAGTGAAATTGTCGCAGTATTCACAATACCTACCTTACTTGGCCATCATCAGGATTTGGTAAAATAGGGTATGTGAGAACATTGGGACCTGTTTAAATTATTTTATTAACATTACACCAGGAAGACAGAGAATTTGTCTTTTTTAACATTTTCTTTTCTGTATGTGGCCCAGGAATTGGCAGACAGTAGGCACTACATGGGTATCTCTTGAACAAATGAATGAATGAATGAATGAATTCTCATTAGTATTGTTAAAAACTATAGAATAAAAACGTTTCTTATAACTCCTCAACTAAGGGATGTTTTTTGCTGCTATAAAAGTAGAGGTAATAATTTTTGAGGTTGCATGTAGAAATATAATTGGCAGATTCTAAAGCTGTAAACCCTTCAGAGACTTGTAGTCCAACTTGGCTTGATCAGCAATGTCTTAACATTAAGTAATGAATAATGTGCTGAAAATATTTCTATATCAGCAGATCATTTTTAGAAGTGGGACCTAATATTCTCTGAGTATTTAATATTTGTATCAAATCGTATTTTTCATTTAGAGCTCAAAAACTGGTTGTACGTATAGTATTATTATGCTCAAATAACCAGTAAAGAAACTAAGACCATAAAAGTTTTAAAACTTGTCCAAATGTAGAGCTAATTAGGAGTCCAGCTGAGATTTATATTCTGTTATATGTGACTCCATGTCTTGCCTTTTTCCTTAGTAACACTTAGCCTTTACATAATGTGAATATGCGATTTTTGGTTAGCCAAAGAACAAAATATAAAACGTAATATTTGTATATTACATAAACTTCTCAACTGGACATTCAGCCTTGTTAGGTAGAATTCCTTTGGATGTCCTTTTTCCTGTTCATCCTTTTTAAATCCCAGAAGATTCTATCTTTCTATGGATATCTTTCCTTTGCGAGGTAAAATTATGGGTGAGAACAAGAAAGGGGAACTGTTAAAAAAAAAAAAAACCAAAAAAACGAAAACAACAACAACAGCAAACAACATTCAACTTTGGTAGTCTGTGATGCTTAGAGTTTTTATTTTTATTGGGAACTATTCAGTATTCAAAATATATTTATAAATTGACTTTAAAGCTGTTAGAAGGGAAAGGGTAATTCTTAGACTTTATAAATCATAGGTAGTCCCTGGGACTATGAAGTGTAAAAGACTTATTCATCTTGCCTTTTCCCACCAGACCATGTAGCAGTCCCTTATATGAATATTTGTTCAATACATTTTTTGTTAAATGATTAAATGAGAAAATGGGGAATATAAGATTTCAGTGACAAAGCAAAGGCCAGATACAGAATGAAATCCCCTTCTCACCAACTTTATTCAATTTAATATATTGTGGAGTTTTTCTAGAAGCATAGAATGTGAGTCAAATGGAATATACAAATTGATATAAAATAGAATAAAAAGCCTTACATTATCAGTATAGTATATGATCCAGACGGCATTTGTAGATATATTTGCTTTTCAACCTCGTTTTTTTCGCTTCATTTTGGAAATAAATTGGACTGTACCAATAATTGTTAAAGCTGAGGCCTTACCGTAACGAATGAAGGAGACTCTATGTAAGGACCATAACTGAATTAATGGGGAAACAATGTGGCAGTAAATAGCCCGTGGAGGAAAGCAAACTAAATCACTGGGTTAGAGCCGTCTAAGAAGAACCAAATGATTCAGTGGAAAGCAAATGACCGTGATGCAGATGACAACCACATAGATGAAAAGAGGATCGTATCACGTAGAGAAGGAAGCTACAACTTCTCTTTCCTTTCAGTCCTAAAGTGGATTTGTTGAATTTCCCAGCAGCCAAGGAGCAAAGCCTAGAATGGCTGCCATACTGGGAATGTGGTGTGTGTGGGGGCGGGGTGGGGTGAGGATGGAAGGAGGGGATAGGAGATGCTGTGATGAAAGCCTGGCCCACCTTTTCTGTCATCAGATTCCTGTGCTTTCACAGGCTGGAGCTGTAACCTGAGTCCTTATATCACTGGACATTCTCTAAGAGCTAAATGCTTTATACACGTGATCACATTAAAACTCGTAAGAACATTCCTGTTACATACAACCCCCCCCCAAACTGTACTAAGAAAGCATGCATTACTTTGCCTAGGTTTCAGAGCCTGCACTAGATAGAGATCCTATGCTTAACCATTACGTGATCCTGACTCTCATCTACAGAGATACTGTGCTAGATATGCCTTCCTCTGTTTGTTACTCTTTGGTTGTAATTGTCTCATTCAGATTGTGGGATGAAAGGTATAGGCACAGAGACTACTTCATGTTTTGGGTATCTCCTAGAGTGCTGTGGCGTGGAAATCAAAGGAGGCAGCATTTTCAGATGCTGACCACCTGAAAGATTGAGTCAACCCAGGTGTTGCATATGCATTAGAAAAAGAAATACTCACATTAATATAAACACCTTAACCCATTAGGAAAGATATATATAATCTTTAAGTGGTTATGGGCCAGGAACAGTGCAAAATGCTTTACATAAAATATTTCATTTAGTCACGGTAACATGCAAAATCATCTTTACCCCTATTAAGATTGTATTTTCATAATTACCAGAGATATTTTCTTATCCTTAAGTGTTTCTTTAAGTACTAGAAGTTCAAAGAAGATCATGATTACGCTAGTGTTCTGGGGAAAATGAAAGTGGATTATTACCTTTTTCTGGATAATGCTCCCCAACTGTTTTGTATCACTGCCGAACTGTCAACAGATAATTCTTCCTTTCTGTTCAGGAGGCCAGACTGATATGGACAGAGTGCAGAGTAATGAGATTAACCTTCCAAAGTCACTTGTCAGCTCCCTAATTCTTTAAACCTCTTCAGAAACCAGACGCAATTTTGTGGTATCAATAAAGAAATAAATCATGGCTGAAGATTATTTTCTTGTGTATCTGTTAAAAAGTGGAACAAAGAGCTACTTACCATTGCTTATCTCAAGTAATAGTAGTTAAGAAGCATTCATTTATCAAAAAGCTAACCTGTGACCTAGAAATTCCATTTAAAGTTTCGTCTTACTTTCCTTAAAATCATCTGCATAATAATTAGATGGAATATTTTTTTCAGATGTACACAGTGATCCTCTAGGTTTTTTTTAGAGACTCCTTATGTGGTTTTCCAAAAGCATTCATGGTTTTTGCCATTCCCCTGTACTTAGCGGCATTTGTGGACTTTGAGTGGTCACAATTACCAGAGGCAGTTCCTCATGGCCAGAGCTTAAGCATGGGGGTCCAGACAAATGCTGTTGCAAGGGTTACAAATGAAGTCTACCTCTTTCCAAAAACTGTAAAGTGCATAAGTGAATGTGCATTGGTGGAATGGTTTTGTTATTTTCTGTTGGTACCAAAAATTATGGTCACATATACCATATTTCAGAAGAAGTGGCAAGACGTATCAATTAAATAACTAGACCAATGGGATAAGATGTTTTAGCCAATGCTGTTATTCTGCGGGGATAGGGAGTGGAAGCTAATTAAAACTCTTTGGGATAGCTGAACTAGTGTTCTAGAGAACTAAGTGTTCTCTAAACTTGCTTCTCACATGAATTTTGAGGACAGAGAGTCAGAAATTGGTCATCCAGTCATTGCCAGTGTTGAGTCATAGACAACGCGATGATCAAGAATATGTTGTCAGGTGTGTCAGTTGTACGTCAATTAAAAAAATGGGTAGGTTATGACTTGTTAAATAAGAGAGGGGAGTTTTAGGGGGAAGGAAAGGCACAGAAAAGTAATATGTTGTTAGTATTGGATCCTACGAGGCTGGAAGTAGGGCACGCGTTGTGAAGATCCATCCCTGTAAGAACCAAGAAATCAAGCGCTACTAAAATCCTTAAATGTCAAAGCCGTGAATAAGGACAGGTTTACCTATCTAAGATGAAAATCAGGTAGAGGTAGAACTGAGACGATGCTGTTAGCACAAGGGAGGCATTCTTGGGTGTGTACAAAGACCCCCACCCAGGAAAAATTGCAGTTCTTTGCATACCATTTGGCATGTGATTCCTAATGGGGTTGAACTAACATATCAAATCAGATGTAGAGCACATATCCACTGGTTTCAATGGTGTTTAATTATTTACTACTCAACAATGTATAATAATTAATTTAAAAGAAGATGTTATTAATTAAATCACCTACATGCGGTGCTCATAATTTGATCATTGTAAAATACCTCTTCCATATTTGCCTTAGGGCACTAGAATATGTGAATCCCAGCTCCTACAACTGTTACAGAGTATTAAATAGCCAGTGTATTATCGTTCTAGAGAACATGAAAACAAATTCGTAAGTTCTTACATATGTGTTATTACACAACATCTTAATATATGGTTCGTTTCTGTAAATAATAGTGTAAAATATATTCAGACTGTTTTGGCTTGCTGTTCTCTGAAGATTTCTTCGTTGTATGTATCGCTGGGCTGAGATGATAGCAGATACTGATTTACATTTTTATTCTTCTCTCACAAGTTGTGTAAATTTAGGCAGTTTAATTAGATTCTTTGAGCCTGGTTTTCCCATTTAAAATGGAAATGATAATGCTTACTTTCCAGGGCTAATTTGAGAATGAATGAGAAAATGTATGCACAAGTTATGGCGCAATGCCTGGCACTTAATAGACGCTTGGTTAATGTTAGTAATTTCTTTCTCCCTTCTTATTCAAGAGGTTGAACAGATGGGTATATTATAATTTATGAATAAAAATACCAATTATTTTCAACATGGCAAAAATTCTTATATACCCTATAATATAGTAAGTGGCATGCCATCATGTAAAAATCATAGTTTTTGTAATAACGGCGAAGACTAAAAGCTACAAACTGAAAGGGGAGAATTTTAAATGAAATCAATCATTTGATGTAACCACTAAGTCAACGAATGTACAGACGCAATAGAAGGCCCCGCAAAAGGGAGTTCAGTTCTGACTACGGCTCTACAAGAAGAATAACAAGTAAATTTAAACTTAAAAGGTGGTAAGAGATCTTGAACTCTGATCATGAGAATAGTAGAAGTAATTGGAACTATCTTGAGCCTGTGGTGCACAGAGGAATCTGCGATGTCGCCATGTTGTGTGTGCTATCACGTAGAAGCAGAACAAAGAGGACCTTTTGCTGCCGAAGGGCTGCGTTAGTATGGCTCAGAAGAAGAATAGAATAGAATAGAACATTAAAACCAAAGGAAAAATAGCAAAACCAAAACATCAAAAGCAACAAAACAACTGTTCACTGGTGGGTAAACCAAAGAAAGGCAAGAAACAACCCACCACTGGTGATACCGCAGCAGAGGCAGAACAGAGACCGTAGGTTAAGGAAATTGACCAGGAAATGTTTAGATTAAATACTCAAGCCCAGATCTCTCTAATCCTTTTCAACTTTAAGATCTCACAATATGAATGACAGCTGGATTGTCCAAAAGATGGGGTGTGGTAAAAATAAAACAGAAGTCTGTCTTCAGAAATAATTATTTTGTTCAATCAAAAGCCTTGGCTTTTAGGAAATTCTTAGGGAGGAGTTGCTTAAATTAATGTTGAAAGTATTCTCTGATCCATAATGATTCAAAAAACTAAAGGAAATTCGGAATACTTTCTGAGAAAACAGGGACTTCATCAGTTACATTTATATCCATATGGTGAGTATGAGTGGCACCAAAAGATCATAGAAAAAAATTACTATAAATATCTGATTGGATACTTCTTTTTTTTTTTTTTAAGATTTTGTTTATTTGACAGAGAGTACAAGAAGGGGGAGTGGCAGGCAGAGGGAGAGGGAGAAGTGGGCTCCCTGCTCAGCAGAGAGCCCGATGTGGGGCCAGATCCCAGGACCCTGGATCATGACCTCAGCTGAAGGCAGACGCTTAACCGACTGAGCCACCCAGGCATCCCTAATTGGATACTTTTAACACTCCATGTCACCGCCTTCCCTGAACACACACACACAACAGAAACACACATGAAAAGGAAATCTAGATGAGACTGGAGATGAAGGTAAGAGAAAGACTTTGGTAGGGGCCAGGGAATTAGGATTCTTCATCCAATCTACATTTACATCTGTTTCTTTCTTTTTTTTTTTTCTTTCAGTAATGCTTTATTTTTTAATCCCAGTTTACAGACACTGAAATTCACTCTTTTTGTTGCACAGATCTGCAGCTTTGACAAAGTCTGAAAGTCCTATAACCATCAAAATCAAGATACAGGACAGTTCCATCACCCCCAATATAATTCTCCCGTTTCCTTTAGTAATCATTCTATTCTGACTTTGTTTCCTGTGACTTTACTAAATTCGTTTATAAATTATAATAGCTATTTTACTTAGTCACTGAGATTTTCTTCATAGGTGATCTATCATGCGGTCTGTAAATAAGAACATTTTCTTTCCTATGTTATAATCTCTAAAATTATGTATTTATTTATATATTTATTTAGCCCTGTCGCACTGGTTGGCCTTTAGTGCACAGTTCAATAGAAGGGGCAAGGATGAATATCCTCTCCTGGGCCCCGATCTCAGACAAAAAACATGTAGTCATTCCGATAAAGTGTGATGTTAGTTATGAATTTACGTAGATGGCCTTTATCTAGTTGATGAAATATTCTGTTCCTGAAGTTTTGAAAGTTTTACTTTTGTCTTCATTGTTTTCATTTTGAATCATGGGTGGGTATTGAATTTTGTAAATTGTGTCTATTGAGATGATTATGTAGGTTACCTTTATTTTGATCTGTTGAAAAGTTGAATTACTATGACTGATTTTAGAACCTTGAAAGAATTTCCATTTCTATGATAAAGCCCACTTACCTATAATGTATTTTTAAAATATATTTTGTATATGTCTGGATTTTATTTGTTAACATTTTGTTGAAGATTATTTGTATCTATGTTCATAAGGTTTATTGGTCTGTAGTTTTGTTTTGTTTCCTAATAATGTCTAATTTAGGAATTAGAGTAATGGTGACCTAAAAGATGAGTTGTAAATTGTTTCCTTCTTTTATTTCCCAGATTAGTTTAGTAGAATTGTTATAATTTCTCCCTTATGTTTTTAAAATAAATTACCAATGGAGTTCTCTAGGTATGAATCTATCTTGGTAGAGGTATTTTAAAATTCAATTTATTAATAAGTCTATTAAGATTATATACTTTGTTGTCAGTGAACTTCAATAGTTTTGAGTCAGGAATTAGCCCATTTTTCTTATATTATGAAATATATTGGCATAAAATTGTTATAACACTCCTTTATTAGTCTAAGTAATGTCTGTAGGCTCTGTAGTAACATCCACTTTCATTCCTGATATTGGTGGTTTGTGTGTTCTTTCTTGTTTAACTTGATCAGCCTGGCTAGGGATTTATCCAGTTTTATTTATTTTTTGGATGTTGAGTTTGAGAAGTTCTTTATAGATCTTGGATACCAGCCCTTTATCTGTAATGTTATTTGCAAATATCTTCTTCCATTCCGTGGGTTGCCTCTTAGTTTTGTTGACTGTTTCCTTTGCTGTGCAGAAGCTTTTTATCTTGATGAAGTCCCAAAAGTTCATTTTTGCTTTTGTTTCCCTCGCCCTTGGAGACGTGTCTTGAGAGAAGTTGCTGTGGCCAATGTCAAAGAGGTTACTGCCTATGTTATTGGTTTCTAATTTAATTCCATTTTGGTTAAAGAATATACTTTGTATGAATTCGATTATTTTAAATTTGTTGACTTTTTGTTGTTTTAATGCACGAAAATATAAGTGAATATTCCATGTGCATATGAAAAGAAAGTATTGTGCTCTTTTTATGGTACAGTGTACTATAAAATTAGATAACATTGAATATTAGTATTTTAAATTACTAATTTCTTATAAATTCTTACTGATGAAACAACTTACTTGTTCTATCAAATACTAGAAAAGAGTGATATTTCCAAAAGGAATTGTGATTTTTTTTTCTATTACTCCTTTGAGTTCTGTCCTTTCTTGATTCATGAATTTTGAAGCTCTATTGCTGATACATGCACATTTCATATTGTATGAATTTGACTGTTACTATTTCTTTTTGTACGGTCATGTTTGGATTTCAGTCCACCATTACTATTTGACTTCTGTTGTCTCGTCACTTATTTTTTATCTTAATTTTCTGCCATTTTTATATTAATTGTGATTTGCTATGCATTAATTTATCTCTACTTATTACATATTTAAAAACATTTTTGCATGTTTATTTTAAAATACTGATTTTAAATTACCATTGTGAACCATCAAATGATATCATACCACTTCATGTAGAATGTAAGAATCTTACAACGTACTCAATATACTTCATTCCCTTCATCTTATCCTTTATAGTTTCCTTTTTATTCAACTTAATTGTGCATATGTGGTAAAACACACAATTCATTATGACTCTCTTTGGTTTAGACAATCCATTATTCTTTAATTAAAAGCAAGGAGAATGTCTTTCTTTGTGCCTGCATTTTGACCATATAGATTCCTCTTTTTACTTTATACAGACCCAAATTTACAGCTGACACCACGTTTCTTCTGCCTGAACAAATTCCTTTAACATTTGTTATAATTAGGTCTACTTGCAGTGAATCATCTCAGTTTTTGTTTGCCTGAAGAAATTTTTATTTCACTTTCCTTTCTGAAGGATATTTTCACTGGGTATAGAAGTCTATAATGAAAGATTATTTTTTCCTTTCTTTCACTATTTAAAGATGTCATACTGTATGTCTTATCTTTGCACCTCTGTGTGTGTGTGTATATATATATATACATATATATATACACATATTTCTTTTTTTAAGATTGCCTTTGGAAGTCTTTCTTAATACTTGGTTTTATGCATTTTGACTGTGATATGCATAGCTTTTTAAAATTATTATTAATTATGTTTGTTTCTTTGAGCGTCTTAAATCTGTGTTTAGTTGTTTCTCTTCTCCTTTCATTCTTTTTGAAAATTCTTGCCTTTTATATTTGGAAATGTTTCTTCTGACTTGCCTCTTTTCCCTTTACGGGTCTCCAGTTATGTAATGTGGTCAAGATGTTTGATATTGACCTTTACCTCTTGTATTCTTTGCTCTGATTTTCTTTAATTCTCTGTGCTTTATTTTAGACAATTTCTATTGAACTCTTTTCAAGGTATTTGATTTTTTTATTAGTTCTATTTTGCTGATAAACCCACTGAAGGAATTTTATCTATGATATCATATTTTTATTCTAGCAATCTCAAATGACTTTTTTTTTTTTTTAAAGATTTTATTTATTTATTTGACAGAGATAGAGACAGCCAGCTAGAGAGGGAACACAAGCAGGGGGAGTGGGAGAGGAAGAAGCAGGCTCATAGCGGAAGAGCCTGATGTGGGGCTCGATCCCAGATCGCCGGGATCACGCCCTGAGCCGAAGGCAGACGCTTAACTGCTGTGCCACCCAGGCGCCCCTCAAATGACTTTTTAAAATAATTTTTCATGTGTCTGCTGAGATTCCCCATTTATGTATTCAATTTATGCATGTTAATTATCATTTACACTGTATATTAATTCTCTACGAATTTTGTAACAAATCACCACAAACTGGGTGGTTTAAAGCTTATTTTTTAAATTTGTATATTTTATTTTTTTGAAGATTTTACTTATTTATTTGAGACAACAGAGAGAGAGAGCACAGGAAAGGGCAGAAGGAGAAGCAGACTCCCCGCCAAGCAGGGAGCCTGACGTAGGGCTCAATCCCAGGACTCTGAGATCATAACCTGAGCTGAAGGCAGACACCTAACTGACTGAGCCACCCAGGTGCCCCAAACTTGGTGGTTTAAAGCAACAAATGTATTCGGTAACATTTTTGGAGACTGAAAGTTTGAGATCAAGGTAACAAAGGCCATGTTTCCTCAAGAGTGTCTAGGAAGAATCATTTCTTCTTCTAGCTTCTATTGTTTGTTGGCAATTCTTTGTGTTTCTTGCATTGTAGATATATCACTCTAATCACTGCCTCTGTGCGTGTGTGAATCTGTGTCTTCTCCTAAACTTTTAAGAATACCTGCCATATTGGATTTAGAGCCTGCCCTAATCCATTATGATTTCACCTTAACTTAAATAATAACGTTAAAACCTTATTTCTGGGTGGTTCAGTCGGTTAAGCATCTGCCTTCAGCTCAGATCATGATCCCAGGGTGCTGAGATTGAGTCCCACATCAGGCTTCTTGCTCAGTGGGGAGCCCGTTTTCTCCCTCTGCCTGCTCCTTGCTTGTGCTCTCTCTTTTTCTGTCGCTCTCTGTGTCTGTCTCTGACAAATAAATAAAATCTTTCAAAACAACAACAACAACAAAAACGTTATTTCTGAACAAGGACACATTTACAGGTACCTGGGCTCAGGACTTCAGTATATCATTTTGGAGGACACAATTCAACCTACACCATACTGTAAACTTAGTAGTGGTCATAAATATTTTAAAGTCTCTGTGGGATAGTTCCATCTTGTGGGTCATCTCTGAGACCTTTATCTCTTGACAGTAGATCATTTTTTGTTGCTTTTTGTTGCTTTATCTGTTCTTTTTAATTGAGTACAGAATGTTATGTATAAATGAACAGTAGGTATTGAGAAATTTATAACAGGAAGTAGGTAGACATCTTCTTCCATCAAATCATTAGTGTATAAATTGGGTCAGTCTAGTCACTTGGTTGAACTGGATTTGGGCTTTGTTGTTGCTATTGTCATTCTTATTTTCCCACACACTTTACACTCCTCTAGTGAGACTTTTGTTGTGTATTTAGTGTTTAGCTTGTGGTATACGCAGGAAAGTTCTCTTAATCCTCTGGTCCAACTTCTGCTTTTGTAAGACTTGTGCTGCTTCTGGGTTCGAGATTAGGGTCTTGAAGCATTCCTCCACTCCGTTCCTTATTGTAGCCAATGCTTCCTTGCACCTGTTGTGGATCGTGGGCATGCAAACATTTTTCGCCTTTTGCCTTGTGGCAGGTGGCTTTGACTTCTACTCCTCCTCCAAAATACCATCATCATCAACAACAAGAAAATTCCTGGGTCTTCACTTGTCTTCCTGGGGGAAGAGAGAGCTTCCTGAAAGTAGAGCATCCTGCTTTTACTTCTCCAACAGTGTCTTGAGTACAGGAGACTTTGATGACCTTTCTGTAGTGGCTTTAAGCTTTTTTTAGTTAATAGTTACTCATATTAATGCTTGAGAGCAGGGTTCTAGGACGTGTTTGTCCCTATGGAGCATGAGCAGCTGATCTCCTCCCCTAGGACTGTGCCATTGAGGAAGGCTCCTCAGACTTCTCTCCCTCTTGCCCCTCCTCTTTTTGTGAATACTCAGGAGAGACACATGGAAAAGAGCTTCTGAGTAAGTGTGAACACTCCCACGTCCAGATCTATTTTAAATTGGTATGCCAGCGCACATTTGGCCTTTAAAAATTTGTTAAAATTGTAGCTGATTTATTCTTTCCTGCTTCTGCCGAGACTGCTTCTTCCTCCCATGCTTGTCAAAGGTGAAACAGTTCATATATCTCTGCTCTCCTTGGAGGCACTTGTTACTCTTTGGAATTTAGCTCCCTTTGCTGCCTTGTGACCTTAGCTCTTTGATGGAGTCAAGAAAACTTATGATTTGTAGATTATGTGGTTTTTCTCATCCTTAGGATGGTAGCAACGTTCTCTTGAATCTTTCTACACTTTGATCGCATGCAGAACTCAGTTACTTCTAGGTCTTAGACCTACGTTGCAATTCAAGGCAAACTAAAGATCTCATATCTAGGATCTAAGGACTCATTCACTTTCATTTTTTATTTTGCTTGTCTGTTTCTCCCTACTAGAATAAAAAATGCCTTGAAGCCCAGAGTTTGTGCCAGCTTTATTTATTGCTATTATACTTAGAACACTTAGAACGGAGTCTGCCACAAAGTTGCTTCTTGGTATATGTTAGTGGATGCATGGCTATTTAATAACATAGAGTTTAATGAGGCATTAAATATGTTTTCACATTTTGTTCTCAAACAACACTTAATATAGATAATATCCTCATATTTAGAAGAGGAAAGTGATTTTCAAAGATATTTCACAAATTGATGTGCATAACATAGTTTTACTTGGCAGGGAGAGATAGAAAGTAGTATCCTGGAAAGAACAAGAATATTTGTGTTGGGCATAACCGTTTTTGAATGCTAACTTCGCTTCTATTATTGATGGTTTATTCTCTTTGTCAAAGTGAGGCCAATACTTCCCTATTTAAAATATTATATTAAAGAACTAATGGAATCATTATTTAAAGCATTGGACACAAAATAAGCCCTTAATAGCTGTTCTTATAACTCCTAGTACTTCTAATGTTAGTATTACTTTTGTATTACCTTCTTGTTGTTTGGATCTTGATTCTGGTTTCTCTGATGCTAATTCTTGAGCTGTTTTAACTTTATCAGGGAATATTTGAAATATGGAGTATTTTAGGTGAAGAATCTATGAAATGAGAGGTATGGTAGGGTGTGCAGAGCAAAAATTGGACAGCTTGTAATATACTTAGAATGGCTGTTATCTGTTCTCTGGCACAGAAGGCACAGCTAACTCTTCCTTCTGCTAAATTGAACTAGTAAATATGAGTAACTTGTGTAAAACAAAATAAGCACCAATAGACAGGTTTACAAATTTAAACTGTCTGTAGCTAATTTTGAGAAAAAAACACATTTTCTAAAAAGAACCTTTTTTTAAGTAGTCCATAAAGCATAAATAGCATTGAAGATAGTATCAGTATAATACTGATAAGTCAACCAATGTAATATCAGGAAGGGTTTTCTAGGCTATCCTGTTTTGCATTCTTTTGTCAAGGTCATAGGAATATGGGAAGGATTAAAAGAGAATAATAGATTTATGTATTTTAAACTTATCTCTCCCAGCAGAATGTAGTGCTATTAAGCATGGAGTCATAAAGACTTCATTCAGATTCAGATGTTTTATTGTTTTATGTTGTTGGAGAATTGGAGCTTTGTAACTGTAGGGAGTGACAGGGCAGACAGGAGAGTTGACGGGAACAAAAAGAAACATCAAAGTTGTAATAAAAATTGAGTTATTAATGCAATAATGATCACATTGAATAAGAAAGGAAATCCAACTTTCTGTGTATCTGTCTAAGTTTTCTGGGTTGCTCGGGTCTGTGGCCCAACATGAATAATTTTTTTTTTTTCCATTTGAAAGAGTGATAGACTTTTCTATGCCATTAAAAAAACCCAAAAAACAAATTATTTTCCTCGGAGTTCAAATTTCATGGTGATAAGAAGTTTTGAAAATATCTCAGTGGTGGCAAAATACATTTTTCGTATTTGCAATAGAATTCTGTAGGGGTTTACTTTGTGTCTTTATGGAAAATAGCCTGAGGCATTATGTGCTAACATATTGGTTAACATCCATTTTTGAGAGTCCATTAGCCAAGGAAACTCAGGCTGAAAACTAATGTTTCTTTTTGTTGTTGTTGTTATATATTTAGAAGTAAGTGGAACTGTTTTGAGGATTGGAAAGACATTATAGCTGAAAGTAATCTTGGATATTATCAAGGAAAACTTATTTTATACTTGAGAAATCTAAGACCTAAATTGAGAAACAGTATAACCAATGTCACATAATTATGCTCAATGGATACATTTTATCATTAGTGTCTTGAATGCCAATTCAGTGTGCTTTAAACTGTAGCTTATTATATGTGAGTGAATCTTGTATAAGTTATTGGTCAATAAATAATTCATGATAAAGACAATAAATAAATACTTTATTTCACTGGGTTGTTTAAAATCTAATAACTTTTTCATGTTTTAAGATAACTTAACGACTTGTTTGTCATTTTGCTAATGTAAATGTTTGATTTTTAAAAATATCACTGGCAACTTTTGTAATTAGAGAATGAGAAAATAAAGAGGAATATATATATAATAATATACAGAAAATGCACAAATTAGAAAATAAACACTGTCTAAATGTCACTACTCAGAAGAAAGCAAAAATTCATCCTCAGTAAAAATAATGTTGACATTCAGTATGACTCAAATTTAATAACTCAAGAACTCTTACCTCAAGGAACTCACTATCTAATAGTGAGACAGAAACTAAGAAAATGATTATAATGTTTTATTATAATTGAGATAATAACAATCAAATAATTGGTTTAGAGGTTAAGTAGTACAAATAAATTGTGCAATTAGGTTTTTTTATTAACAGGCTGTGCATCTAATAATATGATTATTAATTAAGGAAGCCTACTCTCAGTTTAGACACTAATTAGAAAATGACCTCTGGGTCCAAGGGAATGAATATAAGCTTTTCTATTGAAGAGATAACGTGGATGCAAAATATTTAAAGAACCCTCAAAACTAAGGAGTACAAAACAAGCAACCCTCCACCACTAAAAAATGAAAAGTACAAAAAGACTTAGACATTTTACAAAATAAAACATGAAAATTATCTCATGAAAAGGTGCTCAATATCATTAGTCATTTGAGAAATGAAGAATAAAAGTTCAGTGGAATACTATTACACACCTATTAGCATTGCTAAAATAAAACAATCCCTATAAAACCATGTATGGGTGTGGTTTAGGAGCAACTAAAACTCTCATGCATCACTGGTGGCAATGCAAAATGGCACAGCCGCTCTGGAAATCATTTAGCAGTGTCTTATATTAGTTATATTATATTCATAATCACCCCAAACTAAGGGCAACCCAGATATCCTTCAGTGGGTGAATGGATAAGCAATCTGTGGTACATCCATAAAATGAACTACTACTACCAGGGCAGTAGAAAGGAATTAACCCTTGATAGGTACTCTACAGCATGAATGAGTCTCAAAGGCTGAGTGAAAGAACCCAGACACAAATGATTACTTACTGTACAATACCATTTACATGATGTTCTGGAATAAGCAAAACAGGAAGGGCGGAGTACAGATCAGTGGTATTAATGTGCTAGAGATGAGAATGAGTCGACTCTAAAAGGCAGCACAAGGGAACATTTTCTGGTGATGGAGATGATCTGCATCCCGATTATGATGATGGTTCCAAAATTCTATCTGTATGTTAAACTCATAGAACTGTACACCAAAAAGTCTATTTTACTGTATATAAATTTAATAAAAAGTGACTATATTGTTACAATACACAACTAATCCCGTGACTGTGTCTAAAGCGTGATCAGTATAAATGCTGAAGAGGATGTAAGGGAGTGGAACTCTCGTAGTTTCTGATAGAAGTATACAGCGATTCAATCACTTCGGAAAGTAGCTTTACATCTATTACAGCTAAACATAAGCCACCGATGTAACCCAACATTCCTACTCCTAGATCTGTGCCCAAGAGAAATGAGTGTGTATGTCAACCAAAAGGCATATACAAGAATGTTCATGGTAGCTTTACTCCTAAGAGGCAAAAAAACCCAGCTTAAGTAAACAGCAAATAAAGAATGTCTAAGTAAAGCAAAATATATTTACATAATGGAGCACTGCACAGAAATAAGAATAAATAAGCTACAGAGAACACACAATGTTGGTGAGCTTCATAGACATTATATTGAATGAAAAAATACAAACAGATAAGAGAACGTTTATATAATTAACTATGTATCTCAAAGACAGGCAAAACGGAAATGAGAGCAGAAGTTACCTTGAAAGTATTAAGTGGGCTGGGATATGAGGAGTCATCCTGGGGGAGGGGGGATGGAAATATGCTGCATCTCAGGCTGAGTAGTAGAAATATGCTGCATCTCTATAGTATGTGTAAGATTTGTGTACTTCGCTCGATGTTGTACCTCCATTTCAATATATATATATTTTTTAAAGGAAGAAACAGGAAAAGAAAATAAAGGAAAGGAAGAGAAACAAGAAAAACCTTCCAGTTATTCCTTCCCTATAGCATTCTCCTTAGGTCACTTCCAATCTAAATGCTGATCTCAGAGTGGAATAAATTAATAAGCTTCCTTCTTTGAAAATGTTTTTGTACTGGCTTATCTGAGTGTATTATTTATTCCACACAGATACTTAATTATCCCACAACCTCAGTTATTAGTCATTTGTTAATAAATTCATATTAATGTATAAATCAGTATGACACTTGTGATTTAATAAGGAACCTATTCTTCCTGAGCAATTAGAGTCCTGTACACAGTCCATCAGCTCCCTCTTTTAGTTCTAGCATCTGGAGAGACATTCAGTGGTTGCTGGCATAACTCGAGTATTGCACAACTCACGGGGACATGTTTATGTTGTGGTCTACATAATTTCATTCCTTGATTTGTATAAAATAGTAGTTCTGGTTATCTGGTAAGGAAAATATAACGATGTAGAGACTATTTTGCCTAAGTTGTGGGAAAGCCTATGATTATTAATCCTTTACCACCAACAACTCCTTCTAAGATCTCTGCTGCATTATTGAGAAAAAGCCACGAAAATGGTCCCTGTTCTGAGGGAAAAATGTGATATTTGAAACACAGAAGAGAAGCCGAGGTCACAATCGTGTTGAGCGACTTAGGGGCAGTTACCTACTCAGAGGGTTCATGCAGGGTGCTGAGCAGCTTCTAGAAGAATCCCTGAGATTTACCATTCTGGTGCCGAAGAAAACTTAGGCACTGGCCCCTGTGACCTTTGGTCCCCTAGACTTTTAAATGGTTGTGCAAATCTTGAATCCTCTCTATTACAACCATGCATTCCTTGAATACATAGAATAGCTTCTGTTTTTCTGACCAAAGTCATACTGAAACATTTTTCCACAGTTGACACTAACTCTCCAGTTTTTGGTTGTTTTTGCACAAATAGATTTAGCATTTCTTTCCCATAGAGCCACAATATTGTGTTTCTTTCTGGGAAATTAAATTATTTCGCACGTGTTTAGCATGGTATTTCCTTGGTAATGGACTTGTCATAGACGAGGTTATAAGATATCACAGATAATTTATGAATCTGGAAAAATTTATTGGTTTCCAACTTTAGGCACTGTGGTAGTGAAAATTAAGCAATTTTAATTTTAAAGTGCAGTTATGGGACATCGAAGTAGAAGACCTCACCTAGGGTAAGAGAAGGCTTGATAGAGGAAAGGACATTGAAACAGACAAATGAAATTGATATTTAATTTAGTCAAGTTAGAAGTTGGGATATTCCAGGGGCCCTGTGACAGACAAAGATATCTCTTCTTTTTCTAAACAATACCTGTAGATTCATTTAGAAAAGCCCTTCCAGATGCGGGGAACTTTGTGTTGTAGCCTACAAACCTGTACGTTTTTAAAGTTATGCTTTCATAAGGAAGAGACATATTTAAGACTGGAACCAATATTAGATATATTTGCCAAATGACCCTATTGCACTGGTTACAAACTTACTAGATATGCTTTGTGACAGGTGGTCTACATTAGGGCCTTTCAACAGGATAGATTTCAAAATATATCTTGGAAGGTGGTTGTAACTTAGTTATTATTAACCACTGTTGGTTGAGTACCATCTCCTTGCCTGGTGCTGTGTTTAGCCTTCTGTATTTGTAGTTTTATCTTCATTGCAATCCCTTTTTTTTTTTTTAAGATTTTATTTATTTGAGATGGAGAGAGAGTGAGCAAGAGAGAGCATGAGCAGGATGGAGCCACAGAAGGAGAGAGAGAAGCACACTCCCCACTGAGCAGGGAGCCCAAGCAGGGCTCCCTCCCAGAACCCCTGGATCATGACCTGAGCTGAAGGCAGACACTCAACTGACTGAGCCCCCCAGGCGCCCCTCTTCATCGCAGTTCTATAAGCATCTGTGTTACTGAGAAATAGGGAGCTAAAGTAAAACTACACAGCTTGCCAGTTGGCATATATGTAGTAATTAGCAGATGGTGGGGGGTGTGGTGGGGAAGTGGGGAATGAGCGTAGTTCTGACTCCAAGGTCTGGGCTATTTTCCCCAGCATACAATGGCCCTAAGACTCAACTGCATGTTTCTGGATTTCTGGTAACTGGTGCGAAGTACTGTATTTATGTTTTGAATTCCTGTGGGTTAGAATCCATTTATCATTTCTATAGGAAGTCTTATTTGCTGAGACTGTATCTTGTACTAGGCCTTGTGTTAGCTGTTTTATAAACACAATATCATTTTATTTTCAAGCCCTCTGAGTAAACATGCTACCCTTACTGTAAGGAAGGATTCCAAATTCAGGGAATTCAAGTCCACAGGGTTCATAAGAGTGGGAGTTCAGTTTTGAACTCTGGCTGATTTGACTCGGACTAAACCCCTTTGCTTTTCAACTGTCCAAAAGGCGTGATCTCTAACAGAAAAACCTAAGAGAGTGTCAGTATATTCCATTAAGCTAAGTGTATTCAGTTACTATATATTCAAGTAAAAGTAAATTTCTCAGTGACAGAAGATTTAATTCAATGTGGTAAAGAAACTGATAATTCATTCTGGCAAGCTGCTGAAATAATACATCAGATTGGGCTTTTGAGATTTAAATTAACATACACTGAAAATTAAATGTAGGTGTGATAGCTGAGATAGGAAACTATATAAACAAACCCAAGTTTGGAGGATCGATACCAGGTGGCACACATGACACTTACCAGCTGAAACCTTTTTTCTTTTTTAAGATTTATTTATTTATTTTGAAAGAGAGAGCGGGCATGTGCGCAAGGAGGGGAGGGGCAGAGGGAGAGGGAGAGAGAGAATATCCAGCAGATTCTGTGCTGAGCGGGGAGCCCGACGTGGGGCTCCATCTCACAACCCCAAGATCATGACCTGAGCCAAAACCAAGATGCTTAACTGACTGCAGCACCCAGGCGCCCCACCAGCTGAAACCTTTACAATCAAGCTACTGCTGTGTATGAAGGGACACTGTGTGGCTTTGTGTGACAACAGAACTTTGGAATCTTGGAGGAAGATTATCCTGGTGTCTGGCCCTGAAGAGAAGGAGAGGCTATTGTTGAGAGACAAAAAGACTCTTTGTTTTCTAGATAATAAGGAACACTATAAAAGACATCCGTTGGATGTAGATTTTTCTAGCTGAAAGGCACCTGCGGAATCATTAAGTTAAACCATCGTACTTTTAAAATGTGCAGATGGAGGCCATGAGAAGATGGATAACATTCCCAAGACCACAGAGCTTCTTAGGTGTAATAACTCAGGTCTCTTCCCTGCCCAGCGATTTGCCTGCAGACCACACGTTCTTGGAGGTGGGGGTGAGTCCAGGAGTTGTAACTGCCAAGAAACTGTTATTAATCTTCTCCACGTGAAGGGATGGCAGCTACACGATGAGAAGTACATTTTTAGCTCAGACCACAAAAGAAGTGACTCTTCTCACCAGGTAATATTTAAAATTCTGTTCTCATTTCCACAGCTTGAGCAATGTACTGATTCTGACGGAGACAAATGCAGCCCGCAAAGAGAGAACGCGGGTGTCCTGAAAAGCCTCCTAGTTTAGAGAGGAAGGATTGATATAAAAATGGAGTCCCATTCTCTTATTCCACAGATCAATGAATGAAAAAGAGTCCACACTTGCAGAAGATATGGTGGAGAATTAAAATATATTGTGGGATTCAATTAAGAGCTTTTGGTGTTTACCTCGTAGTCGGAGTAGCTGAATAAACCACTGAAGCAAAAAGTCACACCCTCACCCAGAGGCTGGAGACTGAAAACAGGACAGGAGGAAGGAAATGAACAAGATTGGTTTAGAAGAAAGTATTTCTTGCACAAAGGTAAGGGCACATTTATTATTGAGTTAGAAAGAAAAGTGATATCAAAGTTCACTTGTCTTAACTTAGGGTCACCAAAAACAACCCGAGTAAAGAACTTGGTTACACAGAGTTGTTTGGTGAGGTGATCCCAAGAATAACAGATTGGAGTGAGTGAGACAGGAAAGGAGGAAAAACCAATAAAAGGTGTATTACAAATATTTCATCTGTAGGCACCAGGAGACCTCTCACAATCATAGGGGACACTGCAGAATTATCCACCGGAAAGGCTGTAGCCTTTATCAACTGGCTGCAGACCCACTGATTCCAGGCTGCCCTGGGAATGTTAACTCTTCCCATTTCCAGATGGCAAGTGCCACTGGAGAAGTCCCTGGAGAGGGATGCACGCAGCTGACCTCAGGGAACTGGAGGTGGGTCTTAGGCGGGAGGGCTGACTCTGAGCTCTTCAGAGCAGTACCCTACAGCCGGGGCTGCATCCCAGGGCATGTGCCTTGGGCACCAGAGGTGCTGCTACAGAGCTGCATTTCCTGTATCATTTGTTCTAGGCAAATTTCACTTCAGACACTGGGCTCTTTTATACCTATTATTAATGAAGTCAAAGTATCCATCTCGGTGTAGATACATTATTGGACGAGGCAGCCCCCATTTGTCTTCTGCAGTTAGGTCTAATGGCCAGAGATGCCAAAGGCAGAAAAGCAGCTACCCTTGACATTCACTCCCTCCTCGGTCAGTTTTTCCAGTGCTGATGGATTACGTACGTGTTGTACTTGATGCTGTATTTCTACTACACCGTCCCCCTATCTGTTCTCTGTGCTGCGAGGGGTGACTTGTTCATGAGTCACACAATGCCCATCTAATACTTCATTTAAATCACAATACCATGAAAAACAATTTCAGTGGTCATTTGGTTTTAAAAATAAAAAAAAATTATTCTGGCACATTATCAATGAGGATACAAATAATGACATCACAAGGAAAGAAAGGAAGTTGATGGCGAAGAGCTAATGAGTTAGTTTTTAAATATACTGTTTGCTTAGTACATAGCAGGAAATTCAATATGCAAGAGTCAAAATATTTCAGAAGCTAGAGATCTACATTTGGGAAGTGTTGGTGTTCGATGAAGAGAAGAGGATCTCCCTGATGGAAAGGGGGAAAATAAAAGAGAAGCCGTCTGTGGATAGAGAGATGGAATTCTTCCATGAGAGTACGTAAAGAAGGAAGGAATGGGAAACCCCAGCAAGAGCTAGAGAATCTGCATTTATGTCTTAGGAAGCAGAGGAAAGAAAGCTTTGATTACAATGTTGAATGCTGTTGTAAATTAGAAGTCAAGGAGTCATAAAGGACTCTACACTTAGTGATCCCCCCCTTTTTTTTCCTTGAAGACTATTTCCAGTGAACTGATTATGTGAGTTTACTTACCAGAACAGAGCTGGAAATGGTGTATAGTCTGAAGATATATGTATATTTTTAAGGATTTATTTACTTGAGAGAGAGAGAAAGAGAGAGGGAATGGGGGAGGGGCAGAGGGTGAGGGAGAGAGAGAATCTCGGGCAGACTGCCCACTGAGTATGGAGCCTGACATGGGGCTTGATCTCATGACCCTGAGAGCATGACCTGAGCTGAAATCAAGAGTCAGACACTTAACCGACTGAGCCCCCCAGGTGCCCCAGTGTGAGGGTATTTTGAAAAGTTTGAAATTAAAACCCATATTTTTGAGAGCATCTCCTATTATCATGTGTTAATATTTAATTTAGTGTAGTTTTCCTTTTGCAGTATTTCAAGGACCTGAGCATTTTTCTTGTTATAAAGAAAGAAAAAAATGGAGACAGAAAAAACTAGAATCTATTAGAGAAAGGTGAGCATTGATACAGAAATTGAGGGAGGAGGAACTAATCTTGTAAAAGTAGCCATATAATGTTCCCTTTTTTGAAAGAAGATGGGGTAGGTATGGTGAAAATACAAAATACTCTAAAATTCAAGAGAAAAAATTGTAGAATTTCAGATCAGATGTCACTAGTTTTCTCAGGTAGAAAGTGAAAGCATCAGATAACATCTCTCTCAGGGTAACAGGTGTTTTGTATTTGAGAAGAATAAACTCAATTAGTGAACTATATATAAGAGCGTGTGTATGTAAGAGGTAATAGTGAGGGGCGCCTAGGTGGCTCAGTCGGTTGGGCATCTGACTCTTGATTTTAGCTCAGGTCATTACTTCAGTGTTGTGGGATCGAGCCCCACGTCAGGCTCATGTGCTGGGCATGGAGCCAACTTAAGATTCTCTCTTTCCCTCTCCCTCTGCCCTGCCACCCATGTCTCTCTCCCCCTCCCTTTCTAACAAAAAAGAAAGAGGTACTAGTGAAATTCAGTTTATATGTGTGGCTGTGGACCAAAGGGGTGGGGTTAACTGTGGGTGTCACAGAAAGTCAGGACCTGGGTGCTAACTATTGCTTTGCCATTAACTGAATGACTGAGGAGTCATTTAACATCTCTGGATCTTCATTTTTAAAAATGTGGATTCTGAAAAACACCTTTTTTTTTTTTAAGCAAAAATGATGATGCTGTGCTGCAAATGAAAGCTTACATAATCAAATAAGCTTCACAGAGGAATTGATCCTCTGTGCATGGGCAGGTAGACATAAACACTAAGGACAAGGATGGCCTCTCTGGAGACAAAGCGGTGGACAGAGAAGAACCTTGGTGGTAAATGAGATACTAAGTGCTCCCTCTCTGTATCCCACCCACTAGGCACTTTCACATATTAAAAACATACATATATGGTTTTGGTTATTGTTTGCAAGAAGTTAGTCTACTGTGAATATACATAGGAAGGAGTCCTCACCATGAGAAATCAAATATGGACCAGGAAATCGTCATCTTTAAAGATTAGAGAGAACAATTATACAGCCTAGACATTACATTCCTGGTCTAATCAATCAAAAAGAATATATTGATATTCATAGTTGCCCTCTTTTCAAATTAAAATTAATGATTCCTAGTGAAGTATCATGAAGATATGATTTGGGAAGCACATGCAAAGATCTTAAGAAAAACATAGAGGAAATAATACATAGTTTCCATAACTTTCTAAGGGAAAAGGTATGTTTAAATTATCCATTCATATTGTGATTTGTAACCATTTACCCTAGACTAGATTGGCAGTTTCCCTTCTCACAACCTCAATCCAAATGCTTTTGGAAGCAGACCATTTGTAAAGACATTCTCTGAGGCAAGTCATATTAAGGTACCATGCCCTGCTATGTTTTAAGTAAAAAATAACCTTCCATTATCTGACAAAGATAATGAATAAGATAACTACAAGAGAAAGAAACAATTTCTAGCACGAATGTAGCTATTGGTAATATGAGAACTTCTAATCATTGGCAATCCAAATGATTCATACTTCACATCTTATAAACATATTTTGCTGGGTTAGACATGAAATAAATGATCCAGTTTCTGCTTTGCTGAGCTGTTTCTGTTTTCTTCATCTTTGTGGATTTCTTCTTCTTTTTTTTTTTTACACCTTTTTCCTAAATCATTTTATTCAGTCCTCAGAATTGGCTCCAGTACCATCTCTGCTGTGAAGGCTTTCTGTTCCTCCCCATGTGGCATTGATCCCTCACGCATTTGGCTCTCTCTGCATGTTATAAATCTTGTATAGTATGTGTATCAGCCAGTGTCTAGTGTGGAAACCATGTGATATGCTACTTTTTTCAAATGGGGAATTTAATACCAGGAAATAGCTATAATGTGCAGAAGGACTAGAAGGGCAAGAAAAGGTTTACGTTCCAACTGGAGGCTGACTTGGATTTACTGTTAACCAACTGAATGAGGGAAGCAAGCAAAAGAGAATCATGAACCAAGAAAGCATTATCTCAGAAAACGTTGCCCAAAGAAATTACAGTAAATTAAAGCAAAAATACCAAACGGCTTCACTTTTTGAAATGAAAGCTGCACTCCAGACCAGTAGCCATTGAGTGAACTTGAGTCTGCCCCCTTTGCATGTTCCAGCCCAGAAGTATTATTTAGACAGTGCATCTAAAATAATTAAGAGAGAATAGAGAGCTGTGAGCTATTAAGAAAATTGTTCTAAAGCACACAGGCCTTGGAATTAGACAGCATGGTTGGCTTGCTCCATCCTTCCAACTCAAGGAAGGGAATACAATTCTGTCTCACACAACTGCTGTTATAAGTGGAGAAGGTAAGAGATAAAAAGGGATTGTGTGCCCAGTCTCTGAGAGCTATTGTTATTGTTAGTACTTTTTTAAAGATTTATTTAATTATTTATTTTAGAGGGGGTGGGGAGGGGCATAGAGAGAGAGAGAGAATCTCAAGTAAACTCCACACCCAGTGCAGAGCCCGACACGGGGCTCAGTCTCACGACCCTGAGATCATAACCTGAGCCAAAACCAAGAGTCACCATTATTATTACTGGTTTTTTTTTTTTTATTATTATTAAAACTCTCTGTCTCCCTTGAATTGTACCTGAATAAACTCACATTTAGGATGACTCATTTGGCTTTCTGGAGATGTCGATTCTGAAAAACTATACCCATACATATATAACTCTTTTAACACACAGATTCTGTTTTGGTTTCTTCTTATTTACATCACCCATAAGCTATAACCAAGACTTTAACAGTTCTGGGTGCATGAGAAAGCCCTGTCTGATGACTGAACCCCGGGGTCCGGTGAGTTCACCAAATGAATACACCCTGTTGGTCCTCATGGGGACAAATCTGCCTGCTTCTTTCCTGGGGCAGTCCTCGCTACCACCTTCACTCCAACATGCCACACTCTTGCCTTTTTTATATTCACATTTCACCAGTATCCAAGATTTTGACATGATTGTGACACTCTTTGTTCCCAGAGCCTACTCATATGGTGATTAATATTGGCTCAGAGTGGAGGAAATAGAGCCAGAAATTTTTATTACAAAGAATAAGTAGATTTTTTAATAGTATAAGAAAACGTATTTCCATAAGGTATTACATATCATGCAGTTCATTTAAAGTAAATACAGTATTTCAAAACATCCTGCATTAAATAAGAATGCACAGATTAAACCTAATAAAAACATTTCTAGATGTAAAAAAGTGCTTTTCATTAACGAACTTACTGCAGATAAAATTTTCAAAACCAAGAAGGAAACTCTCAAGTAAATCACTTAATGGCATATGACACCATAATTTTATTTATGTAACACCGCAGGCAGAGTTTTTGCTCAAAACAAAATGAAGAAAAAAATGGAAATTAAACCACAAATTTAAGAAATGGGTGTTCTTAAATTTCTGGTTAACTGAAATTCAACTTTATTAGGACTAGGGGCCTTTGAGAATCACTTTTTTACTTACAGAAGTAAAAACTTCCCCTAATAGCAGTATACTTTTTTATTTCACCAGAAATATTTTTCTTTGATAATTTAGAATCTTACTAATACATCTGTCATGTTTATGAGCGCCATCTGACTAACTTTTTAAATTTAATTCCCATTTTAACCCTTCAAAGACCGGTGGCATTGCAGTTTCTTATAACATTTTTCCCCCCAGTGACCTTAGGCACTGCAATAAGGAGCACCCTGAAGCCCACTTAGATAAAAATTAGTCTTTTTTTTAAATGATTTTATTAATTTATTTGAGAGAGAGAAAGTACGAGCAGGGAGGGGGTACAGAGGGAGAGGGAGAAGTGGACTCTCTGCTGAACAGGGATCCTGACATGGGACTCGATCCCAGGACCCTGGGAGCATGACCTGAGCTGAAGGCAGACACTTAATGGACTGAACCACCCAGGTGCCCCCAGTCTTAAAGACTTTATTCATAACTTATTTCAAGAAGGGTAGCTTACTGTGTTCCCAGTTATGTGTAGATAGAGCAAGACAGTTTCCTTCCCTGTCTTCAGAGAGCTCACAGTGTAGAATAAGTCAAGTACAGCTTCTGAATCACCAAGAGCCTTCATTTCGTTTTCCAAAGTTTGTATAAATAATTTCATCCATGAGGTAAAGAAAGCCCTTTCTTATGCAGGGCGGACTTTGGAATTCATGAGCAGAATTTTAAACACTTGACAGGATTTCATGTTGACAGGCCTATATGCTGATTTAATTCTCTTTTTCTATCTCTGTGACAATGCCAAATGGTTTTCTGGGTTTTTTTGATTTTTGGTTTTACCCTCAGTTCTTGCAATATGGCTTCTGTACTTCATGATCCAGTTGGCTTCGTTCTGTGACACTTTGCTGAAGCTTTCTGTTTTCCTTCATTGTCCTCTGTGATTCTCTCCTTACCAGAAGGTTGGCCATTGGGAACTCTCCATCTTCCTTTTCCTGGCTTCTTAGTCATCTTGGATTAATCTCAACACTTTTTTAAATGTTGGGTTTTCAATAAAGAAAATGAATGTCTTTCACATTAACTTGAGGTTTGTTGTGAAATGCAAATCTTTTTTTTTTTCTTGCAACAGTACTCTCTTGTAGATGCCATTTATAACTCCTCCAGAAGATAATGGCTTCTGTTTTAAAGGATGCAATAAAACATATTGATAAAGAAATGCGTACTTCAGCAGAGGATGCTTCTAACGTACTGTCAGTTCTCACCACCACTGGATTTTGCAAGATCATAATTAAAACTGTTTGGCATGTGATGTCAATGTATACACTTATCAATCAAGACAAAAAATTTTAGCTACTCCCACATTGATAAAATATTAAAATGTATATGAGTACGTGGAATTTAAAACTTCTAGGGAAAAAAAAATCCTAAACGATAAAGTTAAGATATTGACGTATTTGTTGGCATATCTATTACCTTCAGCATAAGCTATATAGAATTACAAAGTCAACTATTTACATGTCTTGCAAATCAGAAGTTATCAAACTGCTGTCCACAAGCCATATTTTTAGCTCAAAGACAAGTAATTAAGATTCAGTAATTTTTTACTAAGAGACTTTATTTTTAGAACAGTTTTAGATTTGGATAGAGTTGTATTTTGAAGTTCTATGCCTTTTGCCAAATGCAAAATATTACATATTCACCATTACAGTATCATACAGAATAGTATGTCCCCAAAACTCCCCCGTGCTCCATCTATTCATCCCTGAATCCTCCTTACTCCCTGAACCCTGGTCGCCATTGATCTTTTTACTTTCCCTGCAGTTTTGCCTTTCAAAGAACATCATGTGGTTGGAACCGTATAGATGTAACCATTTTGAACTGAATTCTTTCACTTAGCAATATGCGTCTAAATGTCCTTTCTGGGTGAGAGCTCAGTTCTTTTCAGTGCTGAATAATATTCCATTGCAAAGATGTACCACAGTTTGTTTACCCAAGAACCTACAGAAAGATGTTTGGGTTTCTTTCGCATTTTGGCAAATATGAATAAACCTGCTACAAGCATTCCTGTACATGTTTTATGTAGGTATAAATTTTCAACTCATTTGGGTGGTCACTAGGAGCACTATTAGTGCTAAGACTGTGTTGAACTGTGTAAGAAACTGCCAAGCTGTCTTCCTCAGTGGCTGCACCACTCTGCATTCCCACCATCAATGGAGGAGAGTTCACGTTGCTCCACATGCTTGCTGGAATTTGGTCAGTGTTTCGGTTTTGTAGCCATTCGAACAGGGTAGGTGTAGTGTTACCTCATTTTGAAATTTTTCTCTTATGACATATGACGTTGAACATTTTATCACATACTTACTTGTCGTCTTATATCTTCTGTGGTGTAACGTTTGTTCAGATCCTTTGCCAGTTTTTAATTGGGTTGCTTGACTTCATGTTACTGAGTCATATGAATTCTTTGTATGTTTTCAATATAAGCTCTTTATCAGACAGGTGTTTCACAGATCTTTCCTTGTAGTTGGTGGATTGTCATTTCATCCTCTTAACAGTGTTTCACAGAGGAGTGTCTTTTTTAGATTTATTTATTTATTTTAGTGAGGGAAGGTCAGAGAGAGAGAGAATCTCAAGCAGACTCTGTGCTGAGTGTGGAGCTGAGCAGGGAGCCTGACATGGGGCTCGATCCCAGGGCCTTGAGATCATAATCTGAGCCGAAATCAGGAGTCAGCCACTTAACCAACTGAGCCACCCAGACGCCCCTTAATTTTCTTTTTCTTACTGCATAGTATTTCATGGTATGAATCTACTGAAGTTTTTTATGGGAAATTTTTTTTCCAGATTTTGCATAGTACAGATAAAGCTTCCATGAACACTCTTGTATTGAATTTTATGAGGACATAAGTACTTATTTTCCCTGGGGAAATGTCTAGAAGTGTGACTGCTGCATCATATGATACATGTATATTTACGTTTAAACACACACACACACACACACACACACACACACACACACACACACACACAAAGCTATTTTTAGCATGATTGTACTATTTTACATTGCCATCAGCCATGTATCTGTGTAATAGTTTCTCCACATTGTTGCAAACATTTGGGTATTATCAGTGTTTTTGTTTGTTTTTATGTTTTTAGCAATTCTAACAGATAGTGAGATCTTATCATGGTCTTACTGTCCATTGCCATAATGACTAGTGAACGCTAAATGTGTTCTCATGCACTTATTTGCCATCTGAATACCCCTTCACTGAAATATATATTCATGTCTTTTACCCTTTGTTTTTCAGTTAAAGGTGAGAGATTTATTCACTTTGAAGAGAAACCAGAGTATTTTTACCCATTTTCTAATTGGATTTATTTGGCTTTTATTTTATATATTTATTTCTTTATACTTTACCGCTGAGTTTTGAGAGATCATCATGTATTCCTGATATGAGTCCTTTTCCAGATGCGTGGTTTTCAAATACCTCCTCACACCCATAGCTTGTCCTTTCATTCTCTTAGCATGGTTTTCACAAAGCAAAAGTTTTTAATTTTCACAGAGTATAATTTAAAATGTTTTTTATAAATTTTATGGATCATGATTTTGATGTGAGGCTGAAAGCTGTTCGTCATGCTCAGGGTTGGCAAGTTTTTATCTTATTTTTTTCCAAATATTCTATAGTTTCATTTTACCCTTGAACCTATGATCAATCTTTTAAAAACATTTATTTATTTATTTATTTATTTGAAAGAGAGAGAGATCACGAGCTGGGGAAGGAGCAGAGGGAGAGAGAATCTCTAAGCAGACTCTGCGTAGAGTGCAGAACCCACATGGGGCTCAATCTCATGACCAAGAGATCATGACCTGAGCTGAAACCAAGAGTAGGACACTTAACCTACTGAGCCACCAGGTGCCCCATTGATTTTGAGTTAATTTTTGTATGACATGAACGATTAGATCAATGTTTCTTTGTTCTGCCTATCAATATCTAATTGCTGTGGCTCATGCCAGGGGAAGTCATCAAGAAAATGTGACTCTCAGTTGACCTTTGAACTGGATCCAGGCAATTGGACGCTCCTCACCCCCTCTGAAGGGGGTACTCTGGGATGTACATTTTGCCCACCATTCCCATAGTGGGAGCCATTTTCAAGGATGCAGCCTTGAGAGAGAAAGTTGTTGTTGAGACCTTCTGGATGGTGTATTGCGACTGCACTCAGAGCCACTATATAACCTTTTAAGATTCCAGCAGGCAGGTGTGGAGATCTACTCATCTTGCAGCCATGCAAGACAGCCTCCTGTGTAAGTTCCCTCGCCTATTAAAACTACCACCTACTAATCTGGAATGGCCTGCCTCTTTCTTCAGTCTCTCCTTATCTTCCCCTGTGGGGTCCAGTTTCAGGTTTGACCTGGGAAATCCCTAAAGATGTGAACCAGCAGGACTACTTATTGAAAAAACTGTTCCTCTTCCACTGAATTGCTTTTATGACTTTGTCCAAAAATAGTGGGCCCAACTTGTACAGGGCTATTTTGCGGTACTCTTCTGTTCAGTTGATCTATGTTTGTTTTTCCCCACTAATAGCATACAGTCTTGATTATTGTAGGTAAATAGTGAGTCCAGGAAGCGTGTTTCCTTCCACTATATTCTTTGTAATGTTTGGTTTTGATAATTTGGTATGTTTTTTTCCATAAACATTTTAGAAAAGGCTTGTCTATGTCTCTGAAAAAAAAAAAAGCTTGCTGAAATTTGTATGAGAATTACATTAAATCTGCATATCAAGTTGAGAAAGTTTTTTTTTTTTATCTGCAGTTTATTTTCTCTCTTTTGTTCAGTTTGGTTAATTTCTATTTTTTCATCTTCAATTTCAGTGATTCTTTTCCTGTTCCCTCATTCTTGTGTTGAAAATTTTATTTTACATATTTCATTTCCACGTTCTACAATTTCCATTTGGTGTTTCTTTACGTCTTTCACTTCTTTGCTGAGACTTTCTATTTCTTTGTTAAAGACTTTCTATTTTTTTTTTCATTTTTTTCAAGGATGTTCATGAAGCACATTGAAGCATTTGTATGATGGCTGCCTTAAAATCCTCTCAGGTAATATATAACCTCTATTATCTTGGTATGAGCATCTATTGATTGTTTTCCTCCTTGAAGTTGAGATTTTCCAGATTCTTGTTATGAAAGGTGATTTTTGATAGAAACTGTGATATTTTACATATCATGCTATGCATCCCTCAATCTTACTCAAATCTTCTGTTTTAACTTGCCTTCCATGACACTGCCCCATCAGGGGAAAGTAGGGGAGGCACTGACTTCTTACTGACATAGAAGGTAGAAAATCATGTTCCCATTCAACGTCTACTGATACCTGGGGGAAAAGGTCTTTGTTACTGCTCAGTTGAGGAAGGGGTACAGCTGTTTACTAGATGTCTACTCTACTCTACTATCCTGTCTGGAAGGACAGGAATGCCTTTCCCATGTGGCTTCCATTGATATGGATGGGGGTCTGGCCTTCTTATATCTGGGTGCTGTTGAAAGTTCTGACTCTCCACTCTCCATGAGTCTTCTACTCACACCACTCCAGCTAGAAGATGGATGGATATCTCTCTATCACCAGGGGGAGGCAGAAGTTGAGGGTCTCTTGTGTTCTCCACTGATACAATGAGGAAGCGGGCCACTCATTCCTGCAGAGCAGGAATGAAAATCTTCACTTCCTCTTTAACTCTAGGCTTTGCTAACATAAGATTTAATAAATTTCAAAATGCTGAAATCTTAAATTTCATAGATTAAATTTCATATTTGAATTAATCTATTAAAATCTCCTCCTCAGTGTTGTGGTTTATTTGTACATTTCAAGCTAGAGCAACTACTCCTGTTGTTCTGAATTCAATTATGAAGTTCTGGCTTTGACCTTTAACAAGCTTCTAGAGATGTATAAAAACATGAAAACATTAATAAGTTATTAGCCTTGCCTGCATCCGCCAGTGAGAAATGTCATTTTGTTTCAACATGCTATCCTGTTATCATGCCTTGAATAGTTACAAAGACTATTTTATATTCCCTTGTGCTTCTGAGTATTTTATCTCACATCTACTGCCTTAGACTAGCCCCTCATCAGCTTTAATTTCACCTTTTGGTTTCTAGGTTTCTCACAACAGCCGAAAGGACCCAACGGTTAATTACTGCAGGACTGTCTTGAATGGCACATGTACCCTCCGTTGTCATCTCTGCTCCTCTTGTCCTTTTCCTCACAAGCTCCCTAGCCTCAAATACTTCCTTCCTTCTGGCGTATCCATTCTATTATTAAATAGACATTTTTGGGTATTTTTTAAATCTCAGGCAGTGTGTGTATACAATATACTGTCCTTGTGCTTGGAATCCATGGTCATCCTCAGTTCAACTTCTTGCAGTCCTTGAGAAATCATCTCAGGAGTTCTACCTTCTGAGAAATTTTCCATCACACCTTCCCGCCTACTTCCTAAATTATCTTAAGTCCAGTATTAACTGTTGACACATAAATGAAGAATACTTCAATATTTTTCTTTTTTAAAATAAACTATTTTAGGACAGTTGTTGATATATTAAAAACATTATGAAGATACTACAGTTTCCATATGCTCACACGCAGTTTCCTGTATGATTGATTAACATTTTACACTAGTATAGTCGAATAGTTATAGTTCCTGGTACATTATTATTAACTAAAGTCCATATTTTTATTCAAATATCCTTATTTTTTACCTACTGATGATTTCTGTTCCAGGATCATATCCAGGATAACACGTTATGTTTCATTGTCATTTCTTCTCAGGCATCTCTTAGACATTTCTTGTTTTCAGTGATCTTGAGAATTTTGAGGAATACTGGATATTTTATAGAATGTCCCTCAGTTTGGATTTATCTGATTTTTCTCTCATGATTGGAATGGGTTATGATGTTTTAGGGGAGAATATTACAGAGGGAAAAGGCCATTCTCATCACTACATATCAAGGGTGCGTGCTTTCAATATGACTTAATACTCTCGATTCGACCTTTAGCACCTGACAGGTTTGTCAGGTTTCTTTACTAAAACTTACTGTTTTTTCCCCATTTCCATACTGTACACTTTGGAAGGGAGTCACTGTGCGTAGCTCACACTTAAGGAATGAGGAGTCAAACATCATTTCCCTGAAGGTGACGTATCGACACAAATCACTTGGAATCCTTCTGAATGGAAAGTCTGTCTCTTCTCTATGTATTTCTGTAGTCATTAATTAATTTATATTATCATGAACTCATGAATATTTTGTATACATAATTCTTCTTTATTTCATTGCTCAAATTGTTCCCCTTTTGGCCATTGGGAGCTCTTTGAGTGGGCTCATTTTGTGTGAGTTGTATCTTTGGCATGAGAACAAGAAATAATTTATTTCCCAAAATTCCTTCAACAATACTGTTCTACATGTGACACGTTTCTTTCCTTTTCTTTAAAGATTTTATTTATTTATTTGAGAGAGAGGGAGAGAGAGAACAAAAGCAGGGGGGAGAGGAAGAATCAGACTTCCCAATGAGCAGGCAGCCCAGTGCAGGGCTCGATCTTGGGACCCTGGGATCGTGACCTGAGCTGAAGGCAGATGCTTAGTGACTGAGCCACCCAGGTGCCCCGTGTGACACATTTCTGATGCTAATACCTGCTGTGTGTTTGTGTGTGTGGATATGTGGGTGGTATAGTTTATATATAATGAGAGACAAAATGATGTGCAAAGAAAAGAAATAGATTCAGGACTCAGTTTCCAAGACGTCCATAACTGAGCTTGTGATCTTTAAGAAAACTTCACTTAATCTCCTGTTCCACATCTGAAGAAGTGGCACCATCTTTGTTCACATTAAAAACTTGGAACATTTGTCTGCCATATCCTATAAGTCACTTTGTGCAGCAGTCTTGCCATTTAATTACCATTCAGTAATTGTAATTTTCCCTATTTTTGCTGCCACCATCCTCTTCCCATTTGTTTTTACCTCTGGCAACTCCAGTTACCTCCAAAGGCAAATTAAACGTGAATATATACAGATTAATGTCATAATTAATAGTTTTTAAGAGCAAAACATTTCCATTCTGGGTTACATACATATATGATAAAATTACATAAAGACATGCAATGATCCCCTGCATAATAAATAAGGTCTGGGATGTTCTTATTTTCTCCCTCAGCTTGCTTCTGGCTCTTTCTTGTCTTTTAATTTGCATATCATATCCTCAGAGTTGCCATCTTTGAGCCAAAATTTAGGTTAGAATTTTCATTTATGGACCCCTGAATTTAATGGAAACCAGAACAGAAAACCAGCTTGTATCTTTATAGAGATTACTATAACCATAGTTTTTCACAATACTTAGGGTCTTTTCCCCCATCTATATTGAAAATTAGCCCTAAAATACATGTAAGAATATATTAACTGCTGAGTAATCATTTTAATTTTCAAGTTTCCCATACGTTAATAGAGAAACTTATTACAAGATTTTTGGTGGGTATCAAATTAAGTATTTTCCCATCTGTGATGCATACTACAACATGAAGGATGATAATACTTACTAGAGCATAGTGATGCCCATAATTATGTTCATAGTGCTTTTCTCATCAAACCTCAGTAAATACACGTATCTGCATGTTACAGAAAAGGTCTGACTTTATTGACCCGCAAAAGCGTTTGAATCGAGATTCTGCTGCTTATTAACTTCATGAACTGGGGGTAGCTCCAGCTGTAAGCCTTGGTTTTCCTGAAGTAGGGATAATGATACCCAACTTACAGTGCAAAGATAAAGGATGGTATAGACTTTATTTAATTAGTTTAGGTAGCCCTACAAAACTGTCTGTATCTATATAGTTTTTAAATTTGCAGTTTGATATTACACTATCAAAACAATTTTGCACTTAATGTCATTCTGTTTAATTTCATGTTAATAAATCATGTTATATATAAAGAAGATAGAGAGAAAAATATGAGATTTCATATACCCATCACCCAGGATAAAATATGAAATTTTTACAAATGTACTGGAAGTGCCTTGAGTTCTATCTTCTATTACCTTCCCTCTTTGTTAGAAAATGGCTAATATTCTGAAATCTGAATATTCCACTTCATGTATCTTTTTGCTTACCTATTATTTTATATATTTCAACTCAGCAATACATACCAATTTAACTTATTTAAAAGAAACCTTATATAAATATGTATACATATTTACATATATATCCGCATAGATCTTAACTAAACTTACTTTATCATTCAACATTATATTTATGAGATTATTGGCATATGTGTCTCTAATATTTTTCAGTTTCACCATATAAATATATCAGAGGTGGGAACTGATTTATCCATTTAATTAACCATAGTAATTTAGATCAGCAATGTTCAATAGCAGTTTCTGCAATGATATAAACGCACATATGATTAATGAGCACTTTAAATGTAGTTGGTGCAACATAGTAACTGATTTTATTCTATTTTAGTTTAGTGAATTAAATTACAAAAAAATTACATGTTTTATTTATAGTGCAGAGAGGAGCAGAAGGAGAGGACCAGGCAGATTGCACTGAGCTCAAAGCCTGTTGTGGGGCTTGATTTCACAACCCTGAGATCATGACCTGAGACAAAATCAAGTCTGAGGCTTAACCGACTGAGCCACCCAGATGCCCCTAAAATATAAATTTGAATAGCTACATGTGGTCAGTAACTATTGTACTGGGCAACACAGATACAGATTTTTTTTTTTCAGTTTTTGTTATATCTGCTAATGCTTATGTCTGACTCCTATGGACACGTGAGAGTTTCTCTTAATGCATATCAAATGCTAGTGTTGATGGGCCACAGGTCAGGCATATCCCAAAGCTGTAATAGAGTTGCCGTGTTGTTCTCTAAAATTACTGTAACAATTTATACTCCTACTGTCAGTATATGGGAGTTCCTATGTTCCTACTTACAAGGTAACTCTTGACATTGTCAGGCTATAAAAATATCAGTATTATGAGTTTTAACATTTCCTCTTGTGCTTTTAATTTTTATTTACTTAATTACAAGAGAGGTTGAGTACCTTTCATGTTAGTTATTGGCCATTTGGAGTGCCATTTCTCTTAACCAGCTGGCCATAAAATGTATCCATTTATTTTACTGGCAAAAAATTTAAATGTAGAGCAACCTTCAGTTATGTGTTAATGCTCTCATTGTATTCAAGAAGAATCTGATACAAAGAGAAGCAGAAAATTGTGCAATGTCACGGTCATGTCAGTGATTAAGGTTTTTTTTTTCCTCCCTGATAATTGTCTCTTTCCTTTGGACTTTGGGATTTTGATGATTTTCTTATTCAGAGAAACTAGGAAAGGGTGGAACATCGTGGTCCTGGTTGCCTTATGTGTGACTTAACTTGGTTTGAAAAACGGTGGGTGGAGCTTGACTCTGTTGAGTGTTCTGTGGTCCACCGGAGCAGAGTATTGATGAGTATTATTCAGACAACCCAGCCTGGAGAAGTTCTCTGTGGGGATGCATTGATTCTTCATTTTCCTGGATCTGCCCAGCATGGTGCTTTTCTATTGCCTGAGGTTCCTTTAGATTTGAAATCACTTTTGGGTTTCCTAACGTTAATACCTGCCCCTCTAATTCTCAAATCATCTCATCCCTGCCTGGTGTACAGCACACACACAACCTATGTTTTGGTATTATCAGCAATGCATTTAGAAGGTGCATATTTCTCCTTCCCTCCATAATGGGCTCTGTCCTTCCATCAGGATATGAATATGTATATTTGCGTATCTATAAATATTCCTATGTGTGGCATCTATATCTGTATTTAGTTCATCAAGAGTTCATATTCATGTCTACCTCTAGTCCATTACCATAGGGATCATTCTGTCCAATTCTACTTGGTTTTCTGTTCCTACTTGTATATTCTACTCCAATAGTGAGAAACTGTGTCCCTCAATCCACTGTCCAATTACAGTTATAACCACTATTGTTCAATTCAAATACTGATGTAGATGTTTCCAAAATTGTTAGCCCGTATCTCTGTGAGACGCGATTTTGTCAAAGTATAATACTTTGCACAATACTTTTTGCTTTTAGTCTTACAGATTCCACTCATTTCCAAAGTTACTTAAGTCAGCATCTTCCCCTCCCCCCACCTCCTTCAGTAAATCTGTTTCATACAGGGGTAAAACAGATTCTTTTGTCACATTCTGCATTTCATCCTGGGACCCTCTGAGCTCTGAAATGACTCTTGTCCACATTGCATACACTGAAGTCCAATATTGAACGATAGAGTTCTATAAGTTTTGACAAATGCACAGTGTTATGTACCCACTATTCCAGTATCAGACTTAAGAGTTCACTACCCTAAAAATTTCCTGTGCCCTATGTATTCAGTCCTCCCACTAAAAACCTCCCACCTCATCCCCTGACGACCACTAAACTATTATCTCATGAGTTTGCTTTTCCAGAACAGCGTATAGTTGGATACAATCTTTTCAGCTCAGCTTCTTTCCCTCGCCAATATGCAGTTAAGATTTCTTCATGTCTTCTCATGGCTTGAGAGCCAATTCCTTGTCATCCTGAGTAGCATTCCATTGTATGGATATAACACAGGTCATCCATTTACCTAAATGAAGGATATTGTAGTTGATTCCAGTTTTGGACCATTATAAATAAATCTGCTATAAACTTTCAGGTGCAGTGTTTCTGTTTTCTTGTGTGTGACTAAAAGTTTTCAAATTAATTGTTTAAATATTTAGGAGAGTGACTTCTAGATGATGTGGTAAGATGATGTGTAACTCTATAAGAAACTATCAAACTGTATTCTGAAGGGGCTATACCATTTTGCAATCCCCCCAGCAGTGAGGAGAGTTACTGGCATTGTACGGCCTGGTCAGCAGTCAGTAGTGTATGTGGGGTTTTTTTTTTCTTTTTTTTTTTTTTTTTGAATTTGTCATTTGTGTGTGTGTTGGACTGTGGTACCACATTGTTGTTTTAATCCGCGACTCCCTGAGGACAAATGATTTTGAGCGTCTTTGTATATGCCTTTTTTTTATTTGTATGTCTTCGATAAGGTGTCTGTCACGTTTTTCACCCATTTTTCACGTAGGTTATTTGGTTACTCATTGTTGAATTTTAGGTGTTTTTCGTATATTTTGGATACAAGTCTTGTATGATATGTGTTTATCAAATATTTTCTCCCAGTTTGTGGTTTGGCTTTTCATCCCCACCCCCTCCTCCGATCCACAATGGAAACTTCAGGAGAGCACGTGATGTGATGAACACTGGGTGTTATACGCAACTGATAAATTATTGAACTCTACATCTGAAACTAATGGTGGCTAATTGAATTTAAATTTAAAAAAAAAAAGGAAACTTCAGGATCTTTGATATGGTAAGGTTTCTGGAAGGAAAGCCCATGGCAGTGGGGGCACCCCCAAGACTGAGACCCCAGGGGTTTTTCATTGTCACAATTGTCAAGAGTTCCATGAGATTGTTCCTACCAGTTTATGGTTTCCCAGCTATGACTGTCTGGATGCACCTGTCTGTCCAGGTTTCCAGGAGGCAGTTTGTTCTGTAGCTTCTTTTCTCTTATATGTTCTAGAAAAATTATTGACTTTCAGTTTGTCTAGGCTTCCTTAGTATAAGAATGAATGAGAGTGAAAACTTTCAGGATTTGTACATGTGGGAACTGAAATCAGAAGTCTAATGTATTTTTTATAAATAGAATATGGCTTTTATTGTTGTTGTTTTACTTTATATTTGAATTTATGTTAGTTATATACTTTTTTGCATTTTGATACTTTTTTTTCCTGGTTTGGTCAAATTACTATTGATTCTATATTTCCCATTGCCAACTTGGAAAATTTAGTGTGCTTCTCCATGCCATTAATTTTTGACTTTCTTAACCTGGAACTCATGCATTTATTCAGTGAATATTTATTGATTACCTACTACTTATCGTTTCTTCCTAGCATGGGAATAAAACATTGAACAAAATAGATAAGACCCTGCCATAATAGAGTTTATATTCTAGTTATTCTAGTGAAGAAAGGAGCAAATAAATATACAATAAAATGTCAAGTAATAAGTGCTATGAAGACAAAAATAAATCAGGTAATGGATTGGATATTGGTATGACTGTTTCATAAGTCATGATGCTTGGGAAAATTCTGGGAAGGGTCTATATTTCTGACAATAAAACACATGTTTTTTCTTCTTTAATTAAAAATAAAAACTCTAATTTTTGCCCCGAATCTCCAAGGAACTGTTGAAAAGGAAAAACAAAGCTGGGGGCATCACAATGCCAGATTTCGAGCTGTACTACAAAGCTGTGATCACAAAGACAGCATGGTACTGGCACAAAAACAGACACATAGACCAATGGAACAGAATAGAGAGCCCAGAAATGGACCCTCGGCTCTTTGGGCAACTAATATTTGATAAAGCAGGAAAAAACATCCGGTGGGAAAAAGACAGTCTCTTCAATAAGTGGTGCTGGGAAAATTGGACAGCTACATGCAAAAGAATGAAACTTGACCACTATCTCACACCATACACAAAAATAAACTCCAAATGGATGAAAGACCTCGATGTGAGACAGGAATCCATCAAAATTCTAGAGGAGAACATAGGCAGCAACCTCTATGACATCGGCCAAAGCAATCTTTTTCATGACACATCCACAAAGGCAAGAGAAACAAAAGATAAAATGAACTTATGGGACTTCATCAAGATTAAAAGTTTCTGCACATCCAAGGAAACAGTCAGAAAAACTAAGAGGCAGCCCACGGAATGGGAGAATATATTTGCAAATGACACTACAGATAAAGGACTGGTATCCAAGATCTACAAAGAACTTCTCAAACTCAATACACGAGAAACAAATAAACAAATCAAAAAATGGGCAGAAGATATGAACAGACACTTTTCCAATGAAGACATACAAATGGCTAACAGACACATGAAAAAATGTTCAAAATCATTAGCCATCAAGGAAATTCAAATCAAAACCACACTGAGATACCACCTTACGCCAGTTAGAATGGCAAAAATAGACAAGGCAAGAAACAACAATTGTTGGAGAGGATGTGGAGAAAGGGGATCCCTCCTACATTGTTGGTGGGAATGCAAGTTGGTACAGCCACTCTGGAAAACAGTGTGGAGGTCCCTTAAAAAGTTAAAAATTGAGCTACCCTATGACCCAGCCATTGCACTACTGGGTATTTACCCCAAAGATACAGACGTAGTGAAGAGAAGGGCCATATGCACCCCAATGTTCATAGCAGCAATGTCCACAATAGCTAAATTGTGGAAGGAGCCGAGATGCCCTTCAACAGATGACTGGATTAAGAAGTTGTGGTCCATATATACCATGGAATATTACTCAGCTATCAGAAAGAACGAGTTCTCAACATTTGCTACAACATGGACGGCACTGGAGGAGAT
This sequence comes from Ursus americanus, assembly GCF_024610735.1. Classification (NCBI taxonomy): domain Eukaryota; kingdom Metazoa; phylum Chordata; class Mammalia; order Carnivora; family Ursidae; genus Ursus; species Ursus americanus. The sequence goes on from NC_142133.1 coordinate 76,145,635, forward strand.
AATGCTAAGTGAAATAAGTCAAGCAGAGAAAGACAACTATCATATGATTTCTCTCATCTATGGAACATAAGAACTAGGATGATCGGTAGGGGAAGAAAGGGATAAAGAAAGGGGGGGTAATCAGAAGGGGAAATGAAACATGAGAGACTATGGACTATGAGAAACAAACTGAGGACTTCAGAGGGGAGGGGGGTGGGGGAATGGGATAGACCGGTGATGGGTAGTAAGGAGGGCACGTATTGCATGGTGCACTGGGTGTTATACACAACTAATGAATCATCGAGCCTTACATCGGAAACCGGGGATGTACTGTATGGTGACTAACATAATATAATAAAAAATCATTAAAAAAAAAAAAAAAAACTCTAATTTTTTCCTCACAAATATGTTCTACTTTCACTTCCCATTATTCCCAGAATGAGATCTTCAGAATGCTCTATTTTATTTTTCTTCCTTTTTTCCCTTCATTAACAACAACATCTATATTTACTTATATAGATAATATTTTTACCTATTATATAGATGAAATGAAAAAATATTAAAATAAAATTAAAAATTAAAAATATAAAATTATGTAAAACATAAAATTTAAAAATTAATATATAAAAATTAAACATAAAATTAAATCCCTCATAATGCCTAATCTATATTTTATTAAATTATATTATATGCCAATATTATATTTGCTTATATGTACATTCATAGATATTTATGTAAATTAGATATTATTATATATTTCACATCTTTCTTACTCATCACTTCTTTTCAAAGTTTTTCTTCATTGTAGAGATTTAAAGAAAAATGTTGGTTAGAGTCTTAACTCAAATATCCCCTTTAAATGAGATTCATGGGTGATAAACTCTCCAATATCTACAAATATCCTTCTTTTGCTCCAGTAAGATATTGACAGCTCTGTTGGGTGTAACATCTTCATATCACATTATTTTCTTTTGGTGGTTTTTCTATCACCCTTTAGCTTCTGGAGTTACACATGAAAACTTGAATACTGCCCTTATCTTTTCCTTTTTAAGAAAATGTTTCCCCATCCCAAGTTTATAAGATTTTCCCTTCATTTTTTTTTGTGTTTATGTGTGACTTTGAAACTCTTGTATGTGGTGGTATTTTCTTCATCAGCTCACTGGAGCCCAGGTCTTGCTGGAATGCCTTGAATAATGGTGGTTCTACAAATCGTGCAGGTAAAGATGGTTGGTGGCCTGTAATCAAGTTAGGGTACGTTCTCATCCAGGTGTTAATGCTCTTGTTTTTTCCCAGACTCACAAGTAGAAGGATCCAAACACTTCTGGTACTTGGAGTTCAGGCAAATCAGGCAAATTCACACAAGATCAACGTGGTTCTCATATTTCTGTCGGCCGGGCTCTTTCTAAGAGATAAAGATATGGAGAAAGGTACAGATAGAGATATATAGACATTATGTATTTTTCTTTAGTTCTCTCAAAGCAGCCTCTAGTTTCTGCACTGGCCACAAGAGCCTTGCACTACTTCTGTTCTACTGGCTTCCCCTAGACCAAAGCCCTCCTTCCCACTCAGTTATCCGCAGGGCCCAGAAACTAGCTGGGTTGTAGCTGAGAGTGGAAGGGAAGAACAGTGCTTATGAATCACCATTTCCTGGAGTCTATTCCAGAAATGGCCTCTATGGTTATGTATTGATGTTTGGGGGTTATAAGGTACTACACGGACCCTCCGAAAAATGCTTAGGCTACTGGATGAAAGCAACCTTAGAAATTATTGTCAGAATGATTCATTCTGAATTAAAAAAAAAATACCTGAGGGTTCCATAATAAGCATTTTTTTTATTATATTAGTCACCATACAGTACATCATTAGTTTTTGATGTAGTAGTGTTCCATGATTCATTGTTTGCATATAACACCAAGTGCACCATGCAGTACATGCCCTCTGAAATACCCATCACCAGGCTAACCCATCCCCTCACCCTCCTCCCCTCTGACACCCTCAGTTTGTTTCCCGGAGTCCATAGTCTCTCATGGTTTGTCTCCCTCTATGATTTCCTCCCCTTCAGTTTTCCCTTCCTTCTCCTAATGTCCTCCATGCTATTCCTTATGTTCCACATGTAAGTGAAACCATATGATAATTGTCTTTCCCTGGTGGACTTATTTCACTTAGCATAGCCCCCTCCAGTTCCATCCATGTCGATGCAAATGGTGGGTATTCATCCTTTCTGATGGCTGAGTAATAGTCCATTGTGTATATGGACCACATCTTCTTTATCCATTCGTCTGTTGTAGGGCATCTCGGCTCTTTCCACAGTTTGGCTATTGTGGACATTGCTGCTATGAACATTGGGGTGCACGTGCCCCTTCTTTTCACTACATCTGTATCTTTGGGGTAAATACCTAGTAGTGCAATTGCTGGGTCATCGGGTAGCTCTATTCTTAACATCTTGAGGAACCTCCATACTGTTTTCCAGAGCGGCTGTACCAGCTTGCATTCCCACCAACAGTGTAAGAGGATTCCCCTTTCTCCACATCCTTGCCAACAAGAATGAGTGTTGAGTTTGAGAAATTCTTTGTAGATCTTGGATATCAGCCCTAATGTCATTTGCAAATATCTTCTCCCATTTCGTGGGTTGCCTCTTAGTTTTGTTGACTGTTTCCTTTGCTGTGCAGAAGCTTTTTATCTTGATGAAGTCCCAAAAGTTCATTTTTGCTTTTGTTTCACTTGACTTTGGAGACGTGTCTTGAAAGAAGTTACTGTGGCCGATGTCAGAGAGGTTGCTGCCTATGTTCTCCTCTAGGATTTTGATGGATTCCTGTCTCACATTGAGGTCTTTTACCCATTTTGAGTTTATCTTTATGTGTGGTGTAAGGGAATGGTCCAGTTCCATTCTTCTATATGTAGCTGTCCAATTTTCCCAGTGCCATTTTTGAAGAGACTGTCTTTTTTCATTGGATATTTTTTCCTGCTTTGTCAAAGATTAGTTGATCATAGAGTTGAGGGTCTGTTTCTGGAGTCTCTATTCTGTTCCATTGGTCTATGTGTCTTTTTGTGCCAGTACCATGCTGTCTTGGGGCATCATGTTACCTGACTTCAAGCTATACTACGAAGCTGTGATCACCAAGACAGCATTTTTTTAGCTAAGCAAACACATTTTCATTTTTTTCATATTTTGTCAAGACTTGATGAGGTTTCTTATTTGGTAGAATAACTTTAGTAATGTCAAAAGAAGAATTTTAGTCACAGTCTTATATTCTGATGAGAGTTTTATCTTTGTGTGTGTGTGTGTGAGAGAGAGAGACAATATTTCAGTTTTACTTTCTTAACTAAAGAAATTCTATTTATCATTGAAGTCATCGTTGAACCTCAACAAAATAATTTACACCTTCTTCCAAATTACTTGTTTTGGTGGTATTTGCTTAATATTATAACGTAACTAGTTGTTTGACTATCTAAATACTTTTCTCCATGAACATTTGGGCTGCGTATAATGTATTCTAAATATAGTCTTTAGCACATATGGGTGTTTAATGCTGACTTGACTGTAAGAGTCAATCAGATGAAGATATTCGGTTATATGATTTATTAGAGAGAACTCAATGATCAGTTTTGTTAAGAGTCTTTAACAGAGACTACTGGTCAAAAGGGTTATTGCTCAGTAAGGCTAGTAAATTTAATTTTTGTCCTTTATTGACATGAAGTCTAGAGTTACATGTAACATTTTCCAAAATAAATGAAATATGCTAAAATGTAGACTTCTTTCTTTCTTTCTTTCTTTCTGAGAGAGAAAGAGCACACGAGTGGTGCGGGAGGGACAGAGGGCGAGGGAGAGAGAGAGAATCTTACACAGGCTCCACACCCAGCCTGCTGCCCAACACAGGGCTCTATCTCAAGACCCTAAGATCATAACCTGAGCTGAAATCAAGAGTCAGAGGCTTGGGGCGCCTGGGTGGCACAGTCATTAAGCGTCTGCCTTTGGCTCAGGGCGTGATCCCGGCGTTATGGGATCGAGCCCCACATCAGGCTCCTCTGCTATAAGCCTTCTTCCTCTCCCACTCCTCCTGCTTGTGTTCCCTCTCTCGCTGGCTATCTCCATCTCTGTTAAATAAATAAATAAAATCTTAAAAACAAAAAAAAGAGTCAGAGGCTTAACTGACTGAGCCACCTAGATGCCCTAGACTATACCTAATAACTGGAGCCCTATTCTCAGTTGTAATTAGCCTAGAAGACTGTTCTCAGATTTCTTTTATCACATAAAAGATCACGTGGTTATCACAGATCCGCTAGTAGTAATTTAAAATGAATTTTCAAATGAATTTTTGAAGCTGAAATGAATTTAATTTGCCTCAGAATTTACTGTAAGGTGGAGTTCCCACTATTATAAATCACTGGAGCATTTTCTGAGATAGGTAAACTTTTAATAAGGAAATGACTTCTCTTGTCTAAGTCTAGATAGGAAGCACTTGAGAAAGATAATGAAAAATGAACTAAAAATGCCCCCACATGGAATCTAAGCTGGTGTGTGGGGTGGAGAACACATGGACGCTGGAAAAGCTTCCACAGTGGCAGGGTCTCCATCTGTAGGATCAAAAAACAAGTTTTTGCAGCCTTGAGCATGACTGTGAACCAGACAGTTTTTATTATTCATTCCAATGATAAGATTCAATGAGTACAATATTATAAAAACTACTTGCCTGTATAACAGCGAGGAAAATAATTTGTCCCAAAGAAGTGTGACTATTATTGTTTTTAAATCAAATAGCCGATGCGTAGCACATACAGGAGGCGATGTGATTCAGGCCAGGTGTGCTGAGGTTCTAAATTGCTGCCGAGTTTACCCCAAGGGACAAAATACCCGCTGTTACCTGTTAAGTTAGTTATTTTTATTGTTGAACTCATTTGTCTCTTCCAGTGGGTGGATGGATGATGTTAGCCTTCCCTTATAGAAGTAAAGAACATGATATTTACTAGTGGAGATCTCTTGATATTTAGAACTGTCATTAAGTCATAGTTACTTTAGGCTTCAAATAGGCAGGCTTTAAAAGTCATTGCATTTTTTAAAAAATTCTAAATTAGAAGCAAGATGTTGTATGTGTAGCAAAGATTTCTACTTTACTCCACAAACAGTTAATAGTGATTTTATTTCCAATGTTTCCTGCCCAAACTGAGACAGTACCTTATTAATGTCAAGTGGCCCAATTATAAAGTCTAGAGATCCTGGCTTTGAAGTGATTAAACAGCCACCCAAGACCAGAGGTATCATTGCCACATGCTCTCCTAATTATCCCAGGCATCTACAGGGCAGTAGGCATACACGCCGGACTGTGTGCAGTCTTGGAGTTTTGTAAGGAAAGACAAGGAGCTTGGCTATCCAGCACTCACAGGCATGATGCAGTAGCTCAGCAAACTCCCAGTTACCGGCATCTACTGGGTTAGACCACCTGTGGGGTAGCAGCCCCACAGAGTCCCTACCATAGCACTTAGCCTGCCCCGTGGAGGGGTCGAGGGGACAGCAGCCTCTCTGTACCAGATTATAATTGCCTTTTAGTAAGGACATCTAAGTCAATAAGAGGCTTTGCATAAGGAGCCGTAGAAGGCAATCCAACCCCACTGCCCGATGACATGGCCTGTGTACTGACCTCTGGGCTGAGGCATCAGCTGGCGATACTGAAGACTATTTCTGCTAAGTACGAAGTAGCAGTACCCAGCTGGGGTAGGGCACTAAGCGTTAGGGTCACTGAAAGTGTCCCAGGGTTGTTGGAAGCCAGTCCGCTTCTTGGCAATTTGGGACTCTCCCTGAATTTTATTTTTAAACTCTGTCTGGGATTAGTACCAGATTAAGAACCGGATCATCCTTTAAAACCAGTGCTTTGCCATGACTAATATTAGAAAGCCAATCAGGGGGAGAGCCACCAAACTACAGAGGGTCCTTACAAGGATGGCCTGGATTACGATAGAGGAAAAGATTTGGATTCCATGGTTCATATTATATTTTTATGAACTGATAGGAAGCAGCCTATGAGTAACACATACAGTAGTCAGCATGCAATATTAGAGGAAACACCATGTCTACTCTTCTACATAAGGCATAAATCATCTCCTACAACTTTGAATAAAATATATTTTGGGCTTTGTGCTAGGTTTTTAAATAATGTGTTTTATTTCATCCTTGTACCAAGTAGGTGAGGTAAGTGTAATCATTAAATTTTTGGATAATGAGACTGAGGATTAACATTTTTAAAAAGTAATCCACTTTCATGAAAGGAAGAAGTGATTTTTTTTTCTATGATGACTCAGTATTAAATCTCATGGTTAAGACTTTTCTGTAGTATTTTTGCATGTTCCTAAGTAGCTGAAAATAAACCCTCAACTTATACATGAGTACCTATTTTATCTCAGGATTGAAAAAATAGAAATAAACACATTTTTCTGTGCTTTACTTAATACATTCTCATAATCTAGGGAGAGTAAAATTAAACAGATAGATATATGAATCAAATCAAACAATTAAAACATTTAACTGAAATACAGTATCAGAGAGGTAAATACATATTTACATTGAAACATAGAGGGGTAACATCTAGCATCTTAAGTTATGTCAGATGAAAAATAAGTTTTTATAACTGTATTAGGGTTGGATTTTTTTATAATCATATTCCTGAGTATGTGTCATAAAAAGTGAAATAAATTATCTTTGCTTCCAGTAACATTACTGTTAGGCTTTGGAAACAGCTGAGTAAGAGCTATTATTTATAGGCCTACAATATAATTTCTAAGTGAAATTGAAATGGAAAAATCTCAGCCTTTCTTTTTCTTTTTTCAAAGTACCAAGTATACCTATGGAATATTTTTATTTAGTTTAAATTGATGTATGGATTTGAATATTATAAGAAACGATTTCACGTTCTCCAACCAGACTTCTGTTTATGATACTATGATAATGTGCTTTTGAAATTTCCCTATGAAAGTGTTTCAGTTTTATCTCACTGGAGGTTCCTGTAATTAAAGGAACTTTAAATAAGTTAGTCGAATATGGATATATTTTAAATTTAAGGAAAGAATGGTTGAATGGGGATAATCAATGGTGGCTGAAAAGTGACGTCAATGGCACCAATCGAAACCAGGATGGACTTGTGGCCCTATATGTTGCAAGCCTCTTTTTTTTTTTTTTTTTTTTTTTTAAGATTTCATTTATTTATTTGACAGAGAGAGAGAACAAGCAGGGGGAGCAGCAGGCAGAGGGAGAGGGAGAAGCAGGCTCTGGATCTGGGGCTGGATCCCAGGACCCTGGGATCATGACAGGGGTGGAAGGCAGCTGCATAACCCACTGAGCCACTCTGGCGCCCCAACAAGCCTCTTCTAATAGATGGTCCTGATGAAGTGTTTACTGATATTGATGCAAATATAACTTTTTCGCAATAAAAACTATTACTCTGTTCAAAAGCACTATAGGGTGCATAAAAGCAGCTCTTCAATATTAAAGCAAATTCTTCAAGTTACTTTAAGTCATTATTCACACACGATAAAATTGAACCTTTTAAGTGTAATAATTTAAAGACTTTTGACAAATAGTTACAGAACAGTAAGCAATAAACTCAGCACATTGTTCATTGCCATCGCGTCAGAAAGTTCCCGTAACCCCTTATCACTAGCGTGAGCCCAGGACAACCTATGATCTATATTTTTATCTCCGTAGTTTTGCCCTTTTGAGAATTTCATATAATGGAATTGTATAATATGAAGCCTTCATGTCTGCTTCTCGCCCTCACACTTCGGAATTCGTCCCTGTTGCTGCATATCTTAGTATTTTTTTTTCTTTTTATTGTGGAGTCTCGTCCCTTGAATGAATATGCTAAAGTTTGGCCTTTTACCACCTGAAGAACAGCTGGGTAGTTTCCAGTGTGGGGCTATAAATATAAAAACAAAAAAATAACTGTGGATGTTCACCTGCAAGTCTGTGTTTTCATTTTAAGTGAATAGCTGGAAGTGGAGTGGCTGAGGTGAATGGTAGATGTGTTTTTAGGGTTATGAAAAACTGTCGAACATTTTCCCACGCGGCTGGAACATTTTGCACTCACGCCCTCAGTGTGTAAGTTCCAGCTGCCCCACATCCTCATTAGTGTCTCTTATTTTCAACCTTTGATTTTCTCTGTTTTTCAAATGTAATTGGGTCACTGTGCACTTAATTTATGTTTCCCTAAAAGCTAATGGATTTGAGCATTTTCCCATATCTGTTGCCATTCTTCTGTCTTCTTTGCAGAAATCTATTTAAATCTTTTTTTTTCTCTCTATTGGATCATTTTTCTTTTAATTATTGGATTATGAATTATATGAATTCTTTATATATTCAGAATATAAACCCTCATATCAATATTGATTTTAAAAATATTTTCTGCAGAGGGGAGGCGGGTGGGGGAATGGGATAGGCTGGTGATGGGTAGTAAGGAGGGCACGTATTGCATGGTGCACTGGGTGTTATATGCAACTAATGAATCATCGAACTTTACATCAAAAACCAGGGATGTACTGTATGGTGACTAACATAATATAATAAAAAAAATTTTTTAAATTAAAAAAAATGAATAAAAATATTTTCTGCTAGTTGGTAGCTTTGCCTTTCATTTTATTAAAAGGGTCTTATGAGGTGCAAAACTTCTTATTTATTTTGAGGAAGTCAAATTTATCATTTTTTTCTTTTATGGTTTTTGCTTTTTTTGAGTTTTTAGCACAGAAAACTTTGCATAAGTGAAGGTCAGATATATTGTCTTTGATGGTTTCAATCAGATAGTTCAAGGTTTTCATTTTTATATTTAATTTTGTGATAAATATTTAGTAAACTTTGGAATATGGTGCAAGGTAGAGTTTGCAGTACACATTTTTTGCATGTGTATTTCCACGATTTCCAGAATTATTTGTTGAAAATACTACCTTTTCTCCCTTAAATTACTTTTGTATTTGAACATCTGTCAAAAATGAATTGATCGTATAAAGTGGGTAGATTTCTGGACACTCCATTAATCTACATGGCTGTTTTTGAGCCAATATTACACCGTCTCAGTAATTTCAGATTTTAGTAAGCTGTGAAACCAGGTGGTCTGAGCTCTCCAGCTTTATTCTTCCATTTTTTTTGACTTTTCTACATAATCTTATTTTTCCATAAAAATATTTTACAGTATGTCCATTTCTACCAAAATACCATTGGAATTTTCTATTGAGATTTTACTGAATGTATAAAATTTGGGAGGAATATTGAAGTCATATTATTATTAAGACTTCCAATTCATGGACATCATATACTTCTCTATTTATTTAGATCCTCTTCAGTTTCCTCGGAAATACTTTGTAGTCTACAATGTACAGGTCTTACATATATTTTATGACATTTTTTCCTAAACCTGCCATATTTTCCGTGCTATTATAAATCTTTTCAATTGTATCAGTTGTACTTCACATATTTTGAAGCTCTTTTTTTGAAGGGGCATATTCTTGTAGGATTGTGTTGAGGATTGTTATGTCTTCTTGGTGAATTGACTCTTATAACATACAAAACCCTTCTTTAACCTTGGTAGTATTCCTTGTTGTAAAGTCTACTTAGCCTGATATTTACGTAGCCAATCAGGAGCTTGTGGATTTGTGTTTGCATGGCTTAATATGTTTTATAAATTCATCATTAATCTTTGTTTTATATATTTAAATATTAAATATTTATATATTTTTAAACATGGATGTATGTAAATCTTGCTTTTTTAATCCAACTTGACAATTTTTATCATTTAACTGATATATATAGAAGATGTATATAATGTAATTATCAATATATTTACTTTTAAATATACTGTTTTGCTATTTATTTCCTATTTTGCTTTGCTCCTCTTTTTTCTTTTTGACCTTTATTTATTTATTTATTTATTTCTATTCCATTTTATCCTCACTACTGATTTTTGGATCATGCTTCTATGTTTTGTTTTTTAGTAATTGTACTAGGATTACAAAATATATTTTATCACAACTTACCTTCATGTAGTACTATGCATTACACAGTAGAAGAATCTTATCACAATAATCTCCCATTTCCTCACTTTCCTCCTTTGTACTTCATTATCTGATCTTTTACTTTGATGTTCAGTGTAAAATTCACAGTACACTTTTAGTTTTTTGTTTTCTTAATATTATCATTTTTCTTTAAAGATGTTAAATATATGGAAAATACTTTTAAAAAATATTTTACTTATTTATTAAGATTTTATTTTTTTACTTGACACAGAGAGAGAGCAAGAACAAATAGGTGCAGGGAAGAGGAAGAAGCAGGCTCCCAGCTGAGCAGGGAGCCTGACGCAGGGCTCAATCCCAGGACCCTGGGATCATGACCTGAGCCAAAGGCAGATGCTTTACCAATTGAGCCACCCAGGCGCCCCTTAAAGATTTTATTTTTACGTTATCTCTACACTCAATGTGGGGCTCGAACTTATAACCCCAAAATCAGAAATCACATGTTCTATTTTTTTTAAACATTTTATTTATTTGCCAGAGAGAGAGAGAGAGCACAAGCAGGGGATGCAGCAGGCAGAGGGAGGAGTAGGCTCCCCGCTGAGCAGGGAGCTGGATGCGGGACTTGATCCCAGGACCCCAGGATCCTGACCTGAGCTGAAGGCAGACGCTTAACCCACTGAGCCACCCAGAAGTCCCCAGGAGTCGCATGTTCTGTTGACTGAGCCAGCATGGTGCCCTGGAAAGTACTTCTTCTATTTATTCTAATTTTCACCACTTCTGATGCCCTTCATTTCTTTTTGTGGATCCAAATTTCCATCTGGTGTCATGTTTATTCTATTCTGTAAGTACGTCTGCTTTCAGTAAATCCTGCAGGTTTTGTTTGTTTTCCCATCGATTGAAAAGTCTGATATTTTTCTTATATTTTACCCTTTCTATTTATTTTTCACCCCTTCTGGCTGCCTTCAATATTTTCTCTTAATCTTTGTTTTCCCGTACTTTGGCTATAACATGTTATTATGCATATTCTTTGTATTTATCCTGTTTCTGGTTCTCTGAGCATCATGGGTCTACTGTACTGATTTTTATTAATTTAAGAAAACACTTGCCAATCTCATTCAACTCTTCCTCTGATCCTTTCTTATCCTTTATATGTTTTTTGTTTTTCTACTCAGACTTTAAGTACATGTGTGTTAAACAGTTTGATATATAAGCTCATAACTCTAGAGCTCTGTTCTAAATTTTAAAAATTATATTTATGCTTTATTTTGGATAATTTCTATTGAACTATCTTAAAATACACTAATTACTTCTTTTCTGCTCAGTATACTATTAAGCTTTTTGAGTGACTTCTGTATCTCAGATACCACATTTTGCATTTCTGGCATTTCTGTTAGATTCTTTGTTAGATTACCATCTCGCTACTAAAATTTCCCATCTACTTATGCATGCTGTGTATCTTTTTCACTATTTCCTTTAATTAATCAGTTACTTCAAATCCCTACTTGAGATTTCCAACAACAGGCCTGTTTCTAAGTTTGATTCTGTTGACTGGTTTTCCACTTTAAAATGAGTAATTTTCTTCTTTTTTTTTTTTCCTTCTGTGTGTATCATGTATTTGATAGAATTTCAGATACTATGCATAAGAGATGCGTAAAGACTAAGCAAAATTTTATTCTTGCTTAGAAATGGACATGGCTCAGGGGTGCCTGGGTGGCTTAGTTGGTTAAGCACCCGACTTTTGATCTCAGCCGAGGTTTTGATCTCAGGGTTGTGAGTTCCATGCTGGTCATGAAGCCTACTAAAAAAAGGAAAGAGGGAAAAGAGAGAAAGGGAGAAAGCAAGAAAGAAAGGGAGAAAGGAAGGAGGGAAAGAAGAAAGAAAGAAATGGACATGGCTCTTCTTTCTTACTGTGTTAATGGAGAGAGTTGAATTAATCTAGTCATAAATTAGTTGGGCTTAGCTTTTCTTGTTGCTAAAGTCACCTTCAGTGAACCGTAGACTTCAAATTACTCTATCTTGGCTGACTGCTATCTTATGCTGTAAGACCTGGAGTGACATAGTTTTTCTCAGTGTTGCTGCTTTATTCAAGCTATTAATAGGCTTTGTACACCTGAGACACAGACGGGCTTTCTTTTCTTCCTCTGTTCTTTCAATGGTAGGTTGCTATTGCTTGTACTTAATATAAGACCCTGGGTGGGCATTAGGGAATGAAGGGATGTGTCCTTGGTTCTCCTTCTTTAGCCTTAGTCTTAGGGTCTGTGAGCCTCCAACATAGCCCCGCCCCACCCTTTTTTCCTACTTGATAGCAGTCAGCCAAATACTGCCTTGCAACATTGAGGTGTCTTTAGGAAGTGTGATTTTCCTGCTCTTATCCTGATTTGTTTCAGTGTGAGGTCCTCGATGAGAGTACATGTCCCTACCCTGTGCTAGAAACAGATGACTTTCGTTTCTTTCTTTCTGCTAGAAGTGACCCACCATTCCCCTGAACCAGTGGGGAAGGGTGGGAAGGGTTCTAGTTTCTCTTTTACATGGACAGTTTTTGTTTCATATGAGATAAGGGTCTGGGTTCTGTACCATTCCCCTGATGACAGCTTATCACTCCACATCTCTCTGTGTCACTGCGAGCCCTTCTCTGATCTAGAGCCTTCCCCAGCCTCTCTCATGAGCACCCAATGAAGGCTTGTTTTTAGGGCATCCAAGGAGTTAAATTGTACTTGGCCTTTAAGAATTCATTACAATTTCTGTTGTTTTCTTTTATTTTCAAAATAATTTTGCTAGATATATAACTCTAGACTAGTGTTTTCTATCTTTCATCACTTTAAATATTTCCACTGTCTGCTTTCTTGCATGACATCTGCTTACAAGAAGTCTGCTATAGTTTTTAATCCTTATTCCTCTATAGGTAAGGTTTTGTTGTTGTTGTTGTCGTTGTTGTTTTGTTGTTGTTATTCTACTATACCTTTTATGAAGATTTTGTATTTATCTTTGATTTTCTATGGTTTCGATATAATATACCTTAGTATAGTTTTGTTTGTTTTTTATAATTATGCTGCTTTGTGTTCCCTGAGCTTCCTGATTTTATGGTTTGGTGGTATTATTATTATTATTATTATTATTATTATTATTATCACTATTATTATTTTAGTTCTCCACCATTATTTCTTCAAATATTTTTTCAGTTTCATTCTCTCAGTCTTCTTTTTGATACTCCGATTAGATGCATGTTACACCTTTTGAAATTTTTACACAGTTCTTATATATCTTGAGTTTTTTTTTTTTTTTTTACTTTTCTTTTTTTTTTTTCACCTTTGTATTTCATTATGGGAAGTTTTTACTGACATACTTACAAGTTTGCCCATTCTTTCCTCAGCCGTGTGCATTCTATTAATGGGCTTTGCAAAGACATTCTTCATTTTTCTTACATTGTTTTTAATTTCTAGCATTTTTTCTAGCATATCCATCTCCTTATTTACATTAGTCACCTATTTTTGCCTGTTGTTGAATTTTCAATTAAAGCACTTAACATTTTAATTATACTTATTTTAAATTCATCATCCAAGGGACGCCTGGGTGGCTTAGTCCCTTAAGCATCTGCTTTTAGCTCAGGTCAAGATCCCAGGCTGAAAGGTCAGTCCTGCATCTGCCCTCTGTTCCTCGGGGAGCCTGCTTCTTCCTCTCCCTCTGCCTGCCATTCCCCCTGCTTGTGCTCTCTCTCTCTCTCTGACAAATAAATAAATAAAATCTTTAAGAAAACAAACTCATCATCCCAGAATTCTAAATTTGTACCATATATGAATCTTGTTCTAATGTTTGCTTAGTCTCTTCAGACTGTATTCTGTTTTTTTCCCTGCCTTTTAGAATGCCTTGTATTTTTTTGTTGAAATGTAAATATAATGTATCAGGTAATAATCCCTTAGACTGAGATTTTATTTTAATCTGGCTCTGAACTGGGCTATATTTATATTTGTAATGATAGATATCAGGGGTTTCAAAATCCCTGAGTATCCTTGCTTTATTCTCCCTCATTTCCTCTGGATTTACCTAAGAACTCCTTAAACTGAGTGACTCTTACCGGCTCACTCAGCTGTAGTTATTACTGTTCTTATCCTGAAGCCCTGTTGATGTGTTCATAAGGAGTGGGAAAGGGGAAAGATTTCATAATCTTAAGATTAAATCTCTCTTTGCATGGGCTGTGACTTCCAGAGTGTTTCAAAATTGCTTTTTTCCCCCATCCCCTCTTCAGGTGGCAGGATTGGTAGAAGGAGTTAATTGGAGTTGGATAATTACCCTTCAGCCTGTGTAAGATAGGCTCTGGCAAAGCCTTTTGCTCTGGAGTCTAGGTGTTCGCTTGGAGAACACACTGGCATATTTCACATGGTTACTTCTTCACTCCCCCTGCCAAAGACAAAGGGTGATATTCTTGTCCTTCAATAAAAAAATAATGGGGTCCTGGATCTAAAACCCATAAAAGCAGAGGGGCTTCCCTGAGACTGCGTGCCCTCAGGATTTTCTCACTCTCAAGTTAGTCCACTGTCTGCAAATTACCATTTAAACGTTCCTGCCAGTTTATGGCTCCAGCAGTCTCTGCTCTAGTTAATCTGATCTCTGCTGGGATTCTCTCTTTTGGCTTGTCTTTCCAGATTTTAGTGTGCCAGCTTGCCTTGCAAACTGAATTCTCTGATGGGTCCAGGAAAAGTCACTGATTTTCAGTTTATTCAGCTTTTTCTTTTTCCTTTTTTTTTCCTTTCCTTTTTTTTTTTTTTTTTTTTTTTTGCAGTAAGCATGGAGTGATGGCCTACAGCTCTTTACAAGTTGGAGCTAGATGGCGGAGTTTCTTAATTGGCAATATCTAAAACTTTCTGGTCTGTTCCATCTATAATCATCATGAGGTAGTGGATAGTTATTCTACTTTTTTAATTTGTTAATTTACTGAATTCTTTTAAGACTGTTTAGGCTAAAAGCCTAGGGGAATGCCTTGAGTGGATGTATGTCACCGGAGATTTAAAATGAAGCTCAATATCATTCCTATTATTGCTTGCTTCAGGAGTTTCAGAAAAATCATCAATTTTAATAAACAGGGAGGGAAACAGCATTAGGGAACTTATCAACGGACATAATGAACATATTATTTAGTCACAGTGAGTAGTGGAAGAACTTTGATGTGTCCTTCCTGGAGATGGTAGAGGATATCTCCTTTGTCCAGAGGTGTGATTGGGTGAATGCAGAGGAAATATTTGCGGTCATTCATAGGGCTTCTCAAATTGCACCTTGCTGGTTTTCATTTTAATTTGTATGCACATAAATTCAGTTCTTCATTTTGAACCACACACACACACACACACACACACACACACACATATACACACACACACATGCATACACATTCATCCCGTGGGATATAACTGTTATAATAATGACACTTAAAATCAATCAAGAAACGTGGATTTGTACATACACTATCATAAAACCACTATTGCTGCTCTTCTCCCTCTTTTAATGCCTTGTCTACATGTCTCATTTAGATGGCTTGCCCGTTAGGAAAAGGCTAGAAGTCGTTTATCACTTACAAGATATTTTATAATTGAAAAAAAAAACAAAGTGAAACCTGCCAGCAATTGAGTGAAATTAGCCTCATTATAGAGTAGATTTCATTCATTCATTTATTTATTTATTTATTTATTTATTTATTTATTTATTTATTTATTTTTAAAGACAAATATGCATATATTTGTTTCCATGAAATAAACAGCTGTTTGGTGTCTGCTGGAACCAGCGGTTCACACCCAGAGACAATGACCCCAACAAAGGGGATATTGGCAATGTCTAGGGACAATTTTGGTAGTCATAATTGAAAGGTTGTTACTGGCAATTAATGCATAGAGGTTCCAGATGTGCCAAACCTCCCACAATGTACAAAACAGTCACACAAAACAAGGAATCTTCTAATCAAATATGTTAATAGGGCTCCGTGTAGAATCCCTGACCTGGTTTAGTGTATTATCTCTGCCAAAAGGCCTTTCCCACTCCTTTTCCATTTTCTTTAATGAAATAACTCCCTATCGAGTCTCTTAGTATATAGATGCTGTGATATATATCAGCTTAGAATGTCATCTTTTCTTTTTTTTTTTTTTTAAAGATTTCATTTATTTATTTGACAGAGAGAGAGAGCACAAGCAGGGGGAGCAGCAGAGGCAGAGGGAGAAGCAGACTCGCTGCTGAGTGGGGAGCCCAATGTGGGGCTCAATCCTGGGCCCCTGAGATCATGACCTGAGCCTAAGGCAGAAGTTTAATGACCGAACCACCCAGGCGCCCTACAACGTCATCTTTTCAAACATGATTTTTATTTCCAAGGATATCTTTGAGGATAGAGATCCAGAGAAATACATTTGATAGTAGAATTCATATATTCTAAGTCTTGGCTTGTGGTAGAGGATATCTCCGCTGTCCAGAGGTGTGATTGGGTGATTGTGGAGAAGGTATTTGTGGTAGTTCATAGGACCTCTCAAATTGCACCTTGCGGTTTTCATTTTAATTTGTATGCACATAAATTCAGTTCTTCATTTGAGCTGTACAAACCCTAATGAAAATATTCAATGACTTGTATAGTGGTGAACACTTAACATTTCAGTTTCCTTCAGATTTCTGTAGTTTTAATCTTTATCAATATGGACTGATGGGGTTGACTTATTTGGGGACAAAAACGTGACTTCAGTCCTTTCATTCTATTTATACATGTTATGGATGTCATTTGGTACATAGGATTCTAGTTGAAGGAAAGCAAACTTTGTTTCCTAAACCTCTAAAACCTGCCTACTATGACTGGTGAGAAATCCATTATCACTTCTTAAGGATCCTTTTCCATTTATGATAGAAAAAATATAGTCTTTTTGTGTAAATGGAAATAAAAATGAGACCAGATCCTTATGTACATAGTCTGTCATATAGCATTTATTCCCAGAAGCTCTCAAAATAGCACTTGCTGGATAATCTACAAATGTTTTGGAATGGATGGATAAATAAATGCTTGAGTGATTTATGGAAAACATATAGAAATAGCATAGAAATATTTTCCTCTCTGCCAAATCGTTTCTCCAATATTTTGCCAGTATTTTCTTTAGAATACGAATTATTTTTCTATGATATTAAAGGACTGTTCAGAAGGTGCTTCTAACAGGAACTTCCACAAGGAATATATACCTCCATAAGCAATACAGAAAGCTATTAATAATTTTTCAGGTTAACCAAGAAAAAAAAGAAGATACAAATTATCAATATCTGAAATGAAAGAGGGCCCATAAGTACTTATGCCCCGAATGTTAAAAGGTTAATAAAAGAATACTGTGAGCTTCTCTGTACACAAATTTGATAACTTATATGAAATGGACCAATTCCCTGTAAGATGTTAACTATCAGAATTCAAAAAAGGAAAATTAAATAATCTTGCTAGCCTTCTATTCATAAAAAACAAAACAAAAACCCAAAATAGAAAAACATATTGAGTCAATTACTAATAACCTTTCAACAAAGAAATTCCCCAAACCATGTAACTTAACTAGTGAATTCTACTACACAGGCAAGGAAGAAATGATACCAAGTCTCTACAATCTCCCAGAAAATAGAAGCAGTAGAAATACTTCAGAACTTATTTTATGATACCATCATTACCCAAATAACACAGCCAGTTTATGATATTACGAGAAAGGAAAACACAACAATATCTGTTATAAATATAATCCTTACCAAAATATTAGCAAGTTGAGTTTAAAAAATATAGAAAGAATTACACACCATGACCAAGTAGGACTTATGACAGGTATGCAAGTCTGGTTCAGCATTCAAAAATCAATTAATGTAATCCATCACATCAGCAGACTAAAAAAGAAAAATCTTGTATCAGTAGATGCAGAAAAAGCATTTGACAAAATGTAATACCATTGGTAAAAGAAATAGCGGAGGACTTCCTGAACTTGACAATGAATATCTACACAAGTGAACAAGGGTCCATAGATGGGAAGCCTGTTACAGATGTGTGGGTGGGTGTCTGCCATCACTTTTAAATATTTGAAGTGGGTACCACGTGGTCTTATACTTTTTAAATTATTTATTGAATATAGCATCAGAAAGTGCCACTGAACTGTATTCAGTATTTAATTAATACACTTAACACCATTGTTCAGAAGCTTCGTCATAAAACAATACATTTCTTTAAATCTAGGGTTTCATATTTGGGAATGAGTGGCTTTTATAGAGTGGAAGACAGGTGTGTTGGAGGAAGTGGTTTAAGCTGCCAAGAGGCCAGAGTTGTGGAAGTATCATTAAACATATATATTTAAAATCAATAACTAAGACGTGAGTTGTTTTGTTCAGAGTGACAGTTAACCACTAGATAATAAAAGTGTGGGGAAATGGAGTAAATTTTCACAGGAGTTGGAAACCAGCAGAGATGAAGGGCAGAGGGTGACAAGTCTGCTGAAAACAGAGTTCCAGCTGGCAGACTGGTACAGAGAGGAGGGGGAGAGAGTGGTCTTCAAGCAGCCACCTGGCATAAGAAGACACTTTGCAGGATGAGGGGTGGTTGGGATGAAGAAGAAGGAAACAGCCATCACTTGAGAGCCTGGCAATTGGTATCCCAGAGAAAAACGTCCTTTGAGAGCAAAAACTAAATAATTTTCTTAAAATAGATTAAAGACAGAGATGACTTTTTATCATAAAATTCCATTCATAAACAAGCAAACAAAAACATACAAGAGGTGAGGAAAGGAGACAGCCCAAAGGCACCAGAAGCCTTACAGGGACCAGAATGTGGAATGCGTGGTGATCTGGGGTTCGGGATGCTGTTTTGGTGACTGTTGAACAAGGTAAAAATGGCAGAATGAGAGGGACCTGACAGATTTTGGGGTGGAGAGTTGGTGTGGAGCTGAGAGTGCTGGGGGGTAAGGAGGGGCACTTTCTCTACTTTGGTCTTGATCCCTGATGAATATAAACTGGGACTCCACCTGCTCTTCTTGGGCAAATATTCTGAAGGGACTCTGCTCTATTCTCAGAGAGTAAGGTTCACATTGGTACAAAAGTGAAATATATCGTGTGTGCCACATTCTTATAAATAATCTTATTAAACATGGTGGCAGCTTCCTAGATAATGCAAAGATCAGAAGAGGTTCTGCCATGTGTGTACATGTGCACGAGGTGTAAGGTATCACAGGGAATAGTATCACACGCCATCTAAACCAAACGCCCTAGTTTTAAAAATGTGGGAATGGCGAGTAAGTAACAAACAATTTTAAAATTGCTAATTTTTCAAGTACTGAAAACTAAATAGGAGAATATGTTTCGGTATTGGATTGTGCCCAATTTTCCATTGTGTGCAGAGCATGTGATATAATTATGTGGTTAGGTGCTTAGGTCTATAATAAAAAGATACCCACATTTTACATTTTAAAATCAAGGAACAATTAAGCTATGAATTTCATGCTACTATTACCTCTAGTATAATTGCCAGACAATTTTCAGGCCATAAATAACCCTACAATTACTTAATGCTTTTTTATGGTCTGTAGTCTACATGGCAACAATTACATTATTACAGAATAATTACATGAATTACTTTATTTGTAATTACCATAAAAAGACATTATTCCAGCACTTTATTCAAAGCACAAAGACTGAATACAATATGTGTGATGCTGAGAATTTGATCCACTATTAGGAAATTACATGATATTAAACCTGCATGTTTTATCATATATTTGAAGAAACATATATGTGAGTCTCAGTGGGTCATTTGCAAACACTGTTCTTTTAGTGCTTTAAGATATACTTGGTTAAATAGGAAAAAGAAAATTTCTTAATCCATTTCATCATAACTTTCCCTTGTGTGCCCCTTTGCAAGAAGGTTCTATAAAACTGTCAAATGGTATGAATATGATTTTAAGAACACAATAATTAGAGACTTTGTGTTACAAAGAATAGGCTCCAAACAGTACATTGAAATGCTAAATATAATTGCATTTAAGGAATTATTCAATAAGCTAATTTGATTGGAACCTAAGGATGCTTGAATGAAGCTAAATATTATAATTTGGGGATTAAATTCAACCAGAACCAGGAGCTTAAATTAATTTTCATGATTTTTAGAAATCAGTTGCCTCACTTAAATTGCGGGTATAATCAAATAATTAAGGCACAACCGGAAGTGCTGCCATTTTTATCTTCCCTGAGCAGGTGTCATAATTCAAGAGAATTGTTCGGTCAAAATGTTCATTTACCAATCCAGTTGGGTATCTCTATGAAATGTTGTGATCAATGAGAAAATAAAATGTGATTCAGAACTGCATTATTTATTTATTTTTATTCAAGGAGAAGCCACAACTTCATAAATTATTAAAAGACTACAGCTTACTTGAGACTCCGAAAGAATCCACATTTCAGATGACTGTGTCATTCATTCTCTCCTGGAATTTACAATTACAATGCTATGGTTTGTCAGAGCCCGGACTGCCTGCCTTTCTACACATCCTCCTGTGTCATAACAAATTCCATTCCTTACCTTCATCCCCTTGTCATCGATCCCTTCCTCATCCTTCTCCTCCCTTACAGTTAGAGTGTGAGGTTTGCTTGGAATGTTTGCAACAATTTCATCCTGAAATTTGATTTTCTCAGTAGCTGCTACCTGCTGTTGGATTCTGCAAAAGCTACCTATGTGTCTGAAGCCAGGAACCTGCAGACACATGGTTTTGTGAAAGCAGAGAGGATTTTCTTAGATTCCCAGACAATGACTCTGATGACCGTTGAGTATAGGCTCTTATGCTTCCCCTCTCCCCACTCTGATCCTGTTTTGCTTTACTGATTAGGTCTTCATTGAGTCCAGCAGCTAGTGCTAGCTGGGCTACATATATGGTTAGTTGTATGGAACTTGTTCTTAAAGCTCTGGTGCTGATTCATTACTCTCAAATTCAGTTGCAGACCCTACTTTAATTGGTGGCTGGGGAAAGTCTTCTGTCTGAGGGATGGTTTCTATGGCTATATCTGATGGTGGAATGGAGAATGCAGGATTGTATGTTGGCAGAAAGCAGTGGCTTATTCTTTATTGAGAAAGACTGCAGTAAGTCAGGTTCTTATTAGATTATGGAAATTCTTCTGAGATTTGGGGGAATTTTTATTTTGAGACATTTTGGTTAAAAATGCACATATATATTATAGTAGAGAGTGCAACTTTTACACTGATGTTTGATACAGAACATAAATCGTCAAAGACCTCTTTTTTGTTGTTGCAGGCCACCATAATGTATGTCTCTAGGTCCTAGCAATAGTATTTATTGTTTTCAGACTCTGTGGGAATATTTAGAAAGTCATCGAGATAACAAGAATATCTTAGGTGGGAGGATACTTTGTTGTGTCTTGAACATGCATCGTTATATTGAGAACATCATACCCCCTCTCTGGTCAGGTCCTGAACCTGTGAAATTGTTGGGGGAGGTCCTCAAGAGAACATGATCCTTGGTTGACTCATGAGCTGGCCCTGGGCAATTGGAGGTCCCTAACCCCACACTTGTTCTTAGAATGTATACTCTGATAGCTTCTGCCTATACTTAGGGTACAGTGGTGACATGGGACAGAAGGGCTCACCAGAGCAAAAAATGGGTCTTGGCCCATCTGGTATAAGATAGCTTCTGACTATCTAGTGAGTAGGTAACTGTGATGCTTAATTTTATATGGCAACTTGACTGGACCATGGTGCCCGGACATTTGGTCAAACGTTATTTTGGACATTTCTGTGAGTGTTTTTGGATGAGATTTACATTTAAATCAGTGGACTCCGAATAAAGCAGGTAATTTCCAAAATATGAATGGGCCTCTCATCCATTCAGTTGACAACCTAAGTAGAACAAAATGCTGACCTCTCCCAACAAGAGAGATTTCTGCAAGCAGATGGCCTTCAGACTTCATTTGCAAAATTGATCCGGCCAGTCTCCTCCATCAGATTTTGGACTCACTAAGCCTTCACAATCATATGAACTAATTCCTTAACACACACACACACACACACACACACACACACACACACACACACACCCTATCAGTTATGTGTCTTTGGAGAATTCTAACTAATACAATAAACCAGTTTCAGTTCTCAGTCAGGGTTGAGATCATGTGAAAGTTGTTCGCTAGGCAAGGCTAAGAAAAGACAGCAGCCTCCTATGGATTGAGTGGGTGTCTTGGGAGAAATGCTGAGGGCCAAAATCTAGCGAAGTCTGGAAGAGCCAAGTGTCAATGAATATGTGAGTCTTGGGTGTAGTGTGTTCCAATCAGGTCATAGAGTCTTTGCCTGTAGATCCAGCCATGCCTTAACCATGGCCAGCCCTGACCAAGGCAAGACACTCCTGCACAGGTAGCCTAACCTGAATCTAACCAGGAGGAAACATCAAATTAAATTGAGAGACATTCTATAAAATAACTGGCATGTAATCTTTGAGAGTATCTAGGTCAAGAAAAGCAAGGGGAAACTGAAAAAGGAGTCCAAAGAAACATAAATAAGTGAAATGCAATCTGGTTTGGAATGGATTTCTTTTCTTACGAAGTATATTATCAGAACAACTGGCAAAACTTGAACGAGGTCTGAGGATTCAAAGTGTAAGGATGATTCATTGTTAAATTCCTAATTTTGAGAGCTAAATAGAGGTGATCTAAGAAAAAGTTCTTGTTTGTAGGAAACTACATTAAAGTATTTGGTTTTAATGAGACATCATGCAGGCAGCCTATTATCAGATGATTCAGAAAAAAACTTTTTACAGTACTTGTAACTTTTCAGTAAGTTTATAACTTTAACAAAATAATTTTATTTTAAAAAAAGAAATGTATTTATAATACTCTGAGACTAAAAACAAACAAATAACCTTTTTAACACTCTGAGATGGACAAATACTGCCCAACATCATACAGTTTCAATCTTACTTTAACTGAGTAGCTGAGTTCTCTTGGCTCAAACTCTTGGCCTGTGCATTGCATCCTGCTGTAAAGAGAAAATATTTCTTCATGAAGAATTTATGAACTGCCCTCTGTCTGAATCCAATCATGGAGTTATATTTCAAAATGTAATTTCTACCTGATTATTCGGTTATTTTTGATGACATCTCTTTTGGCTAGTGAGAATCTGAGTCACAGAGTTCAAACTTTGGCACCGACCCCAGCATCCTTGCCCAACACATCTTCATGGAAAAGACAGGAAATGGTGACAAGCCCAGTTTATGTAACAATTCAGTATTCTTTTTTTTTTAAGTGAGCAGATTACAGTGTGGTTGGAGAACAATAAGAGTCTCTTCCCTGTAGTACCTAACACTCCGTGTGTTCGAGATATGCAAGGAGAAAAGCACAGATCAGAGTGAAAAGTGCCAGGGTGAAGATAGGTAAGACATGCTAGGCCACCTGAAAGTCAAAACCGAAAACCCACGTGATGAAAGACATCAAAAGGAGCTGGTATTTGAGCTAGGTATTGAAAAGGGTTAGTCTGGCCATACCACCCTGAACACGCCCGATCTTGTCTGAAAAGGGTTAGACTGTGGGTCTTAGAGACCTGACTTCGGACTTCACTTCTGTGCTTACCAGTTGTGTCACCTGAGAAAAGGAACTTTATCTCCCTGAAGCTCAGTCTAATTACCTGTAATACAAAGTTAAAGGCAGATTAGAATTGTTCTTTGAAGATTTTCCTGAATCAAGCCTGTGAAGAAGTTTCCAAATAAAATGTAGTCACCAAATAAATTGTATCTAAATCTGAGATGCCTGTAGGGAAAATAAATGAAGCTTTTGCAACACGTGAAGCTTGGAAAGGATATTTGTAAAGCACAAGACTTTTATGTGGCTGTCCTTAATCTCATATGAATACAAATATCTCTGTTGCTGTTTGTACATATCTGCAGTTTCTGCAATGGCCACGTCACTAAACACTATGATTTCCTCCACGTGGTCTGAACTGTAAAAATATCCCACAGGTAATTCTGGTGTATAGTGATGTTAAAAAGTGCATTTTTGAAAATCTACTTTATGCCAGAGGCTTTACATGGGTGCATTATTAATAATTCTACCCCCATCCTGTAAGATGGGCATACTTATCTTTACTTAAAACAAGAAAAATATGGGGTCTCCAGGAGGTCAAGCACTTGTCTTTGGTCAGATAGATATTGAGAAGTTTGGGTCTCATTCCAGATCTGTGCACAAAGATTGTGCCAATTTTAATTTCACCCAACACTCTCTACTGACTAAATTGAACACATAATCCACAGAGAGGATTATAAAGTGAACCAGAATGGGAAACAGAAAATAAATACTGACGTTTCGGTGAATACAAAATATTGATTATTAAAGATCTCATTCTGTACTTTCAAATGAGCTGTTATTTATGCCAACAGATGTTTCCTCTTTATAATCCACATCAAAGACACTGAAGAAAATACATGCTAATTTCTCTAGTTTCTTGTCTCACAGTTCCTGAAGGTGGAACTGCTAGTAGAACCCAGCATATATTTGTTTTTAGGTATATGATTTAAGACAGTATATTCAAATTAAGATATTTATGTAATAAAAAGGAGTCATACCTTATATGTTGAGGAAATTGTTTAATTTTTTTTCTGTGCTCTGAAAATTGTATGCTTACAGTTTTATTTGGACCTGATAATCATGAGTATTATGATTAATGTTTATACAAAATCTATGGTATTTATTTTTCTGATGATTTCTCATTATGGATCTTTAATTGGACACCCAAATAGAACTTAAGAAATATTTATAGTTTAAAGAATATTTATATTCTATAATAATTTGGTATTAACTTTTTATACTTTAAGAAGTTATCAATTTTCTAAATTTCTATAGCATCCCCTATTCATTGTTAGAAAGAAAAATAGCCATACAGATGTACCAGCATGTACTAGCTAAACGGTACCACCTCTCCGCCCCCCGTTGAGAGCCATTAGTCAGAGGTAGACAGGTAAGGGTCTCTGTTATCTTCCCTGCCACATGGGAACCCCAAGTCATGGATCCCCACCCCTTGTAACTTTGAGAACTTAAGTCTTGTAGGTCTAAAGATAGAAATTCACCCTCAGGGTAGCCATGATGATACCCACTGACTTCTTTACTCTTTAGTTTTTCATAGTTTGGGAGCTTGGGTACTTGTATTCTCTTCTTGAAAACTCTGCCATGCATTAAAATGAATGTTTTGTAAAAAAAAATGTTCTATAGTTTATAGTTTATCCAGCTTTTTAGATCTATTGCTCTGGGTGTGTTTTTACACTAAGGGCTCTGTCACCGCGCTGTTAACTATCTCAGAGTGGATCTCTCCTATACATACATGCTTCCCTCATAGCCATGCTCTGTGTTTCCCAATGGACTGTAACCTCTAGACCGGCAGCCAGCAGGGTCTTCTCCACAGACATTCATTTATTCCTTCTCTATTTTTTGTGATGTTTTTCAAAGGATGGATCTGAAACACACGTTTGTATGGAGGCAATGTAGCTCAGTACAAAGAACATGTATTTTCTAGTTGGGAGAACAAGTGTTCACGTTCTACGTAAGCTGGTATGATCTTGGGCAAGTTATTAGCACACTCGCAGGCTCGTTTGGAAACTGGAAATGGTGTATTGAAAGGGTACAGGATGAACTTATTCCCTAGTTTGTCTGGAACAGATCTAGTTTTTGCTGATGTCTTGGTATAATTTTAACTATACCCCCATTCCATTTTAAGTGTGTCCCAGGTGGGTGATAAGCTATGACTACTGATTTATTATAAGACTATTAATAAAATAAGTCTTTTATTATAATTGCATTTGTTGGATTCAACCAACATAGTTTCTGGGGAAAAAAAATTTTTTAAAGGATCTTGGTGGTTCCATTGCTCTCAACTAGTAGCACCGTGGCCTCAGGATTGGCTTTTTTTGATGCTCATCTCACCAGACTGAATGACTGAAAATTCAGTGAATGAATTAGGTAATTTAATAATTAGGCTAGAAATTATTGTGACAAAATGTAATCAATTATACTTTCAGGCTTTGTAATAAAGCTCCATGTTTTAAAAATTCATGAGCAGATTTTTAGCAAAATGCACATTGGTCTGTTTTTATAAACCTATTATTTACAGACCCTCGATCTTTGATTGCCATAGTTAAAGAGCAGGAATAAGTAAATGTCTGTACTCTACAGAAAGTACAGAACAGCAGGGAGGATCTGGGCTCTTGGATAGAAGGTGAGACACAACTAAAAAGTCCAGTGGAAGAAAGGTAGAGCAAGGCCATGATCAGATCTTTTGAAACTCTGATACTTGTGTTTCTAAAAATGAGATATCAAGGTCAATAAAGAAAAGACATGTTGTTGCCCAAGCATTAAACACAAAATAATTCATCCAATACATCATACTGACATAGGACATCTCAGGTCAGGAGTAGTGTGTCTCCTGGAGAGAAACTGGGGAAGAAATGTGTTTTATGCACAGGTGACCTTATTTGATGATGACTTTATCTTATTCTTCAGTCATCCTAGAATTATGATACACTGAATTTGGAATACTAATATTTCATTTCATTAGTCATTTTAGGAGCAGTGGTGTGCTAGAAACCAAAGCTGTATCGAATAAGAAACTATGCCCTTCAGGGACATGGAAATGATCTAATGCTTTCACTATCTTTATTGAGAATCACTGACCTTCCGTCACCTTCAGGTAAAGTGGCATCTGTAAGGGTACTGAGTACTTGATATAAATCTATCTTACACATTTTATGAACCTTATATCAGAACCTGTTGGACAGAAGAGTATCACTACCTTATTACAGATGAAGGTATTGTGTCTAAGACGTATAAAATAATTGTTCTCTGTTTACATACTGTTTGAGGCAAAGCTGAATTTTGAATCCCAATTAATAAAAAAACTCTATGTCCATTAATTTATACTCTTAAAGTATCTCTGGTCAGGAGGGAAAAGTGATTTATAATCCCTCAAGGAAATTAAAAACAAAGTACCTCAGAGTGAAAGTGTTCCGATCTTTGTTGTAACCTCAAGAGTTGGGTCTGGAGTGAGAGGATGACAGACTCCAATTTAACTGGATGAGGATCGTAATGATGAAGAGGTTTTTGAAACATCTGAAAGACTGTAAAGATTTGTGTTTTGTTGTTGTCGTTGTTGTTTTTAACACCCACAACACACATCTGGTGGTTTCTGGACTGGATTAATCTACTACTTTACAGCTGAGAAAACTGAGGTGCAGAAGCTAATTGATTTCTTCAGAGAGAAGTAATAGTTGTTAAAATCAGAATTTGAATGCCCATCCCTCTTACACAGAAGCCCTTGGATCATCACCCTTTATAAATGCAAAAAACATTTTTTGAGCATTTAATCTGTGTACATAATTGTATGGACACTACAGCTAGATAAGAGCCTCTGCCCTTGGGGCACCTGGGTGGCTCAGTGCATTAAGTGCCTGACTTTGGCTCAGGTCATAATCTCAGGGTCCTGGGATTGAACCCTGTGCATGGGCTCCCTGCTCATCAGGGAGTCTGCTTCTCATCTGCCCCTCCCCACTACTTGTGCTCTCTCTCTCAACTAAATAAATAAAATCTTTTTAAAAAAATTGTTTTGCAGTCAAATCACTTAGACCCAATTTCTCATCTTATCTTTCTCCTTTACTTGGAGTCAGACCTGCATTTCATTCTCTCTCCAGTCTCCATTCTCTTTTTGTCTCAAGGACTTCTTCCGTAATACCTTTGCATGTGTAATCCTACCTTGATATCTGATTCTTAGAAGACCCAAACTAACACATAATGAATATGAGAAGTAGTGGAATATTGAATATATTTTAAATATGCTGACTGTGTATGGAGTGTCAGAAAAAGGAAGAGTCGGGGATGAATCCAATTTTTTTTTTTGAGTATCTGAAAAGATGGAGTTGACATCAATGAGGACAATTAAGAGTGAGGAAGGAGTATCTCTGGGAGGGCATGATTAGAATGAAGAGGAGCGTATGTTTGAAATGACTACTAAAAAGTCAAGTGGGCATACTAGTTAAGGGAGTTGGAGATACAGTCTAGGTTTGAGTTTGGAGAATGGATCCATATTGGAGATGAAATATCAGAGCCAGCATGTTTGGATGGTATTCAATGATATAATACTGAATGGGATCACAGAGGAGTTGAGTTATGGAGTGTAGGATTTTAAGGAAGAGAGAGAGAGATGGAGAGAGGAGGAGATGAGTTTCCAAAAAAAAAAAAAAAAGCACTGGGACAATCCAAAATTTAGCAATGAAGAATGTAAAGAAGAACTATCAAAGGAAATTAAAAAGGAAAGACAGTGAGGTAGGGAGAAAACAAGAGTATATGGGGACCTAGAAGTTTTAAGTTTATTTCCTAATCTAACTTGATGCTGGGCTGTAAAAATGTGAAGATTATGGAGTATTCTTCAGAGCCATTCCAGGTTTTAAAATATGTATGTATCTAACTTTGCCTGCATGTAGTTTCCTTCCCTGTAAGAAAAAGTTCAAATCATAATGATGAGTTCGTACAAGTGACTTAATCTCTCTGGGACACAGTCTTTTCTTCCATATGATAGTTATAAAAAATCACTACTGATTTGCAGAAGTTGAGGAAAAAGTGAGGTTGTGACCTATACAGTTGAGTAACTTTTTGAGTAATTTGACAAGAACATAATTTAAAAGATGGAAGAGTTGGATTGAACCCAATGTCGGTGGCCCATTCATTGATGAACTTATTCAGTATATATTCATATATATTTTTTTAAAGATTTTATTTATTTATTTGACAGGATAGAGACAGCCAGCGAGAGAGGGAACACAAGCAGGGGGAGTGGGAAGGAAGAAGCAGGCTCCCAGCGGAGGAGCCTGATGTGGGGCTCGATCCCAGAACGCCGGGATCACGCCCTGAGCCGAAGGCAGACGCTTAACCGCTGTGCCACCCAGGCACCCCTCAGTATATATTCATATATTATTGAGCAGCTGTTCTGTGCAGTAAGATACCTGCTGGGAAACGTTCTGTGTGTTGGGTTTAGCCTTTAGCTGATTTCCAGCATGGTGCCAGGGAGCCTGTAGTCTGAGACTCCCTGGTATAGATGTGTACTTATCAGTTATGGCTCTTGCTATTTTCAGATTTGAGCATACAAACCATTAAAAGATCAATTAAGTATATATTTGAGAAATATTTGGCACAAGGCTATATATGTACTTTCTGGATGGGGATCAATAACAAATGTCTTGCATTTTAATATTAAGTAAGAATCAAACATGAAATTCTAAGAAACCATCTTGAAAAATGTTTTTGATTAAAAAAATGATAAATAAGGAGCAATTCCTGCAAAAGGGAATGGCAAAAAATAACATATGCATTTATCTAAGACGATGCATGTGCCAACATGCTCATCTCATATTGGTCTCTGGCAAATTACATACACAAAAGTGAACATTCTGTTTCAAGTTGTAAGGTCTATAGGCTCACTAATTTGGACTTTCCTTTTGAAAAAGTCTCTAAATAAGATAATATAGACCTCCTGGGCATTATTCTCCATGGTTCTTGGATCTGTTCTCTAGGCTCATAGCTCTGCACCCTGCCTCATTTTTTCCCTTACTGTAAGAAAAGACATGGATTCGGATTTATTAGCTTTCTCAGAGTTTCCTGCCTGTAGAGAGTTTAAGGTCTAAACACCTCTGTTCATACTTTGCTGCTGTTGGGGCATTCACAAGTACAGTTATATTACAAACTTAGTAGTGATTTGTATGAATCTTACTGGAATTTATCCATCAGATAAAAAGTCACAGTGATACATCATTTTGAGAGATCTTCTTTCTATCTTGGTTCCCTTTAGACTCTTACAATCTATTTTTTTTTAAGTAAATTCTACCCACAACGTGGGACTTGAACTCATGACCATGAAATCAAGAGTTGCATGCTCCACCAAGGGAGCCAGCGAGATGTCCCAATTCTTACCATCTGTTTTACCATAGATGGTCTATGAGGAACGTAGAGGATGTAGTGTGAACATAAAGAGCACAGTCATTTTGGAAAACAATTTGGCATCTTCTACTAAATTTGAACATTTGAATATCTCACGATGTATCAACTGTGGTTCAACAGAAATGTGGACACAGAGTATCAAGAGATCTTTTAAAAAATGTATTGGAGTTTTTAAAATGTTGTTTTTATGTCTGGAAAAATCCTCATATGAGCACTAAGAGTAGAATGAATTAAAAAATATGGTCTTTAATATAATAGAATGAAAAAGAAGATGGACAAATTATAACAACTTTTAGCAAAGGGGATGGATCCCTCAAACAATATTGAGTGCAAGAATACAGACAAAAAATATTAAAGGCTAAGCTATAAGTTTGCAAGTCAGAAATTGGCTATCTTGAGGTAGAGAGAAGAAGATATTTTGGGGGGCTTTTACTCAGGAACATACTGTTGTTAATTTTGCAATAATTCTTTGAACTGTATTTTTGTGTTTTGGGGCATTTGTTGATATTCTGTAAGAAGCATTTAAAGACAAAAACAAATCAAAAAAACACCTCAACATAAGCAAGGTAATTCAGTGGCCTCTTTCCTAGCTCTCTTTATGGATTGCTACTTTTTTCTTTTCTTTTCTTTTCTTTTCTTTTCTTTTCTTTTCTTTTCTTTTCTTTTCTTTTCTTTTCCTTTTTCTTTTCTTTTCTTTTCTTTTCTTTTCTTTTCTTTTCTTTTCTTTTCTCTCTTTTTTTAAGCAGCTTTCTTCAGATGAACTAGATATATCCCCCAAAACTGTACATATTTAATATATGCATTTTGACAAGTTTGGACATATACATAGGCCAGTGAAACCATAGCATGAGCACGTCCTCAGCACCATGGTCACTCTAGCCCTCAGTGCTCAGACCTGCACTGGCCTTTCACTTCCTACTGTGGGTACTTGCACATGCTGCTGACTTTGCTGATCACTCTTATTCCTTAGATTTGAGTTCAGCTGTTCCTGTTTCAGGAAAAGTTTACATGAACTCTACTTCTTGGCCAAACCCTCTTTAAACCAAGTGTGAAAACTTGGAAAGTTTCATAGGATCCCGATTCTCTTGTTTTGTTTTGTTTTGTTTTGTTGGTTGGTTTTACACTGACTGCTATCATTATCATTACTTGATTAATGTTTTATAAGGTTTTGCTATGAATGAAAGAAGTCAAAGCATCAAAGGAGCTGGAATGGCCTTTGACCTAAGTTCTCAGGAAATATTAAATTATTGTCATTACTTGCCGTCATCTTAGAGAAGAGGTTTTTCCTGAAGTGATTTGCCCAAAGTAGCTAGTTAATAAGTGTCAGACTCTTAAATAGTTCTTCTTTCTTCAAAGTGTTTATTTTTTCTTCAAATTGTATATTTTTGAAATATGGAATTTCGTAAGTTAGAATAGGTAGAAAAGTATACTTGGACATGCTAGGTGTAATCCATAGGCTATGATTTAACAACACTATTACTTATTCTATGTTCAGTGTCTTTCTTTGGAGAATATCAGTCATGACTTTCCATGGGACATAAGGCAACGTTGTGAAAATAGACGTTAACTGAACCTAACTATCTGAATTATGTTCTAGGTTCAGTTCGGTTGAACTGGGTGTCTTCTCATAAACATACACACAAACATATACACGCAGTTGGATATATAGTTCTAAATTGGCTATGATTTATTTAGGATACAAGCATTCTATTGGACATTTTAAAATTGTGTTATTTATAATCCTCACAAAAACCTCTATTTGATAAATAATATTATACTTATTATACAGGGAGAAACCATCATCTGAGAAGTCAAGTGGCTTGTTGAAGGCCCAGCATAAACAAATGGCTAAACCAAAATTGAAACCTAGTTTTTGTCTACTTCTAAAGCTCATGTTCACTCTGCCTCTCAAATAATGATTGCGCTGTTGTGTTTCAGTGTAAATATATGTAATATACAGACGCATATACTAACTATATGTGATAGATGATGTACAGATGGATATAATAAAATGCTAAATTGTGCCAATCAAAGAATGAGAGACTATAACTGAAGTGATTATGTGGTATTTTAATTGATGTCCCTGCTCTTGGATCTTTCTCAGCAGTTTAAGTTTGCTTCCATCATGTGTGTATACATTTGTGATTTTAGCTGTGCGAAGTAAGTATTTTAAATCCAAATGACAAGGATGTTTACAATTCACCTTACATCATTTGAATACTTGTTCAAGAGAATTTTAAGAGACATTATCTTAGTAACTCCCCACTGAGAGGTGTGGTAGTAATATTGTTGTTAGTTAACTATATCTCAACAATTGTAAAAAAAAAAAAATGAGTAGCATTGCTCTCATCAGCTCTCATGATGGAAAACTGTACTCTCTGTTTTATAGAGGGTCTAGAGAGGGATGGAATATGCTTCCTGGAAGTCTGTTTCAGTGAGAGACAAAGGGATATCCTAAACAAAAGCAAACTTAAGTAAGCATCAGTATGTAAAAATTTGGTTGAAAGCCTTATGCCAGCATTAACTATCTGCCAGTTTCTCCTAGGTCCCGAGAGCTGTTCTCACAGGACTTTTGATCAATATGGTGTCTTCTGCAAAAAATGTTCCATCATTCCTTTCTTGTTAACCTAATTCTCATTGACCTTTCTGATATGAGATTAGTTATCACCTTATCAGAGAAGTTTCCTGAACTTCAATAGTGCTTTTGATTTTGAAGGAATAATAAGAGTGTAGCACCTTTTGCAGCATTTAACAAAACGGTCTTTACACATTTTTGTATGAAACAGTTGGATTGCTGCTTGTCTCACACACAAGAAAATAAGCTCCATGGAGTCAGGAATGATATCCTTTATCCTTCGGCATCCCACCATAAAATAGACACTTAAATACTTATTGAATCAATTTATAACTTTTTAAAATTCCGATTGTTACCTTCCCAAGTTAGGATCCTTAGACTAAAACATATGACCTTAAAAAAGATATTCCTATAAAATTAATGAAAGTTGAAGACTTTTAAATTTCTTTATGATCTATAGAACATGAAGTGTGTAAGTCACCAGTAGCTCCAGTGTTGATGGGAGTGGGTTTCACAGTTGGGGGCACCCACTCTGGTTGTATGTGACAGACACTGAAAGTATGTTTGATGTTTGGAGCTTTAGATAACTTCATCAAGCAGTGGATACGAAGGAAACACCATGCTGGAAATCATGAGGAAGCTATAATCTGTAGGTACTACATAACATCCTGTTTGTTTTATGGAAAAAAATCGGATAGGATGTTCACAGGAGTAAAGTGCTGCAAGCATAATTGCTGATTTATGGCTGTTATGGAAATGTTGTCCTTGCTACCCAGGAGGTGTGCCTACAAAATACGTGGAAACTGAAGCCTCTATAAATATTGTATTAGTTTCCTGGGGTTTCCATAAAAAGAAGTACCACAAACTGTCTGGCATAAACAACAGAAACGTATTGTCTCATGGTTCTGAAAGTTAGCAATCAGGGATCAAAGAGTTGGCAGGGCTGTTCTCTAAAGACTCCAGGGAAGAAACTGTGCCAGGCCTCTCTCCTTACTTCAGGAAGTTTCTTGGCTTGTAGAAGCATACCTTACATTTTCTCCCTCAGTGTGTGTGTGTGTGTCCAGATTTCTTCTTTTTACAAGACAGTAGCCATACTGGATTAAGATCCCATCCTACCCAAGTATGACCTCATCTTAACTGATTATATCTGCAATGACCCAATTTCCAAATAAGGTCAAATTCTAAGGTACTGGGGATAAGGACTTAAGCGTACAATTTATGGGGAAAGGATGAGTGGGGATGGCATGGCACAATTCAATCCATCACAGGTAAGAAAGTTAACATTTATTTAGAATGAAAAAAAGATAATAGTTAAGGAAGTAAAAGTATTTTAAAATCCATAAAATAATACTTGACATACATCTATAGTTTTCCTACTTTTCTTGCTGTAAAATTTTTGCATAATATTATTATAAGGAAATTTTTCATATCATTTTAAGAGAAATAGATAATTCCGTCTTCCCTATAACATGGTTAATAGTAAATATTTTTATTATTAATATTAACAATAATATTAATTAATAATTAATAGCAAAGTAACAGTAAATAATAGCATTATATTGATATATATTATATATAATAAATAGTAAATTAATCATAAATATTTTATTAATAATAATATTAAAGTTAATTTTCTTGAGTGGTGGTGAATTTTAAATATTAATTGAACTGTTTATATGTATTCACTAGTTGGATGCTGCTATTCTCATTCCAGTGGCTTAATATGGTATTTTGCTGGCAATATTTTATGTCAAATCAGCAAGAAATTTAAATCAGAATTCTGATCTATTTCAAGAGATTGCCATGTAAGGAATATTTGCATGTGAAGGGAAATAGAATTTGCCACCCTAAAATATGCCTCTTTGGCATAAGGATTATCTTGAGGCTGATTATTTTTCAAAAATGCAGACACAGGAGAAGCTTTGAAAACCCACTAGAAGCTACCCTTTTGTAAAAGAAATTTACATTTATGAGGGAAATTTTCATTTCTAAGGGTATCCCCTCTGTAGGAGGAGGAAAAGGATGACTAAATCTCTAGGAACTCTTTATCAGTGGAGAAGTCAACGGCTTAGATCTGCAAAACAACCACACCATCCTTACTTGTGACTGTGCTTTTCCTGGCAGTCTCTCATTAAAAGTCCTTTTCCCCCACCCCACGCCCAGTCCTTTTGCTTTTGGGTGAAGATGGTATTTAATGAGAAGGCTTGGGACCTTTACAGAGTTACTCAGTTTTCCTGGGTCTCTCCCATGTAAACAGGAGGTATCTATGTTGTTAAACCTCTGTTTGTTTTCTGTTACTTTGCCATTTATTACAGCGGTCTCAGCCAAGAACCCAGAAAGGTAGAGGGAAATTATTTTTCCTCTCCTACACATATATGTTTATAATTTTATATGTTTTGTTATTGATATTCCTGAACCCTCAAAAACAAAACAAAATGAAACACCTTTTCTTTTTGGCTAGATTTCAAATAAAATTGAATTCCGTAGTTTATAATTTTACATGTCTTGTAATTGGACAGTTTTCTGCCGACTAGCTTCTGGCTCCATATGTTTCCAGCTGTTTCTCTTCCACTGTCCATAGCACAGTTGTGGTGCCAGGCACTGCAAGTTATGTTCATAGTGTAAGACCTCTGGTCCTGACCCCTTGTGTCAAGTGCTGGGAGGGTGGACACCATGCATTGCCAATGGAGTATTCTATTCTTTTTTTAATATATATATATATATATATATTATTTTAGAGAGAGAGAGAGAGACAGAGTGTACAAGCTAGGGGAAGGGCAGAGAGAGAGGGAAAAGGGAAGCTGACTCCCCACTGAGTGTGGAGCCCAACTCAGGGATTGATCTCATGACCCTGAGATCATGAGCTGAGCTGAAACCAAGAGTCAGATTAAGTGAGTGAGCCACACAGGAGCCCTGGAGTATTACTATTCTACTAAATCCAAACTAATTTTTTCCCCAACCCATCAGTTTCTTAGGGTGGATCCCCAAAAGATCAACAGCCATTCACATGCCTCCAGCATAGAGAGAAATGTGAAGGGAGATCATTCAGAGTCTTCTTAACCAGTTGTGGTCAAAATATATCACTTTGAAAGTTTGGCAGTATCTGAATAATCATGTGAACATGTTGCCAGGGTCCTCCCAGGGAGGAGACCCATTGTAGGGGTCTAAGGGCTCTGAGGCTTAAATTTCATGATCTTTATGATTAAACCAGTTCTGTCCCAGCTCCCAGGAAATATGGGTGGTTTACAAAATGCACCTTTGCTTCAGCTGATATAATACTATGTGAGTCAAACATCATTAATATCCATATTGTAAAGTGAAAAAAATTATGCCATAAATGGGTGAACATACTGCCAATATTTATATGGCAGGTGGTGAGAAGTCTGATTCTGTGGTCTTTTCATCCTGCCAAGGTATTTATTTCTACCAGTACTGCCCTACTAATAATTTTGGAACTGGGGTTTAGAAGGGAAGTTAGCCTCATTCACCCAAAGATCGTCAGCCAGAACTGTTGAAACATTTAGCCAGCTGTGTACAGATCTATGGAGATCCAGACCATAACCACTTTGGTTATGTCCTTAAGCTAGTGACTGTTGGGTATATGATGAAGTTGGGACAGGTTACAGAACCTTGAGAGAACATAAGGAGAATTGTATCTATTTCCCAGGAAAATAAGCATGCACATAAAATTTACATATAGTTTTTTAAAAGATTTTATTTATTTGAGGAGAGAGTGTGGGCATGTGTGAGTTGGGGGGGGGATAGCAAAGGGAGTGGGGCAAGCAGACTCTGCTGAGTGCAGAACTGAGATGGGGCTCTATCTCACGACCCTGAGATCTGGGGCTCAATCTCATGACCCTGAGGTCATGACCTGAGCTGAAACCAAGAGTCAGATACTCAACTGACTGAACCACTCAGGTGGCCCCAAATTTACATATAATTTTGAGGTATTTTTGAGCGCCACTGAAACCCATTGATTAAAACAGTGTTCAAGGACCTTTGATTAAGAACTTCTCCTTTGATGTTGAAGGTAGGAAAAAAACAAGGTAATGTATTGCACTGGACTGATTCTTCCCCATCGGTAATTTTTTGTCAGAGATAAGAAAGTAGGTTCTCAGATGGATATATTTTTTATCAAAATATTATAGCTACAGCCAGGAAAATTAAAGTAAGTATAATTACTCATAATGTCCTAAATTATTATTTACCAAATTCTTTCCCCTGTAATCCCTATCAACACATACATATAAGCAAACTCTAAGTTCCTGAACTATGAAAGTTATGAAAAATCGCATATGATTGCATCTTTCTAAAGTATTGGCTGGTTTCATTTTAAGACTTTTATCATGACCAGAGTAAATTGGAATTGACCTCAATTATCACAGGATTCCATTCCCTTCGCCAGTGAATGATGTAGAAAAGGTATTTTGTTTTGTTTTATTTGCTGTCAAAATGAGCCATACAGAAGAAACCATCTTTTTTTCTTTTCTTTCTTTTATTCTGCTGAGTGTTGTGTCTTCATTTGATAACCTACGTTGCTATAGGCTTCTTTCTATCTTGAGATGAATTACCTTGCAAGAGAACAGAGCAGCAGAAGAAGAACCCAAGGTTTGATAAGATTTGATGATTTCACTGACTCACCCAATTAACCAGTTCTGAGATTGCTCTACCTCTGAAATTGTCCAAATGAGACACATTAAGTCATCATTTCAAGTTACGCCATTTGGGGGTTGCATTTTCTTTTATTTGCTGCCAAGAGCATCATGGCTAATCTCTCCTTACTGCTTCCTGAGAAAGGCAGAAAGTTCTTAGGGCTGACAAATGGAACTTTACTGATTTGATAATAGTTAATGGTTGCTCTTTCCTGGCGGTTTATATACTTGGCTCAGTAGACTCCTTGCTCAATAGCGGAGAAGATGAAATGACTTCTCTTGAAGCCAAAAAATGATATCAAAGATATTATCACCTGTGATGACATTTTTTGTGGCCTTCATTTTTCTCAGCAGCAAGTGGTGAAAAATCTTTTCTGAAAGAGATAATCGTGGTCAGAATGGATTGCAATTCCAATGTCTGAATTGTCCAGTGATTTGTACAAAAAACTGCTGTCAAGTGATCCTTCTTCTTTGTAGCATAAGGAGGACTAAGTTTCAAATAGCCCTGTTATGATGGGTTTAATACATATTTGATTCAAGGCTCCCACGGGTAAGGAAATGTTTCAGGTCAAAAGTTTATATTGAGCCCCACAGAAGTGCAGTATGCCCCAAGTGTGTTCTGCATAATAGATATTTTAAGATCCCTGGCTTCTAGTCTAGATTCCTCCACTTCACAGAAAGTGATTATCTTTTTGAATCTCAATACTTGCTTATTTAATATGAGGACTTTTCTAATTCCTCTCAAAGTCCTTCATGCCTTTCCAAAAGCATTGTATCATTTGACATTTCCTACTGTAATACTTTATAATAAAGTGTGCAGCTAAATGGATTTTTAAATATAACTACATCTTATCAAATAATGCTGCATATATTATATTAATACTTTTCTTGAAATCTCAAAAAAAATAATATATATTTCCCTGGCATTGTAAAGCCTTCACGGGCATAATTATTTGAAAATTTCATTTTTATGCTATTTTGTAGCGTGACAATTAGGTTGGTATGGGAGGGAATCTCTATATGTATAAAGATATATATATATATATATATATATATTCTCTTAAGATAGAGTTTCCTTTATTGTGTCTCTTCTGTACTGTGGCACTGAGCCACTGTCAACTATTTCTTACTGCCATTGTAATCCATCAATATGTTTCTCATCTGGTTTTAATTTTTATGGAATTAGGAAACAAATAATGGGTCTGGTTAAAATCATGTAAAATTATGCAAAAACAGGCATGTTTAAAAAGATGAAGTGCAACAGAGGCTTTCCAAGAGCTTTTCTGGTACACTGCCTGCTGTTTCACCATCTGGCCAGGTGTGTGACCTCTGGGTCAGTCTCTGCAGCCTTCTTCTAGAAATCATGAAGCTTGTTAGCACTTCCTTTTAGTGTTTACTTTTTTAAAAAAATTGTACACTCTTCATAAATGTCTTTGATGCTATAGGATTTTTTTAAGTTAAAATGTTATCAATTAATCTAACAACGTGAATTATTGTTACTTACCTCTGAGCAAGAGCATTGCTGTTTTCTCTGTTTGTGATGGGACTTCTCAGCCTCTATATTTCATGCGTTGTAACTCCCGCAGTTTCTGTTGTTAGCCTGATTGAATTTGTATATCTCATAGCTTATCAGATGTTCTGTGGTCCAGTTGTTTGGTATAATAGGTGGCTTGGAGGGACAGCAGCTTCAACTACTTCTCCTACTACCATTTGAAGACTGAAAGGAGTTGGCTGTCTCTAGTTCTTGTCTGAGCTCACGCCTGCATGCTGTACTTGAAAGGGTGGTTAGAGTTACTTACATCTAGAAAGGCTGGTCATCTTTCCGATTTATGTGTGGGTTAAATGGGAGCACTGGTAACTCTGACAATGCCTTGTAAGATTATAAAAGAGCTAGAAAAAACACTCGGAGATCTATCCATACACATCCTATTTTCATGCAGTGATTAATAATACAACTTAACGGGAAAAAAAAAAAAAAAGAAACTCAGAACAAATCCTGAATTGGATGGGGCTCTAGGAAGACAGATACATTTGAACTTACCTACTCCAAGCAAACTTACCTACTCTAGGAGCCTGTCCTAGAGGGGGGAGGGGTGGAGAATAGATGAGTCGAGATTTCATGCTTCTTGTGGTTGAAAGGAGCCCAGAGGGGCGCCTGGGTGGCTCAGTCCTTAAGCGTCTGCCTTCGGCTCGGGGTTGTGATCCCAGGGTCCTGGGATTGAGCCCCGCGTCGGGCTCCCAGCTCAGCGGGAAGCCTGCTTCTCCCTCTGCCTCTCCCCCTGCTTGTGTTCCCTCTCTCACTGTGTCTGTCTCTGTCAAATAAATAAAATCTTAAAAAAATAAAATATAAAAGGAACCCGGAGCCAACTCAGGAGTATGTGAACAAAGCATGCTATTTCCTTTGATCACCTTCTCGAATCTGGGAGTTACTCTTTCTCACTCAGGAGCCCTGAATAAGGTGCCTGAGAGCCCTAGAATATCATTCTAACGGAACACATCCATCATGGAAACATGAGTCCTGGAATGTAGTCCTTCCTCCCCGTTCTATCTTGAAAATCTTAGCAACCGTGTTTATATCAGTTGAGAATTACAGTGGTACGACCGTTTCCCATGCACACATAAATGAAATATGAATTATCTGTTAAGATCACATGGAAGTTTGGATGTGTTATTGTTATAGATACATGTGTACTGTACTGCTCGTATATATTCTTGTGTAGTGAGGAAGTTGGCCTCTAAAGAAAGGTCTAGTGTTTATCCCAGCTCTTGGGTGGTAATCTCTGTATCTTTGGAATTTCCCAAGTGATGGTCTATCTTTGTTATCCATGTGGGTCCCTCAGCCACAGCTGACAGACTTACTGTGAGGGGACTGGCCATATCAGAAAGACCAACCATGTGATTAGAGGTTTGGGGGGCTTTAGGCTATGTGATACCAGCTCAGCCTCCAGGCAGGGGTTGCTGGAAGTCAACTATGTAGGAAATATTTCAGTTAACTGTGTCTTCATAATGAAGCCTCAATACGATCTCAAGACACTATGGGTGAGCTTCTCTGGTTGGCAGTGCACTGTGGATATTGTCACATGGCGTGGTCGGGAGAGGGTGATGCACCCGTAATTTGACAGGGAGCAAACGAGCAGAAGATCCACTTCAGACCCCTACCAATCCTGCCCTGTGCCTCTCTTCCCTTGGATGGTTTTAATATGTATCTTCTGCTTAGAATAAATTTTTCTGTGTCATAACTGTAATATCTCATATCTGTGAGTTTTTCTGGTGAATTATTGAATCTGAAGATGGGTGGGGAACTCTCTGAACTTACAGTTGCTGTCACTCAGTCTTCTGGTAGACTGTGCCCTTGACCTCAGTTCAGCTAATTCTGGGTAATGCACAAGATATAAAAGTATATGTTTTCATCTTATACCACACCCATCCATATAAGTGATAGACTATAATGAACACTAGGCAGGAATTACTTGGAAGACGTATCCTGGGTCTTGGTGTATAATTTACCCAAAAGACTATTTCTCTGGCCTCAGTTTTCTCCTAAGTAAAATGATGGTGGTGTTGGTGTTGCCAGATCTCTGAGGCTTCCTCCAAATGTAGCATTCTGTGGTCAAATAAAAATAAGTGAAAAGCATATCAAGTGTAACATTTGTTTTTACTAGAATTATATAGTCATATAAAATTTTATGAGCTTTTACTGCATTCACAAACATATCAGAAGACCATATTCCTATTAGTCATATCTGTTGAGGACTATTATTTCCTTAAAACATATTTTTGGTAAATTTATAAATTGATGAAGAGCTGGTTCCTCAGCAGAGTGTTCCATCTGCAAATTGGCTCTTCTGCTATTGGCCTAGTTCCTTAGGTACTGTCTAGCTGCTACTAAAATAGTGTGGAATGACAGTGTCCAACGTGGCTTAAAGGAGGGATGGGGAAGTACCAGATGGACTTGACGAAACCTATCCTGGGTCTGGAACAACATGAAAATATTTACAAGGCACCACATATATTTGAAAAGGGATGTTCAAGCCCACGTAAGAGCAAAGTTGGGGCAGATGTGGTACATGCAGGAGCTATCAGAAATGAGTGACACGTAAGCATCATGTGCAGAACAGCAAGGAATTCTCAGGAAAGAAAACAAGAAGTCCAATATTTGGAGAGCTATATATTCCATACTAAGGTGTTTGGATTTAATCTTGCAAGAAATGGGAAACTATAGCTCCTTGTAAAGTTAGTTTCAATTTCTTATTATCAGCTACATAGAGAGACTGTCTTCCAGTGTGTGTGTGTATCTGTGTGTGTGCACACACGTGTGTGTGTGCACATGCATGTGTGTGTATGTGTGTGTATACATGCCATAGTGTGGGGGGAATTAAAACAAGAATCATAAGGACGCAGAAGTCTAGGTGTGCAAAGGCCTAGCCAAGCAGCAAGCACGTTGACATTCAAATTGTTGGTAATAGAAAGAATGCGGGTGATGACCCCCATTACACTCATCTCTTAAAAGATGCTCCGCCTCGTTGTTGAACGAGGAACTCTGTTCTTTGCAATGCAGTAGGCCCCCACATTATGTAGTTTCAGAAGCCTGGAAGGCAGAAAAGAGAGACAGAAGCTTCTTTGGCTTTTTATCAGACTCCCATTATTAGTTCCTCCTGAGAAGTAAACCTAAATGCCACAGTGCTTTTAATCATTACCAACTCCATAAGGGATATCATTAAGTTGTTTTTCCATTTCTTTTTGCAGCCTAGAGGGAAATAATTTATTCTCTTCAGAACAGGTGGGAAAAGTATATATAATCACACATGTTTTATCCAATTTGATAGTGAGAAAAAATTGAGTACAGGATAGTATTAAATGCGATCAGAATTTTTGGTATCACAACACTTCCGTGTGGTATAGTGGAAAGATAATGTGCTTGAAAGATAATGTGTCAGAGAAGCCTGCGTATGAAACCCAGCTGGGCTGCTCATTTGCCATGTCACCCTCACAGGTCACAGGTCTGCATAGCTGTGAAAATTTTTTGCCATGAAGGTTGTTGAAAAGTACACTTGTGATGTGTAGTCAGCATGATACTGGGCATATAAGACGTGCTGAATAAATTCAAGCTCACGTTGTCTCCTAAGGAATATGGACTCTTCATATTTGCCAAGTTTTCTGTTTTCCCCTCAAAATGATCATATCCATTTTTCTTGAGTATTGCCTTTAAGATTAGATATCAATTATTTACATATCAAAGTATAAATCAAAAGTATGCTAACAGTGACCATCACAGTCCTACTTATAATAGTGATATACTGGAAATAACATTAAAACCAAATGTTAGGAGAAAGTTTGCTTAAACTATGTGGTATCTATGGGTTGGAACTGAAGAGTATATATTATTCTAATAAAGACACAGCCTTGTATATATAATCTAATTGTGGCTATGCAAAATGGGCATGGAATAAAATATTAACTGTAGTTTTTATTTTAGGTTGATGATTTTCCCCTCTACCCTTTGCTAGTATATTTACAAAAATTCAACTTCTCCCATTTTCCCCAAATTCAAAAAAGTTGATTTCCAAAATCAACTTTTGTCTCAGTTGATACCTATTTAGAGAAACCCTTCTGTACTTTTCTCCTGTAAATAATCACTTCTTTCTCTGTGATCATCTGATAACTTTTACCTATTTCCATTGCTTTACCAAATGCATAATATTGAAATTGTCTGTATATGTTGCCTTCGTTAAAATATGAGACGGTTTTGCTGCCTGAGAAAGAAACCCACAAACTTAGTGGCAAAGAAAAATATGCATTCTTGTGCCTGGAGTTTAGGAGTTCAAATGTGGATTTCCCAGTATACTCTGAGCTCTGAGCCTCTCTGCTTCAAGCTGAGGATCCCACTGGCCCGGGCTCCATGCTGTGGGTTGAACTTATGTTGACTTCACATGTGTTCATTCTGGGTCCAAAATGAAAAGGGTCACGGTTATCTGGGGAAGGTTCTTCTCATGAGAGATCACTGGAGTAGAAGCTAATTCACTAGAAGCTAATTTCAAGCCTCTGCCTTCATCATATGCCCTGTGACATCACATTGGCCCAAATGAGTCACCCAATCAAAGTCAATGTCAAGGGAATGGAAAGTATACTTTCCCACAAGGAGGCCAAGCAAGCATGTGAATTTTTACCCTATGTCAAGGGAACAAGGAGTTGTGACAAATAATTCAGTCAACCGCAGAGATGCTGTGTGGCATCTATTTGTTTTTGTTGCATTATTGCTCTATATGAATCACATGCTATTAGTTATGAAGTCATTACAGAGTAATCCACCAAAGACTCCAGAGAACACTGAGGATGCAATTCTGTCTGCTTCTCTAAATAATAGGAATCCATTTCTGTTGCCCTTGTTAAACTCAAATGCTTGTTTCTGCCCAAAAGAGGTCTGAAACCTATCCAACATTTGTCACTGATAGTGCTTGTTACCTTGTAAGTACCTGAGAGTTTTGTTATTGAAGTGATTAAAAAAATCCCTTTACCTAGAAAACATTTACATAGTTCTAATTGATAGAAATAATCTGTTTTCTTGTTTCAGATCAGTGAGGGTTATTTTGACATTTATACAAGCACCTCCTGCTTTGTCCAAAATTCATGCCAGTGTTTTTCCTTTGAATTTTTTTTTTTTTAGTGTTTTGGTAAAAATGAACATAATCCAGAAATTCATTCAGCAAGGACTGACAGAGATTTCCTTAAAAGGATGAAGGAGGACAGAATTCAACCTAGAAGAAAAAAGCCTTGTTTACCCTTTTCATTTTAGTTCTAGTGTCAAAATAATAAGTAAGTGCTACGTTGAAAGAAATTTAAAAATTTTATAATGCATTCACTCCAGGAGGAGTTAATGACTGGTTCTAAGTGACACTTGGAAGAATAGACTGGATAAAGAATAAATAATGCATGATATATAAAATTCTTTGTGTGCCCCATAGTACATTGAATGACATTCCTTTCTTCTTTTCTTCCTCCCTATAATAATAATTATTATTAATATCATTACTATTACTATTTACGTTAAAAGAAATATAATGGCAAAAAGTATCAGAGAAGATTTACTATGCTGAACGAATGAGAGTCCCCAGCCCTCACCATGTAGCTGAAAACACAAGAGGCTAGACTGCTCAAATACTTTGGCCAAGGTCAGAGTGAGTTAGTGGCAGCTCTGTGAATTGAAATTGAGCTCTTTTCTAGTTCCTAGGATAAAATAGTGTTCCTATTATTGATAGCATTTAGAATTTAAAAGGACGAAAGGCAAATAAAATGATAGGGAATGAAGGATGTTTCAGGAAGCAGTTGGAGGAAGATATAAAAAATACAAAAAGAAGGTCTCTAATCCTGTTAGGGAGTTTGTTCAAATACAGATGA
The DNA here is from genome assembly GCF_024610735.1 of Ursus americanus. Lineage (NCBI taxonomy): Eukaryota > Metazoa > Chordata > Mammalia > Carnivora > Ursidae > Ursus > Ursus americanus. Next base: position 76,190,221 of record NC_142133.1, read on the forward strand.
GGAAGATGTAGGTAAATTAGAGTAGCTTTCTCTGCTCCTTAGGGAATGCGGATTTCAGGTGGATCTAAAAACTTAATCTCTATGTATTTGAAAAAGCATGAAAAAGACACATAATGCCCATGGAGAATTTTTTTTTTTTTTTTTTTTACGACAGCAAGTAAACAGTATTGACACATTTTAGCCAGAGCTGTTCCTAGACTCAGTAGCCACATTACTTAGGCTTTTTAGCACCATCCACTTCCCAGGAGGCAGAGATAATAAAAAAAAGATGACTTCCGTTAAAAGCATACGAAAACTGAATTCTTAGGTTTAACTTGCAATATTTATTTTGTGACCTTATGTTTATAGTGACTGGTTTTGATCTCTGGTGTTTTCTGTTTTCTTTTGTTTTTAACATTTTTTTTGCTAATAGACTATTTTTAGGGTTGTTTTAGTTTTGCAGCCCTTTGAGCCAAAAGCGCGCAGAGTACCTGTCTTGCTCCCTTTACCTGAGGCATAGTTCCCTCTATCATTGTTATCTTGTTGGTACATTTGTTAGAATTAATAAATGAATCCTCATATATTACTATTAAATGGAGACTATAGTTTACATTAGGGTTCATTCTTTGTGGGTTTTTTTTTTTAAGATTTTATTTATTAGAGAGAGAGAATGTGAGTAAGGGAAGGGGCAGAGGGAGAGGGAGAATGATAAGCAGGCTCCCTACTGAGCAGGGAGCCTGAAGTGTGGGGCTCAATCCCAGGATGCTGAGCTGAAGTCACTCAACCAACGGAGCCCCTTCACTCTTTGTATTTTCAAAAGTTCTGTGGGTCCTGACAAATGTGTAATTTATGTATCCATCATTACAGCATCATACAAAATATTTCCATTGCTCTACAATGCACCTATTCATCCCTCCTTCCCTTACTCCAAAGCTGCTGACAACCACTGAACTTTTATTGTCTCTGTAGCTTTGCCTTTACCAGAAGATCACATAGATGGAATCATAAGGTGTGTACCCTTTATGACCATTTCAGGTTGGCTTCTTTCATGGGTTCCCCCATGCCTTTTATGGCTTGATAGTTCGCTTCTTTCTACCACCGAATAAATTCCATTACCACAATTTGTACCACAATTTGTACCACAATTTGTTCACCCATTCACTTCCTGAAGAATGTTTTGGTTGTTTCCAATTTTAGGCAATTGTAAACAAAGCTCCCATAAACTTTTGTGCTTGGGTTTTTATAGGGACACTCACATAGGTAAAACCTAGGAGTGTGATTGCTGAATCAGATGGCAAGAACTGGTTTAGCTTTATAAGAAGTTGCAAAAACCCTTTTCCAAAGTGTTTTATGTTGACATTCCTGCCAGCAAGTAGTAAGTTTCTCTTGTTCCATATCTTGCCAGCCAGCACTTGGCGTTGTGAGGATTTTCACATTTCTAAGAGACGTGTAGTGGTCGTTTATTGCTGTTTTAGTTTGCAATTCCCTACTGATACAGGTCAGTGAGCATCTTCTTTGGTAAGGTGTCCAGGTCTTTTTGCCACTTTGGAATTACACTGTTTGATTTCTTACTGTTGTTTTAAGAGTTCTTGTGAATTTTGGATCTAAGTCCTTTACCACATGTAGTGTTTGTAAATATTTTATCCCATCTTGTGACTTGTCTTTCCATTCTTTTAACAATGTTTTTTTGCCAGAAGAAATTTAGTGAAGTCCCACTTACCATTTTTTCCAGTCTTGGATTATGTTTTTGGTGTTGTGCCTAAAAAGTCAATTCTAAACCCAGAGTCACCTAGATTTTCTTCTATCGTATCTTCAAAAATTTATATGGTTTTACATTTTACATTTAGATCCAAGATCCACTTTGAGTTATTTTTTTGTGAAAGGTATAAGGTCTGTAGGTGTACTTTTTTTTTTTTTTTTTGGTATGTGGATGTCCAGTTTCCTATTGTTCTAGCTCGGTTTGTTGAAAAGACTATCCTTTCTCCATTGAATTGCACTTTGCCTTTGTCAAGATCAATGGACTATTTTTACTTCAAAAGAATACTGACATTGGAAAAATGGTTTTATAAGAAATGCATTCTAAACTGCTTTTCTGAGAGTGATCTAAATGTCTTGTCTTCACTGTTCTGTGATTGCAATATAAGGTTCTTCAGTACACTTATTACTGTGATTTCAAACCTTCATCTGTTGAATTAGGGTTTTAATTTTTTTAAATACACCAATTTTACTTTAATTTGAATTATTAGCTACTTAAGTTACTCAAGTAGGGCCACTTGACAAAGAACAGAAATAGGATAACTTGAGGCAAGTTCTGCCTCAGGTTCCCCCCCACCCCACAGCTGGTAATCCTTATAGCACCATTATGTGCTGTGGTCTATGGTGAGGTACGGAATTCCCAGCAGTCCTGGCCTAGAACATTGGATAGATTATATCCTTGCTAGCACCAGTGCTTGTTTAATCTCCACACTTCCAGAATTCACCGCAGTTGGTCTTTCTGGATGTCTGTGGCCCTTACATTTATGAGGAATAGCAGTCTTTCCTTCAATGTCTTATTAGCTCATGAGTCACCCACAGAAACTTCCTTGATCCCAGCGTCACACCTTAGTTCGCCTATAAATAGCCATTGTCCTTAGAGTGAATCTTGAGATGCAGTGACCGAGTCATGAGAAGTAAAATCATCAGCAGAATATATGACCACAATTATTGTTCTATTTCAGGTACCCAAGCATGGATGTGAGCTCAAGTCTTTAGAAGTTAACTTTTCTTATGGTAGCATCTTTCAAGCAACTATAGTTTATTTCTACCATTTCATCTCATGCTGAACCATGATACATCATCAAAACATATTCTCATATATTTTAATATCACTAAGATGCTCTTTTTCCATGTAAAAAAAAAATCGTAAGAGACTTCTTTGATCCAGTTAAGTACCAAGGAGCATTGTATTGGTTAATTTTATGTGTCAACTTGGCTGGGACACAGGACTTCCAGATATTTGGTGAAGCATTATTTCAGTGTGTGTCTGTGAGGGTGTTTCTGGATGAGATTGGCATTTGAATCTTTAGATTGAGTAAAGTTGATTGCCTTCTCCAGGTTGGGTGGGCATCACCCATTCTGTTGAAAGGCAGAAGAGAACAAATGGCTGAGTAAGGGAGAATTCATGTTCTCTCTGCCTTACTCCTGAGCTGGGACATCAGTCTTCTCCTGTACTCATACTAAGAATTCCATCATCAGTTCTCCTGGGTCTCAGGCCTTCAAGCTCAGACGCAGGCTACACCACCAGCAATCCTGGGTCTCTGGCTTGCCAGCTGCCTATCATGGGACTTCTCATCCTCTCTAGTCATGTGAGCCGATTCCTTATGAGAACTCTCTCTTTCTCTCTCCCTCCCTCTCAAGAACCCCAACTAATATAGGCATTCCGATTGTCTGCATTTCCTGTCTTGGTGGAAACTTGAGAATATATTTCCCTAAGGATATTTTAGACCCATGGATTTAGAGCTGGAGGAGCTCTGAAAGCTACTTTAAATTTAAGTGAATCGGATGCAGGGCTGTTTAGAGGCTTGGTCAGTCACGCGAGTGCTGGCGGTAGTCCTAAAACACAAAGTCATGTTTCTACACTCAGCTTTGTGCTGTATATTTGATCCCTTTTACTACCAGAAGCAGTGCCATAAATTCTATGTTAATTTGCAAATTGAAAGGACAGGATCTACCTATATCCCCCAACTCGTCCAAATTGTTAAAGTAGTTCCATTGCTGAGACTTATTTGTGATTTATTAGTTCTTTATTTTGTTCAGTGGTCCCCAGTGTTATTATCAAGTACATTACAGAGGCTTGAGAGAATTTATGACTGTTGCACTGGTCCTTTTCCTTATAGTGGTGTATATCAAGTATTGGAATTACTTACTTGAGATGATCCTGGGTTGATCAGTCCACTGTTCACAGCTACACTGTATCCTGAGCTTGGCTTAAAGATTTCTCATTTTCCATGATACTAACACACAAATATTACCGGACTTAAAGGTTGTGCTCCCATTTGCCCACATCTTCAAAATGAAACAAACCATGTATCAACAGAGGTTAAAATATAGGAAACAGTTGGATATGCTTATTTGTTTAGTTGTCATCTTCCTTCCATTAGAAATAGGCATTCTTGACAGAAACAAGTCTAGGTTTTAAGAAAAGAGCTCATTTGGGAATGCTACCTGCCAACAAAAGCCTATGGCATGAAAAAAAAAATGAATTTATGTGTCTTCTTTATGGCTTTAGCTCTAAGCTCCATATTAATTACGGATCATAAGATACCATAAAAATTATCACCTGTTTCCTTTACAAAGTGCTCAGTACAGTTGTATAACTGGACTGGAAGTCATTGATTTTCTATTCTAAGCCACTACTTTTCCTCTAGGATTCTTCTCTCTTTTTGATAGGACAAATCACCACCCTGGGAAAAGTGGAATAACAGTTGGCTTGAATTGTAGTTAGCTGGTAGCTGTGATCTTATGGACTACCGTTCACAGGTGCTGGGAATATTGTCTGTGTGAGGATTGTACCAATCACCTTGTGATGTCAAGCCTGGCCTTTGGCCGATGAGCTGCATGGTTCCTTTTCCTCCCAGAACATTTGGGTCAGGCCGTGCTCTCTTTCCTTGACTTGGAATCAGATGTTGATCAGAGGCACAGAGAGCCTAGTTTCCTTTGAGTATACTCCACTTGCCAAACAGCGAGGATTCGGCCTGACCTAATGCCTCTGGAAAAAGCGTCAGAGGTCAATGTGGTAGGCATGCTCGAGACCCCTGTTAACTCACACTGTCTGGTTGTCAGGGTTTGCTTTGCTTTTTAGCCATTCGTGTGCCTTTGCTGTAAGGCATTTACTAAATGCTCAGCTGTCAATTACCTCCTTCCAAAAGACTTGCCAAAGATTTCTTGGTGGCATTTACATCTTCCTGTCATTTTTTATGATTAGGATCCACCTTTTTCAGAGGATTATTGTATAGTTGCCACAGCCCTTGCATGTCCAGGAATTCTAGAAAAATAGGTCTGTCATTCTTCTGAGGCAAAGTGGTATTTTGGGGGCTGTTAGTTAGCAATAAATGGTTTTTCCATCTTGATACAAGAGCACAGTGGGAAGGGTTTTTAGTTGAAAAGAGCTTAGGCTTTGCAGTGAGATAAACCTGCCTCTAGTTATTCATTAATTAACCTCTCAGACATTAGTTGTGTCCTATATAAGCCATGCTATTTCTTAGTGTATGATGTAAGAATACCGGAAGACATGTAATGAACAAAAGGATGTAAGTAAGTGAATGTGAATGTCCTTTACAAATATTTGACAGTTCTGGGAATAAATATAATTGTTTTTCATTTTTGTGTGGTATATTTTTCAGTAAGAGGTACTATGATTTTAATAGAATGTTCATGCAAAATAGTAAGTGGGCTGTGTGTCCCATCTCTAATGCCTACAACAGCCCTGTGATGTAGGTCTTCCTGCCATCCTTTTACAGCTGAGGAAACAGAGCCTAGAGTGTCAAGGGCAAAATGCTGCTGAGCCCTAGATCTCTGAATCAAGCCCAGGTTTCTTTGACATCAAAGCTCATTTTCTTTTTTATTATCTTCTCATCACTCTGTCATGAAGCTTCCCTTAATTCTTTATGTCTTCTGTTTTTTTGTTTTGTTTTGTTTTTTTTAAAGATTTTATTTATTTAACAGAGAGAGAGAGACAGCCAGCGAGAGAGGGAACACAAGCAGGGGGAGTGGGAGAGGAAGAAGCAGGCTCCCAGCAGAGAAGCCCGATGCGGGGCTCGATCCCAGAACTCCAGGATCACGCCCTGAGCCAAAGGCAGACGCTTAACAACTGCGCCACCCAGGCACCCCTTCTTTATGTCTTCTGAACGTAGGCATTAGACATGCCTGCGGGGCTGGTAGTAGTATAATGACTTCCACATACATTTCCACTTAACCCTCTTGTCAGTCATACAGGATCAATTCTATTTCCATTTTTATATAAAGGAAAACTGAGGCTTAGATAGTTTAAATGATATTCTAAGACCATGCAGCTAGTAAGTGGCTGGGGTAGGGTAGAAATGCATGATAAATGTGGTCTAAAAACACATCCATTAAGTCATTTCTCATTTCTCTCTGCTTCTATCTGCTTCTAGGTTTTTGGGGTTTTTTTTCTGTTAATATCCATTCAGGGCATCTGGGTGGCTCAGTCAGTTAAGCATCTGCCTTCGGCTCAGGTCATGATCCCAGGGTCCTGGGATTGAGTCCCACATTGGGCTCCCTACTCAGCAGGGAGTCTGCTTCTCCCTCTACACTTCCCACCTGCTCATGATCTCTCTCTGTCTCACAGTCACACGCTCTCTCTCAAATAAATAAATAAAATCTTTAAAAAAAATCCATTTTTAATTTCCTTCCTTTGCACTTTATTATCCAATTGCAATTCTATTTTTCTTGGAGTTCTACTTTCCCTGCAGTGGTTTCTCCCAGCGTCTTCCCATCCCTCTGGGACTGTAAGAGCGAGGTGGGCTGGAGCGGGAGCAGATTTCGAAGGCTGGCAGGCGGCACGGAGCCCGAAATCTCCCGTGCTGTCTGTCAGCCGGCTCTCCGCGGGCCCCACTTCAGCCCACCGCCACATGCATCAACGCAGCTGGTTGTTGACATTCTTTCTGCTCTTTGGAAGTGAGGGGGTTGGTTCATGCACTGTTTAAAAATGTAGTATCCAAAGGCGCAACATACCATGAACACTCTTTTGCTTGAGTGTCAGATCTTTTTCGGGAGTGAAAGATAAAAGAAGGATGGTTGGCATGGTGGGCACTTGACGATGACAAGACAGATTCCCGGATACCCGTGCTAGCACATCAGGTCTGTGAGAACAGAAGGGTTCCGGGAGCCCTGTTTCTGTCTGGAGGATACATTTTGCTAAGTACCAACTTGTATCATACCTGTGTGCATGATTATGCTAAGTGTTTTAATTATATCATCACATTTCACCCCCCCAATAACCTGTGGTTTGTTCCAGTTCTCATTTTACAGATGGAGAAGTTGAGAATGAGATTTCTTGTCTTACCTTATGAGTGATATTTTTCTGCATTCTAAAAAATCGGACTTACCTGCCAGGAAGGAACGATAGCATTGGATGCAAGGAGGTGAAAGCCCCAACAGGTTCTTCTCAAGTCTGTTCTTTCCTGTCTCTTACCTACTGAACTATATCTATCAGAAGTTTAAAACTATCAAACATTTCAACAGTTTTGTGGATTGGGTTACACTCTGAGCAAAATGCTGTGACAGGGACTATCTTTTGGAGTAGTGTCTGTCTCATTGCTTCTGGAATGAAAACAAGAAGTCTTTCGAGTCTACCTCTTCTAAGACAGTATTCATAACTCAGGTGTTTTCCTCATAGCTCCATGGTGCCAGAAAAGACAATAAGCTAATAGAGTATAGATAGTAATTTTCCTTTACAAATGTGCCTTTGCTTTCATCTTAATACATGGATATTTAAATGAGATTTGAGGATGATAACTTTCGCTCTCAAATTCCAGAATGAATGGAGAAAAACATATTGATGTCAAACAGGGAACATTGTTGCTGATAAAGCTGGATAAAACAATATCGTATACACTTGAAGCCAACATCAGGGCTTGGTTATTTTCCCTCTGAAGTGGGCTCGGCATTTATAGGGCAGAGGAACCCAGACACAGTGGGTTTAAGTGGGGAAAAATCACGTATGTTCTGTAGGCAGGCTGTATCTGAAAGAGCATGCTAAGGAAGTCGGTCTCACCTCTGTATATGGCTTTACTTTGGATTCTGCATGCTAACTTGCAAGTTTTGGAATACTAGATGAGACAGCATTCCTTCCCAGAAAAGAGGTTTGCAGGAGCTAGACCAAGCATGGCCAGTGGCCCCTTTTCTAATCCCCCTATTGCCTAGGGGAGTCTAGGTGTGCAAATGAATTCTAGGAACACAGGTAGAATTCACATGACTGATACTTTTGGGCCATAAATGTATTTTGCTAGTGTATGTTTGTGGGCTGACAGGAGCAAGGGACAAGGAAATAAGCAAAATCCAGTCCTGGTCCTGTCCTCAAATAACTTCCAAATATAGGGAAACTCTAACTACTCTGAATGAATTGAGAATATTGCAGGGGCATCAAAGGACTCTCTCTGTGATGTCCAAAAACTGGGATGGCTGAATTGTTCACTCCGTAACCACTTGGACAGAGTTTGGAATCCATGGAATATTCATTTAATGGTGGGCCTGATGGCATAGAGTCAGGGTGGACACGTGCAACATGAAAGAACACTATTTGTATGAGAGTGTGAGGCAGAGACAACTTCCTATAATGAGAAAAATCACAGGGATTTCCTTCTTCTCAGATGAATGGCGCCTAGCGACATTCTTGTTCTTTTTCTCTTTTCCCTGTCCCCAACCCCCTCCCGTGACTGGCATGCAATTGAGACACCAGGTGATCCAGTGGTTTTCCCTGCTTCTATGTGACTCAACTGCAAATATGTGACTTAGCCTCTGTGACCTCATTGTAACAGCGTAGAGTCACTGTGAGCCTGTGAGATTTGGAATAAACTCACCTAGATTTTGAAGTCAGTTAACATATCTGAATTCCTCATTCCCTACTCCTCAGATATTAGAAAAGACGTTCAAAATTCTTATTTTATGCAACTGGAATAATGATGAAAATCACTGAAATCATGCATTTATTATTTTTTTATCAGATTTATTCACTCCTGTAATCAAAATGTGGAACCTTCTTCCTCACTCCCCCAAATTCCCTCATGTCATTTTGTTGTCGATGCCACCTCACCTCATGTGATGTTTCTGGCAACCACAGAAATGTTTTCTGTTTTTCTATTGCTGCCTTTTCCAGAATGTCATACAATGGGGCGGCACAATGTGTATATAGCCTTTTGAGTCCAGCTTCTGTAATTTAGCATAATGCATTTGAGACTTACATATATCACTAGTTCTTTTGTTATAAAATGAGCTGTTTTATTTCTGAGAACTATTCCTTCTGTTGATGATACGCTGCAATTAGTTTATTAAATTATCAGTTGAGAGACATGTGGTTTATCTCCAGTTACAAATAAAATCACACTATGAAATTTCACATCAAGGGTTTGTGTGACTATGTTTTCATTTCTTTTAAGTAAATACTGAGGAGAGGGATTGCTGGTACAAATGGTAGCTGTATGTTTAATATTACAAATTGTCAAATTGTTTTCTGAAAATTACCATTTTGCAATTTCACCTACAATGAATGTGTAGAGTGACCCAGTTTCTCTCTATCATCACCAGTACTGGATTGTTTCACTTCTTTAAAAAAATGTATTTTAACCATTTGTAGTGAGTTGAATTGGGGCTTCCCCAAAGATGTGTGTATCTAGAACTTCAGAATGAGACCTTATTGAGAATAAGGGTCTTTGCAGTTGTAAATAAGGTAAGAATCTCAAGATGAGATCATCCCGGAATAGAATAAGCTCTAAACTCTAAGAAGTCCTTATAAACCAAAAGAAGTGGGAACAAACAGAGACACGTAGGGAGAATGGCCATGTGAGGATGGAGGCAGGGACGGAGGCAAAAATGCATCTACAAGCCAAGGGATGCCATGAACTGCCGGCAGCCAGAAGTCAAGAGAGAGGTATGGAATGGGTTCTCCTTCAAGCCTCTAGAAGAAACCAACACTGCTGACACCTTGATTTTGGACTTTTGGCCTCCAGGACTAGGAGATAATACATTTCTGTTGTTTTGCATCACCCAATTTGTACTAATTTATTAAGGCAGCCCTAAGAAACTGTTACACCATTCAAATTTAAATTGGTACATAGTAGTGTCTCAGTGTGACTCTAAGTTACATTTCATTAATGACTGAAATCAAGTGCTCCTCTGGGCACTGTGCACAATAGGCAGTCTGTTCAGAGTTTTGCCCATTTAAATTTTTTTTTGATTATTGAGTTTGAATTTTATTTATGCTTTATGCATAGAAGACTTTTAGTGATTGTATTTTTCAAATATTCTCTTCCAGTAATACAATTGCCTTTTTATTTTCTTTTTAGTTAATGATTTTATTTATTTATTTATTTGAGAAAGAGAGTGAGAGAGAGACAGAGAGAGAGAGAGACAGAGAGAGAGTACACAGAGGGAGAGGGAGAAGCACACTCCCTGCTGAGCAGAGAGCCTGAGGTGGGGTGGGGGGGATTGATTCCAGGACCCTGAGATCACCACCTAAGCCAAAGGCAGATGCTTAACTGACTGAGCCACCCAGGCATCCCTCCTTTTTACTTTCTTAACATTGAATTTGGGATAGTAGAACTTTTTAATTTGTTGAAGTCAAATTTGCCAGTTCTGTGTGTGTGCATGTGCGTGCGTGTGTGTGTGTGTGTGTGTGTGTGTGTGTGTGCCATTTCTGAGAAATTTTTATCTAAACCAAAGTCACAGAATATATTTTAGGTATTATTCTAGAAATTTTATATGTTTACATTTTACATTTAGGCTTATAGGCAGTTTAAGTTAATTTCTTTTATATTATGGGTGTGGGTTGAAGTTCATGTTTTGCAAATGATTAAATTAAATTAGAAGATTATTCATATAATAGTATTTTTGGACTAAAATCTACCACCTTGCCTGTTCTCATTTGTTCCAAATTTTCTTTGATCAGTTTGTCCTCTTGATCTGGCTGCATTTGGATTAATTCTTTAAATTTTTAAGATTCTGTTTTATCTTCATTCTTGGCTTGTCACTTACACATTTTTATGGTCATTTTTTGTTTTGTTTTATTTTGTTTAGTCTTGTGATTGCCCTAAGATTTGTAATATGGCTTTCTAATTAATTACAGTCTACTTTTTTGAAGAACAGTGTGCATCTTAGTAAAGTTGAAATGATAATTAAAGAGCACTAAATTAAATTATTATTTTTAAAATTTTGCTTCCCTGTCTACTGCCCATTATAAAGGTCAGGCTTCTAAAAAACAATTAGGCAAAGACTTTTCAACATGTTTATTACTGTACTAGGTCCTGTGGGAGACACTACCACTTGAGGAAGAGCTATATGTTAATGCACTTTTATGTATCCATTATGTAGCACGCATTAGGCATCAGATAAATATATTTTTTTAAATTTTCTGCAGTTTAACAAGGAATAACTGTGTAACAAAGTACAAATATTTAAAGATAAAATTTGATGAGTTTTGATGTATTTACACCCCAAACATCATGACAATAAAATTATGATAATGAGTACACATCATCCTTAAAAGTTTCTTCATGTCTCTATACAACCTATCCATCGTTACCCCATCTACCTCCTTATTCCCAGGAAATCCCCAGTCTGTTTTCTGTCAATACAGATTTGTTTGTGTTTTCTAGAGTTTTATATAAAAATCATATGTATTAATCATTTTGGTATGCTTTCTTTCTGATCATAATTATTTTGATTTTCATCCTTTATATTGTGCTTGTAAGTAGATATTATCTCTTTATTGCTGAGTAGTAAGCACATGCCACATTGCTGTAGGATATTTGGGCTATTTCCAACTTTAGCTATTACAGAGAAGCTACTGTGAACATTCATGTACAATTGTGTGTGAACATAAGATTTCAGTTTTCTTTGGTAAACAGGAGTGCAATGTGTGGGTAATACAGTAGGGATATATTTAAATATCTATTGACTTATACTCCATTCATCACCCACTGTGTTGACCAATTTTGAAACACTTGTTTTTTTACTTAGTGTTAAAGAGCTTATCTTATCTTTTGAATCTTTTATTTTGCTATTAACCTGTCAACATCCTCATCAAATCCATGCTAGCACTTTAGAAATAAGTGGACAATCATTATAAGTGTTCATGCTATCCTCTGGGAGAAAATAAATTCTGGATTTATTTGGCATAGAAGTAATTAATGACAAAGGATTTACATAATTAATTTCATGCTAATTGATTTGCTATGTCAATATGTCTTAGGTAACTACCTAGTAACTACCAATGGTGATGAAACAATGAATGGCATATTTATCTGTAGCGTTAGTCTACTATGATGTATTTTCAAGAAATATAATTTGCAGAGTTTAGCACAATAGGATAAGTAATATTGTTCTAAAATAGTATTTCTTAACTAGACATCTGTGTGTCATCAACCTCCTCTCCTTCCTTCCCTTTCTTTCTCTCTCTCTCTTCTTTTTGTCTTACGCTACAGCTGGACGCACACCATCATTCCCCTTATTGATGCATCTTGAGTATAGAAAATATAGATTGAAACAATAAAATTAAGTTAGCCATCTTTATGCCGATTGACTTTTCTTTACTTTTCAATGAGATTGCCTTTCCCAAGAAAGACATTGCCAAAGCAATTGATTAAAATGAAGGACAAGTGGATATATTTTCACATGGATCTAATTGTGTAGTGGTTTATTAAGGAAGTGAGGTGGGAAAAACAGTGGGATTGTTGAGGTCTATGTCCTAGCTTGGCTCTTAGGTCTTTATTTATCTCAACAAATTTACTTCTCCCCGAGCTACCCTGTTTTTATTCTGTAAATAAATGAGTTGGAGTAGCAAGGCAGTTTTCCCCAGAATTCAAAATAGATGCTTCTGTGGGGCTACAAATTGTGACTTGAGTTTCATTTCTAAACTGCATTCAACTATTTAAAAAAAAAAATCCACAAACGCTGAAAAATTGCATATTTAAATGTGTTACAATACAGTTTTACACTTTGAGGCATTGTGGAGCAAATATTGGGTTAACTCCTTTTTTGAGTGCAACATAGTAAAATCTCTTCTGCATTCTTTGCTTAATTAAACACTGCACTTTGGATGGGATTGTGTCTCACTAAAATTCACATTGAAACACTAATGCCCAGTGTGTTGAGATTTGAAGATGGACCTTTAGGGAGATGAAATCATGAGGGTGGGGCCTTTTTGATGGGATTAGTGCCCTTATAAGAAGAGACACCAGGGGGGCGCCTGGGTAGCGCAGTCGTTAAAGCGTCTGCCTTCGGCTCAGGGCGTGATCCCGGCGTACCGGGATCGAGTCCCACATCGGGCTCCTCTGCTAGGAGCCTGCTTCTTCCTCTCCCACTCCCCCTGCTGTGTTCCCTCTCTCGCTGGCTGTCTCTCTGTCACATAAATAAATAAAATCTTAAAAAAAAAAAAAAAAAAAGAAGAGACACCAGGGAGCCTGTCTCTCCTCTCTCTCTCTCTCTCTCTCTCTCTCTCTCTCTCTCTCTCTCTCCCTCTCTCCCTGCCATGTTAAGGACATGGCAAAAAGGCAGCTAGCTATCTGTGAACCAGGAAGAGTGCTCACCAGAAACCAATTGTGCTAGCACCTTGAATTTGAACTTCTAGCCTCCAAAATTGTGACAACATAAGTTTCTGTTGTTTTAGCCTCCCTGTCTAGGTATTTTGTTATGGTAGTCCAAACTAAGACACTCTTTTTTTTTTTTTTTTTAGTGTAACAAAATAAGGTTTCTTCTGCATTCTTTACTTAATTAAAAATTGTCACTGTGTACATTTATTTATTACATGTGCAAATCAGAGTTTTATCGATACTGGGCAACCAAAACAAAATCAAGAAATAATTAGTATGTCACATGCTTTATAATACTCTAACACTCTTAAATATGCTCCCCAATTCAAAATTGCATATTCACTTAAATTACCTTATTTTTCTATATGCTTTGTTATTAAGTATCATTTTACATGGCATTGCATATGATATTTTAATTTTACTTATGAATAAATCCTCTTGTCTATTATGCACATTTATGTATAAAATGTGTAAACTACATATAAGTAGCCTTTAACAAAAGTATTCTACAATAAGAATGTGAAATCCATGGAGATAGTTGGTCTCTAAAATAGTTTGTATTTTAATCTTGATCAATTTCCAGGTGAGGGGTAGAAAAGTTTTTTAACTCTGTACAAAAGTGATACATTCTCGGTGATGAGTTACTAGTAAGTTTCTTCTTGAATGAGTTCAGTGTCACAGTGAGGAGTCAGAAATGCCTGCTGGAGGATGTAGAATACAGTGATTTTGTTCAGGAAGCTGAAGCAAAGCTTAAAAGGAGTAGGTAAAAGAACCCATGCTTAGCAGATAATTTATGGTGAAGCTGAACATTGTCAATGTAAAATATTAAAATTAAAGAATACATACCGAATCTGTCCAGTTAGAACTGGTGTTTATGTGAGGTCCTGAATAAGAAGGGTCAAGGGCCCTTAGTCCAGAAAAGTATTGTCATAACACACGCGTTGGAGATCATAGAACAGTAATGAATATCCAGAGATGCAGGTGGAGGAACTGGACTTTCCCAAGTGTCTACTCCATGCCTGAGACTTTACAAGGTTTAGGCACATAAGTGATCATGCCTATGACCACATGGAAAGAAGAGTATGATTTTGGACCCTTCTCCCCTAAAATACTTCTTGCATCTACAAAAATTTCCTAGCCTCTGACCAACTGAAGCTCTGTAGAGCAGTGAGCATTGAAAGGTACAGCTTCGCCCCACTTATTTAGCCATAATTAGGACTTTTTTTAGGCAAAAGCCTGGGTTACCTACTTCCTGCAAAATGTTAGTTGCATCCATTTTGGCTTTATTTGTGTAACTGATAATCATTCTGGTAATTTTAGCAAAACCAAAGGAAATATTTCCTAATTATTTTCACTGAAAATTACCATAAACCCATGAAAGGCAAAACTAATAGCGAATGAACTTGACAATCAGTCAAAATATATTGCCATTTCGTTAGTAATTCTGCTACAAATAAGTTCCTATTTCCCTCTCTCAGTGCTCCCTAGCTTGAGTTTGAACAGAAAGGAAGTCTTCGACATGGATTTAACTTGATTTCAGTGAAGTTAAGTTACAAGACAATCTACTGATAAGAATTGGTTACTTGGTTTTCTGGAAAATGAAGCTATTTGTTAAAACAGATAATTTTCAGAATTACATATATTTAGGGGCGCCTGGGTAGCGCAGTTGTTACGCATCTGCCTTCGGTTTAGGGCATGATCC